>NC_042621.1:214093897-215293897 GCF_901001135.1 Rhinatrema bivittatum | reverse complement strand
GGAAAGACAAAAGAAGATACTTAGCTATCAAAATATGTATATAAGCAATGTGATAGCTACAATGATAAACATATATGCTCCTAATACATATCAGGGGAATTTTTATTTGAAATGGGGAGAACATCTCAGTGATTTTTTAGAGGGCTATGTGGTTTTCTTTTTTTTTTTTTTTTTCAGGAGGAGGGGGGTGATTTCAACTTGACTTTAGAGAATTGGATAGTTATTTCCTTTATTTATCTACTTAAAGAGCACAGAAATAAGCTGAAAGTTTTCACTTCTTCATGGAGGCTTGCTGATATATGGAGGCTATGTAATCCTTCTCATAGGAAATACACATTTTTCCTCTAGGGTTCATAAAATCTTACTCTCAAATTGATCTCTTTTTTCTTAATACATCAGGGGTGTCAATATGTAAGTCAACCAATATCAGATCTATTACATGGTCAGATTACACGACAACAAATTGTGAGCTTACACTGCTACCAAAAGAACAGGGCCAAAAATATTGGAAATTAAATGATTCTTTATACAGGTATGTACAAAAATTTGGGAAGATAAGGGAGTATTTTCATTTCAATGACAATGGAGATGTTTCTCAGCAGATGCTGTGGGATGACTTCAAGGTTGTTTTTTTTTTTTTTGGGGGGGGGGGGGGTCGGCTAATAGCTAAAAGCAGTGACTGTTAAACAAAAAGATAATTAGATTGCTCACCACTGATTGATTTATTCGCTAAGGCGTTTCCATCACCAGAATCGTAAGAGACTAACCTCCAAGTAGACAAAACACCAAGAACTTTAGCCTGTGAGATGTTTTTAGAAGCAATGGAAGCCCTGGGATGGTCACAATTTGTCTCAAAAGCCACTCAAAGTGGGTCACACTCTACACCTATTATTTGCGAATTTCAGTAATTGCCAAATCAATACATTGAACACTATATTGCCCTGGTCTGATCACCAATTAATAAAGGCAGAAATAGCCTTACCCACCCAAATCCATAATAGTATAGATAATAAATTTACTTTTACCTTCAGGAAGGACTTGCTGAAGCAACAGAAAATAAGCTCCATGAACCAATTCCACATCCGCTTTTGATTCCTGGGATCAAATTGTCAATGACATAGCTGAAAACCTTAATCCTGTCCAGATGAAAACTAGTAGCAAAGAAAGGAATAACTCCAAACATAAGAAGCTCTGGTACAATGATGAATTAAGATACATTAAACAGAACCTTAGAAAATTAGAGAAACAATGGCGGAAATGCCCATCAGCTAAATCCCTAGGAAAATATAAATCTTTCCTTACAAAATACCATACACTAACCAATAAAGCAAAAAAGGTTTATTATGCTAAGCAGACTCACAGGGTTATATTTAATTCTAAAATACTCTTTGAGGTTGTTAAACATTTAATTAAAGACCTGACAAATCTTCCATCTCGAGAAGCTACAACTTCACAAAGGCCACTTGTAATGAATATGCCACCACAGTCTTAGATAAAATCAATAAGTTGAAAACACAATTCTCTGTTCTCCAACGAAAGCACCTGAAGATTCAAATGGCATAGTTAAGTAGTCCACATTTGACAGAGTATCGAAACTGGAAATTAGTAAATCATTACTAAAATTAAACCTATCAATCACCCATGTGACCCAATTCCAGCCAGTTCCTTGAAACAAGTACACGGGGTTATCATTCTGACAATCACAACATTAATTAACTTGTCTCTCTCAGAAGGAACTGCTCCAAATAGGATAAAACAAGCTGTGATAAAGCCGATCCTAAAAAATAAGAATGTTAAAACAGACGATTGGGACAACTATAGTCCAATATCCAACTTGTCTTTTCTCGCAAAAGTTCTTGAGAAAGCAGTGTTATCCCAGCTTATAAATCACCTAGAAGATCAAAATATTCTCTCCCCAAATCAATTTGGATTTAGAAAACATCACTCAACAGACATTACTCCTCTCATTAATGGACTCTGTTTTACGAGGGCTTGATGCAAATGAATCTTGTCTTGTGCTAACTGACTTAACAGCCGCCTTCAACACTGTGGACCATAACCTGTTGAGCCATCAGATGAGAAACACTGGGATCGATGGCAGGGTTCTCAGATGATTCTCTTCACTTCTATCTAACAGAACATTTGAAGTCAAACTGGGCGACCATATAGTTGATACTTTCCAGTGTGATAACAGCTGTCCCTCAAGGCTCAGCCCTCTCAGCAACACTATTCAATATCTACATACTCCCACTGTGTAAATTACTGACAAATCTAGGAATTACTTTCTTCTTATATGCTGACAGTTTTACATCCCACTTACCAGATCATTTGAAAATACAGCTTCGATACTCACTACCTATATGAAAGCAATACAAGAACTTTCACAATTTAAATTAACATTAAACCCTAAAAAGACATCATTTGGCTGAGTAGAAACTCATCAATAGTTTAACCATCTGCCCTAAACCGAGTAATTTTCAAATTAATCCCTCAAATCAAGTACGAGATTTAGGTATACAGCTAGATGAGAATCTTAGAATGAAAATGTACATCGGTAAATTAATCAAGACAGGTTACGCCAAGTTGCATTTATTACATCGGTTGAAACCATTAACCTTTGAGGACTTCCGTACTGTAAACTCTAATCTTTTCAAACCTAGCTTACTGTAACTCCTTACTACTAGGTCTTCCAGCATATCACTTAAAACCACTACAACTATTACAAAATTCCGTAGCAAGACTCTTAATAGGATCTAGGAAATATGATCACATTATACCCTCACTGATGTCACTGTACAATCCAGAATCTACTATAAAGCAAACAATAATATTCAACATCATTCGTTCCAATAACACTGGCTTGTTAGGAGTGACACTACAACCAAACAATCCACAGTGAGCACTAAGATCTGAAACTAAAGCACTATTAACACACAATAAGGAGAACACATTGATGAAAATAAGAGCTCGGGTGTTTTCTATAGCGGATCCAAAACACTGGAATTCTCTGCCTGAGACATATTTTACCAAAGATTTAAATCTAAGCTAAAAATATGGCTATTCAAAAACACATATAAATTAACTTAACATCAGAATATATAGAGCCACAAAGACAAAAGATAATAGAATCATGAAGAATAAATCAAAGGAGAGAATGTAAGGTTCTCAAAACAACCACTGACAAAGATGTGAAAATTTATTTTGTTTTAACTTTCAAGACTTTGCCTCAAGAACTAGATTTATAAATATGTACTAGAAAATTTCACCTGATAAATATTAATGCCTGTCTATGAATACCACCTCTGCATCCAATCATTGTTTGTTGTCA
Source organism: Rhinatrema bivittatum (assembly GCF_901001135.1). Taxonomy (NCBI): domain Eukaryota; kingdom Metazoa; phylum Chordata; class Amphibia; order Gymnophiona; family Rhinatrematidae; genus Rhinatrema; species Rhinatrema bivittatum. The sequence goes on along the minus strand of NC_042621.1, from coordinate 215,290,569 downwards.
AGTTATAACTATGAATGTCACTTTGTAAACAATCGTGATCTAGACATGGAACGATGGTATATAAAATGTCTAAATAAATAAATGAATGAGAAAAGAGCTAGATTGCAAGCATGTAAAGAGATCCAATACAGAACAGACATGACCTGCTAGGAATACAATAAATGAGGAAATAAACCCAGTAAGTTATTGGCTTGGCAATTAAACAGTTCAAAATCAGGATTTTGAAAATAAAGTATATTGGTGTTGTTTTGTATGATAATTATTAAATAAGATAGCAGTTTCTACAATTTTATCAGGAATTGTACATAGTTGAAAATAATATATTATAAGTGGATATGGGTGGTTATTTGGGGGAAATTTCCAACCCAGTGTTTCCCCAGAGATAACCCTGGTGCTTGACAGGGATATTACAAGTATGAAGATAGATAGGACCATGTCTACTCTAAAGACAAATAAGTCACTGGGGTTGGATGGTTTCCCGGGATCATTTTATAAAAAGTTCAAGGATGTGTTAGTCTCACATCTTCAGAAGGTATTTAATTCTATATCAATAAATCCTCTATTACCAAGTTCTATGTGTCTAGCAGGTAACACTGTGTTACCTAAGCCAGGTAAAAAGATGCTACCTTGTGGAGCTATTATAGACCCAATTCACTCAAACAGATTTGAAAGTACTGGCAACGATATTGACTGCACAGTTGAATTCGGTATTACCAGATTTGGTCCATATTGATCAATCTGGTTTCATTCCGGGGAGACAGGCATCAGATAATATTTGTAAAATTGTAAATTTGATTAGAACAGAGAAAGAGAATAAAACGGCAGTGATGCTCATAGTGGATGCCAAGAAGACACTTGACTGTGTACATTAAACAAATTCCCAAAGTATTGGGCAAAATTGGTTAGGGCCCTAAATTTCTAAAAAGGCTGAGAGCAATGTACTCTTCCCCCGAAGCATGCATTAAAGTGAATGGTACTTACTTTTCTATTTGTGAGCTGGGAAGAGAGACCAGGCAAGGGCATCCCCACTGTTATTTGCTTTGGTCATGGAGCTATTTGTGGGGAAAATTAGGCAAAATGGTGACATACATGGTATAGCTGTTGCTCAATCCCAGTTGAAGATCTTTTTATTTGTGCATGATATTCTGTTTACCATTGAGAATCCCTCCTGTCTCTGCCTATTGTGGTTAAGGAATTGGAAACGTTTAGTCAAATCTCTGGATTTAAAGTGAATATGGGGACATCAGAATTATTGAGTTTAAGGCTGGATGATTCTCAAGTATCGCAATTAAGGACTGCATTTCCTTTTAATTGGGCTAAAGGAAGTATTAGGTGATCAACTGGGAGCTAACTGGCAAAAATTATTCCAGTTAAATTATTATTAACTATGATAGAAAAAGCTACTAAGGAGTTGGAGTTATGGTCTTTACATCATTTTGACTAGGCAGTTTAGCAGCGATCAAAATGACTGCTCTATTTAGATGGCTTTATGTTTTTCAAACCTTGCCTATTGAAGTACCTGATGGATTTCTGAAACTTTTACATAAAAGGGTGTTTCAATATATTTGGCAAAAGAGACCTCCAAGGACAGCTAGATGGATTCTGTGTAGGGACAAAGCTAAGGGAGGGTTGGCAATTCCTGACTTTCATTATTACTATGTAACATTTATTTATTTTATTTATAATTGAAAGCTGTATTACATTGGTTTCCTAAAAAATAAAATTAAACAAAGGGTATATATATCAAGCAGGGGGAGTTTTCTGAGGAGTTCTTGTACTCTGTAATGTGGGCATATTCCAAGGGAGCCATAGATAATCCCTTTACAGCATTAACTTTAAAAATATGGGCTAAGCAAAAGCTGAGACTAACTGGACATCTTAAGTACTCTCCATTAATGCCAGTGGGTATTTATGTAGATGAATTATGCACATCAGATTCCTTCCTATATTTCAAATGGTGGAATCACAAGGTAAATTTCAAGGTATCTCAAGGTATCTCAAGGTAAATTTCTCAGCTTTGCTGCTTTATTGGACAAGTATCAGTTACCTTTTACTGAACATTTTAGATATGTGCAATTAGTTTACTGTTTATCACAGAACTGGATTAAGAATCAGGTTTCTAGAGTTTTTACTGATTTTGAAGATTGTGGGTAAAATATATTGGCCGAGGACTGCTTTCTAAATTATATAAATTGTTAGCGCCTTTGTTGAGAGGTAAGCAGCGGTATTACTTGAATGGGAAAAGGATGGGGGGAGGCACTGGGTGTAGATGTATGGGAAGACTGTTATATGCAATAGCTAAAAGTTCCATTTCTTCAGCCATAGTTGAATCTAATTAACAATTTACGCATCAATAGTTTTTGACACCTGGTAAAATTTGTAAGATTTACTCAAATTATCCGTCTGCATGTTGACGGCAATGTAATGCTGAAGAAACGTTTTTTCATATCTGGTGGTGATGTCCAGGTATAATGTCTTTCTGGAAGAGCATTGGGAGAATGGTGGAGAACCTGACTGGTATTCGTATGCATTGTGACTCCAAGATCTATTTACTATCACATTACCCAGAAAGCTGGTCAGTGGAGCTGAAGTTTTTGATTAACCATGTCTTCTGTACAGCTTACTGTGAAGTAGCAGTGCACTGGAAACATCCATGGCCTCCTACAGAACGTGGAATATATGAGTTATCTTACTGCGATTAGGAAGGACAAGGTTCCAAAGCACATACATGTTGGGGAATCATTCCTGAAATTATATCGACATTATTGACTTCTGTTTGACTTAGAGACTGATCACTCTACCATTGATTAAATTTTCCGTATCCCTGGGAGGGAGGGGGGGGGGGGGTTTCATATTGAAATTGTATATCATAGCCGATTGGATATTGGGTATCTTACAATGTTACAGCTTATTGTTTTGTACTCTATTCTATGATTAATTAAAATTGTATTGCATATGCTACTAGCCTGATCTCCTCCTGGAGCAGAAAACTGGCACCTTCCTATTCAGGAATGTTGCAAACAGATCCACCCTGGGTAGTTGCCAAATAAGAATGAAACAAATTATTATTTCAAAAGAAGAAGTGTGACCATTATAAGGAGTGAACGCCATTCAATGAAGCTGAATCTGAAATCAAGCAATGATCTGAAACAGCAGGAAGAAAACAATCACTGAATGTCTAACTTGAGAGACTAAAAGGGCAGATATCAAAGAAAAGTTTGGAGTGCAGAAACAACTGAAGGCCTAAACTGGTGATAGCAGCAGTCCAGCCGGAGGCTTCCTCTAACAGTGGACAACAGACAAGGTGAAGAAAAATAGATTGGGGGCATGCAGAAAACCTCTGTGCATCTTCAAATATTTTCTAGGAAACCTCTGAAGGAGTACTTCAGCTCTGCAGACAGTGTGGTTCATTACAGTTGCTTGTCAAAGAAATCAAGGAACAGAATAAGGGGTTAATTCACCCCTGCTTGGGAACATTTCCCACTAAAATCATATTTGCTAGACTCCATACTGGCAATGGATCACAAACTTTTGTCTACTCTACTATCTGACCCATAGTGGAATATTTGCCCTCCAAACCAGGAAGCAGACTAACAGACCAGTGATTTTCAAACTTTTTCATACCCTACTCACCTTTCCCCATATGCACAAACACACATTCCCCAGCCCAACTGTTCACTTTCACTATCACCCAAATAAACTACTGCTAACTTTCATCACATCTCTCTTCCCCAGTCCCCACTGCTCACTTCCCCCTCCAGCCCATTACTGTTCAATCTGACAATGTCTCTCCTCCCTACAGCTCTATCACACACTAATCCAAATACCCCTAGCACCACCCCTGTATTTTCTGACTTCCCAGCTCTCATCTTGAGAACAGTGCTGTGAGCATGGGCACCTTGTGATTTTCAGGAACTATGAGCCACACAGTACCCATATTCTCAGTGCTGTGCTTGTGATGAGGGCTGAGAAACCGATACGTCGCTTTACCCTCCATTGCCTCAGGTACAAACAGACTAAGCCCTCTGGGGATAGGGAAATACCTACAGTACCTGAATGTAAATCGATATGATGTCAGATTGAATGTAGGTATATTAAAAAAAAAAAGAAAAAAAAAAAGAGCTGAGAAGCCCATGAGTGCAGGCACTGTGTGGCTCAATCATTTTGAACCCATGGAGCAGGAGTCGGGAACAGAGCTGTGACCCAGACACTGAACTGTGACCACAGATTTTAAAACTGTCAGACCACGGATCAGAAACTTTTGGTACACTGCCTAAAAAAATTGCAACATCTGCTTATAAAATGTTGCTGTGCCAAATAAAAATTTGGAGGGTGGACAGGAGTGGAGTGGAGTAGAGTAGGAGTCAACAGGGTTTTTCCATTACCATCTGTCTCATAGCTCTCTCTCTCTCTCACCACCTCTCTCTCACATAGGCTTGTGGAGTTGGGGGGGGGGGGGGGGGGGAGAAAGAAAATAAAGGGAGATGTCTCCTAGAAGTCTCGCCAGCTTATGCTTGCTGGTACATCTATCCTAGTAGGCTCACTCTTTTGGTATCTGTCTTTTTTCCTGCTCTGTGTGGGATTAAAGGCTTCTCTGTAAAGAAGCACAAGCCAAGCTGATATACAGTATCTGAAAAAGCAACTTTTGCATTGCCTGGTCCTATCATATGCCTATCATATACATATCCTACTGTGTCCCAGCAGTTGAAAATAAGAGTAACCCTGCAGAGGACAGCATGTGCTGTAGATGAAGGGCAGGACCAGGCTGATACCTCCCTTAAGGTAGTGGTATCTGACTGAGCAACAGAGGGCAGAGTGCCCAAGCAAATGTTTTTATGTGCCAGTCTGGCATGCTTATCAAGGACTGCTGATTCCTGCTTTAGCTGTGGGGTGTTAAGGGAAAAGATTTTGCAACTGTCCCTTCAACATAACCAAAGGGGCCCCTTCCGCCACTGATTAAACTATTCCCTTTGTTCAAAGGCCAAAAGGATGCCAGAGTCCCTCAAGGAGCCTGATCCAAAAACAACTCTCAAAGAAGGTGGTCACCCCCCACCACTACCACAACCCAGGTCTGCGGTACGGAGAGAGTTCCCAAGGCCCCATGAACTTCCAAACATGAGGAAAACCGGGGGAGCAGAGTGCCACGACATGGGATAATATTCAAAAAGGATGAATTAGTGGCTAAGATGAGAGAAGACTTATTTATGGTCAGTCACACGCCAAATGAGCATGGCTGAAACAGGATTCCCCTATCCCAATTAACTGTTCCTGCAAAGCTAGAATGCAGAGAATATCTGGGGATAAGAAAGGCAATCACTCCTGTTATTAAATTACGCTTTTTTTTATTTACATTAGAAAACTACACAATCCATAGGACAGAGACACTCTCCTTAGCATCCTGTTAAAGTAAACACTTCTTGCTAAGTATAATCAGGACTGTTTCTGGAAGTCTGCAGTTCTGTGCCTGCATCAAAAAAATAGACCATCTACTACTAAGCAGTGCTTATAATTAGCAGAAATTTTTGCACCTTCGCCACCTTCACAAAAAGGGCAACTGACAAAAAAAAAGAAATCACAGACAACCAAAATGGACTATAATAATCTAATAACCTAGCGCTCCTTCCTCCCAGAATGGCAATGATCCTTATTGGAGCCTAAAAGCTACATGTTTGGATGATAAGCCACCTTGAAATATGTAAAATACACTTATATTTGATAAAAATCACCATGTAAACATGGCATGCTATGCCCAGTTTAAATAATGGCGATGCATTTTCTCACATCAAAATTCAGTGAGGATTATTTCAAGATTATCTATCATCATGTTTTGTTTTCTTGGGGGCAGTTTCACCAAATGGGTTTGTTTTGCACATATCTTGACAGGCATGAACCTCGTTCATATGCCTGATCTAGGGCGACCGACAGCCAGCTGTGTAGGCAATATAGAGGACTCTTCTGGTCCAGAGCTCGATGCGATTGTGAGACTATAAGAGTCATGGAATCGATGCATGGAAGCTGCAGAAGAATGTTTCTTCAAATGCTTCAAGGGGGCCTCCCTTGAGCTGTGCCGACAAAGTTGGCAAGGAGCAGGGATGTTTTTTCGATGTATGCATCCGCTGCATCAGGATCATTAGTCTGGAAGGAACCCAGATGCTGTGTGGTATTCTGCTATACACAGAGATCATATAGACCTGCTGCACTACAAGCACTCTGCTTCAATCCATCAAGATGTGTCAAAAGAGCGTGAGTCCCATGCATAAAGAGCTTTGATGCATTGCACGTCAAGTGTACTGGTAGGCTATGTGCCCAATGCACTGGTAGGTCGTGAATCCAATACACTAGTAAATCGATGGTGCCAAAGCACCATGCTTCGAGGATTTGACACAGCTCTGATGGCCCTAGAGAGTGATGCCACTTGCACTACTCAATTCTGCGGAGTCTGCTTGTAATGATTAGCCAAGCATGGGACACCCCTGTGGTCAGCCTCACTCACGCCAACACCGCTAGACACCACCAAGGCCGGAACTGCTCCTTTACATGTGCCTCGACTAGTCTTGTAAGCCCTACAGCAGGAACTCAAGCCACGGCACCTGTGGATGACATAGAAGCGACTGGGCATTTAAATCCCAGCTGCACTTCTCGCCGGTGCCTCAGCAACATTTCCCCTGCTGGGCGCCTGCCGCAGAGTAAGTTGCTTTGTCCTACCTGTTCCTGTCTCCTCCCTGCTGTGCCCATGTCTTCCTTCCTTTTTTGGCACTAGTTTCTGCTCATGTCCTTGTGTCTTCCTGGTCTCTGCCTCTCAGTCTCTCTCACCACTGCTACCTTGGACTAGACCCTGACTAATTTTTTTACTGCCTGCCACAACCTTGGAATGGACTTCACATCATGCCTGCTGCCTGTAATGACCTCAAATCAGATCCTGATGATGCTTTGCCTGCCACAACCTTGAACTGGATCCAGACCATTTCCTGCCTGCAGCCCATCACGAGTAGGGTAAGCTATCACTTTCCCCTCTCGCTGGTCCAAGGGGCAACTTCTAACCTCGTTACACTGTTCAACTGTTTACCTGGTGAGGAAGATGCTGCAGCACTGCGGGAAGAGGACCTGCAGCAATTCCGAAAAGATTTAAAACAGCTCCTCGATTTTAGAAGCCCTGGAGCACTAGGAACGTGGGGATATCAGTCCACAGGCATAGCAGATTGCCTGATCGTGGTTCGGCCCAAGGCATCGATAGCACAGTTCATGCGTATCCATAAGGGACATTACCTAGCCACAGAATAAGTTTCTGAAACCATTAACGATAGATTTCTTCTTGCCAGACATGTTGAGGAGGCAAGTAGCAGCTTATTTTTTTTTTTTATTAGCACTGAAACGTGCTATTAAAATATCTGTGTACTGCATAACCAGTAAATATACTATAAAAGCAGTTTACCAGTTAAAAACATGAAATACTCCTCCCAAAAATCAACCTTGCTTATTTCCACCCTGACAACCACCTCCAACAATTCATAACACCCCCTTCATGCAGCTGCCCCAGCCCTCCACTACTACCATTAAAAAGGAAATAAGCTTTACCCAGCTTACTAAATTTAAGATAATTTAATTCATTACAAACAAATCATGACATTCTGCTCCAAAGCTGATGAATAGGCATGCTTTGAGACTCACCAAGATTTAAACTTAAAACCATATGGGATTTCTAAACAAGCCCACTGTGAAGTCCAAATTAACCAACCAACTTCATGCAGATATTTTACCTGTTAAAAACCTAAGTCCATTGGAACGGAGAACACAAAAGACTAAAGTTACGGTAACTTGAACTTTGCTCTTTCTACAATAAGGAGTCAATGCAGTGCAGCTAACAAAGGTGAGACTCAATCCTCTTGGTCCTCCTAAACACTAGTCTCACAGCACTATTCTGAATAAACTGCAATTTTTTTGTCTGCCAAACAGGTAATCCTACTAACAGTCCATTACAACAGTGTAAGGGTAATACCAAGATCTTAAAAAGCTCTATTATTCAAACATGGTTTCATCTGCCTAATTATTTTAACTGTTGTGGGTGCTGCAGAGGCAGCGAGGCAAAACATTGAAGAACAAAATACTTGGAGAGGCTGAGTATATATGTCAGTGCTTATCCTCCGACAAGAAACGACAGAGGACATCACAAAGCAACTCCTGCATATACTCAGAAGAGCTAAAAACTCTACTAGCTAGGAGAGACCAGTCAGTTTGGTGCCAATCACATTTCCCACATGTCATGGTTAATTCAGCCTTCTTACCAATGGAAAACAAAAACATGCAGGCTGAAGGGACTGCCACTAGTAAACAATCTTTTGGGTCAGGCTCAGAAGAAATTGTATACTTAAAGGGGCTTTCATCAAAATCATACTGAAGTCCCATAACACTGTGGGTGGCTTGTTGGGAGGACGTCAAATAAAGCAAGCCCCACATAAATCTTGAATAAGAACATAAGAACATGCCATACTGGGTCAGACCAAGGGTCCATCAAGCCCAGCATCCTGTTTCCAACAGTGGCCAATCCAGGCCATAAGAACCTGGCAAGTACCCAAAACCTAAGTCTATTCCATGTTACCGTTGCTAGTAATAGCGGTGGTTATTATCTAAGTCAACTTAATTAATAGCAGGTAATGGACTTCTCGTCCAAGAACTTATCCAATCCTTTTTTAAAAAGGCTATACTAACTGCACTAACCACATCCTCTGGCAACAAATTCCAGAGTTTAATTGTGCGTTGAGTGAAAAAGAACTTTCTCCGATTAGTTTTAAATGTGTCACATGCTAACTTCATGGAGTTCCCCCTAGTCTTTCTATTATCCAAAAGAGTAAAAAAACGATTCACATCTACCCGTTCTAGACCTGTCATGATTTTAAACACCTCTATCATATCCCCCCCCCTCAGCCATCTCTTCTCCAAGCTCAAAAGTCCTAACCTCTTTAGTCTTTCCTCAAAGGGGAGCTGTTTCATTCCCTTTTATCATTTTGGTAGCCCTTCTCTGTACCTTCTCCATCACAGCTATATCTTTTTTGAGATGCGGCAACCAGAATTGTACACAATATTCAAGGTGCGGTCTCACCATGGAGCGATACAGAGGCATTATGACATTTTCCGTTTTATTCACCATTCCCTTTCTAATACTTCCCAACATACTGTTTGCTTTTTCACTGCTGCAGCACACTGAACCGATGATTTCAATGTGTTATCCACTATGACGCTTAGATCTCTTTCTTGGGTAGTAGCACCTAATATGGAACCTAACATTGTGTAACTATAGCATGGGTTATTTTTCCCTATATGCATCACCTTGCACTTGTCCACATTAAATTTCATGTGCCATTTAGCTGCCCAATTTTCCAGCCTCACAAGGTCTTCCTGCAATTTATCACAATCTGCTTGTGATTTAACTACTCTGAACAATTTTGTATCATCTGCAAATTTGATTACCTCACTTGTATTTCTTTCCAAATCATTTATAAATATATTGAAAAGGGTCCCAGTACAGATCCCTGATGCACTCCACTGCCCACTCCCTTCCACTGAGAAAATTGTCCATTTACTCCTACTCTGTTTTCTGTCTTTTAGCCAGTTTGTAATCCACAAAAGGACATTGCCACCTATCCCATGACTTTTTACTTTTCCTAGAAGCCTCTCATGAGGAACTTTATCAAATGCCTTCTGAAAATCCAAGTACACTACATCTACTGGTTCACCTTTATCCACGTTTATTAACTCCTTCAAAAAAATGAAGCAGATTTGTGAGGCAAGACTTGCCTTGGGTAAAGCCATGCTGACTTTGTTCCCTTAAACCATGTCTTTCTATATGTTCTGTGATTCTGATGTTTAGAACACTTTCCACTATTTTTCCTGGCTCTGAAGTCAGGCTAACCGGTCTGTAATTTCCCAGATCTCCCCTGGAGCCCTTTTTAAATATGGGGGTTACATTAGCTATCCTCCAGTCTTCAGGTACAATGGATGATTTTAATGATAGGTTACAAATTTTTACTAATAGATCTGAAATTTCATTTTTTAGTTCCTTCAGAACTCTGGGGTGTATACCATCCGGTCCAGGTGATTTACTACTCTTCAGTTTATCAATCAGGTCTACCACATCTTCTAGGTTCACCGTGATTTCGTTCAGTCCATCTGAATCATTACCCATGAAAACCTTCTCTGGAACTGGTATCTCCCCAACATCCTCTTCAGTAAACACCGAAGAAAAGAAATCATTTAATCTTTCCGCGATGGCCTTATCTTCTCTAAGTGCCCCTTTAACCCCTCGATCACCTAACGGTCCAACTGACTCCCTCACAGGCTTTCTGCTTTGGATATATTTAAAAAAAAATTTTACTGTGAGTTTTTGCCTCTATGGCCAACTTATTTTCAAATTCTCTCTTAGCTTGTCTTATCAATGTCTTACATTTAACTTGCCAACGTTTATGCATTTTCCTATTTTCCTCTGTTGGATCCTCCTTCTAATTTTTGAATGAAGATCTTTTGGCTAAAATAGCTTCTTTCACCTCCCCCTTTTAGCCATGCCGGTAATTGTTTTGCCTGCTTTCCACCTTTCTTAATGTGTGGAATACATCTGGATTGTGCTTCTAGGATGGTATTTTTTAACAATGACCACTCCTCTTGCACATTTTTTACTTTTGTAGTTGCTCCTTTCAGTTTTTTTCTATTTTTCTCATTTTATCAAAGTTTCCCTTTTGAAAGTTTAGCACGAGAGTCGTGGATTTGCTTACTGTCCCCCTTCCAATCGTTAATTCAAATTTGATCATATTATGATCACTATTGCCAAGCGGTCCCACCACCATTTCCTCTCTCACCAAATCTTGTGCTCCACTGAGAATTAGATCTAAAATTGCTCTCTCTCTCGTCGGTTCCTGAACCAATTGCTCCATAAAGCTATAATTTATTCCATCCAGGAACTTTATCTCTGTAACGTGTCCCGATGATACATTTACCCAGTCAACATTGGGGTAATTGAAGTCTCCCATTATTACCGCACTACCAATTTGGTTAGCTTCCATAATTTCTCTTAGCATTTCACTGTCCGTCTCACCATCTTGACCAGGTGGATGGTAGTATACTCCTATCACTATAGTCTTCCTCGACACACAAGGGATTTCTACCCATAAAGATTCAATTGTGCATTTAGTCTCATGCAGGATGTTTATCCTGTTGGACTCTATGCCATCCTGGACATAAAGCGCCACACCGCCTCCCGGGTGCTCCTCTCTGTCATTGCGATATAATTTGTACCCCGGTATAGCACTGTTCCATTGGCTGTCCTCCTTCCACCATGTCTCTGAGATGCTAATTAAGTCTATGTCATCGTTCACTGCTATACATTCTAATTCTCCCATCTTACTTCTTAGACTTCTGGCATTAGCATACAAACATTTCAAAGTTTGTTTTTTGTTTGAATTTTCATTCTGCTTTTTAATTGATAGGGATAAGTTAGAATTTTTTAGCTCAGGTGAGTTTTTAGTTACAGGCACTTGGACTACTTTTCTTATTATTGGAACCTCACTGTCGGGATGCCCTAATTCTAATGCATCATTAGTATCCTTTGAAGATACCTCTCTCCGAACCATGCGCTGCTGAGCGACTGTCTGCTTTCCCCTTTGTTCTAGTTTAAAAGCTGCTCTATCTCCTTTTTAAAGGTTAGCGCCAGCAGTCTGGTTCCTCCCTGGTTAAGGTGGAGCCGATCCCTTCGGAAGAGACTCCCCCTTCCCCAAAAGGTTCCCCAGTTCCTAACAAAGCTGAATCCCTCTTCCTTGCACCATCGTCTCATCCACGCATTGAGACTCCAGAGCTCTGCCTGCCTCTGGTGACCTGGGCGTGGAACAGGGTGCATTTCAGAGAATGCTACCCTGGAGGTTCTGGATTTAAGTTTTCTACCTAAGAGTCTAAATTTGGCTTCCAGAACCTCCCTCCCACATTTTCCTATGTTGTTGGTGCCCACATGTACCACGACAGCCAGCTCCTCACCAGCACTGTCTAAAATCCTATCTAGGTGATGTGTGAGGTCCGCCACCTTCGCACCAGGTAGGCATGTTACCAGGCGATCCTCACGCCCACCAGCCACCCAGCTGTCTACATTCCTAATAATCGAATCACCTACTATGATGACCGACCTAACCCTTCCCTCCTGGGCAGTAGGCCTTGGGGAGATATCCTCGGTACGAAAGGATAGTGCATCACCTGGAGAGCAGGTCCTTGCTACAGGATCCTTTCCTGCTACACCAGGTTGATGCTCTCCAATCATGAGACCTTCTTCCTCCAAGGCAGCACCAGGGCTGCCAGCCTGAAGTTGGGACTTGGCTACTATGTCCCTGAAGGTCTCATCTATATACCTCTCTGTCTGCCTCAGCTCCTCCAGGTCTGCCACTCTAGCCTCCAGAGATCGGACTCGTTCTCTGAGAGCCAGGAGCTCTTTGCATCTCATGCACATGTACAACTTCTCACCGGTGGGAAAAAATTCATACATGTGACACCCGATGCAAAAGACTGGGAAGCCCCCCTCTTGCTGCTGGACTGCTGCCTTCATCTCAATTTTAATCAGTACCTAGTTAAGTTTTAGGTTGCTGTGGGAGTAGGAATGTGTCTACTTAACGTCCTTTAAAATGTATTAGTGAATTCACTATATGTCTGGTAGTGGCCTACAGGGGTCTAATCAAATTCTTTTTGGTGTCGTGGGGGGTTTTTTTGTTTGTTTTTTTTATGAAAGTGGCACCTGCCTATAAATTAAAGGATGAGCTAGGGGTGGGCGAGGGGTGGGATGGGTGGGAAATACAACAGTCTAACTTCAGTTAGTCAGCTAGAGTGACTCACTGCTCTCTTGATTAATAAATGTTGGTACCTATTCAAAAGACAACGACAAACCTTTTCCGCCAGAAAAAAATCAGCAGAACCAGGGGTCACGAGCTGAGGCTCCAGAGAGGAAGACTAAGAACCAATGTCAGGAAATATTTCTTCACGGAAAGGGTGGTGGATGTTTGGAATGCCCTTCCGGAGGAAGTGGTGAAGTCCAAAACTGTGAAGGACTTCAAAGGGGCGTGGGATAAACAATGTGGATCCATCAAGTCTAGAGGGCGTGAATAAAGTGGAGGCAGCAAAACACTGCACAGAGCGGCAATAGCCACAGAGGCATTCAAACACTGCACGGAGCGGCAGTAGCCACAGAGGCATTCACGGAGCGGGATGCCAGTGGCCAGTAGTTATTGTTCCACCTTCACGGAGCGGAAGGATGGAGGGCTGCTATCTCCAAAATAAATAAATAAATAAATAATAATAACAACAACAGGGGTGGGTAAGAGTATGGGGCAAGGGTGTGGCCTGCTTGTTACAGCAGTTGCTACCCCTAATTGAGCTGGATGTCACTTGGATGCAGATACGGCGCTGCTCTCTAAATTGGTGGTGGGGTGGAGGGGAATTGGTGGTGGGGTGGAGGGGAATTAGGGCTGGAGGGTACTGGAAGCCAATAGTAACAGGTGGGAGAGAGAAAAAGGGAAAAAAAATGGATAAAGTGCGTAGCTTGCTGGGCAGACTGGATGGGCCGTTTGGTCTTCTTCTGCCGTCATTTCTATGTAAAACCAAGTCACAATACCTCAACACCTTTCCAAGGTGAGTAACTGGACTGAACTTTTCAACCTTTTTACTTAGGTATACACTTGCTCCTAGCTTATTTCTAGCTTCTGGCTTTGTTTTTTTGTTTTGTTTTTTTTAAATACAAACACTCAGTTCTGCTTACTAGCTACCTTACAGACTTTTAAAAATAAACACACTACCTACTGCTTACTAGATGCCTAATTGACTATTTAAAAATACAAACAGTCTAACTTGTTTATTCACGGTCTTACTGACTATTAAAAGCACAAACACACAAAATAATATTCCCAAATAGTTAACTTTGCCCCAATACTTTTAAGAAAGACAAAGTCCCAAGCAAAAACTTAGTGATTCCTTTCTGCCACCAGCAAGGTGATCCTCTCCTCTCAGTGTTCCCACTGAGTTGAATCTAAGAGCTGTCCAAAAAATAGGTCTTCCTTCTACACAGTTATAAAGTTCACCTACAGAGAAATGTACCATGACAGATTTGGTTTTAAATCCGACTCTGAGCTATGTAGTAGATATTTAAGAAGTTTCTGTGTGGGACAGGAAAAAGGATCTAGGACTCTGACCTCACACCAATTTGCAATTATAAGACCTTCTGACAGACTGTCTAGAAACACTGAATCAAAACCACAGAAGCACATTACTTCACCTTCAGCATCCAAGTTATGAGGGCAAGAAATGCATTTTATTATTTATATATTCATAAATCACTATATCCAAAGATCTATGCAGTATACAACATTCATATAAAAATAATATAAAAAAACAAACATAACCAGCACAGCAGAAGGAACACTAAACTACCAAGGGACTAAGGAAATAACTTATAAGCCTGTGGAAACAAATGTTCTGATTTTTTTTTTTTTTAAATGGCACAAACAGGTCTCCTTTCTTAGATGCTGTAGAAGTGAATTTCACAGCAAAGGACCAGTAATGGACAAGGTATGCTCTCTAGTCTCAACCAAATGTGTCAATTTTACGGATAGATCATCTAATAAATTCTGACCTGCTGATCTCAAGGCACATGAGGACCTATTAATTTTGAGAAGCAAACAAAATATCAGGCGTATTAGAGCTTAAATTAAAAACATAAAATATGCCATACTGGGTCAGACGGAGTGTCCCATCAAGCCGAGTATCCTGTCTCCAACAGTGGCCAATGCAGGTCACAAGTACCTGGCAAGTACCCAAACATTAAACAGATCAGATGCTACTGATGCCGGCAACAGTGACGATTTCCTATTGATTAATAGCAGTTTATGGACTTCTCCAGGAAATTATCCAAACCTTTTTTAAATCCAGCTACACTGACTGCCTTAACCACATCCTCTGGCAATGAATTTCAGAGCTTTGTGAAGTAGTGACAATATTTTAAAACAATATGAAATTTAACAGGGTGCCAATGCAAAGAAAAAAGTATAGGTGTTATATGATCTCACAACTTAACGCCAGAGATAACTCTTGCAGCTGCATTCCACAGAATTTCAAGGGTTTTAAGGGTCAAAGCAGGAGGCCCTAGGTAAACAGAGTTGGAACAGTCAATGTACTGCACCACAAGCACTTGTAAAACAGTTCTAAAATCATCTGCTGGGAGCAATGGTATTAGTTTACTCAACTGACACAGTTTAAAGGCAGTAGTCTACCACATTTTTCACCTGGGGGTGAAACAATATAACTGGATCAAAAATAACTCCCAGGTTAAGAAGCTGTTTTAAATTCAGGATTTGCAGGCATTGAAAAAAAAAAATATGCAGCAGGTACTTCTTTAGAAGTAAAATGTCTCAGAATTATAATCTCAGATTTATTAATATTTAAGGCTAGTCTTATCAGATAGCTATCTATTACCTTAAAAACAATCAAACTGTCAAGAACAGTACTAAAGGACACAGAAGGTGGAACTGATACAAAAAATGGGATATCAATGTAAAGATGATAAACATCAAGATTGGCTAGAATCTTACAAAAAGTGGAGAAAGATAAATATTAAAGAGAAACGCTGAGAGAAGCCTTATGGGATGCCCGTATTTAAAACCACCATAAAAAAAAAAAAGAGACTGCTCCGATCCTGATGCACTTAGACCAATCTTTTAGATAAAAAGTGAACCACTGGAGAACAGTCCCTGAAATTCCAAAACCCTCCAACCTGGCTAATAGAATCTGATATACCATATCAAAAGCGGCAGAGATATCAAGTAGTAGAAGAATATAACTGGTGCCACCATCAAAACCGCAATGGAAGACATACAGGCTGGACAGCAAAAGGGTCTCAGTGCTGCTTCCAGGCCAAAAACGGAACTGAAAATGATCAAGGATATGGTGAGCATCTAGAAAATCTTGCATTTGTTTAAAAACATTTCTCCAGAACTTTAGAAGTAAAAGAGCAATGAGACAGGGCGGTAGTTATTCAAAACTAAAGACAATTTCTTGAGAATCTGGCGAACTGAGGCACATTTCCAAGCAGGGAACACAGCCTGCAGACATGAAACATTAATAACCTATACAAGAGTCGGCAATTTCCATACAAAAACATTACAGCCAGACAAGAATTAACTGGACAAATAGAATTGTTCAAAGAATTGATACATTGTCTAAGAAAATAGGTTCAAATTGAGACCGTTTATCAGAATCAGAGATAATACAGGGCTTGCCTAAACAAACTGGATTAGTAAATCCAGAACAGATCTTCTCAACTTGAGAGATTGAAGTGAAGTAGTTCCTTGATTCTCTTATCAGGGCTGAAAAAATGTCCAACTTGACTGGTTCCCTGATGGATAAATTTCAAAGGACTGGAAACCAAATATGTAGTTCCCCAGTCTCTTCTGCATTTTACTATGTTTTTTGCCACCAGAAGTACCAGAGAATGTGTGCAGAGAAGTCCTTCTGCACAAATAAAAGAACAAGGTATCTAATATTAGTCTGCTTTCTGATCTCCCTCTGGAGCAGAAAGCTGGTATTTCCAGTTCTGATTTGTTGCAAACAGATTTCAGGAGCTCCCCAACACAATACCTGATGTCCTGACTCAACTCCCCTGGCACTTTAATATCCACTGGGCATGTCTCATATGGAAATGTGCCCAGCATCCTCAACATGATCCAGATTGATGTCTGAGTCCACATCATGTCCCTCCACTGCAGACACTAAGTCCACAGACAGCCAAGAAAAGCTGCAGCTTGAGTCTTGTTTAGCAGAGCTCCTACTTTCAATTGAGGTGAGAAGCTAAAATTGGACTTCAGATAGTTGATGGCAAACTCTAGGAAATCATGTCTGCTTCTGCCTGAAATATGCTCTTGATCTCCCAATTATTCAAGTAGGAAAACATGGGAAGTCCCAGATTATATAGAAATTGCTATGATGACAGCTAGACATTTCATAAAGAACTACAGAACTAATGGTAGTCAAAAGGCAGTTTACCATATTTATGGATGGTGTTTTCTTTGGACAAATCACATGTATCAGTAATTATAAACCTCCTTCAAATCCAGATAAAATAACCAGTCTCCATTGTTTAGAAAGGGCATAGGTGTGTCTAGGGTAAGAATCTTGAACTTTTATCTCATGATGTACTTATTCAAGTCCCTTTGGCTAGAATGAGAGGGTATTCCCTTAGTTTCCCATGGAAATATGTGGAGTCAAATTCCACCCCCGTCTCATGGTGGTAAAGGTTTGACTACTTTGGCTTGAGATTTCAAACCTTGGCAGGACCTAGGTATTTGCAAAATAGCAATGCTCTCTTGGGAGGGCAAGTTAGAAGATATTGCAATAGGCATAAGTTTTAGCCCTCTGATATTATCAGAAAGACCCAGATGTCATATGTTACAATGATCTGATAAGTTTGCATACTACCTGAGCTTC
Source organism: Rhinatrema bivittatum (assembly GCF_901001135.1). Taxonomy (NCBI): domain Eukaryota; kingdom Metazoa; phylum Chordata; class Amphibia; order Gymnophiona; family Rhinatrematidae; genus Rhinatrema; species Rhinatrema bivittatum. The sequence goes on along the minus strand of NC_042621.1, from coordinate 215,273,076 downwards.
CCACCCATAGGAAGTTCTTTTGGATAAAGTTATGGAGCGCTGGCTATAGCTCTGCATGAAGTAAAAAAATCTCTGGTTTTGAAAGAGTAGCAGTGTGAGGCTTAGAGCTGCTGCCTTCAAGGAGGCAAGATTTGAAATCCTATTGTTGCCTGGGGTAACATCAAACTCTAGAAGCATTATTTTGCTGGAAAAATGGCTTCTTAAGTTATTCCTGAAGAATGGTTCGGAGGTGGACATAGAGCGTATGAGCATGATGTGGTGGTCTTTCAGTAAATCCACAGTCTCATTTCTTTTAGCATATATTAAACTTTTTTTGCACACCCTCTCAGAGGCCAAATGCACAATGCTGTAAGAATACGTATTCATTTATGGCCATGGCTGAGGTCCTCAATGCCAGCTCAAAACCAATGGCTGTTTTTCCATAATCTTCACTTTCAGCCATCAGCAAACGGAATTCACTTTAATTCTCTTGAGGGCATCCAGTGAATCCCTGTGCTCTTTCCAGATTAGTATGCAAAATGCTAGATCACACAAAGCTGATTGAATGCTATGCAGGCTTGAACCAAAGATTTCTGAAAATGTCTTCTCCCAAAATCATCTAAGATCTGAAAACTCATTCCCAAGAGTTATGAACATGTTTGTCTTAGAATTCTTAGACCTTTCCTGAGTGAATTTGACTAAACGTGTGGTCATGCCTTTGGGTTGTAGAAATACAAGTGAGTAGTACACATTGAAGCTGAAGAGCTGATCGGTACCAACAGTGTGATAAGGCAATGGCAAGAGTCAGAAGAATGCCAGGGTGTATAGGAAGAATTAAACTCTGGAATTTGTTGCCAGAAGATGTGGTTAGTGCATTTAGTATAGCTGTGTTTAAAAAAGAATTGGATAAGTTCTTGGAGAAGTCCATTACCTGCTATTAAGTTGACTTAGAAAATAGCCACTGCTATTACTAGCAACGGTAACATGGAACAGACTTAGTTTTTGGGTACTTGCCAGGTTCTTATGGCCTGGATTGGCCACTGTTAGAAACAGGATGCTGGGCTTGATGGACCCTTGGTCTGACCCAGTGTGGCATGTTCTTGTGTTCTTATGGATACCATTTAAAGAAGCATAACTGGGGGAGGGGAGGAAGGTGATGACAATGTAGAGGTAGTCAGTGAAATATTTGTGTTCAGTTCTGAAAGCTATATCTCTGAAAAGATATAGACAAGCTAAAGGCAAGCTCAGAGAAAGGCAACTACAGTGATGCAGGATCTGAATCAAAAACCATGAGATGAGACTTGAGGACCTAAATATGTATACCCTAGAGAAGGAGTGGGACACATCTAGCCAGTCAGATTTTTCAAGACATCCATAATGATTGCAATACAGATCTGCCTACAATGGAGACAGTGCATTCAAATCTATTTCATGCATATTCATTATGAACATCCCAAAAATCTGACTGACTAGGTGTTTCCGAGGACTAGGTTAGAACCACTGTCCTAGAACAAGAGGACCCAAACATTTATTTATTATTTATTTATTTATTTCTTTTATATACCAACATTCAATCGAGATATCACATCGGTTTCCAGATAACCAAGAGAATAGGGCGTAGTCCGCCCTATTTTACATTATAACATGGTAACCAAAAAAAAAACCAAAACACATGAATGTGTTGTTGATAAAATAAATTTAGGATTAGGGACTTGTTGGTAAGGTAATTTAGGAATAGAGGTGGGGGGGATGAGGGAAGGGAGGGGGGAAGGTGGGGTGGGAGGAAGTAGTGGAGTGAGGGATTCAGGGGGGTGAGAAGACTGAGTATGGGATGAGGTGTGTTGCGTTCGGGCAGGTTAAGGGTCAGGTGGGAAGGCTTTTAAAAACAGCCATGTTTTTAGGTGTTTTTTGAAGGTTTGCAGTGATGGTTCATTTCTGAGACAGGTGGGGAGGGTGTTCCATAGGGTGGGTCCCGCTATTGTTATGGCTCGTTTGCGGGTTGCGTTGAGGTGTGCAGATTTGAGATTGGGGATGGCTAGGAGGCCAGTGTTGGTGGATCTGAGGGTTCTTTGTGTGGGGTGTGGATGTATTGCGTTGTTTAGCCAGTTCATTTTGTTGTTGTGTATTTTTTTGTGCATGAGGGTGAGTGTTTTGTAATGGATTCATTTGATGTCAAGGGCCACATAGAATGTTTCACATTGCCGAGAGAGCTGGGAGGGGAGGAGGAGGATAGTCCCCTCACCCCAAAATCAAAGTTTGCTGAGTGGGGGAAAAGGGGGAGTCAGTGGAAGCATTGTCTAGCCCTCTCAATGATTTGAAGTACTGGGGGAAAGGCGAATCATGGGAACTCTGCCTACAGAGCATCTGCCCTTCTCTCATCCTCCTCTCCCTACAGTATCTCTTCTCTCTTCCCTCCCCCAACAGCATTTCCCCTTCACTCTTCCACCAGCATCTTCTCCCACCCCACCATCAGCATCTCCTCTTCTGTCTTCCCCAAGCATCTACCCTTTGCATTCCCATTACCCCATCCCTCCTTCCTCCTCCCAGCATCTTCCTTCTTAGTTTTTGGGTACTTGCCAGGTACGTATAGCCTGGATTGGCCACTGTTGGAAACAGGATGCTGGGCTTGATGGACCCTTGGTCTGACCCAGTATGGCATGTTATGTTCTTATGTTCTTAGCTACTGTGGTGGCTCCAGCATGGGCCCATCTCCTCACCACATGTTGCTGCTGCTGCTGGAACACCAAGATCTCTCTTCACATGCCACCACTTCTGGAACACATAGGCCTCCTTTTCATGCCAATGAAACATCATGGCTTCTTTCCACAAACCTAGGCTTCTCTCTTCATGCTGCCAGAACGCCAAGGCTTCTCTACTTATGTTGTATACATGAAGGTCCCCCTTAGATGAAATGCACACACCGGTGTCCCCCTTTGATGATACACAGCTCTTATCAGTCTCCCTCCAATGTCTCAGCTGCAGCAGTTTCAGTCAACAGATTTATTCTTTTGATGTGCCCAGAAGCTGGATATTTTCTTAAAAAGTAGGCAGACCAGAAAAATGGTCTCAGTAAGCCAGATTTGGCCTCTGGGTCGCAGTATGGGGATTCCTGTCTTGGAGGAAAGGAGAGATGGGAAGCAGGATGGGTGAGAGATGACATGAGATAAAAATTAGCATATCTGAAAAGTATTAATAAAGCAAAAGTAGTAAACATTTGCTAATAGAGAGGAGGTTTATAGAACTACGGGTCATACTAGGAAGCTCCAAAAGGGGATAACGTAGAAACATCAAGAATTAATTTTTTTTCAAAGAAAAGACTGGCAGATACCTGGAATGCCCACCTGAAAAGAGATGGTGAAAGCTAGAATAGTAATGAGATTTAAAAAGTTAGGGGATAAACAAAGGATCCTTGCTTGCAAAATGTAAAGGAATAGTAGAAGCACGATTTATGGCAAAAGCCATGGCATAATCTCAAAGCAATCGATGGAATCATAACAGCAGTGGTATGGCTGCATCAGGCTTCCAAAGAAGGCAGTGGAGTAGCCTTATTGGCATGACCAAGGTCAAAACACAAAATTCAATGAGCACGGGGAAAGGAATGTAAAGAAATAAAATTAAACCTAAAGATGAGAGATAAGTGCAGCACAGATTAATGGACTACTGGGCAAGATGGTACACAGCAAGCATAGGAAAAACTAGAAAATCTGACACATGCAGAGCCTGTAGTGCAGAACTGGAGACCATATACCATCTTGTGCAATGTGCTAATGTCACAAGGCTTGTGTACAGAAAGGTACAATATGAGCATAGCTCATCCACTGAAAACCATGTAAAAATAACATTGTAGTGCCAACACTGGTATAACAACCCTGACAAATACAGAGAATAAAACACTGATTATATGGAACATTTCCATACCTATCGATAAAAAGCTTTATGTCAAAAAAACTAGAAACCATGGTAAGCACAAGGCAGCAGTGCTACATCAACTGCACTGGCTTTCAGATGAAAGCAGGATAACATTCAAAACTCTGTTTTGTTTACAAATGTGTGAACAAACAAATACTCAAGTACCTCCGAAATTTTCTCCTCCTACACACCCACAAATATCTTCATTCCTTCCAAATGGCTCTTTCCTTTCCTCTGGCTGCTGCCTGATTGCCCTGTACAAGACTTCATACTTTCAGCTGTTATGCGCCAAAAATTTGGAACAAGATACCACTACCCCTACAACTTTCAGGGAAAAAAGCTAAGGCATGGGATTTCAGTCAGGTCTTCCCTGAAAAGGCCCCATTCCACCTGATTAAGAACTTGAAGTTATATATCCTGGATTCCTAATGCTATTCTGATTCCTATTGTAAGTTATTTCACTTGCAATTTGTTTGATCAAAACTGACTGTAATCCATCTTGAGGCCATTATTTGTAAAAGCCAGAATATCAAAGGTCTTAAATAAATAATTTAAGTTTCCATAGGGCACAGGATTAAATGATCAATTTTCTCAGTGGAAAAGGGTAAACAGTGGAGAGCCTCAGGGATCTGTACTTGGACAAGTGCTTTTTAATATATTTATAAATGATCTAGAAAGGAATAAGACGAGTGAGGTAATCAAATATGCAGATGATACAAAATTATTCAGAGTAGTTAAATCACAAGTGGATTGTTATAAAATGCAGGAGGATCTTGCAAGACTGGGCATCAAAATGACAGATGAAATTTTATGTGGACAAGTGCAAGGTGATGCATATAGGGAAAAATAACCCATACTGTAGTTACATGATGTTAGGTTTCATATTGCAATCATCGGCTCAGTGTACTGCAGCAGTCAAAAAAGCAAACAATGTTAGCAATTATTAGGAAGGGAATGGTGAATAAGACGGAAAATGTCATAATGCCTCTGTATCAGTCCATGGTGAGACCGCACTTTGAGTAATGTGTACAATTCTGGTCGCCACATCTCAAAAGAGATAACAGTTGCAGTGGAGAAGGTACAGAGAAGGGCGACTAAAATGATAAAGGGTATGGAACAGCCTCCCAATGAGGAAAGGCTAAAGAGGTTAGGACTGTGCAGCTTGGAGAAGAGACGACGGAGGCAAGGAAACAATAGAGGTATTTAAAATCATGAAAGGTCTAGAACGGGTAAATGTGAATCTGTTATTTACTCTTTTGGATAATAGAAGGACTAGGGAATACTCTATGAAATTAGGAAGTAGTATGTTTAAAACTAAACTAATCTGAGAAAATTCTTTTTCACTCAACGTACAATTAAGCTCTGGAATTTGCTGCCAGAGGATGTGGTTAGTGCAGTTAGTATAGCTGGGTTTAAAAAAGGTTTGGATAAGTTCTTAGAGTAGTCCATTAACTACTATTAATCAAGCTAACTTACAGGCCGATTCAGTAAAATGTGCGGGAGAGCCGGTGCTCCATGGCGAGCGCCAGCTCTCCCAACGCGCGCCCAGGCCACTCTCCTGGGAGCGCGATTCAGTATGCAAATGAAGGCCTGTACTAATAAGGAGGCGCTAGCTAGTGCCTCCTTATTGGCAGAAGCAGCGGCTGTCAGCGGGTTTGACAACCAACGCTTAATTTTACCGGCGTCGGTTGTTGGACCCGCTGACAGCCACAGGTTCAGAAAACGGATGCCAGCAAAATCGAGCGTCCGTTTCCAACCTGTGGGCAGATTTATTTTTTTATTTTTGGGGCCTCCGACTTAAGCAGTTTTTTCTGCTTTTCTGTACATTTTCCCGGTGCCGGCCAAAATTAACTCCTGCCTTTGGGCAGGCGTTAATTTCTGAGAGTAAAATGTGCAGCTTGCCTGCACATTTTACTTTCTGTATCGAGCGGGACTAATAGTCTCATCAACATGCATTTGCATGTTAAGCACGCGCTATTAGTTTCGGGGGGGGGGGGTTACACGTGTTTAAGGGGTAATAATAGCGCGTCGAAAATGTGCATCAAAAATGCGCATCCAAACGGGGGCTAACAATGCACTCTGCCTGAGCGCACCGTACTGAATCGGCCTGTTAGAGAATAGACACTATTACTGGCATTAGTAGCATAGGATATTTAGTGTTTGGGTACTTGTCAGATTCTTGTAGCCTGGATTGGCCACTGTTGGAAACAGGATGCTGGGCTTGATGGACCCTTGGTCTGACCCAGTATAACAATTTCTTAACAATTTTGTCATCTGTTTGGAGAAACAGAAGATCATCAAGTGCCAAGAGATGTGATTAGAGACCAGGAATATGTGGCAGAAACATGCAGAAATAATCCTAAATTGCAACCAGCCTGATTAAAAATCGTCCAAATACACCTCCATATATTGCCTTTATTTATTGCACCTTACAAACTCCAGCAGGAAGTCTTCTTTGGCACAATGCACAATAGCGTAGAATCGGAGGGGCCAGGCAATAGGGCGGCGCCTAGGGAAAAAGGATCCCATCCCATCCCACCCAGCCAAGCAAAAGCCTTGTGGCCACCAGGGATCCCATCCCGCCCAGCAGCCCAACTGAAAGAGAGGGACTGGAGCAGGCCCCGCGCGAACAAATGTGCACACAATGCATTTGCATAGGCAGCACACCTGGGGTGGAGGAAACAGATGAGGCTGTGGGATACCAGCGGAGCTCGACCCAGCAGCGGCCAAAAATCTTCATGAGCGCCCATGCACAATTTTTCCTTGGGCTTGCACAGCTTCTGCTCCACATCGCCACCCCCCCACCCCCCTCCCATTCCAACCTAGGATGGCTGCAGGGTTGTGTGGGAGCTCAAACCACCTTGGATGAAGTCAGGAGGCGGCCCGCAGGTGGTGGAGCTTATCCTTTTATGGTCCGAAGCGAAGAGGAGTCAGTGTGTGCATGTGTTTGTGTGAGCATGTATGTGTGTCTGTATAAGAGCCTGTGGCCATGTCTGTGAGAGCCTACGCGCATGTGTGTCTGTAAATGTGTATGTGAGTGCCTATGTGCACATGTGTATCTGTGTGCATCACATATAGGATCTCACAGTTACATATACACACAAATAATGTGTCTATAAGGGAGACAAAGCCTGTGTATGTGTGAGAGAGGGAGTTTGTGTGAGAGCATAGGCATGTATATGAGAGAGGGAGTGTATGAGAGAATAAATGTGTTACTGTGCATGTAAGAAAGAAAAGAAAAAGTTTGTGTGGCTCTTCTTCCCCAATCCATGACAATCTCAGGGTGACTGGAAATCAAAAGATATGGAGAGCAGGTATGAGAACAGAAGATTGTTTTTCAATCCTTATTAGTTTTAATTTTTAGGTGTCATTTGATGTTTCTGCTGTTTTGAAATATTTTTTTTGAGGGAAATTACAACTTTTTAATTACTGGATTTTTTTATTCATCAGATGTTTTGAAATATTTTGTCTGGGAAATTTTGGATATTCTATTCATTATGGGGTCGATTTTAAAAGGGTTACACGCATAAGTTATGCACGTAACCCTTTTTAAAAAACCCTGCACGTGCCGAGCCTATTTTGCATGAGCTCGGCGGCGTGCACAAGCCCCAGGATGCGCGTAAGTCACGGGGCTTTGCTAGGGGGGCGTGTCGGGGGCATTTTGGGGGCGTGGCCGAGGCCTCCGAAATCGCTCCCGGGCCGGGAAATTGCGTGGCAGCGGCCGACCGGGGCAGGTGTAACTTTTGCAATAAAGGTGGGTGGGGGGTGGCCGCTCATATCTTATAAAATCCGGCGTACATTTTTTGCGCCGGACGGGCGTACTTTTCTAAAATCTACCCTTTTTGAAATATTTATTCTTTTTATGAATATGATTTTACTATGATTGATGTTTATATTTCTTGATTTAATGTTTATGAAGAATGTTAATGCTTCTTTTTTCCATTGTTGCTATGCATGTAGAGGCTGGCTTGATGTTGGTTCCAGTTCAGTAGTTCTCTGTATGCTTCTATTTATACTTTCTGGTTTCTTTATTCTGTATTTGTTCAGAGTCTATCTGTGCTCTGCATTGTAACCAAGGTAAGGTATTTTGCCTGCATGTGGTTTCTGTGTAGGGATCTATAGCAGTTTGATTTGTTCTGTTTTCCTAATAGAGGGTGTATTGGTATTTTAGGGCCTGATGTAATATGTGCAGTGTTAACTTTTCATAGATAAGGTTGTTAGTGAGAGCACTGGCAGTTAAGGTTGATTTGATATGGGAAGTTTATTATATTGTAATGGTAATTCTGTTTATGCATGGTTTTCTGAGGGCCAAGCATTTACAAAATGTCTAATTCCATAGGAGTTCCAAGTGTCTTTTTTGCAGAGTTTTCCCAAGTGGCACCACAGCAGTGCATGTAAATATAATATGCACGCTATGATTTTTTGCCTCAGAAAACTTTTTGAATGTTCTTTTTCATGTATAATTTGTGTATGTCTGAACAGGGTGTGTACTGGGGGAGAGGTTTGGCATGCGAGCAAGGCTGTAAGTTTTATCTACAGTATCTAATACCCTTCCCTTCACCATGGGTTCTGTGGGGAGGCAGGAGGATGTCAGTTTGTTTTGGTTCTTTTAAATTGCTGGAGGGATTTGGGCTTTATTTGATGAGCCCAGGACAGAGACCAAATGAATCGGGGGGGGGGGGGGGGGGAGAAGAACAGCCATTGTTTGCACAGGATAGCAAAAAAAGCTAGCACTGGTCCTGGACTAGAGCCAACTTGTGTGTGGGAGGAGGGGGAGTGGAACGTGTGTGTATATGTGTGTGTGTGTGTGTGTAGGAGAGAGAATGGAGCCAGCATGCGTGTGCCTGAGAGAAAGGAGCCAGTGCATGTGTATGCCTAAGATAGAGAACCTATGTGTATGTGTGTGTGTGTGAGTCTGAGAAAGAGGGAGCCAGTAGGCGAGTCAGAGAGGAAACCAGCCAACATGCGTATCTGTGAGCGTGTGTGAGTTGTGAAAAAGTATTTGTGTGCGCCTGTGTGAGTATGAGGATGAACGTGTGTATATATTTGAGAGGGGAGAATATTTGTACACCTTCCTTCCCCCCACCCCTCCACAACAATCTCAGGGTGAACGGAAATGAAACGTTCCCAGGTATGGAGAGAGTGATTGATTTTTTTTATCCTCATTGATTTTAATTATTTGATGTGTTATTTGAAGTGTGTACTGTTTTGAAATATTGTATTGGTGTTTGGGAAATTTAAAAAATATATTACTGGATATGAATTTTTAATTATTGAATATTCTGTTCATCCACTATTTTGAAATATTTTTATTGCTATGGTTTTACTATTATGACTGATGCTTTATATTTCTTGATTTTAATGTTTGATGTTTTCTGAGAAATGGTGATGTTTCTGTTTTTCCATTGGAGCACTATTTATGGAATCGGATTTGTTGCGGTTTCCAGTTCAGTTTATTGTCTGCACTTTTCCATTTATAATGTATGGTCACTTTATTCTGTATTTGGTGAGGGTCAGTCTGTGTTCTGCATATGTGATTGATATTTCTATGTAGGAATCTATAGAAGCTTGGTTTGTTCTGTTTTCCTAATAGGGGGTATATTGGTGTATTAGGGTCTGATGTAATGTTTGCAAGGTCACCTTTTCACAGGGTTATAACTGCATGCTGGCAGTTAGTGCTCCTTATAGAATGGGAGCTTTATTATATTGTAACTGTAGTTTAGTTTGCTCACGACTTTCTGAGGACCAAGCCCATACCCAACATGCGTTACAATAGTCTCAATACCTTATGGGTTTCCAAGTGCCTTTTTTTGGCTTTTATGCAAGGTTTTCTGGTTCACACCACAGCAGTGCATGTAAATAAAAATATCACAACAGCATGTATAATGTATTTCAAAAGGCTATACTGTGTCGTTTTTCATGTCTAATCTTATTATAAATGCATAATTTCAAATTGTGAGTGGAGAGCACATGGGGGGGGGGGGGGGGGGGAAGGCTGGGTATAAAGCTGTAAGATTCACTTAGGGTGCCCAATATCCTTGCACGGACCCTGATTAGAAAAAGAATACAAATTACATGTTGGGAAAAAAGAAAGAATGAGCAGGGCCAGCACAGTAATTGTTTGCACAGGGCTACAAAAAACAGCACTGACTCTGCTGGCAGGGTTCCCACCCCTCCCTGGTGAAAAGAAACCCTGCGCAGTAGTGTGCTGGCAGGTGATAGTTGGGGAGAAGGGGGTTCAGGAGAGAACACAAATGCATTGGCCCCCAGGTGCCAAAGACCTTAGCTATGCCTCTGCAATGCAAGTATAAAAAGAAGTACTAGCAATAAAAGTTAGAGACTGAGATCGTAACAAACATATACTAGCTTACGAATGAGGTTCATTCCTACTATGCCATATATGTGCAAAAACAAACTCATCTGGAGACAATACCAGGAGAGAAAACACATCAACAGAAAAGATCTTATGCCTACCAACAGCCACTACATTAACAAACATTCCTGTGGGAAAAAACTTAGCCAGATAATTGCATAAGGCTAACATTTACAGAAGAAAACCTTAATACGTAGAGAAGCAAGTGGGGCAAATAAGGACTATTGTACTTTTGGATGGGTTAGCTATGAATCTGTATTTATTTCTTTCCTGGAAATTTATAAGAACATAAGAAAATGCCATACTGGGTCAGACCAAGGGTCCCCAGTATCCTGCTTCCAACAGTGGCCAATCCAGGCCACAAGAACCTGGCAAGTACCCAAAAACTAAGTCTATTCCATGTTACCATTGCTAATGGCAGTGGCTATTCTCTAGGTGAACTTAATAGCAGGTAATGGACTTCTCCTCCAAGAACTTATCCAATCCTTTTTTAAACACAGCTATACTAACTGCACTAACCACATCCTCTGGCAACAAATTCCAGAGTTTAATTGTGCATTGAGTAAAAAAGAACTTTCTCCGATTAGTTTTAAAAGTGCCCCATGCTAACTTCATGGAGTGCCCCCTAGTCTACTATCCGAAAGAGTAAATAACCGATTCACATCTACCCGTTCTAGACCTCTCATGATTTTAAACACCTCTATCATATCCCCCCCTCAGCCATCTCTTCTCCAAGCTGAAAAGTCCTAACCCTCTTTAGTCTTTCCTCATAGGGGATTTATTATGACAAGATTTATTATTATTATTATGACAGGATTTATTATGACAAGAACAAAAAAAATAAATGGAAAAATGACTCATTTTTCCAGATAATAAAATTTATTTTGGTTTTTTTTAATTTGGTCTTTGTTTTTGTCTTGTTTTGTTATTTTTTTCCCTTTGACTTTGTCCTTTATTTTTTCTCTTATTTCTCTCCTCTCCCCTTCCAGGCACTCTCCCCATTTTCTCCTGCTTCTTGCACTCATACCTTTCCTTCCCCTCCCGGCACTTCTTCCTTCCAAATCTCTCCCCCTCTTTCCCCCTCCCTCACAGCACACTTAGCGACAGGGGTACCCACATTTTTTCCAGCCCTAATCATTTCTCACCTACTCTCCTGGTGCAATCATATCTCCCTCTCCCCCCTTGTGCAATCATCTTTCCTACCCCTGCCCACCACCATCACACACACACACTCCCCTGGCACAATAATCTCTCACCATCTCCTTGGCCACTTACAGTTTCAATATTTCTCCTCCATCTTCTCTGGCACAATCATCTTCACTAACCCTTAAATTCTTTGTCTGCTGGCACAATCATTTGTCCTCCTTCCCCATGATCTTCTACCCCAACTTTGAAGGAAATCTCATGAGGTGTGCAATGTGCAATCAATGGAGTTCAGCAGACAGCATTTCTTATTTGCTGCAGACTCCTCCTCTTCAGACTTTTCCTCTGCAGTTAGAGCCATATGGCACCAGTGGGTCTCACGAGACCATAAGGCCCTGCAGTTCCAGTTGCAGAGAGAAGCCCGAAGAGAAATCAACAACAGCAAGCAAGAAGTGATGCTTGTTGATGCCTACTAGCTGGAATAGTTAAAGCAGGAATGCTCCTTTTCTGAGGGCTGCAATACAGGCCCATCCCCTCTTCTCTCTGACAGCAGCTGGCTGATTTAGGGGCAAAAATAAGGGAAAAGCTGGCTTTACTCTGGGTGGTGGTAGCACTCACCTGCCACCGGTTTTTCTCTGTGGCACATCAATGTGCCATTGCACACCATTGAGAATTGCTGAATTAGGATAAAAAATGGTTTAAGCTGATTTTCATCTTTGCAAAAATCCAGGCATTTATGGGTGAAAAATTGATTTAAACTGAAAATGAAGAATCCCAGCAATGAATGAGTAACCAAACTGACAAAGTGAACCGTGTCCAGGGGCATGAATTTCAGGGAAGATTCAAAACTTTCTATTCAAAATGTACTTTCCTTCAATTCTAAAAGTGCAGAGTTATCAGTAACCTCAAATGCTAACACTCAAGATCTTATAAGCCAATTAAAACCAGGACTGTCCCAGGAAATCTGAATGATTTTTCATAAGATGCAAACAATACTTATATATTGTTCATACCATGCAAAGTCCAAACTGTGTGACCAATAGTTGTGCTTTAAGTGTTGACATAAACCCTGCAATATTCTAGAAAAGTTTTAAAAAAAAACAGCTATTTTAAAAGCAGTAAATGAAAAATTAAGTTCAGAAACAATAGCTACTATTTTGAAACCCTCTCCAAAGCATCTGGCAAACACTTTAAACAGTTATATTTATACAACAGATTGTGTGCTACAATAAATACATTTTTGAATACGTCTCCTTAGTCACTCATACCATTCCAGATCATATCATAACAATGAAAACTTACTATTGCTTACTGTAAAAACAAATTTCTTATTCTTACTGGAGCACCTGACTCACCTTTTTGATATGCCTAGCAATTCTTAATATTAACCAGAGGCACCTTAGACTTTAACAAATATCATGCAGAACATGGTTTTGCTAATCAATTTATAACATGAGGGAGTAGCCGAAGTCCAAAATAAGAAAGCTATATGCCTATGGATCACAATATGGGAATTTTCTGATGGCATACTGGCAGCATTGTGCATGGGTGACCCTGGTTTTAGCAACTTGGACTGGCCAGGGAAGGGGCTGCTGGCAAGTCAGTATCTACAGTCAGAGGGAGAGAGCCCTAGCTATCAGGCTGCAGACACTCCTAACCAGCCAGTATTCAGCATTCTAATACACTGCTCCAAAGGATAGCGGGGTGGGGGATGAAGGTGGAGGGAGGACGGGACATAACAGGAAAAAGTCCTGGCAACTGAGGATGAAGCTTAACGGTGTCTGAAGAGGCGGTCAGAAAGTAGCAAGACCAGTTCTGAACAGCAATGAAAACCTGCTGAGTACCAAATTTTAAAGTATCACTATAAAATAAAATAAAATCTCTGCTTAAAAAAAGAAAGCACCCCCAAGAATGAAAACAAATGGAGTATGTATATACGGTAGTTAAAAAGACAGGGAAATAGATTTTTAGAAGATTTATCACAATTAATCTAACTTTTAGAATTCTTGATTCTAAGAAAATTAAGTCTAGAATACCAACTCTCACTTAGCCATTGTCAACATGTACCTAAGGAAGAGTGATTCTCCACTTTACTATGCTGGAATGGAAGTCTGAACACTAATTTTGCTCGAGTTCCACACTGAATACCTGAAATTAGATGGGCAAAAATGAAAAATTGCAGGTGCAGTAAAAACCGCAATTCTGCAACTTTTGGCTTCGGAATTCATCTCACAAATTCTTTTCCTTTTTATTAAACTTAGTTGATACTTTTGGCAGGATCAAAGCATTGCACATTTGATCAAGAGAGGTTCAGGTTGCCTATCAACTTGAACGACTAAGATACTCATAAGAACATAAGAAAATGCCATACTGGGTCAGACCAAGGGTCCATCAAGCCCAGTATCCTGTTTCCAACAGTGGCCAATCCAGGCCATAAGAGCCTGGCAAGTACCCAAAAACTAAGTCTATTCCATGTTACCATTGCTAATGGCAGTGGCTATTATCTAAGTGAACTTAATAGCAGGTAATGAACTTCTCCTCAAAGAACATATCCAATCCTTTTTTAAACACAGCTATACTAACTGCACTAACCACATCCTCTGGCAACAAATTCCAGAGTTTAATTGTGCATTGAGTAAAAAAGAACTTTCTCCGATTAGTTTTAAATGTGCCCCATGCTAACTTCATGGAGTGCCCCCTAGTCTTTCTACTATCCAAAAGAGTAAATAACCGATTCACATCTACCCGTTCTAGACCTCTCATGATTTTAAACACCTCTATCATATCCCCCCTCAGTCGTCTCTTCTCCAAGCTGTAAAGTCCTAACCTCTTTAGTCTTTCCTCATAGGGAAGTTGTTCCATTCCCCTTATCATTTTGGTAGCCCTTCTCTGTACCTTCTCCATCGCAATTATATCTTTTTTGAGATGCGGCGACTAGAATTGTACACAGTATTCAAGGTGCGGTCTCACATGGAGCGATACAGAGGCATTATGACATTTTCCGTTTTATTCACCATTCCCTTTCTAATAATTCCCAACATTCTGTTTACTTTTTTGACTGCCGCAGCACACTGAACCGACGATTTCAATGTGTTATCCACTATGACACCTAGATCTCTTTCTTGGGTTGTAGCACCTAATATGGAACCCAACATTGTGTAATTATACTCAGATATGGAGAGGCATACACCACTCATTCCAACCCTTAACCAAACTAAAAACTACACAAATTCTGCAAGAAATGTACCTAGGTACCAAGACTTATTTGCAATTTTCATGCAAATTTTCTGCAATGATTCATCAGTTCTAAGTAGAGAGATTTTCCACTGCAAAAATTCTGATAATCCCTATGTCATACAAATAAATATGAAACAGTTAACATACCCAAGGTAAATAATGAGGTAAACAGAGAATTTTAATTTACCTTTTTCAATAGGATTAGGAATAGGGGACACACCATGAAGCTAATAAGTATTTATTTTATGTTACACATTTACATTCTTCAAACTGTTCACGGCACAGAACAAAATTTAAAAAAAAAACATAACATGAGAAAAGACAAAAATAAAATACATAAACCATTTAGTACAATTTATTTTATTTACTTATTTATACAATATTTGTATACCGTTGCACAGTATGGTTCCATCGCTACGGTTTACTTAAGACAAAAATTAGTTCAAAAATATTTAAAACTTAATTTGAAATATCAAAATTAACATGCTAAAAACAATTATAGTTTTAAATATTACAAATTATTCTGGATGGCGTATTTGTTTATTTAAAATATCTTAAAATTAATTCTAACACACAAATACAAACTCCTTCCTTGTTGTCACTCTCGTATGCCTGAAAAATCAGAATGTTTTTTTTCACTCAACATACAATTAAATTGTCGAATCTGTTGCCAGAGGATGTGGTCAAAGTAGTTAGCATACTGGGTTCAAAAAAAGGGTCTAGGCAAATTTCTGAAGGAAAAGTCCATAAGTCACTGCTTATTCCTGGTTATTTGCAAGAAGGATTGGACCTATTTTTTGGGATTCCACCAGATACTTGTAATCTGAATTGGCCACTTGGCTTGATGGTCCTTTGATCTGACCCAACATGGCATTTCTCATGCTTATGTTTGACCATATTCTAAGTCTAGAGTTTCCAATCTTTTAGAAGCATGGACTCCTTTTCAACCTCCAAAAATTTCAGACTTCCCTATGCTTCTCTAATTTTTACAAACAATTTCTGTTGTGCAGCCAAAATTGTGGAACATAATGCCTGAACAGTTAAGGATGCTCTGAGATCATAAACTATGTAAGAAAGCCTTAAAGACCTGGATGTTCAAGCAAGCTTTTGGAGGGAGATTGTGAAATAACTGGAATATGACCTAGTATCAGGGTAAAATTTGAATTTATGGTATGACACAATAGTGTAACATCTGACTGATGTGTCTCATTTTAACTATGATTAGAGTATGCTTTTGATGTTAGTCCAATATTTTATCATGTAATTTTTTTTTTTCTGTTTAATATATCAGGTATCTGCTTATTGTAAACCACCATGATCTTTGGAAAGGTGGTAAAAAAAAAAAAAAAAAGATTTTAAATAAACAAATAATATGCCATCCAGAATCATTTGTAATGTTTAAAACTAAATATTAAATGTATACTGATATAAATTGTGATATAATTGTGTTCTCACTTCTGTCATCCCCTCTCAGCCCCTCATGAGTCCTTATTACTTCCCTATCCCCAATCCTAGCCGTCATGGACTTTCCTGACCTGCTCCCTTCACCCACAGCCTCTTTCTGAGTGCTTTCCCCCATGACCCATTATGGAGTGTTCTTCCCTTCTGCCCTACTCCTAATAGCCACTTCCCAAGTACTATCTCATCTGCAATCCTTTCTCCCTCTTTCTTTGTTTAAGAACTGTCCCCCCTCACTCCACAGTCCTTTTCAAAGTGCCTTCCCTCTTGCCAGTTTGTTCCTCTTGCCCTCCCTTGAGACGTCTTCCTGAGTGCTCACCCTGATTCCCCCCACCCATGGCCCCTTCTCCCACATGCCTTCCCATTTATCCTGTAGGGGTGATAGTAAACACTTAATACTAACAGCCGTTTGGGCTGCACATCACTTGTACTTTGAGAACTGAAAACCCAGCTGAATTTATATAAGAATTATTTAAAGCATTTGTTATTCACCTATAACAAAGTTGCATTAGGCGAAGACACCTTATAAGGAGCTATGCAGCTTACCAAACAAATATCAAGTAAACCCCAGCTCAGAATGTCTGATCTGGTACAATCAGTTAAGTGCATCACCTCCCCCAAACCTACACACAAATGAGATCGTTTGTTTGCATAATATATTCTAACTAGTAAAAATTCTTATTTTATCTCACATATGCTAATATTATTGCATTCTTGTAACTCTCATGATTTTTTGTAAACTGAACTCAGAAGACAGAAGCAAAGCTTAATCCTGACCTTTAACATACTGGTTAAGCTTTAGCTTACTATTAGCATTTCAACAGCCTTGGCTATTTCTACAGGTATGATCAGTTCTTTTTTGGTTTACCTTTCTATTTCTTCACCACCATCAGCCAGTCTGTCTCCATAGAAAACCCCTCAAAACATCTCACATTATGCTCCCTCCTTTGACCTCTTCCCTAGTTTTGTCCCTTCCAAAATGCTCTTCACCCTGCCCTTCCTCCATGGCCTCAGAGTGTTACACACAGCACCATGTTCCCATGTCCCCCTTCCCCAAGTACCTTCCCCTCCTCTCGTGGCCCATTCTCAATTATCTTCCCTCCTGTTCTTTCACCTCCCCCCAAACAACCCTATCCCGAGTGTACTCCTTCCTGCTCTCTTCTCTCTGTGGCTCTTGCCCTCCTTCAACCCTCACCCTGCCACCATGGCCATACTACTCACTCAGTGCAGCTTTTTTCCCTGCAAGGCCAGCAGACAAGAGCACTTGCACCAGTGGTCAAAAATTATTCTCGGGCTATCGCTCTGCTTGCCTACTCCTCTAGGCTAGTCATGTGGAGCAGCAAACGCTGAAGGAGATGATGGCAGCGAGCCTCCCCTCCTCCTCAGTGCAGATTCAGGCTTCTCAGGGCGATGATTCTGCATTCTTTCCCCAACTCCTTTCCATGCTAGTTTAGGCTCCCTGAAGCCTTGTCGTCTCCTCCTCAATGGATCAAGCAGTGAGATTATGTAATAGCAGAGCTCTTCAGAGGTGAAGTCAGTCTGCTTTTTCTCAGCAACACTATTGATTGCTTCCCTTCCAACAGACCTTAGGTTGGGAACCACTGTGTGTATTAACACACAAACTGGACCAGATGGTTACAGCACCTGTAAGGTCAGGAGTGGCCAACCCTTCACACAAACAAAACAACCCCCCACAAAATTGGGCAAGATGGCTTCATGAGAACGGACAGAGATACTACTCCATGTTTCCTTTTGTTTCTTTTCAGTCGTGCCATCCAAACACAAAGGGAAAGTTCGGGTCTTCCCTCCAGATGTACCCCTCTTATCCTGGCAGCAGTTTCTGCCAGCTTTCTTCTTTGGTTTGGCAGTACAGGGGGAATCTGTAAGCTCCGTTGTGTTTGTGGGTGAAGGAGCACCCGTTTCGCCAGGAGAGGTCACTCTTAGTCCCCCGGATCTTCGACCCCCACCAGCTCAGAGTCTCACTTCCCCTGTTGCAACCCACAGCACTGCGGGATAATGCACTGTCGCGCCAGTGGAAGGGAGTGCGCATGGAGACTCAGTGTCTGAGCAGCCACTGCTGCCTCTGTTGCTTGAGGACATGGGTGGGGCCAGTGTTGCTGTGCGCCTGGCTTCTTCCTCTCCCATCAAGAATCAGGGGCAGATGGTGGATTCATCGGCTCTTATGCTGACTGGTACTCCAGGTCCCATCCACTCTGGGCCCCCTGGTGAGTCTACATCTTTGCCACCTAAGCCGGCAGTGGTCACACTAGATGCAATCTGGGACTTGATGGCAAGCTTCGATCACTCTTTGAAGGACTGTAACCCAAAAATTGATCTTTCTAACAAAGTCAATACTATGGGGAATATCTATGACTCCCAGTTTGGTGAAATTAAATCCAAGATTTCTGCTGCAGAGACTGCTATTGAAAGTATTCAGACCTTTAACTCAACAGTTGTTAAAGACAGAAATAATCTCCCTCGCAGGCTCAAGTTTCTTGAGAATCGAATCAGGCATTTAAATTTACGATTTTTGCACTTACCTAACTTGGTGGGTGAGAATTCCCACCACACTTTGAGAAAGTATTTTCTTGAAAATCTTCACTTTGAGCCTGACGCACTAGCTTTACCCCTTATTCAGTAAGGGGTAATAGCGCGTCAGAAACGCGTGTCCAACCCCCCCCCCCCCCCCCCCCCGAAACTAATAGCGCCCACAACATGCAAATGTATGTTGATGGCCCTATTAGTTATTCCCTCACAATTCAGTAAGTAAAATATGCAGCCAAGCCGCACATTTTACTTTCAGAAATTAGCGCCTACCCAAAGGTAGGTGTTAATTTCTGCCGGCACCGGGAAAGTGCACAGAAAAGCAGTGAAACTGCTTTTCTGTACATCCTCCGACTTAATATCATGGCAATATTAAGTCGAAGGTCCTAAAAGTTAAAAATAATTAAAAATAAAAAAATTTTAATATCGGCCCGCGGCTTGAAAACCGGACGCTCAAACTCGCTGACAGCTGCCTCTTCTGTCAAAAAAGAAGCACTAGGGACGCGCTAGTGTCCCTAGCGCCTCTTTTTACCACAGGCCTTAATTTGAATTTTTTTTTTTTACTGAATCACGCGCACAGGAGATTGGCCTGCGCTCGCCCGCGACTTTTACTTATCGGCCTGAAAGTGAATACTCAGCAGTCTCAGTCTGCTCAACTGCCTAATGTCATTGAAAATTTGACCGATTTTCTTGAGGATTCTAGGGCTGAGATTGAGCACTCATCATTGCTTGTTTCTTTTATTTCTGAACAGGATGTGAGTAAAGTGATGAGAAGATATTTCTTCCTTATTTCTTGGAAAAATGATTTGTATTTTTCCTGACTTTCCTCGTTCTACACAAGGGAGAAGAAAAGGCTTTCTTGCTCTTAGGTCTCAGGCTTTATCATTAGGGTGTTCTTTTATTCTTAGATATCCCTGTAAATGTGTTATCACGTATCATGATTGTTTTATGTTCTTCCTTTCTGAGCAACTCCAATCTTTCATTAATTTCAGAAGGGTTCTATCTTTTGTTTCTGGGATTTAATAGGTCTAGGGTTTGATCCTTGAGATACTACTGCTTGATAGGGGTGTGAATCGTGTGATCGATCGTCTTAACGATCGATTTTGGCTGGGGGGGGGGGGGGGGGGGGGGGGAAATCTTATCGACGTGGTTTTTTTTTTTTTTTTTTTAAATCGTTAAAAATCGTAAATCGGGGGAGGGCAGGAAAACCGGCACACCAAAAAACCCTAAAACCCACCCCGAACCTTTAAAACAAATCCCCCACCCTCCCGAACCCCCCCAAAATGTTTTAAATTACCTGGGGTCCAGTGGGGGGGGTCCCGACGCGATCTCCCTCTCTCTGGCCACGGCTGCGTTGAGAGAAATGGCGCCGGTGGCCCTTTGCCCTTATGTGACAGGGCAAAGGTAGCGCCGGCGCCATTTTAAAGATTGGCAATACGGCCCGCGTGCAGGAGGTCGCTCCCGGACACCCGCTGGACTTTTGGCAAGTCTTGTGGGGGTCAGGAGGCCCCCCCAAGCTGGCCAAAAGTCCCTGGGGGTCCAGCGGGGGTCCGGGGGCAATCTCCTGGATGCGTGACGTCGGGAACCAGGAACCAAAATGGCGCCGGCGCTACCTTTGCCCTGTCACATGATAAGGGCAAAGGGCCACCGGCGCCATTTCTCTCAACGCAGCCATGGCCAGAGAGAGGGAGATCGCGTCGGGACCCCCCCACTGGACCCCAGGTAATTTAAAACATTTTGGGGGGGTTCGGGAGGGTGGGGGATTTGTTTTAAAGGTTCGGGTGGATTTTAGGGTTTTTTGGTGTGCTGGTTTTCCCGCGCCCTATTTAACGATACAATACAAATGCCCCTGACGATAAATTAGGGGCATTTGTATTGTATCGTGCACTCTAACGATTTTGGACGATTTTAAAATTATCGTCAGATAATTTTAAAATCGTCCACATCCCTACTGCTTGATTCTTAAGTTAATGCCAGTTTCTTTTAAATTATTTCCTTTTTTTTTTAATCTCCTATTCTTTTTCCACCATCCTCCTCCGTTGCTGTTTTACTTGATAAAGGGTTTGGAATTATGTATTTTTTCTGATTTTATATTGTTTCTTCTGTGTAAACTGTATAACCATTCAATTCTTTTTTCCATAAGGTGTATTCCTTCTTCAAACTTTTTGAAATTAATAAAGTTTAAAAAAAAAAAAAGCCACAAAATCAGAATTGCACAGTAGCAGAGCCCACCACCTATGAGGAGGAATAGGACCTCCCCCCAAAGAAAGGGCCAACTCTTTTGTCAAAGCCCCCCACAACCATCCCCACCAGTTTCCCTCTCTTCATGCCAACCTCCCCTGGATACCACCTACCTCCAAGGAGAACTTACAAAGCCCAGGCTCTCCCAAGGCAACTTACTCTTTTGCATGCCTGCATGGATGAAATCATGCTCCTTTCTCTCTCTCCCATGCAGCCTGTTCTCCTCTCTAGCCCGTCTGTACTCTTCTGGCAGGCGACAAATCCAAGTGCACTGTACTATGGTTGTTTCTGCTGCTCTTCTTTGGTGGGGGGAGTTCCCAAATCAACTCATGCTACAACTCTTCTCCTGGGGAGTCTGCCTGCTGCTCAGGAGCTCTTTGTCAGAAAGAGAGGATGGAGGGCAATGCAGCAACTAGCAAATTAACCAGTGCCACAGGCCTCCTCCTGCAGGACCTAGCCTGTATCTGTCTGCCACTGTGCTTCTCTGGCTGTGGGGAGGGGATAGAATGAGTGCCAAATTAACCCATGCTGCTGCTCCCACTGGATTTCCTCTTTATGCTGCAAGTACAGCATGCAAAGTTGGAATCCATTTACTGGTAGACCCTCGAACCAAGGCTTGATATGCACCGATTTATATATGTCCTGGGCCTGCAAACCAGGCAGCACAGATGCCTGTCAGAGCTGAAGGTCATGTGCTCCATGGGTCCCAGCGGGAAGTGAGGCCTTGTGTTGCGGCTGCTCATTTTCCTAACAGCTCACGTGGGCGGATGATGCAGCCTTCTCTTTAGCTATATTCCTCTTCCTGACTGCTATTCTTGCAATAGGAGTTGTACTTTCCCTTTCAACAAGCCACATGTGGCTCATGAGACACCAGTTTGTACCCCTGTACTAAGTTGAGACCAGAATCATTTTGAGATGCTTTAGCGAGACTAACAAAAAGGAATTATCAGATAAGTAACTTTATTCTGCTATATTTCACATCAGACTCTGTAGCTAGACACTACCACAGCAAAGGAGGGCTTATCATAGCTTGGAGAACTCTGCTTCAAACAATGCATTTGCAGATGCCAACTTCTAGATGCCATAATACAAAATGAAGATGTGCAATGACCTCCATATAGTTACTTGGAAGATTTGCCAGTAAGGCTTCTGCTCTCTTTCCCTAAGAGGTAGCCATAGTTCTCATAGAAAGCTTTCATGAAGTCAGGCATCTGATTGTTACCTACCCTGAAGATTTCAAAAATACGTTTTTTTTTCCCATCTAAAAATTAAAGTTGTGACAAAACAAGGATTTCAAAGTGCTCTATAATTCCTTCTATTGCCCTTAGACTTGTTTTCTTCTCAGTAAGACCTTTCTCTTGTAATCCTTGGACTGACAGTTATTCAGCAGCCCAAATCTTGCACTGCAGTTTCTGGCAGCTAGGACTCATGTTTCACCTACCACATACCCAAAAGTGAAGCTTGGAATGCATACTACACCAGTCTCCATGAAATGTAAAGTTGCAGCATTCTGTGAGGTGTAATGTATCAGGAAACCAGTGGCATGTGCTACCATTGGTTATACAATATCAGCTATAGTGGGAACTAGCCTAGAACTCACTAGAACTCTCCAGTTTTGGCTGGGAGAACAAAGGAATCAGATCTATGCAAAGGCCCTCTCCAAACTCTACAAAACTGAACTTTCCTAGGCACTGACAAGTATACAAACTTGTCAGTGCCTAGGAAGGCACTGACAAGTTTCAGTGCCCTCCTAGGCAACGAAACTTATCTAGACAGCATTAACTGTACAAATCTTTATTTTACCTGTTGGCTGATTCTTTTTTCTGTTCAATAAACTTTGTTAGCACTGTCTCTGACTGATTAGTAATCCCAGAATTTTTTTTTCCATTCTGTCTGTAGGTACATTGCTAGGAACTGTGCAACCTCTGGGCTTTGTAGAATCTCAGTGTTCCCAAAGGCAAACAGGAACCCAATTAGTGGAAAATAGGTTGCCAGTGTAGAGGCATATGAAAAGGTGCAGGCAGTCTGACCCAAGTATCCACAATGTTAATTCTGAATAGGTGTTAGGGGTAATGCTACAAATAACTATTCAGCTATATGAATGAGGAGGTTCTGTGTTATAACTTCAGACATTTCTTGACATCAAAACTGCACAAGTTTCTCATTAAATCCGACTCAAGCTATGGGCATATGGAAAGAGCAATCTCCTGGTTTACATGAAAATTACAGCTGACCTTTGGAACAAAGCTTGGTAATGTCCTATCACATTCTCCAGGAAAAACAAAACAAAAGACAAAGGATAAAGATTGCAATTCACTTAATGTTTCTGGCTGAACAAATGGCCACCAAAAATAAAGCCAGCGTTCAGCCATTCAAAGATAAGAGCCTTAAAAACAAAATTATAGCAGCAAGAAGGTAAGGACTTCAATACCTGCAGCCAGGTTAACCTGGCTTCTTTGAGGTCCTGGAAGAAGAGAACCCATAATCAATGTCCTCTGTAAGCTGTGCACGCATGCACAAGTCATAAAACAAGTACACACTGGAAAAGACAGCATACACAAAAGAAAAAGATAGAAATTAGAATGGCATTTGAAAGAACCACACACAAATTTGTATACTACACTGAAAACGAGAACTTTTTTGCACATACAGCCTACAAAAAATTAAAGAAACTTTGCCCGTGATAGACAGCACAAAGAGAGGAAGAGGTAAAAAAAAAACCAAAACAACCCAAACCTCTTATTGCTCCCCAGATTAACATTGTTTTGACCCAGCAGTTTCCTCCTCATTTGGAATGAGCCTCTATTAGGCAACAGTGCCATGAGCTTCATGCGCATCTACCCAAAAATGTTCTCCCTATTTTATACAGGCATCCTACCTCACTCAGCCTAGTCACTGCAGAACAGTTCTCATTTAGGGGCCATGCACCAAATTTCTTTTGGAACCAAAAAATTGTGGACCAAGTCAATTATTTCGTGTCACTGCTGAACAACGACTAGGATTGCCTCCCCCCCCCCAAAGTGGTGAATGCTGCTTCCACAGCATCCCCAGATGACTCACAGAAAGATCACCAAATCCAGGAACAGAACCCAGGTTCTCCATATGGCAAGGCTAAGAATACTGATCTATTAATTACCATTATTTTAAAACAATGACGAGTTCATTTCAAAGAAATGATTCCTCCAATTTAACCATTTTGGAGTAGCACATTACTTCAGGCCATTAAAATACAGCTATCCTATAAAATCATACTGCTTTTAAATTTTCAGAGAAGATGTTAAAAACAGAAGTCTTATCTGGCCAAGTGGATTACTTACTAACCATGCAAACCATCTACAAACACAGTGATATTCACTTGTAGCCACTTTTTTCAAAACTACTTATTTTATGCTCTGTGAAAGTACCAGTACAGCCGATTAGTCCTGTGGGAATTCTGCACTACTGCTAAGCGCAGAATTTCCCTCCTGCCACAACTGCACAGAATCTGCAAAATTTGGCAGGCCCCAGTGTGCCACGAGTGGGATGGCCTCTGATAGCAACGCACACCTGGGTCTGCTTCATCTTCGCTGCTAGTGGGATGGCCTGCCTCCTAAACATCAAGAAGAAATACAGCACAAAGAGTTGAATTCAGGTAGATTTTTTAAAGCTACAAAAGTATTACTTGATGAAAGGTAGCCACACAATGAAACGGGTCATTTTCAGAACTCTCAGATCGACCATTATGCTCCTGATTCACTGCACTTAATAAAAGCATATACGTAACTGAGCTGCACACCCAGCTTTTGTCACTTCGCTTCCCAAGTGCAGTTTTTTCTGTTATTTTGAATATTTTGAGATAAAAATACAATTACTATCAAATTTTGTCAGTGAAGGCACATCTCCACCAACAGCACTCATAATAAAATGTATTTGTAACTGAAGTATAAACTCAAAAAAGGAAAATGTAAGCGTGCGCAATAAAAAAAAAATAGCTTATTTCAAAAAAACAAACATATGTACATATATATACACATATATACATATCTGTTCAGAATAAAAGGAAGCTAAGGAATAATCATGAACAATGAAGCAGCAAGTATAAACAAACAGGTAAGTTGATATTCTGAGAAACTGTAACTGTGCATTAATTTATGCCCATACTTACATCATCAAAAGAACTAGATTCTGACTTCTTCATGTTGCTATGGAAGTAGTTTTACCTTTTAGCCTGGAGAAAATGGTATGTTTAATGATCTCCTCCACTTCTAGGTTAGACCCAATGCCCATGAGGATTGTTTAAAAAACAAAAAATCCACACATTATTGGGTTTGATGGAGCCATTATTCTAGTTAGTATCAGTCAGACTCTTGGTGACGTCTTCCACCCCAAAACACACCAGGGCTCATCCCTTACTGAAAAAAAGAATCTCAAGATTCTCATAACAGTAATAATTGGCCTATTTCTATTATTCCTTTCACTGCTGAAGTTATTGAGAAAGCAGCAGTGGTTCATTACAAAAATCCTTTGCTAGTACCAATGTACTACATCCCAGGTAAGGCGACAACACTGAAACTGTTCTTCTGGTTCGATTTAACAAAGACAAAGATGCTGAAGCGCTTATTTTGATTCACCTTTGATACCATCACTAACTGTTAATATCAAGGCTTGCTGAACCAGGCATAATGGGAACGGTACAAAGGCGTGGTCACACCATGAATCCATACTAAGGCATTATGATAGCTGCAGCTTGTTTTCTGCTCATATCTAAGATTCCTATTATACTATTCTGTTTGGGGTTTTTTGTTTGATTGAAGTACTGCTGTACAAAAGACTATTTCAAATGTATCGACCACAATAAATGCAACATCCTTTTCATGAGTGTTAACTCTTAATGTGGAACCCTGCATTGTATATAAGCAAGGCCTACTACTAAAGGCTTCTCTCCCATTGTGTGCGCGCGTGTGAAGACAGCTTAGTACATAAGGCCCACAGTTAGTATTATTTTCTCCCAAATGTGCATCACCTTTCCCTTATCCAAATTAAATTTAATCTGTCATTTTGATGCCTAATTCCCTAGTCTAGAAGGTCCTCCTGCAATTCATCACAATCTGCTGTGTTTTTACTCCTTTGAATAACTGTCTCATCTGCACTTCTGATCACATCACTCAAATCTCCCCTTTCAAGATCACTAATTAATGTTAAACAAAACTGTTACCAGCACAGATCCCTGGGGCACTCCACCGGAGTGCAGGAGCAGCCATGGGATTAGAACAGCAGGCTGAGAACCATGGAATCCAGCATTCTAATACCACTTCCCCCAATGACACGCCTTGTGACCCTGGGCAAGTCACTTCATCTTCCATTGCCTCAGTTAAGAACCTGGACTGTAAGTCCTATGAGACAGGGAACTATCTTCTGTATCCAACTGTAACTTGCCTTGAGCTCTGATTTGGAAAGGCAGTTAAATACAAAAATCTAAAATTCCAAACTTGACCATTTAAGTCCTCCTCTCTTTTCACCAGTTATCAATTTTTTTTTCCATATTATTTTTATCAATTATACATTCATAATCAAATGCATATAAAGAAAACAAGGATTTACATTACAACATAAGAAAATATTCTTTCCTTAAACAAACATATAAATCCAAATCTACTCCTTCCAAGTCCACATTATAAAAGGGGGATGGGTTCACAAACCTCATTACAATTTTCACAAGGAAAAAAAAAAGACTGGCTGGACTGTTATAGAGAGGTATCTCTTAATTTACATATACGACAGCAGCATTCGTTATGGAGTTTGCCCAATTATGCAGAGCTTACATCTTCATGTGATTTATTTGCAAAAAAAATTTAACACTGGTTCTTGTCGATGATGAAAATACAGTCTCATAATCCAATCTTTGTCAGATTCTATTAGAAAGGTGACAATTGTAGATGGTACTAATAATTCCTCATTTGTTGATTCTAGTATTCCAGATATATTCATCAGTGGAGAGGCTGGTGAAGGTGTTTGAAAGCCCTCCAGATTTAATGGGCCTTTTTTAAATGGTGGTATGAAATATGCCTTAGACATTACTGGCAAAAGTTGTTCTGAGATTTTGAGTGTTTAAAGCATATATTTTTTTATAGCGTCCTTAGCCGATATCAAAGGTTCTTTCGGAAAGTTCAATATCCGCAAATTTTTCCCCCTTATTACATTTTCCAATCTTTCCACTTTATTTGATAAATCTCTATTTTCTTTAATCAAATTTATCTGAAGATTTTTATTTTCTTGGATTTCTCTCTTTAAAGTCAAAATATTTTCAATCATATTCTGTTCTATTTTATCCAACCGTTGTTCCATAACTTTTTGGGCTTCTATCACCGGATAAATTTTCATCTGTAAACTTTTATTTAAAGTCTGAATGGCTTCCCATATTTCTGCCAAGGTAATTTGTTCAGGTCTTACCATAACCAACGGCTCAATGCTCCTTGGGCGAACTTCTCCGTCGCTTGTCGCCTCTCCGGGCATGGCAGGCAGTACGGACGGAATCCCGTCTCTTCCAGTTGAGGGCATCGGCATGGCTGCCTCCAATTCGGCAGTCCCGTTTCTTTCCCCTAGCTCTTTCTCCTGGAGATGCTCTATCAGCCTCGCTCCTGTTGGATTCTCCGGAGCCGTACGTAAGATCGGGGACAACGATGTTTGTAGTTTATGCAAGGCCCCGGTTTCCTCTTCCTCCCAGGGACCTTGCTGCGAACCTCCTCTACCTGATTCCATGCCTCTCTGAATCAGGTAAGTGTCCATCGGCCCAGATATTGATATGGTTTGGGGCGCTGTAGATGTTTCACGCTCCCTAGCCCGGCGCTTCTGCGCTGAATGCAGCATAACTCACAACCCAGGGAAAAACGCTGAGGAACCACTCTCACCAACAACCAGTCCAGTCGGCCATCTTAACTCTACCCCCTCACCAGTTATCAATTCTTAATAGGATACTGTCTCCCAATCCAAAACATTTTAATTTTCTCAGGAGTCTTCCTTCAGAGACTTTGAAATGCCTTCTGAAAATCCAGATATACTATATCAACCTTAATAAGGCTCAATCTTATTCATATAAATTTGCTTACCGTAAACTGTGTTTTCCATAAATACCTTTTATCCAATATCACCATTTAATACTTGCTAACATTTACACAACTACAGAAAACCAAAATAAAATAGACCTCTTCCCCTTCCACCCTCTTGCCAAAAAGCAGGGAAGCTGCAGCAACAGCAATAAAGACTGTGTCCGGGTTTACAGTCTAAGAGAAAGCCTATGTAGAAGAAGGGGGTGGAGCCAGTAAATATGCTCTGATTCACAGGTCCCACATTGACTACTACTGCTGGTCACAGTGGAGGTCCATGTGAGAAAAGAATTCTATTTATGTGACCTCACCCACCGATTCTGCAACCTCATTTGGGGTTCTGACCTACTGTTTAGGAACCACTAATCTAGTATCTCTTCAACATTCATACAAATTTGCTTCTTTTGCTCTGAACCATCATCTACAAAGAATGGCTCAGGCCAGTATGAGAAGAGAAGAACTTTATACAATATAAATCCACCTTAATTTTTTTGTTTCATACGGTGACTATCACCTATGATTAAACTTAAAAGGTAGTTTACTTGGATGGAAATTGTGCTGATTAACAGTCAAATGTTGCAATTATATGATGATCATACAATTAAGATTTTTTTCATTAAGAATTTGAGTGGATCTATATTGTATAATAGTTTCTCTCTAACATCCTCTGCAGTGAAAACCAAAGCAAAAAAATGTATAATTTTTCAGTTACGGAGTTATCCTTCTTGAGCGCCCCACTCCCTTGTCATCTACTGGCTCAAAAGACTCCCTACCCCACCCTTCTTTCTTTTCATGTACCATATTTTCTGGTGTATTAGTCATGGGTTTTTCCCCCAAAATATATCTGGTGTGACATACATTGGCATGCCATCTGCTGCATTTTCTCTCTTTCCCCCCAATCTGTCCTCCACACACACTGTGCACATCCGCATACATGCCCGGTTGCCACAAGCTTTGCTCTCTCCCCCCAGTTTGTCCTTCACATGCTGTGCACATGCACAAACATGCCCCGAAACTACGCAGCTCGTACACATGATCCACCAGTGCGCCATCAGTTGCTATCACTGCATCGGTCAAGCGGGAAATGGAGAGGTGCGTCTTATCTACTGGTATGTCTTATCTACAGATTTTGCATGCAAACGTCCTGTTCAGGTGCAACATACACCTGAAAATACGGTACTTGAAAACATTTATATTATTCATTTTTGTCTCTTTGCAAATTTCTTCTCAAATTCTCTCTTAGCTTGCTTTACATCTAATTTGCCAATGCCTATGCTCTTCCCTATTTTCCTCATTAGGACCTGCTTTAATTTTTTTTTTTTTTTTTTATAAAGGATTCCCTTTTGGAATTCTAGAAAGCTTGAGATAAACTCAGAGAATCCTTAATTGTGAAGAAATGAAAGATTTGATGTACCAGAAAATAAACTAGGCAGACTGTATAGGCCTCGTCTTTAAGGTGAATTTTAAAAGCCTGGTGCATGCCAAAACCGGGAGATATGGGCACCAGTCAGGTCAGCACAAAGCAAGCGGATTTTAAAAGCCATCCACGTATGCACATATTTGCCGCTATGCGCACAAATGAAAAGTTCCAAAACAAAGGGTAGGGTGTGGGCACGGTCTGGGCATTTCTGGATTTCACACTGAAATCTTCACGCAAATACTTATGTGCACAGGCGCACGCCAGAGTTCCCTGCCGTTTATGTAACCTTACTTCCTCTATCAGTGGCGTGCAAGTAATAAAATAAATAGGCAGATCGGTGGGGTTTTAAGGGTCAGGACTAATAGGGGAGAAGGGAGGCTATTAAACTAGTGGCGGTTGGAAATTCTATTCCTTACCTGGGCGAACTGGGAATGAACTGGTAAAACTGGTAACGGAGTTGGTGCATGTCTTTTAAAATCCCCCACTTGCATGGTAGAAGCAACATTTGCACACATAAGCATGCGGCCACTTAAAATCGCGTGCACAATTACATGCAGTCAGGCTATTTTATGACATGTGCATGCTATAAAATTGCTGCATCCCTGTGCACGGACTGAACATGCACGCACGTGCCTGTTTAAAAGTTATTGTTTATCTGCTGTTAGATTTATGCGTTGTCTATGTAATATAAAAATGTCTCACAAAAACAGCAAAATACATATCTACTAAGGCAATAGCCAAGAGTGAGCATGTTAAACAAGAACTATCAAGGCAATTTTTCTTTAAATGGTTCCATTCTTTAAAAAGCAGTTTCATTTAAAGAAACCTCCAGTATCTGACTTCCTCCTCTTTTTATTATAGCATGAACTAGTAAAGAGCAGTCATTTCAAATGCAACCAACAGGTGCTCCAGTACATCATGCAAATTAAAAGGGAAGGAATATTATAGGCCCAAAATATTGAATGTTTTTTTTTTATAAAGTATTTTGTTAGTATTACTGTTTTAAAGTTGACCTAAGAAGCATAAATCAATATTTTGGAAAGGTAATTTTATGATCCACCAAATTTCAGCATCTTGGTACAAAATGAGATATACATGAAATAGTGCCAGTCACAAAATAAATATTGGCTGAAAAACATGATAACTTAATATACTATGTATCAGGACTGCAGTTGGTGTGGAGGAGTAGCCAAGTGGTTAGAGCAGAGGGCTGCTCTTGTGACCTTGATAAAGTCACTTCACCCTCCATGGCCTCAAGTACAAAACTTAGGGCCTGATTTACTAAGGTTTTTCTCTCATTCTGTGTCTAAGGGATAAATGCTTTAGTAAATGAGGCCCTTAGAGATTGTGAGCCCTCTAGGGATAAGGAAATACCTCTAGTTCCTGAATGTATTCTGCTTTGAAATGCCTAAAAAAAGTGGAATATAAATCTTGATTTCTCATTTAAAAAATTCCTTCACAAATAACCGTATGCTGTTAAAACTAATTGTTTACAAGAAATTATTGCACTAACCTGTCCTCAATTTCCAACATCCTGCAAAGCTCAGTAAAAGTGAGCCTGATGTTGGGATGTCTTGGCATTGCTTGGCAGCATTATGCACTAGGGATGTGAATCGGGCTTCGGATGATTGAAAATATCGTCGATATTTTCAAAATAGTCAGAAATCGGGGACTCTCCCAAAACAATAGGAAAACCCCACGATATTGATCGTGGGGCTTCCCTTATCGTTTTGGGGGAGGGCGGGAAAAACAGCACACAAAAATAACCCCTAAACCCACCCCGACCCTTTAAAAGTAGCCCCTTAGCTTCCCCCACCCTCCTGACCCCCCCCCAAACCTTTTTACAGGTACCTGGTGGTCCAGTGGGGGCCCCGGGAGCGATCTCCCGCTCCGGGCCGTCCTCCAGCTACCGGGCCGTCTTTTGCCCTTACCTTGTGACAGGGTATCTGTGCCATTGGCCGGATCCTGTCACATGGTAGGAGCACTGGATGGCCGGCGCCATCTTGTGCTCCTACCATGTGACAGGGGCTGAATGGCAATGGCACCGGTAGCCCTTGTGACATAGTAAGGGCAAGGCTATCGGCGCCATTTTGGTTCCTGGCACCCCACGGCACGAATGCAGGAGATCGCTCTTGGACCCCCGCTAGACCCCCAGGGACTTTTGGCCAGCTTGGGGGGGCCTCCTGACCCCAACAAAACTTGCCAAAAGTCCAGCGGGGGTCCGGGAGCGACCTCCTGCACTCGGGCCATACTGCCAGTATTCAAAATGGCGCCGCCGTTAGCCTTTGCCCTCATAGTGAGGGCAAAGGTAGCGCCGGCACCATTTTGAATACTGAAGGCTTTGCCCTCATAGTGAGGGCAAAGCCTTCAGTATTCAGTGAGGCCTCAGTATGCAGTGAGGCTTTGCCCTCATAGTAAGGGCAAAGGTAGCACCGGCGCCATTTTGAATACTGGCAATACGGCCCGAGTGCAGGAGGTCGCTCCCGGACCCCCGCTGGACTTTTGGCAAGTCTTGTGGGGGTCAGGAGGCCCCCCCAAGCTGGCCAAAAGTCCCTGGGGGTCCGGGAGCGATCTCCTGCACTCGTGCCGTCGGGGGCAAGGAACCAAAATGGCGCCGATAGCCTTGCCCTTACTATGTCACAGGGGCTACCGGTGCCATTGGTCAACCCCTGTCACATGGTAGGCGCACAAGATGGCGCCGGCCATCCAGTGCTCCTACCATGTGACAGGATCCAGCCAATGGCACGGATACCCTGTCACAAGGTAAGGGCAAAGGACGGCCCGGTAGCCGGAGGACGGCCCGGAGCGGGAGATCACTCCCGGGACCCCCACTGGACCACCAGGTACCTGTAAAAAGGTTTTGGGGGGGGGGGGGGGGGCGGGGGGGGGTTTGTTTATCGGCTGGGCAGCCGATAAACAAAACGCGAACGGGCCCGATGGGAAAAAAACCACATGTGAATCTGAACCGGAATTTGAACCGATTCCGGTTCCGATTCACATCTCTATTATGCACTCCTCAGAGGAGACACTTGACAATGAGAATGTGAATAATTTTTCTGGTCATTTTCTATCAGTTTAACACAGCAATTTAGTAATGTGGCTAATTATTCCAAACTTTCAATTTCTGTCACTTTTATACTTCAATTCAAGAGACCTGAAGTTTTGAAAATAATATTTGAGGCTTGAGTTCTCACATATCACTTTGACAATTTCTGGGTCTAATGATGGGTTTTGGGTTTTTTTTTAAGACTTAAGATATTTAAGACACAACCACTGCTGGCTCGAGGAAATGCCACGTTTCCGTACTTCCAACCGCCCTTGCGGGTACCCTCCATATCCCATCCCTCAAAACTGCTCACCATGCCCTTATCAGACAAAGAGCTTTCTCCACTGCTGGCCCATCCCTCTGGAATTCCCTACCTTCCAATCTCCGTCTAGAGCCCTCCCTACGTAATTTCAAAAAAGGAATCAAGACATGGCTTTTCAAACAGGCCTACCCTGATTCGAACCAAACCTAGCCAAATATCTAATTTTCACACCTTTATGCTTGCCGTTAATTCCCTTCGCCTTTCCCGCTTCTCATAGTACAGTCTCCTGCCCCCCTTCCCTCCCACTAGAACCCAGCATTGTTACTTTGTAAGATTGTATATGTTACTTGTGTTTCTTATGTACATATCCTGTGATGTTTTTGTAGTCACATAATAAGGTTATTCTCCATCTCTCCTACCATCACCCTTGACTGCCTCCCTACTCCCCCTACCCCCATCCCTGTCCTCCCACCTCTCCCCCTGCTTACCCCTCCATGCTTCCCCCGTCCACAAGATTTATGAATAATTGTGAATAATTACCTAAGATTAACCCACAGCCGAGCTTAATCTAGCTGATTTTGTATCACTGTCTTTGGTTTTCATTGTTTTCAATGACTGTTTTAGCACTCTTCAGTTGATATCGTTTTAAAATATCTTTCCTGTCCTCCAGCTCCCAAGTTTTTCGCTCCGTTTGATGTAACTTTTACCTTCTATATAGTTGTTAATTGGTTTCCCCTGTTCTATTGTAAACCGGTACGATAAGACCGCGTCTTGAGTATCGGTATAGTAAAAGAATTTAAATCAATAAATAAAATAAATCTCTCCCCATATCACTGTTCCTATTTAATTTTCTTCGCTAGCTCTTCATTCTCTCTCTGCCTCTTCCACCTTCTCCTACTAGTCTGCTCCCCCTTCCCCCCACCCTGTTCATTGTATTTTTTCATCCTTTATAATTAATTGTAAACAGGCATATAAAAGTTTATAAATAAATATTTGTGAAAGATGGGGAATACTTTTTAGTTTGATCAGATCCATTTAAAAGAAAATCTTGGGAGATCATTCTTGGGCTGCCTAAGATATATTCAAACTTAACATGCAACAATGTCATTGCCTTTATGAGACTGTACATAGCAGCACCCAGTTTTATAGTTCCTAAAAGTATTCAAAACTAGTATCACATGAGCAATTAATGAAAAAATAAGGACAGATAATTCTATTTTAGAAACAAAGTGAATTCCCTAAAAATGTTACTGTTCTTGTTTTAAGATTCTTTATCAGAAATCGTTTGAACTATATCTTTTTTCCTGGATGTTCAGTTATTTGCAAACATTTAGGTACCTCTGGTCACACCAATAGATCTAAGTGAGCAGAGGATGAAACAACCTAAACTGCAGTGCTTGGCTGAATTTCAACTGGCCCCCAGCAATGGTAGAAAGAGCTTGATCTGGCTTGCGGTGGCAGCAGTGGGAGTGCATTCTGCCACCACCACCAACTAAGATACTTTTAAGTCAGAAGTGCAAATATCAGCACATCACAGCAACACGGGCAGGGCATGCTGGTGCAAAATCATAGTTGACTAGCCATGTTATGTATCAGCTGCCGTTTGTGCAGGTGGAGCCACTTGAGCCAAAGGAGAGAAGATGAAGCACAGCCATAAGAACATAAGAAAATGCCATACTGGGTCAGACCAAGGGTCCATCAAGCCCAGCATCCTGTTTCCAACAGTGGCCAATCCAGGCCATAAGAACCTGGCAAGTACCCAAAAACTAAGTCTATTCCATGTAACCATTGCTAATGGCAGTGGCTATTCTCTAAGTGAACTTAATAGCAGGTAATGGACTTCTCCTCCAAGAACTTATCCAATCCTTTTTTTAAACACAGCTATACTAACTGCACGAACCACATTCTCTGGCAACAAATTCCAGAGTTTAATTGTGCGTTGAGTAAAAAAGAACTTTCTCCGATTAGTTTTAAATGTGCCCCATGCTAACTTCATGGAGTGTCCCCTAGTCTTTCTACTATCCGAAAGAGTAAATAACCGATTCACATCTACCCGTTCTAGACCTCTCATGATTTTAAACACCTCTATCATATCCCCCCTCAGTCGTCTCTTCTCCAAGCTGAAAAGTCCTAACCTCTTTAGTCTTTCCTCATAGGGGAGTTGTTCCATTCCCCTTATCATTTTTGTAGCCCTTCTCTGTACCTTCTCCATCGCAATTATATCTTTTTTGAGATGCGGCGACCAGAATTGTACACAGTATTCAAGGTGCGGTCTCACCATGGAGCGATACAGAGGCATTATGACATTTTCCATTTTATTCATCATTCCTTTTCTAATAATTCCCAACATTCTGTTTGCTTTTTTGACTGCCGCAGCACACTGAACCGACGATTTCAATGTGTTATCCACTATGACACCTAGATCTCTTTCTTGGGTTGTAGCACCTAATATGGAACCCAACATCGTGTAATTATAGCATGGGTTATTTTTCCCTATATGCATCACCTTGCACTTATCCACATTAAATTTCATCTGCCATTTGGATGCCCAATTTTCCAGTCTCACAAGGTCTTCCTGCAATTTATCACAATCTGCTTGTGATTTAACTACTCTGAACAATTTTGTGTCATCTGCAAATTTGATTATCTCACTCGTCGTATTTCTTTCCAGATCATTTATAACACTGGCTTGTTAGGAGTGACACTCAAACAGATTTGAAAGTACTGGCAATGATATTGACTGCACAGTTGAATTCGGTATTACCAGATTTGGTCCATATTGATCAATCTGGTTTCATTCCGGGGAGACAGGCATCAGATAATATTTGTAAAATTGTAAATTTGATTAGAACAGAGAAAGAGGAAAAAAACAGCAGTGATGCTCATAGTGGATGCCAAGAAGACACTTGACTATGTACATTAAACAAATTCCCAAAGTACTGGGCAAAATTGGTTAGGGCCCTAAATTTCTAAAAAGGCTGAGAGCAATGTACTCTTCCCCCGAAGCATGCATTAAAGTGAATAGTACTTACTTTTCTATTTGTGAGCTGGGAAGAGAGACCAGGCAAGGGCATCCACTGTCACCACTGTTATTTGCTTTGGTCATGGAGCTATTTGTGGGGAAAATTAGGCAAAATGGTGACATACATGGTATAGCTGTTGATCAATCCCAGTTGAAGATCTTTTTATTTGTGCATGATTGTCTGTTTACCATTGAGAATCCCTCCTGTCTCTGCCTATTGTGGTTAAGGAATTGGAAACGTTTAGTCAAATCTCTGGGTTTAAAGTGAATATGGGGACATCAGAATTATTGAGTTTAAGGCTGGATGATTCTCAAGTATCGCAATTAAGGACTGCATTTCCTTTTAATTGGGCTAAAGGAAGTATTAGGTGATCAACTGGGAGCTAATTGGCAAAAATTATTCCAGTTAAATTATTAACAACTATGATAGAAAAAGCTACTAAGGAGTTGGAGTTATGGTCTTTACATCATTTTGACTAGGCCGTTTAGCAGCGATCAAAATGACTGCTCTATTTAGATGGCTTTATGTTTTTCAAACCTTGCCTATTGAAGTACCTGATGGATTTCTGAAACTTTTACATAAAAGGGTGTTTCAATATATTTGGCAAAAGAGACCTCCAAGGACAGCTAGATGGATTCTGTGTAGGGACAAAGCTAAGGGAGGGTTGGCAATTCCTGACTTTCATTATTACTATGTAACAACATAATTGAAAGCTGTATTTCATTGGTTTACTAAAAAATAAAGTTAAACAAAGGGTATATATATCAAGCAGGGGGAGTTATCTGAGGAGTTCTTGTACTCTGTAATATGGGCATATTCCAAGGGAGCCATTTCACGTAAAATAGATAATCCCTTTACAGCATTAACTTTAAAAATATGGGCTAAGCAAAAGCTGAGACTAACTGGACATCTTACGTACTCTCCATTAATGCCAGTGGGTATTTATGTAGATGAATTATGCACATCAGATTCCTCCCTATATTTCTAATGGTGGAATCACAAGGGATTATAGTATTGCAAACTTTTTTCTCAAGGTAAATTTCTCAGCTTTGCTGCTTTATTGGACAAGTATCAGTTACCTTTTACTGAACATTTTAGATATGTGCAATTAGTTTACTGTTTATCACAGAACTGGATTAAGAATCAGGTTTCTAGAGTTTTTACTGATTTTGAAGATTGTGGGTAAAATATATTGGCCGAGGACTGCTTTCTAAATTATATAAATTGTTAGCGCCTTTGTTGAGAGGTAAGCAGCGGTATTACTTGAATGGGAAAAGGATGGGGGGAGGCACTGGGTGTAGATGTGTGGGAAGACTGTTATATGCAATAGCTAAAAGTTCCATTTCTTCAGCCATAGTTGAATCTAATTAACAATTTACGCATCAATAGTTTTTGACACCTGGTAAAATTTGTAAGATTTACTCAAATTATCCGTCTGCATGTTGACGGCAATGTAATGCTGAAGAAACGTTTTTTCATATCTGGTGGTGATGTCCAGGTATAATGTCTTATAGAGCTGACAGCGAAAACCAGATATGGATAGTGGTTCTTGGGACTCCCAACTGCACTGCCATTTCTTCAGAGCTGTGGGGGAGAGGGGCCATGGGCATCGTCCCCCAAGGATGCAGGCTTTGTAGGAACAGAGTGCAGAATGCTTTAATTATAACCCAGATACCAAGTCAGAAGGATCTCTCCTTGGATTAGAATCTCCATGGGGTATTTTGGTCATACCACGAACCTGGCACGTTGCAAGAGAGAGAAGTGAGAGATCTGGGGGTAGGGGGAAAGGATGAGAAAGAAGACTTAAGAAAGGGAGCATGGAGGGCGCAAGTGAGAGTGCACCACACAAACTCACACACACAAAACCATCCTGCCATCCATTCACACTCCACTCTCCTCTCCCCTCTGCCTACATCCCTAGGCATGCAGATACTGGGGAAATGGGGGAGGCAGGGGGCAAATTTGCTGTGGGTGTGGAAGGGTTGCCAACTTTGGAGAAGTCTAGAAATATTGCTCACACTATCTGCCATATCTCTGTACCTCCCTGGAAATCCTTTCCCCTGCCTCCCCCAGCATTTCAAAATCATTGAAAGGGCCAGGTATGGTCCCTCACCCCAAAACCTTTTCAGCAAACTACTGAGGGCCCCCCCCCTTCAGCTCAAACCCCAAGGTGGATCCCCTCCACCCCCACCCTTCTTAGTGATTTGAAATGTCCTATTGGCCCTTTATTGAAAGCTACATGGTACAAAGTTAAACATAACACAACAAAAGAGCCAATACAAATTTGTGAATAATCCCCAAATATTCAGACGCTATGACTGGTAGTAAATAGTATCTTATATTATCATGACCTTCATAATTGAAGCCTATTATGAAGGTCATGATAATATAAGATACTATTTACTACCAGTCATAGCGTCTGAATATTTGGGGATTATTCAAAAATGTGTATTGGCTCTTTTGTTGTGTTATATTTGATCTCCGATACAGTTTGGAACAAAATCGGTTCATATCCTCACTTTGATCACCTCTTAGTTGATCACAAGAACCGCCCTTACAGGCACCCTCCACACCCCATCCCTCAAATCAGCGCACTCATCTCTCACCAGAGGGAGAGCCTTCTCCGTCGCTGGTCCCACCCTCTGGAACTCCCTCCCCACCTTCCTACGCCTAGAGACTTCACTTCACAAATTCAAGAAAGGAATCAAGACATGGCTTTTCCGACAGGCCTACCCCGATACAAATCAAACTTAAATTTCCTACCTTTTCAGCTCCTACCGGCTCGACCTTCTACCCCCGTACCCCCTCCCCGCCCAACTCACCCTCTGCCCCTCTACTACCCTTCATGTTACCCCAGTTACCCCTGTTTCCCCCATACCGCCTCTAATTCCTTCTAACCACCCCCAAATCACGTTATATTGAAGTGATTACCATCGTTCAGATAATACAGCCAGTATCTCAATACCTCCTTAGCTCTACATAAGTTGATCATAACTGTACATATTGTCAACTGTATATAGTTTTCCTCTAGTTTGTTTCTTACTTCTTCTATCAGTTCTGCCTTTCCCATCCCCCTATCCCCTCCCTCTCCCACCCACCCCCCCCCCGTCTCCTCCTTCCCCACCCTCCTCCCTTGTTTTATTGCTCTATTGTTTTATTGTCCTATTGTTTTATTGTAACTATCCTCCTTGAGTTCATTGTAAACCGGCATGATGTGCTTCACGAATGTCGGTAAATAAAAGTTAATAAATAAATAAATAAATATTGCAAAATTACTAGATATTTGCCAATTGATTCATTACTACTTTAAGAAAAGTTAATAAAGCCCAAAAACTTGACTGAGGATATGCTTACAGCAGTTAGTGTAGTTGGGTTTAAAAAAGGTTTGGATAAATTCCTGGAGAATTAACCATCAATCAAGTTGGCTTAGGCATTAGCCACTGCTATTACTGGCATTAGTAGCATGGGATCTAATTAATGTTTGGATTCTTGCCAGATACTTGTAACCTGGATTGGCCACTGTTAGAAACAGGATGCTGGGCTTGATGGACCCTCAGGGTCTGACCCAGTATTGCAGCTTATGTTCTCAGGCCCTCAATTAGTCAACTCTCAGTTTGTGATGTTCTGTCTTCTTTCAATAACCATAGCCTCTTTGTCTACTTTCAACAAGCAACAGCAGTCTTGAGCATTTGAAAATGAAGCAGGGGGGAGGCTATTTAAAAAAACAAAACAAAACAAAAACACACCTCCAAATGTTTTCTGCTAACAATTTCAAGCTTCGGAAAGATGGTTAAGAAAAAGAAGTTACATGGAACAGTTGAAATCAAGACATGATCTGGAAGACCAAGAAAAATCGGACAGAAGTGCCCCAAAATTGGTGAGATCTGAAAAACAGAACCCAAATGGGTTGCTGAAAAGCTGAGCTAATGCTGGAGTAGCTGTCCGCAGATGCACAGTAAGTACATCACTGCTTACACAACAATGATCATTGGAGTGTTGTCAGAAACCATTCCTATAACACCATCATAAAAGTAATTGTCTTAAGTATGCAAAACAAATCCTTGATAAGCCTGAAACTTACTGGAACAAAGTACTTTGCTCTGATGAAACGAAAACTGAACTGTTCAGCCACAACTACACAAGGTACATTTGGAAAGGGTAAAGCATTTGAAGAAAAGAGCACCTTACCAAGTACTAGTGTAACCGTTTGGGGTTGTGTAGCAGTCAGTGGCCCAGGAGATATTTTGCAGGTGGAAGGAATAGTGGATTCTACTAAATATCAACATTATTTCAACAAAAAAATAAATAAATTAGCCACTAGCCAGAAAAATTAAAAACAGCAGTAAAAAAAACAAAACACACTACAACAGTGGTGGATTTGTAGTTGTTGAAACAAGCATTATAAACTGAAACAAGGAGAAAGTATATTCTTACAATGGATGTATGGGACTAGCAATTCTTGTACCCTGGGCAACGTCTAATGACTAAAGCCTGTGCACCTTTTCTCTTCGCCTAGCTGACACCCTCTCCCACCTAGGTGTCTACTGTTATCTCTGGCTATCAATAGTTCTCTGTACTGTCATCTATTCTGGGATCCCTTGCCACCGATGAGAAC
Organism: Rhinatrema bivittatum; assembly: GCF_901001135.1. Classification (NCBI taxonomy): domain Eukaryota; kingdom Metazoa; phylum Chordata; class Amphibia; order Gymnophiona; family Rhinatrematidae; genus Rhinatrema; species Rhinatrema bivittatum. Next base: position 215,232,744 of record NC_042621.1, on the reverse strand, counting down.
TCCAGCTGACTCTTAAATTCCAAATATTAGAACAAGGACATGAGGATACCCCTGCTATACCTGAATGTACAAGCTTCCACTTGGAAGTAGAAACAGGAAACAGACAGATGGACATAAGGTGTTTTCCATTATTTTAATACAAGAATACTTAATAAAAATTAAATGAAACCAATATACCCCCCCCCCAGCTACAGGAAATTCACTACCCTTCCCCCTCTCCCAAAACAACAAAAAAAAAAAAACCCTGCAACTTCAACTCAATGCAAAAAGTGTTCTGACAAGCATCTGCCTCACCAAGATGAAAAATTTTGAGAAGAACGTGATGTCTTCAAAAGTACGCTTCTTTCTGTTTTCTTTAGATCTGTCTTTTTGTAAGTGATATCAGTCAATCCTACGGAAAAACATATTATCCTAGGTGTCAAGAAGTATGATGCAGCAGCCTTTGAACTGATTGATAGTTTGTAAATTGACAATTGTTTGTAACAGGATATTAAGACCTTGCATAAAGGAATTGTAGACTCTAAATGGCGATTGGTTGCAAATGTTTCTACAATGCAATTATGAATCAATCAACAGGAAAATGTTTTTGATTCACAGAAATGTGTTCATATGACTAATTCAGCACAGATTTTAAACTGGCTGTTTCACATCACTTTACCTTTTTAAATTGAGACAGGAACTATGCATTTTTAAGTTATGCATTATGTTTGTACGTAAGTATTCCGCTTCACCTTTAAAATGTACATGTCAGGCAAAAATTCCATGAAGCTGAGATGTCATATTTTAAAGAGAAGCCAGCACCTACAGGAAAATCTCTCATAGGTTTAAATGCTCATCGTTGTGCCCTTTATTTTACTATCGGGCCGATACAGTAAAAGTCGTGGGAGAGCGGGCGAGCGCACAGGCCACTCTCCTGTGCGCGCGATTCAGTAAAAAAAAAAAAAAATATTCAAATTAGGGCCCGTGGTAATAAGAGGCGCTAGGGACACTAGCACGTCCCTAGCACCTGTTTTTTGACAGGAGCAGCGGCTGTCAGCGAGTTTGACATCCGACGCTCAATTTTGCCGGCGTCCGGTTTCCGAACCCGTGGCTGTCGGTGGATTTGAGAAACAACGCCGGCAAAATTGAGCGTCTGGTTTTCAACCCGCAAGCCGATTTTAATTTTTTTTTAATTTTTAATTATTTTTAACTTTTGGGACCTCTGACTTAATATCGCCATGATATTAAGTCGGAGGGTGTACAGAAAAGCAGTTTTTACTGCTTTCTGTGCACTTTCCTGGTGCTGGCAGAAATTAACGCCTTCCTTTGGGAATAACTAATAGGGCCATCAACATGCATTTGCATGTTGCGGGTGCTATTAGTTTCGGGGGAGTTGGACGTGTGTTTTCTACGCGCTATTACCCCTTACTGAATAAGGGGTAAAGCTAGCGTGTCGAAAACACACGTCCAAACGCGGTTAACACTGCGCTCCGCCAGAGCACACTGTACTATAACAGCCTTACTGTGATTAAAACATGTTGGGGGGGGGAAAAAAAATCTGAGAATGGACAGAAACTCTTCAAAACAACATGAATGATACTATACACTATCATGGGTGAGACCAGCTCAGGACCAATTTGGATTCCAACTATTGAGACCACCCAGAGCTAGGAACACTTGAAGACAACACTTGCTGGGAGAGAGCGCACCCAATTAAGAGATAAGTTGCAAGCTCTGCAGAGACAGCTTCCCAAGCACAGTGTTTAAGCAAGCAGTAGGACTGCAGTACAGTGTACTAAAGGAAAAAGCCTTAAGTTCACAAGTCAAGGACCTCTAGTACCCTATTTTAAATTCCTATGTTCTCTGTCACAGAGCTACCAGCCATTCAGAAATGCACAGTACATGAAATTAATTCAGCAGTATGCGGAGGACACGTCTTCATTACTGATACTGGTCTACAGGAGGAGGCGGGGGCATCACAAGGGCCCACTAGGAAAGGAAAACAAAACACAGAAATCAAAGCTGCAACAGCAAGCAACATGGGATGCCTGTGCTATGTCTATCAAACAAAAGCAGGTGAGCTCATGGGAAATAGGACACTTCCAAGAACAGTTGCCCTAACAGAAATAAAGGCAGAAAAGGCCCTGTAAGCTTAAGGTAGTAACTGCCACTCTGTGCAGGTTACTCCCATGTTTCTCTCGAGGGTAGTAACTGTCACTCTGTGCAGTTATTCCCAAGCCTTATGATAATCCATAGAAATTGAAGCTAGCAACATTTCTAACTGGGTGATGAGCTTTCTTGAAAATTCAGACAGTGCTGCCTGACGTGCTTTGCTTATGAATTTGGTCGTAGAAGCAGGCCTCTGCTTTTTCCCTTATGTCTGCGTATCAGTATCCCGGACCATAAAAGTCAGAGCCCTCTTGATTATTGTCTGAATCCAATTCCCCTTTTCACCTGCCATCGAAGTGGGGAGCAATACTGCAGTTGCCTTAAAAGCATCAAGGCGTATCGGTTAAGGTTAGCAATCTCCATGTCTTCTGCTAAAAGTAGTAACTGCCACACTAGCAGTTTACCCCCCATGCACGCTTTCTTCATTTCCTTTAGGACTTGGCCGTAGAAGCAGTCATGTGCTTTTCCCTTATATATCTGCATATCAGTATCCTAGACCATGGGATACGGTTGTTGTCTGAATCCAATTCCTCTTTTCCCCCTCTGCCGTCTAAGTGGGGAACAATGTTGCAGTTGCATTAAAAACATAAAGGCATATTGGTTAAGGGGTAGTAATCAACATGTCTGCTGCTAAAGGTAGTAACTGCTGCACCAGCCAAGTTACCCCCCCTGCATGCTTTTCTCATTTCCACCTTCTATCCTTTAGGGATCCACAGTGTATCCCAAGCCCCTTGGAATTCTTTCACTGTTTTCGTCTTCACCACCTTCTCCAGAAGGACATTCCAGGCATCCTCCACCCTCTCTGTGAAGAAATATTTCCTGATATTGGTTCTGAGTCGCCCATCCTGGAGTTTCATTTCGTGACCCCTAATTCTATTGTTTTCTTTCCAAGGTTCAAAGTTCGTGCATCATTAAAACTTTTTAGGTATCTGAAGGTTTGTACTGTATCTCCCTCGCACTTCCTCTCTTCCAGAGTATACATATTCAGATCCTTCAACCTCTCCTCATAGGTCTTCCGAAACAAACCTCACAACCATTTTGGGCGCCAGAACTGAAGTGAGGCCTCACCAAGGACCTGTACAAGGTCATTATCACCTCATTTTCTTACTACTTATTCCTCTCTCTATGCAGACCAGCATTCTTCTTGTCATATTGCTTCGCCATCTTCAGATCACCACACACTATTAACCCAAGATCCCCCTTCTTTGTCTGTGCACAAGTCTTTCACTCCCCATCATATATAGATCTTTTGGTGCAAAACAAATTCAGAGAAAAAGAGTAGGGATTGCTCAAATTACAGGATCTCTTAAATTTAATGATGAAGCGCATCTTTTTCCTCAAAAATGAAACAGAAATGAGACTGCAGAAACATAACAATTCTATATTGTCTGCCCATCAACACAAAATACTCAGGTCAACAATCCCAACCACCCCCTTAGAGATCCTCTGAGCTTGGACTCATGCTTTCTTGAATTCAGATACTGTCCTTATCTCCATCCATCCACTAGAAGGCTTTTCTATGCATTCACCACCCTCTCTGTAAAGGATTATTTCCTTAGATTGCTCCCAAGTCTACCAAATTTCATTCTCATCCCATGACCTCTTGTTTCAGAGCCTCCTTTCTGTTGATACCCTGAAGATAATTAAAATGTCTCTATTATATCTCTATCCCATCATTCCTCTGGGGTACAGATTTAGATTTTTAAGTCTGTCCCCTATATGCTTTAAAACAAAGAGCACAAACCATCTTAGCAGCCACCCTCTAGACTGACAGCATCCTGTTTAAATGAGTCAAAACAGCCAAATACACTAATTACAATAGCAGCAAATAACTAGAATTTCATATCAATGAAATTAACAGCATTCATTTTTCACAAGTCCATAAATTCAAACTTAGGCCGAAAAAGGGGACGGGGTGGCAGGCCTGCGAAAGGCTGCAGCCATTCGCAACGCTGCGGTGAGATTTCGCCGGCCGCAGTGCGGCCAGCTGCAGCCTTTCACACAAATAGCGCCACCGTAAAAGGTAGTGCTATTCGCTGCACTACTGCCGATGAGAATGTTCCTCAGATTATCGCCAGCAGCGGTGCCGTGGCAGACTCCTCCCCTCCCGGTCATTTACATCCTATGGCACGCGAAAAGGCCTTAACGCACATGATAAACCTTTAAAAAAATAACCCCCTTAACTTGGAAGATTCTTACTTATTTAAATTTTAGAGTTCTGCAGTTGTTCCACTTTACCAAAGTTAATATAAAACATACTAGCTCTACGACTATGTAGGCATTATATAAAGATAACTGCACTATTGCTTCTATTTAGTTTGTCCTTGATTACCCAAGATCACTGCAGCTTACAATAAATAATGAAAAGTATAAATTGTTTTAAGTAAAACTAACACTACAACAGAAATAATCGTCTGCAAAATATACTGCAAACTGCTAACTTTCAGTCACTCAAGAAAAAGACCAGAGTGGAAAAGCAGCAGGCTGTGAACCAGGGAGGCCAGGTTCAAATCCCACTGATGCTTCTTGTGACTTCGAGCAAGTCACTTCATTATTTAATGTTTGGGTACTTGCCAGGTACTTGTGACTTGGAATGGCCACTGGGGAAACAGGATACTCTGCTTGATGGACCCTTGGTCTGAAGTAGTATGGCGTATCTTATGCTCATCCTCCATTGCTTCAGACACAAACTTGGAGGTCTATTTACTAAAGCTTAAATAGGGCCCTTAGATTATAAAACCTCTAATACAGGAAAATGCCCTCTGTACCTGAATATTACTTGCCTTGATTCACCCCATAAGAATCAGGTGCTTGTGTTTGTTTTCTACAGCCAGAAAACTGGCCAGGCCATGTTCAATATGAGATGTGGTTCTCCCATTTGTAGGCAAGCTTTAAGAGTCTGAAAATGCAAACAATGGAAAAAGTTTGCAAAAAGCCTCAACCTTTTCTAAACTATTGCATGAAATCACAATACTGTTTGAAAACACTTTATATTACAACTATGCCTAAAATTAGTGCACACAACTCCAAAATATAATTAGATTTAAAGTTTTATATTAGAACACAGGTAGCAGCATTTCAATTTCAAAATAAATGCCAGCAAAATTATTTTCTTAAGTAGCTTTACAATAACCATTTCAACTGATATGGATAGCTACTACTCTCCTACATTTAAAATAAACTATGTAGTCTCTAAGTAACAATAGCAATTTTATGTATACAAATCTTAACTGCTTAGCAATAAAATGCATAAAACTAAAAAATACTATTACTTTATTGAACAAAGCTTATACTACATAAATGATGAAAATATTTTTAAAAAATGACAAAGTAGATCCCATGCTGTCTTAAAGAGGTTATTTTGGAATGCAGGTATTCAGTCAAACTATTCAGTCAAACTCCTTTCGCACCTTTACATTCAACACTGCAACCTTGCGGTTCATACACTAGAAGAAATCAAGGAATCATAGCTTATCAGGTGTGTGACAAGTACAAAAAAAGTGATCTTGATTGTGAACTTACATAACCTCTGCTTACAGCTTCTGGAATTAAATTACTAACTGACCACACAAAAATTACAGATGTAGCAGATTAACAATTACAAAAGTCAAAATTATAAAATGTAATTTGTTAGATAAATTTGTTTAGAATACATACTAATCTCTGTTCCAACCAGTTTAGTTGAACTGGTCATTGATACTAGGACCCTGCTGGCTTCATGTGAGAGCATGTAGATGATTCAATATGTAAACACATACAAAGCAGGAAAGCATCAAAAATATTTTGGATAGGGCCATATTGTTACCTTACTCTTCATATATAGGGAACTTCATTTTCAGTTTTTCTTGGGAATTTCAATGTTATAACAAAAAAAAAAAAAAATCAATGGAAAAATAACATAGGAAAATAATCAGTAAAAAAGTTATTTTCTACTACTTTATTATAACTGAAATTACCTGGAAAAACAAAATAAATGAAAATGAAGGTCCTTATTCTATGTTAAAAAATAAAACAAAGCAACCATAGCTTACTGGAGAGAACATGTAACTATCAAAATTAAATTTGCATTCTTAATTGTACATGTCTATGGCTATTTAAACAAGCAAATTTAAAAATATCAAATTAGACACCTTAAAAATGTCAACATGTTAAACTGTTAGTACCATCTACCTAAACTATTTTCTGATGAAATGAACCTGCTTTCCATACATTTTAGTCTCAAAGAATTACTATAAAAACTGCAGACTAATCAAAACTAAAGCAAAAGAAAATAAAAACATAAAATGATTTAGTTTTACAAATGCAGTTATGAGGGAAATATGACCCTATTGTAATTAGCAGTCAAAACCAGAGCCAAAACCAGAGCCTAACTAAAATATATTTTTAAATATGGATGCTATTTCTGATGTCATCTACTAGGTTACATAAAACCTTTCCAACCCAACTACTCTTATAATAGAACATAAATGCAGATAAAAATGTCTCAGCTACTGCAATAACAGAAACACTTTTCAGTTAAGTTAGCTCTGTCTACAAAGCCCCAATACAAAAGTAAGAAAATGGTAATTTTACAGTATACCATCGACTTCACAAGGCCTTAGGAGCAAGAGGATAAATACAGAAGTTTTGACTAATCAATGTTTTCAACAATTCATATCCTAGCAATTTTTACAGTGAAAATGTCATCTGCACTCATCTCTTAAGAATACCTCCTTAAGAAAGAGGAAATATATTTAAAAAAAAAAACCCACTGACGTGGACCTTTAACCAGCATATATCAAAAAAGAGAAACTAGATTTTGTGGGGTTTTTTTTTTTTTTTACTTACTTTGTGAAGTTTCAGACATTGTCACAGGATTTAAAATAAATGTGCTCAGAAATTATTCATTTATTTTAACCCATCAGAAACATAATCAATACATACTTCGACCAATCATATATATATTCTTTTTAAATGCATTTAAAAATACAATACTCAACAAGCTGTTCTAGTAGCCGAGATTTTGGCAATATGAGATGAAAAATTACAATTCACATAGCTGAATTATTCAGTTTTAAAACACAAGTCATACACTGCATTCGGCTGAGAAAAACCTAACGGTCATTTTAATCAATCACTAGGCCTATACATTTCTCTTTCCTGGTAGCTAATTCATATCAAATAGATTCTCATGTTATGAATGTGCCAAAATGTTAGCAGCGTGATGACTTAAAAATACTAAGATTTAAATCAGACATAAAATAAATTTTATTTTTCAGATATGTACAACTGAGCCAAATATCTAGTTAAAATATGGATTCACCAAAATAAGGCAAGTGACAAGAAAGCTAAACCAAGTATGAACTACAGGTGCTATATTACTTTTTATTTCAAGCACTACATTTGGTCTTACAACCACAATTTGATGCAAAAAAAACAAAAAAAAAACCCAGATACAGCAAAGTACTCTTAGTATATGCAACCTAAAATGCCTGCTCAACATGCATTACCAACAAATATTTCATAAATACTAAAAGGCCAATAACCAGTGCATGATAAAAAGCTATTTTCGCACACAAAGATCGCATACAATTTCTAAGCCCTTAAAATGCATTTTTTAAATATTAGCTCCAATAATCTGCCTTCTAAAACTATCTTTTTTTAAAAACTCCTGAGCTGTCAAATTTGGCGATAACCATCCACTTATGTGCTATCAAGGAAACAAAAAAAAAAATCACTGCAAGGTTCTGATGCAACACTTGTACGTGCAACACTAATTTTCATTTTTATCTGAGCCATATCCGTAATTTAAGGCCTAGGTCAAGAATGCCAATAGCTCTCAAACTTCACATGTACAGCCCTTCATTTTAGGGCTTAGCAGGTGACACTACGTTTTTAATCATTACAACGACAAGATCTTGGATTTTAAAATACACTAGTCTCGGAGCTCGCTTACAACTAGATGCATGCGAGACTCCCTAAACTGACAGCTCAAGCTGCTCAGACTTTCCGTTTAGACGAACACACCCTAAAACCCATATCAACGCGGCCTAAACCATGCAAAAATTAAAAAAAAAATAGAACATAAGCAAAATGTAGATTTAACCAAAATAAAATTAAAGCACTACCATCCAGTAGCAATCCAGAAATACCAATGTGAAGCAACCATATCCATCCAAGGAAAGAAACCATGAGCAAAAAAGGGATACAAGTCAAGTCTAAATCGAATCCATCCTCTTGATATCTCCTTTTGTTTCTGCTAACGATTTCTTTGATGATGGCAGTCATGTCTGGGAGGCTGGAACTAGTTCCTCTGCGGTGCGACGACGGCGGCGGCGCGGCTCCCCGGCCTGGGTGCACACGGCGCCTGTGTTTCAGCCCGAGGCCCGGCCTGGGAGGGCGGAGAATTCCAACAGCCGCTTCTTCCAGCAGCACGCTCCGGCCGCCCGAGCCTCGGCCTCTCCTGCTGCCGCCACCGTCACCACCGCCGCCGTCGCCGTCTTTAAAGCTAAAGAAGCGGAGAGGAGCCCTTCCTCAGCCGCTCGCGCAGCACCCCCAGGCAAAGGGGGAATAGTGGGGTGGTAGGAGGTTGGGAGGGGGGGGAGCGTGCAACTGCGGCTCACGCACCAAGACACCAGAGCAAAAAAATTATAATATTAATAATTATTTTAAAATCCGCGGAGCTTCAACGCTCCCACTGCTACTTCTTCTTTGCTTCCTCCACCGCCGCCAGCCAATACCGCCTTCCGCGCGCGACACAGATGAAAATGTGCCGAAAGCCTGCAGAGCGGGCGCTGGGGTAAGAGGGGCCGCGCGCCGCTCATCTCCCTCACACCGACACCCCGACTTCCATCATGGCTTCCGCGAGCCGCACAGAGAAAGAAAAATCGAAAGCGCCACCAGCGCGATCCCTCCGCCGGCCTACAAACGAGTTCCGCCACATCATTCTCCCGCCTCCTTACAAACCGCTACCCCAATCTCTAGCTTTCCCCTCCCCACGCCTCCTTCACGTCCCAACGGCTCCCCTCCACTTTCGCTCCCTGACTTTTTCTGTTTTAGACAGAGAGAGAGGAGGGAGGCTATGAAGGGAAGTTGGGTTTTTTTTTTTTTTTTAAAGACCAGATGTAAAAGTTCACAGCGCAGCGATACTATGAACGTTTATAGGGACTATTTGCCTTATCCCGAGTCACGTGGACGAGAACTGGGGAAGTTTGTGAACATTAATTGTGCTTCCAATGCGCTGTTTGCTTGTATACTGGGCATTATTTTGACAGCACTGGAGGCGTGCGCGATGCTCCTAGCTGACCAAAGTGGCCGCTCACGGTGTGCGTTCCTGCTTAGAAACACCTACAGATGGGCTTTGGGTGCGCAGGGCCCGGATTTCCAATGCTGGCGTGGGGCCCAACAACTTGGTAAAAAGTGCGATGGTAAGCGTGGAAGTGCACAACAGTCAGGGAGGTAGAAAAAGGCTAACGTATCTATATCCATAGCGGGCTTGGCCAGTCCCGAGGCCGCCCGTATTTAAGGGTATTGTGCAGCAGAGTGTTCTAATGCGCAGGTAGCAGCAAAAAGGTTCGGGCATGGCGTCTGTGCGCCCCCTACTGGCCTCGCAGCTCCTGTTGAGCCTACAGTCTCTTCCAGCCGCTTCCTGACCAGGTGCATGCGAATGCAGGGGCAAAGTCCGGATGCTTGGTAGGTCAACTGGCGCTGAGCCCGCCCCGCACCTCGGCAGGTTTTGTCAGTAGCGCGTCAAGGACAGGAGACGGCTCCCGCGTAGCGGTGATAGAGAAACCAGTAACATCCATTTCAGTTGTCGGTGCTCTGTTGACTGCTCTGTTATCTGTTCTTCCTCCTGCGCTCATATTGCGTTCGTGTTTGTTTTGTTGTTACACATCTACTTTGCGTAATCTGAAGATCGAAGAGTATAGGGGGGAAGGATCGAGCAGGTCACCCTGGCTAGGGTCTCGTGATCATCGCCTAAGTTTTTGCAGCAGGAGCCGTCTATGGGAGGGGGAAAGCACCTAGGTGATTCTCATTTCACTTCACGTGGTTTTGGTTTTCAGATAAGAGAAAATTCGTTTATTCTGCTGAAAACAAGCCTGTCGAGCTGCTCGCTGAAAACGTTTTCAAATAAATAAATAAAATGTAAACACTTGTATCATTCCAAAATTTGCTGAATGTCACTGCTTGAGTGAGAACATGTTATCGGGGTGACGCTGCTGTCTACAGGTTAGCGGGTTCCAATGAAGGCATAACATTGTAGAGGTACTCTACCTAATGGACATATATGTGGATACATTTACAGGTATATAAACAAAATTGAGTTTCTGTATGTTATATGTGTAACCCCATCTTTGGGAAGCTACTAACCACCAATGGGGGCCCATAAAAGAATATTAGTCTCTGGGGCTGGTTATTCTGGCTAGTTCTTTTACACACTCTCTTTTTTCCCAAGGCCCAAGTCCTTTATTGGTGGGGGGAAAGAGAGTCTCTTTCAGGGCTGGTGTGACAGGGATGGCTAGGGTACTCTTCCCTGGGGAGGTACACTGAATTTTCACACTGTAGGTGCGGTAAGTGTAAATAACCACACAGGAAGCTTTGGTTTAGAGTCCAAATATAGCCTTTACTGATGGTAATCAGATGGAATAGCACAAATAACAAAGTCCTCAGTACCACAGCAATTCTCAGAATACAATCTTTTCCCCTCAATCTGTGTAGGGGTCTCTATCACCAGGATTGAGAAACACTTTCCAAGGAGTGGAGATGTTGAGGCTCCCATGTGGGTAGGGTATCCTTTACTGGGACAAGAAAAATCCCTCCAATCTGGCAAAAACAAAAAAAAACACAGTCTCTACACAGACATTCCAAATCCTCTCTAACCAGGGGATGAAGGCTCCAATAGAGAGTCCTTGGATGTAACTTGAAGATCTTATTGTTAGTTGACTTTTTTCTTTCGCTTGAGTTATTTGAACTTTTCTCAAATCCCACAATGGAAGGGATCCACTTAGAACATGCAGCTTGAGATGTTCCTCCAAAAGGACAAGAAGAGGCGCAGGCAAACCCTCCCAGCGCTTTCAACAAAAAGGTCCTTTACCCGAGAACCAGGGGCAGATTGGCCTATCAGGGGATCGGGCATCCCCCAGTGGGCCAGTCGCTCCAATCACATGGTTTTTCCTGCCCTGACAAGAAACCTGCGGAGCAGCAGCAGAGCCCATCCTGCCGTGGCCCTAGAGGTCCTGCACGGCCACAGCAGAGCCCTTCCTGCCACAGCCCAAAGAGAGGCCCTCCCCCCACCACTTTGCAGGAGCCTTTTTCCACCTCCCTTCCAGCATTGAGGAGCAGCAGCTGTTTGAAAACTATATATGTGTGTGCTTGTGTGTATGAGAGAAGACTGCATATGTGTGTGTGTGTGTGCGCGCAATAGAGCCTGCATGTGTATGAAAGTCGACAGAACCTGTGTATGTGTGAGAGACTGCGTATGTATGATAGTGCCTGTATGTGTCTGTAAGAGCCTGAGACTATGTGTGTGTGTGTGTGTGTGTGACAGCATATATGTGAGTGAGAGCCTGTATGTGTGACAGCATGTGTGTGTGTTTGGGGAGGGAGCGAGAGGTAGATTGTGAGGCCCCCTCCTCCAATCCACAACAATCTATGGGTAACTGGAAATCAAAAGATCCCAGTTATGGAGAGCTGGAAATTTTTTATCCTATTAATTTAAATTTTGTTTTAATTATTGGGTGGTGTTTGATGCCGTTTTGAAATATTTTATTTTATTTTTTTAATTTTCCAATATTATATATTTTTAATCATTTGATGTTCTGTTCATTGGCTGCTTTTAAATATTTATTCTTATGAGTATGGTTTTACTATTATGATTGATGGTTTATATATCTTGACTTTATTGTTTAATGAGGAATGGTGATGCTTCTGTTTTTCCATCGATGCACCACACACGGAGTCTGTCTTGTTGTGGTTTCCAATTCAGTTTTTGTTTGCATGTTTCTAGTTAAACTTTATCTATTCTGTATTTGGTGAGGAGCTATGTGTTCTGCATGTTTGACTGAGGTGAGGTATTCTAAGTGTGTAGTTTCTTTGTAGGGATCTATAACAGATTGGCTTGTTCTGTTATCCTAATATCAGGTGTCTTGGTGTTTTAGGGCCTGCTGTAATAGAGTAGGTAGGCAGTGCACAGCCTGAGGAACTATAAAAGCAGCAAACTCTGTAGCACTCAGTCAATGGGATTGCACTGGAATGATGAGAGTATGGAGAAGTGGAGGTAAGTTACAGTCACAGAAAGGGATGGGGTGAGCCAAGAAGAAGTACATATGCAGTGTGAGGAGACTTATGTAGGCTGGGCTTTCCTCCTGAAAGGGTCAACTGATTGCAGAAACAGTAGTCTCCTGGAGTGAGAATTGGAGAGGGTGAGTCACCTGTAGGCTGGGGAAGGGTTGACTGCGAGAAAAAACTTTTTAGATTATCATGTGGGGGTACTCACTGAGCATATGAGCAACAGCACAATGACAGAATGTGTCTTTTTTTTCTCCCTGACACAGAAAAACACCCATACACACACTTTCTCTATGACATACCCATACACTGTGAGCAAGAGTGTGTGTGTGAGCATCTTTGTGTTTGAGAGGCTCTGTATATGTCTGACGTTGGCTAGCAATGTGGTTGTCACATAACTTGGCAACTGATTCAAGAGCTGATTGGTTGTCAAGAGACTTTAATACCAGACCAGGAATCCAAGCTATAATTATGACAGATGTAACCAGACTTGTGAGCAGATGGCAACCAATTGCATGGATGGAAGAGGACCATCAGCTCCATTTGCTCACCTCTGGTCTAGGGTGTGTTCTTTTACTTAGTTATTTAGGAAAAATATGACATGTATGTGATATTCCTATGAAGGGTCAGGCTGGCTTGCTTTTAGGAACTGTCGAAACACATGCTGCAGAGAAATTGCACAAAGGAGTCAGACAGATAACTTGTGGGCCGGTTTTGAAAAAAATCCCCCCCCCCCCCCCCCCCCCCGGCTGATATTTTCCTGCAATCTGCCCCTGCCAAGAACTGATTCAAAAGAGCGGAAGACGCTGCAGTGGGATACCACCATTCCTCTGCTTTCTTGGGAAGTCACTGTGGGGCAAGTCTTCCCTATCCACGGCCTGCTAAGAAGAGTTTTCCCCCAAGACCTCTCCCTGAGCAAAACGCTGGAGCCTCTGTGTTCTTACAAATAAAAATCTTCAAAATCCCAAAAAGCAATCCAGGACAAACCGCCCTGCACCTAAGAAGTGTGGGATACAGGAGTGGAGTCCCCGACCCGTCCTAAGGACCACATGCAAAGTCGGGAGCCAAAATTCCAAAGAAGGGAAAAACCTCCAGACTTCCTCCAAACCTCTACGCTCAACTATACTGCCTCCAGAGCTCTCAGGAGAGAGCTCCTTATAAATTCTGTCAAAGGGGGGACAGCCATTCTGCCACTCTCAGTGGGAGAGGCTATACAGAATGGTGCCTCCCCATACTATCCTAACCTACACTGCACTAGCTGAACAGGGACTTACCAAGGCTTACAGGTAAAGAGCCGGGGGTGGGGGGCACCATTACATATGTTTGGGCTCATTTTCTGTCCTCACCCCTTGGGTCAACAAACTTTATTTAGGATGCACATTTCACAATATGTTGGAACACTATAAGTGGTGTCTGCCACTCACAGTTGCAGTTCAGTGTCTCTTCAAAAATACAGTGCATTTTGCTTTCTCAGTACCGCATTTCTTCACAGCCTGAGGATTCTGGCTCAGGCCTGTTGGTAATGGTTGTTCCACCAAACCCTGAATTCACTTATGACTGTGCCCGGGGATAGGTAAGAAGCTTTGGTTTCAGTTTTAACTTTATTTTGCCTGGGAATTAGTGTTATAACAAAAAAAAAAATCAGAGTCAAAATCACACTTCCACCCAATTTTTCTCTTCTGTGTTATATCAGTCATTTTTCCACTGACTTTTTTTTTTTTTTTTTTATTATAACATTGAAATTCCCAGGCAAAATAAAAACTGAAAATGAAGATCCATAGGTGTAGTTGCCCTCCCTACCTCTTTACTGGGATGTTCTCACCTTCCCCCCTCCCCTCCCCCTGGCCAGGGTTTCCCTATCAAATGCAGGAACTTCTCCTGTAGAGAGCCCCAGCCACCCACTAGCAGAGTTTCATTCTCCTGCCTCTTATTTTTCAATAGCACCCCAAGTAATAAGGTGAGGTTAGCTGTGCCCACACTTTTTGTGCCTACAACTTTACTCCCACTTTAACAAGGAATTTGGTGCACAAATTAGCTCTAAGCAAATTCCAAGTTATTTAAGGTATTAGCTGTTACTCTTCAGAAAATATCTTTTTCTGTTGTTAAGCAGGGCTGAATTACCCATGATCTGTGGGTGATGTCATCAGGCAGTTTTGAAAGGAAATACTGCATAAAAAAAAAAAAAGCATGGAATGTCAAAGCTTTCAGTGCACTGGAGCACCCAAGGCACACCATAGTGGAGTGCACGGTGCATCGAAGTGCCCAACACATTCAGCATCTAATTGAAGCATGATGCAAGATGCACCAGTGCACTCAACATGCTCCATCTATGTCCATACAAAAATCCAAATCTGCATCAAAACATACCATAAAAATGAAATCTGCAGAAAAGGGTCAAAAACGGTCAAAACAAACTGATAAAATATAAGCCCCGGAAGTTCTGATGATGGACCCAACCCTCTCATCGCTATCTCACCAATCTGTAACATCTAAGGGATCCAAGAAACAACGAGCATGAATATATATCTCTGCAGAGTGATCAGATAGTGTTTTTAGTCATATGTCTTACTTGTTTTAATGTAGTCAGTTTTTATGCTTTTGGTTTTATTTTTTTAAATACTTAATTTCCAGTTTTTATTCTGTTATATTTTATGAATATATTAATAGGCGGTCTAGAAATTTTTAAAATAAATTTTCACCTAGTGCTAGCAGTTCAACCAGAAGAATGCTAGCTAGGCTCAAGACATATTAAGAGCTGCTTTACCAACGCAGAGATATGCAGCATCTATCCCAATCTCAGTAGAACCCGGGCTACAGTTGCCAACACCTATTACCAGGACCATGATGGTCTCTAGGTTATTGGGTGAAGGGTTACACCTTCAAACCACAGATCCTATTTGCTCATGCCTTTTGACACTGTCTAGGGATTTAAATTTTCCCTTATCTGGATGACTCTGTTAATGCTACATTGCCTTCATTCCCTGGGTTTTCTCATCAACTACAAGAAATCCATTCCACTCAACATCTTAAATTTATTGGAGCTCAAACAAATATCCGTTCCTTCCCCAGACAGTGTGTTCATGTGAGACCAGGCCAAGATTATCTTAATCACACTGGCATGGTTGAGACAACCATGGTATGCCTATCTGGTGCAATTCACTGTAAATTCCTCTGTTTGGTTGAGTGATGTCCCAAGAACCCAGTTTGTTATTTCCAACGCTGTCAGCCCTGAATCTTAACAGTTTTTAATGTTGAACTCCCTGTCCTAGCACAATAGTCTCTATTGGTGCTTGTACAAGATATCCTACTCTCAGCAAGAAAACCATCCATGAGACAGTCATCTTTTCAAGTGGAAATGTTATTCAGAATGGTGTAACTTGCATAACCTAAAGCCTTTCAGTTGTGAACATCAGCATTTTCTATTTTATCTACATCATCTTTCCTAATCTGGATTAGCAACTATTTTGGAATGAGTACACCTTAGTGCCATTGCAGCTTATTCTCTGGAGAATGGAGCACCTATTTCCATGCATCCTGTAGTCTCTAGATTCATGAAGGGACTCCTACATCTACACTAGCCAGTTCAAAAACCACTAGTACCCTGGGACAACAACATAGTTCTCACTTCACCAATGAAACCTCCTTTTGATCCTCTGGAATCTGCACCTCTAAAATACTTAAGGAAAGTTGTTTTTCTAGTAGCAGTTATCTCTGTGCGAAAAATTAGTAAGCTGCAGGTCTTAGTCCATTACCCATCTTATATGCAATTCTTCCATGATAAGGTAGTGCTCAAAGCACACCCAAAGATTTTACTAAAACTGTCTGCTTTTCATCTGAATGAATCAATTGTGCTTCCGACATTCTGCCCAAAGCCTCATGCACATGATGATGAGAAATTGCTATGCATGTTAGACTGCAAAAGAGCCTTGGTGTACTATACCAAGTATTGTATCATATGATTCCAACAGATTGGGCACACCTGTAACTAAACAAACACTATAAAATTGGATAACCAGTTGCATACAACACTCCTATGCAGCAACAAGGCTTTACCTCACCAACCCAGTCAAAGCTCACCAAGTACAGGCAGCAACCTTTATTTATTGCGCACCTCAGAGAGGTACCCATTGAGGTACATATGTTCATATCTCACTACTGCCTAGACGCCTTTGTTCCTGCAGACAGTGCAGTGGGACAAGCAGTCTTGCATCACGCAGTTTCCAAATCGTCTGCTCTCCACAGAGGAGTCGGTTGCTTACCAATAAACACTATAAACCCTCAGCTCGGGGCATCTTACAGATCATGGTTAATTCAGCCTTGCTTACTGACAGAAACAAGTTTGCTTACCGTAAACTATGTTTGCCATAGATAGAATGAATTAGCCATGAAATGCCCACTTTCTATTCTATTAGTTTTAAAACAGCCTGAGGAGACTCTGAGGCAACGCCCACATGGGAACTCCTGCACATGCTCGGTAGAGTTTAAAGCTCTACAAACTTGGCAAGAAAGTTGCGTCACCCAGAGTTCATGGTTAATTCATCCTGCTATCTACAGAAAACATCATTTATGGCAGTGGTGGGCAATTTCGGTCCTCGAGGGCCGCAAATCAGTCGGGTTTTCAGGATATCCTTAATGAATATGCATGAGAGAGACCTGCATACACACTGCCTCAGTTGTATGCAAATCTATTTCATGCATATTCATTAGGGGTATCCTGAAAACCCGACTGGTTTGCAGCCCTCGAGGACCGGACTTGCCCACCCCTGATTTATGGTAAACAAACTTGCTTTAATTCACTTTAAAGTTTCATAGATTTAACTCATGTTTCTGGAAGTTTAACTTCTGATCAGAGGTGGAGTAAACTTTCTGGGGCTAATGTTAGTCTGTGGGGCTGAACCTGAAGATCATGGTAGGGAGGTAGGTCCCATACTCAGGATTTATGTGTGTAAATCATGTTTTCTGTCTGCTAAGCACATCTTAAGTTAACAACATTTAAGTTAACTATGTTTTGCAATGTTACAATGTATCAAAGTAAGACTCTTTAGTCCTACTAGTTATTACTGATATAATATTGTACAATGAATGTCTGTATATAAAAGCAATAAAATAAATAAATAAATCTTTGTGCTCATATTTTGGGTTAGTGTGCCTTTTTTGAAACTGCTACTGCATTAGTTATACTATTAGTTTGCTACAACAGAAGGGGAGGGGGTGTTTTTTTAATTAGCACTAATAAAATGAGGACTGAAGTTCAGCACACATTTTTACACGTCTTACTACGTCTTGGCCAATGATTATTGTGCATTTAGAGACAGCAATTAAACTAATATCACAAACTCAGCATACTTGCAGTTCATCTGTCTTTTTTAGGTTCTTTTTGGGGGATTGTCTAATACTGGCCACAATTAGCCAACCTCAGTCAGCAAAAAAACTCTCAGGGTAAAAGGTTGCAGAGAAGGAAGATGTCTATAACACCTGTTGCAAATGCTGTAATTTTTAGAGAGTCCTCTCTAGATGTCTCTGGGAACTAAAAGTTATTTTTTTTTTCCAAAGACTATTCTGATACTGAAAATGTTTATGTGCTGAAACTATGAGAACTGTTAGCCCAAGGTCAGACCAGAAACCTGGGAGTAAGGGGGGGGGGGGGGGGGGGGAGCAGTAAACCAGATAGTAGGACGATGTGTTGGATTGTGATAAAAACAGTAGGAAGAAGGGGGACTCTGCTCCAGCTTTTTGCAAATTACGATAAAATTAAGCAGAGCTGTGAGAGCAGTGTCTCCTGTTACTTATTTCAGACTTCTGGAGCTGAAGAGAATTTCTTGGGCCCATTTCATCTGTAATTAGGAACATAAGATGTTTGCTATCTTTAGATGTATCTTTTAATACCTCTCTTATTATTATTTGCTTGCAATCCCCTCTCCAGTGCTTGCTGTTTACCATTTGTGGTATTATCTTCTTGCTTAGTAAGTGCTCAAATAAACTTTCCATCTAATACCTGGATCCTGGTGTACCGACTCAGTATACTTGTACATGTTTGTGTATTGGAAAAGCCCCGAGGTATAGAAGCTCCTTGATATCTCCCTCTTTCCTGAGAAGTAGCCCTGAGGTAGGCCTGTGGGAGTACAGGCAAGGCCCTCTGTATATTCTTTGTGTGTTTGCGGTCAGAACCCAGAACAGTTCTCAGGTTCCTTGATGCTCTGGAGAAGTGGTTCTCAACCCTGTCCTGGGGGACCCCCCCCAGCCAGTCGGGTTTTCAGGATATCCACAATGAATATGCATGAGAGAAAATTTGTATACACTGCCTCCAAAACATGCAAATTTTCTCTCATGCATATCCATTGTGGATATCCTGAAAACCCAACTGGCTGGGGGGGTCCCCAGGACAGGGTTGAGAACCACTGCTCTGGAGGAAGGGAGCTAGAGGATGGGCTACATGAGCTGGCAGTTTTGCTCTGTGCAGCACTGAATGGGAAAGGGGCAGAGCAGAAGCAATACTGGTTGCTAGGTAGTTGGAAGAGGAGTGTGCATGCACTCCCACTCATGTCTAGGGATGTGAATCGGGCTTCGAATGATTAAAAATATCGTATGATATTTTCAAAATCGTCAGAAATCAGGGGCTCCCCCAAAACGATAGGAAAACCCCATGAAATTGTTCGTGGGGGTTCTCTTATCGTTTTGGGGGAGGGCGGGGAAAACGGCACACAAAAATAACCCCTAAACCCACCCCGACCCTTTAAAACTAATCCCTTAGCTTCCCCCACCCCAAAAAAAAAACTTTTTACAGGTACCTGGTGGTCCAGTGGGGGTCCCGGGAGCGATCTCCTGCTCCCGGGCCGTCGGCTGCCACTAATCAAAATGGCGCAGATGGCCCTTTGCCCTTACCATGTGACAGGGTATCCGTGCCATTGGCCGGCCCTTGTCACATGGAGGGAGCACTGGATGGCCAGCACCATCTTTAAAAATGGCGCGGGCCAGAACCGATTCCAGTTCCGATTCACATCTCTTCTCATGTCTACAATACCTTCTTTCTGCTATGCTGAGTCCATTCACCATATTGCATTTCCCATCTTAGTTACATCTTTTACATGTCAAATTCATTATTTAGATCAACACAATATGCATAACATTATTAAGTCAATTCTCAACTTTCCCATATCATCCACAATTTAGAGTTAACAGTCCCTTTCTGTACTTTGGTCACATGTGCCATCAGGATGTGTGATTGGGACTTGTGTTCCTCCCCCTCCCCCCTCAGGCCTTGGCCTGGGGAGCCAGGTAGACTATCTGACTCCCAACTGGCTTCTGAGGATTATTCTGCCCCATTAGGGATGACCACCCTGAAGTAAGGATTTCTCCCACAGACTGGCAGGACCTTGGTCCATCCCATCAGGATTCCAATTTTCCTGGTCCTTTTAATCCAGTTTTTGCAGCTCTTGCCACTGGCACAAGAACCTTCAGGTCTGGTTCATTCCTTGGTTTGGCAGCCGTGTCTTGCAAGGTTGCTCTTTTTTACCCTAGAACCATAGTGAGGTCCTGCAGGTGACCTGTCTAATTGGTTATTCTCTTCTAACCCAAGTCAGGAAACCATCTCAGAAAATCTTTCCAAGTCATGGTCACTAACAGCAAATACACCCTGATGCTGTACCAAGATTGACAGTCACAGACTTTTTCCTAGCGTGTAGCCAGATGGATTCAGGACCATTGGGTATTGTGCTCTTCTGCTAGCAGATGGGAGACGGAGTCAGATTTCAAAGCTGACGTCACTCTAGATATACCCCTGCAGTAACCTCAGTTCTTCAGTATCTCTCCGTCTCCTAGCAGATGCGGACACTATCCCATACACTAGAATAGTGTTAAGAATTACAGCAAAGAAGAAACAAAATTTACCTTAAAGAAGATTGAGCCCCGCTCTCCTGCGGTGATACCTAAGGGTCCCTCCCCCAGGGATAGATTTACAACTAAACTCGTGTTTTTTTTCTTTCTTCTGGCTGCCCAGTTCAGGAGTCACTTTTCTAGCTGGCAAAGGGCTAGATGAACGGGAACATTTTCCTATGTCTCTCTTCTTCACAATGAAAATGTGACATTTGGTTACTAAATTAAGACTGGGAGTACACAAGTGGCAGGTTTGAATTCTTCAATCTTCAGGGTCAGCTGTTCCAACTTGTCACAGATCTGGTTCATAGTTCTTGCTCAGGAGCCTGTTCTGTTGCAGAGAACTGCATCCTTTAGACAGAAGCAATACTGCCTTCTAATGTAGGTCTCCTTATCTGGCTAAGCACCTACAAACTCTTTGGATGTAGCTTCTCCCCAGGTAGCTTAGAAATTATTATGTTCATGTGCCTCGACTACTTGCTTGTACTTCCTAGGATCATGTTATGAGGACAGCATCAGCCACAAGCTGATCTTAAATCTTGAGGTCTACTCCCAGGTAGGTTCTGGTAGCTAGGTGGCACACCTCCTTGGCAAATTCTGCTTTGGTCTCTGTTCTGTTGGAGCTATCCCAACGTTTTGCATATAGTGGATGGTGGTTGTCATTGGCCAAACTGCTGAGCTAGCTGCTCTATCAATAGGGTGTAATCTTCCAGGAGTGAGTAGATGTAGTAAATGGTCCCACAGGCATTCATAGAGGTAATCCACCCTCTCAGCACTCTTACAAGCATGGCCCAAAATATAGATGTAAATGGCACTACAATAGATTCCTAGTCTTCCTTGAAATCATAAGTGGCCATCTTATTCTTAGGCATTCAAGCTGACAGGGTTGGTTGGTGCATCCACATGTCCAGTTTGCTGCATCCTTTACAGGTATATAGTCTTCTCTCTGCCTGGCAAACTTGGCGTCCTAAGTGCTCCAGAGAACACTGCATAGCTGACAGGGTTGCTATAGGTAGGTGAATATCCACAGGTGAATAGTACTGTATTGGATGCAGAATAGGAGGTCACTGGGTAACCTGGTCTTGTGAGATCTATGGGAGAGTAAGATGATATGTAGGGAAGCCAAGAGTAGTCATGGGAGTTTGCCTCCCTTGGTAGGTGCCTTTCCCATGTCAGTTGTAAAAACTGTTTTCCCCCAGCCCCCCTTCCCATTCACATGGATCTTGATACAGTCCTTCATCCACCCTCCTTCATGTGGTATGGCACAGGGCCCTTATAGACTGTGACCACCATGAGAATATCTGTCCTTGGAGCATTAAGGTCTACTCAGTCTCTGAATAATGAGCATCTAAAAGGAGTCTGGCGGATATCCATTCCCTCTCCATCTGTGACAGTTGCAGCCAACCATTTGGAAATCCTCTCCTGGTCTTCGAAGTAGTCTCGGCCACACTGATTTCCATCAGATATTTTGGGCCACTAGTGGGTGTTTCTTGGCCATTAATGCCAGTTTTGACACCAGCTGTTAAATGTTTGTGCCCCTATCCCTTCCCTTATGGCCATGGGTTTTGTGATGGGGTGTAACAAAATGGGTTTAAGGAGGAGAAGGGTCCAACAGACTTTATTTATTATGCACAATGTACCACAAGTTACAACACTGTAGGCAGGGCCTACTACTCAGTCTAATTTTTAAGTCTCCTCAAAACACAGGGTATTTTAGTTTCTCACTGCTGCATTTCCCCACAGCCCAGGGGATGCCGACTCAGTCCAACTATCAGTAGCTGCTTCACAGCACACTTGTGGCTACGCTCAGGCATGGGCGGATAACACCAGTCCTCCTTCATCTTGTTACTGTTTGGCCCTCCCAGCCTTCTCACTGGGATGTTTCCATCCTACCCTTTCCCCAGCGTAAGTTTCACTATTTAGATGCAGGGACCTTTAAAAAAAACAAAACAAAAAAACAGCAGAACTTCAAGCTTTCCTGCCTCTAACTTAAAATAATTCCTAATTGATTCTACACAAACTAATTACACAACCCTTAAAAGTTTGCATGTTAAAATTATTCTGTCTTAGTTTCTCAGGATCTCTGGTGCCCCCAGCAGGTGGTCCTGTCCTCAGCTATGAAACCCTGCATGCTTATATACACAAAATCATAATTTAAAAAAAAGGTAAGCACCAGGGAGCTAGAGGGCAGGCACTGCTGCTCTGCCTGCAGCATTGGCAGCAAGGAAAGGGGGGAAAGGGGCTGAGTAATGCTGCAACAGCAGTGGTTGCCTGGTGGAAGGGGATGCACATCTTCCTGCCCAAATTTACTTTATTACATCATTTAAAAGAAAAAATGTAACCATTTGTGCTTGAATACCTACATTTAAAAAAAAAAAAAGTATCCATTTTTTACTTTTTATCTTTTCTTTTCTCACCTCTTATTCCACTCTCCTTACCACCTATCTGCCCTTTCCAATGGTGCCTCTCTCCCCAGTCAGACCAATCCAGACAGATGGGTTATTCACACTGACCAACAGATGGAGACAAAGAACAACACTCCCACTGATGTCACTCATATGTATTTGTGCTGACCTCAGCTTCCAGTATTGCTCTGGCTCCACCAGATAGTACAGGGTGCATCTCGAGCTGTGGACTTGAGGCCTGGTTAGACTGAATAGGAACCTCTTCACATGATTTGCTCCTAAGATGAAAGACTAACTCTCCCACCTTCATTTGAGCTGGGTACAAATGGAGCCAGATTATTAACATCTTCTCTCTTCTGTCCTTTTTTTTAATAATCTGGGTCAGCTCCTGTGAAAGCCCTGGTTCCCTCTCAGTTGGGCAAGTATTGGACAAGGGAGCTTCTGGACTAGTTCTCCTTACCTTCTTCTTGCCCTCCCCCCCCTCCCCCTCCCCCGGCATTTCATTGTTTGCTCCCTGGACTGCTTTACAGTCATAAAGTTAAAGAAAAAAAAAAAGAGCAGCATAATCCTAAGATACAGATTACAGCAGCTTCTTCTTAGCAGCATGTTGTGCCTCTGGAGGTACGGTGTGAGTTGGATGAGTGCAGCTACAGCACTTTGTGGTAGTGCGGGGAGAGATCCCATTTTGAAGCAATTGGCAGCAGCACAGGATTGTGGTAAGAAGACTGAGATCTGAGCGGGCTATGGAGCCCTGAAGGTAGCTGTGGGGAGTCATTCTAAGAAGACAATGCTGCTCGATTGAGTCAGTGTCTATGGAGGGTCCTATGCCATTGGAGCTGATCAGGCATGTCATTTTTTCTGGGCCTAGTGGAGTAGAACATGGCAAGGTGTCCATTTTGTTGCCACATACCTGTGAAAAAGAGCTTGCTCTGCCCACCTTCCACAGAAGGCTTGATGCGGGGGGGGGCCTACTGGAACCACCAATTCAGAGGCTTAGTTGGAAAATTCTGCTACTGCTCCCATAGATGGATGTCTCCTCTCAAACTTGGTAATTCTTTTCAGCAAGCCTTTGTGATGGCGCAGGGGTCTGCACTGGCTCCTGGACTCTCTAGTTGTGCACTGGTGGTTTCTGGCTCCTCTCCAGTTTTTTCTCGATCCATTCCAGGTGTTGCTGTTTCAGTGGGGACAGGGAATCAGTCTAAGAACAAGCCTAGAAGACTTCAGGATGCGGATCTCTATGAGGAGTAGCTCTCTGGTTCTGAGGACTGATTGGTTGGGTTTAAAATAATTCCAATAAGTGAACTGGAGGGAGGAAGAGTTACCACCTGAAGGAGAAAATTGCTCAGCCATGCTTTGCCTCTTTCGTAAAGAGGAGTAGGCGTTAACATTGCAAGCCTTATCCACGCTGAACATAGCAACAACAAGGAGGATGATACCCCTAGTGCTGCAGAGGATCCAGTTATGGTCATTCTCAGGAAGCCTCCCTGATTGATCTAGAATGGGTTTCACCAGAGACTAATTTTAAAGGTCGGTCCCTAGTTAAGCTACACCTTCTGGTTTCACAGGAAAGGGATAAGCTGCATTTTCCTAAAGTGGATGCTTTGGTTTGTTCAGTTATGAAAAGCCCATGATTCCAGTAGAAGGTGGTGCTTCCTCGAAGGATGCTTAGTACTGGAAAATAGTCTATTTTGAAGCAGAATTTGAGGTGATCGACATGGCCTTCCAAGATTGCAGCTCGTACTTGCATTGTGGCAAGGTCTGGTTTCTGTCTAATGAAGAAGGCTCAAGAAAGCTGGGGCATGAGTCTCTACAGTTGAAGTCCAGCACAGTTTATTTTACGTAAACCTCTTTGGATATGGTACAAGTGGCAGCCAACGGTATGGCTTTCATAATGGCTGCAAGGAGGCTCTTGTTGCTGCATAAATGGACAGCAGACTCTGTCTCAAAAGTCAGATTTGACCAACCTACCCTTCAAGGGTTAGGTGCTATTTGGAGAAGAAGTGAAGATGGCAAAGGCTTGGTGTGAGTCAAGGTACCCAGGCTTCCAGAGGGCAGACATAAAGGTTCTATTCCCAGTCCAGACAGATGGGAATTAACCAAGCTACTCTGCAGCTCTCCTATGAGGAAAGGCTAAAGCGGTTAGGGTTATTCAGTTTGGAGAAGAGACAGCCGAGGGGGGATATGGTAGAGGTCTTTAAAATCATGAGAGGTCTATAATGGGAAAATGTGAATTGGTTATTTACTCTTTCGGACACTGGTCCCTGATGTAGCAGATCTTCCTTCTAAGTGAATCTGAGCAGGTCCTCCCTTTTGACCCTTACTAAATCCACCTGCCATGGATACCTTGCCCAGTATGGGGCTACTAGTATGACCAACCCCGAGTGATTCGCAATCCTCCTCAGAATCTTTTCTATCATCAGCCAAGGTGAAAAGACAGGCCTGCATTTCTGGGCCAAACATTTGTCAGAGCATCTATCCCCCTGGATCTCCATTCTCTTCTTCGGCTGAAGAAGTACTTTGCTTGGGCATTCTTGTGAGTCACCATTAGATCGATCCCACTAGGAGTGCCCCCATCTGGTCACTATTTAGTTGAAAGCCTCCTCTGCCTGTTTTCATTTTCCTGGGTCTAATCTCTGGTGGTTTAAACAGTCTGCTTTTATGCCGAGTGCTCCTGCTATGTATGTTGCTAATATTTCCAGTAGATGTTCCTCCATCCAACTTATGAGCTGTTCTGCTTCCTCTGTTACCTGTAGGCTCCTACGTTTCCCTTGCCTGTTGACATAAGGTACTGCTGTTGCATTGTCTGACAATATTTTTACTGCTTTCCCCTTGACTTTCGAAAGGATGCTTTTTAGTATCAGTCTATTTGCTTGAGTTTCTAGGTGATTTGTTGAAAGTCTCTTCCCTGATCAACCAGCATCTTTGCACCACCCTTTCTTTGCAATGTTTCCCTAATCCAGTCCTATCCTTGCTTCTGTAGTCTGTGGCAGTAGTGTGTAGTCCCTTTGTCAGGTTGGCTCTGACTAGCCACCACTGTAGGCTTTCCCTGGTCTGTCTTGTCATAGGGAATATCCTATTGAATTCCTGGCTCTTTGGCAACCCTCTGGAAAATAGGCTCTGCTGTTGTCAGAGGATGGCAACGACTACTGGTGTTATGAGTAAGAGGAGTTGGAGGACAACAACAAGAACAACCCAAATACCCCAAAAGAACATAAGATAGGCCATACTGGGTCAGACCAAGGGTCCTTCAAGCCCAGCATCTTGTTTCCAACTGTGGTCAATCAAGTCACAAGTACCTGGCAAGTACCCAAACATTAAATATGTCTTAAGCTACTATTCCTTATTGATTAATAGCAGTTTTCTCTGGGAATTTATCCAAACCTTTTTTTAAACCCAGTTACACTAACTGCCATAACCATATCCTCTGGCAATGAATTCCAGAGCTTAACTATGCTTTAAGTGAATAATGTTTTTGATTTGTTTAAATGAGCTACTTGCTAATTTCATGGAGTTCCTCATTAGTCCTTCTATTATCTGAGAGTGTACATAACCAATTTACATTAACCTGTTCAAGTCCTTTCATGATTTTGCAGACCTCTATCATATCCCCCCTCAGTCGTCTCTTCTCCAAACTGAACAGCTCTAATCTCTTTAGCCTTTCCTCATAGGGGAGCAGTTCCATGCCCCTTATTTTGGTTGCCTCTCTCTACGCTTTCTCCAATGCAACTATATCTTTTTTGAGATGCGGTGACCAGAATTGTACACAGTATTCAAGGTGTGGTCTCACCATGGAGCGATATAGAGGCATTATGACATTTTCTGTTTTATTAACACTCCCTTCCTAATAATTCCTTTTTTGAACGCCACAGCACACCGAGCTGACAATTTCAATGTATTATCCACTATGATGTCTAACACTGTGTAACTATAGCATGGGTTATTTTTCCCTATATGCATTACCTTGTATTTGTCCACATTAAATTTCATCTGCCATTTGGACGCCTAGTCTTCCAGTTTCGCAAGGTCCTCTTGCAATTTATCATAATCTGCTTGAGATTTAACTACTCTGCATAATTTTGGGTCATGTGCAAATTTGATCACCTCACTTGCCATGCCCCTTTCCTGATCATTTAGAAATATATTAAAAAGTACAGATTCATAAGGCATTCCACTGTTTAGCATTTTCCACAGTGAAAACAGACCATTTAATCCTACTTTCTGTTTCCTGTCTTTTTTAATCAGTTTGCAATCCACAAAAGGACATTGCCTCCTATCCCATGACGTTTTAGTTTTCTTAGAAGCCTCTCATGAGGGACTTTGTTGAACGCCTTCTGAAAATCCAGATATACTATATCTACTGGTTTACTTTTATCCATATGTTTATTCTCCCCTTCAATGCTGGCTGTGTCCCATTAAACCATGTCTAGCTAAATGTTTTGTGATTGTATTCTTTATAACAGTTTCCACGATTTTTCCTGGCATGAAGTCAGGCTCACTGATCTTTAGTTTCCCAGATCACCCCTGGAGTCCTTTTTAAATGTTGGGGTAACATTGGCCAACTTCCAATCTTCAGGTACAATGGATAATTTTAATGAAAGGTTTCAAATTAATTGTAATAGGTCTGAAATTTCATTTTTTAGTTCTTTGAGAACCCTGTGGTGTATACTATTCACTCCAGGTGATTTACTACTCTTCTGTTTGTCAATCTGGCCTATCACATCTTTCAGGTTCACCGTGATTTGGTTCAGTTCACCTGAATCGCTACCTCTGAAAACCATTGCTGAAATGGGTATTTCCCCAACATCCTCTTTAGTAAATACGGAAGCAAAGAATTTGTTTAGCCTTTCCACAATGGCCTTACCTTCCCTAAGTGCCCCTTTAACCCCTCGATCATCTAACAGTTCAACTAACTTCCTCGCAGGCTTTTTGCTTCAGAAATATTTTTAAAAGTTTTTATGAGTTTTTGCCTCTATGGCCAACTTCTTTTCAAATTCTCTCCTAGCCTGTCTTATCAATGTCTTACATTTAAGTTGCCAATGCTTATGCTTTTTCCTATTTTCTTTAGAAGGATCCTTCTTCCAATTATTGAATGAAGATCTTTTGACTAAAATAGCCTCTTTCACCTCACTTTTTATCCATGCCAGCAATCGTTTTGACCTTCCTTCCACCTTTCTTAATGGACTGTGCTTCTAAGATGGTATTTTTTAACAATGCCCATGCTTATTGCACACTCTTAACCTTTTTAGCTGCGCCTTTCACATTTTTTTTAAACTATTTTTCTCATGTTATCAAAGTTTCCCATTGGGCCTGACAGAATGCTTCTTTTACTGGGGCTTTTAGCTCAAGATCATATACCCACTGGATAACTTCTAGGGCCCACTGATTCCCCATAATATGGGCCCACTTCTTGTAATATTGTTACGGCTGTTCTCCTACCAATAGGATTGAGGAGTGGTTCTGAGCACAGTCACTGGCAGCCTCTACCTGCTGTGGGCCCAGGGGCAGATTGCAGGAAAATAGCCCCGGTTTTTTTTGGTTTTTTTTAAACCGGCCCACAGGTTTTCCTCATGTCAAAACAGGCCACAAACATCTAATAATTTTAAAAAGTCACAAATTTGTTCTAATATTTTCCAAATACCACTAAAATATTTCAAGAGTCGTCACCCCAAAATTCAAAATAGGATTAAAAAATCTCCAGCTCTCCATACCATAAAATAAATAAATACCAGGGATCTTTTGATTTCCACTCACCCAGAGATTGTGGATTTGGGGGAGGGGGGGAACACAATCTTTATCCTCTGTCTCTCCCCTTCACACACAGCATTCTCTCTCTCATACCCATGCAGGTTCTCACTCTCTCATGCACTCATTCAGGCACACTCATATATATGCAGACTCTGTCATACAAACATGCAGGCACTCTCTCACAAACATATATAAGCTCTCTCTGTCTCTCATACACACATTCAGGCTCACACACACAGGCTGTCTCATAACACTCCTGCAGGCGCTCTCACACACTCGTGCAGGCTCTGTCTGATTATACACATTCAGGCTCACACACAGGCTGTCTCATAACATTCATGCAGGCGCTCTCTCTCACACACACATGCAGGTTCTCCCTCTCTCATGCACGTTGGCTCTCTTACACACCCACATAGGCTCTTTCATATACACAGTCTTGCAAATGCTCTCTCTCGTACACACATACCTTAGG
Organism: Rhinatrema bivittatum; assembly: GCF_901001135.1. NCBI lineage: Eukaryota > Metazoa > Chordata > Amphibia > Gymnophiona > Rhinatrematidae > Rhinatrema > Rhinatrema bivittatum. Next base: position 215,203,836 of record NC_042621.1, on the reverse strand, counting down.
CCTCCTCCTTTCGGCTGTGCCTTGGCCACCTCGGCGCTACTCCTCATTTACTGCCAGAGGGCAAGTGGGAGAAGGTCAATGTTCTGGTGGCCCTGCAACCACCAGATGTGTCTTTCTTCCAGCCCTGTAGGCCTTTCTCTTCGAGTCACAGTGGGTAGAGCTCTGTCACATCCCCGCCGAGCCCTTCAAGCTGTGGCGGGTTGCACTCTGTCATGGCCCCACCGAGATATTCTTCCACAGCAGCCCCTCTCAGCAGACCAGTGCTACCGAGGAATGCCCATCCCCCAATAGGCCAATCCACCCCTGTGTGGGCCCCTTGGTGCCCTTATCTGTGCTACTGCACCTGCTTCCTTAAAAGGCTGTATCTGGTCTAGTTGTCTAGATTTATGCTGGACAAGAGACCTGCTATTAATTAAGTTGACTAAGAAAATAGCCACTGCTATTACTAGCAACGGTAACATGGAATAGACTTAGTTTTTGGGTACTTGCCAGGTTCTTATGGCCTGGATTGGCCACTGTTGGAAAAAGGATGCTGGGCTTGATGGACCCTTGGTCTGACCCAGTATGGCTTGTTCTTATGTACTACCTGTACTCCTTTGGTCAAGCCCTACTGGAGGTTCCTTTGAAATTAGTCCTGCTCTTATCTTTGGGCAATCTTTGTGGTTTAAATTCTCACAGATCTTTCACTAACTTCTCTAGCTTCTTCCAAACAGTAATCTGCCTTTGATTGGGAGTCTCTCCCGTCTTGTCTTAGAGCCTGAACCTACTACCCAATTTTACAACCATAGTAGGTTCTTGGTCTTCACAGTCATGGCCACTTCTTTGACCAATGCCCTGACTAAATCATAAAGGGTGTCTGCTACACAAGCTGCTGCTGACTCTAGCTGTGCTGACTGCATGTTACTGGATTGTGATGTCTTTGGGTCCTTGCCCCAAGGGGCTGTTGCATCCACCTGACTAGTGCTCTTGCTACATATTCTCTACAGATGACTACCTACCGTGAAAGGCTTGCAATTTCAAATTATCTCTTCATTGTGGACTCCACCTTCCTATCCTACGAGTCCTTTAAACATTGTTCCGCCTTTGACCAGAATTGTGGTTCTTTTGATCATCACTGCAACTGTGGCATCTACCGTAGGCAAGCAGAATACCTGGTCCCTCTGTTGTTGCAGCAAGTGGTTTTTCCATAGCCTTTCTACATTTAAATGTTGCATCAGAGTGTTCCCACTCAACTCCCAGCATTTTCAATATTGCTATATGGACTGGAAATGCCTATCAGAATTGGGTCCTTTTTGGGCCCTTCTTGTTCAGATTAATCTTCCTCCACCTTTAAGAACCGGGATAATTTGTAGATCGACTATCATGGTTCCTCACATGTAAATAGTCCGGTCACATCTGCTGTTCTGCTACCTTCCTTTCCTCGTGTCCCACCACTTCCCCTTTCTCCTATCCACCTGGAAATCTAGCAGGGACTCTAGTTTAACCTTTCCTGAAAGGGAACCCTTCTCCGGGGGCAAACACTTGTCAAGGAGCAATTTTGGTTTCTTGTGCAGGTGGGGTTGTTTCCACAAGTGAAGAAACTGCCTGCTCTTTCTTCCTGCCTTTTCCTGCACTGTAAATGGCAAAAGGCATTGTGTGTTGTCATCACAAATTCCGAGTAAACTCCTGTTCCTTACTCTTCCCCAGGTCCCATGGTTCTTGTTCCAGCTGTGGGATATCCCAGGAATAATTCTGAGTCAGCTGAGGAGTGCCTGGAATGATTTGCCCCTTAGGTCAGCGGTAGTTGCTCTATCTTTTCCTGCACTGTATATCTTTACGTGCCGCGGTATATAAAAATCACTAAATAAATATCTGTAACCCCCTTCCCTTCCCAGCACTGCATTTGAATCAGTGCCATCATTCCTCCTGCAAAAGGTGCTGGCTCCCCGACCAACACAGCAGGCCTTGCACCCCCCCCTACCTGCAATCCAGGGGCGGAGTGCTCCAAGTAAGTCACTGCCTTGGGCTGCCACTTGTTATTGTTGTGGCTTTTTCTTTAAAGGTGCAGTCCTGTAGCTCTGCTCAGCAAGTGAAATACAGGGACCTATAGCGCTGCTTGCTCTAGGGGAGGAAGAGCAGCCACCTTATCAAGTGTTGACCAGGGACTCCAATTCCCTGCTCAGCCAAGCTCTCTAAGGGGAAAGCAGCCTGTGTCAGAGACTGTTGCTCCAGGAGCCTCCTTCCTTCACCCTCAAGCTGTACCAGACTTCACCTGCCATCTGCTGGAGGTAGAGAATTACTAATGCCTTCCATGCCATATAGGGAGGGAGATGAATCTCACTTGTCTGCAGGCTGATGAGGAAAAAAGAATTATTCTGATGCAAGGCCCCTAAAGGGGGATCTATTTGGCATTGCAATACAAGAAAAACAGTGCAATATAGACAAATACTTATCCAATAAACTCAAGCTAGTTTTTAAAGTTTAGATCACTGGAAGGAGCTTGACTTATTTTTAAAGGCCCAGGGCAGAGACTGAATGAATCAGATGGAAGGAGGAAAATTGCAGTAATTGTTTGCACAGAGCAGCAAAAAAGCTAGCAATGGCACTACTCCCGTCTCTGCCCCTCATATTCCCCTACCACCCATCTGCCCCACTAACTCCCCTCTAGCCACCAATTCTTTGTTCCTCTGCCCTCCCTTTGTTCCCCCTTGTCTTCTTTGCCCCCTTACCATCCACACTTCCCTCTCATGACTCTTCCCTTTCTGCATCCACAACCTTTGCTAATTCTACTCGACACTGCCCGTCCCCACAACCTTCTCTGCCTTTACTCTTTTCATGGTGTTCAATATCAACTTTTTCTCCAACCCTTTCTATCTCCCTCTTGTCCTTTACTTATCCTACAGTGCTACTCTTTTTTTCCCCTTCCCCCAGGAAGCTAATCCTCAGTCAGGCAACAAAAAAACCCCAAAACTGCTTCCTTTAATTTCACCTCTTGCGTGTCTCCCCTTTGTAGGCAGCAGCTCGGGTAGGAGGCTTTAGCAGGGTAAAGGGGGGAAGTTAGTAGCTTTGGATTCAGGGCCCAGCTAAAGGGAGAATTCAGCACGTGCAGAGGTGAAAACAGAAAGCTGTTTTCTTAAAAGCTGAGAGTAGCATGATGGAGGTGTGCGGGTAGAGCTCTCCCTCTGTGCAGCTGCGCACACCTTCCTCTTCCTTCTGTGTCTGCAGTAACAGTCACCTGCTGCATATGTCCTGCTGTGCCTGTCACCGCTGACTGGCTGCTGCTGCAGTCGTCGTCGCCAATGAGTCATCACTCTGACTGCGGGCTGCTCTGCACGAGACAAAGAAAATGGCACCAGCAACATCGAAGGCTGCTTCCAATCAGTTACCAGGTCCAAACCTAGCCCAACCCACTTAAAAATATTTTTCCTGTACAATGGGAAAAAAAGCAGCCACATTTGGCTACTGTTTTTCCCTTCAGAGGACCAAATAAAACTAATATAAATGGTATGTTCAATAATAATTGTATTTTTTGTGTATTAAAACATACAAACTTGTGTATTTACAGAATGTCAACAGGTCCATTTACAAAACTGCATCCATACAATAAATAAATATTGAAATCCTTCTCTCACCGTATTATACACAGCACATTCCGGCATTACTCAGTCCAACTGAAAATAGTTCTGACTGAAGTTAATTGTAAATCTTCATGAGGCAACATATTTCTCAGCAACTAATTTTTTAAAAAAGTTTTAAGAGAAGACGGAGAAGGAGGGAAAGGGAGGGAGAGAGAGGAGAGAAAGCAACAAAGAAAGCAACAATAATATTTTTACTAGTAGCCCTTCCTAATCTTTCCAGCTACACAATATGCCCAACAGCAACCCCATCTCTCTCTCACACCCACCATCTTACCCCCCTGTCCGCCTCCAGGTCCAGTGCTATTGGGTGTGCATTGGCACACCAGGGGATGGCAGCAGCAAACTGTAAAGTTGGCATCAGCCCTGTGCGGGGCTTATAAGCAGCAGTTGGCACCTTCAGTCCAATGGGTCTGAACGCAGTGATGGACAACACAGGATGAGCAAGAAGCTGCTGGCCTGTGGCACCGGGAGCCGTTGTCTTCTGAAGAATCATGCAAAGTGATAGACCGTGTATGAAGAAACATGTATTGCCCAATAATACTTTTTTAGAAAAAAATATATTATGAACTTATAGATTTGGGACCATCATACCATCCTTTTTCATCTCTTAGAACATGAGCACAATGTTCCATCAATAACGCTTTTAAATAATTTTTAAATAATGAACACCAAAAAGTGAAAAAATCAATTACTTCCCCTTTTTTTGTTGTGTAAATTGTAGTCTTGTCAAGCTTCAATTTTTGGTGTTCATTATTTAAAAATGTAATACTTAGACCTTTTAGTTTTTGCTATAGATTGGGCTTTTGCTAAGTGATAGACCATGAGCATGAAGTCTAACAGATATAAGCCGCTCCCACATAAGTGTAGCAAACATGAGATCTTAACAGCATTATTCCTTGTTTCGCTTTGCTGCTGCTGACCAGCTGCCCCTGCACTGCTGATAGCGAGGTTGAGAGCAGCAGGGGCGAGCTGTAGATAGGGCAGTGGTGCATCAGTGAGATGACTTGAGTTCCTCCAGTGGCAAGATTGGGGGGGGGGGGGGGGGTGAGGCAGGGAGAAACTGAGGCAGAGTCTGCCTATGGTTCCTGCAGTGCCCAGCTTAGACTTTGTTTTCATAGGACCTACTTCAAGAACTGCAGAGGCCATATATTAGGTGAGGCAGACTTTTTGCTGCTGTGAGAATCCAGCAGCAGAAACAGGAAGAAAGACAACACCCAACTAGAAGCCAGGAGGTAATGTGCTGGTACAGCCAATCCTGTAGTTGGTGTGAGCGAGAGTATGTATGTGAATGAGTAGGTGAGCAGCTTGTGAGGGAGAGTAAAGAAGCAGTCTTGTGAGAGTGAGAACATGAGTGAGGGAGAGAGCATGTGTGAGATATGATGAGAAGGGTAGTATATCTCTATTTTATAAAAGTGTTAGGGGCCCCAGTAATCATTGTGTTGTGTCTGCACATGTATGATATGACTATATCCAGAGAAGGAGCTATAGGCAGCAATGGTGGCATGTGGGCATTCACAGTGCAGGGCCAGTGAGTGCAGCAGCAGTACCAGAAATAGAAAAGCTGGTGGGATTTCCTGAGCCTCATCAGCAAAAGCGAACCAAAACAAGAATAGCAAATGTAAACACCAGCAGAAGAGTAGCAGCAGCACTGGTAATAGAAATGCTGATGGGGGTTCCAAGGCACAAGTTATCTGGCTAAATGCCAACTTTTGAATATTTTTCTTACTTATCCAGATAAACCTTAGCCAGATAACTTTGGGGCATTCCAGGCCATTTCTGAGAAGAGTGAAGTTAGCAGGCTAACTCTCGGGCTGATAACAGTAAAAACCGCCATTCTCCTGGGCACACGATCAAGTATTGAAAAGAGGGCCCTCGGTAATAAGGATGCACTAGGGACACTAGTGCATCCCTAGCGCCTCCTTATTGTCAGAAGCAGCAGCTGTCAGTGGGTTTGACAGCCGACGCTCAATTTTACCGGCGTCAGTTCTCGAACCCGCTGACAGCCGTTTGGAAAACGGACGCTGGCAAAATTAAATGTCAGTCTTCCAACCCACGGGCAGATTTAAAAATTTTTTTTTTATTTTTGGGGTCTCCAACTTAATATCACTATATTACCCCCTATGATATTAAGACAGAGGGTGTACAGAAAAGCAGTTTTTTCTGCTTTTCTGTACACTTTCCCGGTGCCAGCTGAAATTAACGCTTCGCTGTACATTTTATTTTCTGTATCACACGGGAATAACTAATAGGCCCATCAACATGCATTTGCATGTTGCGGGCGCTATTAGTTTCGGGGGGGTGTTGGCAGCTCGTTTTTCACGTGCTATTACCCCCTTACTGTATAAGGGGTAAAAATAGCATGTCAAACGCACAGCCAAACGGGGGCTAACGGTGCCCTCGGCCGAGTGCACCATACTGAATCAGCCCGTCTGATATTAAGAGTTAGCCAGATAGTTTATACGGTTGTGCCAAAGAACTGACCTAAAGTTAGCCAGATAAAAAGTATCCATCTTTAAGATAGCTGTCTATATTCAATAGTGCATCTGCACTATTAAATATACCTCCAGAGTTAGCTGAATAAGTTTATCCTTCTAACTACACCATCCAACCTGTGACTGAATATGTCCCTCTGCATACATTTTTGGGAGGGAAACGGAGGAAGCATAGTTGTTTGCATAGAGCAGCATAAAAACTAATGCCAGGCATGCTCTCAGGCTCCCCACTGTCCTACTGCCCTCTTGCTCCCCCACACTCTCCTCTCTGCTGCTCACCTTTGCCCCTTACCCGCTTCTCTTGCCCCTTTCTATCCCACTCTTGTCCTCCCCCCCCCCCTACCCCCTACAGTTACTTCTTCTCTCCCTCTTCCCTCATGAAGCTAATCAGGCGAAAACAAAAAGCTTCTTCCTTTAATCTCGCCTCTTATCCCTTTTTCCCCATCCGAAGCAGCAGATGGGTTAGTAGGCTTCAGCAGGGTAAATTGGGGAGGTCAGCAGTTTCATGTTCAGCAACCAAATGAGAGGAAAATTTAGCATGTTCAAAGCAGAAAGCAGTGCTTTCTTAAAAGCATTCGTACGTACACTGTTCTGCAGCAACAATCCCCTTTGCACACCCTACTGTTCCCGTGATCTCTAAATAGCTGCCGCCAATGAGTCATCACTTTGCGACTGCCGGCTAAGTTGCCCAAGGCAAAGAACAAAAAGCGCCAGCAACGTAGAGGACTGTTAGCACTCAGCTACCCAATCGGCCTAGCCCGACCTGCACACAAATTTTTTTCCCGCACCAACGGGAAAGAAAAGTAGCCTAACTGGGCGCGAAATAGCCAAATCTGGTAACAGCAGCGGCTGCAGCCGGTCACGTGGCCTGCAATATTACGTACTTGTGACATCACTGGTCTTGTGTCCGTTAATCTGTGTTGTGGTCAGTGTGTTTTGTTGCGCTGCAGCCTTCATTCACGCACTGCGGATCTTTCTTCTAACGCCCAACACCTTGGAGAGTCTCTTTTTCGTGAAAGTTGTGGAACCGGTGTCGGTACCTTTCGCCCGGGAACCGGTTAGCTCTGGCTTGTGTTTCCGGCGGGCGAGTAAGGCAGCTGCGACCGGACGTGGAAGGGACCTGCGGCTGCTTTTGGTTTTACTGCCTGAATCACTGAAGATCAGGGCGGGTGGGAGCCGCAAATAGGGAGGTGAGTGTCCGGAGCAGCCTCGCCTTCTCCCGCATACACTCTGTAACCTCTGCCCGAGAGTTGAGTATGCGGAAACACTCTACTTCACTCGCACGGATACTATCCTGCTCCGTCTCTGTTCGTCACATGGTTGTTGGAGGTGGGAAGACCCAATCCAGGCTGTTCTGTCATTTTCTGGAGTTGGTGAGGAGAGCCAAAGGTTTGATAATAGGTTATTTGTTTGCATTTATTAATCGCTTCTGTAACATTCTCGAAGCGATTTGCAAACACATTTTTATCTCAAGCTGCTTGCAGTCTGACATGGATTCCTGTAGTAGATGCAAGTACTAAGATAATTATGAATGGGCTTTCAAGTATAACTTATTTCGATGTTTGTATTGCACCCTAAATCAGGTACAAGTCCCTAAACCAAAGAGGATGTAAGTGAGTACCTGAGGCAACAGAAGATAAAAATGTCTTGCCCAAGGTCACAAGAAATGTCAATGGGAAAAGCAGGATTTGAACCTGCGTTTCCTGGTTTGCAGCCACCAGTCTATTCTTCTAACTGGGGTGGCCAACTCTGGTCCTCAAGAACCACAAACAGGCATGGTTTTTGGGATATCCACAATGAATATGCATGTGATAGATTTGCATGCACTGCCTCCATTATATGCAAATCTGTCTCATGTGTCTCTTGTCTGCCACTAGATGTGAATTCTGTCTATAGCTTCCATACAGGTGTGAATGTAGTATCCATACCTTTCAATCAGGCTGATACAGAAAGAAACGCGGGAGAGCGGGTGAGTGGGCCCGTGGTAAAAGGAGGTGCTAGGGACACTAGTGCGTCTCTAGCACCTCCTTTTTGACAGGAGCGGCGGCTGTCAGCAGGTTTGACAGTCGACGCTCAATTTTGCCAGCATCAGTTCTCGGACCCGCTGACAGCCACGGGTTCGGAAACCAGATGCCGGCAAAATTGAGCGTCCGGTTTTCAAGTTGTGGGCTGATTTTTAATTTTTTAATTTTTAATTATTTTTTACTTTTGGGACCTCCAACTTAATATCGCCATGATATTAAGTCGGAGGGTGTACAGAAAAGCAGTTTTTACTGCTTTTCTGTACACTTTCCCGGTGCCGAGAGAAATTAACGCCTACCTTTGGGTAGGCACTAATTTCTGAAAGTAAAATGTGCGGCTTGGTTGCACATTTTACTTTCTGAATCGTGCGGGAATAACTAATAGGGCCATCAACATGCATTTGCATGTTGCGGGCGCTATTAGTTTCGGGGGGGGGGGGGGGGGTTGGACACGTGTTTTCAGCTCGCTGTTACCCCTTACTGAATAAGGGGTAAAGCTAGCGCATCGAAAACACGTGTCCAACAGCGGGTTAACTGTGCACTCTGCCGGAGTGCACTGTACTGTATCGGCCTGAATATGTGGAGCGAGTTCTTGAGAAACTTGCTTGCAAGCCCCCTAAATGGAAGTAGCCTTAATAGTTTTGTGTGTGGGACACAAGTTGCCACTGCTGCTAGTGTAGCCCAATGTAAGCACACTGCTGCTGGCTCATCAAAGTAAAGGAACTGCTACTATAGCCTTGGACAGCCTCCTGCTGTGATGCAATGGAAGTGCCAGTTTGGAGATGGGTAAGAGAAGAAGAGGAAGAGGCCAGAAAGGAAGAGAACAGGAATAGGCTAAAGGGAAACAAGAGAGGAAAAAAACTAGAGAAAGAAAGGGAGGGGGAATAGACTGAAAAGAGGTGACAGGGAAGATGGAGAAAAGTGAGCAAAGGAAAATAAAAATAGCGCATAGAAAAATGAGTTTAGTTGGGGAAAGTGGGAGCTGCACATCACTGTTGGCATGTCTGTGTTAGTAAACTCAAGCCATTGCTAACAGATTTTTGGCTCAATTCTTGAGGGTGTGTATCCTTCCTTTTTCAGGTTAATGGCATTACCTTCTTACAGAAGGCATCCTTTTTTATCCTGATAGTTTGTCTCAACAAAAGGCTTAAACTTCTCCTTCAACTTTTTTTGAGAGTAATCTCCATGCTCAGTTTAGGATATGTGAAGAGACCTTTGCCTTTCTTGTTCTTGCAATATCATTTGCATAGAGGGGTGGTTCTGTGTGTCTTTCCAGCATGAGAAGAAATTGCAGTAATATATTTTTAAAAATATCACTTACAGTATGAACACGTCCTTAGCCAGTAACCTTAGGAGTAGCTTGTGGTCTGTTCGGCTCTCTCCCTTACACCCATAGGTTTAATCATGGAACTTCTTGGCTCCCCTATATTGAATATATTTATAATTTCTCTTTCCCTGTACGTACCCGGATCAGTCCAGACTCCTGGGTTTTGCCTCCCCTCCAGCAGATGGAGACAGAGAAGTTTTCACAAACTCTGCTCTATACCTTGAGGTGCCCCCCACAGTCCATCAGTATTCCTCTGTCTCCAGTAGATGGTGGAGGTGCAAAACCCACAGTCTGTTCTGATTAGTTAGTGTAAAAAAAAAAAAAAAAAGGTTTTGAGCTGATAGGAAGTTAGCAAGGTATATAAAAAAAAAAAAGAGGACCAAATTTTCATAGGAATCGGAGGACCGGTTTCCTCTGCCGCCCAGAGGGTTGTGAGGTCCTGAGGGGACCATCATCCTCTCTGGTGTTGCAGGCAGCTGGTAGGGGTCGAGGGCCCTATTACCAGGAGAATCTACCTCTGGGGGTGATACTGGGGAGCCCGGCTCACTCCCCCCAGAAGGCGCAGGACCAAAGGAAGTCTGGACTGCCAATTAGCTGATTTAAAAAAAAAAAAAAAACCCAAACTGTTTTTTCTGTCGCGCCGACTCTCCCTTCCCTGCTTGCTATCTCCGGCTGGGTCGCTGTTAATTTTGCTGTGTTTAGGTGCTTTTTCTCGGTGAGTTAGGAAAACAGACACTCAATTTTACAAGAATCTGTTTTTCTAACCTGTGCACGGGTTAGGAAAATGGACGCTCATTAATTGAGGGTTCCTTTCTCTAACTTGACCGCCTGACTTTGTTTTAAAAAAAAAAATTTTTTTTTTAATTCTCTTCCTTTTTGTTCCTCCAATTTAATATCGCCATGATATTAAGTCGGAGTAAGTACCGAAAAGCAGTATTTTCTGCTTTTCTGTACAGTTTTTGGGCTGCTTAGAAGTTAACGCCTGCTCTGGGCAGGTGTAAATTTCTAAGGGTAAAAATCTGCGCATCGGGCGCACCCTTTTTTATCGGAGGAAAATAGCTAATAGCCTCATCAACATGCATTTGCATGTAGTGAGTGCTATTAGTTTCATGGGGGGTTGGATACACATTTTGGACTTGCTAATCCCTTTATAGAATAAGGGGTTGTGGACTTGCGTCCAATCATGGGTTAAACAGTGCGCTCTGCACACTGTATTGCATCGGCCTGATTTTTACTATTAATTTTGTGCACGTAACATTACGATTGGCTAAATTAAAGGTTCTTCAGTTTTGAATTCAGGAGATTTTGCTATCAGCTCGGCAATTGTATAAAGATATATTTGATTGGAGGCTAATTGAAGAAGTTGATGCAAGACTTACACAGTGGAAATTAAACAAGGAATATATGTTGTAGGATGTTTTGGAAAGTGATACTGCAAAGTATTGAGAGCTTTTTTCTTAATTTTAGTATTTTAATATTAATGTATAATGTGGGTTACAAGAATGGTTGACCTGTTATGTGAATGTGGGTTGTGTTTGTTTGGTTTTGGGGTTTTTTTGGACAATCTATTCCTGTAAAACTTAAACAGCATTATGCAATTTATTGTTTGTTTTCTTTTGTTTGTAGTTTGTTTTGCCATTGTATGCTAGTTTGATAAACATTTTAAAAAAGAAAAGGTGCTATGCTCCACAAAAATGTTCTTCCATCTTGGCAATTTGGTTATTTTCCCCCTTTTATGTTAAAAGACAACCCTTAGCTAGGGATTCCCACTTGTGTAGCTGATCATCCTGTTTGTTGATGGAGAAAACCTACATTGTTTTTCTTTGTAAACAGCAGTATAGTCAGCCACATATACCCCCAGCCTCCCCTAGGACTGAGGAGGTGATAGGTGCAGGGCAACACTCATGCACGCTCAGAAAAGCCTTCTAGGCTTTTCTAAATTTAGCTAGTAGCTTTACATAAGAACATAAGAAATTGCCATGCTAGGTCAGATCAAGGGTCCATCAAGCCCAACATCCTGTTTCCAAAAGAGGCCAAACCAGGCCACAAGAACCTGGCAATTACCCAAACACTAAGAAGATCCCATGCTACTGATGCAATTAATAACAGTGGCTATTCCCTAAGTAAACTTGATTAATAGCAATTAATGGACTTCTCCTCCAAGAACTTATCCAATCCTTTTTTAAACCCAGCTACACTAACAGCACTAACCACATCCTCTGGCAACAAATTCCAGAGCTTTATTGTGCGTTGAGTGAAAAATAATTTTCTCTGATTAGTCTTAAATGTGCTACTTGCTAACTTCATGGAATGCTCCCTAGTCCTTCTATTATTCGAAAGTGTAAATAATCGATTCACATCTACTCATTCAAGACCTCTTATGGTCTTAAGACCTCTATCATAACCCTCTCAGCCGTCTCTTTTCCAAGCTGAACAGCCCTAACCTCTTCAGCTTTTCCTCATAGGGGAGCTGTTCCATCCCCTTTATCATTTTGGTTGCCCTTCTCTGTACCTTCTCCATCGCAACTATATTTAGTTTGAGATGTGGTGACCAGAATTGTACACAGTATTCAAGGTGCGGTCTCACCATGGAGCAATACAGAGACATTATGACATTTTCCGTTTTATTAACCATTCCCTTCCTAATAATTCCTAACATTCTGTTTGCTTTTTTTGTCTGTTGCAGCACACTGAGCCGACGATTTTAAAGTATTATCCACTATGATGCCTAGATCTTTTTCTTAGGTGGTAGCTCCTAATATGGAACCTAACATCATGTAACTACAGCAAGGATTATTTTTCCCTATATGCAACACCTTGCACTTGTCCACATTAAATTTCATCTGCCATTTGGATGCCCAATCTTCCAGTCTTGCAAGGTCCTCCTGTAATGTATCACAATCTGCTTGTGATTTAACGACTCTGAATAATTTTGTATCATCCGCAAATTTGATAACCTCACTCATCGTATTTCTTTCCAGATCATTTATATATTGAAAAGCACTGGTCTAAGTACAGATCCCTGAGGCACTCCACTGTTTTCCTTTTTCCACTGAGAAAATTGACCATTTAATCCTACTCTCTGTTTCCTGTCTTTTGACTAGTTTGTAATCCACGGAAGGACAACGCCTCCATATCCCATGACTTTTTAGTTTTCTTAGAAGCCTCTCCTGAGGGACTTTGTGAAACACCTTCTGAAAATCCAAATACACTACATCTACCAGTTCACCTTTATCCACATGTTTATTAATCCCTTCAAAACAATGAAGCAGATTTGTTAGGCAAGACTTCCCTTGGGTAAATCCATGTTGACTTTGTTACATTAAACCATGTCTTTCAATATGCTCTATGATTTTGATCTTGAGAATAGTGTCCACTATTTTTCCCGGCACTGAAGTCAGGCTCACTGGTCTATAGTTACCTGGATCGCCCCTGAAGCCTTTTTTAAATATTGGGGTTGCATTGGCCACAAATTTTAGCTAATAGATCAGAAATTTCATTTTTGAGTTCCTTCCGTACCCTAGGATGCATACCATCCGGTCCAGGTGATTTGCTACTCTTTAGTTTGTTAATCTGGCCTACTTCTACATTTGGTGCAGTTGATGACATCACCCACTTGTTTGACCAATTATCCTGTCTACGGAAAACATTCGTTCCCTGTACGTACCCGGATCAGTTCTGACAGTGGGTTGTATCTCCCTTCCAGCAGATGGAGTCAGAGAAAAGCTTGAAGGGTTCTCTCTTATAGCCTGGAGTGCCCTCTGCATCCCTTCAGTATTTCTCTGACTCCAGAAGATGAAGGTTGCAGAACATACGGTTCCCCATTTCAGCTACAGCAGGATAGAAGTTTAGATTTCTCTCATTCCTTCTTAAATTCTTTCACTGTCTGGATGGATTTCTGGCTTCTCAGTCACTTCCAAACTTGCAGGCAGAACTGGTAGCAGTATTACCTGGCCTTTTTCAGAGTAGATTTGGTAAGTTTTTGTACTTTTTCCTTCTCGGGCTTCTCTGACTTCCAGGGGTGAATGTTGGTGGTCCAATCTCTCCTCCCTCATGACAGCACGCTGCCCTGAGATGCCGCCTTCTTCGGGGCAGCGCTAGCAGAGAGGCAACATTTCCTCTGCTTTTTGTAAAAAGCCAAGTCATTGTTTTCTGAGTGGAGGTTCTCTTACCTGCTCCTGCCAGGCTCCGGGGATGTTTCTCATTTATTACCAGACTTTGCCGCTCTCAGGGCAATGTGCTGCCTGCATAGAGCCTGGGATGCGGCTCTCCCGCGAAGGCATTTGTTCGAGTGCATCCCCATGGGGAGGGTCTTTCTAGGCTGGCTGGACATTCGGCTTTGCGCTCCCAGACGCGACTGCTCACTGGGGGGCAGGCCCCGATCCCGTCTAGTGCGGGAATGGTGGCCATTTTGTTTTCAGAGCCGGGTGCTCCTAGGCAGCCAAATGAGGATTCAGACAGTGTTTTTTCTCCTTTCCCACCGGTTTTAACTCTGGTTAACCCCCCAGGCCAGGGGGCAACACCAGGGGGACCTTCCTGCCATTCCTCACTCGGACATCCATCGGGACCTCCACCTCCCAGCCTTTTTTCAGCGGATATTGTGCTTCTTTTGCACAATGCTTATTTGGCTAGTTTGGAACTGCACCAGGATGCATCTTTAGGCCCCTCTCCTCCTAAGGTGATTAGATTGACAGATCCTCTGCAGTCCGCGGCAGTTCCTCAAGGGTCCACTGCACCTCCTCAGGGATCCTCCTGAATCAGGGTGGTCCCCCATCCGGATCCTTCTCCCCAGGGTGCTCTGGGGCCGGACCAGGTCCAGGATGATCTGACTTCTCACATGCACATGGAAAGGGATGACTCTAGGGTCTTTCGCCATTTTCAGAGGGATGAACTTGATCCTCTCATCCCCCATGTCCTAGCAGAGTTGGATATTGAGGCTCCACAGGATCCACCTGGCACCAGTACGCGGGCTACAAAAGGGGACCCCGTCCTTGCCGGAATGCATCCACCAGCGAAAACATTTGTTTCACCCTATGCTCCTTCAGTTGCTATCCAGAGAATGGGATTCACCAGAGTCTAGTCTGAGAGTAGGAAGGGCTATGGACAAGCTCTATCCTCTTCCGGAGGAATTCCTAGAATTCCTCAAAGTCCCCCAAGGTCAGTAATGGCGGTCACAAAAAAGACTACCATCCCAGTCACGGGTGGAGCCGCCCTCTGAGACCTCCATAATCAGAAGCTCGAAGTCTACCTCAAAAGGATTTTTGAGGTATCAGCCTTGGGGGTAAGAGCCACAGTGTGCAGCTCTTTAATGCAGCGCGCAGGTCTCAGATGACTCTAACAGCTGCTCAGTGCTCAAGACCTGCCACAAGAGGAAGCGCAACAGGTGGAACGTCTAGAGGCGATAATAGCTTATGGAGCGGATGTGCTATATGACTTACTCCACATCCTGGCCAGATCAGTGGTGTCAGTAGTCTCTGCCAGGCATCTCCTCTGGCTCTGTAATTGGTCGGCTGATTCTTCGTCTAAGACTCAGATGGGATCTCTCCCTTTCAAAGGCAAATTACTGTTTGGTGAGGATCTTGAACAGCTCATCAAATCCCTGGGAGAGAACAAGATGCATAAGCTGCCGGAGGATCGTCCTCTGACCTCCAGGACGTTCAATTCTACTACTGTGGCAACAGGCCCGGAACGAACCCTCCCGCAGCAATCGACCCGCCCCATCGCCTACCTCACATCCGGCTGGGGGGAACTTTAAAAGTAAGAATCCTGCGACGACTCGCCCTCTTCCAAGCCCGCCATCGCTCCCGTCTGGCTCGGCACAGTCGGCGCCCTAGACCCATCGGGGTCCGAGCACAGTGAGGCCTGCGGCAACAGGCCCGGAACGAACCCTCCCGCGGCAATCGACCCACACCATCGCCTACCTCACATCCGCCCTCACCTGGTTCTATAAATTTGAACTTCCATACAGGCGTCTCGCGCTGTGCGTCTCGCGCCGAAGGAGCGCAACTAAGGGGCATGCCCCTTAGTGCGCCCCTTCGTGCCTCCCCTTGTGCCTCTCTGTGTGCCTCCCCCCTCCCTTTCCCCCCCACCAGACAACCTCGCTCACACGACAACTACACACAATGGCTACAGCACACTACATTCCCAAACTACCCCACCACTACAACTGCCACCACACCCCCAAAACCCCACCCAACACCAGGCGCCTCACCAAAATCCACACCAACCATAACATACCCCATACTACACTCACGCTCATCACTCTCCTCCTCATCAACGCACAGTCGATCACCAAAAAAATTCCAATCATCCATGACCTGCTCACTGACTCCATACCAGACATATTCTGTATTACAGAATCCTGGCTGAAACACACCGACACAGTCCTACTAAATCAACTGCCCAAAAACACATACAATATATTTTCCATTCCCAGATGCAAAAGAAAAGGAGGAGGTCTATTATTCCTTGCTCACAAAAAACACAAATTTTCCTCCCACTCCCTAAACTTACCACCCCCTTTTGAGACCAACTTATTCAAATCGAAAAACCTCCAAATTCTTCTCCTCTACGCCCCCCCAGGTTGCCTACAGCACAACCTTTCCACCCTGATTGAAACCATTACATCCCACATCAACTTACAGGAGCCCGCCATCATACTAGGAGACTTCAATCTCCATATAGACATCAACCCACTATCTCCCACCAGTGAACTACTCCTATCTACTATGTCCGCTATTGGTTTCTCCCAAATCATCAACACTCCCACGCAAAAATCTGGCCACACCCTAGACTTAATCTTCCTAAACGACAAAATATCCGCAACAGGATCACCCACTGTAACCCCCACCCCTTGGTCCGACCACAGCCTCATCCAAGCCAAGCTTCAGCTCCAATCTACCCCAATGAAAACAGACATCCGCTTCATTGAATTCACCAAACCATGCTCCAGGGAAGACCTCGCTGAAATGTTACCCGAAGCCCTAAAGTCAATTAACCTAAATGATGCCAACTCCGCCACAAACTCCTGGTTATCCATCAATGCAGACATAGCCAATACAATATGCCCCACGATGATAAAGGAAATCAAACCATCAACAAAGCAAAAATCTCCATGGTACACCCCAGAATTGAAAACATCAAAGCGAACACTGAGACAAACCGAAAAGCAGTGGAGACGAACTCCTACCCCAAACCTGCAGGACAAATACAGAACGCTTCTACACAACTATACAGCTGACCTCAACACAGCAAAGCGCAACTTCTACACTACAAGAATTCATGAATTTCAATTCAACCCGAGGACCCTCTTTGCCTACGTCAAAGACCTAACCAACCCTATCCAGAACGACACAACGCCAAACTCCAGTAACATCTCCAGTGAAAAACTAGCTCAATTCTTCAAGGACAAAGTCGACAACATCATTGCCAAGATTCCACAAATCCACACCGACTCAACGGACATCCTCCCTCCCATCCACACATGGTCACAATTCACCCCCGTTGCATCTACAGAAATTGAACCCATCATCAAAAAAACCAACCCAGCATCCCACCCCTTAGACCCCATCCCGATCAAAACCCTAAAACTAATTAGAGAAATTATTGTCAAACCAATCACCTACATCATCAACCTATCACTTGAGCAAGGAATCTTCCCAGACAAACTAAAAAACGCCATCATCAAACCAATCATCAAAAAACCTCAACTTGACAAAACTGACCCAGCAAACTACAGACCAGTCTCCAACCTCCCATTCTTAGCAAAAATCATCGAAAAAACAGTCAACAACCAACTGACAGATCACCTTGACGCTCATAATGTTCTCCAGCCAACACAACATGGTTTCAGGAAATTCTTCAGCACTGAAACCCTTCTCCTCTCTCTCTCCGATACCATCCTCAGAGGACGCGACAAAGGCCAATCTTTCCTCCTGATACTCCTTGATATATCAGCCGCCTTTGACACCATCAACCACAGAACCCTCATCACCAGACTCAAAGAAATTGGTCTACGAGACACTACAATCAAATGGTTCAAGTCCTACCTCTCAAACAGATCTTACATCGTCAAGACAAACACATCAGAATCCACCCAAGTACCCCTCACACATGGTGTTCCTCAAGGATCTTCTCTATCCTCAACCCTCTTCAACATATACCTCCTTCCTCTCTGCAAATACCTCTCAGATGCAAACCTCACCTACTTTGTTTATGCAGACGACATACAAATATTACTCCCCATAAGCAAGTCCATTGAACACACCATGGAAAGATGGAGCAAACTCAGCTCAAAACTATCACACCTGCTATCTCAACTATCTCTCTGCCTCAACCAAGCCAAAACAGAAATCCTTCACATCCACGATGACCGTCCCACATCCCCCCTCAACATCACCCCCCCAAACTACTCAGGAAACTCAAACAACCCAGCGGTCCCATACATCCCAGGAAGCTCACTCACGCCAGCCACAAGAAACCTAGGCGTAACCATCGACAACCAACTTAACCTCAAATGCCACATCTCCAATACAATTAAGGATGGATTCTTCAAGCTTCAAACACTTAAAAAACTTAAACCCCTACTCCAAGCGCACGATTTCCGAACAGTCCTTCAATCTATTATTTTCTCAAAACTCGACTACTGCAACTCCCTCCTCCTTGGCCTTCCAGAAATCCACATCAAACCCCTCCAAGTTCTACAAAACGCTGCCGCCAGAATCATCACTAACAGCAGAAAATCCTCCCATATCACACCCACCCTCAAAGAACTCCACTGGCTCCCCATCACACAAAGAATCCAATATAAAACCCTCACCCTCATACACAAAAAAATAAACAACAACGAAATGAACTGGCTAAACACTGCAATTCGCCCATACCCCACACAAAGAAATCTCAGGTCCTCCAACACTGGCCTTCTATCTGTCCCCAATTGCAAAACTGCACACCTCAACGCAACCCGCAAACGAGCCATATCGATAGCGGGCCCCACCCTGTGGAATTCCCTCCCACCCCAACTCAGAAATGAACCCTCATCGCAAGTCTTTAAAAAACATCTCAAAACATGGCTGTTTGTTAAAGCCTTCCCACCAGATTCCTAACCTGCCCGAACGTACCTCACCCTGCCTCACTGTAGCCATCATCCCCCCCCACCTCCCACCCTTACATTTGCCCACCCTCTAGCCTCCTAGCATTCCTTAAACCTGTATATATATACTATTTATGTTAAACTATACTATTTATGTTAAACTATTTATACCACCTACTAGCATTCCTGATACCTGTATATAGATACATTCTATGTTAAACTACCTATACCGCCTTCTTCTCTTCAAATTTTAACCACTCTTGTTACTTAAGCCATAACAGAATGTTCCCATGTTATTTTGTATTTTGTTTCCATGTTATAATGTTAAATAGTTAATATACCATGTTATAATGTAAAATAGGGCGGACCCCCCCCTATCTCCCAGTTTCCTGTAAACCGATGTGATATTTCGATCGAATGTCGGTATATAAAATAAATAAATAAATAAATAAATAGTAGCCAATTCTGGGGTCAGCGGCATTTTCAACAGTCAAGACTCCTTCCTCACGGTCGCAGTCCTGGTCTCATTCCTTTCGCGGTTGAAGACCAGCTCGAGACAGCCTCTTCCAAGTCTTCCCAATGAAGAATTGCCGGCCCACTCCTCGACCCCCAGGATAGGGGGGCGTCTCTCCCTCTTCTACAAGGAGTGGGTCAAAATTACCTCAGACCGATGGTTTCTGGATATTCTACAGCACGGCTATGCTTTAGAATTTGCTTGACCCCTAAGGGTCAGGTTTCTCTTCTCTCCCTGCGGCCCAGTGAAGAAACAACATGTACATCAGATGCTCGACCGGCTCATGGACTTAGGTGCCATCCTCCCGGTGCCCCCGAAGGAGCAAGGGTTAGGCCATTAGCCCGTCTACTTTGTCATCCCCAAAAAGGAAGACTCCTTCTGTCCAATCCTGGATCTCAAGATGGTCAACAGGGTCCTCAGGATCCCACATTTAAGGATGGAGATGTTACAGTTCACTGCGGAGAATTCCTAGCCTACTTGGACTTGATGGAAGCTTATCTCCACATCCACATCCTCAAGGAACATCATCGCTTCCTTCGCTTCAAAATCCTCCGTCAACATTTTCAATTTCAGGCCCTACCCTTCGGCCTAGCGACCACTCCCCGCACCTTCACCAAGGTCATGGTGGTGGTGGCAGCAGCCCTACGGAGGGAGGGGATTCTAGTCCACTCCTACCTGAACGACTGGCTCATTCGAGCAAAGTCCCTGGACCTTTGCCAGTGGGTGGTCGACAGAGTCGTTGTCAGTTTTGCCAAGAGCAGCCTTACTCCGTCTCAGACTCTCGACTTCTTAGGAGCAAAGTTCGATACCAATTTGGGCAAAGTCTTCCTGCATCAGGACCGTGCTTGGTCGCTTATCTCTCAGGTACAGCACTTCCGTTGTCTCTCACTCCCCACAGCATGGGACTATCTCCAGGTCCTGGGCTTGATGGCTTCAACTATAGATTTGGTTCCTTGGGCCTTTGTGCATATGCGTCCTTTGCAGAGGGCGTTACTCTCCCGCTGGAAGCCAGTGTCTCAGGAGTTCCAAGCACTCCTTCCGCTGCCGGAAGTTGCCAAGGACAGCCTGAGCTAGTGGCTCAGTCTGGGTCACTTGCTGCAGGGAGTGGACTTGGAGATCCCACAGTGGATGATCACTCTCTGGATGGGGAGCTGTGTGTCAAACGCAGTCTGCACAGGGACGATGGACGTCAGTGCAAGCGACGTGGCCAATCAATCGTCTCTAAACCAGAGTGGTTCGTCTTGCTTTGAAGCATTTCTTCCTCCTAGTTCATCGCCAAGCCGTAAGGATACTCTCTGTCAATGCCACTATGGTAGCATACATCAACCGTCAAGGAGGAACAAAGAGCTGCCATGTCTCTCAGGAAACGGACAAGTTAATGGCGTGGGCGGCACTCCACCTCTCCCGCCTGGCGGCATCCCACATAGCAGGAGTGGACAATGTCCAAGCGGATTTCTTAAGCCATCAACACATAGATCCCGGAGAGTGGGAACTCTCCGAGAAAGCAGTGGCTCTTCTCTTTGCCTGGTGCGGGACTTCCCATCTGGATCCGCTGGCCACTCAAAAGAACGCAAAGGCTCCGTGCTTCTTCAGTCCTCCCACGTGAAGGAGTGGATGCCCTAGTTCTCCCATGGCCGCGAAACCTCCTACTTTACGTGTTCCCGCCATGGCCCTTGGTGGGAAAGGTGCTTCGAAGAATAGAAATAGAAGGTCCTGTAATTCTAGTGGCGCCAGAATGGCCACGAAGACCTTTGTTTGCAGACCTAGTCAACGCGGTGGACGGATCTCTCCGCCTGGGACATCTTCCCATCCTTCTGCGTCAGGGTCCTGTATTTTTCGACCAGGCAGATCGCTTCTGTCTTGTGGTCTGGCTTTTGAGAGGCGCAGGTTGAGGATATGGGGCTATCCAGAGGATGTTATTTCGACCCTCCTGAAGGCTAGGAAGACTTCCACTTCCACCTCCTACGTGCGGGTGTGGAAAGTCTTTGAGGCCTGGTGTGAATCCACAGGTATATCTCCACGTCGCGCTTCAGTAGTCCAGATACTATCCTTCTTACAGCGAGGCCTGGAGAAGCGATTGGCATACAATTCCCTGAGGGTTCAGGTGGCAGCCCTTTGTTCCCTCGTCCGTCACCTGGATGGAGCTCCTCTTTCGTCACATGCTGATATAGACCAGTTTCTAAAGGAGTTCGGATTCTAGGTGGTCCTCCTTTCGAGCCGCTGAGAAGAGCTACCCTCAAAGACCTCACTCTGAAGACAGTTTTCCTGGTATCCATCTGTTCTGCCTGCCGGATCTCGGAACTTCAAGCTTTGTCATGCAGGGAGCCTTCCCTCCGTTTCACAGATTCGGGAGTATCCTTGAGTACAGTTCCATCTTTCCTGCCAAAGTTGGTCTCTGCCTTTCATTTGAATCAATCGGTGGAACTATCATCCTTCCCTGACGAGGATCCCAGAGAACTTAGATGGCACGATGTCAAACGCGTCCTAATTAGATATCTGGAGGTTACGAATGAATTCTGCCTATTGGACCATCTCTTTGTCCTGGGGAGCGGACCCAAAAGGGGAAACAAGGCTTCTAAAATCACAATTGCTCGCTAGTTAAAGGAAGCAATCACTCCAGCGTACGTTGGTGCTGGTCGGCCACCTCCAGAGGGCATCGAGGCTCATTCGCTCCGTGCTCAAGCAGCTTCCTGGACAGAAAGCTAGGCAGTCTCGCCGCAGGACATATGCAGAGCAGCTACCTGGAAATCGTTGCACACCTTTGCACATCACTGTCGCTTAAATCTCCAATCACCGGGTTTTTGGCTCCTTTGGCTCTCAGGTCATTCGAGCAGGGCTATCCGGGGCCCATCCTACGTAGGGAAGCTTTGGTACATCCCACTGTCTGGACTGATCCGGGTACGTACAGTGAAAAGAAAATTATTCCTTACCTGCTAATTTTCGTTCCTGTAATACCACGGGTCAGTCCAGACACCCACCCTAAGAGTAGATATGGGTTTTGAGATCGTCTGCACAGTACTTTTGAATATCAGCTCGAATGATTAACAGTATGAGGACTGTT
Organism: Rhinatrema bivittatum; assembly: GCF_901001135.1. Classification (NCBI taxonomy): domain Eukaryota; kingdom Metazoa; phylum Chordata; class Amphibia; order Gymnophiona; family Rhinatrematidae; genus Rhinatrema; species Rhinatrema bivittatum. The sequence continues at coordinate 215,181,713 of NC_042621.1, read as the reverse complement.
CGTGTATTGCCAGTGGTTCCTTTTGCAAGTTTGTTCTCACTACAATTTCTAATCAAAACATTCTTGTACATTGTTACAGTCTGAGGTTGGTTTACTTGATCCATTCCATGGTTTCTTCTTGCTTTGATATACTCAATACTGAAGGAACGCAGAGGGCGCTCCAGGCTATAAGAGAGCACCCTTCAAGCTTTTCTTTGACTCCATCTGCTGGAAGGGAGACACAACCCACTGTCTGCACTGATCCGCGGTACTACAGGAATGAAAATTAGCAGGAAAGGAATAATTTTCTTTTACAGGTAAGCAATTTATTTTTTCTTATAGTTTGAAGGTTTTCTTTAAATGGGGTAAAATTTACTTTAGGGACACTATTGCAAATCAGTTTTTTTTTAACAATTGCCACAAACTTGTACAAGTAATTTAGCTGAGTTGAACATCTTATTCAGGGGTGGAAATTTTTTCTAAGACCTTTGGCCCCAGACAAAGGTTGTTTTTTAAAGGAGCCAAGGGGAAACTTCCCTTACCCCACACAGCCTCTAATATTTTTTTTTCAGTTTTTTATGAATTTATTTATTTATTTATTTATTTATTTATTTTTGGTTTTTATATACCGGAAGTTCCTGTATACAATACATATCACTCCGGTTCACATTTAACAGAAATAACTATCGCCGGGGAGGCGGTTTACATGGAACATATCGAAATAATGAACGGATAATATATAATAAAGTACAATCTATTGGGAAAAACAACTAAGATCAACTTAGAACACAACTTGGAAACATATAACTGAAGTAATATAAACATTAGATTATTGCTGTAAGGCAAGGATGGTTGTTGTTCTTCTTGCTTTTAGCTCTCTGGGAAAGCTTGACGGAAGAGCCAAGTCTTGAGTTTCACTTTAAAAGTAGTATGGCACGGCTCAATGCGGAGGTCCGGTGGTAGGGAGTTCCAGAGAGATGGGCCCGCTGTGGATAGAGCGTGTTTCCTCAGGGTAGATTTTGCAGGTTGGGTGATCATTCTGTTCTGGTATGCCCTTCTGGTTGGTTTTTTAGAGGAGTGTAGTTGAAGCTGGAAGGTTAAGTTGAGTGGAGAGATGTTATGTAGGGCCTTATGAATCATCATGCAGGTTTTGAACTGAATCCTATATTTGATGGGCAGCCAATGGAGATGCTGGAGGATCGGGGTGATATGGTCCCTTTTTTTGGCGTTTGTAAGTATCCTTGCAGTGGCATTCAGTACCATCTGGAGTGGTTTGGTGGTGTATGCGGGAAGGCCCTGCAGGAGTGAATTGCAGTAATCTAGTTTAGGGAGAATGATGGCTTGGAGTACTGTGCGGAAATCCCTATAGAGTAGAAGAGGCTTTAGTTTCTTTAGCACTTGTAATTTAAAGAAGCATTCTTTTGTAGTGTTATTTATGAATTTATTGAGGCTGAATCTGTTGTCTAGTAGTACTCCCAGATCTCTGACTTGAGGTGCGGTGGCATATCCTGAGGTGTCTGGAGAGTTGCTGGATGTTGGCGGGGCAGGTTGATCCAGTGCTATTATGAGTATTTCCGTTTTGTTGGTGTTTAGAACCAGGTTGAGGCTGGTTAGAAGATCGTTGATGGATGAGAGGCATTTTTTCCAGTAGTCCATGGTTTTGTGTATGGTCTCCGTGATAGGGATGAGAATTTGTATATCATCCGCGTATAAGAAATGGGTGAGCTTGAGGTTAGTAAGTAGATGACAGAGTGGGAGAAGGTAAATGTTGAAGAGGGTGGGGGAGAGTGATGATCCTTGTGGTACCCCCATCTTGGCTTGGATGGGGTGAGATTCCTTGTTGTTTATCTTAACTTTGTATGTTTGTATTTTGTCTTTTTTTTATTTTTATAATTTTTATTTTATTTCACTTTTTTCAATTCTTTCCTTTTCTTCCTCCATTCTACCTCACTATTTTCTTTTCTCCTGGGCCTGCATCAGCAGTGGCCATTTTGCCAGGTCTGGACCTGTGACAGCTTCTCCCAGCCTGAGAACCAACTGCACTGGCAATGGCTTCTCCTGGGAGGAGGAACTGAGGCTACTGCAGAATTTGTGAGTGCATGTTGACTCTGTCTTGTGCTCAATATAACCTTCCTGCCGGTTCTGTTCCACACTTCTATCCTTATACCCATCAATTGAGTGTTGGGGCAGGGAGGATGGAGGGGAAATAGAAATGTGAGACAAGCAAGTCAGGTTTTCTTCTAATTCTTGAATAGTGTTTTCCAGGGTCAATGTGGTACTAGAACTCTGAACTTCTAAGAGAGATTTAGTCAGAAATTGAAATTGTACCAACCAGCTTTGCTTGTTAATAATACAGGAGCATTCTTTATCTTGTGTGTTTTTTTTTTGTTTTTAAGGATTGATGATAAAAATGGTACATGCTGAAGCCTTCTCTCGTCCCCTAAGCCGCAATGAAGTTGTTGGTTTAATTTTTCGTTTGACAATATTTGGTGCCGTGACGTACTTCACTATCAAGTGGATGGTAGATGCCATCGATCCCACTAGAAAGCAAAAAGTAGAAGCTCAAAAACAGGTACGTTATCTACATTGGACATTATTCTTTCATTCCTGAATAATTGCATTCATACAAATATCAGGCAGTGGGAGGGAGCTGTATTTTTTTTCTGGCTCCCCATAGGCAAAAGGATATGTCATGTACCCTATACGTACCCGGATCAGTCCAGGCTCCTGGGTTTATGCATCCCTGCCAGCAGATGGAGACAGAGAAAGTTTAACTGATACTGCTTCATAACCCCTGGTGCCACCTGCAGTTCCTCAGTATTTCTCTGTCTCCAGCAGATGGTGGCTGGTGCATAAACCTGCAGTTCCATAGTCAGCACATTTCTTTTTCCTTTCTTTTTCTTGCAAGCCTTCCTCCCCCTTTGCACCAGCAGCCTACTACCCTGCCAACCACCCACTTCCTCCTCCTGAAATGTGTCTCCCCGCTATACCCATCATACACTACCCCATGCGACATATTTTCCGCCCAACACACAATCACACCCTCACACAACATAAATCTCTAGTGCCCATCATGATCACACCCCTCACCCAACTACTAGGTCTGGCCACCTTAGCCATCACCCTCTGCAACGCCCAATCAATCATAAAGAAAGCGCCAATCCTACAAGACCTACTCACTGACACCTGCCCTGATATTTGTGCCATTACTGAATCATGGCTAAAGAATTCAGACCAGGTCTTCATTAACCAACTCCCAACACAGACGTACGACATCTTCTCCATCCCTAGGCCCAAGAACAAAAGAGGAGGTGGCATTCTCCTAGCCGCCAAGAAACACCTGAACCTCAAACTACAAACCGGCTCCCCCTCCCCCCCGAGACTCGAGATTGGGCTCTTTAATTCCAAAGCCCTGCAGGTCTGCCTCATCTACGCCCCCCCTGGTATGCTGGAACAGGACCCCTCCCCCCTCATTGAATACATCACCAACAATATAAAGCCAGACACCCCTGCAGTGATTCTTGGAGATTTCAACCTCCACGTAGACACCCACCCCCTCACCACATCTTGCGAAACCTTAGTTGTCTCTCTCAAAGCCCTGGGCTTCAAACAGCTCATCTCCAAACCCACGCACAAAGCTGGGCACACACTCGACCTCCTTTTTGTTAATACCTGCATCTCTACACCCCATGCACCAATCCCCACACCCATCCCCTGGTCCGACCATTACCTCATCAATGCCCAACTCACCATCAACAACAATGCCTCCAACACAAAATCACATAAAAAGACAATCTCCTACCACAAACCATGTTCCTCGGAAGAACTCTCCCAAGCCTTCAATAAAGTAAGTGAAAACCTCGACCTTACCAACCCAGATAATGCCCTCCTCTCATGGGATAAGCTCACCGCTGACATAGCCAACGACACCTGCCCCATCATCCACAAAGTAATAAACCCCAACCAAACAGAAAGAAAACCATGGTATACCAGTGAACTAAAAAAAATTAAAACAAGACCTTAGAGCCAAAGAACGCTCCTGGCGTAAGCAACCCACCCCTACACTCAAAACAGTCTACAAACACACCCTACACCTATACCGACAAGCAACACTCCACGCCAAACGTGACTTCTATGCAGCAAAAATTCACAACTACAAATTCAATCCCACCGCCCTATTCTCTTATGTAGCAGAACTCACAAAACCTACTACCCCATCCCCCCAGGAAGATAATAGCATAGAGAAATGCAATAAACTCACAGATTACTTTAAAAATAAAATCACCAATATTCTCACTCGCCTCCCCCTAACCCCACTCCCGTCGATCTTCCACCCACCACCAACAACATTAACCTCACATCCCTTGATCTCACCACCACGATGGAAGTCGAATCCATCTTAAGAAAGATGCGGCCAGCCACCCACATCGCCGACAACATCCCATCTAAACTCCTCCTCAATATTCCTTCCGTCATAGCAAGACCCTTAGCGGATATCATAAACTGCTCCCTCACCTTCGGGACGGTTCCTGACCCGCTTAAACTCGCCATTGTAAAGCCCCTACTGAAAAAACCCACCCTCGACCAAAATGACCCTGCAAACTATAGGCCCATCTCCAACCTGCCTTTTATTTCTAAAATCCTGGAGAAAGTGGTCAACACACAACTTACCGACTTCCTAGAAGACAACAATATCCTCCACCCCGCCCAGTACGGCTTTCGTAAAAACCGAAGCACGGAAAAGCTCCTACTTGCATTAACAGATACCATTCTAAACGGTATGGACCACGGCCAGTCATACATTCTAGCCCTCCTAGATATCTCAGCAGCTTTCGATACGGTGAACCACAAAATCTTAATATCACGCTTAGCAGAGATAGGCATCGCAAACACAGCCCTATCATGGTTCTCCTCTTACCTTGACCACAGAAAATATTTAATCAAACTCGATAAATCCGAATCTACACACATTCCTCTTGCACAAGGCGTTCCCCAGGGCTCCTCCCTTTCCTCCACCCTCTTTAACATATATCTACTCCCTCTCTGCCACCTCCTATCTAAACTGGAACTAAAATTTTTCTTGTACGCTGACGACGTACAAATACTTATCCCCATACAAAAATCACTCAACGAAACCCTGCACTTCTGGGAAACATGCCTTGCATCTATCAATTCCCTCCTTTCCAACCTACACCTTGCACTCAATACCTCAAAAACTGAAATTCTTATTATTACTAATCAACCCAGCCTTTCCATCCACCAAACGCATCAAAACACTTCACAAAATCTCACGCATCCGCACACTGTCAGAGACCTAGGAGTTTCCCTAGATACTCAACTAAGCTTCAAATCTCACATCAACTCGCTCCTAAAAGGGGGCTTCTATAAACTACAAACCCTCAAAAAACTAAAACCTCTCCTCCACGTACACGACTTCCGCACTGTTATGCAAACCACCATGCTATCAAGACTTGATTATTGCAACTCACTGCTAATAGGCCTTCCCTCCTCCACAATCAAACCCCTCCAAATCTTACAAAACGCCATGGCCCGCGTCCTCACAAACTCAAGAAAGACTGATCACATCACTCCCATACTTCAAGACCTCCACTGGCTCCCAATCACCTATCGCTCTCAATACAAAACACTCACTATCATACATAACACACTATACAAAAATAATTCCCCATGGATCGAAGATATGCCACACTTCCGCCAGGCCAACCGCCCCACCAGAAACGCCCTTGCTGGCACCCTCTACACCCCTTCACTCAAAATCGCTCACCTCACCACCACCAGAGAGAGAGCCTTCTCCATCGCCGGCCCCACCCTCTGGAACTCCCTCCCCGCAGAGCTCCGACTAGAACCATCACTTAATCAATTCAAAAAAGGAATCAAGACCTGGTTATTTAAACAGGCCTATCCCAACACGTCACAATCCTAGCTCTGTAACTCCTTCGCAACACTTTTATTTCCCCACACCCTCACTGCTTCCCCTTCCCTCCTGCCCCCCCCCCTCACCTCCCCCCACCCACCTCCACCACCCTCCTTCCTCTAAGCAGCCTCCTCTTACTGTTACCAACTCACCATCCTCACCGTTACCCACAGCTCACTTGTACAGTTTCACCCCCCTCCCCCCCACTTATTACACCCTTTCCCCCCGCCTCTTGTACAATTACTCATAATGTTCGCCATATCCCGTGTACAGCACCCCTCCCTCCCTCCACCACCCTACCCTCTTCCCCCCTCCTCATTATTGCCCCTCCTCCTCCCCCCCGCGCCTCACCATCCACTCCCCACCCCTCGCACCACCTCCCCTGTACTTAATTAATTTTGTCTAACTTTGTATAATATTATCTAATTCTTGTCTAATATGGTTTATCATATATAATCGCGTTTTAACTGTGACGCATGTTGGCACCACAGTAAAGTTAACCTACCTTTTAACTATTTATCTTTCCTCCACCTATCATTGTAATTTCCTTTCTCAGTTACATGTAAACCGACATGATGTTTTTTACGAATGCCGGTATATAAAAGTTATAAAATAAATAAATAAATAAATAACCCTTCCTTGTTTGGTCGAGATGGGCAAGCTGGAGGTCGGTGACCTTTTTGTATGCTCACTCCAGTTTGATCCATGGGGTGTAAATCTGGTGGTCCAGATCCCTCCCCTTCACGAGGCCGCTTAGGCGGCTTGTTGGCTCTGCTCAGCTGCTCTTTGGGTTTCTCCCTCTCATTGTTGTTGGCTGAGCTGTACAGCTCCTCTCAGCTTTAGGAGAGGGGAGCTCCTTAATGTTTGTTTAAAGTTTATTAAAAAAAACAAAACATCAGGGTAAGCAGCTGGAGCGGCTTGAATGGTAAGCTTTTCAGGGCACTGCTGGGCGGCTTTCCTCTCCCTGTGTGTTCAGCCAGCTGTGAGGGACGGGATCTCTGATCCTTCTGCTTCTCGGTGGCGCTTGTGTTCGGCAGGGGATGATCGTTTCCCGCCGCGTGATCATGATTCATGGTGTGGCCCTAGTGCGCTTAGGCTGCCTCGGGCTGTGTTCAGCATGTGTTTCGGGGGGTGAGGGGCCGTCGCAGCTTCTGGTCCCCGTGAAACGCAAAAAATGCAGTGAAAGCTCAGCCGCGATTAGGTGTCCTTCCAGGGAAAGCTCCAGCTACATCGGGCCCTTGAGCTCCACTGACACAGGAATGGTGGCCATTTTGGGTTCCCCGGTGCTTTTGCCAGCGGGGGGGACTTTCCCCGGTCCACCCGGGCCCAGTTGAGGGGCAGGGGAGGCAGTATTTCTGGACCTGCTGCCTGCGGGGAGTATCAGGGCTCGGGTACCACCTTGGCCATCGGCTCCCCACTCCTTTTCTTCGGAATTTATACTGCTCCTACACCATGCGTATTTGGCGCAGCAGGTGGTGTTAGGGTACTAGCAGGCAGGACTGGTATCCCCAGCTTCATTCCCGGGGGTTTACTAGTTGGCTACTGGACCTAGTCAATCCCGGGGAACCCTGCCTTCTGGGGTGCAGTGTCTGTTGGGCTCCACTTGGACGGACGATAACTCTGTTGGGTCCCCGGGGATGATGTGGAGGCTGTTCCAGCGTCGGAGGGGGACAACCCCAAGATTCTTCATTTGTTCCGGCGGGAGGAATTAGGTCCTCCGATTCCTCAGGTCTTTGGTGAACTGGGCCTAAAGATCCCTCAGGAAGACTCCGACATGGATGGGGCAGATCCAGTCCTGGATGGGCTTCGTGGCCCCCCCCCATCGGCATTCCCTTATAAGTTCATGAAGAAGATGGTGGATCGGGAATGGCTTGAGAGTGAGAAGGATGGTGTCGAAGCTTTATCCCTTGCCTGAACAGACCTTAGAGCTTTTTTTTCTCTTCCAGAAGTGGACACAGCGGTATCTGCAGTCACTAAGAAGACGACTATTCCCGTGGCTGGTGCTGTGGTGTTGAAGGATGTTCAGCGTCTTAAGCTGGAGATCCATCCCAAAAGGTTTTTTGAGGTGTCCACTCTGAGTCTGTAGGCAGCCATTTGTTCCAGCTTCATGCAGCAGGCCTGTCTGCACTGAGTACAGCAGCTTCAGGATGGACAGGTGAAGTCAGGTGATGAAGAGAGTAGGGCAGAACGTTTGGAGGCATTGGTCGCGTACATAGCGGGCACTTTTTATGATTTGGTGAGGATTTCATCTTATATTATGGCCTCCACTGTGTCTGCCAGGCATTTATTATGGCTGCGTAACTGGTTGGCGAATGTGTCGTCCAAGTCCCAATTGGGTTCGCTGCCTTTCAAAGGTCGGCTTTTGTTTGGTGAAGACCTAGAGCAATTGATCAAGCAGTTGGGTGACAATAAGGTACACAAGTTGCTGGAGGTCAGGCCTAGGAGTAAGCAGTCCTTACCATCATGTTTGTGTTTTCAGGAAGGCAGAAGGTCTCGTCTTACAAGAGGAGTCCTAGCTTCGCAAAAGCAATTATCTGTCTGAGGTCAGGCCTGGTGGCAATCTTTTCATGGCAGTTGGAGGCCCTTCAGAGCTTCCACAGGCGGTGGGGCTACAAGAGCCTCCTAATGAGGCGAGACTGGCCCACTCTGTCGTTCTTTTTACAGGTGGGCGTCTATCTTGTTTTTATGGGAGTGGACCAAGATCACTCATGACCAGTGGGTGCTCAGTGTCATAAAAGACGCTTGTGCATTAGAATTTGTGCATCCCATTTGCGACCTCTTTCTAGTCTCCCCCTGCGGGTCATTGGAAAAGCATTGACCGGTTCGGGAGACTTTAGACAGGTTGCAGATATTAGGGGCCGTGGTTCCGGCCTCTCTGGAGGAACGGGACAAAGGTCGATATTCCATTTACTTCATGGTTCCAAAGAAAGAGGGCACCTTTCGCCCCATTCTGGACTTGAAATGGGTAAATGCAACGTTAAAGATTACAAGATTTTGCATGGAGACCTTGAGATCGGGAATTACAGTGGTGCGCAATCGAGAATTCCTGGCTTTGTTGGACTTGACAGAGGCATACCTGCACATCCCCATTCGTCGGGATCACCAGCGTTTTTTGAGATTTATGGTTCTGGGTTAGCATTTTCATTTTTAGGCTCTCCCTTTTAGGCTGGCCACAGCGCCACGTACCTTCACCAAGGTCATGTTGATTATGGCGGCAGCTTTACGGTGCAAGGGAGTGTTGGTACACTCTTATCTCGATGATTGGCTCATCAGGGCAAAGTCGAAGACCGGTTGTCCCACCACGGTCCAGAAGGTAATTCATACTCTGGAATCTCTAGGCTGGGTGGTGAATTGGGAAAAGAGCCACTTGAATCCCTCTCAGAATCCCGATTATTTGGGGGTTCTGTTCGATACGGAGAAAGGCAAGGTTTTCCTGGTAGACGAGAGAGAGTGTGCAAATTACAGACACAAGTTTAGTGCTTGCTGACATTGCGAGTTCCCAGAGCCTGGGATTTTTTGCAGGTCGTGGGCTCCATGGCCTCAACGCTCGAATTGGTTCCCTGGGCCTTTGCACATTTGAGACCTTTACAGAGGGCTCTGTTGGCGAAGTGGTCTCCATTGTTGGAGGCTTTTCATAAGCCTATATCGCTCAATGCTTGTAAGCAAGACAGTCTGTCTTCGTGGCTACAGAGTTCCAGTCTCGTACTTGGTGTAAATCTGGAGGTCCTAGATTGGGTAATTCTCACTATGGATGCCAGTCTTTCTGGTGGGGAGCAGTATGCAAGTGGCAATCGGCCCCAGGGCACTTGGTTGGCGGAAGAGGCCTTGTGGTCTATCAATTGCTTAGAGACAAGAGCAGTGAGGTTAGCGTTACTGGCCTTTCTGCCTTTGGTTCAAGGACGCTCGGTGAGGGTCTTGTCAGACAATGCGACAACCGTAGCACATATCAGTTGGCAGGGCGGAACCAAAGGTCAAATGGTGGCACAGGAGTCTCAGGAGTTAGTTCTTTGGGCGGAACAGCATTTGGTTCAGATAGCAGCATTTCATATCGCAGGGATCGAAAACGTTCAGGTGGATTTTCTAAGTCGCAGAATACTGGATCCAGGAGAGTGGGAATTGTCAGAGTTGGCGATGCAGCGCATTCGAAAGAGGTGGGGTTTTCCCCATGTGGATTTAATGGCGACTTGTCTCAATGCAAAGGCATCTTGATTTTTCAGCTGCAGGTGGGAATACGGGGGCGAGGGGGTCGATGATTCGTTGGCCTCAGGAGGTTCTGCTTTACGTGCTTCCTCCCCCTCCCCTTGGCCGCTGGCAGGCAAGGTCTTACATCAGATAGAGAGGACCAGGGGAGGTTGTGTTAGTAGCGCCGGAGTGGCCATGTTGGCCATGGTTCACAGATCTGGTCAACTTTGGCAGTGGACGGGCCGTTACAGTTCAGTCATTTTCCTCGCTCCATCAGGGCCCCATATTTTCAGACCAGGCAGATCGCTTTTGAGAGGTTGAATTTGAGATGAAGAGGGTACCCAGAGGCGGTTATAGCTACCCTTCTACAAGCTAGGTGGACATGTATCACTAAAGGTATTCAGGCCTTACAGTCTTCGGTGTCTCAGATTTTATCTTTCCTTCAAGACAGTTTGATCAAAGGCCTAGCTTTCAACTCCCTCAGAGTTCAGATAGTAGTTCTGGCTTGTTTATGTGGTACAATTGAGGGTAGCACATTGTCCTCTCATCCAGATGTCGTCAGGTTTCCTTGGGGGGTTAAGAATTTGTGCTCTCTGCTGAGGAGAGTGTGCCCATCTTGTAATCTTAATCTTGACCTCAGAGTTTTATGTGAGTCACCTTTTGAGCCTCTCCACGGAGTGACACTTGACTTTGAAGGTCATTTTCCTGGTAGCCATTTGTTCCACGAGGAGAATCTCTGAGTTGCAGGCTTTGTCTTGCCAAGATCATTCCTTCAGATCTCAAACTCAGGAGTGTCTTTGCGGATGGTCCTCTCGTTTCTTCCGAAGGTGGTATCTGCTTTTCATGTTAATCAGATGGTGGAGCTTCCAGTTTTTCTGAACTTGGATGCTTCTGCACCGCATACATGGGAGCTTAGACGTTTCGATGTCCTTAGGGCTTTGCTGATGTATTGCAAGGTGACAAATGAATTTGGGAGATCTGATCATCTTTTCGTTTTATGAAGTGGTGTGAAGAAAGGTACCCAGGCTTCCAAGGCTACCATTGTGAGGTGGCTTAAGGAAGCTATTGGTTTGGCATACGTTTTCAAAGATTGTCAGGTGCCTGAAGGTTTGAGGGCTTGTTCTCTGCGGTCTCAGGCGGCCTCATGGGTGGGGGCTGAGTTGGTTTCGCCACAGGAAATTTGTAGGGCGGTGACTTAGAAGTTGCTTCATACCTTTGCGAGGCACTACGGTCTAGATGTTGGGGATCTGGAGTCTGTCTTTTGGCAAGAGTGTCTTGTGAGCGGGGCTCTCCAGATCCCACCCTATGTAAGGAGCTTTGGTACATCCCAGGAGTCTCTACTAATCTGGGTACTTACAGGGAAAGGAAAATTGGTTCTTACCTGCTAATTTTCGTTCCTGTAGTACTAGGATCAGTCCAGAACTGACCCAGTTTATGGAGGGGGAGAGTCGTCCACTCAGCTGTGATTGCTTGAGGTAGTCTTAAGATTTTTTTCTGTTCTAATCTTGGTTAGGGTGTTTGGCTATTTTTCTTGCAAGTATTTTTTGGCTTGGATACAATTTAATACTGAGGAACTGCAGGTGGCACCAGGGGTTAAGAAGTAGTGTCAGTTAAACTTTCTCTGTCTCCATCTGCTGGCAGGGATGTATAAACCCAGGAGTCTGGATTGATATAAGGTACTACAGGAACGAAAATTAGCAGGTAAGAACCAGGCTGCAGTGGATAGGAAACAGGAACTGCTTCTCTCTAGCCGCAGTGCTGACGAAAATTGCTTTCTGCCTTTTTCATGCAGCCTGTTCATGCTTGAGAGGTGGTGTAGTGCTGGGCCTAATTGTATAAGATAGATCTGGAAGAAAGTCCAAATAGGAAGAAGTGGCAGGGTAGAGCAAAGGAGAGGCAGAAGAGGGAGATAGAGAAGCAAGGGTAGAAAAAGAGGGAGGCATATTTGAAAAGAGTGAACAAGTGGGGGAAAGATAGAGCAAGGGGGTAAAATGGGAAAAGAAAAAAGGGGATGGGTAATGAGGGTGATCTGGGCACTTGGGAATTGGGGGGTTTTACTCATCATGAGATCAGTGAGGGCTGGGAGTAGGAAATTCACTTAGTATTTTCTGGTACATATCAAAGTACTAGAAATTACATGTAGGTGCTGATGCATCTTCACAGCAACAGGTAGGGGCCAACAAGATTAGCAGAAAGAAACCAGAGGAGACTTAACTTGTTGATGGAACCAACTTGTAGGAAAAGCACATTCGTGCCTATGCTGCAATTTATGGACGATCATACTCGAGGTTTCAAAAATCAGCAAGTGGATTTTGTAGGCTGGCAAGATGGCTCTGGAAGCAGAAGGCAGTAGTGACTTCATCCCTAATTGGGAGAGTTTGGGAAAAGGTATAATTATCTTTCACCTCAATTTGGTGGAGAGGTGTTGCATCCTGAGAGGTTGCAGAGGGAAGAGAGTTGCAGCAGAGGTGACAGTGGAGGCAAATTGTGTGGGGGAAAGAGTGAGAGGGATGATAAGTGGGAACTGGAGGAGAGAAGAGAGGGCTGCAGTTGGATGGGTTGGGGAGGACAGTGAAAGAGCTGTATGGTGATAATAGTGGTGGAGGGGGGAATGGAGGAGTGTGCAAGGAAGAAAAGCCTTCACTGTATATTCCCATCCCCCTCCCCATCCCCCAAACATTATTGGTGGGAGAGAGAGAAGTAAATGTGAGAGCATTTGTTCCCAGCAAGTAAGTCTTGGAGGAATTTTTGAATCCCTGATTGTATATACCAGAAGAACACCAATCATATTTCCTTCTCCCCCTAGCCTTCTCCCTCCTCTTTACACTGATCTCAGGGTGAGCAAATCTAGCAAACAAAAACATTTTTTAACTGGTGTAGTTATAACTGAAAATTCATGCCCTGATTTTTCTGTGCTTGCAACTTGGAATTTGCATTTCATCTCCTTCCTATCCTGATGCAGCTAATCTAGTGCCCTCGGAACAGCTCTCTCCTGTGGTTTATAACAAGGCTCGATCCTCTCGCCAACTTTATTCAACATTTATGGCCCTTCTTGGCAAATTCATCAGAGACAAGCACATCACATTACTCCTACGCTGATGACATACATCAATTTTATTTAGTTTTTTGTTTTACTACTGTATCTAATTGTTCTTTGTTCTATGTAAAGGCTATGCCTATATATACCCTGGTTTTAAGTTATATGTAAACCGACACGATGTGCAAACGGTTGTCGGTATATAAAAGTGTTTAAAATAAATAAATAAATACAACTTCTGGTACTCCTCAGTACAAACCTTGACGCCACCATCTGTAACCTAAACAGCTGCCTAACATTTAAATGCAAGTTGCTTACACCATAACATACTTAGTCTCAACGCAAACAAAATAGTGAATTTATGGATCGTAAAGAGAACCCTATCCACCCCTTCCTGAAAGTGGTCCTTCTTGGAACAATCCTATTATTCACTATCCAAATGTGAAATATAGGATTTTTCCTAGATTTTTCTGGATGGCACTTTTGCAACTGTTGTGCAAGTTTCCCAAATAGTCTACTGAAATGCCCTATATACCAGAATCCGAAGCACCCTTAATTGCAACTTACAGCAACTTGTATAGATGCGGCAGCTGATGATAAAAAAAGACAAATTTGAGCATATTAACCCTGTTCTAAAATCAGCACACTGGCTCCCAGCTTGCTGACGAAATTCAGACTCCTAGCCTACCAAACACTCGCATGTTTGGCAACTAGCTACCTACCTCTCTAGGACACTATTCCCTACACACCTACTCGCCAGCAACAATCACAAACACACTTACACGTAGTGGTGCCATCACCCAAAACTATGAGCCTCTTTAGAACTAGGAAAAAACCTAGCAGATATAACCTGTCCAGATATTATGGAATGCCCTTCTACTCCACATCAGACTTGCCCCCAAATCTTTTATCCTCAGGAAACTGGTAAAGACCTCACTTTGAAGAAGCATTTGCTACTCACCAGTGACTCATGCCCTCTAAGAATTCTGCACGTAATCTTTAAACTACCCCACAAGGTCTCTTGATAGAATTTAAGCTAACGGTAGTCACTTTAAAACCCTGAAGCTAGCTCCACAATGTCATGTAGAAAGCAATAAGATATAGCTAACTTATGTATGCATATAAACTTTTAAGATGTACATAATTCCACTATGCCTACCATCATCCTGGAGCCTACTCCCTATTGTATATCCTTAGTAACCTTTTTAATCCTGGGGGCATTCTACCACAACATTTTATAATTCTTTGCGCACAAATTTAAAATCTGCAAAATTCTGCATACTTTTATATTGGTCAAAATAAAACAATATACGTTACAGTCTGAGTAATTTAAAATGTAATACAGAAAATGATTTACTTAAAGATGCAGAGTTTTAAATATTTTTGAGCAGAATTCCCCTAGAAGTACAATGAAGAGTGTGTCCCTACTCCCCTGGCCAGACCCCTTTCACTCTGCCTTTTCAGGCCTGAACTCCTCCACTCTACTATCTCTCTCCTCCCCCACCAAGCTCAACTCCTTCCACTCTGTCTCCACCCCTACAGCCCTTCACTTCTAGAGTTTTACCCCCATCTCACACAGATGTTCACTCTGTCTCTCTCACATATGTGCACACACACGTATACTCTCATACATGCACCCTCTTTCTTGCATATACCCTCCCCTTATACGTGCTCCCTCTCACACACAGGCACATCCCCCTCAGGCAGACTCCCTCTCATACTCTCTTGCGCACGCAAACGCCCCCTCAAACAGGCTTTATCTCACTCACAAACACACCTTTTATACAGGCTCCCTATTTCCCAGACACACACACACACACATATACACACGCTCCCACTCCCAATCTCTTACTTACATACACACTCACAAGCTCCCTTTTTCTTTCTCACACACACACTCACAAGCTCCCTTTTTCTTTCTCACAAACACACTCACAAGCTCCCTTTTCCTAGTGTGTAGCAGATGGACTCAAAACAAGTGGGTATAGTGTGCTCGTGCTAGCAGTTGGAGACGGATCCGACGTCAGCACGGGTACATATACCCCCACAGGAAGTGTAGCAATTCAGTAATTTCCGTCTCCAAAGCAGTTTGGAGCTACCTCACGCTCGCTGAGCGTGTTTCCAAATTCCACGAGGATCCAGCTCAATTCTCTCTTACGGTCTGGCCATTGAGAGGGCTAGATTGAAGAAAAGAGGATACTCGGAGCCGGTAATAGACACACTCCTCTGAGCACGCAAGTTCTCCACATCACTGACATATATCAGGATCTGGAGAGTTTTTGAAGCCTGGTGTGACTCTCGCAGCACCAATTCACATGCCGCTAAGATTCCTATCATTTTGGACTTCCTACAAGATGGACTTCAGAAGGGTCTGTCCCTCAGCTCCATCAAGGTTCAGGTAGCAGCTCTGTCTTGCTACGGTTCCAGGAGTGACGGCAACACCATTGCCAAACACCCAGACGTCTCACGTTTCCTGAAAGGAGTCAAACACATTCATCCGCCACTGAAGTGGCCAGTGCCCCTGTGGAACCTCAACCTAGTGTTGGAATTTCTGGCGGGATCCGCCTTCAGACCCCTTCGAGACCTGTCTCTCCGTTTGTTGACCTTGAAGATGGTGTTCTTGCTGGCTGTATGTTCAGCACGCCGCATCTCAGAGCTACAAGCACTGTCCTGCCGTGATCCGTTTCTCAGAATCACTCCAGAGGCTATCCATCTTCGCACGGTTCCTTCCTTCTTACCCAAAGTAGTCTCACAATTTCACCTCAACCAAACCATATCCTTGCCAACCACGGAAGGTTTGAAGAAGTCAGAAGAAGGTCGAATACTGCGTCATCTCGACATCGGCAGAATACTGGCCAGATACTTGGAAATTTCAGGAGCAGTACGAAAGACGGACCATCTGTTCGTCCTTCACAGTGGGAAGAAGCAAGGAGAAGCGGCCTCACGGCCAACCATCGCCCGCTGGATCAAAGAAGTTATCAAGGCGGCCTACGTAGAGGCAGGAAAACCACCACCTCTACAGGTCACGGCTCATTCTACCAGAGCGCAAGCAGCCTCTTGGGCAGAAACTAGGATGCTGTCGCCTGCAGAGATATGTAAAGCGGCGACATGGTCCTCCCTCCATACCTTCTCCAGATTCTACCGTCTGGACGTTCAGGCCAGGGAGGACACAGCATTTGCGAGGGCAATCCTAAACGGACCTCGGGCAGCCTCCAGCCCAGTCCGGGAGTAGCTTTTGTACATCCCACTTGTTTTGAGTCCATCTGCTACACACTAGGAAATGTGTATGCAGATGGACTCAGCATCCCGCCCGGCTGCCAGTATACATGGGGATTCGCCGACTCACGGTAAGCCATGTTTGCTTATATAGGGCTTCCACCTTGCCGGTTGTCGACGCCTTCCAGTTGAGAACACTGGCGGTCTCCAGCTACCATCAATTGGTCAGGGTAATCCTGTTCATTTAAACGATCGGTCAGTCACACATATATCCATAAAAGCTTTTGCAAGGAAGATTACTGAATTGCTACACTTCCTGTGGGGGTATATGTACCCGTGCTGACGTCAGATCCGTCTCCAACTGCTAGCACGAGCACACTATACCCACTTGTTTTGAGTCCATCTGCATACACTAAGGAAAAGGAGATTATCAGGTAAGTAATCTCAACATTTTCTTTCTCACACACACAGGTGTACACATTCTCTCTTTCACTTTGTCTCATGTGCTCTCATTCTGGGGCTTTCTGTCTTTAGCTGCAGGTGTGAAGGACGACTCCTGTAGCTATCCCAGCTTTTCTTCTGTGTCTAAGGTTGTAGGAGGGATGGGCTCCACCTGTATTTCTGCTGGGCCTAATCATCCTACTCACAGTGAAGGGCTCCGCTTGTGGCCCATCGGGCTTCCATAATCTTCGGCCGTGAGCGGTATGGGCCCGCTTGTGGCCTGCCAGGCCTCTGATCTTTGGCTGCAAACGGGATGGGCTCCACTCATGGCCCACAGGGCCTGTCCAAATATGAGAATTCTGTGGAGGGGAATTCAGCACAAATTCTGCCTTATGCAGTTCTGCATAATTCCCCCAGGAGTACCTCTCTCTTCATTTCTGTTATGTAATCCTGAATTTGTAATTTCAACCATGTAATCATAGTAACTCTATTTAGTGACTTCTAACATGTATTGTACATGTGTGTATTGTAACATGCCTTGATCTCTCTGGCTGGAGAGGCATGAAAGAAACCATGTTGAAATGCTTAATAAAGGGTCGGCCTGCTGGCTCAGGGATAGTGCTATGTACTGTCATTCAAGAAACCTGGGTTTAATTCTCGATCCGGTCCCCAGGCCAGCTAGAGCTGGGAGTATTGTATAGCAGGGAATGTCAACCATTATCCAACAGTGAGGAGACAAAGGAGTCCATGGTAGCCAGGATCCAGAGGGAGTTGTGGCTTGTGGCCCATGGCCAGGGATAGAGTTGGAGAAGATATAAAAATCCTCAAGGAGTTCAGTTCTGCTTGAGTTGGAAGTCCAAAGGAGCAGAAGGAAACCGCTGAGCTAAAAAATAAACAATGAATAAGAACCCAATCATTCTGATATGGCTGATGTTGAAGCTTGATTAGTTTATAGTATTATTTTGAGAGAATATTTTACTTAAATATTTATCATGATGCAGCCCTACTGATAAAACAATACAAAACCAGAATAGTGACTGAATGAGGCACACAATTTCCTGGACCCTTCCTGAAGGGGGATTATATCATGCCAAGATCTTAATTTTAGATAAATTATTTTTTTTTGGTATAAATAATGTACCATCCAAACCTTTTATATACCAAAATGAGTCTGTACTCTTTCTAGGCATTTTTTGGGGGGCTTCTTTGAGACTGGCAGCAGTTTTGTGACTAATCTTCAACTGGTGTGGACAAATTATTTTTATTTTAATACCCAATCTGTATCTCTGAACAAAAAAGCAAAATCAAAATGGACTCTTTTTGACACCTCTTCCACTATCCAAATCCAATCAATTATCAAAAAAAATGAACCCGGCTAGCCATCCTTTGGATAGCATCCATATTACAAGCCTAAAGAATATTGAATCTGCTATTACAAATACAATCACAAAGATCATCAACCTATCTCTTACTGAAGGTTCATACCCAAATTCTCTTAAGTCAGCTATAATAAAACCTATCCTAAAAAAGACCAACTTTGACCCAAATGCCCAATTTCAAACCTTCCCTTCATTGCCAAAATAATAGAAAAAGTAGTTCACTCACAACTTGATGAATACCTTGAATCAAACAATATATTATCTCCAAACCAATATGGTTTTAGAAAAAACCTCAATACCAAGACGCTCCTTTTATTAAATGATACCATATTAAGAGGTTTTGACAATGAAAAACAATACTTGACCTCTCTGCAGCATTTGATACTATAAATCATCAAATACTTCTAGATCGATTATCAGAAATTGGTCTAGCTGGCAATACTCTACAATGGTTCACATCATTTCTTAACAGGAGCTACCAAGTCTCATTCAATAAACCTAAAAACGTGGCTCTTCCGGCAAGCCTTTCCAGAATCGCAGGAACACTCCGACACCGGTCAAAGAGCAAAATAGTCCACTATAAGTTCCACGATCGCCCATTTCCCCTCAAAGCCCGATTCGCCTCTTCTGGACAGCCCACTTGTTTTGAAAGACTCCTTTACTAATGCATTAATTCTTTTGCTCATGCATTACTCATGTTTATGCCCATCAACACTGTTTTCTGTTACCTGTATATCCCAATTTAGCCTACCCTCTTTTCTTAGCTACTCCCTACATTTATTCTCGTTCCTTTGAAGAATTATTGTAGTCTATTTAATATTTAATTTATGTTCTTATGTTCAGAAACTCTGTTTAATGTAACGCCTTAACCACGACAGTTTTGTTATATGGAAACCGACCTGATTTGATATTTGTATCGAGAATGTCGGTATATAAAAATACTAAATAAATAAATAAATAACGTATCAAAGAAAATTGACCTCAAAACTGGAGTACCACAAGGATCTGCATTATCTGCCACTCTCTTTAATATTTACCTTTTACCAATCTGCCAACTACTAGATGATCTTCAAATAACATACTACCTCTATGCAGATGATATACAACTTCTTATTCCTATAAAAAAAAAACCATTGATGAACATACAAAGATACTTCCATGATTCTTGGCGCACTAAAACAACTCCTTTCAAATTTAAAACTAATAATCAATATTGATAAAACTGAATTAATTATCATGAACAAAAAACCTAACTTAATTCCACCACCTCAATTCACCACTAACAATCAAATCAACTTTATTTCCCCTGTCAATCATGCCAGAAATCTTGGAATTATCATGGATAGGAACCTATACTACAGTATACACATAACAACTAAAATCAAAGAAGGATATCATAAGCTCCTAGTTCTCAGACGTTTAAAACCTTTTTTAAATTCAATGGACTTCAGAACCGTCTTGCAACTTACAATTTTCTCAACAATAGACTATTGTAATTCTCTTCTGATTGGCCTTCCATCAACAAGCATCAAACCTCTGCAGATTCTTCAGAATTCAGCAGCTAGAATTTTAATAGGAACAAAAAAATATGTTCACATCACCCCAATACTAATGTCGCTTCATTGGCTTCCTATTACATCTCGAATAGATTATAAGATCCTGATCATCACTCACAAATTAATACATGCTGATCATCATAAACATACTGGTTTAAAAATCACTCCACAAATTACCAGAACAAATCTTCGATCTAACAACACTTCTTGTCTAAAAATTCTTCCCTTTAAAAATGCTCGACTATCAACTACTAGAAACAGAGCATTCTCCATTGCTTCCCCAAAAAAATGGAACTCTGTACCGCCTTATTTAAGAACTCAAATCTAACATCAAGAAGTTCAAGAAGGACCTAAAAACTTTCCTCTTCCATACAGTCTACATCAATGATCATCCTTAACAACAATCCATCTACAATCAATTCAACCATTCAAACCCAAAAAAGAAAAAAACAGTAACTACAGCTGGCATCAACCTTAAGTATTACAATTTCAGAAATTTAATATGAAGCCCTCCTTTAAGATGAATTAATACTATTTTTGTTACTTTCCTTTTTACATCTTTCCCTTCTCCCCCTCTTTACCCCACCAGCCTCCTCTACCTATCATTTCACTATTGTTATTGTTTTCTTCTTTTGCATAATTTGTATAATTACATATGCAACATATGTATAATTTATCTGATTGTTGTTTTGATTCTGTAAACCGTTGTGATGGCTAAACCGATTGACGGTATATAAAAATGAATAAATAAATAAAATTTGGTGCTAAACTCAACCCTTTCCCTTTTCCCTTCAGGCGGAGAAGTTAATGAAGCAAATTGGTGTAAAGAATGTGAAGCTTACGGAATATGAAATGAGCATTGCTGCCCACCTTGTAGACCCCCTCAGCATGCAGGTAAGAGACCCTTTTTTACCCTCATTACTCTTTTTCAGTAGAGGAAGTCTAGGTAGAAGGAGCACATGCTCCCCAGAATTCATATTGCCATAGATAATTCACTGCGTGGTTTCAAGGAAATCCACGCGGTGGCTAGATATAGCAGTCGCTGGACAACAGGGGGTACTTTACAGCTGGGAAGGCCTGTTCCAAACAAACCCATGTGGTGATGCTACCTCCCCCGACAGCTTTCAGATCAATGTGTGTCTTTTCAGTGTATATAAACATGCGTAGTGTGTGGATCAATTCCAAACATCTCTCTTCAGGTAGAAATTTTAGTTTCATTATACTGTATTTGGAACCTATGAAGTTTCTTAAAGCATAGTAGAAGCTAGATTGCTCAGGTAGTGATTTGCCTGTTTTGCAGCTCTCTTGCTTTCTCTTTGGGATTTTTTTTTTTTTTGTTGTCGTATTTTTTTTAATTTTCATTTTATGATTTTGTTGGTGTGAAGGCGATGCCCACTGAGTATTTACTCAAAAATTAAATAAAAATCAGAAATAAGGCCTTGATGAGCTAGAATACTGCTAGTGTGTATATCATGAGGTATTTCCTGTAGAAAAAGGTAATAATGACTCGAGTCATTACCATAATACATTGATATATTCTGCTGCCTATTGTATACTTGCTGCTAATTTGCACTGGTATGACAAAGTCATAGCTCGAGATCCTCGGGACCAAATTTATCAGCGTCACCCCCCTTATATAAACTATAGACTGCAAGGGCATTTTATTACATGGAGCCAAAGCTGTGGAATGCATTACCCTGCTGGAAGTGAGAGCTGAGAGGGACACTACATTATTAAGGAAAAGGGTTAAGGTACTTTATTTTCAACAAGCATGTTCTTATGGGCAAATTTTAAATGTGCGGTGCGTGTAAAAATCGGTACTTACGTGCACAAGTGCCAGGTTTTGAAAAAGGGGTGGGCCAGGGGATGTGGTCTGGGCGGGACGGAGGTCAGCCCGCATGTGTAAATTACTTCTGCTCCTGAGGAATAGTAAATAATAAAATAACCTAACCTACCTTTCCTCAGTTTTTTTTAGGGGGTGGGAACGAAGGGTTAGGCAGGGGGTTAGGGAGGTTCCCTCCCAGTCCGCTCCTTAATTGGAGCAGACTGGGAGGGAACTGGGGATCGATCGATTTGTGTCGCCGGACGTAATTTGCAAAAATTCACCACCCCTTGTGCGCACCGCCCGCACAGATTATAAAATCTGGCACACATGTGCGTGCAACCAATGGATTTTATAACATATTGCGCGCATGTTGTAAAATCGGCTCGTCCATGTGCACGCGCCAGGAACCGCATACACATGGACGTGAGCGCGTATCTTTTACAATCTACCCCTTAATGTTTTAGTTGGTTGTGGATTTGTGTTTTATGTGTTTCATGATGTGTTTTCTGGAACCCGCTCTGGACAGATTTTATGAAAGATGCGGAATATAATATTTTATAGAAAATGAAATATAGGTCATTGGTGAGACTTTATCTATAATATTGCATCTGACGAAGTGGACGGTGTCCTCTAAAGCTCATGTCATGCCTTAATAAATTTGTTAGTCTATAAGGTGTCACCTGCCTCTTGTCATTCTTGTCTATAATATTGTCTAATTCTGGGGATTAAATCTCGAAAAGGATATAGGTTGTGCAGAGAGAGTCCAGAAAGAGGCTTCCAGAAGGTGTAAGATCTACTGCATAAGCCATATGAAATGAGACTTAAGGATCTAAATATACTGTGTGTACTCTAGAAGAAGGTGTGGGGATATGATGGAAATGGATACAAGAAGCTAACAGTTTTTCAATAGAGAAGGATGTTCTGGAACAAGGGGTTCTAATAGAGGCTCAAAAGAGGGTAGCAGGAGCAAACTGAGGAAATATTTTTTTCACACAAAATGGTACAACCCCCCACCCCAACCCAGTGGAAACTCAAAAAAGCCTGGAATATCCTTAGCTGCTAGGATGTGAGGATAAAGCTGGAGATGGGATAGGTTCTCTGGTGTTACAACAGGAATGGGCAAACTGGATACTGATCTCCCTTCATTTTGTGTGATTTGAAATCATTAAAATTTCTTTAACATTCTGAGGGTTCGTCCAGCTAAGTTTTGGAGTTAGCTGGACAAAACCTGAGATTTTGAATATTTTCACTCACTTCTCAGCTAAAGATTTTTTTTTTTTTGGTCTGGACATCTTATTGCCCACACAGAATTTATCCAGGTAAAAAAAAAAGCATGTGCTGAGGTATTTCTGGGTGCGGTTTCACTTTCTTTGCAGTGCTGATATTCAGCGCTGCCTAGAGTTAAATGGGTAAGTCTGGTTGGACAAATACCTGTCAAATTTATCTCCATGCAATACATATCTATGTAACTTTCCCACCTGCTGACTTGCTCAATGTAGATCTCCTTGTTTTTAAGTATTAACTGAATTATGTGAACATAATTTGTGGGCTATATTCTCTAACCAATTTTGCTTATATGGATTTTGTGCTGTAGGTGACATGGAGTGATATTGCTGGTTTAGATGAAATTATTACTGATCTGAAAGACACAGTAATTCTGCCTATTAGGAAGAAACGTTTGTTTGAGAACTCCAGACTATTACAGCCTCCCAAAGGTAAGGCGAGAAGTATTGCAATTAAACTTGAGTTGCTGATACATACAGGGGTTGACCTAGTAGTAATTGTTTTGTAGTTAATAAATTTACATTTCCTCTTCATCCGGGCAGGCCAGTCCACACAATTGGATTATGCATGTCAACCAGTAGATGGAGACAGAGATCAACAAACTCGCTGATGTCGTCTTCATGTACTCTTGCACTGACATCAGCCTGCCAGTATTCTCTGTCTCCAGCAGATAGTGGACATGTATAACATGCTCTTGATGTAGGACTGTCAGGATTGGGCCTGGGTGCTTCTGAAGTGATAGTTGAGTCTTCCTCCTTCAGTTGAACTAGACCCAGCAGCTGCAGATTCGGTGCAGAGGGATCCCAGAAGTGAAGGCAGGTGTCCTCTGTCTCTCATGAGAATTGGATGCGCTTTCAGGAAGATAAGGCAGTTTTGGTCTTGTGTCTCTCTACCTAGCTTTCCCTTCCTATTTGTTCTGGAGATCTCTCTTCTTTCCTATCTTGCTCTCTTGCGCTCTCTCTCTTTCTCCCCCTCCCCGAGTGAAGCAGTGGTAGAGGTGTTCAGAGGCCAGGACCCTTCAGGCTTTGTGGTAGGGGGAGGAAGGGGGCTGGCCTCACAGCTGCAGCCAAGGAGGAGAGGAAATGCACAGCTCTTCACAGTGTCTTCAGGGCTGGTGCAGGAAGCAATTTTGCTTGGAGTGCTGGCAGAGCTGTGGGTTGAGGAGGCCATGTGACTGCATGCAACAGGAGGCCATTGGAAACAAGGTGATGCCAGGCAGCCAGCACAGGAAAAGACCCGCAATGTGTGCTGTCTGCCAACTGAAATCAGTACAGCCAGGAAACCATTTTAAATTATGCCTTGCTTGCTCCATGACCCCAGGGGAGGTTTCTGTGAAGGAATTCATGGTTGCAGGGGTGTTTTAGTTGCCAGTATCAGGGATGTTGAAGGTCTCCCCGCTCCACAGAGGAAGGTAGCCGGCAGAGGTTTCTGTAGTAAAATAGATGCAACATCAGGATCTTGATCCTTCTACAGTTTTTGCTGCCTCTCCGGATCCGTGGAATTGACTACCACTGTAGGTATGCCAGCGCCATTGGTGCCTTGTATGGATTTATCTGCTCTCTCGAGTGAAATGTTTTAAAGGTTTGCATAATTTCTCTGTGCGGCAGGAAGCTCCATGTTCGGGCTCCATAGCACTTGTTGCTCCGGGACTCTCTCCTCTTGGGACAAGAAGCGGTCTGCCCTCCCTGGTTCTCCTTCTCAGGAGAAAAAGCATTTTAGAGAGAATTGAGAGAGACTTAAAGATGAGGGTAATCCAGGAGATTCTGAGGATTCCCTAGATGCATAAAGTTCTCAGAGGACAAGCAGGATGGCAGTCCTCAGATATGGGTGACATCATTGGATGGAGCCCTGCACAGAAAACATGTGTTAAAGTTTCTAGAACTTTGATTGAGCCTCATTGAGAAAGCTCAGCATGCATTATACCATGCATCCTGTCGCTTTGTGATTGGGTCAGAGTCTGACTTTTTCTAGCTTTTTGGTCTACTTTTGCCTGTTTTGGGAAAATGTTTTTGAAATTAATTGCATCATGCGGTTGATGCAGGGTCCCTCTGATTCTCCCATTAGTGTCCTAGGTAGATTTTTTTTTTTGTCGTTTATTTTCATAGTCAATACTCCGAGGACAGAAGTGGGTTCTGTGCCTGCCAGCCATCAGTTTTGATCTTGTAACTGTTTTATTTCATGACGACATGTCCACTTTGGGATTTAAGCAATGCCGCCAGTACACGAAGACCATCTCTATCATGGACCTCCATGCATATGCGCCAGGATGTCTCCAAATGTATGTAAGATTGAGCACGACAAGATGGAGCTCCTCTTCGGGCCAGAGAAGACCAATGCATTGGCATCAAGGGACCTCAGAACCACACCAATGGACACCGAGCTATTGACATCGTCAGTTGCATTGAGGTCTTCGGCTGAAAAGGACACTGCAATCCAGCCATGATCAGGCTCCTCCAAGTTGAAGATGTTGGGTTCCTTGTCATCGGTCTCACAATGGTGAAGGACCGTGCTGAACATTGGAGGAAGCCAAAGAAGCATCAGCATTTGTCCCATTGATGCATGGGGATGCACCAGCTTCTGCTGTGAAGATCCCGTAGCGAGTAGAGGCAATCCTCCATCGAGGCCGGGGGTGCACCACAGACTCCATTGGTCCTGATGCCAGCCACCAATCCTCCTCTCAGTTCTGAAGAAAATCTGGTTACACCTCCTTCATCCCAGCCAGTGTTAGCATCAGCGATGTTTGAAGAGGAACTAGAAAGTCATGTGCAGCTGGCCTTAGAGAAGGCGATGCATGGCACCGTCACTCCTCAAGCTGCTGCTGGAATCGCTGCATGCACTCATCAGCATGTGTCTGTTCTGGGATGGTGTCTGTTCCTGGGATGGCATCTGCCCTGTGAGGCACCACTGCCACCTCCTACCGAACCGGTCATCATTGCTGGTTGCTTGGAGGAGGAAGCTCCCTCTAGACCAGCAAAGGCACTGGGGCCTGCAACCCCACATCCAATTCCATCGGTGCCAGCACCGCTGGGTAAAGGCCAAGCACCCAGGGCTGCATCCCCAATCAGTAACGATGGGGATGGGGCAAAACAGCCTCAGTTGTCCTCGCCTTACATTGGGGCAAGGGTCTCTTGTATGTGTATCCTCCAGCTCCACTGGTAGCAAGGACTCTCTTGAAGCTTTGCAAGGACAAAGGGACTATGATCCTCATAGCCCCTCATTGGCCGAGACCGGATTCGTTTCCACTCCTTGGGGAGATGTCCATTCGGAAACTGATCAGACTGGGGACTTGCACAGATCTCACCACACAGGATTGAGGCAGGTTGCAACATCCCAACCTTCAGGACCTGTTGCTTGCATCCTGGATGTTGCAGGAGCCACGTCCGACCATGCTTACTTCCCCGGTCGCTGCCGTTCCGACCCGCTGCGGACCGCCAAAGCCGCCTGCAGCGCACCACATCGCTTTTGCTGCCTGCTTGGGCATGCAGGAACACCGCCAACTTCAGGCTCTGGCCTCTGGTGCCTGATAGCACGCATGCCACACAAGGGAGATTTAAAGGGCCCAGAGCGGGAACCCTGGCCCAGCCTCCCAGATGACATCATCCTCTGAGGGGTATTTAAACTTCTTCCTGCTACTCCTCTCTGAGTTAGCAAGAACTTGGGATTGGATCACCTCCGGTCTAAGCTACTCTACCACTTCTGTGCTGCCGAAAGAAGCTCTCTCTGCCCTTCGGGGTATTTCTCTAACTTGGGAACCCGCTCCTCGGGGGCCCTTTGCTTTCTTTCAGGTGCCTATCTGGGATCAGGTACTCGCTCCTCGAGGGCCTGCTCTCCCTGGCTCGGTGCCTGTATACAACTACTTCTGCCTGCTGGCATCTCCACCTATACAGCTACCAACTTAGTGAGTAATCTAACATTGTCAGTCTGTCTCATCTACAGCTCTGCTGCACTGGGAACCTGCATCTGGGTTTCCCTATACTATCTCTGTGAGACGGGTCTCCTCTGCCGAAGGCCCCAGGACTGCTACCTCTGGATCACCTCACTGCTGCCACCTCTGGAGGTATATCTCAGCTGTATAATAAAAGAGAAATCTGTGTTTGCGTGTCTCGAGTCTAGCCTAGTACTGTGGTCCCTCATGGGGCTCTTCCCCGTGGGCGTGGCCATCTCCACAGTACCCAAGAATCCAGTCAAACACCTCAAAACCATAACATCAGGTTCTGGTAGCTTCCAGACAGTCTTCCACTATGGAGGAGGTTTTCTGTGTAGTGTGAGCAGACTGCCCTAGATCCATTTTTCTGCTCCTCAAAAAACCTGCTTGATTACCTTCTACCCTTATCAGAGACTGGCTTGAAGACCAACTCTGTTAGAGTTCATTTAAGTGCATTGGTGCGTACCACTGTGGTGTAAATGGTACGGCCATCTCTGTACAGCCTATAGTTGTACATTTCATGCGTGGCCTGCTCAGTTGAAGCATCCCTTAAGGCCTCCCACTATTCCTTGGGACCTTAACATGGTGTTAGCTCAGCTGATGAAAGCTCCATGGAATCTGAAGTGCCTGACCTGGAAGGTCATATTTTTGGTGGCGGTCACTTTAGCATGCAGGATCAGTGAACTCCAGGCCTTAGTGACTTATCCACCTTACACTTTTTTTTTTCTTTTCATGACAGAGTGGTCTTACGCACACCCCAAATTCCTGCCTAAGGTGGTGTTGGACTTCCATCTTAACCAGTCCATCATCCTGCCAACATTTTTCCCTAGGCCCCATTTTCACCCAAACAAACGAGCCCTGCACAGTTTGGACTGAAAAAGAGAGCCTTGGCCTTCTATCTGGAATGGACAGAAGCCCATAAACAGCCCACCCAACTTTCTTTTGATAGGAATAAGTTGGGCATCGCCGTTGCCAAACAGACAATTTCTAATTAGCTAGCAGACTGTATCCCCTTCTGTTATGCCCAGGCGGGATTGGATCTTGGAAACCATGTCAAGGCTTACTCTGTCAGAGCTATGGCAGCGTCAGGTAGCCCACTTGCAAGCAGTTTCCACAGAGATCAGCAGAGCTGCAATGTGGAGTTCTCTCCACACGTTCACATCACATTATTGTTTGGATAGGAATGGCTGACATGACAGCAGGTTTGGCCAATTTGTCCTTTGGAACTTGTTTTGAGGTGTAGAACCCTAGGGGCCATTGTTTTTGTTCAGGCTGCCCCCCCCCCCCCCCCCCACCAACAAAACTAGTGTTTGTGCCAGTTGGCACTTATTGTGAAGTTTTGTTGATCCCCCTTTTATGTTGGGGGCAGCCTGTAGCTAGGGATTCACCCATGTATGAGGACTGCCATTCTGTTTGTCCTTGGAGAAAGCAGAGTAGCTTACCTATGACAGGTGTTCTCTGAGGTCAGCAGGATGTCTGTCCTCACAAAACCTGCCTACCACCCCAAAGAGTTAGGTTTCAACTATGTGGGTTTCTTCTCCTTATTTTATTCCTGAATTCTATATTATAAGACTGAAGGGGACCCCAAGTGGACACATGGTATGATGCATGCTCAATGAGGATCAGTCAAAGTTCTAGATACTTTGACATACGTTTTCTGTAACAGGCTCCATCCAATGATGTCACCCATGTGTATGTGAGGATTGACACCCTGCTGTCCTCAGAGAACACCTGTTTACAGGTAAGCAACTCTGCTAGCCTTTCTCACGGGTGCTGGAGAGGGGGATTTAGAAGAGGGAGAGATTCCTCCCAAGGAGGGAAACCCACAGGTCGTTCCTGAGACGATTCCATAGAGATGTTATCTGCTTTGATTTCCCCATTGCTGCGCACATTGCGAATAGAGGAGGAGGAGATGGATTCATCTAAGCCTACTAAAGGGGGTCTTATAATGGTTAGACTGCGGAAGACATCCTGTTTTTCCCTCTGCATGAGGCAGTGCAAGAACTGATTGATTTGGAATGGGCTGCCACTGAGGCTAATTTTAAAGGGGGAAGATCCTTGGTGGGCATGTACCTCCTGGATCCATAGACGAAAGAACAGTTTCTTTTCTCAAGAGTGGATGTGCTAGTGTGTTCTGTCACTAAAATAACCACCATTGTGGTGGAAGACAGAGCTACCCTCACCAACTCTCAGGATTGGAAAATAGTAGCATAGCTGAAGCAGACCTTTGAAGCTATGGTCATGAATCTGCAGATCTATGCTTTCTACTGTATTGTAGCACTTGCAGGCTTACATTTGTCCTAGGAAGCACAAGAGGAACCAGGAGAAGATGGGCCTTCCCTGGAACCATGGGCAAGCTCTTTGGTGGACACGGTTTAATGCATACCATGGCTCGGGGGGTGTCTTCTGTGGTGGCGGCTCAGCATCTGTGGGTGCGCAGCTGATCAACTGATACCGTTTCAAAGTCTAATTTGATGAAGCTGCCTCTAAAGGTCCATCTTCGAAGATTGAATCTCTGGAGGATTCAAACATTTCTCAGCTACTGGAAGATGGAAAGGCTTCCTTGCACTCCTCCTCCTCCTCCTTCAGGAGTTGATTTCATGACTCAATTTCGATCAGGGAATCAGTGGTCTCTCTTAATTGGTTTCAGTCTTTTTGGTCAAAGATGCCTGGGAAGGACAAGAGCACCAGGATCGGAAACTCTAGTTCTTCGCAATGATGTTTTGGCAGTCCAGCCTCAGGTTCTGGAGATAAGCAGTCATTTTTCTCAGTTTTACGAGAGGTGGACTCAAATTACTTTGGATCAGTGAGTTCTTGATTTGGTCAGATACAATTATGCCCTGGAGTTTGCACGTTCCATTTCAGATGTGTAAGAACATAAAAATTGCCATGCTGGGTCAGACCAAGGGTCCAGCAAGCCCAGCATCCTGTTTCCAACAAAGGCCAAACCAGGCCACAAGAACCTGGCAATTACCCAAACACCAAGAAGATCCCATGCTACTGATGCAATTATTAGCAGTGGCTATTCCCTAAGTAAACTTGATTAATAGCAGTTAATGGACTTCTCCTCCAAGAACTTATCCAAACCTTTTTTGAACCCAGCTACACTAACCTCACTAACCCCATCCTCTGGCAACAAATTCCAGAGCTTAATTGTACGATGAGTGAAAAATAATTTTCTCCGATTAGTTTTAAATGTTCTTATGTAAGTATGAGTCTTGCAGGCATTAAGCTGCCCATTAGTATGATCTTATTTGCAGACTCTTGGATCCATGATGGTAACTAAGAACATAAGAACATGCCATACTGGGTCAGACCAAGGGTCCATCTAGCCCAGCATCCTGTTTCCAACAGTGGCCAATACAGGCCACAATAACCTGTCAGGTACCCAAAAACTAAGTCTATTCCATGTTACCATTGCTAGTAATAGTAGTGGTTATTATCTAAGTCAACTTAATTAATAGCAGGTAATGGACTTCTCGTCCAAGAACTTATCCAATCCTTTTTTAAACACAGCTATACTAACTGCACTAACCACATCCTCTGGCAACAAATTCCAGAGTTTAATTGTGCGTTGAGTGAAAAAGAACTTTCTCCAATTAGTTTTAAATGTGCCACATGCTAACTTCATGGAGTGCCATCTAGTCTTTCTATTATCCAAAAGAGTAAAAAAACCATTCACATCTACCCGTTCTAGACCTCTCATGATTTTAAACACCTCTATCATATCCCCTCTCAGCCATCTCTTCTCCAAGCTGAAAAGTCCTAAACTCTTTAGTCTTTCCTCATAGGGGAGTTGTTCCATTCCCTTTATCATTTTGGTAGCCCTTCTCTGTACCTTCTCCATCGCAATTATATCTTTTTTGAGATGCGGCGACCAGAATTGTACACAATATTCAAGGTGCAGTCTCACCATGGAGCGATACAGAGGCATTATGACATTTTCCTTTTTATTCACCATTCCCTTTCTAATAATTCCCAACATTCTGTTTGCTTTTTTGACTGCCGCAGCACACTGAACCGATGATTTCAATGTGTTATCCACTATGACGCCTAGAACTCTTTCTTGGGTAGTAGCACCTAATATGGAACCTAACATTGTGTAACTATAGCATGGGTTATTTTTCCCTATAATCATCACCTTGCACTTGTCCACATTAAATTTCATCTGCCATTTAGATGCCCAATTTTCCAGCCTCACAAGGTCTTCCTGCAATTTATCACAATCTGCTTGTGATTTAATTACTCTGAACAATTTTGTATCATCTGCAAATTTGATTACCTCACTCCTCGTATTTCTTTCCAGATCATTTATAAATATATTGAAAAGTAAGGTTCCCAGTACAGATCCCTGAGGCACTCCACTGCCCACTCCCTTCCACTGAGAAAATTGTCCATTTAATCCTACTCTCTGTTTCCTGTCTTTTAGCCAGTTTGTAATCCACGAAAGGACATCACCACCTATCCCATGACTTTTTACTTTTCCTAGAAGCTGCTTATGAGGAACTTTCTCAAATGCCTTCTGAAAATCCAAGTACACTACATCTATCGGTTCACCTTTATCCACATGTTTGTTAACTCCTTCAAAAAAGTGAAGCAGATTTGTGAGGCAAGACTTGTCATGGGTAAAGCCATGCTGACTTTGTTCCATTAAACCATGTCTTTCTATATGTTCTGTGATTTTGATGTTTAGAACACTTTCCACTATTTTTCCTGGCACTGAAGTCAGGCTAACCAGTCTGTAATTTCCCGGATCTCCCCTGGAGCCCTTTTTAAATATGGGGGTTACATTAGCTATCCTCCAGTCTTCAGGTACAATGGATGATTTTAATGATAGGTTACAAAAATTATTACTAATAGGTCTGATGTTTCATTTTTTAGTTCCTTCAGAACTCTGGGGTATATACCATCCGGTCCAGGTGATTTACTACTCTTCAGTTTATCAATCAGGTCTACCACATCTTCTAGGTTCACCGTGATTTGGTTCAGTCCATCTGAATCATTACCCATGAAAACCTTCTCCAGTACGGGTACCTCCCCAACATCCTTTTCAGTAAACACCGAAGCAAAGAAATCATTTAATCTTTCTGCGATGGCCTTATCTTCTCTAAGTGCCCCTTTAACCCCTCGATCATCTAACGGTCCAACTGACTCCCTCACAGGCTTTCTGCTTGGTATATATTTTTTAAAGTTTTTACTGTGAGTTTTTGCCTCTATGGCCAACTTCTTTTCAAATTCT
Organism: Rhinatrema bivittatum; assembly: GCF_901001135.1. Classification (NCBI taxonomy): domain Eukaryota; kingdom Metazoa; phylum Chordata; class Amphibia; order Gymnophiona; family Rhinatrematidae; genus Rhinatrema; species Rhinatrema bivittatum. The sequence goes on along the minus strand of NC_042621.1, from coordinate 215,149,715 downwards.
CTCTTAGCTTGTCTTATCAATTTCTTACATTTAACTTGCCAACGTTTATGCATTTTCCTATTTTCCTCTGTTGGATCCTTCTTCCAATTTTTGAATGAAGATCTTTTGGCTAAAATAGCTTCTTTCATCTCCCCTTTTAACCATGCCGGTAATTGTTTTGCCTGCTTTCCACCTTTCTTAATGTGTGGAATACATCTGGATTGTGCTTCTAGGATGGTATTTTTTAATAATGACCATGCCTCTTGCACACTTTTTACTTTTGTAGCTGCTCCTTTCAGTTTTTTTCTAAATATTTTTTTCATTTTATCAAAGTTTCCCTTTTGAAAGTTTAGCACAAGAGCCGTGGATTTGCTTACTGTCCCCCTTCCAGTCGTTAATTCAAATTTGATCATATTATGATCACTATTGCCAAGCGGCCCCATCATCGTTACCTCTCTCACCAAATCTTGTGTACACTGAGAATTAGATCTAAAATTTCTCCCTCTCTCGTCTGTTGCTGAACCAATTGCTCCATAAAGCTATCATTTATTCCATCCAGGAACTTTATCTCTATAGTGTGTCCCGATGATACATTTACCCAGTCAATATTGGGGTAATTGAAGTCTCAGCAAAAAAATTAGTGGAAACCAAAATAACTTTGTATTATAGCCTAAAAGGTGTCAGCAAGCCTGTCGTTGTGACACTTAAAAAGTGACCAACCGGTCTATACATCACTCACCTTCCAAAGTCCTTTTTAATGAAATAGATATTTTTTAAATTTAAATTTTTAAATAGATATTTAAATTTAAATTTTTAAATAGATATTTTTTAAATTTAAAAAATATCTATTTCATTAAAAAGGACTTTGGAAGGTAGGTGAATGTATAGACCGGTTGGTCACTTTTTAAGTGTCACAACGACAGGCTTGCTGACACCTTTTAGGCTATAATTCAAAGTTATTTTGGTTTCCACTAATTTTTTTGCTGATTATATTTGTGTGGTATACCACTGACTCTCCCTTTTTTGATTAGGTAATTGAAGTCTCCCATTTTTACCGCACTACCAATTTGGTTAGGTTCCCTAATTTCTCTTAGCATTTCACTGTCAGTCTCACCATCTTGACCAGGTGGACGGTAGTATACTCCTATTACTGTAGTCTTCCCCGACACACAAGGGATTTCTACCCATAAATATTCAATTGTGCATTTAGTCTCATGCAGGATGTTTATCCTGTTGGGCTCTATGCCATCCCAGATATAAAGCGCCACACCGCCTCCCGGGTGCTCCTCTCTGTCATTGCGATATAATTTGTACCCCGTTATAGCATTGTCCCATTAACTCTGGAATTTGTTCTGTGGATCAAAGTGAACATGCACCCTCTTCAAAGGTCCTTGCTCTCTCAATAGCGTCTTCAGTTCCATGACTACATGGTGAGGCTTGCTCTTCCAGAGGTGGTGAAACAGAGCTTACTCTGGTGGTTTCAGAGAGGATGTGTGACCAAGGGGATGGTCTTAGCGGCACTAGCATGGATAGTGGTGACCACAGATGCAAGTCTCAGAGCTGGGGAGTTCACTATCAGAAACTGGGGGCTCATGTTCAGTGATCTCCCGAAGAGGCAAGCTGGTCTATCAATTGCCTGGAGGCTTGAGTGATTCAATTTGGTGCTTCTGAGTTTTGTGGACCAGCTAATCGGAAAAGCACTGCGAGTGATGTCTGACAATGCAATGGCATATACAGAAATCACAAGGGGGGAACCTACAGTCAACAGGTTTCTCTGGACATGAGTATTCTTCCGCTGTGGGTGGATTGAAATATTCAGGCACTATCAGTGTCTCATATAGCAGATATCAACTGTGTCCAAGCAGATTATCTCATTCCCTGGACCTGGAATAATGAGAGCTGACAAGTGAGGTTTTTCAGCTGATCATTTCCTGATGGGGTTAACTATTATTGGATTTGATGGCAAGTGGTGTGAATGCAAAGGTACTTTGGTTTTAAGGTCAAAGAAGGAGGGATCCTCAGGCAGCCGATATCGATGCCTTAGTGCAACTTTGGCCAAAGTATGTGGTTCTGTATGTCTTGCCTCCTTGGCCTGTGGTTGGCAAGGTTCTTCAGAAAATAGCAGATCACCCAGGATTGTTTCTTCTGGTGGCTCCAGACTGGCCTTGAAGACCTTTGTATGCGGAATTTTGGCATTCGTTGGTTGACAATCCTTTGCTTTTGCCAAAGCACGGGATTTGCTTTGTTCTTCATGAAAATAAGGATCAGTTTTATCTTATGGTTTGGCCCTTAAGAGGCTGAAGCAAGGTTACTCCTCTGCTTTGGTGAGCACATTGTTAAAAGCTTGTAAGTTTTGTACATTCTTGGCTTACATCTGAGTCCGAAGGATATTTGAGGATTGTGCTCTGAACGGAAGTGTCTGACTGCTCAGGTGTCAGTCTCTATGATTCTGGAGTTTCTACATGAAGATTTGAGTAAGGGATTGGCCCTTAACACTATGAAAGTGCAGGTAGTGGCTCTGACTTGTTATAGAAGGCACATTCAAGGTCGAACCATCTCCTCGTACCTTGATGTTTCCCAGGTCTTGAGGGATGATAACCGTATTTGGCCGCCACTGCAGATTCTGGTACCTCTGTGGAGTCTGAATTTAGTTCTGATCTTTTTGTCAGGGCCACCCTTCCTTCCCTTAAGCAGGTTTCCTTTTGTTTGCTGACATTAAAGATGATGTCCCTAGTCACGATATGTTCGGTGTGTCAGATCTCAGAATTACAGATGCTTTCTTGTAGGGAATCCTTAACGATTACTCAGGACAGGGTTCAACTCCAAATGGTTCCTTCCTTCCTTATCGAAGGTGGTTTCAGAGTTTCACTTGAATCAATCAATTTCATTGCTTTCTTTGGATAAGCGAATAGATGAACAGGAATTTAAGCAGCTGTGTCCTTTAGACCTGAGACAGCATCTTTTGTGTTATCTTAAGGTTACTAATGCTTTTTGTAGATTGGATCATTTTTTTGTCCTTCATGGGAGTGTGAAGAAGAAGGAGGAGGCAGCCTCTCATGCCACAGTGGTGCATTTGATTAAGGAAGTGATAACAACTGCCTATGTGGCTTCTATTATGCTTTAAGCAAAACAGCTTAGGGCTCATTCTGCAAGAGCACAGGCTGCATCTTGGGCAGAATTGCAGTTAGTATCTCCATGGAAGATATATAAAGTAGCGACATGGTCTACCTTACATACTTTTCCAGGCATTATTGTCTGGATGTTCGAGTTAAGGACGACACATCCTTTGTGCTGGCAGTATTGAAGGGAGCTGTGGCAGCTTCCTACCCTAAGAGGAAGTAGAGCTTTGCTACATCCCAGTTGTATGGCCTGGCCTGCCTGGATGAACAGAGAGGTGAAATTACTTAACTGATAATTTCCTTTCCTCTAAGACAGGCAGGCCAGTTCATGCTCCTGCCCTATGCTGCCTATACTCCCTTATGTTTGTGAGCTTTTCAGGTGTGGGAATGTGATGTCTGGTTCAGATAGGCATAAATTTACCAGGTCCTTTTCTTTCCCACTATCACTCCATTTCTTGATCAAGGTCTTCTTGCTCTGCTAGAAGAGAAAAAAAAGGATTAATACATATATAAAGATGAGAACATTAATTGTTATAGTTAATTTGTTTGTCCAGTTGTCAGTATACGAAGTGGAGATCAGCATTTTGTTGATATGTCTTCATTTGTGGTTGGCGTGCATAACCGGTTGTGTGGCCTGGCCTAGAGGAAAGGAAATTATCAGGTAAGAAGTAATTTCACCTTGAAAGGCATACCCTTAAGATATTAAAAAAAAAAAAAAATACAAATGGTTGCACTCCCTTTCCCACTGTAGGTTCTGTATGAGATTTTAGCAGCCCAAAGATTGCAGTTCCTTTATACCGCCACTAGGAGGCCTGCTTCTCTTCAAACATGAGCAGAACAGTGTAAGCAGGGAACAGCACAAGTTCATCTCTTAAATTGGAAGCTGCTACTTTAATTTATTCACTTACTAACAGCCAGACATGCCTGAGATCTGCATGGCTGCTGTATTTGAGGAAATTATGTTAACTGTGATTTTTCTAGCTCATTTGTTTTGCAAATTTGAATTGTAATCGCCAAAATCTCAGGCAAATACTTGGAGAGCAGGCAGGAATTCTAATCAGAATCATTCTTTCCTTTGTCTTGCTTTCTTGTCTGGCTGTCTGTCTTACACCCTGGGGAGCTGTGCACAGAAGAAAAAACACAAAATTATGCAGCTGCTCATCCTCTGGCTGAAATAGTCAGAAAGTTCATTAAAAATCCTGTCCAGGGGAGGGGCAGTGCAGTATTAGTGCTGGCCTTACAGCTCATTCAGGAAGTAGCAGTGGAGGCGACAGTTCCTCCTGTTCCCTGAAACTAAGAGCGTGCAACAGAAATGGTGGCATTGAAGCCCACACATGCAGGCTTCTGCAGATATTCAGCGTCTGACTGAGGCAGTGCTTTTCTCCTTCTGCCTTGCTCCTAACGTCAGGCCCTAGCACCGCTCTGTGTGCTTCACCAGCAGGGCCCTGCCCCCTTCTGCTTGTCTTCCTCCACTCTATCAAGAGACTTGCACACAGTACCTCGAGCCACTAAAGCCTTGCCCCCTCTTCTTTCCTTCCCATGAGGGCTGATATCACTGCCACTCTAGGGAATTATGCAAGTTAGTGTGATTATGAATGCCGTCATGAATTCTCTGCAAAATTATGCAGGTCCATAAATTCCTGGGGTGTTATCTGTGTGTGTATGTGCACATAACAAGCAATAAGATCCACAACATTCCCATAGAAAGGTTTTAAGATGTACTCCTTTTTGCAGTGCACAGAAATTTCATATATGTTTTGTGCCTTGCATGCTGCTTAGTCTGCTGCACTGTTCATCATTACAGATGGACAGACAGCCGCATGTGTGAGGATGGACAGAAACACTCAGTATTAAGTGGAGTTTACTCCTTCTGAGGACTAGCAAGAATACTTTTACCACCTAGAGTCGAGTATATACTACTCAGATTAACGAGACCATGTGGTTATAAAGGACATGGGGCGCTTTTAGCACACATACTGTACACTAGTTTTCCAACCGAAACAATGCAGGGAATTTCTTTTAAAATTTGTGCAAAGTGCATGCATTAAAAGCTGTCGTGTACTTTTATTTTATTTATTTGTTCACATTTGTGATTCACCCTTCCCCAAGACCCAAGTGGGTAAAATAGTACCCCGACTTCAGTAAATTAATTGTTTATTATATGCTCTTATAGCAGATAAGATCAAAGTGTGTTACAAAGCTGCAGAAAAGGGTCTGCACCAATAACATTTTACATAAAACAGGGATACTACTACAAGTCCAATGCTTGTCATCCCAGACTAGCAGAGTCACTAAACAAATCATAGCAACAAAGGAAATAATAAAATGGTCCTGTTCAAAAGTTTGCGTACCCTTAGTTCTTAATATCGTGTATTGCCCCCTTTTGCATCAATGACGGCTTGCAGTCTTTTGTGATAGTTGGAAATGAGGTCTTTCATTTTCTCATATGATAAAACTACCCATTTCTCTTGGCAAAGAGTCTCCAGATACTGTAAATTCTTTGTTTGTCTAGCATGAACTGCATGTTTGAGTTCTTCCCAAAGTGGCAGAATAATGAGATCAGAAGACTTTGATGGCCACTCCAGAACCTTCACTTTCTTCTGCTGCAGCCACTGAAGGGTCAGTTTGACTTTGTGTCAGATCATTGTCATGTTGGAAAGTCCAAGTGTGCCCCATTTGCAGCTTCCTGGCTGATGAATGCAAACTCTCCTCCAATATTTTCTGATAGGATGCTGCATTCATCCTGCCATCAATTTTGACTAAATTCCCTTTGCCGCTGTAGCTCTCACGCTCCCAAAACAGCAAAGATGCACCTCCATGCCTCACGGTAGGGATGGTTTGCTTCTCTTCATAGTGTTTATGGTTGTGACCATAACGTTCAATTTTGGTCTCATCCCTCCAAATTATTTTGTTCCGGAAGTTTTGAGGCTTCTCTAGGTGCTGTTTGATGTATTGTAAGTGGGCTGTTTTGTGACATTGTTTGCAGCAATGGCTTTTCTGGCAACTCTACCATGCAGCCCATTTTTGTTCAAGTATCTCCTTATTGTGCATGCTGAAACACCCACACCATTTTGTTTCAGAGAAGCCTGTTTTTCAGTAGAAGTTGCTTGTATGTTTTTCTTTCCATTCTGATATTTTCCTGGCAGTTGTGTCTGAAATCTTTCTTGGTCTACTTGACCTTGGCTTGGTATTAACAGAACCCATAATTTTTCACTTCTTGATCAGAGTTTGAACAATAATGATTGGCATTTTCAAATCTTTGGATCTTTTTTTTTTTTTATATATCCTTTTCCTAATTTATAAAGTTGAACTACTTTTGCTTGCAGATCCTTTGACAGTCTTTTGCTTTCCCCATGCTTCAGTAACCACCAAAGTCTCTGCAGCCCTGGATGAAATGCACCAGGGATTCTCAGGAGCTAAGAAACTCATTGACACTAATTACAAACAAGGCACAGGTGTGGATAGCAGGTTCATTGCCGCGTCAACTTGAGTGTATTTTATTAGCCCAAATATTCAAGGGTATGCAAAGTTTTGAACAGGACCATTTTATTATTTCCTTTATTGCTATGGTTTGTTTAATGATTTTGCTATTCTGCGATGCATAATAGTTTAATTTGAAACACATTAAAAGTAACAAATGTGTTTTGTCTGATCACTCATGTTTTCTTAAAACTGTACACATCTTACAAATTCTGCCAGGGGTATGTAAACATGTGAGCACAACTGTATCTTTAGATTTAAGCTATCTGGGGAAACAACCTCCATTGCTCCATCCACTGGGTCTAATTGACTCAAGGGCCCCATGGTTGTAATCAGCTTTAAATATGGGCAGTAGGTAAACTGGATCCATATTCAAAATGTCTAAGAAGTTACTTCTTAGCATCTCTTGGAGCGATATTAACTTATTCTGGAGAAGGTTTAAAATGTATAGGTTTCTGTACCGCAGTGTAATCTCTAAACGATACAACTTTTTATGTAGATCACAATTCTTTGAATTCAGCCTTCCAGGATTCCATTGTTTCCATTTTGCTATTACAAACACACACAGAAGAGTGACAACCCTTAATGCTGCTATTTTATGCTGAAGTCTTGGAGATAGTTTCACTAGAAATTTTACAAAGCTGAGTGAAGCAACTAGATAAAGCTACCTCAAGCCGAGTATTCAATTTCCTAAGTTCCAAGTTGGAGATGTCTTTGACAGGCAAGTGGCTAGTCTTTCTCCTCCTGCATGTAGTCCAGCAAAAGTCGCTGTTTTCAAAGGCATATCCAGAGCAGTAGAACTTACCACATAAGTATCCGCTGCTCCTTTTGATGTACTAAATTCCCCTTCTGCTCCCCAGAGGGACATCTACTGAGTCTCCAGCATTGTTCTCTGCTCCTTAATGGCCTGCGGGTCTGTCTCCTGTATGCCCAGCCTCACTGTGGTTCCTGCTGACTTTTGGGCAGGAGCAGGGAGGGGTGCTAATCTCTGACCATTCTGTCAGGGAAACTGAATCAGCAAACCCAGTGTGGCCAGAACATCATCCAGTGTTCCGTCGGGCTGAGGGAGGCTTCCGAAAACATCACCGGCACCCTCCCCTCATCCTTTAAGCCACCAGCTGTGAGCAGCCACAAAGGAGTCGACAGGGTCAAGAACAGGTGTCAGGGTCACTGAGGTAGGTCTTAACCTTGTCCTTTAAACTTTTTCATCTCTGCTCAAAACCTCACAGGGGAAAAAAAAATAATCAAGACAAGACTTCCAGCTTGTGTAAGCCTCATGGCAGCATGTTGTCTCCAGCTCCCTTGGATAGATATATATATTTTTTTAATTATAAAAACAAACTAGATTTGACCCATATTCTTATTTTAAGAAAATTATTTTTAGTGAAGTAATAACCATCTTTTTTTGAACAATTCCTTCCACAGTAGACTTTAATTAAAAAATGGCTGTCCAGTCACTGTAACTGAATGTTTCTTTTTCCCCAGGAGTTCTCCTCTATGGGCCTCCAGGCTGCGGTAAAACTCTGATTGCCAAGGCTACTGCAAAGGAAGCAGGTTGTCGATTTATTAACCTTCAGCCTTCCACGCTGACCGATAAATGGTATGGAGAGTCTCAGAAACTGGCTGCTGCGGTTTTCTCCCTTGCTATAAAACTGCAACCTTCTGTCATCTTTATTGATGAAATAGGTAACGTATGATGAGTTTGGGGATTTGTTTTGCATGCATATAGATGGTCTGCATTAAGCATGATGCTCATGATGATACATAGGAGAAAATGTCTGTTGGCAGGCAGTATGCTGTATACTTGTGACTAAGATGACTAGAGAGTTGGGTCTTCTACAAAAAATGTTTTCTGTATCATTGTCCAGAGTGGTAGCAGAGAAATGTAAATGTTTTAGAACAGGGATGTTTGTAGGCATGTTAATGGAAAAAATATTTGTTTTTGGTTTTTTTATTATTATTATTTTGTTTTTAATTTCATGTTTTTATTTTGGTTTGTTTAATTTACTTAAAGTGAAACATCAGAGTGAAATATAAAAGGAAATAAAGAGGCTTGGTTCTTCATCTCCTCCTGCCATCAAACTCCCCACCCAGTGCCACCAAAATGAAAGAAAAAATTAATTCTTCCTTGGCCCATTTCACCCCGTCCATGGATCGCAAAAAGTCAGAATAGGACAGGAACAATCATCTGTCGCTTCGATCCCGTTTTCAAATTGGTACTGGCAGGCCCTGAGCCAGGCAACATTCTGTTATACAGCAGTACTATAAAACGACGCCGGGCTCAGGATTCATTTATTTAGGCATTTTTATTCCAAAAGAAGATCACAACAGTTTACAAAGACATCGTCCATATTTTAGGATGTCATGCCTCATCCATATCAGCGTTGTTGTTGGTTCACTACCATTCTGGCAAATGAGCATACAAGTTCCTGTGCAAAAACCAACACCCAGCCCTTCACTTCTCACTACTGTCCTCTCTCTGATCCAAGAAGGCTTCAGTTCTATCACAGTACTGGTTTGTACTACCTTTGCTAGTAGGATATTCCAGGCATTTTCCATTCTCTTAAGTAAAAAAAAAAAAATATATATATATGTATATATATATATCTCCCTGATCCACTAATTTTGTCAACTTTAGAAAGAAGTCAAGATTAATTTATTTATTTATTTGAGGTTTTTCTATACCGACCTTCGTTGTTGGACATCAGATTGGTTTACAGGTAACATGGGGTCAGCAACAGTGCTTTACAGTGTAACCAATGTAACAATTTTACAAGGTAACTATAATGACATTTTAACAGTTTACAGACAACATGTAGCTGGCAACAGTGCTTTACAGTATAACCTATCTTACATGACATTCTTCCCTTTGTGAAACCATATTGTCTGGTGTCCTATATTCTGCCTATTTCACAGTTTGCTAGAGAAGTGGGAAGTTGCTTGCTTCCTTGTTCTCATATTTGTATAGTGGAACTGCGTCTGCTCTCCTCCAATCTGTTCAAAACTTTGTTTCCAAAGGCTGTGAGAGATGCAGTCAGCATGTTGTGGGTTGTTTGTTTTGGGTTTTTTTTAAGCTCTTTAAGTATCCTGGGTATATTCCAGTGGGTCCCGTTGCTTTATCTACACCCCTTTATGTAAATACTTAAGAGCCTCGTCCTCTGTGATCATTTCCATCTCCTGCCTTAAGTATGGCCAAATGTTTCTGCTCTCTTTTGGCCCTCGCTATTGCTATTGTGGGTTTTCGGCTCCTTTTAGGATTGAGCAGCTCTCTCCTGGTTTGAGCCTTTGCTTGTATAGCTGTCCTCCATGCCTCCCTTTGTTTTTCATGATAATTCTGCTGGTCCTCCTGCCTGTGGTTTTAGATTTTCTGAATGCTAATCTCTGCTCTTTCTTCCATAGTGAAACCATCTTGGGATGAATTTTCAAAAAGTTATACACACAAAACTTAGGATATATGCGCATAAGTAGCCTCTACTTGTGTATTCTATACTTTATAAAAATAAAACATACATGCATATTTTCACTTTCGTGCACACATATACACACAGAGGGGGTGGTCTAAGGGATTTCTGGCATGGGACCAACATAAGTTGCTATTTTAAAAAACATGCATGTACATTTGCCAACTTAATCACATATTTTACATCTGATAATTATCTGGCATAAGTGATATTAAACACATTTTATTGCGTAATATTGACTGGGTGGGAGGTTTGGATGAACTGGGGGAAGCTCTGAGTGAAGAACTAGGAAGGGGGGTCTTGGTGACCTGGAGAAAGACTAGGTGAAGTGTTCTAATCTGTAAAATGGTTAATTTCATTTACGCACATGTTTTAAATTTAACTGACTTGCATCTGTAAATTGGGACTTGAAGAAGTAAAGTTGTATTTTACTTTTGCGTACGTATATTCTAAAATTAGGTAGGAACAGGATGCGTATTCAGTGCATTAATATGCGCTTTCAATTCCTTGCATGTGTTTGCATGTTGTGGGGTAGAGAGATGTGTGTTTTGTTAAACGCAATTGTATCATATGCACAGGTTATAAACTGCTTCTGCAGATCTGCTTGCAGCCATATACATGCACGTGTGCCGCTGCATGCATTTGTTTGAAAGTTATTCTCCCTGTCTCCTATTCTTCTCTTTGTGGAGCTGTCTTACTCAGAGATTTCTTGCCTTCTCAGTGCACCCTATTTTTTTTTTTTTATTGCTGCCTACATTTCCTCTTTGCCCTTCAGATCTTGGATTGCTGAAAGGGCTTCACCATCTTGAAGTCATCCCTTGATTCTGAAGTCCAGGACCTTACTCTTATTATAGATCAGTTCAGGTCTGACCCCAGTATTGGACCATACAGTATGATGATCCTAAATGTTCCCTCACATGCTCCGTATATCCTTCAGGTTCCCTTGTGCTAACTAATCCAAAGTTTTTTATAAGATCAATTATCCTGGGGAGTTACCCCCACACCCTGGGCAGGAGGACAGCTGCTTTTCTAGGTTCGGTCTAGCACTGCCTTTCTGTATGGTTCAGAGCTTGCATAACCACTAGGCAGTGCCAGATCGCACTGGAGACCAAAACAGAAAATGGTAAGATGCTTTTTCTCCCACTAGCCAGGGGATTGGGATTAGCAGGGGGCTAAATTTCTTGTATGAAAAGTGTATGTGAAATTTTAACTCTTGGTACTGGGACCTGATTAATGAGATTTGTTTTCCCCTTATTTTTTAAATGTTTTATGTACATGGTGGATGTTATATTTTAACATTCCTACATAGGTGCTAAAAGCATGTTTTGGCCTACAAGAGGAGAAAAGCTTTGTACATAATGGGGCGGATTTTAAGAGCCCTGCTCGCCTAAATCCGGGCGGATTTAGGCGAGCAGGGCCCTGCGCGCCGGTGCACCTATTTTACATAGGCCTACCGGTGCGCGCAGAGCCCTGGGACTCGCGTAAGTCCCGGGGTTTTCTGAGGGGGGCGTGTTGGGGGGCGGGCCCGGTCGGCGCGGCATTTTGGGGGCGTGTCGGCAGCGTTTTGGGGGCAGGCCCGGGGGCATGGCCACGCCCTCCGTACCCACCCCCAGGTCGCGTCCCGGCGCGCAAGCGGCCCGCTGGCGCACGGGGATTTACGTCTCCCGGGAGGCGTAAATCCCCCGACAAAGGTAAGGGGGGGGTTTAGACAGGGCCGGGCGGGTGGGTTAGGTAGGGGAAGGGAGGGGAAGGTGAGGGGAGGGCAAAAGAAAGTTCCCTCCGAGGCCGCTCCGATTTCGGAGCGGCCTCGGAGGGAACGGGGGTAGGCTGCGCGGCTCGGCGCGCGCCGGCTATACGGAATCGATAGCCTTGCGCGCGCCGATCCAGGATTTTAGTGGATACGCACGGCTACGCGCATATCTACTAAAATCCCGCGTACTTTTGCTTGCGCCTGATGCGCCAGCAAAAGTACGCCAAATCGCGCGGTTTGAAAATCTACCCCAATGCATTAAGCTTAATGTGTTTTCAGTATATAGGCACACACACAGCTACTTTGTCTCCCCCCTCTCTTTTCCCTGTCGTTATGAAGCTATTTTGCTCTGGAATAGTCACACTACAATCCAGAATTCCATTATATTAAGACTTGATTGCAACTTCATCCAAGTCTGATCTTGCCAGGGGGCCTCTAGATCTGAATTTGTCAATAAGATAAGATGATGCTCTGGTCCTTACTTTCATTATTCTCTTTTTGTTCCATTATTTAACTACTGTATTTTATAAGCTATTCTTCCTGATTGCTTTTAGACTTTTATCTCTTCAAGCTTTATGTATATCTCAAATATATTTACTTGTGGGAAGAGAATTCGCTTCTCCTCCCTTCAAAAAAATGAAGCAGATTTGTTAGGCAAGACTTCCCTTGGGTAAATCCGTGTTGACTGTGTTCCATTAAATCATGTCTTTCTATATGCTCTACGATTTTGATCTTGAGAATAGTTTCCACTATTTTTCCTGGCACTGAAGTTAGGCTCACTGGTCTATAGTTACCCGGATCGCCCCTGGAGCCTTTTTTAAATATTGGGGTTACATTAGCCACCCTCCAGTCTTCAGGTACAATGGATGATTTTAATGATAGGTTACAAATTTTAACTAATAGATCAGAAATTTCATTTTTTAGTTCCTTCAGTACCCTAGGATGCATACCAAGACAGTCCAAGTGAGGGGTAAGCTTGGGTAGTGGAACCTCCTGAGCATCCCAATGAAGGTTTGCTGACCCATCCCCGGGAAAAGGAGATAGGGGAAGCCTTTCTCTTTTATCAGAAGTGGGTTGAGCTTACATCTAATCAGTGGGTCCTGGAGATAATATGAGCAGGATATGCGCTGGAGTTTTGCAGTATTCTTTGGGATGTGTTCATTGTGTCTCCCTGCCATTCCCCGCAGAAGAAGCAGACAGTCGAGGCTACAGTAAGATATACCATTTTTTTCATTGTGCCCAAGAAGGACTCCTTTTGTCCCATCCTGGATCTCAAAGGAGTCAACTGTCATTTGTGTGTGACTCACTTTCACATGGAATCATTGCACACAGTGATAATGGCCATACAGTCGGGAGAATTTCTGACCTCCTTGGATTTGTCAGAGGCGTACATCCATATTCCTATCTGATTGGAGCACGAATGCTTCCTGTTTTTGTGGTGCTGGGGTGCCATTATCATTTTCAGGCACTGCCTTTTGGTCTAGCCACCACTCCCATAATCTTTTCCAAGATTATGGTGGTAGTGGTGGCAGAACTGAGAAAGGATGGGGGTCCTTGTACACTCGTATTTAGATGACTGGTTGATTTGGGCCAAGTCTCTGGAAGAGAGCCATCTGGTGATGCTCAAAGTGATCTCCTTGTTGCAGGAGCTCTGTTGGGTGGTGAACCTAGCCAAAAGCACTCTTCAGCCATCTCAGTCATTGGAGTATCAGGGTGTGTGGTTTGATATGAAGCAGGGCAAAGCTTTTCTTCCGGAAGCTCATATTCAAAAGTTGATGGCGCAGGTGTGTTTCTTGGTGAACACTTATATGCCTGACAGTATGGTCCTATCTGCAGGTGCTCGGGTTGATGGCAACTCTGGAAGTAGTACCATGGGTGAGGGCGCTTATGCATCCACTTCAGATTTCCCTGCTCTCTCGATGGAACCCGCAGACTCTGGGACTATTCGATTCGGCTCCACATGCCAATAGAAGTCTGCTCTTACTTCCAGTGGTGGTTGCAAGCGGATCATTTGAGAAAGGGAGTCTCCTTGATGTTGCTGGACTGGTTGGTACTAATGACAGATGCGAGCCTCCAAGGTTGGGGAGCGCTAGAATACAGAGGAGTCTTTCTGGAACATAAATCAGCTGGAAACCAACACAACAACGGTGGCTTATATCAATTGGCAGGGAGGAACCAAGAGCCAGCAAGTATCGGAAAAGATACACTTCCACCCATTCCATAAGTTGGTCTGTCTTAAGGAGATCTCAGCCTCACACATTTCAGGAAAAGACAATATGAGAGCAGACTTTCTCAACAGGGAGAGTCTGGACCCAGGACAATGGGTATTGTTGGGCAAGGCATTCCAGCTGATAGTGGATCACAGGGGCTTTCCATTTCTAGACCTGCTGGTGACTTCTCGCAGTGCAAAGGTTCCTCGATTCTTCAGTCGCAGGAGAGATCCGTAGTCCCTGGAGATAGATGCTCTCGTGCAGGCCTGGCTGGAAGGCAAACTGCTGTATGCCTTTCCCCTGTGGCTCTTATTGGGAAGAATGGTTCAAAGGATCGAAGGCCACAGTGGCACAGTGCTTCTGATGGCACTGGATTGGCCCAGGAGGCCATGGTATGCAGATCTGCAAAGACTCCTGGTGGAAACTCCCCTTTGTCTTCCACCATGCAGGAACCTGTTGCAGCAGCGGCCTGTCCTTCACAAAGATTCGACTCAGTTTTGTCTTACGGTATGGCCCTTGAGAGGGTTTTCTTGTTGAAGTGTGGCTATTCTATTGCGCTGATTGCCACTTTGCTACAAGCACGAAAGTTCTCCACTTCTTTAGCCTATGTGTGGGTTTGGCGCGTGTTTGAGGCTTAGTGTGAAGATCAAGGAGTGCTTCCTCATTCAGTTAGGATCCCACTCATTTTGGAATTTTTGCAGGATGGGTTGAATAAAAGGTTGGCCCTTAATTCTTTGAAGGTACAGGTAGCAGCTCTTGCCTGTTTCAGGGGCCAGGTAAATGGTGAATCATTATTGTCTCATCCTGATGTGGCCCGTTTCTTGAGGGGAATGAAACATCTTCGCCCTCCATTTCGGTTACCGGTTCCTTTGTGGAGTCTTATCCTGGTGTTGGATTTCTTGGCGGGCTCTGTTTTGACCACTGAGTAGCCTTTCCTTGCAGTTACTGACCTTGAAAACGGTGTTTCTGGTGGTGATTTGTTTTGCGCGAAGAATTTCTGAGCTGCAGGCCTTGTCTTGCCTGGAGCTGTGCCTTCGGGTGACTCCAAGGGCAATACAATTGCATACTGTTCCAGCCTTGAATCAGTCTATTTCCTTATCATCTTTGGATAAGGAAAGAGATGTGGAGGAAAACCGCCTGTTGCGTCCCTTGGATGTCAAGAGGAGACGTGAGAGATATGAAGGTTTCTAAACCTTTCCAAAAGTCGGATCCACCTGTTTGTCCTTCATGGTGGGGGGGAAACAGGGTGAGCCAGCTTCGCGGGCTACGATTAAGGTGGTGGTCACGGCCACATATGTGGTGGCTGAAAAGCCATTGCCCACTTGGGTAAGGGCTCGTTCCACTAGGGTTCAGGCAGTGTCATGGGTGGAGGTTAGATTGTTGTCTCCCGTCAACATTTGCTGAGCTGTGACATGGTCCTCTTTACACACCTTTTCCAGTTATTATCGTCTGGATGTGCAGGCCCGGGGGACGCAGCTTTTGCACGTATGGTTTTGACTGGCTTGTGGGCAGCCTCCCACCCTGTTTGGGAGTAGCTTGGGTACATCTCACTGGTTCTGGATTCCTCTGTATGGATGCTAAGAAATGAGAAATTGCTACTTTACCTGATAATTTCCTTTTCTTTAGGATAGACAGATGAATCCAGATTGCCTTCTTTGGCTGCCGAATGATTGTGCTATGGTCCTCCTGCATGGCTATGTGTTCCAGGGGTTACTGGTAAGTGTTAGTCCAGTCCCTAGACTAGTGTTGATGTATTCTTTTTCTGAGCTTCCTGTTGGCTGAGTACTAAAATGGTAATCTGTTTTTAATCAAGTTTTTTGCTAGTCTGCCATAGTTGCTTTTTTTTTTTTTTCTTCTAAATTTATGCTTTAAGTTTCTTAAACATTTTACAATGCAAAAAAAAATAAGAAACTTTTGATTTGCATCATCA
The DNA here is from genome assembly GCF_901001135.1 of Rhinatrema bivittatum. Classification (NCBI taxonomy): domain Eukaryota; kingdom Metazoa; phylum Chordata; class Amphibia; order Gymnophiona; family Rhinatrematidae; genus Rhinatrema; species Rhinatrema bivittatum. The sequence continues at coordinate 215,133,786 of NC_042621.1, read as the reverse complement.
ATATTTCTAACAGAGGTAATACTTTTACTAACATACATATAATGTAAATTCAAATACTTCAGCCCATTTTATAGGTGAGCCATCCAAGGAAATATACACACAAGCAAAATTCATACCAACATGAACTAATAGGAGATAAGCCTTCATTTATTTACCGGTTTTTAATTCCCAAACTAGTGGGTTGTTACTATGCCTTATCCACCTTTGGATAGGTTCTAAGAAGACAAATTTATTTTTTTGGAAGATAATCAAACATTTGCAAGGAAATTTGAGATAGAAAGTGGCCCCTAGAGCCAAAACTCTCTGTCTCAAAAGTAAGAACTGTTTCCACCTTGACTGTGTATCTTTAGAAACGTCTGGGAAAACTTGAATTTTCTGGCCACAGAAACTAAACTCTTTGTTCCTAAAATGTATTTTCCAAGCTATTGTTATAATGTAAACCTATGTGATGTACACACTAACACCGGTATATAAAAAAATCTTAAATAAATAAATATTAAAGTGGCTCTAGTTTGGATGTCATCCACTGAGGCCTCTAAGAAGGCTGTTAAATTAGGACTATCAGTAGATATCACATCCATTTCCCCCTCAGGGGCCAATACATCTCTTCTCTTATTTGATATATAGTACATTTTTGAGATAGTAAGATCTTTTTGTAATACCCAAGATTTATTAAACAATTCTTGAGCCGATAGTAATCTTGTATTCGGGAAATTCAAGAATCTTACATTTTTCCTCCTCATTGTGTTTTCTAGTCCCTCTAGTTTTTTATACATAATTAATGAATCTTTAATAAAAGCAGCCCCAGTGGATTGCAGTGATGTAATCTGCGAAGTAGATGTCACTCCCATTGTCTCTAATTGCATAATACGTTTACTATGGTCTTCCAGATTAATCCTTGTTTCCGCCATAGTTGCTTTTGAAGATAATACTGGCAGGCTACTGCTACTGCAGGAGTATATATACTGTGTTGTCAGTTTGCTCTGTCTCCATCTGCTGGTAGAGGTGCATAACCCACTGGTTGTGGATTCATCTGTCTGTCCTAAAGAAAAGGAAATTATCAGGTAACTAGTAATTTCTCCTAAATAATCACAAAACACAAGGCATTCTTTCCTAGGATCTTGATAGTTTGTGATGCATTCACCTACAAAGTCACTGAGTGATGGAATATAACTGTTACACACCCTCTTTTTAAAATCTTTAGATTGATTAAAAAAAATGAATAGCCTTCCAGACATGATTGGGTCAGGATCACCTTGTCTCCCTCTCCCACCCATGACTCTGAACAGTTTGATTAAAGATTTTATGTTTTAAAATGAAATCTCTTACTAAGTTTTATTACCCAGAAATCGCACATTCAATAAATCCACTGAGTAAACCAGGGTATTTTTATGGGGGAAGACTGATTTCCTAATAAAAACAGAAGTTTAAAACTAACTGGTGGCAGATTCAAAGCAAATCGTATAAAGTATTTTTTCGCTCAATGCACAATCAAGCTTTGCAATCTCTTGGAGGATGTGGTCAAGGCATCTAGCATGGCTGGCTTTAAAAAGGGTTTGGACAGGTTCCTGGAAGAAATGCGAAGTAGACATGGGGAAAACTGTTGCTCGATTCCTGGAAGTGAGCAACAAGAAATGAATCTGCTAGGTAACTCCTGGTGATCTGGATTGACCACTGTCCAAGACAGGAGTCTGGGCTCCATGGACCTTTTCTCTGACACGGTATGGCACATCTTTTGTTCTTATGAGCATATGGCCACTGTGCTACAGATATATTATAAAATATTATTCATCTGTTAGTGATAAATGACCACAGAGTTGGTGAGGGATGTCTGCTGCTCTGATTTCAACAAAAGTGGCATAAACTAGCCTGCTGAAATCTGTCCCACTTTACATAGAGAGAACTGAACCAGATAAAGCAGAACCTCTACTTGCTTGCCATTTGTGTGTCACTTTCTAAAAATTGTACAATGCTGTATAAATATAATTGCCATACATGCATTCCAAGAATAATAATCACATAAACTTGGATTACAGCTTTCAAACTGTTTTGGGTTGTTTTTTTTTGTTGTTGTATAGATTCTTTCCTTCGAAATCGCTCAAGTTCTGATCATGAAGCTACAGCCATGATGAAAGCTCAGTTCATGAGTCTCTGGGATGGACTAGATACAGATTTCAACTGTCAGGTAAGTTGAAAGTGTCCAATTCCTGGGGTGGCTGATGACTGGATGCTGCCTTACAGGAAATCTGAGTTTGAATCCTGAACCCAGCTTCTGACTGGGGGTGTTGCAGAGGCAATGTTCACAGCCCGGGGGGGAGCAGTTCTCAGCCATTGCACAATGGCAGCCTTTAATGGCCAGACTCAAGAGGCAGGCTTGCCAGGATCAGCATGTGGCCTCTCACAGAAGACTGTCATGTGAGGGCTAGCAACAGGGAATGAGTTGTAAAGGAGGGAAACCTTGGGTAGTTGTAAATGAAAGCTTATTGCATCTTGGACCAACAGAGTGCTGGAGGTGGAAGCCTGAAGGAACAGGAGGAAACTGCAAGGCCAAAAAAATATATATTGTCAACTGAGGAGGAGCCCAGTGATTTAGAGACATCTTGCGTACGAAGCAACAGGCTAGCTGCTAGAGGAATTGCTTTAAATTGAACTAATATACAGCAGGTGCTTTAAACCCCAAAGCATTGCAAATTTCTGACTTCAGTTTATGTTCTCTAGTGCCTTGAGTATATAGTAAGGGTATTGGTCCTGGAGAAAGCTGGAGGATTTGTAGCTGGTGACTCCTTTAATGAGACCAACAAAAAAGCTTTTGTAGTACTTTGGCTTTGGAGTCAATCCCCTCCCCTCCCCTCCCTCCGCTTTTTCAAAAGCTGTTGGTAAAGCATGTGTGCATGCATTATTGCAATATATACATGCCTTGTGCAGGAGGTGCTCGCTGCTCTGAGGGCTCAGCCTATTCTTTGCCACTCAAGTCCTGATTGGGTGATGGCTTGGTTCTGATGTATAATTTTTATTTTTTATTAAGATGGGAAGTAAATATAAGTACAGCCTTTTTTTTTTTTTTCACTAGTCGCCCTCCCCTGCCATTTTGCAAGCACTCTTATGAATGGGTGATCTGCAGGACAATTGTCATAATGGAGTAAGGGGATAAAGGAGGATACAGTGCTCTGTGCATCTGGTACTAGTAAAATACAGTCTAAAGACAAGCCGGATATAAAAAAAAAAAAAGTGATACTGAGGAGTGCAAAAAGCTTTGTCTTTTGCCTGAAGTCACAAAAGAAATGAAATAATCCAGAAAAGCCAAATTTTGTGACAAATGGAAAAACATTGTCCATGTTTTATTTTGAACTTTATTATATAATGGGGGGAGGGAGGGGAGGGGAGAACAGAAAATGGTTGAATAGTGGTGATCTTTGCAGATTTTTGCCAAGGTTTTATATTAAATGTATTTATATTTGTGATATGCCATAATACCAAGGCCCTCAGGATGTGGAACCACAACATTTTAAAATTTAACCTATGTATACTGTTATGCTCAGCTGTCCGTGGCCTACCCCACAGACCGCCGCTCGCGCCTGGCCAAGTGACCCTGAAAAGTGGCAGGACGTTGCCAACGATCCCAACGCAGCAGGACAGCGCTGCCCACTCCTACACGGTGCATCCTCTTTAGGCGAGCACATGCACCTCTTGTCAGTATTTAAAGAAATTGTGGTGGGAAGACCTTCAGGGCCCCTAATGATGACGTCAACCCCACGGCCCTATATAAAGGCAGAGTTCTGGACTTAACTTGCCTCAGCAACAGGCCCTCCCGAGTAGAGCATGTTGCTCCAGCGTCATGTCTTCCGTTCCATCCCTGTCTTCCGTTTTTTTTTTCTCCTTCATTGCCCTCCTGTTCTTCTCCTTGCCTGCCCTGCCTATCTGTCCCTCCTCTCAGATGGATGCCTGGTGTGACCTCGGCCTGATCTCTGATACGCCTAAGCCCTGCCTGCCTTTGACCATTGCCCGGATCTTGGACTCACCTGACGGCCTCCTGCTTACGACCCAAGCTATCCAAGGACCACCACTTCTAGCATCAGCAAAGACCCCCATCTTAAACCTGCCGGCCCCAGCACCCAAAGGCTTAACCCGAGGGGAACGAGGGCTGGTATAGGCGAAGTTCCCACCAGGTCTCTGCTTCACCGGGTCTGCCTGCCAACTGTGGGAACCTGCAGGGCTCCTCCCTGCAGGCTGTGCCAATCCTGCCTCGGCCCAAGAGTCCACAGACACAACAAATATAATGAAATACATTTAAAAACAAATATCAATGACATAATCCAACCACCAGTACTGTGCCAGGGCAAAGATATAACATCAACAATAAATAATCACATTACATACAATAATATTTAGGACAGGCAGCGTATACCAAGAAGGTTGAATACTATTTACAGCATATACCATGTTCTGCATCCATAGCGTATGTTATCACTTAAACTAAGAAGAATAAGAAAAGTTTCCAGAATCCCACCAGGAAAGTGTTACCCCAACTAAGCAGGCTTAAAAACATTCGGGCCGATACATTAAAGTCCGCGGGAGCGACAGCTGTCAGCGGGTTTGACAGCCGACGCTCAATTTTGCCGGCGTCTGTTCTCGAGCCCACGACAGCCACGGGCTCGGAAACAGGACGCCGGCAAAATTGAGCATCTGGTTTTCGACCCGACAGCCGCGGACAGACTTACAATTTTTTTTTTTTTTACTTTTGGAAACTTTCGGGACCTCTGACTTAATATCACCATGATATTAAGTCGGAGGGTGCACAGAAAAGCAGTTTTTACTGCTTTTCTGTGCACTTTCCCGGTGCCCAAAGAAATAAGCGCCTACCTTTGGGTAGGCGCTAATTTCTGAAAGCAAAATGTACGGCTTGGCTGCACATTTTGTTTTCTGAATCGCGCAGGAATATCTAATAGGGCCATCAACATGCATTTGCATGTTGCGGGCGCTATTAGGTTTGGGGGGTTGGACGCGCGTTTTCGGCCCCTTACTGAATAAGGGGTAACGCTAGCGCGTCGAAAACGCGCGTCCAATAGAGGATTAACTGTACTGTATCGGCCCGATTTGTCTGTACAGTGCTCCCCGGATACATTAAGTCTCGACCAATATCCCAACCCCACTACTTGAAGTAAAGGGTTGGGGAGTACCCTTAAGCCTTGAAAACATCAGCCCTCAAGAAGGATGATAGCAATCTTAAGATAGCGCTGATTATTATATACACCATCTGAAGAACCAAAAGAACCTATACACCTGTAAAGCTGACAACCCTTAAGTGCTACTGAAGCATCAGCTCAATAAAGAAGACAATCAACCACATCCCACTGTATGGATACTGAGTCAACGCTGGATCTGTTAGTTGAAAGACAGAAAAAGCTATGCCTTGAGCTGTTTTGAAAATGGAGGTACTTCATAGGGAAGTTTGTTCCAAGGTTGGGCAAAGCAGCAGAAGGCTCTTGGCAAGTAGCAGCCAGCCTGTCACTGTGACTGAAATGCACAGAGGTATTGTATGTGTTTCATTACTTCCTTAGGTTGGCTGTGCTGGAGCAGTCCAACACCCTATAGGTCAAACACAAGATTTTAAAGTGACCCTAGCATGAACAGGAGCTAGTGCAAAGCTTTATATATGGGGTGATATGATCATCCGGTGTTAGCCTACCAGAAGGCAAGCTAAGGCATTCAGAAGTATCTGCAGCCATCTAAGATACTTCTTTGGAAGACCCTCATACAGGGCACCCTAATAGTCTGTGCAGAACATAACAGCAGCATTTAACAAGGTGGTGAGTTCATTTTTATTAAACCACAGTTTTAACTCCCATAATAAATGGAAGTGGAAAAGGCACTGCTAGTAACTTTTTTTTTAAATATATAAAATTAGCTCCAAGAGGTGTGTCCAGACTACGGGTATCCTTTCTAATCAGAAGGTGCTCCCCATTTAAGAACAGTTTTTTACCAAAAGAGTAATGGGAGCTTGATTTCTCACCATTTTATTTAGGTTCAGTTTTAATTTATTGGTTCATGCTCAGTCCCACAGCTGTGAGGCATACATTTAGATTACCCATGATCTTATTGTCGTCTGTCTCCAATGTCACATATAGGTGAATATCATTGGCATAAAAATGAGCTCCTACTCCAAACTTCCTATTTGAGGTGGTCATTTAGTAAGCATTTTTCCCGTAGACACAGAACGGAAGAAAATCTTTAGTAAATAAGCCTTTAAGTTACCTAATGGCTGTAAAAAAAAGAATGAAAAACACAGGAAATAATCAAGACCCCACAGGCTAGAGAAACAGGTGAAGAGCAAAATTTGCTTATGATCACCACCTGTGACTTTCCCTCCAAGAATGAAGCACTCCACTTGTGCACAGTGCCCTGAATACCCAGGGACAGTAACCTGGCTGACAGCAACTGACTGTCAATCAAGTCAAAGGTGACTGAAAAATTGAAGAACACTAATACAAATGTCCCTTTATTTGCTGCTCACAATAGCTTATCCATTTAGCCAACCACATTGTCTTGGTTCCCTGACCTGCACGAATTGCTGACTGACGGGAAAAGGATATTTTGATCATGAAGGTACTGGAACAAAATGGCTGAAACAGGACAATAATCCAGCAGCAGCTACAGATTGAAAGGTTTGGGTTTTGGTTTTTTTTTAGTGGATGGACCACAACCTGCTTAAGACTGAGGCATCACACCTTCCCACATAGAGGTGTTATTGATCAGATCCAGCTATTTCATGAACCCACCCCTAATTAATTTCAGTATGACTTGAAGTAAAGGATCTAAAAAGGGGGCAGACGACTTTTATTGCCAAGATTAGCTTAAGATCTTATTTCCTGGAGCATCATTAAAGGAACTCAAGAGTCTGTTCCTATTGTGATTCTTGGGCTGAATTCTCAGCACAATCTAGGGAATCGTGGCCCTTTGTGGGTTTTGATTTTCATCCATAAATTCCTGGATTTTTTCAAAGGTGACATTCAGTTTAAACCAATATTCACCCTCATTTTAGGCTGACTAAAAAGCTGCTCCAGAGCTGCAGATGCAGTGTTGCAATGCCTCCAGCCACTGCTGGAAGCCATTACTGGCCAAAGTGCATGCTACGTTTCAAGTCCCACTCTCCTCCAGTGAAAGCACTTGCCCTCCAGTGCCAAAATATTTCAAGTTCTGCCTCCTCACCCCCCCCCCCCCCCCAAGCAGCTAAAGTACCTGCTGTCTGGTGCCATGAATGCATTTTAAGCAAGCCCTGTCCACCAGAAGCACTTACCAGCAGGCTCCCTGGCCCTGCATAAAAGCAGAAGGGCAGTGTTGCAGAGCGAGGGCATCTCAGTAAATATGCTGCTGAAGGCGAGAGAAGAAGCCTAGAGCCACCACTAGTAAGGATGAATGCTGTTGCAGTGTGTGTGAGGGGGGAGCGATATTCTCAGTGGGTGAGAAGAGAGAAAGAGGGGCATATTAGGCAGGGAATGGGGTAGAGAAGATGCCGCTGAGTGGCTGGGTGGGAGAATCTGGTCATTTATTATCCTGGCTTCTTTCCACCAAAATAAACTCCATATTTACCAAGAAAAATGTCATTTTTTTTTCAAATGCTTTTCTCCTGTTTTTGTTCTTATAATAAGCCCTAATACATTTCTGGGAAAAATAAAGAGCAATAAAACCCAAAATGAAGGTCCCTAATCATTGGTTGAGTCTTGGTGGAAGAACAACAATTGGGCTTGCTAAGAGTAGTGCAGGTATCATTAGTGGTTCTTCTGAAATCAATTTCACATGAAGCTTAGTAACCTCTTTTGAAAAGAATAATGCAGGTCTTGCACAAGAGATAAATGAACACCCAAATGTGTCTTCCACAATATGTTTCAGCAAGTTGTTGGCTGTTTCAAGGGCTTGGAAGAGCTGGAGATAAGGGTAGAGTAATCTTTTTTTGCCTTAACAGTTTCCTTATTGTACCAATCCCAATGGTATTTCTAACAGCCCTTCCTCTGTACTTAGGCAGGCCAATCCATACTGGTGGGTTATGCCCTCCTACCAGGAGATGAAAACTGAGTAAAACTAACTTGCTGATGTCACTGACATATAGCCCTGCCCCGACATCAGTCTGCCAATATTCTCAATCTTCAGTAGATGGTGGTCATGCTTCTCCCATGTGTGGATTTCTCATGTTAAAAAATATATAAAATAAAAATCAGAGGATAAAAGATGATGAATTAGATGCAGTGCTTGAGCTCCTGAGGTGACCCCTGATTGATCCCTCCTCAGTTGAGTAGATTAAGTCTTGAAGCCAGGCTAGGCATAGACTTATGAATTACGAGGTTGTGCTCGGCAGTGAAAGCTTGTGCCCTTCCCCCCCCCCCCCCCCCCTCCCAAATAGCTGGTTGTGCTCTCAGCCAGGGAAGAGCTAGAGTGGCAGACCTGGAGAAACTGAGTCAGACAGAGGTATGTAGATGAAACCTTCAGGAAGATAGCAGCCAAATCCCAACTCCAGTCTGGAAGCCCTGGTGTTACCTTGGAGGAGGAAGATCTCCTGGTCAGAGAACATCAATTTGGTGCTGCAGGAAGTAATCCTGTAGCAAAGACCTGCTCTCCAGATGATGCATTGTCATCTCAAACTGAGGATGTGTTTCCCAGGGCTACTGCCCAGGATGGAAGGGTTAGATTGGCCATCATAGTTGGTGATTTGATTATTAGGAATGTAGATAGCTGGGTGTCTTTTGACGTGAGGATCTGTTGGTAACATGCCTGCCTGGTGCAAAGGTGGCGGACCGCTCACATCACCTAGATAAGATTTTAGACAGTGATGGGATGGAGCCAGCTGCCGTGGTACATGTGGGCACCAATGACATAGGAAAATGTGGGAGGGAGGTTCTAGAAGCCAAATTTAGGCTCTTAGGTAGAAAGCTGAAATCCAGAACCTCCAGGGTAGCATTCTCCGAAATGCTCCCCATTCTACATGCAGTCCCCAAAGGCAGGCAGAGCTCAATGCATGGATGAGATGATGATGCAAGGAAGAGGGATTCAGTTTTATAAGGAACTGGGGAACCTTTTGGGGAAGGAAGAGTCTTTTCCGAAGGGATGGGCTCCACCTTAACCAGGGTGGAGCCAGGCTGCTGGCGCTAACTTTTAAAAAGGAGATAGAGCAGCTTTTAAACTAGAACAAAAGAGAAAGCTAACAGTCGCTCAGCAGCACATGGTTCAGAGGGAGGTATCTTCTAAGGATACTAATGAAGCAGGAGAAAAAGTAGTCCATGTGCCTGTAAGTAAAGAATCACCTGAGCTACCAAAATTCCAAATAATCCCTGTCAGCTGAAAAACGGGCTGTTAACACAAATAAAAAACACACTTTAAAATGTCTGTATGCCAATGCCAGAAGTCTAAGAAGTAAGATGGGAGAGTTAGACTCTGTGTAGCAATGAATGATGAAATAGACTTAATTTGCATCGCAGAGACATGGTGGAAGGCTGAAAACCAATAAGATAGTGCCATATCAGGGTACAAATTATATCACAATGATAGGAAGGAACAGCTTGGTGGGGGGTGGTGCTTTATGTCTGTGATGGCATAGAGTCCAACAGGATAAGGATCCTGAAAGAGTCTAAATGCACAATAAAATCTTTGAGTAGAAATCCCATATATGTTGGGGAAGAGTATAGTGATAGGAGTATACTATCATCCACCTGGCCAAAATGATGAGACAGATGATGAAATGCTAAGAGAAATTAGGGAAGCTACCCAAATTGATAGTGCAGTTACTGGGTAAATGTAACATCAGGACATGCTAGAGAGAGAAAGTTCCTGAATGGAATAAATAATAGATTTAAGGAGTAATTGGTTCAGGAACTGACGAGAGATCTAATTTTTAGTGGAGCGCAGGATTTGGCGAGAGAGGTAACGGTGCTGGGGGCTGCTTGGCAATAGTGATCACAACATGTTCAAATTTGAATTAATGACTGGAAGAGGGACAATAAGTAAATCTATGGTTCCAGCTCTAAGCTTTCAAAAGGGAAACTGATAAAATTAGAAAAACTGAAAGGGGCAGCTACAAAGGTTAAGAATGTACAACAGGTGTGGATGTTTAAAAAAAAAAAATCTTAGAAGCGCAGTCCAGATGTATTCCACGCATTAAGAAAGGTAGAAGGAAAGCCAAACAATTGCCAGCATGGTTTAAAGGTGAGGTGAAAGAGGCTATTTTAGCTAAAAGATCTTCCTTCAAAATTGGAAGAAGGACCCATCTAAAGAAAATAGGAAAAAGTATAATCATTGGCAAGCTGTGAAGGCTACGCTGAGACAATGGTATATAAATGACAATAAACCTTAAACATCAATAAACCTTAAGTTAATTATAAAACATTGATAAGACAGGCTAGAAGGAAATCTGAAAAAAAGCTGGCAAAAACTTAAAAAAAAATAAAAAAAATAAATTATATATATATATATATATATATCCAAAGCAGGAAGCCTGCAAGGGAGTTGGTTGGACTGTTAGATAATCGAGGGGTTAAAGGGCACTGTGGAATGACTAAATTAATTCTTTGCTTCATTATTTACCAAGGAGGATGTTAGGGAGATACCCGTTCTGGGGACAGTTTTCAAGCATTACAGTTCAGATGAACTGACCGAAATCATAGTGAACCTGCAAGATGATGTAGTAGGCCAGATTGACAAACTGAAGAGTAGAAAATCACCTGGACTGAATGGTATACACCCTAGGGTTCTGAAAGAACTCAAAAATGAAATTTCAGACCTTTTAAAAGTAACTTGTAACCTATCATTAAAATCATTCATTGGCCGCTTTCCATTCTTCAGATGCAATGTAACATCAATATATTAAAAGGGCTCTAGAAGTGATCCGTGAAACTGTAGACCAATGAGCTTGACTTCAGTGCTGAGCAAAATCGTGGGAACTATTTTATAAAGAATAAAATCATAGAACATATAGATAGACATGATTTGATGGAACATAGCCATCATGTATTTATATAAGGGAAGTCTTGCCTCACAAATCTGCTACTTTTTTTTTTTAAAGGTGAGAATAAACCTGTGGATAAAGGTGAACCGATAGATGGGGGGTGTATTTGCGTTTTCAGAAGGCATTTGACAAAGCCTCTCATGAGAGGCGTCTAAGAAAACTAAAACTTTATGGGACAGGAGGAGATGTCCTTTTGGGGATTGCAAACTGATTAAATGACAGGAAACAGAGAGAAGGTTTAAAAGGTCTGTTTTCACAGTGGAAAAAGATAAACAGTGGAGTGCCTCAGAGATCTGTACTTTGACCGGTGCTTTTTAATATATTTATAAAGGATCTGGAAAGGGTACGATGTATGAGGTGAACAAATTTGTAGATGACAAAATTATTTATTTTATTTATTTATTTATAGTTTTTTTATATACCGCCGCTCATCAGAGATATCACGTTGGTGTACAGTGAACAAGAACTTACGCCGGAGCATTATACATTTAACAAGAGTTAATATATAGGTATTTGAACAAAAAACAAGTTGAAGCAATTAAGAACAAAACAATCATTAGTTAAATCTCAAGCAGATTGTGATAAATTGCAGGAGGATTTTGCGAGACTGGAAGATTTAGCACTTTGAAGCGCTGAAAAAAGCGCAAAAAGCGGAATATAAATAAATAAATAAAACCATATGGCAGACAAAATATAATGTGGATAAGTGCAAAGGAAAAATAACCTATGCTATATTTACATGATGTTAGGTTCCATGTTAGGAGTTACCACTCAGGAAAAAGATCTGGGAATCATAGTTGATATTACATTGAAATCATTGGCTCCGTGTGCTATTAGGAAGGGAATGGCAAATAAAATGGAGGATATCATAATGCCTCTGTATTGCTTCATGGTTAGACCACATCTTGAATACTGTGTGCATTTCTGGTCGCCACATCTCAAAAAAGATATATTTCCTAGCATGTAGCCAAATGGACTCGGCCAAGATCTCCATGATTCTGGAATTTTTACAGGACAACCTGAAGAAAGGATTGTCCCTCAATTCCCTCAGGGCCGAAGTGAACGGAACCAGTCTGTCGGCACATCCGGACATGGCCCATTTCCTAAAAGTGGTTAAACCACTCCGACCACCCTTAAAGTAGCCGGTCCCCCTATGGAACCTCAATCTAGTATTGGACTTCCTAGCAGGACCTTCCTTCAGACCCCTGCGCAGTCTGTCCCTACGTCTATTAACACTATAGACGGTATTCTTGGTGGCAATATGCTCAGCCCGTCGCATCTCGGCACTATCCTGTCAGGAACCATTCCTTCGATTTACTCCAGGAACAGTACAGCTTCGCACTGTCCCCTCCATACCAAAGGTGATTTCGGAGTTTCACTTGAATCTGTCCATCTCCTTACCATCACTGGAGGGACACAAGGACACAGACTCCCGCCTTTTTTGCTATCTAAACTTTGGCAGACTCCTAGTGCGGGACCTGGAGCACTCGGAACCGGTCTGCAAAACAGATCGATGGTTTATTCTTCATGGCAAGAAAAAACAGGGCGAAGCAGCTTCGCGAGCCACTATAGCTCGCTGGATCAAGGAAGTAATCAAGGCAACTTACATAGAGGCAGGGAAGCCTTTACCCCTTCAGGTCAAGCTGATTCTACTAGGGCGCAGGCAGTATCTTGGACGGAGGCTAAGCTACTGTCGCCCGCCGACATCTGTCGAGCAGCAATGTGGTCTTCCCTACACACCTTCTCCAGGTTCTACCGCCTGGACGTCCAGGCTCGAGAGGACGCAGCCTTTACAAGGACGGTGTTAACTGGACCATGGGCAGCCTCCCGTCCCATTCGGGAGTATCTTTTGTACATCCCACTGGTCCTAGTGGAGGTGGTGGAGACAAGGACAGTATCTGAATTCAAGAAAGCATGGGACAAGCATAGGGGATCTCTGAGAGAGCAATAGGGATTATAGAGGATGGTCAGACAAGATGGACTGTGTGGTCTTTTTTTTTTTTTTCCCCCTGCCATCATGTTTCTATTGGATATTTTATGCAGCAGTAACCTGTTGGGCCTTCAAAAAAGAGTAAAGCCTCCTTTGGCTTTTCCTCCTTTTGAATGCACCACCCCCAGGCAGACTGGCTCTTGAAGGTACCAGCCTGGGAATGATCTCTGAGGTAGCAGGGCTTCTGCCCCCTGTGTCCAGGGAGCATGGCATCAGATGTGATGCCTTGGGGCAAGAGACAATGTCCCAGCAGCAAACTCCAAGCCCCTGATAGTCCAGAGACCGAGCGAGCTGGCTGACGACAGAGGGAGTGAGGCTTCTACCTCGTGCATCCAGGAAGCAAGGTGATTGTTGTGGAACCTTGGGGAGGAAGCCCCAGCAGCAAATCCCAAGCTTTTGATTTGTTCTGATCATCTGAGTTTCCATTTGTTTTTCCTTTCTCTCTGTGGATATATTGAGGATTGTAGAATTAAAAATCTGTTGTGTGCTGCTAACTTTGTTCCGCAGGTTACAGCCAATATCAAAGCTGAATTCAAAGCAGTTTTTTAGTATGGTTTAATGAGGAGGACAACTGGGCAGACTGAATGAGCCAAATAGTCTTTCTGTACTGTCATATATTATGAAAGGGTTTGTCAGGATAATAAATTCAGGGCTTAGCCAAACAAACCCTGAGTTTTAATTTCACGCCCCGCTGAATGGGTACATTTTTAGCCAAGTAAGTCCTGGCTAAAACCTGCCCGAATGAAAAGGCTGTGTGGAGGCATTCTGGGGGTGGGCTTTAAATGTAGCTAGGTAAAGATAATTGAGGTGGAAAAGAAGGTCTAAAGTTAGCTGGGTAGACTAATCCTGCTAACTTTGGCTGGGAAATTCAGTGGGAAACTTAACTGATAACTTGGCATATTCAGAAGGACTTTAAGTTAGCAAGGTAAGTTTACCCAGCTAACTTCGCACTGTTCAATATTACCCCGTAAGTTACTATATAATGTGCTAGATAGCATTTCTCCTGTATTATGCATAGAAAGATGTAATGTGTAGGACACGTGAAACCCATGTCAAGCTTCAGACATCAGCAGATTAAACTTTTGAATGAGGTGAGCAGTATTTCTAAAGCCTGAAGCTAACATGAGGTGAGCAGTTTTCCTCTCAGTCCCATTTAACTGGCACTTGCCAAAACTCAGTGAGGCAGTTTTGATGACAGGAAGCTCATTGCCATTGATGTATTCTCCCCCCGGGATCTGAAATCTCTCCCTCCTTTTCCAGTGTATAAAACCTAGCAAGAGCACTGAAGTCCTGGTCATTTACTGCCATCCCATATTTAACTTGGATGGCAGCTTCATGGTGAGAATCATAAATAATTTTAAACAAATTTGTATGTGGGAGGATCTAAACTTGTTTCCAGCACTGACCTCGGTCTACATGAGTTGAATGAAGTATAATGTTTGCAGGAAATCCATGCTAAGATTCTCATTTGATGTTCTACTGTAGGTGATTGTCATGGGCGCTACCAATCGTCCTCAGGACCTGGACTCTGCCATAATGAGAAGAATGCCCACCCGCTTCCACATCAATCAGCCTGTAAGTAAGCATGCGGGTTCCATTGTCAAGGCAGTTTGACCTATTCTACCAGCTTGTAACCCCCTGGCTCCCAGCAAGGACTCTGCCTGCACTGTAACATCAGCATATTAGCAGTGCCAGTGCCGTACTCTCCCTTGCAACTGAGACATAAAGAAACTCCATGACTGTTGTCGATATTGGGGGGGGGGGGGGGAGAGAGAGATATAGGGAGTAAAATAAAGTCTCATAATAGGTCAGGCTGAATTAATACCATACTGAATTGCGTATCCCTATTTTTGGGTCCTTTCCCCATATTGCAAGAGAATGCATGCATACTCCTGCTGCTGGACACTGTATAGATATGGGCAGTTTTATGACGCTAGCGCCTGCTGTTTTGGAAACAGCAATTATAACATTGGAATAAGAATATTCTTTTAAATGGCTGCCATAACGGACATTAATGACCAGAAAATAAAAATAGGTTAATTAATAGCCTGAAAGCTATCAAAAATCAACACACATACACCCACCCACATATCAAATGGTGACTTTTTCTCAAGTAGGAACACTTTTTCATCTTCATTTTGAGATCTGAACCAGTCCTGTTAACACCCACAGCAGCATAAGAATGGAGATAATTTCAAAAAAGCAATTTTATCTTGTTGCAGGATAACGGAGAGGAGGCTTATTCCTGTATAACTATACATATCCCAAAATTGTGATTGATATCCAGATATGAAAAGTTTCCCCAGCCCAGAGCTTTTGAGCTACAAAATCTTATCAATGAACCATTCTGACAGCACAATATAATGTGCACTGGACCAGTTCTTTCCATTGTGATACTGTACATATCTTTCTTCACAGGCTTTGAAGCAGAGAGAAGCAATTTTAAAACTGATCTTGAAGAATGAAAATGTAAGTAAAACATTGGGGAAGACCTCTAGGAGCCATTAGCTAGATGGTAAAATCTAGGGGAAGTAGAAGAGCACTGGACAAAAATAAAAAAGATATCATAAAGGCAAATCATCTTTTTATTAGAAAGTAAATAAAGGAAAGAGAGGATGCTAGTTTTATAAAGAAGAAGCTGAAAAGGTAAGGGAGAAAAGGTTAGACTTCTTAAACTACAAGAAATCACAGAGAGAGGAAGACAGGCGATAATATCTGCAAAAACACTGGGCAACAAATTTTCACAAAAGTCATGTTACGGAAATGAAATTAGTCAATTCTTATACATTTCCATGTGCTAAACATGAATGTGGACTGTGAAAAATGCAAAATTGGCTCTAGTTTTTTTGTAATATGCAATAATATAATTACATCTTGAATTGTATGCCAATAGTAAGAGACCTATGGTTAATACCGTTTGAAAAATGAAGTCATAGACTACATCTTAGATTTCTTTGCTTGTCTCTTGTACACCTGTTCGGGAGCATCTCTGTGGAGTGTCCAGCAGCAGTCAGCCAGCATGAATATTTCAAATGCTCACCCTTTCTGACTGGGCTTCATATAGTACACTGCTCATGTCAGCTTACTCAGCAGCAGCATGGCAGTAGAACTGCATTGCATCAGAAAATGATGTAATAAACTCTGAATGATGTGTGCATGATGGTATGATGTAATATTACATCATTCTAGGCTTATTTACAGTCCTACTGGATAAATTTACATGACTAAACATAGAACGTGAACTATATTAAATATCTTCAAAACAAGAGCCAATAAAAACTTTTCATGGTCATGTTCGTGTTCAGCACATCAAGATACTACAGAGTAGGACCTTTTTAGGTCAGTAACACTTTCATTGTTGCCCAGTGAAATTAATAGAAGCTGGGAAAGTAGTCATGAATGCAAAAATTCAAAAGAGAAAAAAATAGCAAATATGGTAAAATGGGAGGACGACTTTTTTTTTTTTAAGATATGTTAGTGATAGAAGAAAGTGCAAAAGTGGCATTGTGAGATTCAGATGAAGGAGAGTAATATGTAAAGGCTAAGGGAAAAGCAAAATTGCTTAAGAAATGTTTCTGTTCTGTGTTCACTGTGCAAGGGCCTGAAGCAGGACCACATAAAATGAACAAAAAATAAGTTTGGAAGTGAGATAAACTTTAATCAGTTTTCAGAACAGTGTGTTCGTGAGGAGCTAACTAAACTTGAATGTAGATAGGCAATGGGGCTGGATGGATACATCCAAGGGTACAAAGGTAGTTGTACTGGCTGACATTTTCAGTGCTTCTTTAGAGTCAGGAATAGTTCTGGAGGCGGGCAGATATGGTTCCTGTTCATTAAACTGGAAGTAAGGAGACTAGGAACTACAGACCAGTTATTATGACCTCTGTGATGACCAAATTAATGGAATTGCTGCTAAAACAGAGGATAGTAAAGTTTTTGAAATCCAGTGGATTGCAAGATCTGAGGCAGCATAGTTTTATCAGAGGTAAATCTTCTCAGACCAATCTGATCAATTTCTTTGATTGGGGTGACGAGGAGAGTTGGATCAAGGGAGAGTGCTAGATGTAGTGTACTTAGATTTCAGTAAGATTTTGACACAGTTCTGCATAGGAGACTTATAAATAAATTGAATGCCCTGGTATGGGACCTAGAATGACTGACTAGGTTAGAAACTGAAAGAATGGAAGGCAAGAAAGCATAGTGGTAGATAGTTTTCTCTAGGAGGCAGGGATGTTACTAGCAGTGTGCCTCAGGGATCAGTACTTGCACCAGTTCTTTTCAACAGTTTTGAGGATTGTTGGGAAAGGTTTGTCATTTTATCAATGATACCAAAATCTGTAACAGAGTAAATAGCCAGGAAGGTATGGCAAACAGGAGGAGGGATCCAACAAAGCTTGAGAAATGGTCTAGGGTCTGGAAGCTAAGATTTAATGCTAAAAAATACAAAGTAATGCTTTTAGGATGCAAAACCCAAGGGAGAGGAACAGGATTGGGGGTGAAATTCTTTTAAGCATGAAGGAAGAGTGGGATCTGGGGGTGATTGTATCTGATAATCTTAACAAGGTCAAATAGGTGGATAAAGCGATGGTAAGCCAAAAAGATGCTTGGCTGCATAGGGAGAGGAATGATCAGCAGAAAAAGGGAGGTGATATTGCCCTGTATAGGTCCCTGGTGAGACCTCACTTGGAATACTTTATACAGTTCTGGAGACCATACCTTCACAGGTGGATGGAATTTGTCCTGAGGGTGGCTACTAAACTGGTCTGAGGTCTTTGTTCTAAAACATATGGCGATAAGACTTAAAGATCTAAACATATATATACCCTAGAGCAGAGCTTTCCAAAGTGTGTGTCGCGACACTTTACTGTGTCGCCTGAGGTGTGCCGGTGTGTCGCGCAAGCCCGGTGCACGTGACACACCGGCAAGTGCAGGGGCCGGGAACCCATGGCTCCGAGCCAGATATGGCTCTTTTGAGGGCTGCATCTGGCTCGCAGACAAGTGTCGCCACACTTTCCCGCTGACCCAGCTGCTCCCCGGTCCTCCCCCCCCGGGGGGAGGGGAGAGAGAGTGAATGAGCGGCTCGCTCATTCACTCTCTCTCCCCCCCACCTCCACCCCGGGAACTCGCGGCAGCAGCAGCCTCCTCCCAACGCTAACCTCTTCATTTTCAGCGGAGGCGGAGTCCCATCGGCCGCGGTTGAAGCTCTTCATTTTCCTCCGAGCCGCGCTGCAGTCTTCTTTTCTTCGGGCCGATGCCGAGCGCACTAGCGTGGCCTCTTCTTGCCGCTCACTCACCCGATACTCTCCACTTCCTCTTCCGGGCCGCGGGGGGGGGGGGGGCGTGTGTGTGTGTGTGTGTGTGAGTGTGAGAGATTGCATGTATGTGAATGATTGAGAGCCTGTACATGTGAAAGAGAGTATGTCTGTGATTGAGAGCCTGCCTGTGAGAGAGAGAGAGCATGAATGTAAGTTTACCATTGGGAACCTGTATGTGTAAGTTTGTGATTGAAAACCTGTTTGTGTGAAAGAGTATGTGTGTATGATTGAAATCCTTTGTATGTGAGAGAAATCATGTGTATGTATGATTAAGAGCCTGTGTTTAAATGAGAGAGAGAGACCATGTGTGTCTGTGTGTGATTGAGAGCTGGTTTAGGTGATGGAGCAGGTGAGTATGTGATTGAGAGCCTGTGTTTAAATGAGAGAGAGAGAGCATGTGTGTCTGTGTGTGATTGAGAGCTGATTTAGGTGAGGGAGCATGTGAGTATGTGATTGAGAGCCTGTGTGTAAATGAGAGAAAGAGAGGACATGTTTGTAAGCATGTGAATGAGAGTCTGTGTGAGAGAAAAGGACAGCATGTATGTGTGTGATTGAAAGCCTGTGTGTGTGTAAGCGTGAAAAGATAGACAGCATGTGTGTAAATGTGTAATTAAGAGCCTATATAAGTGAGAGAGAAAAAACATGTGTATATGTGAGTACTGAGAGCATGTGTGTATAGGTGTGTCATTGAGAGCCAGTGTGAGAGAGAGCGCTGGTATGTGACTGAGAGAGGAGAAAGTTCCAAGCAAACCACCCCTCCTCCTGCTAATTCAGAACAATCTCAGGACACCTGGATATCAAATGTTCCCAGGTATGCAGAGCAAAAAAATGTTTGTATCCTTATTATTTTTCATTACTGGGTCTTTGTGTCTGCTATTTTGAAATATTTTGTTGGTATCTGGAAATGTTTTATATGAGTTTTTAATTATTGGATATTCCACTCATCAGCTGTTTCAAAATATGTTCTTTTTGTTAGTACAGTTTTACTGCTGATGATTTTATATTTCTTGATTTGTTTTATAAGGATGGGTGATGTTTCTTTTTTCCTTTGTTACACTGCATACAACCTCTGGTTTGCTAGTAGACTGAATTACTGTGTCCCGAAATTATGTTTGTCTAAAAAGTGTGTCACCAACATGAAAAGTTTGGAAAGCTCTGCCCTAGAGGAAAGGCAATATATGGGAGTTATGATAGAGACATTAAAATATCTGAAAGGTTTCCATGCACAGAAGATGAGCCTTTTTCAATGGAAATGAGGCTCTAGAATAAGGGTCATGGGTAGACTCAGGAGTAATCTTATTTCTTTACAGAGAGGGTGGTGGATACATGGAACAGCCTCCCAGTGGAAGTGGTAGAGATAAAAATGTCTGAATTCAAGAAAGCAAATCAAGAAAGCTAAATCAGAAGGATGAAAAAATATGGAAACATAGAAACATGTTGGTAGAAAAACAACTGGCCCATCTAGACTGCCCATCCACCCAATTAATTTAGCTTTATAATTCTCAACTCTTCCTTAGAGATCTTCTGTCTTTGCATCACTGAGGTCTTGACTTCTAAAATAAATGACTTAGGCTTGTTCGATTACACTAGATTTTAGACAGTGCTGGGGAGGAGCCGGCTGTCGTGGTACATGTGGGCACCAACGACATAAGAAAATGTGGGAGGTTCTGGAAGCCAAATTTAGGCTCTTAGGTAGAAAACTTAAATCCATAACCTCCAGGGTAGCATTCTCCGAAATGCTCCCTGTTCCACGTGCAGGTCATCAGAGGCAGGCAGAGCTCCGGAGTCTCAAGGCGAGGATGAGACGATGGTGCAAGGAAGAGGGATTCAGTTTCGTTAGGAACTGGGGAACCTTTTGGGGAAGGGGGAGTCTCTTCCGAAGGGATGGACTCCACCTTAACCAGGGTGAAACCAGACTGCTGGCATTAACCTTTAAAAAGAAGATAGAGCAGCTTTTAAACTAGAACAAAGGGGAAAGCCGACAGTCGCTCAGCAGCGCATGGTTCGGAGAGAGGTATCTTCAAAGGATATTAATGATGCATTAGAATTAGGGCATCCCGACAGTGAGGTTCCAATAATAAGAAAAGTAGTCCAAGTGCCTGTAACTAAAAACTCAGCTGAGCTAAAAAATTCTAACTTATCCCTATCAATTAAAAAGCAGAATGAAAATACAAACAAAAAACAAACTTTGAAATGTTTGTATGCTAATGCCAGAAGTCTAAGAAGTAAGATGGGAGAATTAGAATGTATAGCAGTGAACGATGACATAGACTTAATTGGCATCTCAGAGACATGGTGAAAGGAGGACAACCAATGGAACACTGCTATACCGGGGTACAAACTATATCACAATGACAGAGGGGAGCACCCGGGTGGCGGTGTGGTGCTTTATGTCCGGCATGGCATAGAGTCCAACAGGGTAAACATCCTGCACGAGATTAAATGCACAATTGAATCTTTATGGGTAGAAATCCCTTGTGTGTTGGGGAAGACTATAGTGATAGGAGTATACTACCGTCCACCTGGTCAAGATGGTGAGACGGACAGTGAAATGCTAAGAGAAATTAGGGAAGCTAACCAAATTGGTAGTGCGGTAATAATGGGAGACTTCAATTACCCCAATATTGACTGGGTAAATGTATCATTGGGACACGCTAGAGAGATAAAGTTCCTGGATGGAATAAATGATAGCTTTATGGAGCAATTGGTTCAGGAACAGACGAGAGAGGGAGCAATTTTAGATCTAATTCTCAGTGGAGAACAGGATTTGGTGAGAGAGGTAACGGTGGTGGAGCCGCTTGGCAATAGTGATCATAATATGATCAAATTTGATTTAATGACTGGAAGGGGTACAGTAAGAAAATCCATGGCTCTCGTGCTAAACTTTCAAAAGGGAAACTTTAATAAAATGAGAAAAAATAGTTAGAAAAAAACTGAAAGGAGCAGCTACAAAAGTAAAAAGTGTGCAAGAGGCGTGGTCATTGTTAAAAAAAAACACCATCCTAGAAGCACAATCCAGATGTGTTCCACACATTAAGAAAGGTGGAAAGAAGGCAAAACGATTACCGGCATGGTTAAAAGGGGAGGTGAAAGAAGCTATTTTAGCCAAAAGATCTTCATTCAAAAACTGGAAGAAGGATCCAACAGAAGAAAATAGGATAATGCATAAATGTTGGCAAGTTAAATGTAAGACATTGACAAGACAGGCTAAGAGAGAATTTGAAAATAAGTTGGCCGTAGAGGCAAAAACTCACAGTAAAAACTTTTTAAAATATATCCGAAGTAGAAAGCCTGTGAGGGAGTCAGTTGGTCCATTAGATGATTGAGGGGTTAAAGGGGTATTTAGAGAAGATAAGGCCATCGCGGAAAGATTAAATGATTTCTTTTCTTCGGTGTTTACTGAAGAGGATGTTGGGAAGGTTACCCGTGCTGGAGAAGGTTTTCATGGGTAATGATTCAGGTGGACTGAACCAAATCACGGTGAACCTAGAAGATAAGGTAGACCTGATTGACAAACTTAAGAGTAGTAAATCACCTGGACCGGATGGTATGCACCCCAGAGTTCTGAAGGAACTAAAAAATGAAATTTCAGACCTATTAGTAAAAATTTGTAACCTGTCATTAAAATCATTCATTGTACCTGAAGACTGGAGGATAGCAAATGTAACCCCAATATTTAAAAAGGGCTCCAGGGGCGATCCGGGAAACTACAGACCGGTTAGCCTGACTTCAGTGCCAGGAAAAATAGTGGAAAGTATTCTAAACATCAAAATCACAGAACATATAGAAAGACATGGTTTAATGGAACAAAAGTCAGCATGAATTTACCCAGGGTATGTCTTGCCTCACAAATCTGCTTCACTTTTTTGAAGGAGTTAATAAACATGTGGATAAAGGTGAACCTGTAGATGTAGTATACTTGGATTTTCAGAAGGCATTTGACAAAGGTCCTCATGAGAGGCTTCTATGAAAAATAAAAGTCATGGGATAGGTGGTGATGTCCTTTCGTGGATTACAAACTGGCTAAAAGACAGGAAACAGAGTAGGATTAAATGACAATTTTTTCAGTGGAAGGGAGTGGGCAGTGGAGTGCCTCAGGGATCCTTATTGGGACCCTTACTTTTCAATCTACCTTATAAATGGCCTGTGACCGACGGCCCGCAAATGCGCAGTAGAGACCAGCTCTACCGCGCATGTGCGGGCGAGCACGTCGCTCTGAGGCAGCTTCAGAAAGAAAAAAAAATGGCGGCGTCCAGTGGCAGCAGCGGGCGGCGGCGGCGGTACCGGCAGCGGGCGGCGACGGCGGTAGCGAGCGGCGGCGGTAGCGGGGGAGGGAGAAGAGAGAGAGAGGGAGGGACGGACTGAGTGGGAGGGAGGGACGGAGAGAGAGAGTGGGAGGGAGTGACTGAGAGAGAGGGAGGGACTGAGTGGGAGGGAGGGATTGAGTGAGGGGGAGGGACTGGGACTGAGTGAGAGGGAGGGGGGGGGACTGAGGGAGGGAGTGGGACAGGGAGAGAGAGGGAGGGAGTGGGACTGAGGGAGAGTGAGTGGGACTGAGTGAGTGAGAGGGAGGGGGGGAGGGAATGACTGAGTGGGAGGGAGGGATTGAGTGAGGGGGAGGGACTGAGGGAGGGAGTGGGACTGAGGGAGAGAGAGGGAGGGAGGGAGTGGGACTGAGGGAGAGGACGGAGGGAGTGGGGACTGAGTGAGTGAGAGGGAGGGAGAGAGGGGGGAGGGAGTGAGTGAGACTGAGTGGGAGGGAGGGACTGAGTGATAGGAGAGGGAGGGTGGGGAGGAGTGGGTGAGGGAGGGGGTGGTGAAGAGTGAGGGGAGAGAGAAAGAGGGGGAGGTGAGAGACAGAGGGATGTAGCCCGTTTTAACGGGCTTAACGGCTTGTATATTTATAAATGATCTGGAAAGAAATACGACAAATGAGGTAATCAGATTTGCAGATGATACAAAATTGTTCAGAGTAGTTAAATCACAAGCAGATTGTGATAAATTGCAGGAAGACCTTGTGAGGCTGGAAAATTGGGCATCAAAATGGCAGATGAAATTTAATGTGGACAAGTGCATGATGCATATAGGGAAAAATAACCCATGCAGAAGTTATACAATGTTAGGTTCAATATTAGGAGCTACCACCCAGGAAAAAGATCTAGGCATCATAGTGGATAATACATTGAAATCATCAGTTCAGTGTGCTGCAGCAGTCAAAAAACGAAACAGACTGTTAGGAATTATTAGGAAAGGAATGGAGAATAAAATGGAAAATGTCATCATGCCTCTGTATCGCTCCATGGTGAGACCACACCTTGAGTACTGTGTTCAGTTCAAGTCGCCGCATCTCAAAAAAGATATAGTTGCACTGGAGAAGGTACAGAGAAATGCGACCAAAATGATAAAGAGGATGGAACAGCTCCCCTATGAGGAAAGGCTAAAGAGGTTAGGGCTGTTCAGCTTGGAGAAGAGAAGGCTGAGGGGGGATATGATAGAAGACTTTAAAATCATGAAAAGTCTAGAACAGGTAGATGTAAATCGGTTATTTACACTTTCAGTAATAAATGATTAGGGGCATTCCATAAAGTTAGCAAGTTGCATATTTAAAACTAATCGAAGAAAATTCTTTTTCACTCAACGCACAATTAAGCTCTGGAATTTGTTGCCAGAGGATGTGGTTAGTGCAGTTAGTGTAGCTGGGTTTAAAACAGGTTTGGATAAATTCTTGGAGGAGAAGTCAATTAACTGCTATTAATCAAGTTGAGTTAGGGAATGGCCTCTGCTACTACTGACATCTTTAGCATGGGCTGATCTTAGTGTTTGGGTACTTGCCAATTTCTTGTAGCTTGATTTGGCTACTGTTGG
Organism: Rhinatrema bivittatum; assembly: GCF_901001135.1. Lineage (NCBI taxonomy): Eukaryota > Metazoa > Chordata > Amphibia > Gymnophiona > Rhinatrematidae > Rhinatrema > Rhinatrema bivittatum. The sequence continues at coordinate 215,109,626 of NC_042621.1, read as the reverse complement.
AAACAGGATGCTGGGCTTGATGGACCCTTGGTCCGACCCAGTATGGCAGTTTCTTATGTTCTTATGTCTTTGTGTCCAATAGCTTAAATTAATATCTACTATATACAGCAATATATAGATATATCCCAGTACCCATAGGACAGGAACCCAGTCTGTTTGATTTGTAGTGATCATGCTGTTGCCAATGCTTGAGTAGTGGGAATAAAATAAGGCTTAATTCTTTTGCTTTAAAAATGCATTTCATGTTATGTAAAGCACTAAAACTTGCTGCTGCTTCTGCAGACAGTGCAGCTCAGCAGATAGGAGTAGGTTAATCCGCTCTAGCTATAGAAGTTACAAAATTATGCATTGTGTAGCTTCAGAGTTGTCCTTTTCAGCTGTGTTTCAGTTGTCTTAATTTTGCCATAACAAATGAATCCTGCAATAATGCACAGAACAGTTATCACTTCAGCAGACCTTAGTTACAAAGATTGTGCGAGTCGGGTACCAGCAAAGTCACTGTCGCCTCTGAAGTTCCATGTTCCCTGGAACATCGTATCTGCTTTCTGTGTATAGATACGGGGAGTTGAAAAAAATGACAGGAGTCCAGTGGCATCCTATAGACTTAATCAATTTATTGAAGCATGAGCTTTCCAGGACTCAGTCCACTTCATCAGATGCACGAAGTGATGTACAGCAGATGGATAAAATATATACACAACAAAGAGAAGGCATTGGATTAGACAGGACAGACAGTTCTCTTTAGAAACCTCTCACAAGTGTAGGATAGCCATATAAAATATAGAAGGTAATCTATGGAGGAGTATCCTAGTGGTTGCTCCTTGTGACCTTGGGCAAGTTACTTTACCCTCTGTTGTGAAAAGCTGAATTTTAAAAATATAAATAAAATAATCTATTTATAATGGAAAGATTGAACAGCTAAATGCCGCTATCCACTTACATACTCCCCAATGAAATCTGAGATCCGCGAATAAAGGCCTATTGAAAGTTCCTTTGGTTCGAACCTCACACTTAAGCGAGGTAAGAGAAATCTATATCAATTGCTGAACCAAAATTGTGGAATTCTCTCCCCACCGAATTAAGGCTGCAAAAAAATTTTTCAGTTTTTAAGAAAAATTTGAAGACTTGGCTTTTTAAACAAGCATACGAGAGTGATGCTTAAGTTAATGCTTTGTTACTTGTGTCAGTGGAATAATTATGATGGACCTGGAATGAGGAATGATTGAGGCTTCATTTCCTTTATTTTATCTTCTTGTTTTATGTGTCTCTTAGTTGCTTTTCATTATATAACCCAAGTAGTAGTATTATATTGTAATCACTTTATTATCTTTGTTGTTATTACTATGCATTTTATGACTTAATCTATTTGTTCTTACTTCTATCTTTTTATTCTGTAAACTGTAGTGATTGGCCACAGAATGACGGTATATAAATAAATAAATAATTTATAAGTGATATAAAACAGGTTCGAGGATTTACTGTGTATCATGGGAGAAACCACTCCACTGGGATGAGAAAGCACCTTGCCCTCTACTGACATTTCTTTCTGGAAATACGAGGCCCCCTAAAGTGTCTCTTTGTTTATTCTCTAGTATTTGAAGTGTAAAGATTTTCTTTAGACTTTGAAGCATCATCTTGTTTTCTCTTTCAGGTAGACAAACGTGTGGATCTGCAAGAAATCGCTAAAGAAACAGATGGATTTTCCGGAAGTGACTTGAAAGAGATGTGTCGGGATGCAGCACTGCTCTGTGTCCGGGAATACATTCGTTGTACCTCGGAGGACAGGTGTGTGTGTTTGTGTTTGTGTATATGCAGAATGATATCTCAGGTTACTAAAGGAATGTTGGTTTTAAATCTGATCTGTGACTAGAGACAGTTCTGCCCATGATATCCCAGCTTGCATTCCATCTTGCCTTGGCTTCAGTTTTTATCTGGATTTCTGAGACTGCTGAATTCAAATCAAAATCTGCAGATCCTCACCCAATATGCAATTTGGTTTGAACTTTGTAAGTAGTTGAATTTGACTTTTAAAGCAGCAGTGTCTCTTCAAGGTATCGCCAAAAATTCTAATTTTCTTTCAACTCCTAGAAAGTTTTCTATATCAGTTTCTTCTGAATTTTTATTTTTTATTTTTAGTATTAACATTCATTTTCGTGGGTGTCCCGTTAAGGGTTTGAATCTTAGAGTAGCTGTGCTGCTCACACTAGCAGAGTAAAGAAGTGCTGTCAGCCACATGGTGCTTCCTGCCGCTGTGTGCAGCAATCACGGAGACACCCCTGCAATTCAGCATTACAAACAGCCTTGGATGTGCCCCTGTAGTCAGCTGGAAGGCCTCTCTAAAGCCTTTGACAAACATAGGAGTGAAGAGATGTAAGGTAAAATGAGCAATAGCAAAGCCTGCAAAGAATGTAGAGTCTGCCTTTTTATACATGCTCTTCCAGACATGGCAGAATGTGCATAGCAGGGAAGAGTCTCATCATCCAACCCAGACTTGCTTCTCTTTCACTGTTGTCTCCTGAGTTCTGCCAAAATTCTTTTCTATAGATTTTGGTCTGTTAGCATTTAGGGTTTCTTTACAGGTCCTTGGTGATGCCTCACCTGGAGTACTGTGTTCAGTTCTGGAGCCCTTATCTCAAAAGGGATAGAGACAGGATGGAGGAGGTCCAGAGAAGGGTGACCAAAATGGTGTGGGGGTCAATATCAGAAAACCTATGAGGAGAGACTGAAGGATATGAGTATGAATACCCTGGAAGAGAGGAGGCACAGGGGTGATATGATACAGACCTTCAGATACCTAAAAGATTTTAATAATGTGCAAACATCAAACCTTTTCCGTTGGAAAGAAGTTAGTCGAACTAGGGGGTCACAAAATGAAATTCCAAGGAGGATGCCTCAGAACCAGCGTCAGCAAATATTTCTTCATGTAGAGAGTGGTGGATGCCTGGAATGCCCTTCCAGAGGAGGTGGTGAAACCAAAACAGTGAAGGAATTCAAAAGGGCATGGGATAAATACTGTGCATCCCTAAAGGCTAAAGGATGGAATTGAAGAAAAGAGTGCATAGGGTAACTTGATGGTGTGATGGTTATTACCTTTAACCAATAAGTCTTGATACTGTTGAAGCAGAGAGCAATAATGGAGTTGCATCAACAGCAGGGAGAGAAGGGGAATTGGATTCATTCAGCAACAAGGGCCAGACTTTTACGGACTGGGGAAACAAGTATGCGACGGTTACTACCTTAAATAAGACTGTTACTGTGATGCAACTCAAACACTGCTCTCTGCTTCAACAGCAAGGCAGAACAGGAAATTGGATTCAACAGGAATCAACGAGGGCTAGTGTGGAAAACTGTTAAGCACGGGAGTGAGGAGGTGTTAGCAGGGAACTGGATTCAAATAGTGACCAACTACGGCCCTGACGTTTTTGGTCTGGGAAACATATAGCATGGGGTAATTTACATGGCTTACCGGATGGACCATTTGGTCCTTTTCTGCCTTCGTTTCTATGTTAAGTTATATTCCATCTTTCGTGAGACTTCAAAGTTATATTGTAAACCGCCCAGAATAGATGTCTGGTAATTGGGCAGGGTAAAAATTACAGAAATAAATAAATAAAGCAGATACTTTCAAGTACTGTAGGTATTTCCCTCTTCCCAGAGGGCTTTCTGGGAGTTATTTACTAAAGGTTCTCTCCAATTTTCTGTCTATGGGAAAATGCTTAGTAAATAGGACCTAAATTTGTATTTGAGGCAGTGGAGGTTGAAGTGACTTGCTCAAGATCACAAGGAGTGGTAGTAGGATTTGAACTCTGGCTTCCTTAGTTCAAAGCCTGCTGCTCTAACTGCAATGTTGTTCCTCCACTCCAATTTCTTTTTTTTTTTTAGCTTTGTTCTGTGTTTTGAAAATGCTTGTTTCTGGCAAAGTTATCAAGAGTGTTAATGATTAGAAACAGGCTTCTTTATTCTTTATAGTATTTCAGTTTTCCACTCATTGCTCCCCCCCTTTGGGAGCTTTTATGATATGGATGCAGCTTTACTAATAAAATGTAGTGTGTTCAAACCCTCTTTGGAAGAAAGGATCTGTATAAGTCCACATTTTTTCTTTTTCTTTTTATGAATTTTTTGAACTCCTTGCTTCAACTAAAAAAAAATTGATTTTTCCTTTGTTACTCTGACGAGCCCTGAACTGAGTTGCACTAAGTTGTTCTCTGCCAGACTTTCATTATTTTAGTATCAGGAATTCCTGGAAAGCTAGAGGCTTGCATAATAGTGTAATATCCTGATAGCATAATGTTCTCTGTTATGGGTGTTGTGTCTTCAATATTTGATAGAAAATGAGCACATATCCTTTATGGCTTCCTTCCAGATCTTTGTAAATTTTGTAATTGTTAGCAGAATCACTGATAAATATGAGATCATAGAGCAGTGTTATTCCTAAAACCTAGATCTAGAATGCAAAACTAAAATATAGAGCACATATGATTAAAAAGAATTGAGGGGGGGGGGGGTCACATAAAATGATCGAGTGAGAACATGTTTCTTGCTGGCTCCGGGTGTCACCTCCCTTTTTTTTGTGGCAAAAAGGTAGTTTTTTGAAATTTAAGAGTTGGTTCATTTTCTGCCTTTTTACAGCGCACATGAGCAATGACACCTATATGTCAAAATCTCTCTCTGGCATGTTGCCAAGACCTACGAAAAATGATAGAGAAAAATCAAAACTGGGAGATTCTAAGATGGCCGCGGTGACAAACAGAGGCCTGTAAGGGCCTGTTGACGAAGCGATAGTGAGCACCTTAACATTAGCGGTTACAGCAGCGATCACTAATAGGCTGGATTCTGTTTCGGAATAAATTGCGGAGGTAAAGACCTCTCTATCCAAATTTGGTCCCAGGATGAAACTACTGGAAGGGCAAGTATCCTCTGAGGATGACGCTTTCGCTAACACGAGGCAAGTGGACAAATTATGAAAGACGGTGGAGGCTCAGGACAAAAAATTGAAGAGCTCAAAAACAGATTGCGCTGAAATAATCTGGGATTTGTGGGATTCCCTGAAGATGTGACAGAGAGCAATCTGGGGGATTCTTTGCTTACCTGGCTTCCTGAGGTGTTGAACTTGCCGGCTTTAGTGTCTGATCTGGTGATTGAGTGAGCTCTTTGACTGGAGATCAGAAGAGATGGAGACTCCTGACAATGAGTGGTTATTGCCCACTTTTTGAATTACGACCACAAGGAAGCTATCTGGAGGGCATCCTGCAAGACCTCATCTCTGCAATTCCACAGTTCCTCCATTGAAATCTTTCAGGATTTTTCAAGTAAAGTGCTCAAACGGAAGGAGTTTGTGCCTGTTTGTTTGCAGCTAGCCGCCAAACAGATGAAATTTGCTTTGTAGTACCCGGCGAAACTTCGGGTGTGGCATAATGGTACAGCACACCTTTTTGTTTGACCAACTGAAGCGTAGCAGATTGCGGCTTAAATTGTGGCAACCTGAATGTTTTATTTTTGTTGTTGTTGTTAATTTACTTGTTTTCCCTACCGTGGAGTAATGGAAGGCGAGCTGCATGTTGGCTTGCTGCTCTTGCTGTGGTTTTGTCTAGAGCGGTGGCATTTGGTTATCGGTGACTTTGGCTTACAATAACGACTTTTTTTTTGTTTGTTTGTGACCTCACCGTGAAGGCTTTGGAATCCTGTTTTGGGAACTCTTGCTCTAGTTTGCCAGAACTCTAATCTCTTCTCAAACATTATATTTGCAATCAAGGTCTACGAACCTTGCTTTCGTGCACAGAAGTCTCATTGGACAGACTTGGTGTACCATGGGACCTTAGGTGGTAGGTCCCATATGCTGATATGTGATTTACTATACCTTTTTGCTTTTCCTAATTTATTGTTTTTCATACCCAGTTCTTTTCCTTGTCTTCCTGTTCCATAGGGGAATTATCTGGCATGTGGGTGTTTCTTTTGGGAAGACCTTTCCTTTGTGAGTTGGGGAGTGACACCCGGGCACATCTAAGTATCCTTGACCCTTTGATCGTAGGGAGATAGTGATAGCTGTTTTTTCCTTTGGGGGATTTTATGGGGGGGTATGGTGGGAACTGGGGAGATGTTCGGGGAGGTTCACTTTTAGGGTCCATCCACAGAATTTTCTTTGGGCTATACTGGGTAACCTCACTGCACAGAATCTGGTAAGAACATGCCATTCTGGGTCAGACCAAGGGTCCATCAAGCCCAGCATCCTGTTTCCAACAGTGGCCAATCCAGGCCATAAGAACCTGGCAAATACCCAAAAACTAAGTTTATCCCATGTTACTGTTGCTAATAATAGCAGTGGCTATTTTCTAAGTCAACTTAATAGCAGTAATGGACTTCTCCTCCAAGAACTTATCCAATCCTTTTTTAAACCCAGCTACACTAACTGCACTAACCACATCCCCTGGCAACAAATTGCAGAGTTTAATTGTGCGTTGAGTGAAAATGAACTTTCTCCGATTTAGTTTTAAATGTGCCACATGCTAACTTCATGGAGTGCCCCCTAGTCCTTCTATTATCCGAAAGAGTAAATAACCGATTCACATCTACCTGTTCTAGACCTCTCATGATTTTAAACACCTCTATCATATCCCCCCTCAGCCGTCTCTTCTCCTAGCTGAACAGTCCTAACCTCTTTAGTCTTTCCTCATAGGGGAGCTGTTCCATCCCCTTTATCATTTTAGACACCCTTCTCTGTACCTTCTTTATCACAACTATATCTTTTTTGAGATGCAGCAACCAGAATTGTACACAGTATTTGAGGTGCGGTCTCACCATGGAGCGATACAGAGGCATGATGACATTTTCCATTTTTTTCACCATTCCCTTTCTAATAATTCCCAACATTCTGTTTGCTTTCTTGACTGCCGCAGCACACTGAACCGATGATTTCAGTGTGTTATCAACTATGATGCCCAGAGCTTTTTCTTGGATTGTAGCTCCTAATATGGAACCCAACATTGTGTAACTATAGCATGGGTTATTTTTCCCTATATGCATCACCTTGCACTTTTCCACATTAAATTTCCTCTGCCATTTAGATGCCCAATTTTCCAGTCTCAGAAGGTCTTCCTGCAATTCATCACAATCTGCTTGTGATTTAACTACTCTGAACAATTTTGTATCATCTGCAAATTTGATTATCTCACTCGTTGTATTTCTTTCCAGATCATTTATAAATATATTGAAAAGTACGGGTCCCAATACAGATCCCTGAGGCACTCCACTGCCCACTCCCTTCCACTGAGAAAATTGTCCATTTAATCCTACTCTGTTTCCTGTCTTTTAGCCAGTTAGCAATCCACAAAAGGACATTGCCACCTATTCCATGACTCTTCACATTTCCTAGAAGCCTCTCATGAGGAACTTTGTCAACCGCCTTCTGAAAATCCAAATACACCACATCTACTGGTTCACCTTTATCCACATGTTTATTAACTCCTTCAAAATAGTGAAGCAGATTTGTGAGGCAAGATTTGCCTTGGGTAAAGCCATGCTGACTTTGTTTCATTAAACCAAGTCTTTCTATATGTCCTGTGATTTTGATATCATCTGCAGATGGTACTAAATTATTCAGAGTAGTTAAATTATAAACTGATTGTGATAAATTGCAGGAGGACCTTGTGAGACTGGAAAATTGGGCATCCAAATGGCAGATGAAATTTAATGTGGATAAGTGCAAGGTCTTGCATATAGGGAAAAATAACCCATGCTGTAGTTATGTTCCATATTAGGAGGTACTGCCCAGGAAAGAGATCTAGGTGTCATAGTGGATAATACTTTGAATTTGTTGGCTCAGTGTGCTATGGCAATCAAAAAAAGCAAACAGAATGTTAGGAATTATTAGGAAGGGAATGGTGAATAAAATGGAGGATGTCTTGATGCCTCTGTATCGCTCCACGGTGAGACCGCACCTTGAGTACTGTGTACAATTCTGGTCGCCGCATTCTCAAGCAAGTTATAGTTGCAATGGAGAAGGTACAAAGAAGGGTGACCAAAATGATAAAGGGGATGGAACTGCTCCCTTATGAGGAAAGGCTAAAGAGGTTAGGGCAGTTCAGCATGGAGAAGAGACGGCTGAGGGGGGATATGATAGAGGTCTTTAAAATCATGAGAGGTCTAGAACGGGTAAATGTGAATTTATTTACTCTTTCGGACAATAGAAGGACTAGGGGGCACTCCATGAAGTTAGCATGGGGCACATTTAAAACTAATCGGAGAAAGTTCTTTTTTAAGGTAAAAGTAAAATAATATGTTTATTGATATACAATCTTAATTCTAAGTATTAAAGGTATACAGTTCTAAGCACTAAAATATACAATTCTAAGCATGTACAGTTCTAAGCATGTACAGTTCTTAAGCATTATTGCTAAGCATATTCATCTGTATCCGTGCACAATATTCTGGTCAATACTCACAACACCCTTTTCATCAGCCTGACTGAGAGACAGCCCACCACAGGCAAAAGGGGTCCTGTCACTTCGTACGTCTACAAAGGACACGCAGCACTTTGCATACCAGCAAAGTGAAAGTATGTTTCTCGCTCTCCCCGTTTTGCAGCCATAGCTGTTCGTCCTTTATAGTCCAATGTCAACAAGTGTGCGTGCAGGATAGGATTACTCACTATCCCTACCAGCAGTTCCAGTCTAAACAATACTCAAGGATAGATAGTCAGGTCATCTCTACTCCAGGCCGATATGTCAGTGCTGCAGCTGATTCTGCAGTTTCCCTTACAGCTTCTCCTCCCACTTAGTCCAGCGATAATGTAGAGTTTATTCCATTGGTTGACATGGAATTCAATTACTTTTGCCTTGCAAATCAACTATATCAACTTGTCCTTATGCAGATATGAAGTGCTGTTCACCATAAGCAGGAAAATAACTTAAAAATACACAGGCAGCGCCACATAATTCTGAAATTATGTGCTGCTGCCTGTGTTCCCCCAAAAGGCATATGAGAGACAGTTCCAGAAACAGACCTCCCTCTGAAGACCTAGCATGACATGCCATTGCTGTCAGGGAGAAAACATGACAGTTCCTGGCAGTTATTTTTTCTCCTTAATGTATTTAACACTATAAAGTGTTGCTATATAAATTTACAGGGGAGCACTTCAACATAGCTAACATTTGAGTTGACTCTGAAGTGCTGCTTTAAGGTGCCAAAAAGTTCAAATACTACTCAACTAGCATATTACAAGCAGTTTTAAGAGGACTCCACATACCCATAGCAGGACTTTAATGCATAAAATATGCATGTAAGTGTTTGAGGCTCTCCTTCTGTATACTGCCTAGGAGAAGACAAGGCTTGATTCCCAGACCTCTAGTCACCAGGTTGACTGAAGATATTACAGGTAGCAGCATGTATAGTTCCCAGGGCTAGGGAATTTCAAAACCTATGGATGGGACTTGGGGTACCTCCTATCAAGGACAGTTCCTCTGCACTCTGGCAGGCCAATGGGTTATGCACCTCTACCAGCAAATGGAAACTGAGTAAAGCTGACTCTCTAACATCACAGACATATAGCCCTGCCCCATCAGCCTGCCAGTATTCTCCATCTTCAGCAGATGTAGACATGTATTCACCTTACTGGGGGATTACTTGTGGAAAAAAAAAAAGTTATAGGAAAAGATAAATTTTGGAGCATCACTTGAGCTTCTGAGGGTAACACCTGTTTAGTCCCTCCTTCAGTTGAGCATTTTAAGCCTGGAAGCCTGACTGGCATAGACTTTAAAAAATAAAAAATGGTTTGAGGATGAGGGATTGCTCAGCAGTGAAGGCCCAGATTGGGCTCTCAGCCAGTGAGGGCCTAGCTCAGGTTAACAAAAACAAAAAAAATTCTATGCATCTCTCTCACTTCTCTGGGAAGGTAGTGTAGAGCAGAGGAGGCTCAGGCTCGGTGGGTTGATCAGTCTTGGTAGGTCGCAGCGGCAATTTTCCCATGTGTAGGCGTGTGCTCGCATTCTTGCTGTGTGGAGATGCACTGATGTTTGTGGGCATGCGTGCGCATAAGGCCCCAAGCCTATATTTTTGCGTGCGGCGGTATCTTGTGCACGTATGACCACAGTCTAGTTCGGGGCAAATAGATATGCACAGAGTACTTGTACGCGTACAACCACAGCCTATTTTTGGGCGCGTATCTGCATGTGTTCTCTCAGATGCTGTTGGTGAGCACGCAAGAGGCCACCTAGAGTCCAGTGCAGGAAGACTATGGTGCCACAGAAAAACGGTCTAAGCACTTAGCTAGCTGTGCAGCTTGTTATATAAAGGCACACCAGCCTTCGCTTTCTTTATGCCTGTGTCAGCACTGCTTGGATGCTCAAGGCAATTTGGCCACTATGGATTTTGCTGATGTTGGGCCATCCCCTTGGGAGGTGAGTGGGGTGGAAGGCGATGTGGCAGATGTGTCCCCTCCCCGTTGTTTCCGATGACAGAAACATCTCCAACAGAAGGATCTGAGAGTGACAGGTTTGGACCTGTGGGGCCCCAGTTTGGATCCATCCTCCTTTTCCTGCCTGGCATTTTTCCAGGATCTGTAGACCTTTCTGCAGGGGTGCAGCAACCTATTAAGAAGGGTTTGCATGCTCGGGGCTCCCACTTGTCAGCCACTGAAGGCAAGCGCTGCAGGAAGGCCATCCCTGGTACATTGGATAACTCCAATGTGGAATTGGATTTCTCTCTTTTGGAGGAGGGAGAAATTCCACCTGATCTAGAGCCGCATTGGACTCTGCTCCGTTTTTTTCACAGAGATGAGTTGCTGAGTCTGACGCAGACCCTGAAAATGCTAGGTGTGGACAGGGGTGACGCTGTGGACTTGCAAAAGAAAGATCCCATATTGGTCACCTTACACAAGGCATTATGTTTCTTTTCCCTCCTGGATCCAATTCAAGAGTTGATTGACCTTGAATGGAGCACCACGGAGGCAAATGTAAAAAAAAGGGGGGGGCGCTTTAGCAGATTTGTACCCCTTGGATCTGAAGGCAAGGGATCAGTTGCGATTCCCTAAGGTGGATGCCTTGGTATGCACTTTCACCAAGCGAACTGCCATTTCAGTGGAAGGAGGGGCAGCTCTAAAAGATGCTCAGAATAGGAGGATTGAGGCTATCCTTAAGCAGGCCTTTGAGGCCTTGGCAATGAATTTGCAGATTGCTTCTTGCTGCTGCCTAGTGTTGTGGGCTGGTTTGTGTTCACTCAGGAGATGCGAGGGACAGGGTCTGATGGCGGATTGTGATGGAACTGGGGGCGGCATTCTTAACTGATACGGGCTGTGACTTGGTGCAGATGCTGTTTAGAGGTGCTGCTTTCGTGATAGCGACTAGATGCTAGTTGTGGCTGCAAAATTGGTTGGCAGACACTTATTTCCAAGTCCATTCTTACAAGGTTACCCTTTAAGAGGATCCCTTTTATTCAGCAATGAATTGGAGAAAATGGCAACTAGCTGGGAAGAATCCAAAGTTTCTTGTTGACCCACAGACAAAAAGGCGGCATTGCATCCTTTTGGGGCGAAGGAAAGCACCATGGATTCCCATCTGTTTTATCCTTACAGAGGAGCATTTACTCAAAGGTCTCGTCATTACAGAAGATCTGTCCTTTCAGCCTAAAAAGCTGGGACCAGAGCACCTCTGTCTTTACAGTGAAGGTATGAGAGCTCACCTGCTGATTCAGGACATAAGTAGGCATGGGTGAGTGCAAATTACGATAGACCAGTGGGTCCTGGATGTGGTGAGTGATGGTTATGCTCTGGAATTTCGCCGAATTCTTCTGGACGCCTTTATGGTCTCTCCAGGCAACTCTCAACAGAAGAGAGACTACATTAAGTAGGCTGTTGGATTTAAAGGCCATAATTCCTGTTCCAAGACTGCAGGAAAATACAGGGCACTATTCCAGGAGAAGTCTCTTCGGCCCATCCTGGATCTCAAGGGGGTCAATCGACATTTGCATGTGACTCCTTTCCAAATGGAAACTCTATATTCTGCAATAATGGCGGTGCAAACGGAGTTTCTCATGTCTGTCGACCTGACAGAGGCATATCTACATATTCCTGTTCTCCAGAAACATCAGTGTTTCCTATGCTATGCTATTCTGAGCTGTCATCATCAATTTCAGGCTGTACCCTTCAGGTTAGCTACTGCACCCAGGACCTTCTCCAAGGGTCATGGTGGTGGTAGCAGCGGCTCTGTCCAAGGAGAGCATTCTAGTCCATCCGTATCTGGATGACTGGTTGATTCGGGCCAGAATTGCAGAAGAGAGTCGCTTGGTTTCTTGCAAGTGATCTCCTTGCTTCAAGAACTAGGCTCGGTGGTGAACTTTGTCAAGAGCAGTTTACAGCCAGCTCAAACACTAGAGTATTTTGGTGTGCGATTCAGTACGGAGCAGGGCAGAGTGTTTCTGCCAGAGAGTCGCATTCAGAAGTTAATTTCTCAGATTCAGACCCTGAGAAGTGTCACGATCACGCCCTTCCGCTCAGCACTCTGTGTGGGCTTTGCTAGGCCTCAGGACTCCCTCTCCGCTCATATACCACTGTCTGTCCCCTCGTACAGCTCCTGCACACCGCTGCTATGGACTGGTCCAAGTCTCTAGTCAGAGTGCCAGGCCTAGTCCTGGCACTCCCAAACAGTACACAGAAAAAGGTCTTTATCACAAAAGGGTTTAATGTGTTCCTGTAGCCTCACCGGCTGCAGTCCTGTAATAATGCCTGGTTGTCCTTACAAGCCCCAAGCCTAACCGCTTAGGTTCTCCTTAACAAGCCCAGAGTTAAACAGCTTTTAAAACCACAATTCCCTTCCAACCTTTCTCATACATCCATTTACCAACACAGGATTTACCATCCCCCAACCTCCTGGTTATTCCACCTCCATAGAGGAACAGCTGGAGCTTTCCTCTCCCCAGCTTACCTCCATCTCCTCCTCCTCCTCCTCCTCTGAGGAGCCGGGCTTTTGTGGCCAGCTCCACCACGGTGGCACACCCTCTTCCTCAGCTTCCATGGGTTCTGCTGAGTCATAGGGATCAGTCCCTATTTCCTCCACCTGTTCCTGCTCACCCTCCAGCCAGGGGTCATGTGCCGGTTCAGGGAACCTGGGAAGTGTAGTCTTTGTTGCTTTCCTCAGCGCCCTCCGGTGGATAGGTTTGGTACTGCCCGCTTCTGCTTTTCTGTATCCAGGCTGTTTCTGCCCCTGGCCAGGTCGTACTGCATCACAGAAGGACTATTTGCCCAATGGTGTGGTTTTATCTGCAAGTCTTGGGGTCGATGGTGGCCACTTTGGATGTTGTCCTCTGGGCAAGGGCGCATACGTGGCTCCTTCAGCACAGGCTGTTCTTCTGGCGGAATCTGCAGGCACAGGAGTAAACAGTGAGACTCCACTTGCCATTGGAGGTGAGCGTCCAGTTGCAGAAGTAGTTACAAGCGGATCATCTCAGGAAGGGGTTTTCCTTGATGACATCAGACTGGTTAGTGCTCATGACAGATGCGAACCTTCTAGATTAGGGAGTTCACTGTCAGGAGTTGATGGCACGTCACTGGAGTGCCGAGGAGCGGTGGTGGACCATCAGTCAGTTAGAAGTGCATGCAGTTTGTCTGGTATACTTGCAGTTCGCCAAGCAACTGGAAGCTCGAGCAATGAGGATAATGTCGGTTGATGCCACAATGGTGGCCTATATCTTTCATCAAGGCAGAACCAGAAGCAGACACATGTCTTTGGAAATAGATGCGCTCATGGAATGGGCACATCGACATGTTCAGAACCTATTCGCTTCCCACATTGCCAGGAAGGACAATGTAAGGGCAGACTTTCTCAGCAGGCAATACTTTGAGCCAGGAGATTGGGAATTGGCAGATGAAACATTTCAACTCATAGTGGCGCTCTAGGGTCGCCCATATCTGGACTTGCTGGCGACATTCGGCAACATGAAGGTGCCATGGTCCTTCAGTCGCAGAAGGGAACAGAGTGCGCTGGAAACAGATACTCTCATTCAGGTCTGGCTGCAGAGCGGAGTGTTATATGCCTTCCTTTCATGGCCAATGATAGGCAGGATCATTTGAAAGATTACAAGTCAGATCGCAGCTGTACTTCTGATAGCTTCGTATTGGCCCCGGAGGCCATAGTATGCCTATCTTCAGAGATTTCTGGTGGATAGTCCTCTCAGACTGCCACTCAGGACAGATCTATTCTGTCAGGGACCCATATTGCATGACAATCTGGGTCAGTTTTGTCTTACGGTTTTGCCCTTGAGAGGGCTCTGTTGCTAAAGCATAGCTATTTTTTGGTGATGATTTCCACTTCGCTCCGAGCCAGGAAATTGTCTACATGTCTAGCTTACATTAGAGTTTGGAAAATGTTCGCAAGCTAGTGTGAGGAGCGAGGTTTTCATCTTCACAAAGCTGAAATCCTCTAATAGTGACATTGTTACAGGAGGGCTTGCTTAAAGGCTTGGTCCTTTACACTCTCAAGTGCAGGTAGCAGCTCTCGCTTGTTATAGGGGGCAAGTCATTGAGGAAGCATTGTCTTCCCATCCTGATGTGTCCAAGTTTTTGAAGGGAATTAAGCATCTACGTTTTTCCTTGCAGCTAATGGTGCCTCTTTGGGATCTTAATCTGGTCTTGAGTTTTTTGACTGATCCCAATTTTCGGCCACTCCATGATCTCTCTTTGCAGATGCTCACCTTGAAAACAGTTTTTTTCTCGTAGTAATCTGTTCAGCACAATAGCTCTCTGAGCTGCAAGCTCTTTCTTACCATGAGCTGTTCCTACAAATGACTCCAGGAGCAGTACAGCTTAGAACAGTTCCTTCCTTTTTGCCGAAAGTGATTTTACAGCTTAGAACAGTTCCTTCCTTTTTGCCGAAAGTGATTTTGGCGTTTCATTTGAATCAGACTATTTCAATGCCCACGCTGGACAGGGATAGAGATGAGTTGGATTATAGTCTGTTGCATGCCTTGGATATCAACGGCACCTAGTGCGGTACTTAAAGATTAATAAATCTTTCAAGAAGTCTAATCATCTGTTTGTGCTCCATGGTGGAGGTAAACAGGGTGAACTGGTGACCTAGATAACTATTTCCATTAAGTAAAAAGACATCATAGCTGCCTATGTGGAAGCAGATGACCCATTGCCTAGACAGGTTAGGACAAATTCCATTAGAGCTCAGGCGGTATTGTAGGCAAAGCTTCAGTTGTCTCCTGTTGAGATTTGCTGAGCAATGATGTGGTCCTTCTTTCATGCTTTTTGCAAGCATTACCACTTGAATGTTCGGGCCCAGGAGGATGCGGCCTTCGCATGTGCAGTGTTGACGGAAACAAGGGCAACCTCCCACCCTTTTTGGGAATTGCTTTGGTACATCCCACTTGTGTGGCTTGGCCTGCCTGAGTACAAAGGAAGGAGAAATTACTACTTACCTGATAATTTCCTTTCCACTAAGGAAGGCAGGCCAATCCACAACCCATCCTGGGCTGCCTACTTGCTTTTAGTTAGTCCCTTAGGTTGGGCGACGAAGAGTGTTATTTCTTTTAATTCGTTTGACTGGTAAGCGCCATAACCAGCTTCTACGTTTGGTGCATGTTAATGGTTTTAACTGAGCTCAGCATTTTCAATTGTTGGAATCATGAGTGGTTTATTTATTTATTTAGGGTTTTTATATACCGATTTTCTTGATACAGATCAAATCAACTCGGTTTACATAGAACGATAGTACATTAACAATAACTAGTCAAACCTCAAAAGAGGAGACAGATAGGGAGCAGAAGGTAAAAAAAAAAAAAAAAAGTTACATTATAACAAGGGTGAGTAACTTGGAATTGGAAATGAAGAGAAAGATCATCAAAGTAGAGAGATATAACAGAGGGAAAGAGGCTTGGAGCCAACCTCAAGAGAATAACTCTAGCATTATAACATGATTATATGATATTCTGCTAGTTATTGAAGCACAGCTGATTGGATAATATCTTAGTAGAATATAGTCTAGGAGACAGGAAAGGCTCTACCGAAAAGCCAAGTTTTCAGTTTCTTTTTAAAATTTATGAGGCAGGTTTCCTGTCGGAGGTCTGGGGGTAGTGTATTCCAAATGGTGGGGCCTGCTGTTGAAAAAGCCCGGTCCCTGATTGTTAATCTTTGTACCATTTTGATTGAGGGAACATGAAGGGATCCCTTATAGGCATCTCTCAAAGGTCTAGCTGAAGAGTGTAATTTGAGAGGGTGTAGTAGGTCTAGGGGAGTCTGGTGGTGGATGTTTTTATGGATGATGGTGAGGGATTTGTGAATAATTCTAAAATTAACTGGAAGCCAATGTAGGTCTTTTAGTATAGGCGTGATGTGATCTCTGCGCTTAGTGTTGGTCAAAATCCTAGCAGCTGCATTTTGGAGTAGTTGCAGAGGTTTTAATGTAACAGCTGGTAGACCTTGCAGGATCGAGTTACAATAATCGACCTTAGAGAACAGGATTGCTTGGAGTACAGTCCTGAAGTCATGGTGATATAGGAGAGGCTTAAGTTTTTTGAGCACCTGTAACTTGTAGAAGCATTCCTTTATAGTATAATTTATAAACTTCTTTAAGCTCAGATGATTGTCAATTATAACTCCAAGATCTCTAGCATGAGTGATGAGGGAGGTAGTGTGCAATTGTTGTAAATGTAGACTATTTTCAGGGGTGATAAGCAGGAGTTCAGTCTTAGCAGTATTTAACACCAGGTTGAGGCTGGTAAGGAGATGGTTAATAGTTTGAAGGTGAGATTCCCATGATTTGATTGCTGAGTCTAAGGAGCCTGTTATAGGAATCAAAACTTGGACATCGTCTGCGTATACGTAGAATTTCAAATTTAGCGACGAGAGGAAATGGCAGAGAGGGAGGAGGTATATATTAAATAGGGTGGGAGATAAAGAAGAGCCCTGGGGGACTCCATGTGGGGAGTTAGTGTGAGGAGATTCCATGTTATTGATTTTAACTTTATAACCTCGATTACTGAGGAATGAGTCGAACCATCTGAAGACAGATCCTGAGATTCCTATGTCGGATAGCCGGTTTAATAATATAGTATGGTTGACTGTATCGAAGGCTGCGGAGATATCAAGGAGTGCAAGCAGGAAGGAGCATCCTTTGTCAATTCCCAGGTATACTTGATCAAGGAGTGATATGAGGAGTGATTCCGTACTATGTTCTTTCCGAAATCCATATTGTGAAGGATGAAGGATATTATTTTCCTCCAAGTAATTTGATAGTTGATTATTTACTACTTTCTCCATGATTTTGGCTATAAACGGTAAATTAGATATTGGTCGATAGTTGTTTAGATCATCTGGGTCCAGGTTTGGTTTTTTGATGATAGGTTTGAGAGTTGCTAGTTTGAGAGTGTCTGGGAAGATACCTTGTGAAAGTGAGCAGTTAATAATGTCTGCTAGGTATTTGGAGATGGAGTCTGGTATTAGAAGCAGTAATTTAGATGGGATATGATCTTGTGGGTGAGTGGAGGGTTTCATTCTTTTGAGGATAGTTTCCACCTCTGTAGAATAGGTGGGCTCGAATGTTTCCAATGCTGTGAATGAATTGGGGCGGTAGAGGGGATCTAAAGAAGGTGTGATAGGATTGGAGGGTAATCTAGCCAAGGTATTAGCGATTTTACTCTGGAAGAAAATGGCCAGTTCATTGGCCTTTGATTGGGCTATATCATCAGAAATCGGTGCTGAAGTAATCTTGGTGAGGTCTGAAACATAAGCGAAAAGGGCCTTTGCATCGAAGAACATATCATGGATACGGTGGGCGTAAAAGTCTCTTTTGGTTCGCAGTGTCATGGTTCTGTAATGGTGGAGAGCTGCTTTGTAGATGGCTAGGGATTGAGGATTGGGGGAGTTCCGCCATTTCTTTTCCTTCTGTCTTAGGCTTTGTTTTAATGTGCGAAGCTCCAAAGAGAACCATGGTTGTTTATGTTTCTGCGATGGATTAATATTCTTTGATGATAGAGGACATAGATTATTTGCTATGGTTTCAGTAATATTTTGCCAAGAAAATATGGCTGCGTTAGGGTTCGAAAGATCCAAGTTGGGTAATTCTTTGCATAGAGAATTATCAAGGGCTTCTGAAGGACAGGATTTCCTATAGTGCAGTGTTGTTGGTAGCAGGGGTGCAAGGGATCCTGTCATCGTTTTAAAAGTGGAGGTGATCATAAAGTGGTCTGACCATGGTACTGGAAGGCAGGAAGGGGATGAGAGTTGTATGAGGCTATTATTTGTGAAGATAAGATCAAGGGTGTGACCCCCTTTATGAGTGGGTTGGGTGATAATTTGAGTAAAGCCCATGGCTGAGAGCGAGGAAAGGAGAGCTTCGCAATTAGATGATTGAGGCCTGACGTCAATGTGTAGATTAAAGTCCCCAAGGATGATGGAAGGAGTATCCAAGGTCAAGTATTTAGCTATGATTTCCACTAAAGGCGATACATCGAGGTCTAGCACCCCAGGGGGGGCGTAAATGAGGAGGATCTGGAGAGTTTTTGATTTGAAAAGGCCTGCCTCCAATTTAGATGTTGAATTGATGGGTTGTTGGGTAAGATTAAAATCTTTTTTGGCTGCTAAGAGAAGTCCTCCTCCTTTTTTCTTTTGTCGAGGTATTGAAAAGACGTCATATATCTGGGTGGGAAGTTGATTTATTAAGACTGTGTCTGTCGGCTTCAGCCAGGTCTCTGTGATCGCACAGATGTCTGGTTTGGAATCAAGCAGGTAGTCATGTAGGATATGGGTTTTTTTGGTAATTGATTGCGCATTGAATAGAGTTAGAGAAAATAAGGCTAGCCCGAGGAATTGGGTAAGTGGTGAGATCATGACTGGAATGAGGTTTCTATATGGTTTGAATTGGTATTGCATTGGAAATTTCATCTTAGTAGAGGGACAGTGGTATAGGATGGGTATTGTGTATCCTTGCATCATAGGTGGAATGAGACTCTAACCTCGTCAGATGTTGGCACGTAAATTTATTCTTTAATCTTTGTATGTGTGTGGGAAAGGGAAAGTAGGTTTCCTGTGGAGTAGATTGTCAATAGATGAGTGCTGGTCTAGCAAAGGAATGTAATAGAGGATTTTAGTTCCTCTTGGGAATGGTGGAAGGGTCAGCTTTTCAATAGGAAAAATTGTAGTATCAGGAGATATTAGGTTAGAACATAGGTGGTCGATTTAGAGAGAATAGAGTATTTCACTGCGGGGCCGCACCACGGGGCTGCACGAAGGGGCTCACAAAGGGGCCAGCCCCTTTGTCGCGCTCCTTCGGCGCGCGACGCCTGGCTGGTAAGCAAAATTTAAAAGTCCCGCCGGGCCTCAGCCGATTGGCTGCCCTGTAGCCGTCGCCTGATTGGATGCTTGTGCTGGGGAGGGCGGGGTTCGGGCGCAGCGAAGTCGGGGCCGGGATCCTGCTGTCTTAGCCTCGCGGTCGGCGGCGGCTCTGCCTGGGTGAGGAGCGGTGAACAGAGAAGGCCTTACCCCGGTGGGAACGCCGGCGCCAATTGCGCAGGCCTGACCGCTGGATGAGCCGCTTCTGCAGACGATCCTGGAGGCAGAGAGGGACTTCGCTTGCTGGTAAGAAGATTTAAAAGTGGTTGACTGTTAATAGTCATGTTCAGGTATAATCAGTTTGTCCAGTTTGGTTTTTCCAGAGAATACTGGCGGGCTGATGTCTGGGCAGGGCTATATGTCTGTCATGTCAGCAAGTCAGCTTTACTCCATCTCCGTCTGCTGCTAGAGGAGCATAACCCACTTGTGTAGATTGGTCTTCCTTCCTCAGAGGAAAGGAAATTATCAGGTAAATAGTAATTTCTCCTTGCTGGATTTAAAATGCCTAATCAGGGTGGGATGGAGGGGAATCTTAGGGTGCTTCAGTGTCAGAGTGATAAAGGGCCACAAGTGCAGTGAGACAGGTATTCACTGGGCTTGGAAGCTCAGCAATGAAGGAAGATGAGCCAGGCTAATGCCCCTTCCTCTCCCAAAAGATGAAAAAAAGCAGTGTTTAAAACTTGAATTGTGTCAGCAGGTGCTTGAGGTCCCCTTTCTTCTCAACACTGCATGTTCATTTTAGTGCATTCTTTCAGAATTGTAAAATGTATTTTTTTTTTTTTTTGAAATTTAAGGTTTATTAGAGAAAGATAATACCGACAATACAAAACCATACAGCATCTGTGAAGCATGTACAATAACAAAATTGACAGTAGAATAGATGCAATAAAGACTTACAACAGATTCTCTGCTTTTCTCAGTTATTGTGTAAACATATCCCCCCCCTTCTGTTCCCCTCACCCCCCACCCTTCTCCCCTACCATCCCTGGGAGCTCCTGCAAAGGTAGTATGAACAAATAACATAAGAGAAAATCAAACATAAAAGGAAATCATATCTTCTTCTGTTGTTGTTGCCATGTTAGGTATAAAGACCAGGTACGCTGAAAGGCCCCTATTTGTTTCCGACGGTGCGCCGTAATCTTACTAAGGGTACAAACCTTTGCCACCCGTGACTGAACCTGCAATAATGTAGGTACACCCTGAGACTTCCAGTGTAAAGCTATCTCACATCGAGCAGAGGTGACCACCAATCTAACAAAACGCTGTAAGGCCGTGTCGAGCTGTGGATAGTCTGAGTTAAGCAGGGCAACTATGGGGGTTAGAGTAATAGAAACATGCAATATGTCTGAAAGCCACACAGCCAGTCCCTGCCAAAACTGGGAAACAGCAGCACACTCCCACCACATATGATAAAAGGAACCTCGCTCCCCACAACCCCTCCAGCACCGATCCGAGGCCGTGGAATAAATTTTATGGAGTTTAGCGGGGGTATAATGCCACCGATAAAGGAGTTTGAAACTATTTTCCAAGTAGGAGGCTGAGATAAGACCCTTACACCCCACTGTAAAGATAGTGTCCCAAAAGTCGTCACCCTGCGGGGACCCCAGATCAGCCTCCCAGGCGGACAGGTATGTTGGGCGCGTTCCCATACCCTGAAGGAGCAGCTTATAAATTTTGGACATTAAGTGCTGTACTTTGTCAGCCGCTCGGCAGAAATTCTCAAAGAGACCAATTGGCTGGAGTAAATCCCGGGAAATATGGGTCGCTCTTGCGTAACTCATTAGTTGGAGGTAGCGATAGAAATCCCCCTGAGGTAAGTCATGCCGGGCCTGGAGAGTGGAGAACGTCACCCACGAGGAGTGCTCCCAGAAGTGACTATAATTATAAAGACCCTTAGCCAACCAATCTGCAAAGACCTGCGGAGCTGTACCCCCCAAGAATGACCCAGAGTGAAAGGGGGAAAAAAGGACCGACCCCACCTTGGACCCCACCACCTGAGGCTTCCATTTATACCAAAGGTGTAAGGTACACTGAATCGTGTCCGGTAGGCCTTCCAATTTGGGCCCAGAGCTAGGAGGTTGCCAGAGGATATTAGTCAGCAGGTGTGGCCCGATAAGTTCCTGCTCCAGAATCGCCCAAGGTTTGCGGGCGGTGGTTCTGTGCCAATCAACAACAGCTCGTAATTGAGCCGCAACATAATACCGTAATAAGTTAGGCACTGCAAGGCCCCCCCGCACCCGAGGTTGAAACAATACTTTCTGGGCCACCCTGGGGTGCTTCCCCTGCCACAGGAATTTCATAATCCTGCGTTGCCACTTGAGAAGCAGTGCAGTTGGTATGACGCAAGGAATGGTCTGGAAAAGGTATCCAATCCGGGGCAGGATGTTCATTTTAAAAGTAGCAATTCGTCCCAGCCACGAAATGTGGTATCGATTCCACTCCTCCATTTCCCTGTACAATTTAGCGAGAAGAGGTGGATAGTTAAGCCTAAAAACATCAGAATGAGCCCCTATAAATATACCTAGGTATTTAATTTTCTCCTTTGCCCATTTAAAAGCAAAACGGGCTTTCAGATCCCGTGCCTGGTCCTCCGGTAACGTAATATTAAGGATTTCAGTTTTGTCCCAATTAATGGAGTAGCCAGACACTTGACTGAAGGTTTTAATAATCTCTACCACGGCTGGCAACGATTGCTGAGGGTCCGCAAGGGTCAGAATGACATCATCAGCAAACATCGCCAACTTGGAGGAATATGACCCCACACTAATGCCCATCACATCCCTCGACAACCGGATCCGTTGGGCCAAAGGTTCTATAAATAGGGCAAATAGTAATGGAGAGAGCGGGCAACCTTGGCGGGTGCCCCGCTCAACAATAAAGAACGGGGAATAGCCCCCATTTACCTTAATGCAGGCCCTCGGTTTATCATATAATTTCTGAATCCAGGTAATGAAAAAAGGCCCAAAACCCATGGTATGCAAGACTTGAAATAAAAAAGGCCAGTGAACCAAATCAAAGGCCTTTTCCGCATCCATAGCCATAAAAAGAAAGGGGATATGATGGCGCTTAACCCACCAGAGGGAATCCAACAACTTCCGCACATTATCGGACGCCATGCGACCAGGGATAAAACCGGCCTGATCCGGGTGAATGAGTTGTGCTACATAACCGTTAAGCCTGTTAGCCAGAATTTTAGCCAGAAGCTTGAGGTCTATGTTCAGCAATGAGATGGGCCTATAAGAGCCACACTTGGTAGGGTCCCGTCCCGGCTTTGCAATGATCGTTATACCCGCCACATTAGAATTAGGATTCAAAACCCCCTCGTGTCGCAAGGCATTAAACATGGCCGTAAGTGGGTTAAGTAAATCACCGGCAAAGCATTGATAAAACCGGGCAGTAAACCCATCCAGCCCCGGGGACTTGCCAGCCTTAAGTTGCTTAATGGCAAATAACACCTCAGATTCTGAGATATCCTTGTCTAGCGTATCCCTGGCGGACTCTGATAACTGGGATAAGGGAGTGTCCTGTAAAAAGGATTGTATGTCCCTGAGCTCTATAGAGTGGTTATGGGAATACAGTGCAGAATAAAATTGTAAAAAGCAGTCACGGATCGCATCATTGGAGGTAAGTGGTGCACCATGAGCACCTACAATTTTAGTAATAGTGTTTTGTAAGCGTTTGGCTCTCAACTTATGCGCAAGCAACTTCCCCGCTTTATTGCCCCCTTCAAAGTATACTTGTTCCGTTTGCTCCAGCTCATGCGCAATTTTGGCCGCATCTAGCGCCCCAAGTTGCGATCGGTAGTCAGCTAAGGCCAAACGGAGCACTTCAGTGGGGGTTTGCTTGTGGTGCTGTTCTAAGTCCAATAATTTGGCAGTCAGGAGCGAACGTTCCCGCTGGGTCTCCTTTTTAACCCAAGAGGCCCGAGCTATAAAAGTCCCCCTAAGCACTGCCTTTAAACAGTCCCAGTAAGTGATGGGCGAGATGTCAGGGTGAAGGTTATGAGAACTGTAATCTGTAAGTACCCGCCGACATTGATCCACAAAGGAGTCACTGTCAAGTAAGCTATCGTTTAGGCGCCAAAAGCGTTGGCCTTTGTCATAATTAGGGAAAGTCAGCTCAGCCCACACCGGAGCATGATCGGACCACGTGATCGACTCTATAACCCCTTTGCGCACATTTTGGATCACTCCCCTATCCACAAAAACATAGTCTATCCTAGTGTATAGGTTATGGGGGTTCGAGAAAAAAGTATAATCCCTCTGGGTGGAATGCAAAAAGCGCCACACATCTACCAGCTGAAAGTGGTCCAAAAAAGCAAGGAGGCTATTGCGGTCTCTTTTCAAAGTAGAACATCGCCCCCCCGAGGAATCAAGACCAGGGTCTAAGGGCAGATTGCAATCTCCCATCACCATCAAGTGACCCACTTTTTTCAAGAGGACCAGCTTCACCAGCGCATCATAAAATTTGGCTTGGTGAACATTGGGGGCATATACGTTAAGCAATGTATACGAGACCCCAGCAATATTAAGGACCAGCAATAAATATCTACCCAAAGGGTCAGCAACACTGTCAAGCAATTCAAAAGCAAAGTCCTTGTGAAATAGAATCCCCACACCTGCATATTTAGCAGCTTTAGAGCTAGCCGCCCAATACTGATGCGGGTAAAGGGCAGAGCTCATTAAATGCTCATAGCGCCGCTTTAAATGTGTCTCCTGGAGACAAGCAATCGCAATATCAGCACGCTGCAGATCTTTATATAGTAATTTACGCTTACGGTGCGTATTCAGTCCCTTAACATTAAAGGACTGTACCTTAAAGGTAGCCATCCGGACAAGTGATGGTGCATTTCAAGTGCCCCAGCGTATATAGAGCAGACAGAGATAAGAGCAGGAGAGGTCCCCCCATGAAACAAGAGACAACTAAACATAGTACCAAGCAGCACGTAGCCCTCAGTGAGCCGGGCAGTAAACAACAAGGCAATGCACTCCCAGAGAGGAGATCCCCACTATTCCCCATTCCCCCCCCTCCCCCCCTCCCAAAGGAACCACAATCATCTCTTGGGTCCCCCATCATCTAGGGGTGAGTGAAGACAGCGTCCCAGGTGCCGTCCCACCCGGCAGCATCAGCATATTATCAAACATATAACCAGTAACCAAACCCTCCACGTCCGGTGCGGCTTAACAAGAAACAGTGTCAAAGCCTTCAGAGCCAAAGCAGCCAGATCATGTAGGGGCTCTGTTCGCGATATCTGGATCCGGGGTGCGTCGCAGTCTCTTTCCCCCCTTTCCCATCCGCTGCCAGCGAGGTTCCTCCCTGCGGTCGGCACGTGGCGAGGAAGATGGCGGCAAATCCGTCACAGTATAGCCAAGGTCCTTCAAGATGCCCGCCGCTTCATGCACGGATTGTGCCTTGTGCGTTGTACCTTGCACAGTAAAGCTGAGGCCAAAGGGGAAGAGCCAGCGGTACCGGATGTTTTCTTTAATCAAAACAGCAGTAATAGGTTTCATAGCCTGGCGTTTCTTCATAGTAGTCGGGGAAACATCAGCATAGACTTGCACATCATGTCCCTGCAGCTGCACCTTCCCCCTCTGGCGCGCCAGGGCCAGGATCTTCTCTTTCACAGGGAAATCATGGAAGCAAGCGATCACATCCTTGGGTTGATTAGGAGCTCTCTGACCCTGGACCCTGTGAGCCCGTTCCAGCTTGACCACTAGAGACCCTCCAGAGCCTGCAGCATTTTGGTTTGCATCTTGCTGTAATAAATCAGTGCAAAGCTCTGTAATAACTTGCACACAGTTAGCAAAGTCAGAGGTCTCAGGAATGCCCCGAAAGCGCAGATTAGCCCTCCTATTCCTGTTTTCTAAATCTTCCAGTTTGGAGGAGAGTTGCTGAATTTCACTAGCCATTTCCTTATGGCTATTCTGCAGCGAGCTCATTTTATCTGCCTGAGATTCAGTGAGGGTTTCATACTCAAAAAGCCTCCTCCCCATTTCACACAGTTCCTCCTTCATTTCACCCACCGTTTCACGGATCTCAGATTTAAAAGAATTGAGATCGTGGCTGAGCTCCCGAAACCAAGCCTTAAACTCACCCCGAGTAGGGATTTCCGAATCGGGGAGTGCCGGTGCTGCAGCTGAGGCCTCAGAGATCGCTTCTCCCGTCACGGCGGCCATTTTGTTTTTTTCAGGAGAATTTTCCCGGGCCGATTTCTGGTAGGAAAACTTGCAAAAGTCGGGTTTGGGGGCCCGATTCGCCATCAGCAGCCTTCGGGGGTGAGCTTGGTGTTGGAGCCGCGTCAAAAGGTGGAGGGATGGCTACGATATTATCTGGATGCTATCCGGCATAGCCAGGAGCTCCAGGCTAGGCTGCCACTCGAGCCGCTGACGTCATCAGCCTGTAAAATGTATTTTTATCTGAATGTGTTTTACCATTTGAAATTTATGCTGTTACAAACCCTGAGAAAAGCAAAATGTTAATAATTAAGAAAGCAGTTGACTTGGAAGTAAGTGCAATAAAATGTATATTGACAGAATTTTAGAAGCATTTTTTAAATTAAAAAGTGTAGTATCTGTCGTCATGGGAAGGCAAAATGGCTGGCTGAAACCATTTGTTCTGAAGCAATTAGAATGCAGTTTCTCACTGGGGTCTTTCTGAAGATGTGGTTTTAGAATAACTGTTAGAACTCATACTATATATTATTTATTTTTAGTTTTAATGTTTAAAGAATTCAAGTTGCTTTTATGGATGAATTTAGTGCCCTTAATAGCTGGGGACACTGGAGTCCTCCATTTATCCACAGAACAGGTCCAGCATGGGCAGTGACAGTGCTCGCTTGCCCACCAGTATGCCTTGACCCTGCTGTGAAGGGAGCACCTCTAGGGGTAAGAGGCTCCATTTGGCCTGCATGCCTGAACAATGTTTGGCGCCTCTGCTGAGACTGCCAACAAAGGTGCTAGGTAGTGATAATGGCTTCAGTGATATGGATACTTGTCCACTGGACATGGGATTGAGACCACCAATTATTATTATTTTTTTTTTTCATACAAACCACCAACCAGCTTTCAGATGATGCCTTGATCACTAGGTTGGATTTGAAGTTCCAAACCCCTATATCAGTTCCCTTGCACTGTCCAGTCATAGTTCTAATAACTGGATAAAACACAGCTGGTGTAAGTAAAAGAAAGAAGAGGGTTCTGCTTCAGTATTTGCTTTTACGGAAGTCTAGGCGTCATAGTGGATAACACATTGAAATCGTCGGTTCAGTGTGCTGCAGCAGTCAAAAAAGCAAACAGAATGTTGGGAATTATTAGAAAGGGAATGGTGAATAAAATGGAAAATATCATAATGCCTCTGTATCGCTCCATGGTGAGACTGCACCTGGAATACTGTGTACAATTCTGGTCGCCACATCTCAAAAAAGATATAATTGCGATGGAGAAAGGTACAGAGAAGGGCTACCAAAATAAAGGGAATGGAACAGCTCCCCTATGAATAAAGACTAAAGAGGTTAGGACTTTTCAGCTTGGAGAAGAGACGGCTGAGGGGGGATATGATAGAGGTGTTTAAAATCATGAGAGGTCTAGAACGGGTAGATGTGAATTGGTTATTTACTCTTTCGGATAATAGAAAGACTAGGGGGCACTCCATGAAGTTAGCATGGGGCACATTTAAAACTAATCGGAGAAAGTTCTTTTTTACTCAACGCACAATTAAACTCTGGAATTTGTTGCCAGAGGATGTGGTTAGTGCAGTTAGTATAGCTGTGTTTAAAAAAGGATTGGATAAGTTCTTGGAGGAGAAGTCCATTACCTGCTATTAAGTTCACTTAGGGGCGGATTTTAAATGCCCTGCGAGCGTAAATCCGGCCAGATTTACTCGCGCAGGGCCCTCGCGCACCGGCGCACCTATTTTGCATAGGCCGCCGGCGCGCAAGTCCCGGGACTTCGTAAAAGGGGCGGGGAGCGAGCGTGTCGGGGGCATTCCCGAAATGACGCAGCGTTTCGGGGGCCTGGCGCTGGCCCGGGGGCGTGGTCGAGGCCTCCGGACCAGCCCCCGGGTCGGGTGATGGCACGCCAGCAGCCCGCTGGCGCGTGCAGATTTACATCTGCTTTTAGCAGGCGTAAATCGTGCAACAGAGGTAAGGGGGGGGGGTTTAGATAGGGCCGGGGGGGTGGGTTAGGTAGGGGAAGGTGGGGGGAGGGCAAAGGAAAGTTCCCTCGGAGGCCGCTCCGAAATCGGAGCGGCCTCCGAGGGAACAGGCAGCGCGCGCTGGGCTCGACGCGCGCAGGGTGCACAAATGTGCACCCCCTTGTGCGCGCCGACCCCGGATTTTATAAGATACGCGCGGCTACGTGCCTGGTGCGCAAACAAAAGTACGCGATCGTGCAAATTTTTAAAATCTACCCCTTAGAGAATAGCCACTGCCATTAGCAATGGTAACATGGAATAGACTTAGTTTTTGGGTACTTACCAGGTTCTTATGGCCTGGATTGGCCACTGTTGGAAACAGGATGTTGGGCTTGATGGACCCTTGGTCTGACCCAGTATGGCATTTTCTTATGTTCTTATGTTCTTACATAGTGGCTTAGCAGTAATAGAAGTGTTCTCACAATATTTTTCAAGTACAAATCTCAGTATATTTATGGTCCTGCCGTGGAGCCTTCTCCACGGCAGGACCATCTATCTGGAATGCAATTCCCCCGGACCTCAGACAGGAACCTTGCTTATTAACATTTAGAAAAAGACTTAAGACTTGGCTATTTAGACAAGCCTTTCCTGAACCTCACTGACTCCGCCAATAGACCCAACAGATTGACTGCAACAACCACCAAGTTACATTCCAGTACTATGTAAATAGTTGTTCTTGTTATTTGTTATTCTCATTCCTAAAAACATTCTAGCCTCTTGTCTTCTCCCAGTTCCTTCTTCCCCTGTTTTATTGTAACTTTTTTGCTTCTCGTCACCTGTTAATTGTTCTAGGTTATCACTCCCCATTGTTACTTGTAAACCGGCATGATGTGATTCTATCATGAATGCCGGTATAAAAAAGCTTTAAATAAATGAATATATATATATATACATTAATGTTCCCAACCTTTAATTTCTTCTTTCATTTTAGCCATGATGAAGATGATGATGATGAAGAGATTCGACCAATACAGCAGCAAGATCTTCACAGGGCGATTCAAAAAATGAAGAAATCTAAGGATATGGCCTTTCAGAACGTTTTAATGCATGTTAGCTTGGATTGAGGCTGATGACCATTTTACTGTGTGCAATTTTTGACATGACCAGTTTTTGGCCCTGTATCCCATAGTTTAACTAGTTGGTGGGAAGGGGGTAACCTCTTAAGAAGGGGATTAAATATTTGAGTTTTTATACATGGATTTCTAAGTTATTGAAATTCAATAGCTGTAAGACAGAGCACGTGCCTGTTTGAGATCATGAGGTGGATTCAAATAGAGTTTTTAAATTATATTCTGTCCTGTTTACCAGGTCATTGTTGCAGCCTTAAGTTAAATATAAGGATTAGCTGGACTGGTGAAACATGATTTAATGTCCGCCCCTGCACAAATAGGAATGTAAGGAAGAATTATTCTTCACTGAGAGCGGATTAGATGCAAGGGTGGCCAACTCTAGGTCTCAGCAGTTGCAAACAAGTTTGGTTTTCAGGATATCCACCATGAATAAGCATATGAGAGATGTGCATGCACTGCCCCTGTTGTATGCAAATCTAGCTCATGCTTATTCACTGTGGTTCATGAGGACCAGAGTTGCCCACTCCTGATTAAGTAGCTGGAGGGTTTTTTTGTGGGGTCAGGGTGAAGGGGTTTTGGCTTTTGTTTTATGGTTTTTGTTTTTTTAATCACAATCCACTGGGATCAAAGTATTCAACTGAGGCAACTGCCTGAGTTATAGCCATGGCCATGCTGAGTGTGTGTATGTGTGTGTATCTGTGTATGGGAATGTATCATTTTAAGGAATTGAATACTGGGTTTTGTTTCAGGAGTTTGAAACAATGCATACCTGACAAACAAGAGTCATAATGAGTGCAATAAAAACATGTATGTAACTACTTGAAGTGATGTGTTCTTTTTATTTCACATCCACAAAGTATGGATTATGTGGTAGGCAGAGTCTTGTGACATGAAAAGAATAGGTATACATGAAAAATATACCTGTTTGAATATTACATGATTGTCATGATTCTCTTTGTTCATGTGAAATATAGATTAATACATATGTATGTGTGATGTAAGTTTCAATATGGAACCTCTGTTTTTATACATAGCTTCTGAATCAGACTAGGATGTGTAGAAAATCAAAGATTAAAAGATCCAAGTGTATTCAACAAATTGGGTTCTGTTTCATTTACTGTTAAATGATAACCTAAATGAAAACAATTTATCTGCTGTGATCAAAGACCAGTGGCACTCACCTTAATGCATTTGTTATGGTGTGTGAGGGGTTAGAAGGAATAACAAAATAGATATTGTATTACGTGAGCTTTTGAGACTACATAAGAACTTTCTTCAGAGAATCAAGTCTGTCCTTTTTATTAAGGCTCCAGTGGCCATCCACCTGCCTTCCTGCTGTTAAGTTTTCCCACTTGCATTTCCAATGCAAGTGGAAAACTTAATAAAACATTTTCTGTCACATAAGTAAAAAGCTTTTATTTTTAGGTTCAAGGGATCTATTGGCCTAATTCCACCCAAATGTAGCTAGGTCACTGAGGGTCAAAATTTCCCCCTCTGCATATTTAAATCTAGCCTCTTAGTTTCAGGAGATGCCTAAATTAATTTATTCATGTATTTCCACTTAGCAAATGTTAAGGCCTAGGAGTCTTTAGTGATTTACAACAAGTGCCAAATACAAACATCATAACCATCAATAAATGTAGATATAAAATCATCAATAGTCACCTACCCACCCAATATGATTAATCAGTACATCCATCAATACATATATCATAAAATCAAAAGTTCATAGAATAATTTCCCACTTAGTTAATCTTTTTAAGGGTCCTTAAGAAGTGAAGCACTGTTGAAATATCCAAGTCTTAACCTGTTTAAAAAAAACAAAACCATAACCATGGTTCCCAAGCTGGGGACTGAGAGACTATCACAGGGGTTCCCCTGGAAAGGAGAAAATTGGAATACAGCTGCTGAAAAAAACAGGCTGACCTCACCTGTAGTGAGTTCTGTTCTAAGGCTGCTGCGGGATCATCTCTCTGCCTAATCCCATGCGAAGAGGCGATTGAAGCTTACAGTCTCGGGGAGCCCAACCCCAAGCAGAGAGAATTGATCGGAGTACAAATCACTATGGTGAGGAGATGGAGAAGACCGAGGCTAATTGCTTGCTTCCAAGCGGAGTCTAAACTGGCACAGAGAGTAGGAGAGAAGAGTGCAGGTGATCACCACCGCAAGCAGCTTGAAGTCACACAAAAAGGAAGAGGGGAAGCGTGATGTTTCCCACATACAATATAGCTGCTACTGTTTGTGACTGGAGGCGGAGGCGGCAAGCAGGCGAATAACCCTGAGGAACATTTGTGAGCATTGCTGCATATGCTCTTGCTGCCTTTCTGTGCGGACACTGAGAGAGAAAAGCTGCACTGAGTTAATATGGCTGTGGGAGTGGGGGAAGGGAAGGGGAACAGGAGGACATGACCATTTGGGAGCCAACACGGAGCGTGGAGGGAGTAAAGCAAGTACTCTAGAAGGGGCCAGAGGGAGAAGAAATCATGGGGGAGATTGTTTGGGAAGATGCTATGGATGGAGGGCAGCAGGGAAGGCATTTGGGAAGAGGCCATGGGAAAGGCAACACTCAGGAAAGAAGGCAGGAATGAGAGCATTTGGAAAGGGCTATGAGAGGGGACGGGAGCAGGAGAGAATGGCCAGAAAGATGGTCCAGAGAAGACACAGAGAAGGACACTTGTAAAGGGTTAGGGAAAGTAGGGCAGGAGCATAGACCCTGAGGAAGGAGACTAGGAAAGTTGTTGCAGGGGAAGATGGCAGATGGAAGGCATTCAGAAAGAGGCCATGGGTGGGTAGCGCAGAATAGGAGAGAGAGTATGTGGGAAAGGAGAAGACCAAGAGATATCAAGAGGAAAGGAACTCAGGAAGAGGTCAAGGGTGGGAAGAAGCAGGGCAGGAGTGAAGGCATTCAGAAAGGAGTCACAAAGGGAGAGAACCAGTGAAGGGGATCACAGGGAAATATGGCAGGAGAGAAGACACGGAAAGGGTCATGGGACAGGGACACAAAGGAGAGGATCACAAGGAGGGTGGGGGTGGGTAACTGCCAGAGATCAAGGAAGGGGTTGGGAGGGACAGACAGTTACCAAGATCATTATGAAATCCCTGAATGTAAAGTCTAAGGGTACTAAAGTACGTGCAGTGTCACCTGCTCCTGAATGATCAAAGGCACGCTCCAAGGGGAGAGAGGGATTGGGGGAGAAGAAAGACTAATGGAAAATTACTAGTGAGGGGCGTGAGACTGATGGGGATAGGATAGGAGTCCCTAACATTTTTAAATGTTGAAAAGGGGTCTCACTTTTGAAAAGGTTGGGAACTCCTGCCATATAATCTTCCAGATAGCTGACACCAATAGGAAGGCTATTCCATAATGGAGGGGCCAAAAGCGAAAAGGCTCAGTCCTTTGCCTTCTGCAGACAAATAGTTCTCGCCAAGGGAATCTGCAACAAACTACCCTAAGAGGAGCATCAATTCTGTTCAGGTGATTGGAACCTCAACTTCCCAATAAATAGACACAAACTTCCATTTAAAAAAAATTTAAATGACATTGTGAGACCTTTAAACTTGCAACATGCCATAGTGGACAACCAGGGAAGATTTTTTAAAGTAGGAGTGACACAATCTCTGTATTTCAGCCTTCCTACAATTTTGGCTGCTGTATTTTGCACCAATTATAATCAATGAATGTCCTTTTGCAGGTAAAATATAGAAACATAATGGTGGGAAAAGACCATATAGCCTATCTAGTCTGTCCATCTGCTCAACTAATTCAGCTTTGCAATGCCCATCATTCCCGCAGAGATCCCCTGTGTTTATCCCATGTTTTCTTGAATTCAGACACTGTTTTTGTCTCTGCCACCTCCACTGAGAGGCTGATCTACCCTCCTTGTAAATAAATATTTCCTAATATTAAGCCTGAATTTACCCCTTTCACTCTCATCTTATGACCCCTCGTTCTAGAGCCTCTTTTTGGCTGAAAAAGGCTCACTTCCTGTGCCCAGAAACCTTGGAGGTATTAAGTGTCTCATACCTCATACCTTGGAGGTATTAAGTGTCTCATGTCTCATATTAAGTGTCTCATATCATGTATATAGTTCTAATTATAATTATTATAATCAGCATCTACCCACTGATGCTTGTTATATCTAAGGGCTCCTCCCAAAGATTATTTATATGTTACTGAGTTCACCATGTTTATCTGTTATATGTAAGGGCAATGCCCAAAGTTTTGTGTTCACTGTGAACCGATACGATGTGCGAACGGATATCGGTATATAAGTAATGTTAAATAAATAAATAAATAAATAAATCTCCTATCTAAACTTTCTTCTAAAGCAGGGGTGGCCATCTCTGGTCCTCAACAGCCACAAGCAGGCCTTGTTTCAGGATATCCACAAAGAATATGCATGAGGTAGATTTGCATGCACTGCCTCCACTGTGTGCAAATCTTTCTCATGCATATTCATTGTGAATTTCCTTAAAACCTGGCCTGTTTGTGGCTTTCAAGGACTGGAGTTGGCCATCCCTGCTTTAGGGTATATGTTTAGATCTTTAAATCTATCCCCAAATGCTTTAGAACGAAGACCACTGACCATAGTAATAGCCACCCTATGGACCAACTCCAACTGGTTTATATCCTTTTGAAGATGTGGTCTCCAGAATTCTACACAGTATTCCAAATGAGATCTTACCAGGGGCAATATCATCTCTCTTTTTCTGCTGACCATTCTTCTCCCTATTCAACCAAGTATCTTTCTTTTTGCCGTCACTTTATCTGTTTGGCAATCATAAGATTATCAGTTACAATCATTCCCAGATCCCGCTCATCTGTCATGCTAGAAGAATTTCACTCCCAAAAGTGTACATCTCTTGGGTTTCTGCACCCTGAATGCATAACTCCACTTTTTAGAATTAAATCTTAACTGCCAAACCCTAGCCCATTCCTTGAGCTTCGCTAGATCCCTCCTCATATTTTCCACACCTTCCTGGTTGTTTATCCTGTTGTAGATTTTGGTATTATCAGCAAAAAAAAACAATTTCCTAGTGTGTAGACAGATGGACTCAGGACCAGTGGTTTATGCTCTCCTGCCAGCAGATGGCGACAGAGCAAGCTGACATCACAGTATATATACTCATGCAGTGACCCTAGCCTGCCAGTATTCTCTGTCTCCAGCAGATAGTGGACATGCATTTCTCTATGGGAATTGCTGTGAATTTTGAAATAATTTTTATATTGAGGGAACAAAAGCCCCGCTTTCCTGTGGTGATACCTAAAGGTCCCCTCCCCCGGTTGAGAATTCCTGAGGTGATTTCTGTGGTCCCTCAGGTGTGCCTTGGTCTGGTAGCTGGTTCCCAGCATGGACTTAGCTGCTTGTACAGCTGAAAGGCAGTGGACACAGAAGGCAGAGCGTGGCGTTGACGGCAGATGCCCTCTCCCCCTGCAGCCGGAGACCATCTCTGTACTTAGCCGGTAAGTGTTGAGTTCCAATAAGTTTTCAAAAATAAAATAAGGAGCAACTTTTGGCTACAGAGATATTTAGGGGGTTTTAGGCCTTCCTTCGGTTTCTGTGCTTGGTGCACTGTCCCAACGTAGTTCTCACTCCCTTTGGGGTTAGAGGAACTGGGCGGGTTGAGCAGCCCAGGTGGGTTAGGCCCTATGGTAGGCTTTTCTTGGCACGCAGCATGTTAGGCCACAGTGGCGTTTTTGTGCGTGCTTTCTGCCCTCTACATGACGTCAGTGTGCGCAGTGCATCAACGCTATGCACCGCACTAGTGGCAACTTTTGCATGTATAACTTTTTTTGAGCTTGGTGATATGCTCCAGTAGAGCGCACTAGTAGTGCGTGCGCCTTGCCATGCTTGTTGCTGGGGCACCTATAATTTGTGCGCATAACTTTTTTGAGTGTGAGCCATTTGAACACACAGTTACCGCCGCTCAAGATGCCGGTACACAAGAAGCCTAAGCACCTTTCTCTTTGTGTTGCCTGTCATATTAGGGCTTCTCAGCCTGACCTGTCTTCCAACATGGTTCAGTGCTTATTCAGATGCTCAGGGAGAGTTGTCTTCCTCGGATTTTGCTAAACCTGCATCCTCTCATTCTGATGATGGTATGGTTATGGTTTGGGCTGGAAGTGCGCCAGATCTTGGTACTCCCTTGACTGGCTCCTCCGCAGGTGATGGCAGTTCAGTTGGGCCCATCCAGTACCTTCTGGGCTTGGTCTGGATCTGGCTGCTTTTTCTTGGGTGGAGTTTTTTCAAGATTTAAAAGCCTTTGGTCAGGCGCAGCCCTCCACTTTGCTCACTTCGGTAAGGTCGGACTCTCAGCCGATGGCCCCTCCCACTGAGGTATGCCTCTGTTTGCCACAGGTATCCCCGATGGGGACCCGGATTGCATGGATGATGAGGTGATTCCTTGAAAAATGATGAAATTCCTTCCGGTTTGGAGTCGTATTGAACCATCATAGAGATTGTGGCTTAACGCATCTTATTGCATTCATACGCCACAATGCAATTTAAAATCAGCAAATAAAGATTTTTTAACTATCCCTTCTGTTCGGTCAGCCCATTTAAGTAAAGGGAAAGAGCAATATCTATACCTGGACTAAAATTATGGAACTCGCTTTCGATTGATTTAAAAGTGTAGACTGATTTTCTAACTTAAAAAAAAACAACTAAATACCTGGCTATTTAGACAAGAATTTGGAGAATAATCAATATTATGATTTATTTTGGACATTGAGTTGGACTGTTAGCATGAGCAAGTGAGGCTTTTTATGATGGTATTCCATTTTTATGAGCATTTGAGTTTGATGTATATTTTATGTGTTTTAAATTGAATTTATTGTACATTTTATTTTATTTTTCTTAGTTTACTTTTATGTAGTAATATTTATATTGAATTTTTATCTAAAATTTGTTTGTGATTTTATTTGTATTTATGCTATGAACCATTATGATTGTTACCAGATATTGGTATACAAAATAATATAAATGATTAAATAAGATGAACTACCAGCCCTGATTTCCCTGGGGCAGATTCTATGTCAGAAGCAAAGAAGAATCTCATTTTGATCTTGCGTAAAGCCTCTTGCTTTTTTCCTGTTATGGATGCCATTCAAGAATTGATTGATCTTGAATGGGACACACCGGAGGCAAATTTCAAGGGGGGTCGGGCATTGGAAGGCCTATACCCTCTGGATCCAGCTGTGAGGGAGCATTTGCGTTTTCCCAAAGTGGATGCTCTTGTCTGTGCTGAATCTAAATGGACAGCTATCCCTAAGGAGGGAGGAGCTGCCTTGAAGGATGAGCATGATAGGTGGATTGAATCTATCCTAAAGCAGGCCTTTGACGCAGTGGCAATGACCTTGCAGATTGCTTCCTGTTGTGCTTTTGTGGCGCGTTCTTGTCTGCTTCTCTCTCAGGAGGTGGATGATTCTGGGGTAGAGATGTGAATCGTGTCCTCGATCGTCTTAACGATCGATTTCGGCTGGGAGGGGGAGGGAATCGTATTGTTGCCGTTTTGGTGTTTAAAATATCATGAAAATCGTTAAAATCGTGAGCCGGCACACTAAAACCCCCTAAAACCCACCCCCGACCCTTTAAATTAAATCCCCCACCCTCCCGAACCCCCCCCCCCCCAAATGCCTTAAATTACCTGGGGGTCCAGCGGCGGTCCGGAACGGGCTTCTGCAATTGAATTGTGTTGTCTTCAGCCGGGGCCATTTTGCAAAATGGCGGCCGCAAAATGGCGGCAGCCATAGACCAACACGATTCGACTGCAGGAGGTCGTTCAGCGGCGGTCCGGAACCCCCGCTGAACGACGTCCTGCAGTCGATCTCCTGCCGGCGCCATTTTCCGTACGGAAAACGATTCGCAGCAGGAGATCGCTCCCGGACCCCCGCTGGACCCCCAGGGACTTTTGGCCAGCTTGGGGGGGGCCTCCTGACCCCCACAAGACTTGCCAAAAGTCCAGCGGGGATCCGGAATGACCTCCTGCAGTCGAATCGTGTTGGTCTATGGCCGCCGCCATTTTGCAAAATGGCGCCGGCTGAAGACAACACAATTCAATTGCAGGAGCCCGTTCCGGACCGCCGGTGAACCCCCAGGTAATTTAAGGCATTTGGGGGGGGTTCGGGAGGGTGGGGGATTTAATTTAAAGGGTCGGGGGTGGGTTTTAGGGGGTTTTAGTGTGCCGGTTTTCCTGCCATTGGTTTAGGGCAAGTAAGTAAGTTCCTGCCCTCCCCCTTCCCCCGATTTACGATTTTTTAACGATAAATCGGGGGAATTGGTATTGTATCGTGGCCCTAACGATTTTTGACGATTTAAAATATATCGGACGATATTTTAAATCGTCAAAAAACGATTCACATCCCTATTCGGGGGTGAATTCCAGAGCAGTTCTGGAACCCGCTGCCGCCTTTTTGGCAAACACGGGATGTGATTTGGTCCATACCTCAGCCAGAGGAGTGGCTTTAGTAGTGGCGGCCAGACATGAGCTATGGTTGCAAAATTGGTCAGCTGACACAGCCTCCAAGGCTAATCTTACAAAAATGACCTTTAAAGGTTCATTCTTGTTTGGGAGCAGTTGGAAAAGCTGGCCATTAAGTTGGGCTATGTAGGATTATTAGGGTTGGAATGGTGTTAAATGTTGTGTAAGATGAATAAGGGTTCAAGGCACTAAACTGTGTTAAAATTGCTACCACAGGGGTGCTCAAATTGGTCCTCAGGCCTCCACCCCTGAGTCAATTGGGTTTTCAGGATATCCCTAATGAATATGCATGAGAAATATTTCCATACCTAGGAATGCAAATACATCTCATGCATATCCTGAAAACCTGACTAGCTGGGGTGCCCCAAGACCTCTGTGCTACTGCACCAAATTTTAACACAGACTTTAGTAGCAATTTTAATGCTTAGTGTACTAAAGGGGGTGTGACGCATCTTCTATCAAGGAGCCCTTCTTGTTACTTAAGAGAGCCCTAGTTAGAATTCTGGGTGCGGAAGATTGCCTGGTTTTCACTCAAGATGCTGCTGTAGTGTGAGATAATATTGTAGAATGGTAAAAACCTTGTTTGAAGGCTGTGGTATGATGAATGACCACTAGATGGCATTCATTCTGATAAATATACCCAATGCATTTATACTGTGTGAGTGTGACAGGTTGGAAAATGTTTTTATAAAAGATTTCACTTTAAGAAGGTGGGTGAACAAGGTCCAGTGGAGAGGTGGATCTGTCACCCATTATAAAAGATTTTGGCAGGTAGATTCGGAAGAGTATCAAGATGGATTATTAGCAGGGGCAGTTTGCCTTATCGGGGGATCGGGCTTCCCCCGGTGGGCCGGTCTTTCCCATTACGTGATTTTTTTTTTTTTAAACTTCCCAGCACACCTGGGAGGGCGGCAGCAGCAGGAGAGACTGCGGGGTGGTGAAGACACCTGCCGAAGTAAGGCTGCCATGGGAGCCCGTCCCTGTGGTGGCGAAGACCCCCTGCCGAAACAAGGCCGCCATGGGAGCCTGTCCTTGTGGCGGCGAAGAAGGGGTTTGCGGTGAGCCACGGTGCATGCGTGTGAGAATGGAAGCTTGGATGTTTTCATGGGCCTGGGTGTTTGCATGTGGAAATGGGCACCTGAGTGTGAGAATGAGAGCCTGGGTGTGTGTGTGAGAATGGAAGCTTGGATGTTTGCATGGGCACCTGGGTGTTTGCAAGTGGAAATGGGTGCCTGGGTGTTTGCATATGGGAATAGGCGCCTGGGTGTGTGAGTGAGAGTAGGTGTGTGTGGTAGACCATGGGAGAGTGAGAGTTTGTGTGTGTAATGAAGTCTTTGAGAGAAAGCATGAGCCTTTCTGTGTGTTTTGTGTGTGTGTTTGTGTGTGTGAGAGAGAAAGAGGAAGGGGAGAAGAAGCAGAAAGAGAAGAGTGACCCTGGATAAAGAATTAGGAAAAGACTAACAAAGGGAAAGTGGAAAAATGGGACATGGATCCAACTGATTAGAAAAATAAAAAGGACAGATGACAAAGGTAAAAAAAAAATATATATATATATATTGAGATTTCCATACCTGGGAACATTTGAATCCTGCTCACCCTGAGATTAGCGGGCGGGAGCGGCCATTTATCACCATCATTAATTATCATTCATATATTCATAATCATTGTTTTAATCACCAATTAATCATTATTATTCAATTCACTATTATAAAATCAATATAATCAGTATCAATATTTAATATTAATCATCAGTTCATCAGGCAGACCAATGAAACCCTGCCCAACCCACCCACCCTGAGTTGAAAGTGTGCTCTTACTGTAGCCACAGAGGCATTCACGGAGCGGGATGCCAGTGGCCAGTAGTTGGTGTTCCACCTTCACGGAGCGGAAGGATGGAGGGCTGCTATCTCAAAAAATAAAAAAAATAAAAACAGGGGTGGGTAAGAGTATGGGGTAAGGGTGTGGCCTGCTTGTTACAGCGGTTGCTACCCCTAATTGAGCTGGACGTTCACTTGGATGCAGATACGCGCTGCTCTCTACATTGGTGGTGGGGTGGAGGGGAATTAGGGCTGGAGGGTACTGGAAGCCAATAGTAACAGGTGGGAGAGAGAAAAAGGGAAATAAAAAAATGGATAAAGTGCATAGCTTGCTGGGCAGACTAGATGGGCCGTTTGGTCTTCTTCTGCTGTCATTTCTATGTTTCTATGTTACTGTGGTGTGTGTGTGTGTGTATATATATATATATATATATATATATAGTCATCATGTTTGCCTTCTTATAGTTCTCTCTCTCTCTCTCTCTTCTGCCCCCCCCCCCCGTGAGAAGTGGGTTAAATCTGGAGAGATCCCAGGTATGGAGATTTTAGCAATTGGAATACGCCCTCTTTGGCATTTCTTATAATTTTGTATTTTGCAATTTAGCCTTCCACTGTTCAGTCTGGTTTCTCAGGCTTTCTATTTCGGTTTTGTTTGCATGCCTCTATTTCTAATTTGTAGCCCTTTATTTCTGTATTAGGTAAGGGTCGGTCTGTGTTCTTCCTGTGTGTGACTGAGGTGCAGTACTGCTGCTAGTGTGTAGTTTCTCTGTAAAGATTTGTAGCAGTCTGGCTTGTTCTGTTATCCCAGTAGGTGGTTTATTAATGTTCCAAAGCCCAATGAGGTTTTTGCATTGCTTCTTTATCATAAGGTTGCTATTATTTGAGTCCTGAGAGTCCGTTCTATTATATGGTAAAGCAAGGTTCTAGATTGTCTTTTTTTTTTTTTTTTTTTTTGCAGGAGTTTGTGTTACATCACAAAATATTTATTTGGGTTTTTTTTGTTTTGTTTTTTGTGAGGTAACCCCAGAATTTGAATATAGCTTTTTTTTCATGTTGGATTGTTGGGTTTACTATATTGTAATGGTAATTCCATTTATTCATGGCTTTCTGAGGGCCAAGCCCACACCCAGCACACATTACAAAAAATGTAATTCCATAGGAATTCTAAGTGTCTTTTTTTGCAGGATTTTCTGGTTGGCATCACAGCAGTGCATGTTAATATAATATGCATGTTGTAGGTGATATTTTGCCTCAGCAGAGTGTACTTTTTAATGTTCATTTTTCATGTAAAATCAGTTATAAATGCATAATTGAATTGTGTGTGTGTGTGTGTGCACGCAAGGCTGTAAGGTTTGCTTAGGGTACCTAATACCCTTCCCTTGACCATGGGTTCCGATTTGGGGGGGGGGTGGTGTCAGTTTTTAAAAATATAGATTGCTGGAGGGAGCTGGGCTTTTTTTGATGGGTGCGGGGACAGAGACTGAATGATGCCCGGGGGGAGGGGAGCAGCACATTCATTGTTTGCACAGGGCAGCAAAAAAGCTAGCACCGGCCCTGGAGGCCTGCGATTCCATGACAGAGCCCATCCTGCAGCGGCCAGAAAATACATGTGCCGCAGGGAAAGTGCATGAGGGTGTAAGATACCCCATGGGGCAGTTTTGAAACAATCCTCCTGGCCGATAATGTCCTGCAATCTGCCCCTGATTATGAGG
Source organism: Rhinatrema bivittatum (assembly GCF_901001135.1). Lineage (NCBI taxonomy): Eukaryota > Metazoa > Chordata > Amphibia > Gymnophiona > Rhinatrematidae > Rhinatrema > Rhinatrema bivittatum. Next base: position 215,069,038 of record NC_042621.1, on the reverse strand, counting down.
TGGGAAGAAACCAGCTGGGGACTAGGTTCAGCCCAGGTTAGCGGAGCTTTTCCCCTCAAGGAGGAAAGGCCTGAGACAGAATAGGCGTTTCTCCTCAAGAGGAAGGGTTGCCAGCTGTCTGGATTTTCTCCGGACAGAATGGAATATAAAGGCAGTGTCCGGAAGCCTTATGGTGGGCTTAAAATGTCCGGAGATTGCCCGGATTTTTAACCCTCCAGCCTAGCACAGTAGGTACACTGGCACCTGCATCTCTCAGCTTGAAGGTGCTGTGGTTTTATTCCACACAGTGGCACTAGAGTTGACTGCACAGATCCTCTCTCCCTGCTTTATCAAACAGCACACGCATGAGGTCCAGGATCCAAGTCACCATTTTGCTGGCCGCAGTAAAACAGTAAGAAGCACAGCCGGGCCGCTGACACCTCCCCTCCCCACTGCGGCCCAGCGGCCGCAGGCACTTACTCTCCCGCTAGCAGCACAAGTTAAAAGCTCAGCGGCACTGTTTCCTTTAAGTTGCAAGCTTGCGCAGCCGCACACAGCTTTTATTCCCCCCCCCCCCCCCAGCCCCGTGCAGAAAGATTGGCAGGGCTGTGATGGAGCTCATCCCAACAGAGCCCGAAGAAAACAAGAAATCCCTAAACTTCCAGGTGTTCCTTTTCCTTTCTTCCCTCGCAGCCCTGGAAGAAAAATGTTGCTGGAGCTATGCATCAAATTTTCAATATTCAGCTAGAAAAGAGCTCCTAAGTGAATCTATCTAGCAACCGTCATAAATAGCCTCAAAGAATGTGTGGCTTATGAATAAAGCCTGTAATACTTAAGGCTTGGTATAATCATAGGTTGCAGATAGATTTGTTTATGCACCTACCGGTGCGATAAGGCTGGAGCACAATCACTGTATGCTTAAAGTCACTAGTGAGTGCACTTATCTTAAAAATGCCACGTAGAGAGAGTTGGCTTGCACGGTCCTGAAGTTGCCTCCGACACTAAAGTGTTTCGGAGTGTTGTACTCCTTCCTCAGGGATCTCCAGGTAAGAACGAGCCATCTACATGGATCTGCGTGGAAGATAATACAGCATGAGAGTTCTTTGTATGTCAAACGACTAAAGCAATGTGTATAATGGCGGTCAGAGATGGAAAGAGAACTTACTCCATGATGCCTGGTCAGTACTTAGCTTTAGAGCGGCGAATGCTTATGCGCTGTAATGATTAAAAAATAATAAAAAATGATGGAAATAAGAGAAACATTCATTGAATGTGAGGAAACAACTTCAGTATATTAGGATCGATATGGGTGGTTGTGCAGTTGTACTTACGTGCACTAGAATGAAGTGACCTGCCAGCGTGCCGTCTCAATTACTGACAGCTCGGGCGTCGAAAAGACGCCGAATTTAAAGAAATTCCATCGACCAAAGCGGTCGGAGGAAGTGACGTAAGTATAGCATCGTAGTGTGATCCTTAAAAGGTGATCGACGTCAGGTGGGGATGTCCTTAATTGTTGATACCAAATATGGTTGATGACGCGATATGGCGGCCATATTGGCTGGGGGAATACCTGTTTGTTAATACCAAATGTGGTCAATGACGTGGCTGAGGCAGCCATTTTGAAAGAAGTGAGAGTGGAACTCATCCGGGGAGTAGAGCGAACTGCCTTAGGGAATGTTTTTATTCAGATCAGGGAAAACCACTCAACCTTCTCATTGAGTCCTTGAGGTTCAACAGATCGCAAACGAAAAATCCATCGATTCTCTTTAAAATTAAGTAGAGTCGAACGATCTCCCCCTCTCCAATTCGGGGGATGTGTTCCAAAATGACCCACTTAAAATCCGCAAATGTATGTAGACATGTGATGCAGTGTTGAACTAAAGGTGCTTTTAAATCTTTAGTATTGATCCTGCTGCGATGTTCTGTCAAACGGGTGCGGATCTTGCGTCTGGTGCGTCCCACGTAGACTCTGTTGCAGGGACATTGGAGAGCATAAATGACAAACTCAGTGTTGCAATTCACTTGAAATTTGATGGGAATCTTAAGACCAGTTTGGGGGTCTTGCCAATGTGTGCCAATGTATGCCTGAGAGCAGACTGAACAATTGCCACATGCTGTTTGCCCAGCCCCCTGTGGGTAAAAAGGGAGGACCCTATCGACTGCCCGAACTATCCTTTGTTTGATGTTGGTACCTCGGGAATATGCAAACATGGGAGGGTCTCGGAAAATGGCATGGGGACTGAGTACGTGCCAATTGTTCAAAATGGCTGTTTTAACATGGGATGTGAGGTTGGTGTATGGTAGGACACAGATAAGGTTGGTGGCTTCATTTCTTTGACATAAACAAATCTATCTGCAACCTATGATTATACCAAGCCTTAAGTATTACAGGCTTTATTCATAAGCCACACATTCTTTGAGGCTATTTATGACGGTTGCTAGATAGATTCACTTAGGAGCTCTTTTCTAGCTGAATATTGAAAATTTGAAGTATTCTGTTTTTCAGCTGTACCTTTGGGTTTATTGATTTTCTATTGCTGGAGCTATGCAGGCATGAAGGAGGAGGAGTGTCGGCCTGCATGCAGAAGAGGATCAGCATCTTTGGCAGGGCTGCCACAGATCCCAACTCGTGGTGGCCTGAAAAGAGGAGGCCCGGTAGCAGGTTTGCCGCAGAGCCCATCCCGAGGAGGCCCAGAGGGGAAAGGGAGGCAGAGGAGGCCCTGTAGAGTGTGTGTGTGGGAGTGAGAGCCTGTATGTTTTTGAGAAACAGAGAGACAACATGTGAGAGTCTCTGTGTGGGAGTGAGAGAGACAGCATATGTGAGAGTGTGTGGGTTTGGGTGAGAGCCTGTGTGTGTGAGACAGCATGTGACAATGAGAGCCTGAGTGTGTGTTTGAGGGAAGAAGTGAAGAAGACAGGTGGAGAGAGAAGAAACAGAAAGGAAAAATAGGGACCCTGTAAAAGAATTGGGAAAAGACCAAGAAGGGTAATGTGGAAAAAAAAAGCTTAGGAACATAGAAATGACAGCAGAAGAAGACCAAATGGCCCATCCAGTCTGCCCAGCAAGCTTTCACACTTATTTTTTTTTCATATTTATCTGTTACTCTTGCCCTTATAAATAACTTTTTGGTTCTATTTCCCTTCCACCCCCACCATCGATGTAGATAGCAGTGCTAGAGCTGCATCTAAGTGAAGTATCTAGCTAATTGGTTAGGGGTAGTAACCACCGTAATAAGCAAGCTACTCCCACGCTTGTTTACCCTGCCTGTGCAATTCAGTCCTTGTTAGTTGTCTGAATATAAATCATCTTTACTTCATTCCCCCCTGCCATTGAAGCAGTGAGCTCCGCTGGATATGTATTCCAAGTGAAGTATCAGGCTTAATTGATTTGGAGTAGTAACCGCCGTAACAAGCAAGCTCCTCCCCTGCTTTTTTGTAGATACAAATCCCTTTTTCCACATTTCCTCTTGCCGTTGAAGCATAGAGCAATGTTGGAGTCGCATTAACCGTGTGTATGTTTATTGAATAATGATATTATTCTCCAGGTAGTAGCCATCATTCCCGCAAGCAAGCCATCCCCATGCCTCTTCTCTTCATTCACATCCTCTAGATTTTATGGATCCACAGTGTTTATCCCACGCCCCTTTGAAATCCTTCACCACTTCCTCCAGAAGGGCGTTCCAGGCATCCACCACCCTCTCCATGAAGAAATACTTTCTGACATTGGTTCTGAGTCTTCCTCCCTGGAGTTTTAAATCGTGACCCCCTGGTTCTGCTGATATTTTTGTAACGGAAAAGGAGAAGCAGGAAATGAAGTTAGAAGACAAGATGAAAGCAAAGAAGAGACCAAAGAGAGAAATCTCAAACAAGCAAGATAGAGAAAAATGCATTTTAAGAACTGGAATATGAATTCCAGAAGTATACATTATTTTATCTGTGCAATTTATTTGTAGTGTTAAGTATTGACAAATAGTACCGCTGCACTCATTCACATGAAACATGTAGGCCTAGAATGCAATCACACACTATTCTTTTCAGCATGTTTGGGTTGTGAGGAAGGAGTAAGGTGGGTGGGGCAGCATTCACATGTAATAGTCTTCCTCCACATCTCCCGAAATTGAGCAATGTAAACTTGGGTTGTCTGCCACTCCCTTCTTCTGGCACCAGTTTGCAGCTCTATTCTCCCCTGAAGCTTCAAACTGGTGCCAATATGTCAGGAAGAGACAATTTAGCACTGCAAGAAATGTGCTCTTCAATTACCTCAGTAGCACTACAGTGTCACTTCCTGCTAGATTTGGTTTGAATTCAGCAGCATCAGCATCTGATATGAGTAGGCTGCTCCTTTAGCAGTTAAATGCTATTGAAATATAAGCCCAGATAGCACAGTGAAGTGCAAATTATTATGAATTTTGAATTTGTTATGATCTTCAGGGTACACAAAACATCTCAAATGTTAGGAATCGAGCGGGACTTTGCCTGTTTTCGGTGATCCTGCGGCGCAGCAATGGCCGCTGTCGTCGGCTTCTTCAGAGAGGAGCACGACAGGAAGTGCGTTCCATCGTGGCTCCCCCCCACCCCCCTGTCACGCTGAAGTTCCCACAGTGAAAGCGGGAACATTTGAGATTTAAACGCAATCTCTGCTGCATATCCCTGTCTCAGCAACAGGCTTGTGTAGTACTTGGTTTCACTGTCGGTGAGTTTCTTCATGACTGCCTCGACCCCTGACTGGACTTGGATTTGATTCATCTGCTGCCTGCCTCGACCCCTGACCGGACTTGGATTTGATTCGTCTGCTGCCTGCCTCGACCCCTGACCGGACTTGGATTTGATTCGTCTGCTGCCTGCCTCGACCCCTGACCGGACTTGGATTTGATTCGTCTGCTGCCTGCCTCGACCCCTGACCGGACTTGGATTTGATTCGTCTGCTGCCTGCCTCGACCCCTGACCGGACTTGGATTTGATTCGTCTGCTGCCTGCCTCGACCCCTGACTGGACTTGGATTTGATTCGTCTGCTGCCTGCTTTGACCCCTGACTGGCCTTGGATTTGGTTTGTCTGCTGCCCGCTTTGACCCCTGACTGGACTTGGATTTGATTCATCTGCTGCCTGCTTTGACCCCTGACCGGACTTGGATTTGATTCATCTGCTGCCTGCTTCGACCCCTGACTGGACTTGGATTTGATTCATCTGCTGCCTGCTTTGACCCCTGACTGGACTTGGATTTGATTCATCTGCTGCCTGCTTTGACCCCTGACTGGACTTGGATTTGGTTTGTCTGCTGCCCGCTTTGACCCCTGACCGGACTTGGATTTGGTTCGTCTGCTGCCTGCCTCGACCCCTGACCAGACTTGGTTCATCTGCTGCCTATCTTGAATCCTGCTGGATAGGGGACTGGATTGTGTGTCGAGCCTCTTCACTCCTCTACAGGCACCGTTTGGACTCCAGTTGAGGTAAGGTTGTTACTTCCTTCCTTGGATCCACAGAATCATAATATCAAACTCTTGAGCGGCAAGTGAGAGGTAGCAGCAAAGCCATCCACCACCTCCAGCACAGGAGTAGAAGAACTCAGGAGAGTCAGCAGGTACCACGAGAGTCACAGAAAATACCGTGCTTCCTCCTTTTCCTTCTACCTGGCGTCATTTCTAATCAGGAAGCCCATGCAATAGGAAGACAGGAAGAGGCGGAGGGCACAGCAGCTTTCATTATCCCCTGGGGGGTGCCTGCTGCCTCTGCTTTAGTTACTCCACTGGCTGCCTCTCCTCTCCCCCAGGTGTCGTGAGGTAGGGAGGTGCTGCAGGTGACCTGCAAAGACGTACAGATCAGTGCTGGGAATGAGGTTGGCCATTCCTGCAGCAGTGGAAGGTGGTTCACTCTTAAAGTCTGGGCTCCCTTCTCTCAAGCTGCAGCAGTGAACTGGCTTTCTACCCCCCTGACAGGTTTCCACATACCCCTGGATGACACCTACTGATCAAACAGAATATCCCAGCATTTTCATTCAGAAAGACACCAGGTTAGCCAGAAGCATTGTATCAGGTAATCTTAGTAAAGCACAACAGGATTTACCAATGTACGCCTCTGTACAACAATAAAGAAGCTTATTCAAAGTCATCAAATCACTGTAAAAGCTGTGAATTGAAATTTCAATTCGGTTTTCTGTAAATTAACTTATATTGCCATGCACATTCAGAGAAAAATGTTTAAAATATTAACTTTCTGTCTCTGCGTGACTCATTTATTTTGCTTTCATCTTCCTAGGCAATGCAGCAGCACAGACATGTAAATCACAAGAGTACTGGCCTAGTCTGCGGATTCATTTTCTACGGAGCTGCAGCTAAGACGCTGTTGCTTCACTTCACTTTGCACATTTTTGTTGCTGAAACATGATGATACGTGTCGGTCCAGCTATTTCACCTACCTTTAAATAATATAGCCAACGGCAAAAACACGACGGCACTCTACACACCAGAGAAAGTGCATGGATTTAAAAAATGTTCTGCAGTTTGGGGTTTGGTGTAGCTTAGACCTCAGGGCTGCTTCCCTGGCAGCGCTCCAAACCCCTATTGCAGGTATTTGACTCTCATACAGCAGCGAAACAATATGTGGAGCAACTTGAATCTTCGCTCGGCACACTAAATGCTTGTGTACAAGTTTCGTTTGTTCGTACTGCCAAGATGGAGCGACTTCATTTATACTCACTATACTGTGACCTGTGTGGACTAACAACTTTCTTCTGTTTTTTGGTGGTTCGCCTCTTTTTTTTCATTTATAGACAATTTGTTTGGGCCACCATTTTGATAGGTTTTTGTTTGTTTTTTTTTTTTATTTTGGCGATTCCGGGGCTCAGAGGATGTTGTTCAACGTCCCTGTTTTGTCTGGACGGCATAGCAGTCTCTGGTCCTAAGCAGCATTATTTTCAGCATTGCGACAGCAGAAATATTTTTGCTGTTTTATAATTATTTATTTTCGTTCTCTAGTGCTCCGGACTATGCCCTTGCAGAGGTACTTGCCAGGTTCTTATGGCCTGGATTGGCCACTGTTGGAAACAGGATGCTGGGCTTGATGGACCCTTGGTCTAGGTCTGACCCAGTATGGCATTTTCTTATGTTCTTATGTTCTTTTTCACAAGGCGCAGTGGCTGGCCCAGTAGTTTTCATATGTAAATTTTATTTGGGGTAGGACACCCGGACACCCTTAAGTGACTCTGGCTCTTCCACTAGAGAGCATCAGCGTGAGCTGTGTGATATTTGGGGGTGGGAGAGAATTGTTTCCTTTCATGGTCAGTTCACATTGGTATACTATATATTACTTGTAATTACAGTTTATCTGCCATTTTATTTTCATCAGCTAGGGCTTTTCTGGAGTTTCTGTTTGTTTCTTATGTAAGCGATTCTGTTTACAATTTATCACTCCTAAGGGTTAATGGCTAAGCAGCAACGCTACAGGAGTTGGGATGTAGCTGGTCTGGGATCTCTAAGCGTGAAAAATTCTTATCTCATATTCGGCGCGGTCTAAGGGGGAAATTATATTTCTTCAGGAAACACAAATGTCTGACAAAGAGCATGGTAAATTGAGAGTAGGGGTTGTCTTTCTCAAGTTTTTTTCTCTTCTGGGATGGCTAGGAATAAGGGGATGAACTCATGGAAGGACTCGGAAGGTGGATTATCATGGTGAAGGAGGGGGCTCTTTTTGGGAAAGAAATTATTTTGATTTCTGCTTATGCACCAAATCGATATAATCACTCTTTTTTTTTTTTTTTTTACCAATATTGTGGCGGGGTGTTCCCAGTTGGAAGGTGGAGTAGTGATTTTGGGTGGGGATCTAAACTGTGTCCTTGATCCAGACATGGACCGTTTGTTGCGCATCCCAGCTGCGCTGGTGCCGCGACCGGGCCTGCTCACCTCGGGCTGCCCTCCTCGGGCTCCGATCCGTCCTCCCTAGCCGCAGCAGCCAGCTCTCGGCGTCCCCAGCACCTGTCCCGAACGCCTCCGGTTTCAGAGGCCTCACAATGGAGCTCCCACAGGCGATCCAGGTCCTTGGCCCCGCCCCTAGGCATGTGCGTGGCCAATACTCCGCCCTTTAAAGGGCCCAGGGCAGGAACCTCAGCTCGGATGCCTCCCGATGACGTCACCTGAACACAGAATATAATGCAAGGCCCTTCCCTCAGTTCCTCGCCTTAGCAAACGGGTCACATTTATGTGAAGTTAGTTGCCGTCCTGTGTTCCTGCTTCCTTGATCCTGTGCTTGTTCCAGTGTTCCTGTGTTTGTTCCAGTGCTCCTGTGTTCCTTCCAGTGCTCCTGCGTTCCTGTGCTTGTTCCAGTGTTCCTGCGTCTGAGTTCCCGTGGTCCTTCCTGTGTGCCAGCGTCTGTTCCTGATTCCTGTTCCACATTCCGCTACCCAGGTTGTACCTTCTCGGACTGATTCATGGTACTGACCTCAGCTTGCCTCTGACCACCTTTGGACTGATACCCGGTATTGACCTCTGCTCGCCACTGACCACGTTTGGACCACTGCCTGGAGCTGACCTCTGCTCGCTACTGTCCACATTTGGACTACTGCCTGGAACTGACCTCTGCTTGTCACTGACCACGCTCGGACTGATACCTGGAACTGACCCTTGCTTTGGCTGACCACCCTTGTACTGATACCCTGGCTTTGACCCTTGCGCTTCACTCGGACACTTTCTTCGCTTCTCCCGTGACCACCAGGCCTGCCTGCTCTGACGCTACCCATGGCCTTCTACAAGCTAGACCACTAGGCGCTGCCTATCCTGCCCGGAGGACCTTCATTTCCTGTTCCCTTCCAGTGGTCTCTGGTACTCTCTGTTCCGGTCTAGCTCATCTATTCTCCACTAGTCGTGCACCTTTGCTCTTGGTGGGCACACCTCTCTGCTTCCTCTCTGGGAGACCCTCAGAGGCCCACCTAAGCCCAGGCGGTCCGGGTACCCAAAGGCTCAACCTACAGAGCCCCTGGACTGTTATTGGTGAAGCTCCAGCTAGCCTCTGTCTCCTCGTGTGCTCCACCTCCTGGTTGCAGGCACCCTCTGGGACCTCCCTGAGGGCTGTACCAATCCTGCGCCAGGCCAAGGGTCCACCTCCAGTGCAACACCGTTATTCCTCTACTAAGATATCTAAGTTAGGGAAACATAAAGGAGTTCAATTTCTCTGTATTAATCTTTCTCTTGTTGATGCTTGGAGAGCTTTACACCCAAGCGAACGTGACTTTATTCACTATGCTAAAGCTCATACAACTAAGTCTAGAATTGATTATCTCCTTTTTTCAGAATCTCTTTTTAATAATGTTGCCACAGCTGAAATTGGAAATCAACTTATCTCAGATCATTGTCTGATATTCTGCTCCTTGGATATCATACGAGGGAATCCCAGTTTATTCCAATGGTGCATGCCGGAATGTTTAAATTTGGACTACATCTTTCGAGACTATTTGATTAAAAAGTGGCAGCTCTATGAAGAGATTAAGGCAGTTTATCATGAAGATCCTAGTCTTTTCTGAGAAACGGCCAAGCCTGTTCTTAGGGGGAACATAAAAAGTTTTGTAGCATTTAAGCGAAAATCAAGGAATAAAAAAATCTTAGCCCTTGGGAAACAATTGATGTATTATAAAGACCAATGGAACAAACTGAAATCAGGCTTTTGGAGGGATAAATTTCTCTATGCCCAGTGTCTTTTTTTTTTTTACACAGGATTGGTTTTTGGCCCAGCAAAGCTTTTGCAGCACATATAACTGACTCCAGTGGCTAATCGAAATGTGCACAGCCATCTGCATCCCTCTTACATTGTTTATGGGATTGTAGGGTTATACATTAATTTTGGGTTGAGGTCCGATCTTTTTTTGAATCCATACAGATCTCTACCAAAATTTGGTCTTCAGCCTTTTGTATTCCCGGGCTACTTCTGGGGATCTCTGACCAGTGCAGCCAACATACATCCCTGCTCCTCAAAGGTTGTCTAGTTGCTTTGCATCATATCTAGCCGCTCAGCCATGCCCTCGAACACATCCAGTCCCAGCTGCTGGATGAGGCGCTCCTCCATGGATGTGAGCACAATTGGAAACGAGGCTCCTCCATCAGTCTGCCGGAAGTACTTATTGCAGCTGCTGACCTTCATCTTTAATTGTGCCTTTATGTCCCGGTACCTGTGGGCCACCTGCTCGGCACTATGCTGGACACTGCTCCACCTGGATATTGCCTGCACAATGGTACGCCAGATCTGGCCTTTCAATGCCTGGGAGGTCCTGGATGCACAGTTTCCAAAAAGGAAGGGGTAATGATTGAGGACGCCAGCAATAATCAATCACATTGTCCTCGATGCTGAACTTGAGAGCCCTCAGCCGAGGGCATCCTGCCTGGCTGCCAGAATGGGGTGCCACTTCCCCTTCCAGAGATGTGCCCTCTCTTTCCTCACTCCCACTTCCTCTCCCATCTCCTCTCCCTTCTATCCCCACTCCTGTTCCTGCCCTGCAAACTCCCTTCCCCTCTGCTCTCTCTCCCCCTAGCCTGCCGTCCTCCTCCTTCCATCATCGCCTGCCTATCCCCTTCCATGTCTTGCCTCCTCCTATCCCTTCCTTCCTGCCTATCTCTACTCCTGGCCCTGTACCTACTTCTACTCCTATTCTTCTTTCCCTAGCAATCCTGCCCTCGTCCTGCCTCTTCATTTCCTCTCCATCCTCTCCTCTCGCCTCTCCTCTCCTCTTCCCCATGCCTCTCATGCTCCATCCTGTCCACAGCCACCACTCCTTCACACTCTTCCACACTCCTCCCCACACACTTCCTCACTCCTCCTCCACTCACTTCACTCTTCCCCACACACTGCTGTACTTGGATCATTGTCTGATATTCTGCTCTCCACTCACCTCCTCCACTCCTCCAATGCCTCCTCTCTCTTCCACTCCTCCTCTGCTCACTTTCTTACTCCTCCACTCACCTCCTCACTCTTCATCCACTCTCCTCCACACACCTCCTCATTCATCCACTCAGCTCCTCACTCCTCCTCTCCTCCTCCACTCTTCTTTCACTCACCTCCTCACTTCTCCCCACAAACCTCCTCACTCTTTCACTTACTCCTCAGGCCTCCACTCCTCCTCCACCACATGCCTCCTCACTCCTTTACTCCTCCAAATGCCTCCTCACTCCTCCACACCACCATTCTTCCACAGAAAAAGACCAACAGACAAACGTGACAAACAAAAACTTTCACACACACAAAATGACAATAGAGACCAAGGGAAAGGCAAACACATAATAACCCTAAACAGGACAACTCACTCAGTAATCGTACAAAAACCTCCAACTACCTTCACCAACTCTAACAAATCCTCATCTCCGCTCTCCTACTCTGGACACACTTTCAAAGAGGCAGCTGCAGGAAGTGGGTATAAAGATAACAAAGATATTGTGCAATGTGCAGAAAACCAAGCGAGATGTGGCTAATGACGCACGTCACACTGACGCATCGCTGAACGTGGTGAAGTAGTGCGTGATGCGATAACTTTGCTCACGATGCAAAAAATACCTACATGATGAGTGAGATGGGAAATTACCCTAACTATGCCCCTGTTTTTATCACAGGCACTATTTCTGCTATAAATAAATATAGCATTTTGATAAATCTAGGGGTTAGATTGTATGTCCTATGGGGATAGGGATATACCTACAGTATCTGAATGTAATCCACTTTGAAAAAAAGGTTTCTGAATGCCATAATATAATGTTTGCCAGTAATGGGGTCATCCTGAAACCAAGAACACTCAACCCAGGAGGCCAAGGGCCTCTGTAGAGACAGGCACACCACTGTCTATAACACTGCAGAGGGAAACCCAGCTGCTGGCGCTCAGCCATGTTCCATTGCCTCTGTAAAAGGTTTCCCTGCTCTAATGCAGTACATGTTGCTCCTGCATTGATTCCTGATTCTGCCTTGGTTCCTGTCTGCTTTGCTCAGCCTGCCCTGCCTTGCCCAGCCTGTCCCACTTTCCTCAGCCTACCTTGTCCGGTTCAGCCTGCTCTGTCCTTGGTCCCTCTTCATCTCATTCCTTCTTCAGTCTATTTGCCATTGACCTGTGCCTTGGACCCAGATCTTGCTCTTTCCTGCCATCTGCCACTGACCTCTGCCTTGGACCCAGATCTCCTTTTTGCCTGCCACCTACCACTTATCTCTGCCTTGGTCCTGGTTCTCCCTTTTGCCTGCCATATGCCTCTGACCTCAGCTATGAACTCTGTCTATACCCTGCTTGCCATCTACCTCGACCTTCAGCTAGGTCCTGGTAATTGTCTCACCAAAACCTGCCCAAACCTTGGCCTTGCTCCAGACTCTCTCATTCTATATGCTTTGTGGGACCCTCGCCTAAGTCCTGCCAGTCCCTGGAACCCAAAGGCTCAACCCACAGGAAACGGGGTTGGTATAGGTGAAGCTCCAGTCTAGTCCCAGTCCAGGGCATTTTAGCCAGTTGCTAGCATGGGCCTAGTAGGTTCACCTACTAGGCTATGTCAACCACACCACAGCACAAAGGTCCACTATCCTGATGAGCAGGACAGCTATTTTAGATCTAGTCCTGATTGGAATACATGACCTGATGCAAGGGGTTACTGTGTTGGGGCCACTAATCAAATTTGACATAATCACTAGAGGGAAGACAAGTAAAACTACTGCTGTAGCATACAACTTTAAAATGAGAGACTTGTATAGAATGAGGAAATTAATTAGAAAAAAACTAAAAGAAGTAGTTGTAAATGTTAAACGTTTGCATGAGGTATGGACATTGTGAAAAAAAATACCATTTTGGAAGGGCAGATAAAATGTATTCCATGCATTAAAAAAAGGTCGAAGGAAGACCAAACGTCCGCCAGCATGGTTGAATGGTGAGGTAAAGGAGGCAGTTAAAGCTAAAAGGGCATCATTTAAAAAATGGAAAGTAAACCGAAATGATAAAAATATGCAAGGTTTTGGCAAGTGAAATGTAAAACAGTAGTTAGAAAGGCCAAGTGAGAATTTGAGAAGAAGCTTGCCAATGAGGTATAAACTAATAATAGAAATGTTTTCAAGTACATTCAAAGCAAAAAGCCTATAAGGGAGTCAGCTGGGCTGCTAAATTACTGAGAGGCAAAAAGAATGCTCAGAAAGGACAAGGAAATAGCAGAAAAATTGAATAAATTCTTTGCCTCTATCTTTACTGAGGAGGATGTTGGGGACATACCCACATCTGCCTTACCAGTATTTCATGGTGGAGATTCTCAGCAACTAAAACAAATATCTGTGACAGCTGAGGATGTAATAAATCAGATTGACTAACTAAAGAGGACCCAGTCATCAGGCAGGATGGCATCCTAAAAGAAGCAAAACATGAAAATGCTAACCTTTTACTAGTAATCTGTCATTTAAAGCAGCTATGACACTTGAAGATTGAAAGGTGGCTAATATAAGGTCGAGTTTTATAAAGGGCTCCGGGTGAACTGGTAAATTTGTTGAGTGTCAGGCAAAATGACAAGCCATTCTTAAAAACAAAATCACTGGCCATACAAATAGATATGGCTTAATGGAGAAGAGTCAGCATAGTTTTAGCAAAGGGAAGTCTAGTTTTACCAATCTTTTAGATTATTCTGAAGGTGTAAATAACCTTGTAGATAAAGGTGAGCTAGTTTCAGAAGGCATTTGACAAAGCCCCCTATGAGAGACTCCTCGGGAAATTAAAGTCATGGGATAGGAGGCAGTGTCCTGTTGTGCATTGGTAACTGGTTAAAAGACAGCAAACAGAGGGTAGGAATAAAAGATCAGTTTTCCAAATGGAGAAATGTCTTTAGTGGAGTACCACAGGAATCAGTACTATGACTGTGCTGTTTAACATATTCATAAATGATCTGGAATAGGGAACGATGAATGAAGTGATCAGATTTACAGATGACACAAAATTATTCAAAGTTGTTGAAACTTTGTAAGGTACTGCAGAGGGATCTTGTGGGACTAGAAGACTAGGCAACTGAAGAGCAGAGGAAATTAAAAGTGGAAAAGTGCAAAGTGATGCACATAGGGAAAAATAATCCCAACTATATGTAACCCATGGGCTGAGGTCCTCAGTGAGGAATCCACAGGTTTAAGATTTCCAAACATCCGATACAGGCCTTAAGTCCCTCTGTTTTCCAGGTCCCTTTTGGGCATTGTATAAAAATGTAACACATGCAATAATAATCACCCTGGAAGATTAATGCGGCTCCAGCATAAATTTACTGATAATATAAAAATGAAGTTTATTTCATTTTATATTCTGCTTTTTTGGCACTTCAAAACAGATTACATTCAGAAACTGTAGGTATTCCTCAGGCCCCAGAGGGCTCACAATCTAAGGGGCTGATGCAATACAGTGCGCTCAGCCGAGCACACTGTTTAACCTGCAGTCGGACGCAGGATAAATAGGCACTAATCCACCTCCTAATGCAATAGGGGGATTAGTGCCTATTTAACGCACGTCCCACACGGAGTGAAGGCAATAGCACTCATCACATGCAAATGCAGGTGATTGAGGCTATTACTCATTCACTCTGCATTAAAAAAAAAAAAAAAGTGTGCGTCTCATATGCACATTTTGCTCTCAGATATTAACTCCTGCCTGGAGCAGGCGTTAATAGCTGAGCACATGTAAAAGAAGTACAGAAAAGCAGAAAAAACTGCTTGTCTATATTTCTTTTTTTTTACTTAAAAAAAAACCAAAAAAAAACCTCGGCAGACCGCCGAGTTATGAAGGCCGATGCCGGTAAACTCGGCATCGGTTTTCATAACCGGCCGTCTGCCAGAAATGAAAACGGACGCCTTCTGCAGCGTCCGTTATCATAACCTGCAGCCACGGCAGGGTCGCGTTAGCAAGGAGGTGCTAAGGTCTATGCTGCCTCCTAGTGCGACCCCCTAATTTGGGTATAGCATGACCCCCCCCCCCCCTTGCGGGCGCCATGGGTGCATTAAGAAAGCGGACGCTGACTTTTCAGCGCCCGCTTTCTGCACTTTTTATTGCTTCGGCCCCTAAGTTTCCTCTCCATCCCCTAAGGCAATGGAGGGTAAAGTGATTTGCCCAATGTCATAAGGAGTGGCAGCAGGATTGGAAGCCTGGCTTCCCTGATTCATAGCCCACTGCTCTAACCACTAGGCTCTATTGCTTAATTCAGTTCTAATAAGTTTGAGACTCTTTATGGCTGTTTTAATTTACACTTCTGTTTTCACACCCATTTCCAACTGCAGTTTTAGAGCTCCCTCCTAGAAGTGGTGGAACTGGATTCTTCACTAAATGGCATATGATACAATTCCACTTGTCATACTTTGATGCAGATGACTCCTTATCCAAGCTCCTTCAGTATATCTTGATGATATGTGATGGTTTAGCTCTGCATCGGTGCCATCATTCTCCTTTCTTTATTTTCTCTCCTTCTTCCAGAAATGGCTGTGAATCAATTCTTCCTGCTGACCTTTGATTGGTCCTTTGGATCTCGCTGAGTGAGAGACTCCTTAAAAACTCCTTTCATTCTGACAGCGCCTAAATTCCCTAGATCTTTGGGGAATTTAGTTGCTGAATCAAACAGAATAATCCAACTTTTCAAAAGCAACAGGAAGGTGAAGGTGGACAAAACTTCCTCTAAAACAAAGTCCAAAACAGAAGTAAAACAGTTTCTCAAAAGGGAAGATGAGTTACCCTTTCTTCTTTTCTACCCAGACCTTACCCCTCCAGGTCCAAGGGTACTCATTTCTAAATAAAAAAGGGATAAAACTGAAGCATACCTCAAACTCCAACCTGTGTTCTCAAAAGTGAGCTAAAAAATCCACGCCCTCACTCTACATTTCTCCTTCTTAAGGAGCAATCAGCATAGAAGTCAATATGGAGGAGCTGTACATCAAGTAAAGATACTTTTCTTTTACCTTTACAGTTGGTAATTCCTTTTAGTCGAGACCCAGTAAGGTTCTCTACATACAATGATGGGTTCTGTATTGAGAGTCAGCACTCAGGAAAAGAACCCATGGACAAAATGTTGAAATCCTTGGCTCAGTGTTCTGCGGTGATCAAAAAAGCAAACAGAATATTAGGAATGATCCAAAAAAGGAATGGAGAATAAAACAGAAAATATCACATTGCCACTGTATTGAGCCATGGTGTGACTGTAGTTTGAGTATTGTGTGCAGTTCTGGCCACCCTATGTCAATGAAGACATAGTGGAACCAGAAACGGTGCCGAGGAGGGCATTAAAAATGAGAAAGGGGATGAAACATCTCTCCTGTGATGAGAGGCTATGCAAGCTAGGGCTCTTCAACTTGGAAAAGAGACAGTTGAGAGGGGATATGATAGAATTTTATTAAATAATTGATGGAGTGGAATGGATAAAGAAAGGATGATTATTTACCTTTTCAAAACATATTAAAACAAGCAGACAATCCATGAAATTAACCACAAGCAGATTTAAAACAATCATAGAAATTAACTTTTTACTCAGTGCACAAACCGTGAAATCTGCTGCCAAAGGATGTAGTCAAAGCATCTAGCATAGCAGGGTTTAAAAGAGTTTTGGACAAGTTTCTAGAGGAAAAGTCCATAACATCTTAGCCAAGTAGATTTGAAGAAAGCTATTATTATCCATAAGAGTAACAGGAATTAGATCTACTTTATGGGATCTTTTGGGTACTTGTGATCTCGATTGGCCACTGCTGGAGACAGGATGCTGGGCTTAATGGACCTTGGTCTGACTCCGCATGGCATTTCTTATGTTCTTATGATTGCTATTGAAACTCTTTTCAGTAATACCAATGAATGTGTCTTTTTTAACCTTTGCAAGGAATGCCAGCTTGCTGTGTGATAAAATGAAAAGAAAACTGTTTCAGTGTCATTTATTGAGCACATATAAGCAAAACTGCCTACTTTTAAAAGCTTGTTACCTTAACAAGGGAAAAGTTGGATTCCTGCATGGAAACTACCTAATTAAATTTTTTTTTTAAATTATATTCCACTTTTCATGACTCGTTAGCTACTTCAAAGTGGATTCCATACATGTACCAGAGGTATCTCCCTGCCTGATCGGGCTTACAACCTAAACTTTATAAGGGCAGTTATGAAAACTACTTGTTTTGGTACAGAGTCCACAGACTCTCAGACTTTGCTCTAGTTTACAAAGAGAAAGTACGAGTGCACTTTTCCTATGAAAATTGTTGCAGGAAAACATAAAATTTGCACCTGCATTTTTCTGCTGTTAGTCTTCCTGTACAAAACACCTTGTGGGAAATTATTTTAAAGAGGAAGTTAGCTTGCGGAAGAGTATTGTACCGTGATTAGAAGTAATGAAGCAGAGAATCACTGATATTATTAGTGTAATTATTTGATATAAGGCCTATAAGTTCTGAGAATAAATATGCCATTTTTCTTAGCCTGCTTGTAACAAAAAACAAGTCCTGAGATCAGATATATTGAAAGAGCAGTTATTCAGAATGCTAACTGTGCAGATATCTGAGGAAAACAGGACTTAGCCTCTCGGCCATACCTAGCTGTTTGTTACTGATGCAATAACGTACAGTTGAGGCCTCAATGAGCATATGGAGAGTGGTCTGGAGAAAGAACTAGGACAAAGGCCAAAAGAATTAACTTAAAAAGAGCAACATGAATCAAGTTGTTTGAAATCAGAGAACAGCTCAGATAATGCAGGCATCCAGGACATCGCTCGTTCGCATCCACCCCCGTTCACACCTTGAATAAATGCGACTGACAACAAACTTTGGGTTAACTGGGCCGCAGCTTTAATAACTTGGAGGTCCGAGCCATTGAATTAACATAACATTTTAACAACATCTCCGACCATCGTCCGCCACTCCTCTAGCAGGACGATCCCCCGCCAGCCATACGGCTCGTTCCTCGACCCTTCCCGGGTTCCGGCCCCCGCCATCTGCCAGCAAGGAGCCAACCCGGCGGCCCCCGCCGCTGACGAGCAAGGGGCCAGGCCAGGGGACTCCCGCCACTGACGAGCAAGGAGCCAGACCAGGGGACTCCCGCCACTGACGAGCAAGGAATCCACATCCGACAACTATCCCAGTTGTCCACCGTTCATTAATTACCACATAATTCCATCTTACTCATTATGCTATACAAGCTGTACCGGCTCGGGCCATCCGCCAACTGCGACAAACAAGGAAACAACAAGTACAAACCAAACAAATTAGAAAAGGGTGGGTGGGAGGGAAAACAGTCGACCGGCTCTCAGGGCAGTCGCGGCGAAGTGAAACCAACGCCGCCCTGCCCCGAGACTCCGCCCCCTCAAGATCCCCCTCTGGGCTTCCCACCAATTACGGCCTGCCAACACCGCAGCCGTGCCTTGCCTACCCCTCCTCCTTACTCCACGCCCTCTGCTACTTCCCCTGACCCCTGCCTGACCTAACTGCCTCCCTTATGTGCTCCCCCCCCCCCCCCCCCCCCCCCCCCCCCCGCTTTACCCTGCTCCCGACGCGCGCCTGAGCCTACATTATCCTGGCCAGCTGTGCACGGGGCCCAGCTGACCTTCCATAATGCAGGCATCCAGGACATCGCTCGTTCGCATCCACCCCCGTTCACACCTTGAATAAATGCAACTGACAACAAACTTTGGGTTAACTGGGCCGCAGCTTTAATAACTTGGAGGTCCGAGCCATTGAATTAACATAACATTTTAACAACATCTCCGACCATCGTCCGCCACTCCTCTAGCAGGACGATCCCCCGCCAGCCATACGGCTCGTTCCTCGACCCTTCCCGGGTTCCGGCCCCCGCCATCTGCCAGCAAGGAGCCAACCCGGCGGCCCCCGCCGCTGACGAGCAAGGGGCCAGGCCAGGGGACTCCCGCCACTGACGAGCAAGGAGCCAGACCAGGGGACTCCCGCCACTGACGAGCAAGGAATCCACATCCGACAACTATCCCAGTTGTCCACCGTTCATTAATTACCACATAATTCCATCTTACTCATTATGCTATACAAGCTGTACCGGCTCGGGCCATCCGCCACAGACACGGGCATACATGTCCCGTGCCCCCCAAAGATGCGGCCCAACTACAAGGGAAATACCGTCTCCAAGGCCTCCTGAATTGAATTAAGGAATAAGTCCATTCCGATAAAGGACAGATGTACTCCATCCTTGCCAAAAAGTCCCGTGGCCGTCCCCCAAGACCAATCATACTTAATATGCCGCCCGCCCTGGAAAACCAGCCACGAGCCAATTTGCTGGTTCGCCTTGGATCTGCTCCTGCGCCAAATTACCTTATCCAATTCAGCCGGCCTGGCGATAATATCCGACCAAAGCAAAACAGTGGACGGCAACAGCAGAGATACCAACATCAGATCCTGACGGACCATACTGATGAACTGCCGTCCCGTCATTTTGCCCCAGTCATTCCCTCCCAAATGAATTACCAACGCCCTAGGGGCACCGAGCCGCTCCAAACCCTCCCGCACGCAAGGAAGCAGCTCGGCCCACACCATACCCCGACGCCCCAACCAGTGCAAAGCAACCCCCCGCGTCTGTAAGTCCAGATGCGGCCCGTATGGCCGTCCGCAGGCATGCCTGTGCGCCCAATAGGTGAAAGAGTGCCCAAGGATCCACCCAGCATGTCCTGCAGACTCCGTACCTGGAAGGAAAAACAGAGTTAGACCCGTTCAAAACTACCCCTGACCCGGACGCACATAACTGCGGAACGAGTCCGAACGCCACCGCCCAATCCTACGAATCACCTCCCCGGACAAGCCAGCGGAGTCCGCGGCAGTCGCTGCCCCAATCCGAAACGAATGGGTCCCAAAACGACCAACATCCAAGCCCAATGACGACAACGCCGAACGCAGAACCACCTCAAACTGATACTTAGTCAGCGGGCGCAGGTTCTCATGAATCAAAAACTGCGCCGGCCCCGACGCCCGCCCCCGGCAATAATGCACCGCGTTGTTCACCAGGCACGATGGCAATCCCGGCACAGCACACAACACCACAGACAACCCCTTACCCTGCTGATCCGTCTTGGACCGCGGGATACAAATGGACACCGAACGATTAGTAACCGTCACATGCCTGGCCAATAAACCCGGAAAATCCGCACTGGTTGCGGACCGAGCCACCAACTCGCTAATCCGAAAAGCCCCGAAAAAGGCAAAAACAAACGCCACTCGGAAAAGACCCGTTTCGTAACAAGAAAAACATATACTCGGCAACGCAGCCAGCAATCGCAACAAAATATCATGCGTGATTGGGAGACGTGTGTCTACTCTCCTGCCCACCGCCTTAGCCCAACCGGCCAACACACGCCGAACCACAAACCTTCCCGAAGGAAAACCCCAGCCATGCGCCCTCATAAAGAAGGAAAAACCAGACAACTGCCGAGCCACCGCCGCTCTAGAGAAGCCGGCCGCCTTACTGTGCTCCAGGAAGCGAAGAAGGGCAACATCCGAAACAGGGCCCCCACCCCATCCCGCCGCAGACAACACAACCGAAACCTTCCGAGCACCTCCCACGTAACTTGCCCACGTTGAAGGGGCTAGTGAAGCCCGCAGCATTCTCCAGGCTTCGGGGAACCCAAGCTCCAGAGGAAAGACGGTACCACTGCTCCGGAAGGATCCGCATCCGGGGCCAACTCTCGAAATCGCTCCCACTGGAAACGAGAAAGAGAGTCAGCCACACCGTTAGCAACCCCCGGCACATGACGGGCCCAAACTGTCACATTGCACGACATACAACGCAGCACCAACTCCCTCAACAAGTCAGACACCCGGAGGCACCTAGCAGCCCGCCGATTGATAACCTCCACCACTCCCATGTTATCACACCAAAACACAACCCTCTTGTCTCTCAAACTATCCCCCCAAATGTGCAAGGCAACCACAATCGGGAAAAGCTCAAGGAACGTAATATTCCTTGTAGTACCAGACACCACCCAATCCTCCGGCCACGCCGCCGCGCACCACGCCCCATGAAAGTAGGCACCAAAACCGAAAGAGCCCGCCGCGTCCGTAAACAACTCCAGGTCGTGGTTGGACAGCGGATCCTCCTGCCAGAACGCAATCCCGTTAAACCCAACCAAAAACCGATCCCACACCAGCAAATCTTCCTTCATCGAGCTGGTCACACGAACCCTGTAATGCTTCTTCCCCACCCCCGCCGTGGCCCTAGTCAACCGTCTCAGAAAAACCCGACCCATCGGAATCACCCGACACGCAAAATTGAGACTCCCCACCAGCGATTGCAGCTCGACAAGCATTAACTTGGGCCGACGCAACGCGGAGCTCACCAGACCCCGCAAACGCTCAACCTTCTCCAGGGGCAAACGCGACTCCATCGCGACCGAGTCCACCTCAATCCCCAAAAACACCAAAGTAGTGCAAGGCCCTTCCGTCTTGTCCCCCGCAAGAGGAATCCCAAATTCCAGAGCGACCGCCTGGAAACAGTGCAACAACTCCGCACATGCGTCCGTGTCCGCAGCACCCACCAGCAGAAAATCATCTAAATAATGAACGATGTTTGAAGACCCCGAGCGGCACTCCACCACCCAATGCAAAAAGGAGCTAAACGCCTCAAAATAAGCGCACGCTATGGAGCAACCCATTGGCATGCACATATCAAAATAAAAGCCCCGCTGGAAACGAAAACCCAACAAACGAAAATTCTCAGGATCTACGGGCAACAATCGGAAAGCCGCCTCGATGTCAACCTTTGCCAGCAGCGCACCCTGGCCACAACGGAAAATCACCCGGACGGCCGAATCGAATGAAGCATAACGCACCCCGCACAATTCCTTGGGAATAGCGTCGTTCACAGAGCCCCCTTCAGGAAAGGACAAGTTATGAATCAAACGATACTTACCCGGCTCCCGTTTAGGCACCACCGCCAATGGTGAAAGCACCAAGTCCGGAAACGGGGGCTCCGCAAAAGGACCCGCGATACGACCCAAATCAATCTCCGCCTGCAATTTAGCCCGCACCACGTGAGACAAACGGGTCACCGAAGGACAACGCAACCCCCCACCCACTGGTCCCCCCCCCGAACACGGGATCCGAAACCCCCGTGTAAAACCCCGCAACAACACTTCCGCCATCCCTGCCATCGGGTACCCCTGCAACCACGGACGCATCGCTTCTATGCGGACAGGAGTGGCCGCCCTACCGAAACGGTTACTTACCTGCCCCTTTCGGCCCAGGAGCGGGCCCCGAGCCATCTCCCGGCTTCCTAACACATTTGAACGCGGGGTGCCCTCCACCACAAGACGCGCACGCGTGCCGGAATTTGCAGTCCGTAAACATGCATTGGGATCTGTTGAACCGCCAACAGACGTCACTGCCCCCCGCACCAGCCTTCCCCGCACTAGCCGCGGGGAACCCCGGACGAAATGGCCGAAAAGAAGCTACCCCCTGCGACGCACCCACCCCCAAACCCCCCCCGGGGACTTTGGAGGCCATTTGCGTCAACCACAAGCCGACATCCTGCGTACCCCAGGACATAAACTGGTTTTCTTCCATCCGGTCCCGGAAGCGCTCGTCGTAGTTTAGCCACGACCAGCCTTCACAGGTCTTACTAGCAGCCAAAATCGCATCCCCGTATGCCAACAGAGGCCCATACTGCGATGGGTCATAGTGACCAATCACGCTCGCCAGCCTCAAAAACGAACGCATCCAGTTATGGATATTCCGCGCAATCGGCACCCGCGACCCGGGAAAGCGCCCACTTTTGTCCCGTGTCTTCTTGTCCTTCCTCCTCCCCCGACGCCCCTCCAGCAGCTTAAAAATATCAACGAACCTACGGCGCCGTATCTTCTTCCGGACCGCCCGGGGCACCTCTTCCCATAATTCCGTAAGCGCGACCAAGGCCGGGGTACCCCGCACCGCCCCCCCGGACCTAGAAGCCGCCTTCACCGACCCCGCAGAGTCAGACGAGGAGGTCGAGGACGACGAAGAAGAAGACGAAGACCCCGACGAACTATCCCGTGCGCGCCGCCGTTTTGACTTGGACTTCTTCGCACGAACCTTCCTCGCCCGACCCCCCCCATCCTTCGGGTCAACCTCGCCATCCATGGGCTGCCGAACCCCCCCACCGACGTCCGCTTCAACCCCATCCCCCCCGGGGTGTCCCTCCTCAGATCCCTCGCGAACACCTGCGGTGGGAAAGAAGACCAACTCACCCGGCGTCCTCCGATCCACTGCAAGCAAGCCTGGCGCTGCAGCCAAAGGCCTAGGCGCCCGTCCCTCCTCACCGGGTGGCGCATTCCGCCAAGCCTCCTGCCTCGACGACCCAGGCGCTTCCCACTCCGCACCCGTCAAGTCCTGCTGAGGAACACAAACAGGGACAGGAGAGACCAGCCCAAGCTCCCCGACCACACCCGCCGCCCGTCCAGGACCAAGAACAGGAGCCGCGGCTCCCGCCCCCGACTCCCCGCGCCCCGAACCAGGCCCAGACCGAGGAACAAAGTCCCCAGACCGACCCCTACCCCCACTGGAGCCTCGAGGGGAAAGGGAACCCGCTGTGCCGGGCGGGAAAACAAGGGAATCCCGCATCCCCAACTCCCCGCCATTCACGCTCCACGCTGCACCCCCCCGGCCTGCAACAGGCCCCTCCCGGGCCATCGGACCCCGCTCCTCCAGCCATGCTCCGGGTGCGGGGGGGGGGGGGGGGAGGTGGGCTGTCTCTTACCCACGGCGTCCTGACAAATCTCACTGCCACTGAGTCCCGTTGGCCCCGTTTTCTAATTGCCCGCCTGATGGGACCCGACCTGCTACCTCTATCACCGCTCCTCCTCATGATCGCTACAGAAATACTTCAATGAACCACTTGTTTTAAAGTCTCCTGAGGGACACAAAATTCAGGTGCTCCTTTCTCCGCTCGCTCCCTCTGCAACTGCTGCCTGCCTGCCCTGACGTCACCGAGCTACTATCCAATCAGTGCTACGTATTTGAATTTCCTCCCGACTTATTTCTCCTAATCCCCCCTCCCTTTCCTTTTCTCTGTTCACTCTTCCCGCCTTGCCTTACCTAACCTTCCCATCCCCCATTCCGCCTTGCAGTCCCTCCCTCGCACGCTTTTCCCATGTTATGGCCGCCGTGCCGTAAGCACAGCACGGCTTGTCTTACTGTAGAGTTGATTACCAGTGCTTTAGAACATGAAAAGATACAAGGAAACGAAGAGCTAACTGAGTTTACTGATAAGGGGAATGGAGTTAGGGAGGAAGAAGGACAGTGGGAGATATGCAAATCTGACTGTGCCTTTCCTACACAAATACAAACCGAAGAAAAAATAGGTTTCTCTAGCACAGATTTTGCTTTTCTGTTTAAAAGTTATAAACAGATAGGCAAAGAGTTAAGAATGTGGGAACGTTAAGGTGATCTTTACTGCAGATGAACCGAATTTAGTGAATTTCCTATGTACTTAAAGCTCTGCTTAGCCAAAATTGAGATCTGCAATTTGTCAAAGTGACAAGGAGGGAGATATGCCCCCCCCCCCCAATGGCTTTTATAGAGTTTTTACAGAAACTGTAACTTAATGAGGGCTCCTTTCTTTCAAAGATGCTCTTCAGGGATTCTTTACCTGATAGTATTTTAGCCATACAACTCTTAGCCCTTCTATGTATTTTTATAGCGTGCTATCCTGTTGGATGGATGTTAGACCATATAACCGCTGCTTACTTCAAAAGATGGGTTACGATTATGCTGATTAGACCAAACTTGCCTTAAGGAATGTGAGAAGCACTTAACAGAAATATAGAGAGCAGCCTTCTTTGCATAGATATATATATATATATATATATTATATAATATGTTTTGTTGACCCTTTTTTTTTGCCTATCCTTTCTTTTTTCATTTCTGCATCAGGCAGATGTGCTTATTATTTATTTATTTTATTTATTTAAACATTTTTATATACCGGCATTAGTTGTGGACATCATGCCGGTTTACATCAAAAACTGGTTAAGTTTGGAAATTACATTTTAACAGGGGAATCAAAACTGGGAGGGGGTAACAACAATAGAATAGAGAGAAGTAACAGTAACATTAACTTTAACGTTTAGGTTCATAACTGTAACCATGGAGTAGAGAAAAATATGCGCCATGGATAAGTCTCAGTGGCTTATTAGTCTGAATGTCTAATTAATGCTGAGATCTTGCTGCAAGAAATGGGAGACAAGTTTGAAAGTGCATGGTTCTGATCAACTACAGCAAATTTCTCCATCAGACCTGAACATCTGCTACACAAGACCCATTGTGTTCATACGTTTCTTCTTATTACTGTTTTAACCTGATGTTATAGCATGATGTTGTAATAAGATGCAGGATATTTGCCTATAAAGCCACAGAGAAAGAGAGACTTTATAAGTTTAGCCATATGGAGCTGCCTTAATTATTGGATAAGTGGTGGAGGAATAAATTAGTCTGATAATAGTTATGTTGAAAAAGGTTTAGAGCATGTTCTTAGAATATTGAATACATGGAGAGCAGTACCATGGACAAAGAAACTGTTAATGGTAAAGACTGGATTTTTTCACCTGTACTTTTATTCATACTGCAGCATGTTGCAAGAGTCACTGCTGAAAGATAATGGGACACACACTGATATGCTTGCCTGTTTTGTCATCAGAATGAATGTTTCTCCACAAGTTCCGATGCACGCCCAGAGAAAAAAAAGACCATCCATGGCGCATATTTTTCTCTACTCCATGGTTACAGTTATGAACCTACATAAGCATATTAATGTTAAAATCAAACTGCCTAATTTGTTCCTAACAATCAGGTTTAATTTACACACCTAGTTTATTATTTTACATTGTTACCGTACTATGATGGCACACGAGTAATTTGTAATCTATACCACCCATATTTCTCTTTATTGTGCCCTTCTGTAAACCGTTGTGATGGTATTTAACTTAACGACGGTATAGAAAAAATTTTAAATAAATAAAAATAAATAAATGAACACTTTATACAGAAGACTGTTTTTGGTTTGTTTTCTTTAACCTTTTTATGTTTGTTAGATGCTTTTTTTTTATGTTGCATTTTACATGCTTAACATTAGAATCATTCATTAATAGCACATGTTATGATAATTATGGTCAACTTATGAAATCACATAAACCCTTCAATTAAAGCGTAAGGACTATGGTATAAACCCAATGTGCTGCAATCGTTACCAGTAGTGCCTACGTTTTTTTAATAAAATACACCATCAACTATACGCCTTATTAATTGACCTTCATACTAGGCTTCATCGTGGAGTAGTAAAACCTTTTGACTCAGCCTTTTAAATGATCATTGGTCAATATTGTGAACAGATATATTTTTTTAAATTTTTTTGATGCAGTCAAATTGATTTAGAAAGATCAATTTCAACTTATCTTTAAATATAAACGCTGCTGTTTTTTCATAGACGTTGAAGCCTTTCAATCGAAAAAAGCCCAACATGGGACCATGTTTCGAATCAATGTTCTTTTTCAAGGGCATTGTGTACAGCATCTACAAAACAAAATTTCTGAAGTAATATCAAAATTTAAAAATGAATGTGAGCTTAAAACATCATTGTTTCAAATTTAGTATTTCAACATTGTTACTGCAACAGATTTAATACACTGGGGTAACTTACTATGGATCAGTTCTTCTGATGTTTATCATGATGCTCGAGCATTCTTTTTCCGGCTGCAATACCGGAAATGCTTACCAAATAGTTATATAGTAGTCACGCTGTCAATCATTATACATTACAATAATTATATATATACAATAATTATACATTACGCTGTAATGTATAATTATCTTTACGGACGTTATCCTTTCCTTTTATTTCTCTCTTCGCCCAGTTCAATCTTCCTTGTTATTTGTAACTGCTTTTCTCCGCACTTTAGTTAAAGTTTGAAGTTATTATGCACCCCTGTTCAACTGTAAACCAGCATGATCTGATTGTATCATGAATGCCGGTATATAAAAAAACCTAAATCAATAAATAAATATATAAATATTACTTCAGAAATTTTGTTTTGTAGACACTGTACACAGTGTCCTTGAAAAAGAACATTCGTTTGAAACATGGTCCCATGTCGGGCTTTTTTCGATTGAAAGGCTTCAACGTCTATGAAAAAACAGCAGCGTTTATATTTAAAGATAAGTTGAAATTGATCTTTCTAAATCAATTTGATTGCATCAAAAAAATTTCCAAAAAAATATCTGTTCACACCATTGACCAATGATCATTTAAAAGGCTGAGTCAAAAAGTTTTACTACTCCACGATGAAGCCTAGTATGAAGGTCAATTAAATATTAGGCATCTAGTTGATGGTTTTTTATATAAAAAAAAAGTAGGTACTACTGGTAACGATTGCAGCACATGATAATTATGGTAACATATGCCACAAGCATGACATAGTAATTCTTCAGAATTTAGCTTTGGAGATATAATTGTCTTTCTTAATATTTCTAATTTTACCATCACATTTTGTATATATCATAGAATGCCCCCATACCATTAGCCATAATGGCTAATTGTATACATAGTAATAATAATCCCATATTCTTTGTTTTGTGCCCCTAAGCTAGACCTATAGTTAATAGAGATGTGAATCGGAACCGGAATCGGTTCGGATTCCGGTTCCGATTCACATGTGGGGTTTTTTCAATCGGGCCCGATCACGGTTTTGTTTATCGGCTGCGCCCCAGCCGATAAACAAAAAACCCACCCCGACCCTTTAAAAGTAACACCTTAGCTTCCCCTACCCTCCCGACCCCCCCAAAAAACTTTTTACAGGTACCTGGTGGTCCAGTAGGGGTCCCAGGAGCGATCTCCCGCGATCTCCCACTCCGGGCCATCCTCCCACTCCCAGGCCATTGGCTGCCACTAATCAAAATGGCGCCGATGGCCCTTTGCCCTTACCATGTGACAGGGTATCCGTGCCATTGGCCTGATCCTGTCACATGGTAGGAGCACTGGATGGCCGGCGCCATCTTGTGCTCCTACCATGTGACAGGGGCTGACCAATGGCACCGGTAGCCCCTGTGACATAGTAAGGGCAAAGGCTACCTACGCCATTTTGAATACTGGCAGCCAACGGTCCGAGTGCAGGAGGTTGCTCCCGGACCCCCGCTGGACTTTTAGCAAGTCTTGTGGGGATCAGGAGGGTCCCCCAAGACTTGCCAAAAGCCCTGGTGGTCCAGCGGGAGTCCGGGAGCGATTTCCTGCACTCGGGCCATCAGCTGCCAGTAATCAAAATGGCGCCGATAGCCTTTGCCCTTACTATGTCACAGGGGCTACCGGTGCCATTGGTCAGCCCCCGTCACATGGTAGGAGCACAAGATGGTGCCGGCCATCCAGTGCTCCTACCATGTGACTGGATCCGGCCAATGGCACGGATACCCTGTCACATGGTAAGGGCAAAGGGCCATCGGCGCCATTTTGATTAGTGGCAGCCGACGGCCCGGGAGCGGGAGGACGGCCCGGAGTGGGAGATCGTGGGAGATCGCTCCCGGGACCCCCTCTGGACCACCAGGTACCTGTAAAAAGTTTTGGGGGGGTCGGGAGGGTGGGGAAAGCTAAGGGGTTACTTTTAAAGGGTCGGGGTGGGTTTAGGGGTTATTTTTGTGTGCCATTTTTCCCGCCCTCCCCCAAAATGATAAGGGAACCCCCACGATCAATATCGTGGGGTTTTCCTATCGTTTTGGGGGAGCCCCCGATTTCTGACGATTTTGAAAATTTGTTATATCTGTAAAGTTGTTATATCTGTAAACCGGAATGAAGGCAACCTGCTAAATTCCGGTATATAAAAACTGTTAAATAAATAAATAAATAAATAAAATATCGATGATATTTTCAATCGTCCGAAGCCCGATTCACATCCCTAATAGTTAATGATAGCTTTCATTCCTAATATGTCTCTCTTTCTTACTCAGTTATACTTTGTTTCTTCTGAACCCTCAATAGTAACCACTCAATCCCAAACCCATGATTTAGCCGACAGTTTTATTTAAGAATACTTCATCCCTTTCATGACAAGCTGCAACTGCTAATATATTTTGCTGGTGCCATGCAATATCATAACCAGATATTCTAGTGGTACCAAATAGTCAGTGAGATAACTTCAATATCAGTGAATCATACTAGATGCCCATCCCATAACAATGCCTCATGTTTGCATTTGTGGGAAGAGTGGATTCTTATTATTAAAATGATTATTTTGGACATTCAGTCCTTATAGCCTATTTCCCATCCTAATCATGTTTCAACTCTTGTGTATTTCTCTTGTCAAGGGGATATAAAATTCAAGCTACTCTCCCTTTTGATTTCACTGAAAAATGTACCCCTGCGTATGTATGCTTCTTTACCTATTTCTGCTTTCCCCAGCACAAATAGATATACAAGTCCCATCATAAATAACAAACCTTAGAAGAACTCCCCTCCCTGAATTTCTTTGATACAGTCAGAATGCCTTACAATTTATATCCATTACTGTTGAGGAACACCTCAGGTTCTGCATGGTTCACATTTTCCAGCATACATGCCATTGGCCCTCTTTTTTTACTGCTGTTTTGTGCTTACAAGCCTTAGAAGAAACCCTTAAGAATGCTAACCAGGATAATCTCCATGCTCTAGCACATCAATTGGCTGAAACTCATTGTTATGCCATGGATAATCATTTTTTTTTTAAATAAATTTAAATTTAATGAGAAGAAGGTGGTAGTTTCAGATATGTACTATTTTAAGGTACCTGTGTTGGCTCAGTAAGAAATACCCGGGTTTCCCTCTTCCAGACAGCTAACTTTCCTTCCCAATCAGTCTTCAGGCAAGATCTTTTAAGTTTGAAATTATTTATTGTACAGATAATTTTCCATTACTTACAATTGTTGCATTCCAAACATGTAGCCCCAGGCAGAGATCTTGTAGCTGGAGTAGGTAGGAGGGAGGAGAATGGAGCTTCTTGGGATTCAGGGTAAGAAGACAAAGGGTTCTGAAGCTGATTTAATCTTTAGAATTAAAGCGAGAGGAAGAGATGTAAAAAAGCTAATTGTATCACAGAGGTGGCAGGCACCTCTAGCTTTGAGGCAGTATGGTTGAGACTGACTAACAGTCTTGGAGAGTGATTACAGGAAATATCCCCACAAGCTGGGGCTAGAGGGCGAGATCCAATGGTAGCGAGCCTAGAATCCATGTGACCCAGGAGGGAACATGAAGGGCAGTCTCTTGAGCCAATAAGGCACTTAAGAAGACTCAAGCTAGATTGAAAGGGCATACAGACCTCTCCCAAGTGAGAGAAAGCAAAGGATGAAGGGAACTTCTCTTAAGGGCAAGCTCCCTTAAAGGCAAGGCTCACAGGTTTTTATTGTGGGTTACAAAAAGGTGTTTCCATTAAGTACAGTACATACAGACACAAACATGAACCCACTGCTGGGGGCAGAATAGTACCATCCCGGTTACCAAAATAGTATCGCTTTTATTATCATAAACTCACCACCAACAGCCCTGTGAATATATATGTGAATAGTGTCACCAATAAAAATCATTTTCTTATTTTATTTATAACATGAGAAAAACTTGTATTGCCGCCAAAAATTCAAATTATAAAATGATGCTATATCCACAACTTGCTGTATTTGATTGCACCGTAATAAAAAACTTGTCCACCATCTTTAAATGACTATTGTTGAGCACCGCTACATTAAGGATAACACAAGAGCAAATTATTGATTGTGCTGTGGCCCCTGATGAAGGATGTTGTCTGAAACTTGGCCATGTTGGGAACATCAAGCAGCTAAGTACAATTCAGTTTAAAACATTTTTGGATTAAAAGATTTTTATTACAGTGCAATCAAATATGGCGAGTTGTGGATATAGCACCATTTTACAGTTTGAATTTTTGGTGGCAATACAAGTTTTTTCCATGATATAAATAAAATAAGAAAAAGATTTTTATTGGTGGTACTATTCACATATATTCACAGGGTGGTTGGTGGTGAGTTTATGATTATAAAAGTGATACTATTTTGGTAACCGGGATGCTACCTTAAAATAGTACATATATTTATTTTAAAAATATATATTTAAAACATTTTTTTGAATAGTTTGGTTCCACCATTAATTTAACAGAGGGAGTAGGTTTTTGTTTGTTTTCTTGAGTAGCTATTAACCTACGGAGTGGCAAGTTTTCATATTTTAGGTATGTTATATGGATAATCACATGGCATTAAATTTAATCCTGGCAAAAAATAGAGTGTTTGCCAAATATTAAATGATGAACTCAGTACCCACTGTCGCACAGAGATTATTGATCATACCCCACAGATACTAAACAGAATTAATGATTAATTGAACATTATAATCTTCCCCAAGATGGGCCAAATAACCTGATTAGGCTATTAGCATATATGTATGGTGGGATCATATTAAGACATGGGAAAGAAAATACTGATTTATGTTTGCTTTAGCCTTGCTATTATACTTAGATTTAGTTTGATATGTATTATGAAAGCTATTACTCATGTGCTTACCCTTCCTCTGCATAAGATAGAAGTACATATAAACAACTATTATTAGTGATTACTCTGCTTCAAGATCTGGCAGGTGGAATGTGGGAAATTATTTTAAGGAGGAAGTTAGCTTGTGGAAGAATATTGTACCATGATAGAAGTAATGAAGCAGAGAATCACTGATATTAGTGTAATTATTTGATATAAGGCCTATAAGTTCTGAGAATAAATATGACATTTTCCTTAGCCTGCTTGTAACAAAAAACAAGTCCTGAGATCAGATATATTGAAAGAGCAGTTACTCAGAATGCTAACTGTACAGATATCTGGGGAAAAATCCGCCCCTTTGTGTATATATATTCTTTAATTGAAACTCTATGCTTTGATTGCTTATTTTCAGACTTATAAGTAAACTTCTATACTTGTAAATAAGTGTGGTGTGTATTCTGTGACATATAAACGACCAGTCAGCCACCCCCCCCCCCCCCCTTTTTCATTTGGCACTCACGACCAGGATTTTTGCCATAGAATTACATTTTTGCATGTTGATTGTTAAGAAATCTATGACAAAATAATTGCCAATATTTTTCCAACTTATTACACACCCCCATAGCTTTGAAACTGCACACATTGTTTGCATTCCCTACGGTGGACAGGACCATTGTCCGGCAGCAGGGTACCCCAGGCAACAGTCGTAATCGGTGCCTGAGCCCCCCTTCCTCAAGCATTAGCTCTGCACATGGGCACTTAACTCTGCTCTCCCCAGCTGGTTGCACAGCTCCCTCTACCCTGTTGGGGAAAGTTGGGCCATTGGTTAGCCCAGGGAACACATGCTAACATCCAGGAATGTGAGGGGGTGGAGGAGGAGAAGGAGGGAGGACACAAGATAGAAGGCTATCCATGCTGGTTGCGTAGCTTCTGTCCCTATTTTGAGGTAGTCTGGGATGTTCTGGAGTGGGTGGGTGGGAAGGAGACAGAAGTGGACTGACAGCATGTGGCGTGCCCAATTTTTTTACCTCCTCAGCACCTTAGCCTGGTGTCCCAGGTGGGTGCCTGTCTTGCTCATGCATGATGATAGGTGGCTGTATGTCAAAATACCATTTTAACTGGGTAAAAATGGCTTTTTGAAAATTGCACTCTATGCAAAATATACGGTGGCTACTTTAGAGCAGTGGCTCCCAAATTTGATTCTTAACACTTTCAATCAGTTCTTAATTTCAGGATAACCAAACTATGTAAATTAACCCAGTTCATAGATCACATACACACACACGCACGTCATGAATATTCATTTTAAGTACCTTGGCAACCAGACCTGGTTGTGAGTTTCCAAAGGGAATGAGTTTGGGAACTTTACACTAGGAGGTTGATATTCTGCACCACTTAACCGGATAAGTTCAGACTTATCCGGCTAAATGGTGCTGTCTGAATATTCAGCCATGTTCAGCAGCTACCACCTGGCTGGATTCATACTTACAATGTAATGATGTTCCACCTCGTCAAGCAAACATAATATTAAATATTGAATAGACCTTCATACTAGGCATGTAAACCCTCTGGTGATAGGGAAATACCTACAGTACCTGAATGTAATCCATTTTGAAGTGCTGAAAAAAAGTCCAAAAAGCAGAATATAAAATCTAAATAAATAAAAACATGAGTGCACCAGATACATTTTGGGGTAGATTTAAAAAAAGGCACCCATGTTCATGTGTGCACGCTACCCGGCACGCACGATTTTATAACATGCTGAAGCCGGTGCATGCATGTTCTAAAATCGCGGGTGGCGTGCACAAATGGGGGCAGACATAGGCAAAAATTGTGTGGCAACACATTGTCCAGCTTCCCCAGTTCCCTCACCTACCCCCTACCCTCACCTCCCTTCCCCTATCCGCCCCCTATCGCTACCCTAAGTACCCTGATTTTTTTTTTTTACCTTTTGCTCCTGCAAAAGAGCTGTAGTAAGTTGGGCGTGCTGGACCCTGCTGGCACGATCCCCCAGCACAGCAGCAAATGGCCACTGTACCGGGTACCTCTAGTCCCGCCCCGACCCCTGGACTGTCCCTCTGCTGATGCCTGGCTCTTGTGCGCATAACAGGGGTTATATGCGTAGCCGGGCCCCTTTTAAAATGCGTCCAGCGCATGCAAGGCCCAGCTATGCACATAACCCCTGTTTTTTGCATGCGTGGGCCATTAAAAATCGGGCCTTTTGTTTTTTTGTATGCAAATAAAATTACTCGTAATAACAGGATACAACTAATAGCCACCTTGAAAATTATTTTCTCAAAGAATGCCCAACACAGGACCGTGTTTCGAACTAAACAGTTCTTCTTCAGAGTGCTATGTTATATACCTACCTAAAAGATAAATATAAACATTTTAAAAATTATGCTTGTAAGTACACTCTTACATCGTTAAATACAAACTCACTTGCATAATGTATTTTCCGGAAATGCTAACATTCCCAAATCCCACTAGGTCAGCGCGTCTGAGTATATCTTGCACGTCAGTCAAAAGACATAACTGAAATAGTGACGTCTTCCGGAAACTTTGTCAGCCCCAGGTGCCATTATGGTGACTTATCTGGGAATGTCATATACGTCAATCAAATGACGTTGCTACCACATAAAAACCGGAATGTGTTGTTGCAATAGAATTAAAAGTCCTAGATGTACTATATCAAAGAATACCAATCAATTTCATTGGTGAGACCAGTCAGTTGAACATTATTAAGGTGGAAAATCCAATACTGTTCCTTATAGTTGAGCATATATACTGAATTACCACCTTGCTCGTATTTATGTAGGTGCTCAATCACTCGCCACTTAAGATCTTGAAATTGAAGAGCATATTCAGTACAGTGCTGCACCATAGGGGCTTGTAATTTTCCAGTTTATATGCAGCTATGAAGATCAACAAGACATTTACGTATAGAACGGGCAGTTCTACCGATATATTTCTTTCCAT
The DNA here is from genome assembly GCF_901001135.1 of Rhinatrema bivittatum. Classification (NCBI taxonomy): domain Eukaryota; kingdom Metazoa; phylum Chordata; class Amphibia; order Gymnophiona; family Rhinatrematidae; genus Rhinatrema; species Rhinatrema bivittatum. The sequence goes on along the minus strand of NC_042621.1, from coordinate 215,034,626 downwards.
GGGGCAAACAATCATATACATCACATTAGGAGTAGTGCAAGCTGTGTGATCATCTATTTCATATACCATACCCATTGAGGCATCACACCAAGACTCACCAAAAGGCATTGGACATGTAAAGGATGCTCGGTATGTGGACAATCTATTACCGGTGAGTCTTGTTGTGATGCCTCAATGGGTATGGTATATAAATAGATGACAATTAATTCTGTTGTAGCAACACATTCTGGTTTTTATGTGGTAGCAACATCATTTGATCGACATATATGACATTCCCATATAAGTAACCATTATGGCACCTGGGGGCTGACATCATTTCCGGAAAATGTCACTATTTCAGTTACGTCTTTTGACTGACGTGCAAGACATACTCAGACGTACTGACATAGTGGGATTTGGGGATTGTTACCATTTCCAGCAGACACCATTATGCAAGTAAGTTTGTATTTAATGATGTAAGAATGTACTTACAAGCACAATTTTTAACATTTTTATGTTTATCTTGTAGACTGGTATATAACATAGCACCCTGTTGAAGAACTGCTTAGTTTGAAACACGGTCCAGTGTCGGGCAAGAGATTCAATGGGCGTGCTTTGAGAAAATTATCTTCTTGGTGGCTATTTTGGCGTTCTTACCACTTTCAACATGTGATAAAATTATAAGATAAGTTTTTGAATTATTACTTTGGTTGTATCCTGTCATTATGAGTGATTTTATTTGCATACAAAAAAAACAAAAATTATTTGGTGCACTAATTTAGACCGATGATTATATGTAAGGCAGAAGAAAGTATAATGTGTTGCCAACATTTCCTCTGATGACATCTAGTATGGTCTATTCAATATTTAATACTATGTTTGCTTGACGAGGTGAATCATTACATTGTAATTTTCTATATCCATTTACGTGGTTATCTTTGGGAAAAGCTTTGTCTTGTGAACAATATTCATACTTAACCAGCTAAATTGGCCAGATAAGCTAGACCTGCTATTGACCAGGTTAGCTGGATAATCTTATACTGCTGTTAGTTATCTGGGTATATTCAGCAGCACGGCCTTGCCGTTGAATATCCAGAATAAATTAGCTGGATGTGTTTATTCAGCTAACTTGTTCAGCCAGATAGTGCTGAATATGAACCTCTAGCAATCCATTGGATTAAATTGTAGTACTGTTACTATATAAGTAAGCTTACAAACCGTGTTTTGTTGGCTAAAGGCATTTGTTAAAGTGCAATAGATAACAGTTTAGATATATTGATATCCTATGCATGCCTCATTTTATAAGGCTAAGATTAGGTCCTGTGGTGTTGTCAGACAGGCATCTAAAAGATATTTATATAGGAGTTCCCTGCATTAGCACTGTACTTCCCATTCCAGTCCTGGAGGCACACCTAACCAGTTGGATTTTCTGGAAAGCCACAATGAATATGCATGAGATTGCTTTGCATATATTGGGTCTCCAATGTTAGTAAATCTATCTCTTGTTAGATGTGCCTCTAGACAGGGTTGTGAACCAATGTTTTAGAAGACTAATCTGCATCAATATGAATTATCCCTACACAATTGTGTGTTTGCTTGTGATCTGAATCGTTTCTGTTTGTATTCTGACACCCATGGCCGGTGCGTCCCAATAGGCAAACTAGGTGGTCGCCTAGGTTGTCAGCCATTAGCGGGCGGCAAAGAGCAGCCATGTGGGACCATGAGCGGAGCCCATCCCACTCACAGCTGAGAGGAATAGAGACTTGGTAGACCGTGAGTGGAGTCTATCCCGCTCGCGGCCGAAAGGAGTAGAGACTCGGTGGGCTGCGAGCAGCACCTATCCTGCTCATGGCTCAGCTCAGAAATGAAGATGCTTGGTGGGCTGTGAGCATCGCGAATCCTGCTCGTGGTCAAGAGAAGCAGAGTATCAGAGGGCCTGTGTGTGTGTAAGTGAGTGGGATTGTGTATGTTCGAGAGAGCAATGGTGTTAGTGAGAGAGAGGGAGGGAGCCTCTGTAAGAGTGCGTGTGTGAATGAGACAAGGAACCTAAGTATGTGTAAGAGAGGGGTCCTGTCTGCGTGAAAGAGGTTGGGGCCGGAGCTGGGGCCTGGACCGGGGGTGGGACGCAAGGCAGAAGGCTCGCCTAGGGCACCTAATACCTCTTGAAGTGGCCCTGCTGATACCCCTCTGATGGAAAGAAGACAGCACCAATTAAACTACAAAGACTAAAGGGATTTTCATGGATAAAAAGTGTAAATTGGTTTTCTGAATATTGCTCACCCAACCTCTGTACTTTTACTTGCTTTCAGGCCGATTCAGTAAAAGTCGCGGGAGAGCCAGTGAGCGCCCGCTCTCCAGATGCATGCACAGGCCACTCTCCTGTGCGCACGATTCAGGAGGGAACAACATGCAAATGAGAGCCTGCAGTAAAAGGAGGTGCTAGGGACACTAGTGCGTCCCTAGCGCCTCCTTTTTGACAGAAGCGGCGATTGTCAGCAGGTTTGACAGCCGACACTCAATTTTACCGGTGTCGGTTCTCGAACCCGCTGACGGCTACGGGTTCGGAAAACGGACGCCGGCAAAATTGAGCATCCGTCTTCCGACCCGTGGGCTGCGGGCAGATTTTACATTTTTTTTTTTACTTTTGGGGCCTCCGACTTAATATCGCTATGATATTAAGTAGGAGGGAGCCTCTGTAAGAGTGCGTGTGTGAATGAGACAAGGAACCTAAGTATGTGTAAGAGAGGGGTCCTGTCTGCTTTTCTGTACACTTTCCCGGTGCTGGCCGAAATTAATGCCAGCCTTTGGGCAGGCGTTACTTTCTGTATCGTGCAGGAATAACTAATAGGGCCATCAACACGCATTTGCATGTTGCGGGCGCTATTAGTTTCGGGGGGGTTGGCCGCGCATTTTCGACGCGCTATTACCCCTTTCTGTATAAGGGGTAAAAATAGCGCGTCAAATGCGCGGTCAAATGCAGGCTAACAGTGCTCTCTGCCAGAGCACACTGTACTGTATCGGCCTGATTGTAATGAGGGTATTTCCGGGGCTGGGTGTGGTCGGTGGGGGAGAAAACAGTGCACATAGTTTTGGATTTTCAGATCTGTGTGTGGCTTTGGTTGGAATAAGTATCCTCAGAAAAAGGAGGTACAAATCTTTGCAGATACTCTTCCTTGGGGCAGTTTTAAAAGGAAAAGTTTGCAGAAACTTTTCCTTTGAAAAACTGGTATAAAGAATGCAGGAACAAAGTATTCACAGACTTCTAGCAGTGTTGGCAGTTTGAAATTGGTACTAACTATGGCTAGAACTTGTCTGCTTTCAGTGTGTTTTTCTCTCTGTTAAATAAAATGAAAATACAGAGGAGATGATAACTTCAGAATACTTTGTGTCCATAAGACCCCCTGAAGAGACAATAGCTTAGTAACCAATGCTTTCACCAGCCACTATAATATATACTATAGACCAGGGGTGGCCAACTCCAGTCCTCAAGAGCCACAAACAGATCTAGTTGTCAGAATATCTACAAAGAATATGTATGAGAGCTATTTGCATATAGTGGAAGCAGTGCATGCAAATCTATCTCATGCATATTCATTGCAGATATTCTGAGAACCAGGTATGTTTGTAGCTCTTGAGGATCGGAGTTGGCCACTCCTGACGAAGACCAATATCATAGTATTATGGTCTTAAAAAGTTTCTCATTCCTGGAAATGTAATTTTTAAAAGGTTGAGTTCTTTAATTATACGTGTCATTTAATTTCATTATGAAAACACTGGTACTTGAGTTACAAGAATGTCTTACCTGAATAAAAGAAAGATAAGATACTAGACTGGCTTTCAAGCCTAAGGAATTAAAGCAAACAATGCCCAAGGATATACAGAGAAATATTTATTTGCAGTACGAGTACTGTTGGTACAGATTAGCATTCTGAATATATTAAAAATCAGGAGGTATATTCAGAAAGTCTCTGGCTCCTGGCTGTCTGTAATAAATACACTTTAAAAACACTACTTCTGATTAAAATAAACATATAGGCCAATTAAAATATGATTTAGAAGGGATTTAGTGCAACTTGATGCACACATTGCAGATCCTTCATTTTTAATATACAAATACAGCATCAGGAAGGCACAAAGCAGGAACAGATTTGACTGTGGAGGCTCCTTGCAGAGGGTGTGAGTGGTCAGACACAAGCACAATTTCCTTTGCTCTTGAACTAACACAGCATGTACTCAGTCCTCTTGTAAATTATTCTTTTGGTCCTGCTACATACATTTTCATAAAAGGCATAGAAAATTTGGAAACATTTTGAAAGATATATATTTATTTTATTAAAAAATGATTTCTAAAGTTACCCATATTCATTACAATTGTCACAGCAAGAAAGAGTTAAAGCTTGGCAAAATATACTAAAGTAAACAGGTATTTCCTCAGGTGCATACTGAGTTAACCATGTTTCACTTTTGAACATTTTGAGGAAACACCAAGTTTTGCTGGCAGGCCTCCTCCGATTCACTTACAATAATGTATCAGCTATCAGTTTTCAGTTTGTCTCCTAAATCCGTAAGACTCAAACATTTGCAGCTTGTAAATTTATCACCTCACATTAGTTCTGGGAATGAAAAGGACTGTTTGGGCTGGCTTTCAGCAATATTATGTGCTTCGTGCACATAATATCGGGGTCTCACTCCCAGCTTCAGCTTTTTCTGCTTAGTTCAACTGCAGCTGGGAGACTGGGGGCCACCGAAGAAAGACGCCAGTCAAGCCCACCCGGGATCTGTGCCCTGCGTTGCTGGCCTCAAGGTATGATTGTAATAATTGCTCTAGTGGGCAGTGGCTAGCAAGAGAAGGAAAGCAGGTCCCTGGAGCCCCCAAGTCAGGCGGGTGATGTCCCTGTTGATTCTGGGTTGACCCTTGAGTCTGCAAGGGGAAGGCTATAGGTAAGGAGACACAAAAAAAACCCAGCAGATACAGAATTGTGCTCAGAGTGACCTCCCATCGGTTCTTGGAAAGTTTCGCTACAAGGTTCGCATTTGGCTCAGTTTACCTAAGGCACAATTGCATGTCCCTAAAAGAACTGAATGCACTAATCCCCAATCGTTTCTTTAAAAAAAAAAAAGACTGTTACTACACAAGTTGATAAAATAAAGACCAGTCTTCTAAAACAAACATGTTTAGGATATAATTAAAACATTCGTTAAAATGAGAGCACCTCCAGACCCTCTGCCTTCAGATAGTCAAGGTCCAACAAAACAAAACAGAAGACGGTCAAGCATAGCTAAGGAAAAACAAAACAAAAACAAGACCGTATGTCGTGGAATGAAGTTAGTTTATTAATATTATTAAATAAATTGCCCGACTCTGGCAGAGTTTCGCCTATTCGGCTGCATCATGGGCTTAATTGTCTCTTACATTGTATTTAATATTACACACTTGATCTTGTGTGTGCCAGTGAATTTCGAGCGGTAGTATCCATTGCTAGGCCGGTTCATAGGTTCTAAGGATAAAGGTGTTCGATAAGTTCAGATTTTCTGTATTTTTCTTTCTTTTGATGCACTGGCACACACAAGATCAATTGTGTAATATTAAATACAATATAAAAGACAATTAAGCCCCTGATGCAGCCGAATAGATGAAACTCTGCCAGAGTCGGGCAATTTATTTAATAATATTAATAAACGAACTTCATTCCACAACATACGGTCTTGTTTTTGTTTTGTTTGCTTCAGATAGTCAAGCCTTAATTATTTTTCCCCTTTCTATTCCTCACAAGGCTCTGCACCGTACCATTGTATTCATGCAAGAAAGATGCTAACCGTGTCCTTTTTTAAAGCAATAAAAACATAACTGCCTTGAAGTTAAGATTATTCTCCTCAGAGTTTGATGTAATACTGTGCATGAGCAGTGCAGCATTACCAAAGAAAGCTTAGAAAATCTGGCAAGTACTGAGAACAAGCCAGAGCATCCAGATATTCACGTCCCTCTCTGCATGTACTTTATTTCTAAAGAAAAACAAAAGCTTAAACTTTCTGTGCACATCTCCCACCAAGCCATCCCCACTCCTAGAGACCTACATAGATTACGAAGCCTCCATCCAAATTACCATTTGAAAAGTGTGCTAGAAATGCCACCTCACCACATATCAAATATGAGTAGTATGGCTGATCGATGACCCAGTTTGATTCTCATACCCTGCTTATCGGACTGGCAGGGGATGCTGCAGAGGGCGTAATTACAGTTCACTGACACGAAGTGTCCTAGCCATTGCTCAACAGCGACAACTACTGACTGCTTTGAGGATGCATCTGCGCTGGATTCCAGAAGGGATCACAGTCTGTGTCCCTCCATCGGAAGGACTGTAGCTGCAATCACCAGGCTAGAAAAGGATTAAAAATAGAGAGGAATCATCCCACCACACACACATACCCCACCACCACCCAGGAAGCCATAAATAAGAGCTGACGGCCCTACAGCTTTGGATTTCTCCATCATTAATGGTGGTGAGTGGGGTTAGGGCAGATTCTGAATGTGCCAAAATTGAAGTGGTGGTCTGGCTGAAAACCCAAATCAATTAAAAAAAACCAAAACAAAACATGAGAGCAGTGAACAGCTGCAGAATGAACTCAGCAGAAGAGCTATTGCAAAATGGCAAGAGAAGTCCTAATAATAGGTTCATGTCAGACTAAGTAGGAATTATGATCTTTTTCTGCTGTTATATTCCTATGTTTTTATGTTTCTTTTTTCCAAAAGAATGTTGAAACATGAGAAATAAAGCATCTGTGGGCAAAAACCAAAAGAAGCCTAAGATTAACATGGAGTAACTGAGCTAAGAAAGAGGCAATCATATTTATCATTTTTATAGTGCTCCTGGGCTTACCCAGCACTGTAGAATGGTTATAAGTATTTAAGAACAATAAATACACGTCCCAAAGAGCTTGCGTGGGTACCTGAGGTGATGAAAGGTAAAGCAACTAGGCCAAGGCAGTGGAATTTGAATTGCGGCTGCGCTGGTTCTCAGCTCATTACTCTGACCACTAAGCCGCTCTTTCTCCCAGGCCATAGTTCCAGGCAAATGAGCGCTCTTGAGTGGGAACATTAGCACTGCTGCATCAATATATGATCCGGCTCACTCAGGAGGAGTCAGTGCTTTAGCAGGGATAAAATTCATTTTAGTATGGACACACTGAATTTGCACTATTTTAATTATGTTTTTCTGATCTGCTTGTACAATGTGTACGCACACACGCACACACACACACACACACACACACACACACAATGCCAAGGAGGTAATATGAGCAAGAGAGAAAAGTTAACACTCTGCTACCTCAACTGACCTGTACTGAAGTAAGGTGTAACGTGTGCCATTAGCCTGGAGCAGAGCGGCTCTCTCCACATCAAAAGGATTGGACACAATGAAATGAAATACAAAATCATAAACGTGGAAAATAACTGTAAACGTGCTGCCCAGCCAGGCTGCCACTGCATTACGTTACATGCATAAAGTGCAGGCTGCGAAAAGGGCAGTTTTCCTCTAAAAGGGATTCTTTTTCACTTTGAAATGGTCGTTTCTAGCTTTGCCTGCAGGCTCAGGAGCTCCACTGCTTCTGTTGGCCAGGTAGTCTCTTGCCACTCCGGGATCTAATCAGAACCTGCTTCGACCTTGCTCTCAGTTACAGTCATGAGGAGACACAGAGGGCCCAGCCGTCCAGCTCTGGCATTTCCAAATGGGTTCTGATGACTCCACAGCCAGTCGGATTTTCAGGATATCCGCAAGGAAAAGGGAGGAGACAAAATCTGCATGCACTGGAGGCCCAGTGTAAGGACATTTACCTCCCGCCTCTTCATCCTGGACATCCTGAAACCCGACTGGCTGTGGGGGGTCACCAAGACAGCTGTGAGAAGCCCTGCTCTAGCTGAAGCTTCAACAGCAATAAACTGCTGGAGCAGGGCAATGGACTATGGCTCCCCCCTAAGGCCAGGTGTGAGTGGGCTCTCTGGCTAGGTGACGGGTGACACTCCTAAGGACATCTGGGGCCCATCTCCACAGCTAACCCAGCCCAGACAGCTGGAGTCAGCCTCGGAATCAAACCTGGCTCTTCCACACGGTAGTGCAGAACTTAAAAAAAGTCATTCCTAGGAAGTCTCATCAGTTTGGCAGAGCAAGCAGCATGGCCTACCCAAATGCAAAAAAAACTCAATAATTAGAGGCCAAGTGCTCTGCCTCCCTGAGGTGCTTGCACACCGATTTTGGAAGGGAAACTCTCCATGGAGTTTCTCTTTGAAAATCTGTAGTGGGCCAGTGCCACAGGATCTTTACGTCCATGTACTTTGCACTTTGCAAAGCACGTGCAATAAAGCAAGTGTGGGAATTTTGAAATTAAACCCTAGTGCTTATTTTTTCCTGTCAGCCTAAACCGCATCCCTGGTGCCTCACCTTTTCCCCCCACACTGTGGGGGGGGGGGGGGGGGGGAGGTGAGCTTTCAGAGGACTCTTTCTACAGGTAAACACATTTACCTGTGGAAATCCCTGTGAAAAGTGCCACCAATATGTGGTACTGTTGCTTTAAGAGTATAGAACATATGTACGCTGCCCAATAACTGATTTGTAAAAGAATCCAATGGCACTGACCAATGACATAGTAAAAACAATTCATCAAAGATCACTGTGAACCAGGGCTTCCCAAACCTATCCTGGGGACCCCACAGCCAGTCGGGTTTTCAGGATATCCACAACAAATATGCATGAGAGAAAATTTGCATATACTGAGTCTCTGTCTTATGCAAATGTATCTCATGCATATTCATTGAGGATAACCTGAAAACCCGACTGGCTGTGGGGTCCCCAGGACAGGTTTGGGAAGCCCTGCTGTGAATAACAGTGTTCTGGAGTAAAAGTATAATTAGCTATTTTTTTCCAGAGAGCAATAATAGTCAGTTAAGACCTTCCAAGCTTTTGGAGCCATGAACCCATCAGGTGGATTCTGTCCTTCTCGAGCAAGCTTCCTCATTCGAGTTCCAGAGATGAAGTCAAATTCACTGTGCCTAGTAAACAGAGGAAAAATGTATTGAATCAGCTAAATTTCCCAAAAATGTGTCAAAATGAAATCTGTTTTCTGTTCTCACAATTAACTTGCAAGACCTTGGTTCTGAAAATATTCAGGGCATGCATTTTTTTCTGTTTTTCTGAACCTGCTTCTGTGTGTGCTTGGCATCTGTTATCTTGGTGGTTTCTCAACTAGGGGCAACTTGGAAGCCAGATCACTGCAGCAGTAAGAGAGAAGGCCCAAGCTGAGACAACCACTCACCACTGCTGCAGGAACAGCCAACTTCATTTCTCTTGGTGATCCACTGCCAGCAGCAATCACTGCTTCCTCGCAGATGAACTGCAGTATTTCCCCGTCTCAGGGCAGCTGAGGAGCAGGAGAGGCAGCCAGCGGTGGAACGGAAGCAGAAGCAGCAGGCACCACAGGGGACAAAGAATGTGCTGCTCTTCCTGCCCCATGGCCACTGTGTCCTCCTCCTCCTCCTGTCTTCCTAATGCATGGGCTTCCTGATTAGAAATGAAGCTTGCACAGGGGTAAAAGGAAAAGGAGACAGCTATAGGGACAGGAAGCGCAGGAAGAACATAAGAAAATAAGAATTGCCCTGCTGGATCAGACCAAAGGTCCCTGCAGCCCAGCATCTAGACTCCAACAATGGCCAGTCCAGGTCATTAGGAAATACCCGACAGATCCCAAAGAGTAGATCCAATTCCTTATTGCTGCCATCCAGGGATAAGCAGTGGATTTTGCCAAGTCCACCTTGCTAAGAATTGTTTATGGACTTTTCCTCCAGGAGCTTGTGGAAACCCTTTTTAAACCCAGCTATGCTAGATATCTTGACTGCATTCCGGCAGCAAATTCCATAGCTTAATTGTGTGTTGGGTGAAAAAAAAATTTCTCCAATTTGTTTTAAATCTACTACCTGCTGGTATCATATTGTGACCCCTAGTCCTAGTATTATTTGAAAGGGTGGGAAAAGCTAATGGGGCCCAGGTGCCACTGTATGGCATGTAAGGGCTCATGGTCAAAGTTTGTGCTATATTTTATAGTAAGAACATCATGGCTGAGGTTACAAGAAATGAGTGGCTTCTAGGGGACAAGGATTGTTGTAGCCCTTGCCCTCTGGGAGGGTGGTTGTTAAGGTTAAAAGTTTATCTCATTCATTAATATGGGGAAGGTTTCAATGTTTGGTTCAAGGGACAGCCCCACTAGAAGTGAGTAAGTGGTGTGAATGGCTTGTCTGGTGCTAGTCAGTGGCTGCGTGAGTATGGTGCAGTATAAAAGGAGGGTTTGCATAGGGTCAAAGGGCTGGTCACCTGATGATGCGGTGGGGACAAGAGGCTCTGGAGGGTCTATGCCAAAGGGAATTGGAGGAGAAGCATCTGGCGCTTCATCATAACGTGCTATAACAGTCTGTAGTGTGGATTACCAATGTGAGAGGAAAGAAAATTGGTGGATTACAAGCTTGTTGGTCTGAGAGTACAAAGAATTCAACTGAAAGCTCCCAGCTGTTTTCACCAGAGAGAGAGATGGAAAGAGCTGTGCAGTGTGTGAATACAGTGAAGTCATTTGTGTGTCTGGAAATGGTATTGGGGGTTGAGATGGGGAAGAGCCCTGGCTGGACCTAGAGGTAGAGGTACCAGTTGGTTATTTCAACACTGGCCCAGCAGAAGTGCACAGTCTCTGCAGCTACTCCTGGAGTGTAATTCCTGGATTTTAAACTGCTTCAGAAGTGAGAGATCAAAATCAGGACCCCCTTAGGGTTTAGAGAGACAGAGTGCATGGAGAAGCATTGTTGTGAGGCACGGGAAGGAGACTGCCCCTGTGGAGAAGTGTGAACAGAGACTGTGGGGAGGTGAACCGGGGCCTGGAGGCTCTGGCAGTGATCTAGAAGGGTAAAAGTGTAGGGGAGGTGAACAGGGGCCTTTGAGACCTGGAAGTAGCCTAACAGTGTGAAAGAATTCGGGAGAAGAACTTCTTTTGGCAACTATGAGTTTATTAGGAAAAATGATCCACTTGTTAAGAAAATGGACTGTGAACTGGAACTGCTATTGAAACCTGATTATTCTGCTACTACTGTTTTTTTGAGTTTTACAATGAATGTTCATTTTTTGGAGCACAAGAGCAGAGAGGACACTACAGTTCTTTTGAGAGGTCCTCGGCCCAGTTTGGCCCTGCAGGGAAACCTACTCCCAGCCTACGGCCCCAGAGAATGTACACCCCATCTTGGCAGAGTGGATCCTGTACTCTCCATGTCTGGGAAGGTTGAACCTCAAGCACAGGGGAATTACACTAAGAAGGGAAATGGGAATTTGGAGCTGGGGAGAACAAACAGGAGTGATAGTGAGGTGACGGGCAGGGAGAGAAAGAACAAGAGAGGAGAAGACAGATACATGCTGGCATGTGTGTGTTTATTTTGGGGGCAGGCTAGAGAAAGGGAGATGGAGGTTGGGGAGGTGCAGGAGAGCCAAGGAGAGGGAGCCAGAGGGGGAGATGGAGAGTCGGTCAGGGAGAGCGGAATGGAGAGCGAAAGATAGAGGGAGTGCTAAGAACCAGTGAAAAGCAATGGACGGCCCCTACCATGTGACAGGGGTTGGCTAAAGACACCGGTAGCCCCTGTCACATGGTAAAGGCAAAGGGCTGCCGCCGCCATTTTGATTGCTGGCAGCCGAGGGCCTGGGAGTGGGAGATCCACTGGACCACCAGGGGGTTCGGGAGGGAGGGAGAGATTGAACAGGGACGGCAGCCATGGGAGAGGGAAGGAAGGATTTACTGGCAGCCGATCCCTCCTGGGCCTCCTGCTGGACCACCACGGACTTTCGGTGAGTTTTTTTTTTGGGGGGGGGGGCTGTGCAGAACCCGCATATAGTACACGAGTATATGTCGAGCCAGCTAATTTATGCCGATTTTTTGGCATCAATTTCTCGACTTATACACAAGTATATATGGGATATGGTTTCTCCTCAGCTATGATGGTAGGGACATAATATATTTTACTGCTTTCTGTGTGACCCTCAAAATACTTGTGTACTGCTGAAGCCTCATTATTTGCTACAACCTTATGACTGTATAGCTAATTGTTGTTAGAATGCTGCAGACATTAAAGGGAAGTTAGCATATAGCTCATTTAAAACAAATCAAAGAACATTTTTTTTCACTCAGCGCCTAATTAAGCTCTGGAATTCACTGCGAGAGGATATGGTTATGGCAGTTAGTGTAACTGGGTTTAAAAAAGGTTTGGATAAGCTCCTAGAGAAAAAAATCCATAAACTGCTATTAATCAATAAGGAATAGTAGCTTGAGATCTATTTATTGTTTGAATACTTGTCAGGTACTTGTGACTTGGATTGGCCTCTATTGAAAACAGAATGCTGGGCTTGATGGACCCTTGGTCTGACCCAGTATGGCATTTCTTATGATCTTATAGGATCAGCATTGGTTGCTATTCTTTAGATGCCTTTTACCAGATCAAGAATGCCTATTTTTGAAGGTACATCTGTCCGTCTGTCCATACACACATTGCAGGGGGCTTCTTCATTGACTGACTTTACTGAAATTACTAATTTGTTAATACTTTTGCCAAATTTCAGTGAAAACTGTCAGGAGCTAGGACCAGGGGCGGATTGTGGGAAAATAGTGGCCCGGGGGATTTTTCTCCATACTGGCCCATGAGTACCCAATTACACATACAATTTGGTGAGTCACCAAATACAGAATAAAGGGACCATAAAATATGCACAGACAAACTGAACTGGAAATCACAACAAGTTAGACTGTATGTAATGCAGGAATGGAAAAACTGAACATACCATCATTCCTCATAAAACATCAAATAATAAAATCAAGAACTATAAAACATCACAATAGGAAAATCATACTAAAAATATATAAACACGAATCAACCAACCTCAAACACCCTCTCATTAATTCCTGCTGAATATATATCATACCATTACCATTCACATCTGTGTCATATTTATTCATTTAGTTACCTATGTACCGTTTCATAGTCTTATTTTTTCACTTGCTATTCTAATGTATCAATAGGCTGAAATGTAAATATTATGCTGTTCAATTTATCCCCATCCAGTTCCAAGTTTATTTTCCTTGTTTTATTGTAACTTTCTCTCTCCCTTTATCTGATTCTCTTTATTTAAAGTTCAAGGTTCTTATTGAAAATATTGTTTTTTACGTAACGTTATGCTTTACACTCCTTGTTATTTGTAAACCGGGTTGATGTGATGCCTATCATGAAACTCGGTATAACAAAAACAATAAATAAATAAATAAATAAATATATTTCAAAACTACTGATGAATAGAACCTCCAGTAATTTAACTCAGGGAAATTTTCAAAAATGTGTATATAACACCAATAAAATATTTCAAAAAGAGCAGACATCAAATAATATTCAATAATTAAAACTAAGAAGGATTTTAAAAAGCCCCTGCTGTCCCCTTCTGTGGGAGCTCTTGATTTCCAGTCACCCTGATATTGTCGAGGATTAGGAGGTTATCCTCTATCTTTCACACATACTCACATGTCCATTCTCTCTCATACATACACTGTCACATACATACACATTCATGCTCTTATATCCACCATAACCTCTCGCTCTCACTGACACTGACACACTCTCAGCTCTAAGACACTCCCTCCCCCTCCACACACAAACTCTTACTCCCTTGTATTTTCTCATACACACTCATGCTCTCACACTCACTGGCTCACACACACACACACACTGACCCCCAGGCAGGCTCCCATTCATTTTCACACCACTCCCTCCCGATCCCCCAGGCATGCACACATTCATTCTCACACACACAGACCCCCAGGCAGGCACCCATGCATTCACACACGTACACCCCCAGGCAGAGTCCCATTCATACACATGCACACACTAAAGGCAGACCCCCTCTCTTTTGCCAACAACCTTGGAACCTCTCTCATTCCTCTGCTGCCACATGGCTATTGGGGAGGTGCCGATTGCTGCTACTGACACTGAAGCCCATTCTGCTGCCTCCTCTACGCAGGCCCTGTGGGCTTCCACTTTCTCCATGCTGATCTCGTACATTGTAAGATCCACATTGAGAAGGTGCTATTCCTGCACATTCTCAAAGATTACATATGCCAGTCACTAAAAAGTAATTTTTTTTTTTTACCTTTACTGTCTGATCTTAGTTTTCTAATTGGTTGGTGACAGGCTTTTTTTTTTCCACCTTCCCTTTCTTATTTTTTGCCAATTCCTTTCATATTGTCTTTTTTTCTATTTCTTTTCTCTCCATCTATCTTCTTCCCTCAAACACACAGTCAGGCTCTCACTCTCACATGCTTTCTCTCATACAATCATTCATACACAGTCTCTCTCTTGCACATGCTGTCTGACTCTCACACACACAGGCTCTCTCTAACTCCCACATGCTGTCTTGCTCAAGCACAGGCTCTCCCTGTCACATGCTCTCTCTCATACAATCATTCATATACACACACACAGGCTCTCACTGTCACATCCAGTCTCTCTCACACACCCAGAGGCTCTCACATGCTGTCTCTGCAAACATTCAGGTCCTCACTCCCACACACAGTCTCTCAACTCATCTCATACACGCACACACACACCCTCTACAGACCCTCAGCCTCTCTCTAACCTCTGGGCCTCCTCTTCGCGGGTTGCCGCAGGATGGGCTCTGCAGCGGCCCTGATACTGGGCTTCTTCCTCTTCTCGGGCCACTGCGACTTGGGATTCACGGTGGCCCATAAGCACTGCTCCTCTTCTGCACGCGCTGATGCTCCTCCTCCTTCCTGTCCACGTGGCTCCAGCAACGTTTACTTCCGGGGCCGCACAGGCAGGAAAGAGGAGGAGCATCAGCGCGTTTAAACGCGATCTTTTTCTTCATGCCGTGGTGACGTGAGCTCCACCATGGCCCTGCCGATTTGCCTGTCGCAGCGCTGCATTAGCTTCCCTGCACCTGGGGGCATTGGCTCTCCTTGGGATACCACTACTCGCGGCGCCCCAGACCTAGTGCTTCCACCGGCCCTGCCCGCAGATTTCTCTTCAGGCCGCAGCGCCCTCTTCTTGTCTTTGGCCGGGAAGTTTAAAAAAAAAAAAAAAATCACGTGATGGGAGCGACCGGCCCACTGGGGAATGCCCGATCCCCCAATAGGCCAATCCGCCCCTTGCTAGGACCTCTGAGGTGCCCAGAGAGTGAGATCAGTAGTGATTTCTGACAAGCACAGAAACCAGAGTAGCAAGAGCTTAACATGCTGAAATGTATCTCCCATGTGTTACACTTTGAATGTACGTGCTCACTTGTTTTATATCACTGTAACGGTTCTGTAAAGTAACAGAGAAAAATGATTTCCCGCTTATAATTTTCTGGTTATAAGGAAGATCAGTCATTTCTATAGTCTAGTACAGACTCATATCTGTTCTGTTTCTTTAACTATATTTATAGTTTTGCTTTCCTCACTTTACAAAATCCACATTATAGATATTCCCCTATTACAAGAATGTGCGCTTAGGGACGGTAACTTTACAACGAGCGCGTGGGCACCCATAGACATATGTATGGGAGCAGGAGCAGACACACGCTGGAATTTTAAATCATATGTACAGTTGTGCGCGTATGATTTGAAATACGCCTACCACATGCATGGGTGCTCCTAATTTTAAGCCGTTACTTGAGCAAACATATTTCTCATTTCTTCCTTAGGACTTTGTGGCTTTTAACACGTGCAGGTAAGCAGATTTTAGATCATGCTCGCATGAAGGGCATTCCCAGTTTGACCAGTTAGTCCACCAGTTTGCTCATTCCATCCCGAGGTCACCCGGACCCCTCTGGTTCTTCAGCATGCACCCCCCCATTGACCCAGACCCCCTCACCATGTCATTTTAGGCCTAAACAGAGATTTATGCAGACTTAAACCTCATTAAGAGCAGAAGTAAATATGTGTGGCTAACAGCCTGCTGCATGCTGTGGGCCCTGGATTTAAAATACAGATTTTTGCGCGTAAATTGGTGCCCCCCCCCCTCCCCGAAATACCCTGACACGTCCCAACTCTGCTTTTTTTTTTTTTACTCGCACACGTGCAATATATGCACGTAATTTGTGGCTTTTAAAATACAAGTTGCTTGCGCTTGGCCCATATACTTGCATGTATGGGCCTTTTAACGTGAGCAACTCTTTTAAAATTCATCCCCTAGCCTCCATCGCCTGCTGGATTCACATATGTTTTTCACATGGTTCTCTCCGTAGAAGGCAGAACAGATACCCCCCATTCACCAGCTATAAAGAAATGCATAATGACAAGCTCCATGCCATGACAAGAAGCAGACACCCGGCTTGTAATGCAGCCATCTATCCCAGGCTCACATGTGAGCAAAACAGTAACAGAAGTAGGTAGAATCCAAAGAATGCAACCACCCCTTCCAAAACCTAAACCAGTTTCCTTCAAGTGTTACCTGTCTGAGTCATAGAAATCCATGGCCTTCTTTACTTTATTGTACGCGGCAACTCTGAATGGAATGATTTCTACAGAGGTCAGACCTGGTGCCATGCTCAGGACCTTTGCCCCCTGGGTGGGCTCATATAAGTCTTGCTTGGTTTCCGGGTGAGGCATGCCTGCAGGGTCTCGTCCAACAATGTAGAAATTAGCACCAGCAATCATTCGAGCCCTGCAGTGCCACTGGACCTGCAAAAAAAGAGTCGTACAAATCACTGTTAGCAGTGGGTTACATACTGAGTAATTTATACCAGACTGCACAAGAAGGAAAATTCAGATTTATGTAAAGGATCCATCTAAATGGAAGTTATTACAGAGTAGATGATGGCAGAAGAAGACCGAATTGGCACATCTAATCTGTCTAGCTGAGATTCTTCCAATTTGGGAATAAGAACATACATATTCCCATATGCAACTCAATACCAACTCTGTCATCTTCTTGTTTTTCACCCAATCTCTCAACCCTTTTCCACCAGTGCTGTCTATATATATCTCCATCAATCTCCTGCTATCTGGCTCCCTTCTTTCCCCTTCTCATACCGTTCCACAACATCCCCACATTGATTTTCTCACTCTCTCTCAACCATCCATTTTACCTCCTCTCACATTCTCCTATCCCCTCCAGTTTGAATCCCTCTTCCCATTATCCCCACTCTGATTCATTCCCCCCCCCCCCCCAATTAACCTCTCTGATACTCTGCCAAACCATATTCTGTCACTCTTACCTCAGTCAACTCCTTGCATAATCTCCCCTCCCACTCCCAATATCCTGTCTGGTTTTCTATTATGCATGCTCCATCACCTCTTATGGCTCTCACATAGCACTATCACTCCTCTTTCTCTCTCTTAAAGCCTTCCTCCTTCCAATCTCTGATATGGATCTCCCTCACCTCATCCTCCTCCAACCCAATTATGGGAAAATGGAGGACGAGAGTAGTATGGAAAGGAGAGCTGGAGAAATGAAGTGTTGGGATGGGGAGAACTGGTGTGTGAGAGATGAAGGACATGAGAAAGGGAAAAAGAGGGATGAGATCCAGGTTTGTGAGGACGGGGAGAGTGAAGTAATGCTAATATAAGGGAGAGATTTAGAACAAAGAAGAGACAAATGAAGGAAAGATAGATTTCAGAGATGAGGAGGAACTAATGAAGGCACAAGAAAGAGAAAAAAACTAAAATGGAAAGGAGAGCCTGAAAAAGGAGTTAAGAAAAGACAGACGAGGACATCAGGAAAAAGAGACAGAGACCAATGCAAGAAACCCCACCCAGATAGCCTAGGTAGTAAGAAGCATTTTATTTTCAGTTTGGTGACAGGAATTTGTAATGCAGTGATCTAGCAGTTGTACAACTCCTCGAGCACACTGCATTCTCTGCAGGCTGTGATCGGTTTTATTGGATGGATGTGTTACCATAAATGTTACACATGAGCTAGCGAGACCACATAGGGCTCCTCTTCAGATGTGTATAATGTCATTGATGTGACATCTGAAGAAGGTTTCAAAAGCTCATGTACAATGTTTTTAGACGCTGATCCAGTAAAAGGTTAGAATCCCATATAAGAATGTAATTTTCGGCGGTAAGTTACTGTATGCCCTATGTGGAGAGTTAAATAATTTTGTGAAAACAAGGAGTGCCTCACCAAGTGGAACAGAAATGATGAGAGCCCACTGATAAAAAAAACCTGGCAGGACATCACTGATGGTGTAAGAATCGGGCAGTACCGTGCATCCTTTTGTTTCTTCCAGTGAGGCTGGTGCCAATTTCTTAAAATGTTCTCAGGATGGTAGAGGATAGAGGCTGATTGTGATTGTTGAATTCAATTATCAGAATCACAGGGGGAGACCATATGGGCTGGAGTTCCAAAGGCACATGCCCCGAGTCTTTTAATTACCCAGCAACACCTCTGGCTAGTGCTGCTGCTTTAAGTCATAATCAGGGTTACCAAATCATGAAAATGTTTTTTTACTGACAGTGTGCTAGATTTTTACTGACAGTGTGCTAGATTTTTACTGATACATGTTTTACCATTACCATTTTGTGCACTGCTGGACTTACTATGCCGAGATTCATCCCTCTGTGCACCAAGACACGTTTTTACTAACATGCCATTTTTGTTTATTTCTTACTGACTGTCTGTAAATTTACTGACAATTGGCAATCCAGGTCATAATGGTGGCTGTGGTATGAAGAAGGCTCTTTCTAAACAAATATCTCCTCAAAAATGACAGATAGTTCATAATAAGAAAGAGAGACCTTAATGATTTTCTTATCATTTCTAACTGAAATATTAAATACAATGCTTCCTCCAGTTCTGCTTCATCAGTAGGACTAATTGAAATGAAGAGAGGAGCAGGAAGGAGAAGGAAACACTGACCATACAGATTTCATTTGGAACCCAATGGGGAAAGCGGGGTCTCTGGATGCCCTCCTGCTTCATTTTTATTAACCCCAAAATTATCTGGTTGTTGTAACGTAGCACAGAAAGCACACAATGTTGAATTATAGCACGTGCTTAGGACGCGGTAGAGCATATACTGACTCGCGCGTCCGTCTTACGCGTCTAAAACGCGCGTCCAATTCACGTTAAAAAGCGCGCAAGCCGGGCCGTGCTTTACTGTATCGGCCCATATATTAGCATTCCAGACTTCCATGTAAAATGCTGCCAGAGTGAACATGAATTCCAGCAAAACAAAAAAATTCAAGAGGAGCCACACCTCCCCATAACATAAGAGGAGCACAAGAAGTCAATAGCAAAGGGCATCAGGAGCAAAGAGAAACTGGGTGCCAGAAACACAGGGAAGTGCAGCCTGTGAGAAGTACAGGACATCAGGAGCAGAGAGAATTTGGACGCCAGAAACACAGAGAAATGCAGCCTGTGAGGAGTACAGGAGATCAGGAGCAGAGAGAATTTGGACGCCAGAAACACAGAGAAGTGCAGCCTGTGAGGAGTACAGGAGATTAGGAGCAGAGAGAAACAGAACATCAGGAGCACAGCAGGATGTTAGGTCAGTTGGGGTTTTGAACCATTGGCAGTGGAAGTGGTAGACGGGCGCTCTGCAACTGATGAGGAATTGGGGAAGCTGTAGTGATGTTATCTTCCCTGGTACTTTGGGCTGGGTTATGTCCAGCAATGATCCCAAATGGCTATAGGTAAGCCCACGCTGTTCACTCATCTGTTCTTAAGCAGTAACCAGCAGAGAGTTTTGTGATGGCAGAACATCTCCTGAGCCCTTATTGTGGGGACTGAATAAGGCTGCGCCGAAATATAGTGAGCTGAATCGAGTCTCTTTCCTCAGAGTACCCAATAAGGAAGACTGCATCTTTTGGATTACTTTGCTTGTTTTCCTGCAATCTGTAAGTGTGGGAACACATTTTGTTTTTTATCTTTTGTCATCTTGCATTAGACATCACTTTGCAACTATTGCATTGTCTTTTAGATCCTGACAAAGAAGCATAGAGAAGTGGAGGAAATCGGGAGCACCAAGTAGCGCAGGACACCTTGAACAGAGAAAGAGGAAGTCAGGAGCACAGAGCAGCAGAACTTAACCCTGCCTAGGGTTTCTAAAGAGAGGCGAGAGGTCTGGAGTGTTCCCTCTGTCTTAAGAAAGTTCAATAGGAGTAACAGAGCTGTGGGTAAACAATGGCTCTACAAGATGCAAGCTTTTTTTCTTTCCTTCCCTTTGCAGGATGGGCAGGGGTGGAGTATAAATAGTGCTTCCTGCCAGGAGCTAAGGAGTGCTGGGTTGAGGTGTGAAGTTATGGTAGAGAAAGGAGAGGAGATTCCTCACCAAGCAGGTTTAAAGTAAGCCAGTGAGTGTTGCAGAGAGAGAGAGAGAGAGAGAATATAACTGTTCACACCCTCCTAGGGGTAAAGAAGCGGACTTGGAGGAACGTCTGTACACGGCAGTTGGAGTCCTCCTAAAAAGATCCCAATTCTTGAGAGAAGAACAGTGAGCTGGGCTGTGGAAGGCCTATAGGAATGGTCATGTGAAGTTTACATAAAGACATTGGGGTTGACTTCTGAGAGCTTGAAGTAACAATTGAGGAGAAGCTTGTGTTGTGCATGGAGGCTGTGCTGCAGCTGTAAGTGACTGCTTGCCTTTTTTGAACACTGTTCTTCCTTCAAGATTTTTGTGTTTTGTTCTTCTGTGCATCTTGACAAAACTGATTTTTATGCCTTTTGAAACTTGACATTAATTTGTTCTTTGGAATAAATTATGTTTTGGAACTATAGCAGAAGTGCAGACCCTTTGTTTAGATAAGTCTGCCCTTGGACCTCTCAGAAGTTATCTGGGCCCCATTGGATGAACCCAGTGCTGTGAACTCTTCCAGGGTTGCAGAGGTGTAACTCACCTCCTCTGCTGTTACTGAAGGTGACCAGTGGAAGAAGCAGATTACAACAGGATGTCAAGAGCAGACAGAAACAGCAAGCCAGGAGCATAAAGAAGTGCAGGATGTCAGGAGCAAAGTAATATATCCAAACTCAATAGGCCTCTAGGCCTGTGCCTAAGGTGGCAAAAATCTGGTGGGCAGCAGGTTGGCTGGTGCTTTTCAATATATTTATAAATGATCTGGAAAGGGGTACGACGAGTGAGGAGATCAAATTTGTGGATGACACAAAATTATGCAGAGTAGTTGAATCTCAAGCAGATTGTGATAAACTGCAGGAGGACCTAGTGAGGCTGGAAGATTGGGCTTTCAAATGGCAGATGAAATTTCATGTGAATAAATGCAAGGTGATGCATATAGGAAAAAATAACCCATGCTATAGTTACACGATGTTAGGTTCCACATGAGGAGTTACCACCCAGGAAAGAGATCTAGGCATCATAGTGGATAGTACTTTAAAATCATCATCTCAGTGTGCTGCAGCAGTCAAAAAAGCAAACAGAATGTTGGGAATTATTAGGAAGGGAATGGTTAATAAAACGAAAAATGTCATAATGCCTCTATATCGCTCCATGGTGAGACCGCACCTTGAATACTGTGTACAATTCTGGTCGCCGCATCTCAAAAAAGATATAATTGTGATGGAGAAGGTACAGAGAAGGGGAACCAAAATGATAAAGGGAATGGAACAACTCCCCTATGAGGAAAGGCTAAAAAGGTTAGGACTATTCAGCTTGGAGAAAAGATGGCTGAGGGGGCATATGCAGAGATCTACAAAATCATGAAAGGACTTGAACAGGTAAATATAAATCGGTTATTTACTCTCTCAGACAATAAAAGAACTAGACGGCACTCCATGAAGTTAGCAAGTAGCTCATTTAAAACAAACTGGAGAAAATTATTTTTCATTCAACGCATAATTAAGTTCTGAAATTCATTGCCAGAGAATGTGGTTACCACAGTTAGTGTAACTGGGTTTAAAAAAGGTTTGGATAAGTTCCTAGAGGAGAAGTCCATAACCTGCTATTAATCAATAAGGAATAGTAGCTTGGTATCTATCGAATGTTGGGTACTTGCCAGGTACATGTGACTTGGATTGGCCATCGTTGGAAACAGGATGTCGGGCTTGATAGACCCCGTCTGACCCAGTATGGCATGTCTTATGTTCTTATGATTTACTGCCTTTCATTTTTGCTGAATCTCACTCAGCAGAGAATAACCCTCTGCTTCCTGATCCAGTCTCTCCCTTTCCAGGCAACATCAAGGGAACAGGATGGGAGGGGAGCACACAGAACAAAGGGGATTATTTTGGTAAGGTCAGGAGCGGCTGAACAAGAATCATTGGGGGGTAAGATGAGAGGCTGGGGATGAGAATGGATCAGCTGGAGGGATGAGGCATGTTTGTGTGTGTGTGTGAGAGAGAAGTGGTGCTGGTGTATGTTTGTGTGCCAGATTGAGAGGTTAGAGAGGGAATGTAAGGGGGGAGCAGGACCAGAGCATAGTAGGAATACCTGCCTTCTCTCTTCCCACCCGCACACTGCAATTCAGGTTCCCTCTCCTTTGATCTCAGATTCTAATTCCCCAGATCCTGGAATCTCCCTTCCTTCCTCTCTCTTCTCTCCAGATCTTGGAATCCACCCCCTAACATATCCTGCTCCCTTCCCCCCTTCCTCAATCCCAGAGCCTCCCTTCCTCTCCCATCCCAGATTTCTGATTTCCCCCTTTCCTCGATCTTCCCCATCTCCCATCCTCCCCCTTCCCTGTCCATTCCACTTCTCCTCCTCCATCCACAGTCCTCTTTCCTTCTCCTCCTCCTCCCTCCTATGCCCATTCCTTTTACTTTCTCCTCACCACCATCACTGGTCCTCCTCTTTTCCTCTCCCCACCTCTGGTCCTCTCACCCTCCCCTTTTCTTCTGCCCATCCCTGAGATCTCATCCCTGTACTGATACTTAAGCTCCCTTTTCCTTACCCAATAGAAACTTTAAATTATACAGATACAAGCAAGGTTGGAAAATTACTAAATGTGGTTCAGAATGTTCCAATTTTTGCCACACGGTGGGGGCCGTGCCTTAGATCTTACAGGTGGGGGGAGAGGGGTCTGGGGCGCAACAGCAGCTACAGCGCCTAGGGGTGGCAAAACCCTAAATCCATCTCCGCTCATAAACCAAGGCATCACACAAACAGAGGGTTGTCTTTTACATCATTGCATAACTTAGTAATGGAGCAGATGTTGGCAAATACTACTACTACTTGTTATAGCTGCCAGCCGCGGCCACCGCAGCCGGTTCAAATCACATCATGTCATGCTTGGCTCTCTACTGCCGGTACACTCGCGGCTGTGGCCAGCTGCTGCCGCCACGTTCCTCCTGGCTCCCTGTGCTCCACGTGGCGGCTGGGACACCGCCGACCAGCGTGGAGCACAGGGAGCCCGCCATCTGTCCTCCCTTTAAAGGGCCAATGGTAGGAACTTCAGGCTCGTCCCCGGCTGATGACATAACAGCCACCACTAACCGACTTGGCAACGAGTTCCCTGGTTCCTTTCTGGTGCTTGCTCCAGTACTTCGGATCTGTTGTTCCTGCTCTCTGGATCCCTGTGCTTCACGTTGGTATCCTGTCTCTGCGCTTTCCTGCTCCTCAGGACCTGGCTCAGCGCTACCTCACCTGGGACCCAGTCTCTGCGCTTCCTGCTCCTCGGGGCCTGGCTCAGCGCTACCTCACCTGGGACCCAGTCACTGCGCTTACCGCTCCTCGGGACCTGGCTCAGCATTTCTACATCAGAGTTCCTGCTTCAGTGCTTTCTCTCTTCAAGACCTGGCTCAGTGCTGTGACATTACTGGTCTGTCTCTGTTTCTCTGCTCCTCGGGGCACCCCTCAGCGCTTCCACATTGCAAGGTCTTGCTATTGCACTGCTGAGTCTCAGGCAGTGCCTCTGCGCTACTACTCTACTCATACCTGCTACAGTGGATCCCCCGCTCTAGCCCTACTTCAGCATATCAGAGTACAAGCCTCTGCTTCTGCACCCCCTCTCCTCAGGGGCACTCCCACGTGGTCCTGCCCCATTGTCCTCGGAACTGCACTGGCCTTTCAACCCGTGAGGCCTTCTCTCCCTTTCCCTCCAAGAGTACCTTGGTCTTGGACTATACCTAACCTTACTGACACTCCTTTCCTCCAGCCACCTCCTCTCTCTGGGACCAGCCATACAGAGGTGCGCCTAAGACCAGCTGGCCCCGGCACCCAAGGGCTCAACCTGCAGGGAACGAGGGCTGGTACTGGCGAAGTTCCTGTTTGCCTTTGGTAAGAACATAAGAACATAAGAAATTGCCATGCTGGGTCAGACCAAGGGTCCATCCAGCCCAGCATCCTGTTTCCAACAGAGGCCAAACCAGGCCACAAGAACCTGGCAATTACCCAAACACCAAGAAGATCCCATGCTACTGATGCCAGTAATAGCAGTGGGCATTCCCTAAGTCAACTTGATTAATAGCAGTTAATGGATTTCTCCTCCAAGAACCCATCCAAACCTTTTTTGAACCCAGCTATACTAACTGCACTAACCACATCCTCTGGCAACAAATTCCAGAGCTTAATTGTGCATTGAGTGAAAAAGAATTTTCTCTGATTAGTCTCAAATGTGCCACATGCTAACTTCATGGAGTGCCCCTAGTCCTTCTATTATCCGAAAGTGTAAATAACCGATTCACATCTACTCATTCAAGACCTCTCATGATCTTAAAGACCTCTATCATGTTCCCAGCCAGCCTCACCTCCCGAAGGTGGGGACCTGCGGGGCCCATCCCCTCAGGTAGCGTTAACATCACCTCGGGTCAAGGGTCCACAATTCCTAACACTACTACTCAACCTTTCTATAGCGCTGCAGGATATACGCAGCACCGTGCAAACACTAAGAGCAGAACGCCCTCCCTCTCCATTCTACCACGTTTCTCTGCCTAGAAATATGTGTAGTTCTGTGCTGTACTTTACTGCACTCTAAAAAGCATCCAAGGATGATAACAATTTTCTATTACTGCTGCATTGTAGCTAGACTTGATTTTCCAAATATTTGTATCACAAGGCTGAAGAAATTCAGAGCTTTACCTATTGCTGTGCTAGCAAACAGAAGTGAGTTATCTTCTGAATATTTAGGGTGCTTTTGGGTACTTGTGGTGAAGTTTGGCTACCTGCCAGGTACTGTAACTTGGAATGGCCACTGTTGGAAACAGGATGCTGGCCTTGATGGACCCTCGGGTCTGACCCAGTAAGGGAATGTCTTATATTCTTATGACTTTAGGAAGCCTTAGCTACTTTCCAGAACAGCCCTGGTCCCTAAGTCACCACATTCTGAGTTCATTTTTGAGAAGGTGCGCTACCTCTGTTGGCCCAGCATACAGCATTGGAGATGGGAAGATGGCGACCACAGTGGTCTTTGGGTCTAAGACCCCCTCCTCAAGCACTGCCGCGTGCTGCTTCATGCGCCATTCCAATGGCACGTCATCGTCTTTGGTCCAGCCGCCCAGTGGGTGAAGAAGGAGGACAGGATATTTGTAGCCCCTCTCCAGGAGACGCCGCCTGGTGTCCTGCATCAGCAAAGCATGGCCATTGTGGACAGGATTACGCAGCTGGAATGCAAAAACAGCATCTAGAGAAGAAATAAACAAAAGGAACTTCAGTAATATAACACCATACTATACCTTGCTTACAGGAATCAGGCCTACACTGAGCAACCGATCAAGGAATCCTTTTATTTTTAGGGTCTTTTGAGAAAGATTATAGATATTGTGACCAAAAAAACTCAACAGAATAACATGTTTAAATTGGAGTTCTTCATATATGTCTAGCTGACAGTAATGGTATAGTAATGCACCACAGTTCGTACTTTAGAAGCATTTCTCATATTCTTTGGATCTCTGAAAGTATGCACGGTTCCAACAAGAAAAAAACAACAGTAGGTATTAAAATAAAAGTTTTGTTTAAGATGTAGTATAATGTTCCTTCAGTCTCATCGGTTCAGATCCTCCATCTGAGTGATCAAGACTAATAGTATAACTGACTTTAGAAAAGTTTGAACAAATTCTTGGAGGGCCGGTCCATTAACTATTATTACCCAGATAGGCTTGCAATTCACTACCTCTTCTGGGAATGAGCAACAGGGAATGAATCTCCCCATTAGGTCTGCCGGGTACTTCCAAATGACCCAGATTGGCCATTGCTGAAGAAAGGATACTGGGCTCAATGAACCATTGGTCTGACCCAATATGGCACATCTTAGGAACGCTAAGTGAAGAAGGAAATCGTGATCTGGGAATGTTTGTACAATCGTTTTTTGCCAGCTGTGGCAATGCAAGACTTGTGTTACAATATATAATATACTTGTTTTAATCCCGTGGTGTATGCTGAGTTTCACAGATTAAACAGTCAGCATGAAGAGAAAATGAAGATTCTGGGTGCAGCTTTAGTCCCTGAAGCAGAGCTCCTCAAAACACAGTACTAGGTCAGGCGAATTTACAAAAGAGAAGTCATTCCTTTATTAAATGTGTGCTTCAGACTAATAATATTTGCAATATATATGAAAACTTCAGAAACAATAAGCCACTGATAGTGCAATCTGGCAGACCAATGATTATATATGACCCATTTGAAATGGTATGGAAGCATAGGAACATTTCCACGATACAGATGTTATGATGCATGCACAGGTATATACGTGCGTACGTCCCGGCTTCTTTTTGAACCCTGGTTTGTAGCCCACTGCTCTAGCCACTAGGCTACTCTTCCACTCTCTGGATTTGCAGGAGGCAGGGACTCCTCTCCTACTGTGAACTGCCTTCTCAGCCTTACATCATGGGTTGAAGCAACTAAGGAGGACATATCTAGGTTCTCCAATCTCAGCATGACTCTATTGGTCAGTGGACTACCATGGTCCACTTGCCATGTCCCCTTCTCCTTTCCTTCCTTCTTCAAAGACAGAGATGCTGAATGAGTGCTCCTCAGAGAGAGCTCCTGTGGCTGTACTGGGCAGAGCTGATTTTCTCCCCCGGTCTCTGAAGTTATTTTCAGTGATATGATCCCACCACTGCACCTACATACCAGCCATTGTTCTAAAGTAGATCAACCAGCCTTGGCTCCCAGCACCACAGGGTTACCTTCAAATCCACTGGGCAATGATTGTATTAGTGTCACCCTGCACTGCATTAAATATCTTGGGTAGGAACACTTGCCATGAAAATACACCTGCCATAGAAGCATACACTTAAAAGTTGTGAGCACTGTATGAAGAACAGTAAAACAAGCCACGGCATCTCAAGCTATTAGAATAATCTTACTGTTGTCTTGCCAGTGTCCCTTATAAATTCATCTGTCAGTGGCACCAGTGCTTTTCATCTACCATGGATTAACTTGCACTACACTGCTTGGCTAGTAAAGTATTTTGCTCCCTTCCATGGAGATGTTTTCACATGTAGCAAGCACCGAGTTTGCTGGGGTCCAGGAAAGAACCAGGCTTTAGGAAAGACCGAAAGCTGGGTATCCAAATGTGGAAACTACCGTAGGTAGGCATTGCCAAAACTAGCATCTCTTTCCTTTTCTTTGTTTCTGAAAAGAAACAGTGTTATACAAGGTCTCATTGCAAAACAAGATTTTAAAGTCATGGCAGCTGCACCATTTCAAGTATCTAACAGACTAATTATTAAATATGAATATTTAGAGGATCTTCCTTTCTGGATCACACTTTCTAGTAGTATGTAGATTACTAGTAATATATATATAGTAATACTAGATTGTGAGCCCTCTGTGGACAGGGAAATATCTACAATACCTGAACGTAATGTGCTTTGAAGAGCCTGAAAAAGCAGAATATAAATCACATAAATCACATAAACATGCTTGTTGTAGAATGCTTTTAAAAAAAACCAAAACAACCATTGGATGCAAGAAAGATAGTTTGCAGTTAGCTATCACACTTCAACTAGTTAGATGAAGCCTAATATGTACTAGCCACATTTACCTTATTACTAGCAGAGCTGCTTCAGAACAATGACTATTCTTTCAGAATGAGATGCAAGCTAAAGGTAGTGCCAGATTACCTAGCAGGTACGGTAGGCACAGGCCTATAAAACAGTCAACCTATGGCAGCAGAGGCTCCCCAAGTCTCAATCCATCACTGGCTGAAGACTACAGCACCAACCAGACAATCCCCATCTGGTTCCTTCCTGGGCCCCAGCATGCTCAGTGCTTCCTACATGGGAACAATGGTGCTTTATGTGATGATGTGACATGCTCACCGGCATTCAGTTCTTTAAACTTCTCTTTCAGCTCTAGGGGTGTCAGCCGGTACTGATCCAAACCGTCATTCCACCTAATCCTCTCCAGCACATGAAGGTCTCCACCAACCAGCCAATCCCCGCTTTCCATCACCATCTGAAACACACATCATATCAGGCAGTTTAAATCTATTTCAGTCCTAGTTTGTGCAGAAGGAGCCTCGTGCAAGTAACTAGCCTGGCAGCATTAGATACTAAAGGCCTTTAGAGGTCTGCAGTCTATGTATGCCACTGCTGTCAGGGCAAAAAGAGCTGTTTTCGATTTACTTATTTGCTTTAACAATATTCCTCTAAAAGAGATAAAAAATTAAAATTATTGCTATCCTCCATTAAAAAATGTTTTATGGCACAAACATGTGCTTTATCAGCATGGCTGAGAATATGAACCTGGAAATATCTCTACATGCATTTGCACATTTTTGACATTGATCCTTAGCTTATTATGCCACAGATTAGATTTCTGTGTTGCTTCTGACTCCGGTTAACATCTTGTTATGTCATGATCTGACAATGCAGCCAAGGTGTTTGACCTTAAAGCCTTGTCTGGAGACCAAGGTTTGGATTCTATTCCCACCACTCACTGTGTGACCTCTGGAAAGTTAATATCACCGAGGTCAAAAGGTTGAACAAACCATAAACACCTTTAGGCAAGGGCCTTATAGAATGTTATTTATCTTGCATTACACACCATTTGATATGGCAATAGCCCAAAATAACATATCCCTCAATTGACTGAGCTGCTGCCATTTAAGAGGGTGATAATATTGAAGCTTTTGTGGAGAGGAGAGCAATGATCTTCCTACGAGGGTGTCACAGGAAGGTACGATATACAAAGAAATAAAATGCTAACACCACCTATTCCTCGTTCTCTGTAGCTTAAGTTTCTAATAATGCAAACAGCAGTGGCATATTTCACAGTGAAGGAAACGGGTTTTGCTTGCTTCGCTCATAGTGAAGTTGATTTCACCTGAGTTAGGACACCTACCTTTACGTGGGGATGTTTGGTGCATGTGGTGCCCCACACGCGACCACAGCGCTCCTCCTTCCTATGCTCGTAGATCTCCGGGCTACTGAGGATGGCCACCCTCTTTCCCTTGTACACCAGTGCAAGAGCAGTGCAGTCCTCCAGGCGCTCCTTGTCATCCGCAGAAATGGGCAGCACGATGGGGATGCTCTGATTAATGATGCCACCTGGAGGAACAACCCCGCCACATTACAGGCTTTAGAAATGCAGCCCACCGATCAGCAACGTAGGCGCACTGTAACTGCACTGCAGCTGCAATGTTCCAAGCATTAGATGGTTCAGCAAAGATGCATATTTATAAGCAGGTATCGATAGGAGCTGCTCTCTCTTTGTTTTTATATGCTGAACCAATTTATAAGAGGTCAATAAACGAATAATCTGACGTGCTCGTACTTTCCTATGACATGGATGTAAAACCCACAAAAAGTGTATCAAGGCACAAGCAATTTTAGCTTTGTTTTCTATGGAGAAATTGGCCCTATAAGATCATCATGTCTGTGTGTCTGTCACCCCCCCCCCCTCCTAAATACTTCTGTTTGGTTCCCCCACCCCTAATAACTTCTGAATCATTCATCCAATTTTATTCCAATATGTGCCACAGGCAGCAACGTGCTCAGCAACATCCCCCTCAGCTCACAATTTTCATGTGCCCTCAATGCCTCCCAACACTTAGAATCCTTCATTTTATTTCCTATAAGGATACAGGCCAGTTCAGCTGAAATCTCAGGTAGGTTAGAGTGCACTGTGATGTCATCAAAACATTTTAAGCAAAATAGAGGCGGAGGGGATGAGCGGTACACTCAGTGGAAAACGTGTCGGGGGCGGGGCCGAGCGGCGCGCCGTTTTCGGGGCGGGATGCGGCATTTCGGGGGCGGGCCCGGGGGCGTGGTTTCGGCCCGGGGGCGTGGCCGCGCCCTCCGGAACCGCCCCTGGGTCACGTCTAGGCACGCCAGCGGCCTGCTGGAGCGCAGGGATTTACTTCTCCCTCTGGGAGGCGTAAATCCCCCAACAAAGGTAGGGGGGGGGGGGTTTAGACAGGGCCGGGGGGTGGGTTAGGTAGAGGAAGAGAGGGGAAGGTGAGGGGAGGGCGTTAGCGAATTCCCTCCGAGGCCGCTCCGATTTCGGAGCGGCCTCGGAGGTAGGCTGCGCGGCTTGGCGCACGCCGGCTACACGAAATCGGTAGCCTTGCGCGCGCCGATCCAGGATTTTAGCGGCTACGCGCGTATCTACTAAAATCCCGCGTACTTTTGTTTGCGCCTGATGCGCCTACAAAAGTACGCGAGGGTGCCCTATTTGTAAATCTACCCCTGTGTGCGAAAAATGAGTTTTGTGCATGCTGTTTGCAATTTGTGGGCACAAGTGCAGAAAATGAAATGAAATAAAACAAACTCCCCCCAGAAATCCCCAAAATAAAAAGAATCGGTATGCATGCCCCTAACAACCAAATGCAAATCTCTGAACCAAAGAAGGAAACCAGGCAGCTTGAAATGTTCACTCATCTCCTTGTACAGAAAATCTAGCTGTAAAAAAGGGCAAGCAAATATTTAATAAGAATTTTTCAATAGAAATTCCACAGAACAGACCCTAACATGAACATGCAGTGGTGAAAATGTCAGGTCGGGAGGTAATCAAAAAGTCCCCTGGGAGAGAGTAAAATCTGTACACAAAGCTTTGGAATAAATTCAGCGGTAATGCGAGAAGACTCTGGTTTGAGTAAATAGAACAAGCTGAACTTTCTTTCACACATTCCTCTTTTTGATTATTGTATTTATGTGTATTCTTTATCTACTCCACTTCCAGTGTATGCCTAGGTCATGAGCTAAGCCATTCTGGGCACCCTCGATAGGGAAGGAAGGCTCTCACACTGAAGTAAACAGCCACTGCCATTCCCTTCGGTGCTGGTGGGGAAAAATTCCTGCATGAGGTCTCTGTGGATGCCACATTCCTTTTAGTAACAGAATGAAAATGATTTATGAACCACTTGATCCACTCACGACGATAAGCGTGTTTTTTTTTTTGGTTTTTTTTAGTGAACGCTCTTGATGCACCTCAGTGCGCACTGCCACCTGAAGAAGACAGACACTTCGAAACGTGGTCCCGCAGCATCGGGGGCTCCTTCTGAAGTTCCACGTTGTGGGGAAAGCACCTTCTGGCACAGCAAGATAAGTTCACAATTTAACACAATTGTGTGGGTGAAGAAATCTGTTTAAATAGCTGTTTTGAAACCTATGAACAAATGACCCAGGCTCATACCAAAAGTGATGCACATAATAAGCCCTTGGGTGTGTCATAGTGATTAACGGGTATGAGGTTTATGGTTCCAAACGCATCTGATATCCTTTTGAGATTGAGAAGAACACGGTTAATACTTGTTTAGAGTTGACTGGATAATGTCGCTGGGAAAAATATCAAACACGGTGATGATTAATTAGACAACATCCTGCATTCAAATATCAAAGTCCTTTAATATACAGTCACTGGCCAGTGCCAAGGCAGCCTTACCAATGCTTCAGAACATTACCATGTGCTCCCGTTTTGCCAGCATCCCTGCTAGCAGAAAAGACCATTACGGCCTCTCTAGTCTGTCCACCCACACAACTGCTCAGCTCTATAATCCTTACCAGTCTCTCAGAGATCCCCGTGTCTGTCCCATGCTTTCTTGAATTCAGATACAACCCAACTTAAGCAGTAGAGCAGACCCAAAGAAAATTAAAAACTGGTTTATTTTTCAACTTAAGTGCAAAATATGCTTTTTCAATATTAAATGCATAGGTAACCGCATCATTATGTTGTCAAGAGTATAGATTTCAATTTTGTTGAATTACTCACTGATATAATGAGAATAAGTTAGAGAATTAGATACAGAGATTTCATTGATTGTGCTTTGCTATTCAACCGTGTAGGATTATAAGTGCTGGAATGGTGTCAAATGATATGAATGATGATTAAGGGGTCTAGGTACTAAACCATGTTAAAACTGTTTGTTATCGCACCAAAGTTTAGCACAGGCTTTAGCAGCAATTTTAACGATTGGTGTACTACAGTGTGTAAATGTATGAGGCAAAGTACCATATAAGGTCAGTTGTTGCCATCTTGAATTCGGCAGTGGGGCAAGAGACAATCATACTCTTTCTTGTCCCCATCTTTCAATTGAGGACTTCAGAATGGATAGTTGGAGGGGGGAAGAACGTCAACTGGCAGGGGGAGGGAAGGAAGGAGCGAGGAGAGCAGACTAGGGCACCAAGACATCATGATGCTTCTGACAGGAATGAGGGTGGATCGCGACTCGCATTACCAGTGGGAGTAATGTTAAAACTTAAGTCCATCTCCCCGAGGCATAGTAAAGTTTTAGCGTTGCCTGCGAGGTAGCACAAATTACATTGCTTTTTCACACAATTTGTGGTAGCTGGCTCAGCAGCTCATTTTCATGTTTTTCTCATTCGTCCACATTACATCTAAATTAGTGCTAATGTGAAGTAACATGGACTAACCCGGGGCTCTGCAGCAGGCCTAACACAGTTTAGCACATACACCCCTAACTGTTTTATTATGTGTTTGGACAATTAAATCACACAAGCATCATCTCGAATAATTATAGGATGATTCTCATTTAACTTTCTCACAATGCCTTTGAAGTCAGCGGGATGAAGACAGTTCATGTTGTATTTTAAACTTATATTTCAAATTCATGAAGGCAAGAATGGTAAACAAGAACTATCCCGTAGAACAAACTAATTTAAAACTGAGTCCCTGAAGCAGCCTAATTTTCAATGGCTAGGGCTCTGCCATAATGCTAAAAACAAATACCTGGGCATTCTAAGTAAGCACTAGGATCATCAGGATAGAAAACGGCCAGGCCAAGGGGGAAGCCTGTAGAATGGCATTCACTGGCTGAAGAGTAAGACAGTACACAGGAAGGACATTGTGGTGTAGGCTGTACTGAATGACATTCTGGTGACAGCCAGATGGAAAGAATCATGGATGGAGGTTTTGCAAAGAGGAGAAAAAGAAAAAAAGGTTGTTTTTCAAAGTGGAACTAGCAAGCTGGAACATCGTGAGCAGCTAATATTAATAGTCCATTAACATTTTGTTGCATATTCCTCTGTGGGATGTTGCTTTAATAAAAGTGGAAGTGAAGAATAAATCCCTTGTGACTAACCCCACCCATCACCCCAAGGGTTGGATTTCCCATGTCGAGGATGGACCTTGCTGAATAGATTCAGTCGAGGGCCAAGGATCATGTGCTGCCTATCTTCACCTGCCTGGCTTGTGTGCAAGCCCTTTATGCAGCTGTGGTGAAATTCAGACTAAGTCACCTACATTAAGGACTGCCCTCTTAACAAATTTAGGGGCAGTCTAACAGTATGTAACGAGGTTGTTGCTTGGCTTCATGATTTTGCACTCACTAAATAAATTTAATTAAAGGAAGGCTTAGAAAGTAGGTTATCACAGTAGATACATAATGACTTTGGAACAGCTTGTGAAAGAGGATATTCAAGAGGATGTCAGGTAGCAATGTAAAAACATATACACGTAAGAAACCTAATTAAATACTAGCGTTCTCTCATTCGAAGTCCATGGAAATAATTGCCAAGTAATTTAACTGGATATAAATGACAGAGAAAGGAACATATAAAGAAAAGTAGGACAGATAATTTGTTTTATTGTATCATTCTTTTGGAAAGGTAAGGTGCACTCACCAAGAGATGTTTGGAGTGGAGTATCTGAGTTACCCAGCCCATCTGAGAAAAAGGGTATCATGGAAACACAGAAATTGAGTAACTTGTAAAGATTTTGACAATATGACTAAAGAAACGAATGAATTCACTTGGAAATCTTTGGAAGGCTAGTTCTTCCTCAGGCTTGTTCCTAGTGAGCCACTTTTGAGGAATGCCTCTTGATGCTATGCACGGAAGGAAGCCTCACCACACAGCAGCAGACCTGCCCCTCACACTACAACAGATCACAATCTAAGAAGTCATTCCGGACAGTTCTTTTCTAATATTGCCAATTTGGGATACGCCATTAGATAAGTTGCATCAGCACCCATGGCAGATAACGGGCCTGGTTTGCCATGACTTTTTTTTTTTTATTTTCTCAGAAACACAATGGGAAAAGAGCAAATCAGTCCCAGAACGATATAATGTACCCCATGGATCCAGCTTTCATGGCAGCATCTTACTCAGGAATTTCCAAAGAAGGTACGGTGTTGAAATGCTGAGCATGCTGGGTGCCCTTTTAGAATTTTACATGAAATAATTCTGGAACCTTTCCAGGATACTGATACTTCAAGAAACACTTTCCATGCTCTCTTTGCTATTTATTTAGCGGGGTGGGCCAGCCTGATATCTGCATGTCTAAGGAGCAAACACCAAATGGAACTTTCCAGGGAGCTTTGGGAAGCCCCCTAGATTTTAAATGTGGCATGTTTTATATTTAAATCTTTTTCTTGAATTAAGAACAATGTGCAACATACAAAGTAAACTTTTAGTGGTGCCTGGGTGTTTCTTCTTCAGGTCGTTACCCTTTGACATAATACAGGGTGGCCCATGGAAAGGTAGCCTGCCTGCGTGGCACTGGTATTGGAGGCGGGCTACTCTTCCATGGGCCACCCTGTATAATCTCCCAACAAGCAATCCACCATGTGGAATGTTTTAATTCATATTTTCCTGCTGTCTTTTTTTTTTTTTTTTTTAAATGCCATTTGGAAAACTTTAAGGAAACTTCAAGATGTGAACAAATCATACCATCAAGGAGGGTGTTGAAATGGATAACCTGCAGGTATTCTCTCTCACGCATAAAGCCCTTGAGCGGCGTGGCCCAGCCTTCACTCAAAATCTGAACCCACTGCAGATCCACCTGAAAAATGTAATTATCATGTTCACTGAGAGCTGCTTTTCCACCAGCTTTTTATTTATTCTTTGGTCTATACTGGCTCTAAACAAAACGGGTCATGTTAACTACAGCAGGTGACACGGCACCCAACTATTACACATACAAGAACGTCTGGTACACTCAAGGCCCAATCTGGACCATACCCTTTATGTTTACCTCGTCCAGCAGTGGTAACTTCAATCTGCCCCTCCCTGAAGCTTTGCTCTTCCCCCAGTACTGTTGAACACTTGCTGCTGACCTCATTAGACGCATCATCATTTCTTACCAGCTGAAACTGACCTCGTCACTTGCAAATGCAAGTTTATTAATTTGAATTTTCCGTCTTTTGTAACGATGAAGCAGGTCAGGTATCTGCGGTGCTGAGTTTTCCCCAGTTAAGGACATGTCAATTAGGTTGACTCGCAATCAAATAAGGCACATTTCAGCCTGGCTCAATCCCTCAGCAACGTGCTTCTACTAAATTTTAAACATGTTTCATACGCATACAGACAAAATTGTGAATACTTATGTGGTATCATATAAATGTGCTATGGACTGTAGCACTCAGTCTAATCATACACCAGAGGAAGCTTATGTAACTTCTCTGAAAATACTGCATTTCACCTGAAGGTCTATAAACCAGTCTGGCATGAATATAGATAAGGGCCTTCATTTTCAATTATTATCTAATTTTTCCTAGGAATTTCAATGTTATAACAAAAAAAAAAAAAATCAGTGGAAAACAACTTTGTTATAACACACAGGAGAAAAATCAGTGGAAAAGTAATTTTTCCATTGATTTATTTTGTTATAATACTGAAATTCCCAGGAAAAATAAAATAAAACAGAAAATGAAGGTCCCTAAATACAGATTACAATCAATCAGTGACATGTACAGGCCCAACGCTGGCAATTCTGCATCTCCATGGAAAGAATGCACGTAACAGATGCATGTTAACAGTTTAAACATTTGTGGACTGCATCTCTTAAGCTGGACATGGCACAATCTGCAGCAACACCGACCCCTGAAACAGGCAGGAGTTGCCGAATCACTGGTGTTGGGTCCATAACGGCTGGATTTAAGATTCTGGCGTAAAGGCAGAATGCCACGGCATCACCCCCTTGAAGCTGTGCTGGCACATGGCCTTAAAGCAAGCAGAAACAGCCTCCTCTTGGATCTGGATATTTTGGCAGCTTCAGAATCTGGAGCCCTAGGCAGTTGCCTATGCCTGCATCCAACCTGGGTCCATGATAAACAAGGATTATAACTAGGGCTCCTGATTTTGTGTTCACCAATAAACACTCATAAAACAACCCCAAATACAAAAAATAAAATAGGCATTTATAGGATAAACCCTGGGAAAACATCGCTTCCCCCAGTGTTCTCTCAGCCCTCCCTTCTCCTGCCTTGGATCCTCCGCTCTGTTGCTGTTAGAGCATGCTGGATGCGCCGGGAGCTGGACGATTGTTGCAAGCTCCGGCAAAGTAAGAGGTCTGGCAGCGTTCCAGGTGGGGCTGGAAGCATTGGGTTGGGTTGACGGGCAGGTAGGGGAGGAGGGCCTTCTGGAGAGGCCCTTCAGGTTTTCTTTAATATTTGGCCAACTTGGGAAAGGAAAAGGGATGTTGTTCTGTTATTCTTTTGAAGGGCTTTGGAGGATGGGGAACTGGCCACAAAGTGTCTGGTGTGTGGGGGTCGGGGACTTGGCCAGCAGGCTCGCTCTTATTTTTTTTTTGTAACTTGGCATCGCTAATTAACCAGATATATCCTTTATCTGCCAGTCAAGGTTAACGTTATCCAAGTTCATATACCCAAATAACTTTGAAACCTTACCGGTGATATTCAAACATAGCCAGTTAGATTTCAAAGTTAGCTGAGCAAGCATATCCAGATAACTTTATTCAAGAATATTCAACAGGACATTTTATCCTGATGAATACCTCTTATAACTTTTCAGGCTAAGTTTAGTTGGATAAGTTAACCAATTTATTATTATTTTTAAATGTCCTCAGTATTGTTATTTGGGGGGAGGGGACTTTTGAGACTGTCCCTTGCCATTGGCTGTCAGTTCCTCAGTAAGCCTGGATGCTTACCAAGATCCTTCACAAAAAAAAAAAAAAAAAGTCGGTAGGATTTTTGGCTGCAGATTTTTCCAGCATCCCCAGTAAGCATCCACAGATCTACTGCAGATTTTCCACTGAACTGCAACACTTTTTACAAACATAAATAAACTCCCCAACTCATTTACAAGTGGACGAATGTTGTGTGAATTCAGCAGATTCCATTTTCCAACACATTTTCAAAAACTGTGCACCTCTCTGTGCTCGCACACCCTAGCATCATCCCCTTCTGAGATGAATACAACTGATAATCTAGTGACAATATTCATGTGTAAAGGTTTATTTTTAAACTTAAACCATGGCTCTCCCTAAGTCCACGTTTACTATAATGAATACATTTCCTGAAGCCTCTTGACTAACTGTGAGCTCCAAGGAGCAGGGACTGGCTCCTCTATGGATCTGAACGGGACTGCATATATCAGTAGCACTATAGATATCACTAGTGGGAGTAGCAGGCTCCAGGCTGCCTTCCTAATGGCACTTAAGGGCTTACAGTGGGACATGAGAGAGGTCATGCAGTCCTTCGTGGCTTTACGCAGAAATCTTATTTATTGCTTTTACTGCAGCAGATGGAAAAAGGAAAATCTTTCACAATTTATTGGTGAACGCTGTCGCACCCTTTTTTCTTTCCAGGTTGCTTCCTATCTTACCTTGGTGATCTGCACAGTGGGCAATGTCTCCGCTTCTGCTCGTACTAGGTCCAGCTGATTTTCCGGTACAAAGAGCTCCTGAATATCCTTTGTAGCAGCAGGGGGGACTATGGCCTGGCAAGAGCACACACGCTTGGTTAGTCCATGACTGCAGATCAAGTGAATGTAAGCAGAAAGCTACGAACAATCCTACCTCTCGCTGCAGTAGCTCCACCACTTGTTGGATGCATTCATTGACAGTGTAAACATTTGTTTTCAATACTAGTTCTGGCAATTCAGGTTTCTCATACTTGGAGTCAATTCCAGTGAATCCTGCACACAAATAAACCCAGATTAGGGGACAATGTACCAATAAAAGATACTGAGCAGAAAAGCATGATCAGTGTATCATTTCATCTGATGATATTCAGCCAACTAGCTGACTCAAATGAGAAGTATCCATTCTGCCACTGTTTTATCTTACGCAGGTGAATGGGGCGGATCATTTTAGTGCACTGAGCAGAAAATAACTTTTTTCAATTTGCAGCCTACCATCTTTCCATCCAAATTGCCCACCAGCCCAAGTGCGGACCCCTTGTATACCTGAGTAGCTGCACACAGTGTGCAGATGAACAGTCCTGTGTTCCACACAATTCTTGGGGCCAATGTGACAAAGCCCACATTACAACTGGAGCTAAATTTTATTGTGGGTTTTGTTTTACTCACGCAGTAGAAACCCGTTGCTTTGAGAGATGCAGTAAGCATGCAGATGCACCATGAATAAAACAAGTGCACTAAACATAAAAAGCGTGCTCTTTCTATTCCCAGGCCATTTGCAAGCCATTGAACTGCAAATCCACAGTATAAAAAAAATGGAGTACAAGAAACAGGAGAAAAACTAGAGCTGCAGCCAGACAAGGAGCTGGACTTCCTGTGGTAGTGAGCCTGTGCATAAGGCTGTGCTGAGTCCTGTCCTGTGATGTGGGGCAGTGGGACATGATCCCTCTCCCTCCCAAGCTCAAAAAAAATAGCCGAGCTGAACAGGCAGAACCCCTCTCTCCCACCCGAGATAAATAAAAAAAATTAAGTAGTGGCTGAATCCTCCATCAGGGCACTTAAATTCTCAACTCTCCCCACCCCTCTGAACTCCTAGGGAACCCCGACTGGAGGAGAATACCTTACCTCCTCCTGTGGGGGCTGCTGTCAATACCAGTAAAGCTCTGAGTTCTACCAGTATTTAATGCCAATTTATTAGCTTGACTGGCTGGCCACCGATTGGTCTCTTCACTGGAAGCTGTCAGTGAAATCACCAATTCCTGTTCAGAACTTGAAGGCATAACCCAATATTCAGATGGACTGGAACCTTTGCAGTTGATGTTCTTACATCAGATCTCAGTCACCTGTAACTATCACCACCCACACTTTCTCCAACCACCACCCTTCAACGAGTGCAATGTCTTTAGGTACTTGCACCCACTTTAGACCAATTCATAATGCATAGGCATTACAGAATTTCATTCCTGCACCCCAACCCCATCTGTGCCCTGTGTTTTACCTGCCTTTCAAGCTATGCCACAATGCTTGGAAATAGTCATGGTAGTTCATCTCCTGCTTATGCAGCACCATGAATAAAGTTAGCCATCACAGAAATGCCTGTACCGTACGCAATGTACAATGGATAGAATTGTGCTAAGTGTATAATGCAGCCTGGCTCTTTTGTGATTTGCTTAATGGCACCATTTTGCTCCGCAGGCAATGCATACCAGTTCGTGAGCAGCAGCACACCTTTTCAATTTAGGAGCAGGAAAACATGAAGATGAGTTCACAGGTAAGACATTGACTACTGTACCCTTGATTTCTCCAGCCCTGGCTTTTTTATAAAGCCCTTTCACATCTCTCTTTTCACAAATATCCAGGGGAGCATCCACAAATATTTCATAGAATGGGAGTCCAGCATTGTCGTGAATTTTGTGCGCCTTCTTACGATCCTGTATGGAGAAGAGTGACAAGATGCAATCAGTGTTACAATACAATGCTAACAGTACTTATGATGGCATAAACTGTGTCAACCAGCTCAGAGAACTTGACCCCCTCTTTCTCCCTCCTGAGCTTTGGTGCCTCCATAACCTGTGTTTATGTATACTCTTCAACCAAAGAGCAGCACTGTCTAAAATTGTTCTGCTTTCCCCTCTAGTTTCTGCTCTATACTTGATCATCTTTACCTTTAACATTTTGCAATTTTAGCAGGCTCAAGGGGTCATCATCAGCAGAGCTGCTTTTACCTGTGGGCACAGCAGGGGGCACACTGCATGAGCACACATGACTCTGTGCGATGACTACTGGGCAGTTCCCCTAATTCAGGGCTTCCCAGACCTGTTCTGGAGACCCCATTGATAGTCAGGTTTTCAGGATATCCACAATGAACATGCATGAGATAAGTTTGCATATCATGGGAGACTTTGTATATGCAAATTTATTTTATACTTATTCATTGTGAATATCCTGAAAACTTGACTGGCTGTGAGGTCCCCAGGACAGGTCTGGGAAGTCCCTACCCTGATCTCAGGCTGCTGCCTGATCCAGCCCTTCCCCTCCCAGGAGAGAAGGAGTGAGCCTGGAGCAGATAGAAGACCATGCAAAACAGGAGCCTTCTGCTCCCTAATCCAGCTCCTCCTCTCCTCTTGCCCCCCTCTCCCCCCACCCATCATTAAGGAACAGGAAATGGGAGTGGGGGTGAAGCTGGAGTGGATAACAGAACAAAAAAGAATTCAGTTTTGTTTGTATATTTCTATTTCTAATTTGTTATCCCTTATTCTGTATTTGGTGAGGGTCTATCTTCTATGTTTGTGACCAAGGTGAGGTATTCTGCTAGCACGAACGTTCTGTGTATGGATCGGTAACAGTCTGGCTTGTTCTGTTTTCTCAATAGCAGGTGTATTGGTGTTTTAGGAACTGGTAGAATATTTGCAGTGTTGTCTTTTCATACAGGTTTGTTACTGTTTGCATTCTGGAAGCTAATACTGTTTAGTATGGCAGGTTTGCTATCCAGGTTCTAAGTGACTTTTTTGCAGGGTTCTGTGTTACTCCAAAGAGCCTGGTACTGGAAGGACATTGAGTCATTGTTACTAAAGTGACATAAGCCCTTGAATTATGGAACCCTTTATGTGGAAGCCCTTGCAAACTAAATTCTGTGACCCCTTTCTATATCTTTAGAGACTCTTACAGGTTTTAATTTGCAGGAAGGGAATTGGAAAGTAAACATCTCACCAGACTAGCATGGAAAATTCCAGTAACTCACTAGACTCCTAGGCTGGATGTCCTTCTTCCAGGCACACCCTGCTGATGTCAGCAGCTGAGGGCTGTGAGTAAATATCTTTGCCACACTGGGTACTGAGAGGGAGTCAGATATTTGTATTTGCATGTATATTTTTATAAAACAGGTGCATAAACTTTGTAGATCCCTGCCATTAAAAAAAAGGCATGTACTAAAACACACTACTGGGGAGGTGCTATGTGTATTTTGGGGGAGGTGATATGTGGTATTCTATGAACTGTGTGGCTCTCGCTGCACAGTTCAGAAAATACAGGCGTTAACTTTAGGCATTAAGTTTATGCGTGTCTGTGTGGAGTTATGCACACTAATGAAAATTATTCTCTAAATGCTTCATTCCCTGGTCCACTACAACATCTGATGAAACACAGACTACATTAGAACCCTAGAATCCGTGTCCAGTCGGTACTCCTCACATCACCGATGCAATACTTGCTTCTGTTTTTCCCTGCCTTTAGTTGCTTTTGGGCCACTAGTGTTTATAAGAAGTGTCAATCACCGCAGTCATTGTTTTTGGTAGTAGAAGGTACATTTATTATGCCAAAGATAATCTGCAGAGCCCCCGCCAGCTTTCTTCACTGCTCCACAGTGTTCCTCCTCCTGGTTAATTCTGCAAGGGTTTACACCGTTCCAAAAAAAATGCACCCCTACAGTTTGTGTCACTGCTAGGGAGATTCTTTTCCATTCCTCAGTGAAAACCTGGGGAATCAAATGTTTCCATGCAGCTTGCTGTAGTTACTGCCATGGATTGCCGTTTTGTCCTATCTCATCTACAAGCTGCATTTATTTAACAGCCCCTGGAAACTTTATATTGTCTACTTAATATGTAATCGTTTTAACATTTTAATCAGCAGACGTATTATTTCATGAGTAAACTGTACAAACCAGACTCTTACTAGTTCTGAAGGCAGTTCTGGCTACAGCAGTTCAACAACAATCTATAAAACAAATATGGACTACACTCCCAAACCTAGACAAAACTCGACTTCAAATAGCCTGAAGTCAACGCAACGCATCTAGCCTAAATCTCATATGAGCTTGCATCCCAAAACAGTCTCTCTATTCTGACATCTTTCAAACATGTCTCAAAGTTAAATTTGGCAGAGTGTGTGTCTTTCGGGATTTCTAGGCACAGGAAATCTGGGCTAGGATTTGCCAAAGTTCACATCTTTTGGCCTATATTTCACAAGCTCAAATTTCAGTTTTAGGAGGTTGCCGTGCCTCAGAGAGAACAGAGTTTATTTCCTAGTTCCTTTAAAATCCATAACAGATGTTCTCTGTTATCTTTCACTTAATTCTGGTCAGTTCTCCAAGCTGTATTTAGCTAAAGTACCATGCAATCATAGTTGATATGAACATGGTTTATTAAAATAATCCATAGTAATAAAAAGTAGCACTACACACCTCCAGCAAGAGAAAATGATTTTTTATCAAAATGTGGGTTCCTACATAATTTGCAAGTCAGAAACCCTTTGTCTCCCCCTTGCTCACTGGCAGAATACCCGTCCTCCCTCAGGCCTACCCTGAGCTGATTTCTGATAAATACAGCATGGGAGGAGAGAGAATCTAAGCACATGGAAACAAAGGCTAGTTCCAAGTATTGTGGGTTTTGTTTTTCATGTAAAGGGTGAATACTGATAATTATCTACAGAGGAGCACTCATGCTTTAAATAAACAAGACCCATAACCTACAGCAACATTAACATTTTCTGCACATGTGAGGGCAAGCTTAAAATATACATAAATACAAAGAACGGCCTGGCAATATATATATACTGTTGCATAAAAGGAATAAAAATAAAGTAGCCATTTGAACGAAAGCAATTTTGAAGATGATAAGATTTTGTTTCCTTTTGAAATAAAGGGGAACATTGCACAGGGCACTTCAGAGCTCAGTTGCTGGCAGTGGTTATGTGGGGAAGAGGCGAGGACCGATGTGACAGAGAGGGCAAGGCAAAGGGATTGGGAGATACCCCAAGATTTTCTGGTTTTTTGTGACTGCTGTAGTTAAAGAGGTCTTAGGCCTTGCTTTGGTTTGGGGATTTTATGCTTGTTTTTTTCACAGGTTGCTCATGCAACATATTTACGAGGTATGGCTCCCCGTAGACACACAAGCAGTGCAAGTGGTAATAATGCTGGGGGTTTGTTTGTTTTTTTTATATGATCTTCCTTGCTTAAAGAAATCATTGCTTTATGCCACAGACCCTGACTGTGACATTTTCTGGGAAAGCAAAGAGTGAAACTTTGCGTGAGGGAGGAGGAACACAGCCCAGGCTCAAAGTATGGAAGAAGGAAATTATGTCTCTGGGGTTTGCTTTCCACATTCCAGGAATCTGTTGCGTCACTGCAGTGGTAACTTTCACCACTGTTCAGCAAAAACAATGAAGAGGAGCTAAAGAGGGTCTGAGGATCACTGCCACATTAGTTTGACTGTTTCTCTCCCTCTTTAAAAAGGGATTATGTATCTTCAGTCATCCAACAGTCATGAAGGGAAACGTTATTTATTTATTTAATAGATTTCTATACCGTTATTCGAATAGACATCATAGCAGTTTTCATAAAACTGAGGAGAAATTTAATAAACAGGGAAGAGGAAAGAGGACAGTGAGGAAGTGAAAAACTCTGAAAAGAGAAGGGAGGAAAAAAGGACAGCGCAAGACAAATGAACAGTTGTCCAAAGGACTAATAAAAGGCATTATCCACAAGGTAACAGTAAGCATCAAACAGGAAGCATGTTATTCAACTGACTATTTTGTAGCAAAAATGCAGGAACAAACAAAGTACGGAGTTAGCACTGAGGATAAGGGGTGAGGGCTCTGAGAGGGGAGGGTGGGAAGGGAGGGTGAGGGGGGCAGGGTGCGTAATAAATGCGGGGGTGATGGAGTTGGAACAGGGGGCAGAAGGAGGGGGCTAGCGGAGGAATGGGGAGCCTATGGAGGCAGAGTGAGAGTGGAACACAGGGGAGGGGGGAGGGGTTCAGATCTGGGTAGGTTTGATTGAAGAGCCAAGTCCTCAAACCTTTTTTGAATTTTTTTGTGCAGACTTCCAGTCTGAGCTCGAGGGGCATGGAAAATGTCAGGGTGACTGTACTGTATTGGTAATGCCCTGCGAAAAGAGAGAAAAGGCCGAGGAACGGAGGTGCGCTCAGCAGAGCCCAGAGCTTTACTCGGCTGTGTGCACATCTTTTGTGTGCACGCTGTACTCCCCAGGCAGCAAGGGGTTTTGTGCACAACAGTGAGGCTAGGGGTCAGTGCTCGCCTATGTCAACCCAGTGGAATTGAAGGCAGTGGCATTTACCCCCCTCCTCCCCCAGTGCAGAGAGGTGCGCTGGCTTAACTCATGCGCTCTGTGCGCTGCAAAGCTTACGCCTGGTCAGCAGAGGAGGACATGGTCAGCAGAGGAGGACATTTTCTGGCGCTAGTGCTCGTGTATGGGGCCGATCGGGCGTCCAGTGGTGCTGAAGGTCTGCATTCCTGATTTCTGCACACAAAAGGTGATTTGTACGCCAAAAAATTCCCTTCCTTTTCTCCCCCCCCCCCTTCTTGAAAATGTTTTTAAAATGGCCCCATGGGGTGATTCTTTTCTTCTCTACACCCCCCCTCCCTCCAAATAGTTTCAGCGCTCATGGGGCTGCTTCTCCTTCCCTCCCACCTTCA
Organism: Rhinatrema bivittatum; assembly: GCF_901001135.1. Taxonomy (NCBI): domain Eukaryota; kingdom Metazoa; phylum Chordata; class Amphibia; order Gymnophiona; family Rhinatrematidae; genus Rhinatrema; species Rhinatrema bivittatum. The sequence continues at coordinate 214,989,760 of NC_042621.1, read as the reverse complement.
GGACACTGCCGGCAGCAGCTTCCTCCCCAAAATGGCAGTGCCATGGTCTTTTCAGAAAAGGACAAGTCCCTTTTTTTTTGGATGGGGAGGGGGATCCCTCAGAGCTTGTCCTTTTTGGGATGGGGAATCCCCAGTCCTCACGTCACTGTCCGCCTGCAATGTTTTCAACAGAAGGGAAGGAGACGGCCGCCCTGCAGGGGCTTGAGTCGTGCGTCTTCTCACTGCCTCCCCTGCAGTCTCCCGCCTCCAGGCTTCGCTCTTACCTGTCCTGCCTCACAATTTATGCACACACAGACAAGCACAAATCATGTTTTGTGCACATAAAAGACCTTTCATGTCCATAAATCAGAGCAACGCCTTTATCCTGCCCAAATGAAAATGTGCGCTCAGCCTATGCAAAAGGGTGAACGCTTTTTAACTGGGGTTCGTGCGCACATTTTTGTGCTTACTGCCCCAGGAGTTACATTTTTTTTTTGAGGGCGTGTGTTAAGAAACGGTGCACTGAATTTCAGCATGCAGGCTTACCGCACAGCTTATTACTTCAGTTTCACAGTGAGGATGAAAAGCCCATAGAAAAAATAGCTACTGTTTAAAATGTATAGAACTAACTAATGTAAGGAGGTCCCAAACTACCCCTTAGTAGACTGCGTCAGTGCTCTGAACAGACTCTGCATGCAGTGAGTGACGTCCAGGTAGAGTAGGAGTGTTTAGAAGATGTTTGACACTCCCCAGTGGGAGGGGTTACAAATTTAACAAAACCCTTTGTTCAAGATTCTTTGGGTCTCTCCCTCCAAGGGGAGAGGTCGTGTTGCTGGGGTACCTCTCTCAATAGAGAGCTACTGAAGGCTGCTTCCTATGCTGAGAAGGTGCTTGAGGCCCAAGTTCGGGGTGCCCAGGTCTTTGGGATGAGGGAGGTGGTGTCCTGGGGTCCAAGAGTGATTTTTGCTGAGGATTTCTAAGCATCCGGAAGATCCGTTTCAGAAGTTGGAGAAAAAGGATTGGCCTTTGTGGGAATTCGGAGAAAAGGCAGCCTAGCAAACAGGCCGATACAGTGCAGTGCGCTCCGGTGGGGTAATAGCGCATCGAAAACGCGCATCCAACCCCCCCCCCAAAACTAATAGTGCCCGCAACATGCAAATGCATGTTGATGGCCCTATTGGTTATTCCCGCGCGATTCACTAAGTAAAATGTGCAGCCAAGCCGCACATTTTACTTTCAGAAATTAGCGCCTACCGAAAGATGGGCATTAATTTCTGCTGGCACCGGGAAAGTGTACAGAAAAGCAGTAAAAACTGCTTTTCTGTACACCCTCCGACTTAATATCATGGCGATATTAAGTCGGAGGTCCCAAAGTAAAAAATAATAAAAAAAAAAAAATTTTAATCAGCCCGCGAGTTAAAAACCGGACGCTCAATTTTGGTGGTGTCCAGTTTCCGAACCCATGGCTGTCAGAGGGTTTGAGAATCGACGCCGGCAAAATTGATCGTCGGCTGTCAAACCCACTGACAGCCGCCGCTCCTGTCCAAAAAGAGGTGCTAGGGCCCTAATTTAAATACTGAATCGCGTGCACAGGAGAGCGGGCTCTCCCGCAACTTTTACTGAATCGGCCTGAAAGGAAGGTCCTAAGAGTTGCTGATTGAAAAAAGGAATCTGCAGAGAATTAAAAAGAGATAGAAAGAAGGAGAGCTATCTCCAGAGATAAAGATAGCAGGGGAAGTTTCCCAGAGGACAGGATTCCTTTCCTAGAAGGTAAGCATATCTGCCCAGGGTGTGCAGTGTTTACTACTGTATGAGACTGGTTTTTTTTTTTTTTGGCCAATGAACTTATTTTCTGTACTGAATGGTGCAGTAGGCTATAGTATGTTGCCTGTGGATTTTGTTTCTCCTGCAATCAGTGACCATTAAAGGATTGTATTTTTGAACAATAAATAGCTACAGTGTGGTTTTACTTCCTTGCTGGACTACAGAATAAATCCAGGGGAGAAAAACCTTAAGGATCCTGAAAGACTGACTCTTTCTCCTCTGTGCAAGGAGCACCCGGGGGCAGGGATCCAGTACTGGCCCATGAACTCCCATGTGAGCCCTGCATGCCAGGAGAAGTTGAAGCAGAGGATACACTAAAATGATTTTAAAATGTGTGTTTTGGATGGGGTTGGTCAGATGGCTCTGTGCCAGTGCTACAGGAGGAAGATTCAAGTTTGGTTTCATCCTAAATTCTGCCGTGGCCCCCTACTTGGCCGCTAGCAGTATATTGTAGTGCCTATGTCTTAATATTAGTGATATACTTTCATTTCTAAGGACATAAACAATGTCAATGACATTGTTTATATCATTTCATGTTGTTTTATTTAAAATAAAAAAGACAGCATGAAACAAATTCTGGATTTTATCTTTTTTTTAGTATGCACTAAATCCAATTAGAGAACAGTATTTATTTAACTATTTTATATTCTGGTTTTTTGTTACTTCAAAGTGGATTGCATTTAGGAACTGGAGGTATTGCCCTATCCCTGAAAGGGAACAATCTGAGTCTGTATGGGAGGCAATGGAGGGTGAAATGACTTGCCCAGAGTCACAACAAATGGCAGTGGGATTTGAACTCTGGTCTCCCTGGCTTGTTACCTGCTGATCTAACCACTAGGCTACTCCCCCACTCCAAACAGGGGGTGTTATTTGAGCTAGTGTACACTGATTGGATTTAGTGCACACTATTTAGGGAGCACTGCTTTGAGTTAAGAGAATACTGGAAATGACATTTGAATTTTACAAAAAAAATTATTCTAAATGAAACAAAAAAGGAACCCAAAACAAAATTAAAAATAGAAATTAAAATAAAACTAAACGAAACATTTTGTAATGCACACCCCCTCCTGTAGCAGAGGGTTCACTAAGCATTCAGAGGTGCTCAGAGTGTTTCTAGTTTCAGGAGGTTCAAAGGGAGTTCAAAGGGTGTAGGTGTGCTATGGGAGTGACAGGGTGGTTCTTCCCTCTAAGGGAATGGGACATTAGAAGGGAATATAAAACATGCTGCCCAAGAGGCACAGGGAGGAGTTCTGCAGGAGGAGTCTAGAGGAGGTTCTAAAGAGGTTTTGTGAGAGAGACAGAAGCTGTTGAGAGAAAAGAACTGGGAGGAAGGGAGGCACAACAAGGAGTTGTCCTAGCCTGACTAGTTAGCTCTTGGATGGTCTTTGGAAGGAAAAGTACCTTTCGCTGGATAGTCCAGAATTTTAGACCTGAAATGCCTGACCACTGGGAGAGAATGGTAGGAGTTTGTGGGTCAGCTTCTGAGTTGTGAGAACTGTAAACAAGAACTAGAGAGACTCTGTAATCTGTTTCTGGAGGAAACAGAGAAAAGAACCTGGAAGAAGGAGCAGAGGGCTAAACCTGAAGTGACTTATAGTGTTTAAGATCTTGTTTTGGAGAGTGACTGTTGAGGACTTTTGGATTTTGGACTTTCTACTATTTTCACTATGTATTTTGTTTTGTATCTGCTGAAACCTGGTTATTTTTCTAAGTAAACTTTCTTCCTTTTAGAGCACTAACCTCTGTGTGGACACTGTTTTATTTTTTTAAGGTAACCTCTGCCCAGTTTGGTCTTGCAGGCATTTCCGGCCCCCATTCCATGGAACTCGGAAAACCTTTTCCCCACCCTGGTTGAGTGTATCCAGTGCTCTCCATGGCTGGGAAGATGATCCCTGGCTGAGGAGGTGGGGGTGTTCACTGATGTTCGAGGCCGGCCAGGTCAGGGCTGGCAGTACTGCAATGGGTGGGCTGGAGAAAGGGGAGTCCCGGTATGGCACAATAGTGACACCCTGTGGCCAGACTCGGGGTGCACACATTCTGGATTCAGGAGTTAGCTGCAGCCTGTTGCCCCTGGCTGAGGACTGTCTCTGCTATGGCTGGGCTAGAAGAGAGGCAGGAGAGGGCTACAAATGGGGAAAACTCCTGAGTAGTTGTGAAGAAAGGTTCACGGTACCGTAGTCTCAGTAGAGACTGCTTCCAATTGAGCTTGTTGCTCAAAAAGAGCAGGAGGAAACTGCCCTGCCAATAAAAAGAGATCGTTTCAAAGAATTGTACTTCAGCAGTGAATGAAAATGAACTCCTTGGGCAAGAAGACATTTTTATGGCAGTGTGACAGAGGAACTAATAGACTGAAGTCATATGTTTACTGCTTTTATAGATATTATTCTTTATAAACCCGTTTTTTGTTGGGTTTTTTTTACTATGGTGTACACTGCATAAAGCAGGTAAAGGGAAATGAGCAAACAGGCTTAAGTGGAAATGATTCTTCTCCTAACTCACAGATCGATACAGTAAAGTGCAACCGCGGTTACCCTGCTCCTAACTCGCCTTCTATTCACTTTCCGGCCGCGTTAGCCCTTCCCGCGATACACTATCCCCTTTATCTCATCCCTACCGCCTCTTAAAATCCCCGGGTGACCCCTTCCGCCCGCGGCATGTATATTAAATGTAAACGAGCGAATTAGCTATTCCCTCCCATACAGTAACGCACGCCCCGACTATCGCTTTTTTACCCTGCCGTTTTGCCGCGCGTTTACCCTGCTAACTTACCGCCTACCCTTACCCCAGCGTTAGAGGCAGGGGTAAGGGTAGACAGAAAACTTTCCCCCAGCCCCCGCTCACCTGCCCTGGCCGCGTCCGGTCTCCGGTGCAGCCCCAGTCCTGTCCCCTCCTCCCGAAGCAAAAAAAAAATCCCGAAAAAAAAGTAGCAAGAGAGTGAGGGGAGAGACGGGCAATCCTACGCTTGGGCCTGCCAGTCCCTTGTTCTCTCCTCCCGAAGGAGGGCGCGAAAAGCAGCCTTGCTCCGGGAGGAGGGGGGGGCAGTTTAAAGCGACGAAGCGACTTACTTTTGCAGCCCCCCCCTCCGGACATCGGCGACGACCGTGGCTCCAGCCTCCAGCTGTCAGACAGACGCATCGCACGTGGGAAAGCGGCCCCTATGCGTGCAATTGGCTGCTCAAGACGTGACGTCACATGCCGTGACGCCAAACGTCGTGACGTCACGTCTTGAGCAGCCAATTGCACGCATAGGGGCCGCTTTCCCACGTGCGATGCGTCTGTCTGACAGCTGGAGGCTGGAGCCACGGTCGTCGCCGATGTCCGGAGGGGGGGGCTGCAAAAGTAAGTCGCTTCGTCGCTTTAAACTGCCCCCCCTCCTCCCGGAGCAAGGCTGCTTTTCGCACCCTGCTTCGGGAGGAGAGGAGAAGGGACTAGCAGGCCCGAGCCTAGGATTGCCCGTCTCTCCCCTCGCTCTCTTGCTACTTTTTCGGTTTTTTTTTTTGCTTCGGGAGGAGGGGACAGGACTGGGGCTGCACCGGAGACCGGACGCGGCCAGGGCAGGTGAGCGGGAGCTGGGGGAAAGTTTGCCGAGCATCGGAGAACATAACTGTCCACTTCCTGGTACCTGTCATTTCAAATGTCATTTGAAATGACAGATACCAGCGTGGTCGTGAAGCGTTAGGCCCGCGCACCCAGGATACTGTATAGGCGCTCTATACAGTAAAATGGGTTGCACGGGCCTAACCTTCGCCTAACGCTTCGCAGACGCGGCATGCATTTGCATGCAATTTGAAGAGACTATCGAGCGGTAGGTGAAGAGAACTGTGCATGCGGGAAATGAGGGTGCGCCTGGCACTGCCTCACTCTTTCTAACGCGGCATAACTGTATCGACCTGTCAATGGGGTCGCTGCTGTACATCAGTGGTGATGAGAGTCTTTAGTTTGGGGTCAGGAAATGCAAGTTCAGACTCCAAGACCCAAGCTGAAGCATCAGGCTGAGGCACTGTGAAGAAAGCGGCATCCTTTCAGATGGTCTTACCTTTTCATAAGGGGAGATGAAACTAGTGATGCACACGAGACCAGCATCAGCAAACAGTTTTGCCACCTCGGCAATTCGACGAATGTTTTCCTCTCGGTCTTCCGAGGTGAAGCCAAGGTTTTTGTTCAGGCCGTGGCGAATGTTATCTCCATCGAGTGAGTAACACGGAATGCCGTGAGACACCAGGTATTCTTCCAGAGCAAAACCAATGGTGGTCTTCCCAGCGCCAGAAAGACCTGTTACACAGGCAAACAAGAATGAAGTATGCCCAGGCCATATAACAGTCAGAGATCAAAGAGAAAACCTGAAAAAAAAAACTGCCTGGCTAGGAGAGTCATTAAAATTGAACATCTTAAAAAGACTTAAACCCCTTTTATACCCAACTGATTTTAGAACAGTTTTACAGGCCCTTATTTTTACGAAATTGGACTATTGTAATACACTTCTCTTGGGCTCCCCGCCATTACGATAAGACCGCTACAACTTCTTCAGAATTCAGCAGCGTGACTACTAACTAACTCTAAAAGATCTGATCATATCACGCCTATATTGAAAGACCTACATTGGCTACCTATTAGTTATAGACTTCAGCACAAGGCACTTTCTTTAATTCATAAATCACTTTACAATGAGTAGGTTGAGTGGCTCAACACAGCCCTACATTTTCATACACCATCTCGATTAACACGATCAGCCAATACTGGACTCCTCCCAATACCTTCACTGAAAGCTGCTCATCTGAACACAGTACGTGAAAGAGCACTGTCAATCGCCGGACCGAACATATGGAACACCCTACCCTCACAGCTAAGGATGGAATCTGACATTAAAGCCTTTAAAAAAGGAATTGAAACATGGCTGTTTAACCAAGCTTTTCAGTAGTATAACTATCTTTTATATTTTTTTATATTTATGTTAATTTTAGATTTTATGTTTATGACTATTTTTAACTATTGTTTTTAGTTGCACTTTAAGGTATTTTATAATGATTTGAAATGATGTATTTATATATTTATGTTTATGACTATTTGTAACTATTGTTTTTAGTTGCACTTTAAGGTATTTTATAATGATTTGAAATGATGTATTGATATATTTTAGACTGTTAATTTTGATTTGCAAATATCTTAACTGTTATTTGCGAAACCCTGTAAACTGACATGATATGTACCCATGAATGTCGGTATACAAAAAATAAATAAATAAATAAAATAAATAAATAAAACCACCAGCCTCAGCCAATATTTACCAGATGCAAGTATTCCACAACACAGTACACTGACAGCCACTGACATCATTATTTGTATGTTTGGGCCCAGCAGTTTCCTCCTGCTCTTTGGGACTTCCAGCTCAAGTGGAAGCAGCCTCTCCTAGGGCAATGGCCCCAGGAGCCTTCATTCGCAGCTACCCAGGGGTTTCCCTCCTGTTTTATAATCCTCTTCCAACTCACCTGGCTCAGTCATTGCTCAGCTGGTGGCTAAGCAATCAGGGTTCCTCCTAGAACCCTGCAATCATTGTTCCTACATCTGACCACTCACTGTCACCGTTGAGTGATGACTGGGACTCTCTCCACAGCATCCCCAGCCCTGGCCAGTTTAGGAAGAGGAAGGCCTGACCCAGAAATCAAAGCCAGGTTCTCTGCAGGATACCAGACTGGCCTTGATATCGTAATGGATGCGTGGCGCAGTAAATCTGTGTTGTGATATCAGTGGTGCAATATACCATATGTTATGCTTAATGCAAAAATGATCAATGCCAGTAACCTGCCAGTCTTTGATATAAAAATGTTACCATGGGGCCAGCCTAATGGTCCAGTGATAATGGCATGTATTACTAATCAGGAAGCCCAGATGCACCTCTCATGCCTGACTCCTACTCCTAAGGTCTGGGCTGAAGCATTACAAAGGAAACCATGTGCAGCCCCATGGAGCATTAGAAGCTCTAGTGTGACCCTCTATCAATGCCATCTGACTGGGAGAGGACGTGCTAAGCACTGGCTCCTTGCATTTATCAGCACTTCTGGTAAGGCTCCAAAGATATTACTGCTCATGCCCACCTGACCCCGAGATTCACATGGAGCCCTAGAGCTCTCCTACCCATATAGCACTGTTCCGAGGCCTGAGCCACACAGCAGAGAAGGGAGGCAGATATGGAAAGAATATTCAGAAGCCACCGTCATGGTGGTCCTGTGCTGTCTCTGCGTGTGCCCTCCCCTCATGCATGGGTCTCAGGCAGGCCTCAGCTGTGCCTAGAAAATTAATAGCAATGACAAAAGTTTCCATGAGAGGTACAGAGTTTATTTTTAAAAAAATCACATTTGTATCTGTGATTGAGCTGTAAAGGTCACTTTGAATTTTGATGATTACTAGATCGTATTCCCTAATTATAACCCAGTTTTCAGTGGTGACTGTTCGTTGTTTCAGGAAAGCTTATTTTCTGTTGCCCAGACAATCTCTATGTTCTCAACCACTTATCCCAAGCCTGGCTTCATTCTTTAGCTTATCAAATACGACTTTACTGTTCCTATCATATGACTGTTGAGAGAGAGTTTTCATAAGGGTAATTCAGATTAAAAAAATGATAAAGTGTTTTAGAAAAAGAGGAAAAATGTGCAGACTCTAGAAGAAAGGAGTGCAAGTGAACGCAAAGCCCCTGCACCTTTAATGTTTTTTGTTTCACTTAGCAACAAACTGGTAATTGCAGTACAGTAACACCACCCTTTATAACCTCTAATTACCACCTTTATCTCTTCTTGCTGAGGCAAATCAATGGCTCTGTTTTACTGAAGTGTAGATAATTCCGAGTTGCCCCCCACGCCCTGACTTAATCTGCATGCCAGCTCAGGTTACACTGAAGTCTAGCTGTCAGCTTTTATGAAGCCACACTCGAGAACTGCTGTCAGAAGAAATGAAATACCTGTAAGCCATACGGTGCAGCCTCGAAATCCTCCCCTTGTACCAACAACTTGACCTCTTTTACTCCTGCTCACATGGTGGGCCTGGTAAACAACATTCGTTGATCTTCGGTGTTGATTCTAAGGGAAAAACATTTTTTTTTTAATCTTTTGCTTGAATTTACACAACAATATTCTCAGGAGAGTGAGCCAGAAAATCCTTCTCCGTAATGACAACTGAAAAGCCCACCTAGAATACAAGTATTTTCTATTGTGCAAAGTTTAGCAGTTCACCACCTCAAAGCGGACGGAAGTGACTGACAAGACTGGGATATAAACAGTTAACTCTCCGGCGTGCATACATCTGCAATAGGGATGCATTTTTTTGTGCATGCAGAAATGTGCGTATTACAACCTGCAGTCACCCACAGACTTCTTTTGCTTTCTGCTATGAGCACACAGAAGACACAGGCAAACTGATGGGGACGAGCACTGTTATAAAGCAAATATGAACTGTGTTTCTTTATTGAGAATTTATAGCTCGCTTTATCACCAAAATGCTGAATGCCATACAATAGACTGCTTGGGAACTTATGATTGGAGAGGTCAGTCACTAGATCTCATGTACCTTCCACTAGCCAAATTAGTCTGTTCCAGGAATCTTATCTCATTTGCCAGTAAATCACCCTGCCCTTTTCTCCTTGATTTACTGAGCCAAAATAAACTGACTGACCCTCAGAAGGAATATTTTTAATATGCTCTGCAGCCACAGAACAATTTAGCTCTGACTCTTGTCATAGAAACATAGAAACATAGAAATGACGGCAGAAGAAGACCGAATGGCCCATCCAGTCTGCCCAGCAAGCCTCACACATTTTTTCTCTCATTCTTATCTGTTACTCTTAGCTCCTTGTTCTATTCCCCTTCCACCCCCACCATTAATGTAGAGAGCAGTGATGGAGCTGCATGCAAGTGAAATATCTAGCTTGATTAGTTAGGGGTAGTAGGGGCAGTAACTGCCGCGATAAGCAAGCTACACCCATGCTTATTTGTTTTACCTAGACTATGTTGTACAGCTCTTGTTGTTTTTTTTTTACTTCTCCCCTGCTGTAGAAGCAGAGAGCCATGCTGGATATGCATTGAAAGTGAAGTATCAGGCACATTTGGTTTGGGGTAGTAACCGCCGTAACAAGCCAGCTGTCTGTTTTGAACTTACACCTCTTGCCACTGTTTGTTCTTATCACCATTTACTCTCATCTGGTCACTAGCGACTACTGGAGAGATGTGCAAAATTACTCAAACTGGGTTTATGAAACAATTTGATAAGGGGGAGAAAAAAGTGGGAAATTAAAATGGATAAACTGCGTAGCTTGCTGGGCAGACTGGATGGGCCGTTGGTCTTCTTCTGCCGTCACTTCTATGTTTCTATGTTTCTATGTAAGTCGGAGAAGGTTTTGCTGTTTCGTTGAATTGTTTGTAGAACCTTTTTTGGAGGAAAAACCTGAAAAATCCAAAAACCTGAAGCAGTTTTTGTCTCTCTCCTTTTTCAGATTTTCTATCAAACTGAAGTGGATTTTTCAGATTTGCCTCAAGCTTTTTGGATTTTCTTAAAATTGTATCCATCTCCCATTGGGGGAAATGTGATGGATTTCACCAGTGAATCTGGGCAAAATCAAAAAAAGAACTTGAACTAGGCTGAAATGCGCCTGCTTTGATTTTGACTGAGACTTGTTTGCACATCTCTACACTGTGGGGCTCTCAGGCACCCACTGTAAAATGATTTTATGGTAACAAAAAGTGTTTCACAGAGTGGAACAGAACTGGCAAGACCTCATAATAAAAACTGGGAGAACATGACTGCTTGTCATTGCGCAAACATTTTCTCCAAATTCAGATCTGTATTGATTAGTACCGTACATGTAAGAGTGGTGACTATGAAATATATATACATACATATATACATACAGTGCTTATAGAAAGTCTACACCTCCTTCTGAAATGTTCACCAATTGTTACCCAATAGCCTGGAAGTAAAACGTGTTCGTTCTATCCACATATCCTACCCCATAATTGACAAAAGTGAAAAATATATTCCAGTATTCCTTAGAAAATGAAGTAGAAATAAAAACATGAACTAGATTGCCCTGATAAGTGTTTATCCCCCAATGTACATCTGTAGCAATTCTAAACAGTTAAAGCTCTGGTGTAACCAATCACCTTCAAAAGCATACATCAAGTGAATTAGCCCTACCTGTATTAAATTGTACTGATTCAGATGATGACAGATAGATTCAGAAGTTCCTATTTGGTTCTCTCTGCTGGGTGGTACATTTCAAAGAAAAAAACCCAACCATAAACTCCAAGGAGTTGTCAAGCACAGGTCTAAGGAGGAGTATAAAAAAATGGGGTTTTCCGGGTTGCAACTGCTATGGATGTTGTCAGTGGGGCTGGGGGCGGTGGCAGAATAAACCGCGCCCAGACAATTGTAATTCTCAATCTGTTGTTGAAATCTTAATAAAAATGTTTAAACATAAAAAAAAAAAAAAAAAAAAAAAAAAAAAATGGTGAAGGCCTTGATTATCCCTCGGAGCACAGTTAAGATGGTTAATAAGAAGTAGAAGGTGTATGGCACCATTAAAACCCTCAGGCAAAGTGAAGGACAAAGAACACACCAAAAGGATAAATCCACTCAGGCAAAAGATGTGTGAGAGAGGTAAAGCATCTACAGCACAAAGAGGCCGACCGGAGATCTCAACAGAATTTATTCAATCGAGTCAGTTATCAGGCAGACATAACTTACAGGTTAAAGCAGTATAGGTAGTTCATTATCATAACACTGTGACTCCCCAGACACGGGCCGTGTTTCGCACCGGCTGCATCGGGAGGGACAGAGCAGGAGATCAAACGACCTTCAACAATAATAAAACAGTAATGTCTGTAAAATATCAGAAGAAAGTAGATGAGAGCGGGGAAGGTCAGAAACGCTGAACACCGCGTCACCTAATCTGCCAAGCTTCAGTGGAGGCGGTGAGTTACTTCGAGTGGAGTCTGGGGGGCTCGCAGCAGAGGATGATCTTTTGGGGGCACAGGGTGGTTCCGCGTTTATAGACCTTATAAAACCGGGCTTGGTGACTCTGGAATCCCTATGGGAGTTGGTAGCCTCTTATGGCCCACGTTTTCAAGGGCTGACGAGGCAATTAAATTCGATGTCTGAGAAGTTGGACAGAGTATCCCAGGAACATGATGTTAAGATTTGTGAGAATACAAACAAGATTACAGAATTACAAACAGCAGTAAAGTCGACACAGAATGTTTGTCATGCTTTAACCCAGGATAAGCAAGTGGTTAATAGAAGAGTGGAACTCATTGAAAACAGACTGAGGAGACTGAATTTAAGACTCTTGAATTTTCCAAAAATAATCGGGGAACAACCCCGAGTGACATTGAGGAAATATATGACAGAAACACTGAGAATACCATCTGATCAGATTCCAGCTATAAATAAGGTCTATTTCCTCCCATTTAATAGAAATAGGGAAGGTAATCAGCCACAGCTTGATCTGAGTAATCTGACCGATATCTTGGAATCCTCTATAGAAATTTATGAGAGAGCGACCTTACTGGTTTCTTTAATTACTGAAACTGATGTTAGTTTGTTAATGAAATTCTATTTTCAACGTATGAGTGAGAGTTTCATGGGTCAAAGGATCCAAATATTCCCAGACTTATCGAAGATAACGCAGGAGAGGAGGAGGCCTTTCTTTCTATGAGGCAGGAGTTAAATACAATGGGGGCCAAGTTTCTTTTAAGATACCCCTGTAAAGGGATTGTTACCTTAAATTGAGATGTTTATATATTTTATGCCCCAGAACAGCTTAGGGTATTTATAGACTCTAGAAAGAGGGCTTTTGTAACCTCCTCTCCAAATGAGGAACCGGGTTAAAAATTAAAATCAAGCTGATGATGAAGAGGATAAATATTTTCTAGCATCTTAAGTTATTTCAATTGAAATATTTTTCTTTTTAAATAGACTCCCAAGATTTTCTGTCTCCTCCCTCTAATTTTCCTGAAATAAGATTGTGGTCTAAATTATGGATGATGCTTTCGTGAATGTATAAATGCTGGGAGAAAATATGTTTCAGAATTTCTGTGCAAAGTTTTTCTTTGTAAATTGTATAAAAAGCAATAAAGAATAAATTAAAAAAAAAAAAGAAAGTAGATGAATAAATGGCAAGAACCTGCAATAACCATTTGTGACACCTATAGCAATCTGCAAAAGTGAAACCAGCATGCAAGAAACATGGCAAAACCATCTGTGAAAAATGTCCCAGGTGATGGCACAAGAATGAACTGCTTACAGTTAAAACAAGATAACTAAAAATCAGCACAATATTACCAAAAATAAAATCAGTGCTAAAAATAAAAATGAAAGAAATAATGCAGCTTCAAACAACCAAGGAAGCGGGAAACTACCATAAATTTGATTAATTAATTGTATGAATGAACTGCTCCAAAAAATGATGAACGGCTCCAATTGTGTGGTGCATGGAACGCGAAGACAGTGGGTAAAACAGGGCATCAGGCGAAACAACCTAAACGAGCAGTGATCTTAGAAAAACAGGAGAACCTCTAAACATTTTGGTCAAAACCCAGGCAAATTTTTAATAATCTGTAAACAAAGTAAAAAAGAGAAGAGATAAATCAAACAGGCAGAACTAAAGGGAATGCCGTGAAATACAGTACAGTTAACCTAAAAGCAAACACGATCGAGCAGACATACCTTATGGAACAAGTGATGAGACATAAGGTTGCCAACTGAAAGTTAAATACGATGCAAAGCGCACCAAAACGAAGTGACCAGAGCATGCGTACTGACATAAAAGGGTGACGACACACGATCTCTATGATTATGTTAATGTAACTGAGGGAAACCCCAGAAGGCAGAGGGGGGAAGCGGGATAAGGGGGTGGGCCGAAGAAACAATGTCAAATGATTACATTCTGTAAACAAAAAACATATAAAAGAACATATAAAATATCAACTTCTCACAACATAATTTGCAAAAAATACAAAAAATGTGATTATCCGGTTACAACGTGATGCATGTAAACCACTCCAATGAAAACTGGTGATAAACAAAAGTAAACATATAATTACTGTTATTTTCAATCGGTGACAGAGAAACAAAAAACTAAACAGCCAATTAGGAAGGAGGATACAAATTGGTAACTGGATACAAAGTAGAGATTGTCAAAAGAAATGATGGGACAAAATATTAAGAATGAATAACATCCTATTGACAAAGGAAGTATAAAGATTGCAGTAAATCAAAAACCGGAATGTGAACAAGCATACAGTAAAGAAATAAATATATAAATGGCACAATATAAAAAAAAAAAAAACCAGCAAGAAGAATAGAACAATAAATAAAAATAGGTGTGACAATGAGGCGAACCTCAGTTTAAACTGAATGTGAAAATAAAATGGAATGTAAAAATATTGTAAACAAAAGGCTAAATATACAAATAAGGAAAAACATTCAAATAAAGCAATAAGTACAGAATAAACATTGCTAGAACACTGGAAAAACATATACATTTAGGGGCAGATTTTAAATACTTGCGCGAGCGCGTACTTTTGTTCACGCAGCAGGCGCGAACAAAAGTATGCTGGATTTTATAAGATACGCGCATAGCCGCGCGTATCTTATAAAATCCGGGGTTGGCGCGTGCAAGGGGGAGCACATTTGTGCAACCTGCGCGCGCCGAGCCCAGCGCGCACTGCCTGTTCCCTCCGAGGCCGCTCCGATTTCGGAGCGGCCTCGGAGCGGCCTCAGAGGGAACTTTCCTTCGCCCTCCCCCCACCTTCCCCTCCCTTCCCCTACCTAACCCACCCCCCCGGCCCTATCTAAACCCCCCCTTACCTTTGTCGGCAAAGTTACGCCTGCTTTCAGCAGGCGTAACTTTGCGCGCATCGGCCAGCTGCCCCGCTCTGTGGTCCGGTCCCGGGGGCTGTTCCGGAGGCCGCGGCCACGCCCCCAGATCGCCCCCGGGCCGAAACCACGCCCACGTCGCCGCCCCCGAAATGCCGCGCCCCGTCCCTAAATGCCGCATCATCCCACCACGCCCCTGCCACGCCCCCGACAGGAAGCCCCGGGACTTACGCGCGTCCCGGGGCTCTGCGCGCGCCGGCAGCCTATGCAAAATAGGCGCGCCGGTGCGCAGGGGTTTTAAAATCTGCCCCAAAGTGAAAAAATACAATGAAGGGGGCAGATTTTAAATACTTGCGTGAGCGTGTACTTTTTTTTGCGCAGCAGGCGCGAACAAAAGTACGCTGGATTTTATAAGATACGCGCGTAGCCGCGCGTATCTTATAAAATCCGGGGTTGGCGCGCGCAAGGGGGTGCACATTTGTGCAACCTGCGCGCGCCGAGCCCAGCACACGCTGCCTGTTCCCTTCCCCTACCTAATCCACCCCCCCCGGCCCTATCTAAACCCCCCCTTACCTTTGCGTGCGTCGGCCAGCTGCCCTGCTCTGTGGTCCGGTCCAGGGGGCTGTTCCAGAGGCCGCGGCCACGCCCCCGGAACGCCCCTGGGCCGAAACCATGCCCACGTTGCCGCCCCCGAAACGCCGCGTCATCCCGACACGCCCCCGACAGGAAGCCCCGGGACTTACGCGCGTCCCGGGGCTCTGCGCGCGCTGGCGGCCTATGCAAAATAGGCGCGCCGGCGCACAGGGGTTTAAAAATCCGCCCCAAGGAGTATAATGAGAGGGAAAAAAAAGGGGGGAAGGGGGTTATGACTTGAAAAAACTGGACTACAAAGCTGCTGTTGGGTGTGGTAGGAAGTCAATAAAAAATAGACCATGCAATCTCTTTATTGAGACCAGCTGGATAGAGGGGACCTAATTAAAAAAATCTATCGCTGCTCACGACATGTCAGACTAGTAGAAAAATTACCCCCACGTGGCAAAGGTCGAAGGATTTCAATGACAATCTCAAGTCAGAAATAAGATGTTGGGCAGTAGTCCAATGTGAAACAAGAGGTGCTTCACATTTAGACAGATGTATACAGGAACAATGTTCAGAGATTCTTGTTTTAATTTTCCTAATGGTTCTACCAACATAGATCAAAGGGCAAGGACAAGTTATGATGTAGACAACACTGTTAAGAGTTGCAATCTGAAGTGTGGCAAAGGGGATATTGTTTGTTCTTATGAGGATGATAACCAACAGAGAAAGACTCTGAAAGAGGACAAACTTTGCAGGACCCACATGGAATGTGCCCTGCAAGTGTACTAACCGGGGACAACTTGCTACGGAGATCGGAGTGGACAAGTGTATATCCTACCTCTCCGAAAGGCAAACCAGGTCAGTTCGTGAAAATTGTGGGGGATGTTTTTCATTAGCAGGGACTGGTCAGGACAGAAGGGACAATGAATGAAGAAAAGTCCTTGAAGAAAATCTGTTTCTGAAACTTGTATGACCACAACTTGAAAATTGCTGTCCATCAATGCTCCCCAAGAAACTTGACAGCGCTAGAACAGCTTTGTACAGAATGGTCTAATACTGAAAATCTCAGTGTGCAAAGTTGTTGAAGACCAGTACACTCACAGCAGTATTGCTGCCAAAGGTGCTTCTTGCAAGTGCTGACTCAGGGAAGTCAGAGACTTATCCCAATTGTTAGATTTCAGTTTTGTTCTTTGGATTATGACACAGGTTACGGCTTAAGTCTTGCACAACCCGCTGACAGATTTCTGAGCCACACTGTTCAAAGCCAGGGCACTTGCAGTAACAATACATTTATTCCAGACATCAGTGTTCAGACTTATAACTTTCAGTTCTTTCCTTGAGACACCAGGACTTCCCTGGTTAAGATACTTTGGTAAACAACTGGAGGCTAGCTCAGTTCCCTAGGACCATGCAGAGCCGACTTCCCAAGCGTACTTTGCAAGTTTCATTGCTCCTATAATTCATGCCTCTCTTTATTCCTGTTTTGTTAAAACAGGCAAGGGTTTATTCTCTGCTTAAAAATGAATCTTTGGATCCCACCTGTTATTCTTATAGACCAGTGTTGAGTTTACCATTTTTGTCTAAAATTTAAGAAGAATTGTTTTTTTTGAGTGTTTTAATAAATGTTATTAAAGCAAATGTTTTACATCCTTATCAGACTGGCTTTAAGAAGGACCATAGCATTGAGACTGCACTAACAGCTCTGATTAATGATATTAGAGTAAGAGCTGATGGGAGAAAGAATACGCTCATTGTTTTTATTGACATGAGCGTGGCCTTGGAAATTGTTGACCATCAGCTTCTTATCCATCAGTTGGCAGAGAATGGTCTTTCTCGTACTTTTCTTATGTGGTTCAGCCACTATTTGACTGATTGGTCTTGTAGAGTAGAATGGGACACTAAACCTTCAGATGGAAAATCTCTTTTTTGTGGTGTGCCATAGGGGTCAGTTCTCTCTCCATTACTTTTTATTGTCTTTTTAGTTCCATTATCCACTGTTATTCAAGACTATGGATAATCTCCTTATCTGTTTGCAAACGATATTCAGGTAGCGGCTTTTTTCGACCTTAGGCACCCTGAAGAAATATTGAAATTCAACAGCTGCTTAGATAAAATTGCTGATTGGCTACCCACTCAGTGTGAACGCAGCCAAGTCAGAAGCACTATTATTCCATTGATGACTGGAATTGTGATTCCATTTAAAGAGGTTGTTTCAGCTTTAGGTCTAAAGCTAGATTCAGAGTTGTCTATAGTACCTCCAATCTCTTCAGTGGTTCAGTCATTTTTTTCTTTTTAAGATATATCAGACAAGCCGTTAAGCCCGTTAAAACGGGCTACATCCCTCTGTCTCTCACCTCCCCCTCTCTCTCCCCTCACTCTTCACCACCCCCTCCCTCACCCACTCCTCCCCACCCTCCCTCTCCTATCACTCAGTCCCTCCCTCCCACTCAGTCTCACTCACTCCCTCCCCCCTCTCTCCCTCCCTCCACTCACTCAGTCCCACTCACTCTCACTCAGTACCCACTCCCTCCGTCCTCTCCCTCAGTCCCACTCCCTCCCTACCTCTCTCCTCCCTCAGGTCCCACTCCCTACCTCAGTCCCCTCCCCCTCACTCACTCCCTCCCTCCCACTCAGTCACTCCCTCCCCCCTCCCTCTCACTCACTCAGTCCCACTCACTCTCCCTCAGTCCCACTCCCTCCCTCTCTCTCCCAGTCCCACTCCCTCCCTCAGTCCCCCCCTCTCCCTCTCACTCAGTCCCACTCCATCCCTCTCACTCAGTCCCCCCCCTCACTCAATCCCTCCCTCCCACTCCAGTCCCTCCCTCTCACTCAGTCACTCCCTCCCACTCTCTCCCTCCGTCCCTCCCTCCCACTCCGTCCGTCCCTCCCTCTCTCTCTCTCTTCTCCCTCCCTCGCTACCGCCCGCTACCGCCGTCGCCGCTACCGCCGTCGCTACCGCCGCCGCTCGCTACCGCCGTCGCCGCCCGCTGCCGGTACCGCTGCCGCTCGCTACCGCCGTCGCCGCCCGCTGCCGGTACCACCGCCGCCGCCCGCTGCTGCCACTGGACGCCGCCATTTTTTTTTCTTTCTGAAGCTCCCTCAGAGCGACGTGCTCGCCCGCACATGCGCGGTAGAGCTGGTCTCTACTGCGCATTTGCGGGCCGTCGGTCACAGGCCATTTATAAGGTAGATGCTTGAGGCCATATTTGGATTTTGGTGATTTACAATTGTTGGTTCATGCATTTATCCATTCAAGAATCACTTACTGTAATATTCATTATCTTGGTGTACTTTTGTCTTACATGAGGCGTCTGCAGCTTTTGCAGAATACAGCAGCTAGAGTAATTTTGGGTTTAAGAAAATGTGATCACATTTTCCCTGCTCTGCAAAAGTATGATGTTGCACCAGTTTTAAAATTTTATGCCTTGTATTCCATGGTGTTCATAAGGCCAACCTCAATATTGTTCTAAATTGTTGATTCCTTATTTGCCACTTAGGTCAATGTGGTCTTTTCTGTTTGAAATCTTACATATTCCCTCGCCTACAGTTACTAGACTTGAGGGAATTCGTTGTACTTCATTTAGTTATCAAGCTTCTATGTCATGTCTTGTCTCTTGACATTCGAAAAGAATGGAATTTTATGAAGTTCTGGAAACTAGTGAAATCCTGGTTATTCAAAAGGAGTGAATTTTCAAAGGCGTTACCCGCGTAAAAGAATCATATTGTAGCAATTTTCAAAGGCCAATTGATGCAAGTAAAATCTTTTGAAAATTCAGCCCTACAGAATGAATTTTAAAATGAGTTACGTGCATAAAAAACAGCAATCTTCAAAAGTAATTTTACATGCATAAATTCTTTTGAAAATTACCTTCTAATGTTTTAAGAGTTACTTTCAAGTTGTTGAATTTTGATTTAAATGCTGTCTACTGTAGTTAATGTGATGAGTCTCAGTTAATTCATGTTGGTTTTTTGTTTTGTTTATGGCCTGATAGTGATTTTTGTTTATGATTATATGTTATTTAGTTTTGTTTTATGTTATTATTTAGTATGGATGTTTTAGTATATTATAATGTAAACCACATGGTTTCTTATGGGAGTACAAGCAGTATACGAAAATTAATAAATAATAATAATAATAAAAGCTCTGGGCATCTCTGCGTCTGGGTGTGGGTAAGCTCAGATTTCAGAGCGACCTCGGAGGGAACGGGGAAAGCCATCGGAACTCCCCTAGGGCTCGGCGCACTAGTGTGCACCCCCTTGCGCGCACCGACCCTGGATTTTATAACATGTGAGCAGTTGCGCGCGCATGTTATAAAATCGGATGTACATTTGTGCATGCCGGGTAGCGCGCATAAATGTAGGACGCGCACGTAGGTTTTAAAATCTGCCCCTTTGATTTTACTCGCCATGCTTTGCCAAAATTGCCTTGAATGGGAGATTGCTGCTGTGCATCCCACTTTGGATACAAAATTGCATGCAAGCCCATTATGATAAGGCACGACAAGTAAAATTGAAGCACAAGCTCTCTGGGATGGGCACTTACAGCTGGTCACACTTTTCAACTATTTCCAGCACCTGTTTCACTTTGCTCCTATTTTTACCACACTTTTCTACATAACTGAAATTTTAGTATGGTTTTTAAACTTTACTTATGTTTTAACATTTTTTTTAATTTACCAGAGGGTTTTAATTCGTGTTTCATTTGCATGCCATTTGATTACTGAACTCCATATTAATTTGCTTTTTTAGTGAATCAGTGAAAGTTGTGCTACAGATTGCACAGATTTTAACCTGTGTTTTATTACATCAGGTGGCACTGGTTAAAGAGATGAAGTGGATGAAACTGCCCCCAACACACAAACACACAACTCTAATGAAGATTATTTCTTGGAGCAGCTGGTCCAAGAATCGACAAGAGAGGGAGCTATTTTAGACACAGGATTTGGTATTAGAGGTAACAGTGTTAGAGCCAATGGGCAATAGTGATTATAACATGATAAAATTTGACTTGATAATTGGAGGGAGGACACTAAGGAAATCTATCGTGATAGCATTTAACTTTCAAAAGGGTGATTATGATAAAATGAGGAAAATGGCTAGGAAAAAAATTGAAAGGTTAAGAGTTTACATCAGTCATGGACATTGTTTAAAAATATCTTGGAAGCCCAGACCAGATGTATCTCATGCATTTAGAAAGGAAGAAAGGCAAAATGACTGCCAGCATGATTGAAAGGTGAGGTGAGAGAGGCTATTCTAGCCAAAAGAACATCTTTCAAAAAATGGAAAAAGGATCCAGATGAAGAAAACAGGAAACAGCATAAGCACTAGCAAGTTAGATGCAAAGCATTGTTAAGGAAAGCTAAGACAGAATTTGAAAATAAACTTGCTGTGGAAGCACAAATTCATAATAAACCCTTTTTCAGGTACATTTGAAGCAAAAAGCCTGTGAGGGAGTCAGCCGGTCCATTAGATGATCAAAGGATAAAAGGGGCACTAAGGAAGACAAAGCCATAGCAGAGAGATTAAATGAAATATTATGGTCTTTACTAATGTTAGGAATTATTAGGAAGGGAATGGTGAATAAAACAGAAAATGTCATAATGCCTCTGTATCGCTCCATGGTGAGACTGCACCTTGAATACTGTGTACAATTCTGGTCGCCGCATCTCAATATTGCGTGCAATTATGGTCATCACATCTCCAAAAAATATAGCGGAATTAGAAAAGGTACAGAGAAAGGAGATCAAAATGATAAAGGGGATGGGACGATTTCCCCTATGAGGCAAGGCTAAAGAGGTTAGGGCTCTTCAGCTTAGAGCAGAGATGACTGAGGGGAGATTCGATAGAGGTCAATAAAATAATGAGTGGAGTGGAATGGATAAATGCAAATCAGTTGTTTACTCTTTAAAAAACTACAAAGATTAGGGGACATACAATGAAATTACTAGGTAATAAATTTTAGACAAGTAGGAGAAAATATTTTTTTTACTCAACTCATAATTAAACTCTGGAATTTGTTACCAAAGGATGTGGTAAAAACTGTTAGTGTAGCTGGGTTTAAAAAAGGTTTGGATAAGTTTCTGGAAGAAAAGTCCATAAATCATTATTAAAGTGGACTTGGGGAAACCTGGGATAAGCAGTAAGGAATCTATTGATCTTTTGGGATCCTGCTAGTTGCTTGTGACCTGGATTGGCCACTGTTGGAAGGCAGTAAATGAGGAGTTTTTACTCCCCATTCTGAGGTTCTGGTATGAGCACTAGTTGATGAGCTTCAAGGAAAAAGTAAGTTAAGAACCTCTCACACATCTGGTCATAGAACTGCTTCAGGTGGGAAAAATAAAAGCAAAAAAGTGAAAACTTCCTTTTTTTTTTAAAGATTTTTTTTTTAAAAGATTTGCACTAGGGAACCAGAGGACATGAGCCGTAGAATACTTGTACAAAGTTCAAATGATCATTTTTAAGTACAGACAAACAAGATAAGCACACTGCTTGCTTGTGAGCTGTAAGCCATTTGTTGAATGACTACTTTTGGAAAGCAGCCATTTTACAGCTGTTATTCCAGGAAAACAACCCCCAAGCAGCCACTTTACTGAACAATATTTGTTTTGCTAAACCTGGTTTCCCAGATAGACTTGTTCAGAACATAAGAATTTCTAGGTAGTCTAGGATCTGACCACTTAACAAATTTTTATTAGGTGTGTGCATTTGAGAGGGAGGGGAGCTTGGTTTTCTTTTCACATTTTGTTAATTCACTCATACAGAGTGTACTGGATTGAAATACAGAGCCATAAGAGTGTCATTCATTCCCCCCACTCTCTGCATTGCGTAGCTACTCCATGGCTGTTTAGTCACGTAGACAGAAGCTCGTGCAAGAGCATTATGAAAAGACAGAACCAAAAAGTATATACCTACTGGGCCAGAAGATTGAAAGGACTTCACCTGGTTTGACCTTTCTTCGGGAAATGGCTGACTATAAGCCTCACACAGAGAAACTGAAGAACTAAATAGGTACTTCCTAGCAGAAAGGAAAGAGCGGGGAGAAACATGCACACATTCAAATATCTAGCAGGCTTCGACAAGGTACCAGAAAGAAGCATTTTTTTTTAATAGAAAGTGAGAAGAAAGGGAAACAAGCTCAAAAGCAATGCGAGAAAATACTTTTTCACTGAGGAGGCGATGGGTACCTGGAGCAGATGTCAAGTGGAGGTGGTGGAGGAGCCAAAACACTGACAGAATTCAATCCGACCTGGGATGGATTCAAAGGGATCTTACTGTGAGGACAATGGACGAAGAAGACCAGAAATCAAGTATGATCTGTGGCAACACAGTAAGCAGGTATGAATGGAGAGAATGATGGACCAAGTGGTCTTTCTCTGCTGACGTCTTCCATGTTGCTCTGGCTGTGAATCTTGAAACTCATTAAGGAGATCAGAAGTGGAACATTTACAGCTATAAACAAGCTAAGACTGGCATCGTGCTAGTAGCAAACATCAAGAAAGCAAGCCTTGGCAAAGCTGCTGATTTAAACAATCTACCAGGAAAGGGCTTATCCTCTGTAAGAACCTTCTGTTTGAATCTTCTCTAAGAAAACAGACTCCTTGTTTTCAGTTTTTATTCTTTACAGATGAGAAATAATTCAGAGATGGATAAAGTCCTAGTTCTTTTGTAGAGACAAAAATGAAGCAGAGCAAATATTAATTTTATACTATGCAAGACATAAAAACAAGGCAGTTTAGGAGAGGGGAACCGGAAACAAAGCTGCAGTCATATTCATGAAAATAAAATCTTTATTTCACCACATGCAGTTTTCTACTTTTTGACACAATACCAGCACATTTTTTATTGATTTATCCAGATGTTGTGTGTAACAGTTGCCTGCCTGCTAACCAATCTATTCTCTCTTTCTCTCCTGCTTAGAAAAAAATTAACTGGCAGGTAGAAAAAATAGTTGATAGGGATTACAATGCTCAGTCAAAGGTTGAGGACATTACTGTCTCATGAAGATCATAAAATCACCCTAAAGAAGACTATTTTGTATTGTCACCCATCAATATCATGTTGTTGTTTTTTTTAACTTAAATGTTCTTGGCAAAGTAATTGTTGCGCTTGGGGGTGGACCCTTGTCCTGGGGCAGAGATGGAACGCCTCCTAAAAGAGAACAGGAGGTAACTGCCCCCTAGGGGGTGGAGCACTGGAGGAGACAGAGGCTGGGAAGAGCTTCACCACTGGAAGCCCGAGGTCCCGGGGAGGAGCCCGTAGGGACCCGGGCCGCGTGGACTTAGGCCTCGCAGGGTCTCCTAAGAAAGTGAAAGTCCGGCGTGCCCACAGAGACAGGGGGAGCGTGATCGGGTTCAAAGGTGGTTGCTGGTTGGAACAGGGAGAACCAGAACGGGGGTTGGAGATGACAAAGGGGGGAAACAGAGCCAGAATCTGGAGATGAGGTCAGGCAGGCAAAGGTCAATGTCCAGAGGTCAGTCTGAGGAGTGGTCAGCAAAGCAGAGGTCAGGTACCAGAGGTCAGACGAGGTCAAAGGTAGGCTGAGGTCTTGAGGCAAGCGGCAGACAGGCAGGCAGGTCAGGAACAGGCTGTGGTCTTTGAGGCAGGCGGCAGGCAGGTAGGCAGGCAAGTCAGGAGCCTCTGCCTCTGGGCAGGCGCAAGTTGCGAGTGCTGGCAGCCTGCCGGCATGCGATCCTTTGACACAGCAACAATGGCTGCTGTGTCGGAGGCCTCTGGCCCCGCCCTTGGACCGCCCCTTTAGCAAAGCCCCGGGACTTACACACATCCCGGGGCTTTACGTGCGTCACCGGGCGTTTTTAAAATAGGCCCGGCGCACGTAGGGCTTTTAAAATCCGGCCCTTTGTATGCTCAATATCCCAAGCTGCAGGTTGATATGCCACAGAGCAAACACAAATATCCTGGGACCTGTCAGACCTGCACAAGTGATACCTGCCTATGGTAATTAAGTTAGGATTATTTAAAGGGATGTGCACTGATTTTTATTTTTCATGTCATTTTCGTTTCAAGGTATTTATTCTGGGTTCGTTTCAAGGTATTTATTCTGGGTTTCCCTAATTTTGGAGCAAGCTGCTGAACTGGATTGCTTTTCAAAGCAGCCTCCAATCATGGCATAGCCATGCTTTCTATACTTGTTTCTTCTGCTTATCTAGCCCCCCTCCATCCCCAACCACTGGATCTTCTTCCGAGAATATAACAAGAAGAGTTCTCAGCAGACCGATGGTAACATTCTAGTTAGCTGAAACAAGCAGCATTTCAACTGGGACAGACAGGTAAGCACCAGCTTCCATTTACTAAGGCCTTCTTCCTAGAACAGTGGTAGTTTAATGATTTTCAGTCACCTTAATATTACATAGTAACATATTAACACAGTAATGATGGGAGCTAAAGACCAAATGTCATTCCAGTCTGCCCAGCAATTTGCTTACAGTAGTAACTGCCATGCCATACAGGTTATTCCCATGAATTCTGTTAAGGGTGGAAACTGTTGCTCCATGCAGGTTACTCCCATGCAGAAATGTTACATACTACCCCCTTCTTTTTCAACCTCAAGCCTGAATGGATGTGCAATGTTTGTTCCATGCCCTTTTGAATTCATTTACTGTTTTGTCTTCACCCCCTGTTCTGATATTGGTTCCGAGTCATCCCCCCCTGGAGTTTCATATCATGACTCCTAGTTCCACCTTTTCCTTTCCAACAAAAAATGTTTGAAGTTTATGAATTGTTAATTCTTCATGTCAGATATCTGAAGGAATGTATCATATCTCCCCTGCATCTCCTCTCCTACAGGATATATTTATTTACATCCTTCAGCCTCTCTCCATAGGTCTTCTGATACAGATCCCACATCATTTTGGTCACCCTTCTCTGGACCACTTCAAACTGGTCTCTATCGTTTTGGAGATATGGTCTCCAGAACTGAACACAGTACTCCAGGTGAGGCCTCACCAAAGACCTGTACAAAGGCATTAACACCTCTTCTTTTCCTGCTAGTTATACCTCTCTCTATGCAACCCAACATCTTTCTGGCTTTAGCTACCGCCTTATCACATTGCTTCACTGCCTCCAGATTGTCAGACACAATCACCCTAAGGTCCCTCCTGGTCTGTGCACACATCAGTCTTTTGCCCTCCATCACTTACAGCTCTTTTGGATTGCTGCAATCCAGGTGCATAATTCTGCACTTCTTGGCAGTGAATAGCAGCTGCCAAATCTTCAACCGCTCTTCAAGTTTTCTTAAATCACTTTTCATTCTCTCTACTCATTCAGGCATGATCTCTCTGTTGCAGATCAGAGTATCATCCACAAAAAGGCAAACTTTTCCTTCTAACCCCTCTGCAATGTCACTCACAAAGGTATTGAACAGAACCGGTTCTAAAACTGATCCCTGAGGCACTCCACTTAACACTTTCCTCTCATCAGAGCAGGTTCCATTTACCATTATAT
This sequence comes from Rhinatrema bivittatum, assembly GCF_901001135.1. NCBI lineage: Eukaryota > Metazoa > Chordata > Amphibia > Gymnophiona > Rhinatrematidae > Rhinatrema > Rhinatrema bivittatum. The sequence continues at coordinate 214,964,056 of NC_042621.1, read as the reverse complement.
TTTGTCTCCTGTCAATCAACCAGTTAGTAATCTACTCCACCATCTTGGCTCCCACATGCAAGCTTCTCATTTTATTCATTGGTCTCTCATGCGGGACCGTATCAAAAGCTTTGCTGAAATCCAAGTAAATCACATCAAATGCTCTTCCTTGATTCAATTCTTTAGTCACCCAATCAAAAAAAATCAATCAGATTTATCTGACAGGACCGAACTTTATTTATTTAACAGCATTTGTGAATTGCTTTACAGATTGAAACAATCGCCCAGAGCGATGTGAACAAAATAAGCAAACAAACAAAATGTATTAACAACTTGACTTCGGCTTGCTGAACATAAATCCTGCCTGAATACCGATAGAACAGAGGAACCCTTGGTTGCCCACTTTAAGGAGTATAACCATGACTTTGAGGACATTAAGTGGACGATCTTGGAAATAGTTAAACCACAGTGGAGGGGTGGTGATAGGGTCCTATTACTACGGCAATGTGAGCAAAAGTGGATTTTCCTGCTGAACTCGGTAACTCCAGGTGGTCTCAATAAGGAGATTGAGTGGCACCATTTTCTATGATTTTCTGGTGAAATCACTGACAATTCATTGCATCGGTAGTGATTAGGCAACCTACCTATAAAAGTAAGGTTAGTTCACCTTTATAGTTGCTGACATGCCGAACCTGTATGTGAAGATAGGCCTGGTAAGTACTGGCATTCCCCACTGACCGTGAAGTGCACATTTTCTAAATGCTTTAGCGATTGAGTTTTCTGCAAAACCCCGTTTGAAATATTTAGTGAGTATTTTACCTTTTTAGAAATGATTGACTGGGACCTCTATGAATGACTTAAACGAAGTTTGTTCCCGCAGCAACTTTGCGGCCAAGAACGCCGAGCCACACAAGTCAGCCATTAACATCCCTGAAGCAGCGGACCGTGAAACGTGCATGTCGGACCCCTGACTCCGGCTGAGCTGAAAATAAAGAGGGAAGTAACCTCGTTGCTTTTATATTAATCAAAAATGCAAAAATGATTTTGTTCATTGAATGGACTCATGGATCTATGATTAAACATGGTCCATTAAAGTGCAGAACACAAGTATTAACTTGCAGCACTGTGGATGGTATGAAGGTCCCTAAGCTAAAAATATGAATGCTTGATACCTGTTTAGTTAAAACTTGGGTTACAACGTTTTTTCCTAGGTAATTTAAATCTCCCATTATTACTACACAACAATTTGATTAGCTTCCCTAATTTCTCTTAGCATTTCACTGTCTGTCTCACCATCTTGGCCAGGTGGACGGTAGTATACTCCTATCACTATACTCCTCCCCAACACACAAGGGATTCCTACCCATAAAGATTCGATTGTGCATTTTGACTCATGCAGGATCTTTATCTTGTTGGACTCTATGCCATCCCAGACATAAAGCGCCACACCGCCTCCCAGATGCTCCTCTCTGACATTGCAATATAATTTGCACCCTGGTATAGCACTGTCCCATTGGTTATCCTCCTTCCACCATGTCTCTGAGATTTCAATTAAATCTATGTCATCATTCACTGCTATACATTCTATTTCTCCCATCTTATTTCTTAGACTTCTGGCATTAGCATACAAACATTTCAAAGTGTGTTTTTAGTTTGTTTTTTCGTTCTGCTTTTTAATTGATAGGGATAAATTGGAATCTTTTAGCTCAGGTGAGTTTTTAATTACAGGCACTTGGACTACTTTTCTTATTATTGGAACCTCACTGTCGGGATGCCCTAATTCCTTTGAAGATACCTCCCTCCAATTCATGTGCTGCTGAGCGACTGTTGGCTTTCCCCTTTGTTCTACTTTTAAAAGTTGCTCCATTTTCTTTTTAAAGGTTAGCATCAGCAGCCTGGTTCCACCTTGCTTAAGGTGGAGCCCATCTCTTCGGAAAAGACTCCCCTTTCCCCAAAAGGTTCCCCAGTTTCTTACAAAACTGAATCCCTCTTTCTTGCACCATCGTCTCATCCACGCATTGAGATTCCGGAGCTCTGCCTCTGGGGATCACCTCTCTCCATTTTCTCACTGGAGAGTTTCTGGCTGATTTGCTTTATCAGCCAACACTCTGTGGACCTTTCCAGGCAGTCTGTTCTCCCTTAGGATTCCTTGCTATACTTATCCATCATGATTCTGTGGAATTATTTTCTTTAAGGGGCCCTACAGACTCTTAAACTTTCTCAGGAACACTTCTTCCAAACACTGGCCTCCCAGGAATTTCCCTTCCTGGAATCCTGAAGTTCTCCTCTCCCCAGACCTTCCCTGTGGAGGGATATTTACTATCAAGTGTCCTCGTGAGGCCAAACACCTGCTCCATTCAACCCTGTGCTAAGGCTGGTTCTTGATTCCCTCTGTGTCACATGGGTACAGGAATTTTGTTAAATCTGAAACCCCTCTAATTGGGAGTAGTACATTGCAATAACACTCCTATAGTACACTGAACTCCGACACAGGGGCAGGGTTTTGATGGAAAACTCTGCCACATACTACTGGCAAGATGACATGTTGAGGCCACCCACCATTGCCACTCTACTAAGGATCAACCCTATTAGGAAGGGGCAGAATTGGGCACTCAATAAATAATAATTTCCAAAGAATATCCATGTTTTCTTTTCAGCTACTTCAGTAATTCTGGTATCCAAGCATAAATTCTAGTAAGAGCTGATTAAGCAGCACATCTTTTTTGTTTCAATAACTCTGTGCTTGATACAGCACCTGTAAAACAGGACAACAAACACTGAAATAATAACACCGAAGAATGCCAAACACTTTCTCTTTCCTGCATGAGGATTAAGTCAGACATATTCAATTCAAAGTTTGGAAAACATTTTATCATACTATGGGGCCTTTTTACTAAAAGTTTTCTCCCATTCTGTGTCTATGGGAAAATGCTTAATAAAGAGGGCCCTGTATTAGACATTGTTAGAACCAGCAGCCCTGGAGATGAGATTACTTCCTAGCTGAGCTATAGGAGCACCTAGACACAGGGAAATCAGTTAGGAACCTTGGAATATGCAGAAGCTTTTAGAGGAGCCTATTTATTGGTTCATGAATGGTAATGGAATATAAACCGGGGATTTCCTGCCTCAACAGGAATTCCTGCTTCCTGGATTGTTCCTGCTTGGATTCTTGATTCGACTTAATCTGCTAGAAGAGTTACCTGGACTTTATCTAAATTCTGGATTAGATGTTGTCTGTTCCCTTGTGGCTTTGGGACCTGGATGCCTCTGTGCAAAAACAGGTATTTAAACTTATTTTCTTTTGCTGGTTATTCATATTCTTGACCTTACCTGACAGCTTGAGGCAGCCCAAAATACCACAGGTAGGCTAGGATGAAGACATCTGCGGTATCCCTGGTGCTTGTTAAGGAATTAATGGCTTCCATGCAAGCCATGCAGTCCTATTCATGACAATGAGTGGACCTCTCACAGAGCCCACCAATAGTCAGAATTGAATCACTTCTTACCATTAGTGCACCAGCATCTGAACCCCAGATGCAACTGCCAGAAAGTTCAGTAGAACCCATAACAACTTTTGTGGGTTTCTCAACCAGTACCAATTAATGTTCTGTTTGCATTCTTATACATATAATACCAACTCGCTTACAGTGGCACTCATTGTGATTCTGCTGACTAAGGATGCCCTGATTTGGGTCACAACCCTGCTGAAGCACTTTTCACTATTGGATAATTGGAACAATGTGTAACAGCAATGTCACAAACTTTCAGTGAGCTCTAAAATGAGTCTTATGACTCTATGGCAGGGATATCAGGCCATGACTGATTATCCTGCTCAATTCTGTAGATGGGCTGCAGATCTGGACTGGAATGAGTCAACACTATTCTCACACGTCAGAGGAGGACTGATAAATTCTATTAAAGATAAACTAGTATTCATAGACCTCACAGAGTCCTGAAACACTCATAATGTTATGTACCCTGCATCAATGTATATCTCACAGAACTCCATCAGGAAAAGAAGAGTGAGTACCTTCTGTGCAGAGAGAGCGAACAATCCGGAGACATTACATAACTGCATCCAGAGCCAACAATTTTGGATAGCATAAGGAGAAAATTATTCACAGAAGAGAAGGAAAGACACTGGTGAGAAAGGCTGTCTTATACTGTACTCTGCCCTATTAAGCAAAGGAGGCACAGCCAGGGCCTGTTGGGAAACAATCAATCCCAATCCCAGATTATTTATTTATTTAAGGCTTTTCTTTACTGACATTCGTCAGAGACATCATGCCGGTTTACATCGAACAGGGGGAATAGAGAAATCAGTTACATAAAACAGGGAGCAACAACTTGGAGATGCAAATGTAATATGCAAGTTTGAAGGGATAGAGGAATTAGTAAATTAACCTAGAACTAAAGCTGATATATAATACAGATGAAACAGACAGTGAAGGAACTACAGTATACATGGAGGAAAGCTGGGGAGCTAGTTGAATGCCTGTTGGAACAGCCAGGTCTTTAATCGTTTTTTGAACATATGTGAGTTTGGTTCTAATCGTAGAGTGGGAGGCATTGAGTTCCAAATTGTGGGTCCTGCAATGGAGAGCGCCCGATCTTTTGTGGAGCCGAGGTGTGTGAGTTTGGAAGGAGGTGTATGTATGGTCCCTTTGTAGGCGGATCTGGTGGGTCTGTTAGAGGAGTGAAAAAAGAGAGAATTATTCATCCAGTTGAAGTCATGGTTGTAAAGGGTTTTGTGAATGATGGTGAGACTTTTGTAAAGGATTCTGAACGAGATGGGGAGCCAGTGGAGGTCTCTTAGGATGGGAGTGATGTGGTCAATTTTATGTGTATTGGTGAGGATTCTGGCTGCAGCGTTCTGTAGCATTTGGAGTGGTTTGATGGATGAGTTGGGTAGGCCTAGCAGGAGGGAGTTACAGTAGTCGGTTTTTGAGAAAATGAGAGCTTGGAGAACCGTGCGGAAGTCATTGTAGTAGAGTAGGGGGTCGGAGTTTCTTGAGTACATGAAGTTTGTAAAAACATTCTTTGGTGGTGGTGTAGATGAATTTTTTTAAGTTGAGCTGATTATCTATGATGACTCCCAGGTTTTGTGCATTTTGAGAGAATTGCTATGCATTGGGGTTAACGATTGTGTTAGCAATGGAGTTGGTTGTTGAATTGTGTGATATAAGAAGGAGCTCGGTTTTTGCCGTGTTGAGGGCAAGATTGAGAGTTGTGAGGAGGGAATTGATTGATGCAAGGCAGTTGTCCCACTTTTTTAAAGCATTAGGGAGGGAGTCCATTACAGGAGAAAGAATTTGGACATCGTCTGCATAAATGAAATGAATGAGGCCTAGGTCAGTTAGGAGCTGACAGACTGGTAACATATAAATGTTGAACAAGGTGGAAGGTAGGGATGAGCCTTGGGGGTTGAAGGTATAGGGTTGGGAAGGAAAGCCATCTTCCCTCCCCCATTATACAGACCACATTCTATGCATCCAGTGATCCCCATTCCTGGAGTGAACGTGAACTTTGTAGGCTGTGGGGCCTCAACCAGTTTTTTGGCTATAGTATTCACCCGACTACACCAGGTCCCAGTTAAACATTATCAAGGTCATAATTCCAACTGAAATTGTGATGATTCTCCACTAGGCCTTAGGGCTTGTAACTATGCAGACAGATTCTGCTGATATTGACCATTATGAAGAAACATCAAGAAACTATCTGCTTGATCTAATCTAAGCAATTCATTTCCTGGTTATCTTGGGATTATCATGGTTAGAGTATCGTGACCCAGAAATACACTGGAGTGAATATCAAATCATGATTTTGTTAAGGTTTTGCCAAAAAATCTAATCAATCCTGAATAGGAGGAGAGATAAATTCAAAATTTGGCATAAATAGAGGAAGGATACATAGTAGTCAACACCAATTATGTGAAACTTCCATAAAAAAATTAATGGATTTCTAAGAAGCCTTTGCTAAGAAAGCAACAGATGTTTTACCTCCACACAGAATGTGTGACTGCTCAATTGATCTACAGCCAGAGGCCCAGATTCCATTTGGTAGAATCTGTTCTCTGTCTGAGCCTGAACTGAAAACATTCTGGGCAAAAGAAAATTTAGAAAAGGACTTCAGGCAATCTACATCATTAGAAGGAGCTCCAATTATTTTTGTTTCAAAGGAGAAAAAGTCTTTACATCCATGTATGGATTATCAAGTGTTAAATGCCATCATAATACAGAACCAATACTTGCTGTCCCTGATCAATGAACTGAATGACTCCAAAAAGCCCATACATTAACAAAGTTGGATTTGAGAGAAGCATATAGCCTGCTCCGATTAAGAGAAGGAGACAGGTTGAAAACTCCCTTCTGGAACCGATCTGGTCATTTTGAATATCTGGTGATGCCCTTGGAGTTCAAAATGTGCCTGCTACATTCTAAAATTATGTCAATATCTTCAGGAACATGAAGAATCAGTTTGAGATTATTTACCTAATAATATTTTGAGCGTCTCAAAAACCTGTAGGAACATCAACAGCAAGTATACTGGGTCTTTAATTGCTTTGGGGATCACAAATTAAATTAATAGCAAATATACTGTTCTCACAACTCATCTACCATTGCTTGAATCACTAAACAATCAGTTTTAGCTTCTTTCTCCCAAAGTCCAAATATCAGAGAACTCAGTTCTTTAATGCCAAACAATATTTATTAGAATGAAGAAACTGTTCAACACTCATTGTGCAATGCATCAAGAATAGCCATATGGACCGCAGTCTGGGTCAGCTGTTATGAATTTCAGCTTAAGTAGAAGTTGTGGCTTCTAGTGAATAGTAGAGACTAGCAGCAGATGGGAAATAGAGGTAAGAAATTGATGATTCTAGGGGCTTGTAGAGGACACAGGTGAACTGTTAGTTTGCCAAGAGCCTTTTTCCAATAGAAAGCCCCACAGGAAATGTGAGGCTTTTGGTTGCTTTTGGTCAAGAGGCAAGAGAACACAGACAGAGAGGCAGAGCAAAACAGGAATAGATCCAATAGGAAGCTCAGAAACATTTAAACAATAATCAATCAGGAAAAAGAAGTCTGCAATATGCAAGACTCTAAGCTAAGCAATATCATAAGAGGACACAGGGGGCAGTGTAATAATCGATTTGGACGGTGTGCTGAGTGTAATCTATAAGACCACGGTGAAATTGTGAAATAGCTGGAGATGTAGTGGAAATACCATCATTCCTGACTGGTAAAAGAAATTTGATACAATGATGGTCCAACCAAGGAACAAGAAATGAGCTTACAGATTGCATGCAGAGAGAAGAGATAGAGTTATTAACAAAGATGAGGTCAAGTGTATGACCACGCCTGCGGGTAGGGCATTGGACAATTTGTGCCCAGCTGATAAACTGAAGGATGTGTAGGAATAAAGCACATTGGTTAGATCGGGGAATGGCATCAACTTGTAAGTTGAAGTAACCAAGAATAACCGTCTTATTAAGATCAGCCTTAGAATGAAGTAAAGATTCAAATAGGGGTGACAAATCAGCAGACAATAGCTTTGGAGGAGCATGCATTGTGAAGAGACAAATGTACTAAACATTTTTCCCAAAGCACAATGTGGGAGAAACCTCAAGTTTTTATTTTGCCAAAACATATAGGGGTAGATTTTCAAACCGCACGAATTGGCGTACTTTTGCTGGCGCATCAGGCGCAAGCACAAGTACACGGGATTTTAGTATATACGCGCGTAGCCGCGCGTATCCGCTAAAATCCTGGATCGGCGCGCGCAAGGCTATCGATTCCATATAGCCGGCGCGCGCCGAGCCGCGCAGCCTACCCCCGTTCCCTCCGAGGCCGCTCCGAAATCGAAGCGGCCTCGGAGGGAATTCTCTAACGCCCTCCCCTCACCTTCCCCTCCCTTCCTCTACCTAACCCACCAACCTGGCCCTGTCTAAACCCCCTCCTTACCTTTGTCGGGGGATTTACGCCTCCCGGAGGGAGACGTAAATCCCCGCGCGCCAGCGGGCCGCTAGCGCGCCGGGACGCGACCTGGGGGTGGGTCCAGAGGGCACGGCCACGCCCCCGGACCGCTCCGGGCCGTAACCACGCCCCCGGGCCCGCCCCCAAAACGCTGCCGACATGCCACCAAAACACCACGCCAACCGGGCCCGCCCCCGACACGCCCCCCCTCACCAAACCCCGGGACTTACGCGAGTCCCGGGGTCTGCGCGCGCCGGTAGGCCTATTGAACATAGGCGCACCGGCGCGCAGGGCCCTGCTCGCCTAAATCCGCCCGGATTTAGGCGGATTTAGGCGAGCAGGGCTCTGAAAATCCGCCCCATATTGTGATATGGATATAATCACCATGGTCCTTTATCTTTTCCAGGTTCAGTTACTGTAAATGACCTCTCTCTCTCTCTTGGGCATGCTTGAACATGTATTTGGAGCAAGAATGAAAATAAGAACATACCTAACATCACAAATTATACTCTAAGAGTCTGCAGAGAATCCAGTTGTATTTTTAATTAAACATGTATTGATGTATGTTTATTGTACTATTTATTTCTTTGTAAACCATTTTGAGTTGTACTTTGGTACAAGGAAGGTGGTCTAGAAACATAACATAACATAACATAATATTGCATCCAATTTACTGAAGGATATTACTGTTAGACTTCCTCTATATGCAATTCTTGAGACCTAATTTGGGCTTGTCTAGTCTGAGAAACCATTTACAACCCTATGTGCCTTTCTTATAGCTGAGATGATTCGAGCAAGGAAAACCCTTTATGACTTTTGCTATGCATAGACAAGGGTGAGGTCATTGCATGGACAGGGTGAGGTCATTTTCTGTAATGCAGGTGTGGGAAATGTCCAGTCCTCAAGAGCCACAGAGCAGTCGGATTAACAGAATATTCCTCAATTGTCTACCAATATATTTTCATGCATATTTATTAAGTGTAGCCTGAAAACCGGTGTGTGGCCCTCAAGGGCCCCTACTGTAATGGGTATCCACCTCCAAGGAATATTTTGAGACTCCCATTGTAGAGCAGATTAGGTCATTCCAGTTTTACTCTGAGCTTAATCAGCTGTTCCTGAGGGTTTATTTTTAAACCTGCAAAGGTTTAAAACTTCTTTACAAGTTCAGATATGGCTATTGTGGCTGGATTCTTGAAAATATCAACTTGGAAGTTGACTGGATGGCCCACCAGCACCACTGTGTGCAGCCATACAAAAAAACCCCAGATTTGGTTCCTGTTCTTGAGTCAAATAGAAGAAAGTGGAGATGCTAAAGTGGCCATGTTTGTAACCCCTTGGAAGAGGAAATCCCAGTCACTGACCAGTGCCATCCACTTGTCCAGGACTCCCATTCTACAGGCTCTGTGCATGTCAGGAATGGATTATCGCTGAAGAGTTCTTTCTTTTATCAGCTAGAGCTGAATTTCTGAGTTATTATTTCCACTTCACAGTTTATAAGATTCCTGGGGCCTTATTCTAAAAGGATTTTTCTGTGCCAGTTGTTGAATAAATTGCCAGATTAGCTATCTGTCTTTTCAGTTATATGTTTATTTCCATTCTTTAGCCCAAAGTACTAAAAGGGTTATTTTGGTATAAATACAATAAAATAACATGGAAACAGAATAAATTAAGAATGGCACCAGCACAGCCTTTCAGACATGTTTAGAGAAGATAAAAACAAACACCCAGCCTGGCCCTGGCTAGGATGCAGCCATAGATAACATTTTTTTTTCCTGGAGGAGGGGGCTATCAGCAGTAAATCTACTGCAGGAATGTTTTGGAAGGGGAGGAGGGGCAGATCCTTTTCCTGGACTTAGTTCAAAGCTCTTAATGCCAATATTTCTTTGAAGGCACATTTCTGTAATGCAGACAGTTCTAGTAGCCACACTGGTCCAGCCTAAGAATTACACAAAAATCTCCCTGTGCAAGGAATTTTGAGACCATCCAAGTTCCTTTTCAGATACAAAGAATGGACCTCTATGACCTCAATAGCTTGTGCGCATCCATATGCTTGGATAATTATTAAATGAGGAGGAAGAGCAGAAGCGATGGACAGAGAAATGAGTAAATGAATGAAGGTAAAAATGTTAAGAGGATGTCCCCTACTAATACCGGTATATAAAAGTCTTTAAATAAAATAAATAAATAAATAACGTATGCCTTTTCAGCCTCCTCTCAATCACTGTGCCAATAGTTGTGGCATTTGAAATGTAATTAGGGCTACACATGTGCACAAGCTCTGAAGGCTACAGCCCTTCCTTGCATGGGTTCTCTTTGTTTACGGTTTCTCTTTGGGCCAAAACAGAATTTTACAGTAGGACTCTCACAAGGGATACATGGTCCATATATCTGGTAAATTTATCAATGTGCACAGCACAGCACAGTGGGTTGCTTCTAAAGACTGTCACGCAGCATAGTTTGTGTAGCAAAAAAGAACCCAGACGGCTCATTAATAGAAGCTTGAAAACCTGAATGCTACATAAATCTTTGAATGGAGCATATCATTTAAGGTACACTACCGTGCTTCTTCTGATTAACTGAGAAAGTGAATTCAATAAAAAATGTAAGGATGCAAGTCAAGAAAGATCAGACTCAGCTTATAGTGAAGGCTCATATACTGTGGTATACTGGCCCATACTATAGGTACGACCAGGTTCTGGGCAGCAAAAACCTCTGGAGTTTTTTTGGTGGCAGGAGGAAAGGAGGGTGGGGGTAAATTCTTGACAAAAAGTTGAGAGAAGGAATACAAAACTGCACAGGAAGGAAGACATAAAAATGGATATAAATTTCACAGAAATCATTTTCCTATTGATTGCTGTCAGGATACACAAATTTGATGCGAATAATCATTTCCAGTTCCATGCAAAACTTTGCTTTTTCTATAGGAGCCAGTGCACAAGTAACTAGGACTATTCTAGCTATGAATTGTAGATGTCTTCCTGTACCTTAACATTACAGATTTCTATTATAGGCTCATTAGTGAATGTGTAATTTTAAAAACTCACTATATCACTATTCATTTCTTGTAAGCAATAAACACTTTCAGTAGTAGGTTAGTAAACTACTATAGCACCGTAATGTAGAAAAAGCTTCCAAAATTCAGGAAGAGACCAGCTGCCATAATGGAACAGAACTCTTTGCAGCTGAAAACAAAACCCTATAGTATTTTTCAAGAACTGCAATCTGTTAAGTAATGAGAATTGTTCATAAATCAACTTTACAACAACTTACTGACAAGAGATATTGAGGCTGATGGGCAGAATTGCATACATTCTATCGGGTGAATTTTCAAAGGGTCGCGCGCGTAAAAATTGGGACTTATGCACGTGGCTGGGCTCTGCGCACACGCGTGCATTTTCAAAAGGGCCTGGCCACACACGCAAGTCCCGATAAGCGTACAAGTGCCGGGCCCTGAAAAAAGGGCGGGCCGGGGGGTGCATGGTCTGGGCGGGGTAGGACGGAGGCCAACTGGGACAGCGGCCATTAGCTGCTATTCTGGGGAAGTGTGCCGGCAGCTGGCCAGTGCGTGTTAACTTGCTTCTGCTAATACTGGCCTCTTACCGGTACCTTCCCCTAAACTGGCTCATTTAAATTCAGTGCATGAACAGGCAATATCTATTGCTGGCCCTCTGCTGTGGAATTCTCTTCCACAGGAGCTGCGACTCGAGTGAAAAATGCAAGCCTTTAGAAAAGGCATTAAAACCTGGCTTTTTCTACAGGCCTTTCCTTAAGAACAGCTCGATGGTGAGATCAGAAGTTTTTTGCTTAGCTAAATTTCTTTTAGACTTTAATTTTATTAGAAATGTGTGTTATCTTGTTAAAATGTGGTATTTCTGATATGTTATTGTTTTATTTGCCTACTTTTAAGACAGAATACTATTTTCTTTTAATTTGATGTTTTAAATGCCTATAACAGGACATGATTCATTTGTACACCGATGTGATACTTAATTTTGAAAACTGCATAGAAAAACTGATAAATAAATAAAATAAGTAATAAAATAGAAAATTTAGGGAAAGGTAGGTTAGGTTTAGGGGGTTGGGAGGAGAGGGGAAGAGGGAGGAAGTGTAGGTAGGGGGTAGGGAACTGGGGAAGGCCCGATTGTGTCGCTGTGTGTATTTTACGAAAATGTGCCCCGCCCCCCCCTGCACACCACCTGGTGTGCATGTGCATGCGGCCATCTGATTTTATAACATGCGCACGTAGTTTTTAACATCTGGCCCATTATTCTTCTTTCTCCACCCCTCCACGCTAATCAACAGCAATCTCAGGGTGACACAACTCAAAAATTCCCAGGTACGATTATTTGGATGCTCACCACAGGTATTCCCAACTTCAGGGTGTAGAGGTTGCACCAAACTATTCTGTAACATCCCCCCCATTACAACACCCATTCTCCCATCCCAGTTCAGCCAATCTTCCCTCACCCTTCCTTATGCACCTGCTCCAGCACTAATTAGAATCTATCCCGTCAAGGCCAAAAGAGTTAAGAAAAGGATCCTTTGGCTCAGAGGATGGGAATCTTGAATCTTAAATAGTTTCCACTTATCAGGGATTTTAACAAGTCTTACCTGCTCTCTCTCCTCAGGCAGGACTTGCAATAGTGTCCAGATCCCCAGCCAAGCTTCCTATGCCATCAAGTCCTCAGGATGAACATGAGGCACTCCTCAGGTTCAATCAGTCAAACCGGACATTGTCAGCCTTCACTGATCCTCTGTTGATGGGCAGGGATTCTTGACAGCTTGAGCTTCATTTGTCATCATGGTAATGAAGCTTTATGTACTCAGCGGTTCATGGCATGTCACCCAAACTGGCTAGCCTGCTTAGACAGTAAACTCTTTGGGGCAAGATTCATTGTTGCTTTATATAATTTGTTTTACGGTGCCCAATAAATACTAAAATAAAACAAAGCTAATGGAGATTAGCCATTAATACTATGTCACCACTCATGGCCTACCAGTAATCTACTACTGCTAGTATTAGCCTGAGGAATAATAGTAACAAAAGGTAGCATAAAACTATCCTGATCAGTTTTACCAGGCAGTTCATCCTATCTGGCTTTGAATTCTTCTGCTTTATTTTAGACCTGGGGGATAGTAGGTGTTACACAACAAAATGCTACATATTTTAGCAGCTGTTTGACCACAATGGATTCATTATTTGCATAATGAAATACATATCTTGGAAAGAAAATGTTGCATTTTGGAGCCAAAAAGACTGCTGATCACAACTTCCATTACAGCCTTTCAGAAAGCAACTTTGCTACCTGGTGCAGTTTTGAGTATGTGCACAGTTCCTTCTAAGGTAGCATTCCTCTTTGTTGTCGCATGCAGCCCTGCACCCGACTACACCAAGCTAGGCAATGTAGAAATATTTATGTGGAAAAGGTGAGGGCCTTGCTCGTTGTGATGTCATGTAGGTGGTGTTGCCTTCTCGCAGACCCAACAGGAGGATGCACATCCAGCTCAGTAAAGGCAGGATTGGGAATGTGATACTGTCCTGCCTTCACTTGTAATTTCTTCTGACCTCTGACACGTTACCGTGACAGTATAGTTTCTAACCACTCTTACCACAGCCACATCGATCTTCGTCAAGCTTTCACATCATACAGGCCAAGGGTTTACGAGTGTGTGAAACTCCTGCCTTCAACCATCCTGTCACACATAGACTCACTCTGATCTGGAGATGTCAGGTTACTGCAAGGTCATACTGTGTTATGTGTCACACATAGTCATGTGGTGCAGCAGTCTGCACATATGTATGTACCCTAAAGATATGCACATTCTTCACCTTTAACCTATACCTACTATGTATTACACTGCAGCTGTGATATGTGAGCCCCATTAAAGCCCACTGGCTGAGCAATCCTGTCCAAAATACTTTCATATAGTTTTGTTACCAACATCACTGCACACATATCCAAGCTTTCATGGTTGCATGCAATTGGTGATGCGCATGTATGTGACCATGTCTGTAGATTGCTGAATAGCTCAGCAGTAAGTGGTGTTAAAGACTTCTACTGTTTGTTGTGAGCATGGGAGGTATGGTCCAGCACAGTCCATGTAGTCCTCTGTGTATTGTATTCTGGGTTATGAACCTGCCAGCTACCTCCATAGTAAACGCCACAAAATCATGAATATATAGGCCTACCGCTAACACAGATGTCATGTGCTTGCCATGATAGTTGATAGCCTTTTATGTGTTGCTATCTTCACAGACACGCATTTTGTGCCACCTAAGCCCTTCAAGGACCCATGTCAGAACGTTGCACTAAGTAGGGGTGATATATGCCTCTGTCAGAAGTGTTTCCTGTGGGGAGCTATAGATAGTGTTTGTATTGGAAGGACTCATACAACCTCATTAGCAGTAACTGCAAGCTGCCACACACCTCTATGTTGTTTTATGACAAACATTGCAGGAACATAGGCCTTGCACGTGTAGGTGCATGAAGTCCCTACTGCTAACATAACTGAATGTGTGACTCGGTGATTGACGTGCTGGGTGTGGCTTGTTCAGTCGGTGTGAGTGGGTGTTGTTGCATTCGGAGGTTGCTCCTTTGGCCCTGCAGTCCAATAACCCTTAGCAGGCAGTGCGTGTACCTAAATTGAGCACAGACAGCTTTGGCAAGTGTTTGCCCTCTGGGGAAGGTTTGTCTCTGACAGGGCAACATATGGACAACGATAAGAATGGTCTGTCCCTTGTGCTGATCATTATCCACAAGTACACTCACAGTTAATATGTAGTGTTCACAGAGGGGCGCAGAGGTGTGCAGGTGGGCATGGTGACACATCCAGTATACTGTACTGTATGACCCTGGCCTCTTACCCTACCCTCCCCCCCCCCCCCCACACACACACACACACTGATGTATTAGCACCAGCTATTTGCAATATATTGAACAGTACTGTTATTATGGGGTAAGCTACCTACCGACACCTAGGCCTGGCTCAGAGCCTTGGGAAATAATGGAGGGAGGAAGTGAAGGTTAAGTGACTGCCCAATGAATGTGGGAATGCTGGGATGCATGGAACAGGCAGTGTAAAGGAGTAGGTAATGATATGCCTATAAGTGCCAATTCTGATGAGTGATTAGCATCATGCTGCTTTACATGCTACATGTAATGAGAAGCGTGGTGCATGGTTTTGGGTGTGGGTGTAGTTGGTAGTGCTTTGATAGCCATGTGCCAAAGGTGTTGCAGAACTCCTATTACTTAGTCCCTTTTTGGTCTCCTGGTTCTCATTTGACAACTCTACGTTGCTCATAATATGCACAGTTCACATAGAGTTTGCCAACCCAGCCCCCAGTTTTTTACACTCATTCTGTGCTGTGTACACGGTGGAATGGTAGGACTAACCTATTCTAGATGTGGATGTACCTACATCTGCCTACAAAGGGAACGGCCATCGTTTCCTAAACACTGTAAGCGGTTCACTTCTACAGTAACCAAACGTTCACTTCCACTACGCTGTGTACTTGCTGACTCTTGGAACACAGTGTCAGCTGCTGTGTGAGAAGTAGGAAGGCGGAATGAGTGAGTAGTGTGTGGTAAACAATCTGCACAGGAGCAGAGTACACAAAGTACAGTGGTGCTGCTGGTGCTTTGCACCTGCTCTTCTTCCACAGACTGACATTCCTGTAGTAGCCTGCCTTTGGGTTCTGGATGCTACGTGTAAGGTCATCTTTACCTTACATGTATTATACAGCTCCCCAAGCCATGGCAGTATAGGGATAGGAGTCATAAGGGAAGATTTTAAAAAATTGCGTGATCGCGTACTTTTGTTCGCGCACCAGGCGCAAACAAAAGTACGCTGGATTTTATATGATACGCGCGTAGCCGTGCGTATCTTATAAAATCCGGGGTCGGCGCACGAAAGGGGGTGCACATTTGTGCAACCTGCACACGCCGAGCCCAGCGCGCGCTGCCTGTATCCTCCAAGGCCGCTCCGATTTTGGAGCGGCTCGGAGGGAACTTTCCTTCGCCCTCCCCCCACCTTCCCCTCCGTTCCCCTTCCTAACCCACCCCCCCGGCCCTATCTAAACCCCCCTTTACCTTTATTCCACGATTTACGCCTGCGAAAAGCAGATGTAAATCTGCGCGCGCCAGCAGGCTGCTGGCGCGCCATTACCCGACCCAGGGGCTGGTCCGGAGGCCTCGACCACGCCCCCGGGCCGGCGCCACACCCCCGGGCCCACCCCCGCAATGCCGCGTCACGCCCCCGAAACACCGCATCATTTTAGACGCGCCCACGACATGCCCCTTTTAGAAAGCCCTGGGACTTTCGCGCGTCCCGGGCTCTGTGCGCGCCGGCGGCCTATGCAAAATAGGCGCGCCGGCACGGGAGAGCCCTGCGCGCGTAAATCCGGCCGGATTTACGTGCGCAGGGCATTTAAAATCCGCCCCATAGTGTAGAAGTCATCCAGGTCCCCAGCACCAGCAGCACCCCTCTAGGCCCTCTGGTGGCTGGCCGTGGACATTGTAGAGCATATGGTACTAACTCACTCTTCATCCCTACTTGTGACCCGGCAGCTGTGTGTAGCAACACTCAGCAAGTACACATCATATTAGGTTTAGTGTATAAGCTGCAAATATATATCCCTTCCATACTGTCTCTCTCTGCTCCTGTCCCTACTCCGTTTCCTACTCCTTCTTCCCCTAACACTCCTGCCCTCGTCTTCCACTTCCTATCCTCCCTTCTCCCCCTCTTCTCCTCACGCCTCTCCTCATCTCTTTCCCAACGTCTCTCATGCTCCATCTTCTCCGCCTCTTTCACGCTTCCACACACCACCTCCGCCACTCCTTCACACACCTCCTCCTCACTGAACTACAGAAAAAGACAAATGGACAAACTTCACAAACAAACACAAAAGTTTCACACACACAGAGGGACTAAAGTCAAAAGTAAAGGTTAACGAAAGGAAGCACAGAAAAATCACAGGACAACGCATTCAGCAATCACAATTATCAACTATTTCCTATCACTAGAACAACTAACCTCCTCTCCTCTAAACCACGCCTACAGACACCCTCAAAGAGACAGTTGCAGGAAGGCTGTATGTATAACCTGCAAAAATAACATGCTGCACGATGATGCAACACACGACGCGGTGACGTAGCGCTGCATGTATTGCTGTAGCGTCACGTGTGTTGAAGCAACACTGCGTATGATGAAATTTCGCCATGAGCGTTATTTAGCTAATTGTTCCCTCTGGCAGCACATTATCTTAAACACACCCCCCCCTTTTTTTTTTTTTTTTTTTTTTTTTAATCGTGGGCGCTATTTTTGCTATATTTATACCAAAATGATGAATCTAGCTGTTAGCCAGTTAAAGATAAAAATTGTCTAAAATGGCCAGCTAACTTAACTCTTCCCAAAAATGCACCCAGAATCCTATGTTATTTGGATAAATTGTAGATGGATAGAGTCATCATCTAAAATGTAGCCAAATAAGTGGCGTAAATATTGAAAAGTCGATATTTAGCCGGATAACTTTTGAGCTATGTGGCTAAATGCTTCTACATATTGATCTCCCTATTTTCAACAATAAAGGTTTCAAGTAATGATGTTACATACAGATATATAAAGGTTGTTTATATAATTTCTACTTATTAGTTATTCTCATAACAGAGAGAGATCTATTTACTACAGCACACACTAATGCATGTTATTAGTGAAAAAGCCCCATTGACAAAAATGGGAGCCATGGTAAACAGCAGGCGTTATCTGCATCCTGCGCCTTAGTAAATAATTCCCATAATACAGTGTGATTATTAACAATATTAGCCTGCACCTTATTTGCACTACACAATTATTTCTGAAGAGTGGCTATTAACTAGATAAGAGACGTGCTTCAAATATAAAGTGACAATCAGCAGCACATTCATTTAATCTTACAAATGTACATGTTTTTCATAAGCACAATGACCTACCAGAGAAGGAGAGAAGGGAACAGCTCACAAGAGACCAGAGGTAAAGAAAAACACAGGACAGGTGCTTCAAGAGAGAATAGTCTGGATGAGAAACAAAGGAGAGAGAATACAATAAATAGCACAGAATAACAAAGGGAAAAAAATATAGGTAAGAGCAAAGGTAAAAGAAGAGGAGATTCACTGCATAGGAGACATATGACTTATCCAGCTAAATTCTAAGAACATAAGAAGTTGTCATACTGGGTCAGACTGAGGGCCCATCAAGTCCAGCATCAAGTCCGGCAGTGGCCAATCAAGGATACAAGCATCTGTCAAGTACCCAAGCATTAAATATATCCCATGCTACTAATGCTGGTAATAAGCTGTGGCTATTTCCTAAGTCAACTTGACTAATAGCAGTTTATGGACTTATCCAGGAATTTGTCCAAACCTTTTTAAGCTAACTGCATCCTCTGGCAAACGAATTCCAGAGCTTAATTATACATTGAGTGAAAAAAGAAATTTCTCCAATTTGTTTTAAATATGCTACTTGCTAACTTCATGGGTGCCCCCTAGTCCTTGCATTATCTAAAAGAGTAAACATTCAATTTACCTTAACCCATTTTAGTCCTCTCATGATTTTATAGAACTCCATCTTATGCCCCCTAGCTGGAAAAGTGGCTCTATAATTAAAACCTTGACATTAGATGGATAACTTGTGAGTGATTCATCCAAATGGCTTTGAATATTGACCTTTTTGTTTCCCTGCCCTAACTCCAGCCTTGTAATTCACCCACTTTTTAGGATCTTAATGAAACTAGGAGCCTAAACTTAGGAACTCAGCCCTGGTAAATTTTCAAAAGGGCTAATTAAAGAGCCTAAGTGCTTAAAGTTAGGAGCCTAAACCAACTGTAAATTAGCACCACCTTGTTTTCTATCTAATTAATTTTCAGGCACATGGGTGAAGCACCAGCTTTATCCCTGAAGTTGTTTTGCACGTGCACAATTCTACCTGTATATGTTGGTGTGCAAAGATGCCATCTGTTTTGCACTGTGCCTGCTCAGAACTTGAGTTTTTAAACCAAAATATCTGTATGCAGATGATATTCAGTTTTTTATATCAGTTTCCAAAACATGGTCTGAGACGTTTGCTTTGGCCTCTATTTGCCTATCTGCCATCCACCAATGGATGACTTGTAATAAGTTAATGTTAAATTTGAGTAAAACCGATCTCATGTTGTTTCAAAGAAGTGGGACGCTAACAATACCATCCTCTTTTACCTTTCAGAATCGGGTACTGGAGAAATTACTTACCTGATAATTTCATTTTCCTTAGTGTAGACAGATGGACTCAGAACCAATGGGTATAGTGTGCTCCTGATAGCAGTTGGAGACGGAGTCAGATTTCAATCTGATGTCAGCACTACATATACCTGTGCACGAGGCTCTGTTCTTCAGTTTTCTCCTCGAAAAGAAATTATGGATATATGTGTGTTTGGATAATTTTGATTAATTTGGTTAACTTGATAATTGAGTACTCGGACTGGTTGACATGGTTTCTAGCTGGAGACCACCAGGGCACTCAACCGAGAAGCACCGACACCTGGTAATATGGATGTCTGAACTAGAGATAAGGGTTGGCTTACCCGTGCTTGTGTTGCACTCGGGGGGGGGGGGGGGGGTAGGAGGTTCCCCCGAGGATTCTACATTGCGAGGCAGCCGTGGGTGGGATGCTGAGTCCATCTGTCTACACTAAGGAAAATTAAATTATCAGGTAAGTAATTTCTCCATTTCCTGGCGTGTAGCAGATGGACTCAGGACCAATGGGATGTACAAAAGCTACTCCTGAACCGGGTGGGAGGCTGCCCATGGCCCATTTAGTACTGCCCTTGTGAATGTTGTGTCCTCCTTGGCCTGAACATCCAGGCGATAGAATCTCGAGAAGGTGTGGATGGAGGACCCCGTTGCCGCCCGACAGATCTCTGCAGGTGACAGCATCTTGGTTTCTGCCCAGGACTCTGCCTGGGTCCTTGTGGCATGGGCCTTGACTTGTAGAGGTGGAGGCTTGCCTGCCTCTATGTAGGCCGCCTTGATTACTTCTTTGATCCAGCGGGCAATGGTTGCCCGCAAGGCCGCTTTCCCTTGCTTCTTCCTGCTGTGAAGAACGAACAGATGGTCTGTCTTTCGTACAGGTTCCAATCTTTCCAGGTATCGGACTAGGAGTCTGCCAACATTCAGATGGCGAAGAAGGCATGAGTTTTCCAAATCCTTATGCTCATCTGGAGATGGCAGCGAAATGGTTTGGTTTAGATGGAAGTGAAAAACCACCTTTGGCAGGAAGGAGGGTATGTGCGCAGCTGTATGGATCCCACCGTAAATCTGAGGAACGGCTCCCGGCATGATAGTGCTTGAAGTTCGGAGATTCGACGGGCTGAGCAGATTGCCACGAGGAACGCCGTAGGGAGCTGTAGGGACAGACCGCGAGTTGGTCTGAACAAAGCTCCCGCTAGGAAGTCTAACACTAGATTGAGATTCCATAAGGGTATCAGCCACTTTAGAGGTGGCCGAATGTGCTTGACCCCTTTTAAGAAGTGGGAGACATCTGGGTTGGCCGCTAGGCTGGTGCCGTCCACCCTGGGTCTGAACTGGCCAGGGTGGCCAGTTGCACCTTGATGGAGTTGAGGGACAACCCTTTGTTCACGCCGTCCTGCAGAAATTCCAGGATCATGGGGATTTTGACTGTCCATGGAAGGATGTCGCGGTCCTCACACCAGGCTTCGAATATTCTCCATAGTCATATATATGTTAAGGAAGTGGAGAACTTGCGTGCTTGGAGCAGTGTGTCAATCACTGGTCCTGAGTATTCACTCTTTTTCAGGCAAGACCTCTCAATGGCCAGACCGTAAGCGAGAATCTCGTTGGGTCTTCGTGGAGGATTGGTCCTTGCTGGAGTAGATCCCTGGGTGGAGGTAGGCGTAGAGGGTTTCCCACCAGAAGTCTTCACATGTCCGCGTACCACGGTCTTCTTGGCAGTCTGGGGCCACTAGAAGTACCAGCCCTCTGTGGTGTTCTATCTTGCGGATGATGGAGGGAAGGCATACAGTAGGTCCCCCTGAGGCCAGGTCTGGACGAGGGCATCGATTCCCTGGGCCAGCGGTTCCCGTTTTTGGCTGAAGAACTTGGGAACCCGGATGTTGGACCGGGTTGTCAGGAGATCCGTGGCTAGGGTTCCCCAGTCGTTTACTAACCGCTGTAGACAGTGTCCATTCCCCTGGGGTTCCCCAGTCGTTTACTATCCGCTGTAGACAGTGTCCATTCCCCTGGATCCAGACTCTCTCTGCTGAGGTAGTCTGCAGTGACGTTGTCTTTTCCCGCGATGTGGGCGGCTGATATCCCTTGTAGGTTTGATTCTGCCCATGTCATTAGGGGCTCTATTTCCAGAGACACCTGCTGGCTTCTGGTTCCCCCCTGGCGGTTGATGTAGGCCACTATTGTGGTGTTGTCCGACATGACTCTGACTGATTTGCCCTGGAGTCTGTGTCTGAACCGTAGGCAGGCTAGTCTGACTGCTCAGGCTTCCATTCGGTTTATGTTCCATGCCGACTCTTCTTTGTCCCATTGCCCTTGAGCAATTAGCTCCTGGCAGTGGGCTCCCCATCCCCTACAGGCTCACATCCATGGTGAGCAAGGTCCATTCCGGTGGGGATAGGCTTGTTCTCTCGCTCAGATGGTCTTCTTATAGCCACCATTGTAGTTGGTTCTGAACCTTCGCCTGTAGTAGCCAGAGGGGGGGGGGGGGGGGGGCGGAGTAGTTTTGAGACATTGGGTTCCATCATGATAGTAGGGAATGCTGTAGGGGCCACATGTGGGCCCTTGCCCACAGGACGACTTCTATGGTTGATGCCATGAGTCTGAGGACTTAGAGATAGTCCCATGCCGTGGGGAGAGTGGAATTCAACAATGCTCGTAGTTGTTCCATCAATCTCCTGCTCCTTGTAGGGGGAAGGGTGACTTTGTTCCATTTGGTGTCGAACCAGACTCCCAGATATTCTAGGAATTGGGAGGGCTGCAGGTGGCTCTTGGGTGTGCTGAAGACCCACCCGAGGTTCTGTAATAGTTCCTTGATTCTGGTGGTTGCTTGATAGCGTTCCTCTGGCAATTTCGCTCTGATCAGCCAATCATCCAGGTATGGATGCACGAGGATTCCTTCTTTCCTCAGTCCCGCCGCTACTACCACCATGATCTTGGTGAACGTTCGGGGAGCCGTAGCTAGCCCGAACGGTAGGGCCTGGAACTGGTAGTGATGGCCCAATATCGCGAAGCGTAGGAAATGCTGGTGGATGCGATGGATCGGTATGTGGAGATAGGCTTCTGACAGATCCAGGGAGGTCAGGAATTCTCCCGGTTGTACCGCCTTTATGACCGAACGCAGGGTTTCCATGCAGAAGCAGGGTACCTTCAGGTAGTGATTGACAGTCTTGTGGTCCAGTATGGACCAGAATGTTCCCTCTTTCTTGGGCACGATGAAGTAGATGGAATAGTGCCCCGAATTTTGTTGGTTCAAAGGCACCGGTGTTATTGCCTTTAGGGCGAGTAGTTTTGATAGTGTAATTTCCACTGCCTTCCTCTTGGAGGGGTCGTGGCACGGAGAAATCACAAACTTGTCCGGGGGGGATGCTGTGGAAGTCCAGGTAGTATCCCTCTCGGATGATGGATAGGACCCAATTGTCCGACATTATTTTGACCCATCTTTGGTAGAATAGGGCAAGCCTGCCCCCTATGATCTCTTCCTGTAGATGGGTCTGCTGCTTCTCATTGCATGTTGGGGCTGGGGCCTGGTCCCGTGCCGGCTCCTCTTTTGTTGTGTCTGTTCTGAAAGGACTGCCCCTTGCCGGTGGGGCAGGGGGCTTGGTAAGTGTTTTTGTATGGTTTATAACGCTGGAATCCTCTGCCCGGGGAGAGGGGCGTTGGTTCCTCTTGCTCCTGTCCTCTGATAGACGGGGTACTGGGGACTCACCCCATTTGTCGGCTAATTTATCCAGGTCGCTTCCGAAAAGGAGTGTTCCACTAAAGGGCATGCTCATGAACCTCGTCTTAGAGGTCGCGTCGGCTGACCAGCTTTGGAGCCAGAGCTGTCTTCTGGCTGCCACTATGGACAAGAGGCTCCTGGCTGAGGTGTGTACCAGGTCTGAGGTTGCATCCATAAGGAATGATATTGCCGGGTCTAGTGCTTCGATTGGCATAGTTGCATCCCTGGCCATAGCCAGGCAGTGATACCATGGCGCAGCAAGCAGCGATCTGTAGAATCATAGCTGATACATCGTAAGATTGCTTGAGGATGGATTCCTGCCGTCTCTGATTGGCATCCTTGAGTGAAGCTCCTCCCTCGACAGGTATGGTAGTGCGCTTTGTGGTGGCGCAGACCAGGGCGTCGACCTTGGGAAACCTCAGGAGTTCCTTTGTCGCAGGGTCCAAGGGGTAGAGAGCTTCTAGGGCTCAGCCTCCCTTAAAGGTGGCCTCTGAAGCGTCCCATTCCAGGTTGATCAGTTGTTGTACGGCCTGTAGCGTAGGGAAATGGCATGAGGTCTGGCAGAGCCTGGCCAGGAAGGGGCTCGCCTTGAACTCTGCTGTGTTGCATGTGTCCGGGATGGCCAATGCCTTCAGACTTCTGGCTACGAGATCTGATTATTCGTCTTTTGGGAAGAAGCACATCATGGTGCGATACGGTTCCATTCCTGGAGGGAGTTCCCCCTCTTCCAGGAGTTCTGATTCCTCCTCCAAATGTATCCTGTACAGATGCGCGTGCCGGGAGGCCTGGTTATGCGTTCTGGGTGCACCTACGTTGTGCGTGTAGGAACGGAAGATGTGTGCATGGCTGTGCGCGCGGGCCTAGTTGTGCGCTTGGCAACCCTGAGCATGCCGCTGTGCGCCCGGCGTAGATGCGCGCACCACTATGTGCACAAGTACTTTGTGCGCCTGGCTGGCCGCTGTGCACACGGCTCAGATGTGCGGATGATGCGGCGACCAGGGGGGGAAGGTGCTGGCAACCACGCGGTAAGATGGTGGCCCGCCCAGGGGGTCTCCACGTGGGAGGACCCTCTTGCCGGATCAGGGTCTAGCCCGGACAGGGCTGCTCAACCCGAATGTACAGACCCCAGAGGGACGATCTGTGCGGCTGTCCGAGCCTCAGAGTTCGGAGACTTATAAAAAGTTTTCTACCTTACCTTGTCTCGGCACTTCCCGGTCCTCTGCTGGGCGGTCTCCGGCTGTGGGGGGAGAGGGAATTACCTTCACCGTTGCGCTTGGTTCTGCACCCGCTGCCTCTCAGCCGCTCCCTTTCCCACCGGAAACGAGGCTTACCTCTGAGGGATCCCGGAAATCACCTCAGGAAATCTCGACTGGGGGAGGGACCCTTAGGTATCACCGCAGGAGAACGGGGCTCGATTTGGAGGTAAGTTTTTCTTTGTTTCTTCTTTAAATTTGGAGTTGGTTTTCTAACACTGTGCATGCGTGTGTGAAGTCCCGAACTGCTATGGAGATGGAAAAAACTGAAGAACAGAGCCTCGTGCACGGGTATATGTAGTGCTGACGTCAGATTGAAATCTGACTCCGTCTCCAACTGCTATCAGGAGCTCACTATACCCATTGGTCCTGAGTCCATCTGCTACACACTAGGAAATTCCTATTGCGGTCTTGTGTGAAAAGCTAAGCTCTTAGACTTAGCAGATCATATTTAATAATTGGACTTTGGACCAATGATTAAATATGATCTGCTAAGTCCAAGGGTTAAGAACATAAGAACATAAGAAATTGCCATGCTGGGTCAGACCAATGGTCCATCAAGCCCAGCATCCTGATTTCAACAGAGGCCAAACCAGGTCACAAGATCCTGGCAAGTACCCAAACACCATGAAGATCCCATACTACTGATGCAATTAATAGCAGTGGCTATTAGCTAAGTCAACTTGATTAATAGCAGTTAATGGATTTCTCCTGCAAGAACTTCATTTATATTTATTTGAAACCTGGCATTGATGTTATGAAGATTCTTAAACAACAGAGTCAGCCAAGTGCTTGTTAATTACACCAGTGAAAATACTACAAAAACGTGTTTGACTGCTTCTTTACTGAGTGTTTTATATTTTTATCAATGTTTTAAAAGTTTTTTATATATTAATGAATGTAAACCTATTTGCAAACCACCTAGAGCCATGAATAGGCGGTATATAAGCTGTCTACATAAATAAATATACCGTACATTAGTGTTATTAATTTAAAAAATGCTAAAGATTCCTTAGCCTGTGACAGGATGCCAAATCCGGGTTCAAAACAGCTGGCCATTTCTGAGATAGATGAGGATGGAAAATAAAAAATTAGCTATAGTTTAAAATGTGGAGGTCTACAGTCAAAGAAAACTTAGAACCCAGCTGGCACATAAGTTGAAAGCACCTACAACAAAGGTTCATATCTTTAGGTGCCTACATTAAGTAGGCAGCACATGAAATTAGCACTAAGCACGTAACTTACTTCCCCCAACCTGGCCTGTCCCTAGCTGACCCCGCCCACTTTTTTAGGGACCTAAACTTAACTCAGCGGGCGGGAGGAGGGGAGGGATTTCCATTTATACAGATCTAGGTGCTTAACTCCTTAACGGGCCGATACAATAAAGTCCGCGGGAGAGTGGGCGAACGCCCGCTCTCCTGTGCGCGCGATACAGTATGCAAATTAGGTCCGGCGGTAGAAACAGGTAAAAAGAGGCGCTAGGGACAATGGCACGTCCCTAGCGCCTCTTTAGCGGCGCTAGGGACGTGCTAGTGGAGCGGCGGCTGTCAGCGGGTTTGACAGCCGACGCTCAATTTTGCCGGCATCGGTTCTCGAGCCTGCTGACAGCCACGGGTTCGGAAACCGGACGCTGGCAAAATTGAGCGTCCGGTTTTCAACCCACGAGCTGCGGGCCTACTTAGAATTTTTTTTTCTTTTTTTTTTACCCTTCGGGACCTCCGACTTAATATCGCCATGATATTAAGTCGGAGGGTGCACAGAAAAGCAGTTTTTACTGCTTTTCTGTGCACTTCCCTGGCGCCGGCAGAAATTAGCGCCTACCTTTGGGTTGGCGCTAATTTCTTAAAGTAAAATGTGCGGCTTGGCCGCACATTTTACTTTCTGAATCGCGCGGGAATACCTAATAGGGCCATCAACGTGCATTTTCATGTTGCGGGTGCTATTAGGTTCAGGGGGGGGTTGGACACACGTTTTCAACCCCTTACTGAATAAGGGGTAACGCTAGCATGTCGAAAACATGCGTCCAATCAAGGGTTAACAGTGCGCTCCGTTGGAGCGCACTGTACTGTATCGGCCATAAGTTAGGTATCTAGATCTTTTCAATGTCTCCCTACGTCATAGTATTTTATAGTTGTGGTCTTCACCTATCTCAAAAAACAGCTAAGCTGATTTTTCCAAAATTTGAAAGAACAAGAGGCATTGGAAATCTGACTCCTCCACCACCAAATTTCAGAGAAAATGTTGCTTGTTTTTGAGAGGCACAGTGTGAGGGAACAAGGAGTTCTTAACTGTCTGTCAGGGCTCAGCAAGTAAGCAAACAAGGGCATGGCTTATCTCAGCTGTCTTGATTCTTCACTTTTCTCCCTCAGAATACATTAACAGTAGCATAGTAGATGATGGCAGAAAAAGACCAATTAACCCATCAGTCTGTCCAGTTACTTCTTTCTACCCTGTTAAGCCACAGTGTATGACCACTTGGAAGATCTCTCTCCCTATTTAAGATAGATTTTGTCATCTTTCTCAATTGTACTCTATTTTGTGCAGATCAGCAGGCAGGATTTCCCATTTAGTCTCTGCCCAAAACCCCTTCCTTCCCATGTTTAACCACAAAACTCTGAAACAAAATGAACCAAACCAAAAATTGGCTTTTTCAGTAACATGTATACCCTAGAGCAGTGGTTCCCAAACCAATCAGTCTTCCAGGATATCTACTATGAATATGCATGAGATATATTTGCCTCTATAGCATGCAAATTTTATCTCATGCATATTCATTGTGGATATCTTGAAAACCCGACTGGCTGGGGGTCCTCCAGGACAGGTTTGGGAGCCTATGCCCTAGAGGAAAGGCGAGATAGTGGAGATATGAGACAGACATTCAAATTTATCAAAGGTTTCCATGCATAGAGGAGGCTCTAGAACGAGGGGTCATGAGACGAGGTTGAAAGTAAGTAGACTCAGGAGTAATCTTAGGAAATATTTCTTTACAGAGAGGGTGGTGGATGTAGGGAGACAAAAACAGTATCGGAATTCAAGAAAGCATTAGAAATATACAGGGAATCTCTAAGAAAGTGATGGGAATTATAATGCTAAATTAATTCGATGGGTGGGCAGACTGGATGAGCCAGACGGTCTTTTTCTGCCATCATGTTTCTATGTTTCTGTGGTTTGGATTCCATTTTCATTTCAAATGAATACACATCCCTATTACCTTATACATTCTTGAAGTCTGTTACCATTTAAGTCTCCACCATCTGCTCTGGAAGGGCATTCCACAAATCTACCACCCCTTGTGGGAAAAAATATTTCCTTACTTTGCTCCTGACTCCGCCCCTTAGAACCTATGATCCATTGTTCTAGAATCCTCTTTCCATTGATAAAAGCTTATTTCTTGTGCATTCATTCTTTTCAAGTATTTGAATACCTCCCTTCTTAAGATACACATATTTAAATCCATAAGTTTTATCTCATAAAGGTTTTGGTGCAGACGCTGCACCATTTTAGTAGCCCTTCTCCACAGTGTCTTTATGCTGTCTATAATTAGGGTTTCTGATTTTTGGATAAAACTGAAAAACTCCCATAAAACACCCCTGATGGGTAAATTGGGTTTTTCAGTTTAAACCAAAGAAACCCAAAATAAGCCTTCTTTAGGTGCTCCAAAGACATCATCTGGCTGCTGCAAGCAGCTGACGTTCTTTGTAATCTGTTGTGGAATTTGTTTCTCTCCCTTTAACTTAACTTTATATTTTTCTTCTAGCTTCCTAAGCTTCCAAGTTCACAGTCCTCGTTTTAATGTAACTTTGTTTTTTTCCTTTATCTAGTTATTTTACCCCTGTTCGATGTAAACCGTCCTGATATGGTATTTTAACCATGAAGGTCGGTATAGAAAAATGTTAAATAAATAAATAAATAATCTTGGGCAAGCCACTTCACCCTCCATTAACTCAGGTACAACTTTAGATTGTGAGTCCTCTGGAGATGAGGAAATACATAGGGTACCTGAATGTAAACTGCTTTGAAGTGTCTAAAAGGCGGAACATAATTAAATAAATAAATAAATAGGGATAGGGTGGTAGGGAGTTCAAGCCCTGCCAGTCGAAGGAGGTAAGAGCAGAGAAGGGGAAGGGGCTGAGAAAGAACAATGGGAGGGGAAGAGAGACTGAAATGTGTGAGGGAGGAAAAGGGAGGGGGGGAATGAAAGGAGTGGGAAAGTACAATGGGAAGGGATCCACTCAGCCACGCACACCATTCCAACCCCTCCAGCCATACACACACGCACTCACACCCTGCCACCCTGTCCTAGCCACACACAAACACACACATACCCTGCCACCTCCACCCCAACCATGCACACGCACACTGCACAACACAGTCTGTAAACATTTTAAGATAAACTGATTTATGTCTTGTTTAATTTAGTCCATCTAAAAATGTGCCACAATTTTAATTCCTGTCACAAAAACACTGCTAAACACCCATTTTTGGTACCCATCAAACATCTAATTACCTGAAAGACAAATCCCTACATTTGCATTTTATAAACTCTAGAATCAGAAACCTTATCTATACTGCTTCCCAAGAGATAGTTTTGAGCGCTGGACACAATTCTCCAGATAGCTCTCACCAATGACCTAACATCATCACTTAATTGTTTCTATCAGTTACACCTTTTCCACTGCATCCTAGCTTCTCTCTGGTTCTGACCTCTATCTTGTTGCACTACTTTCCTACCTTACAACCTTCAAATACCATCACCTCATGCTTACTTGCCATGGGATTAGCATGGGTATCAGAGCAACTGAACAGCTTCCTGCCAGGAGTACAGGAGGATTGGACCACCTGAAAGGCCCTTAAACTATCTCCATACCCAAATTGGCAGATCAAGAGCTGCTATGGCAAAATGGGGATAATCTACAAAACCTGAGACCTGCATTTATGGCAAGAAGTAGACCATCCACAATCTTTTTGTCTGCCACCCAGTGCTTGAAGATGGCCCCTGTGTAATGCAGGGTCTTGTTGAGTACAGCTCACAAGCACTGAACTGAGCTCATCAGTGGAAAGAAATCTGACTTTGGTGGATGGACATGAGAAGACGATTCTTTGTCTTTTCTGAAAGTTTCTCACGTTGTCTTCTCCCTCGGGCATGAGCATTTTGTTGTGGATCTTACTGCTGGAGAGCACTAGAGTTCACAAAGAAACCAACTGCTAGAGATAAATGAAATAAATGAACCTTTCTCTCTATTTGAATGCATTTGTGACTAGCTTTCAAGAGGTATACTGCTTCACCGGCAAGGGCAAACTACTTGCGTAATATTTATAGTCATGATTACGACTCAACTGATATGTCCAGGTCAAGCAAACTGTCACATTTAGGAAAGGCTGGAAAAGTATCTTCATGGTTCTTCCTACTTTTAATCAAGGCTGGGAAGTTAGAAAGTCACAGAGTGGCAGGTTCAAATGCTGTTTCCACAAACTGCATTTCCTGCACTGACTCAGCCATTGGCCAGTCTGGCCGGTCTCCGGTGAATAAATCTATGAAGGGAGACATGAGCCAGGAAACGGAGTCTGGATGGGCTCCAGACTGAAAGAGACCTGCGTCCTTCGGGCTCAGCCTTTTTCTAGTTGTCACGGCAACGTCTCCCACCCGATGAGCTAGAGCAATGAGCTAGAGCAATGAATGAAACTACTGTGGAAAAATCTCAGCTAATAAAGAAGGTTAAGTGTACAGTTACAGGTTTCGCCTTCCAAAATTGCTACTGGTGGAACTTTTTGCTGAAAGCGTCCATTCACTCACAGATATTCCCTTTGAAGAACGCTTTCTTTTTTTTCTGTGCAAAAGTAAATGTTGCTCTCACTGAGGCAGACCAGTGCACAGCCTGAGGAACTATAAAAGCAGCAAACTCTGTAGCACTCAGTCAATGGGGATGCACTGGAATGGTGAGAGTATGGAGAAGTGGAGGCAAGTTACAGTCACAAAAAGGGATGGGGTGAGCCAAGAGGAAGTACATGGATCTCAATAAACTTCTGTAATACTAAGGACATTTTTCTCTCCCTCAAGTAGAAAGCAAAATAGTATTTAACTTTTTTTTTTTTTATTTGTCTTACTCCCACCCCCACCCCTCCCCACTCCTGGCTCAGCCAACAAGCAAAACAAGATATTTTGTGTTAAATAGCTATTTTGTTGACTTGGTTAAACAATAAACAGGGTGAAAATACTATTGAACTATTCCATCACGGCAATGCATGTTTCTAAGATATTTAGCTATTATGCAGGCCTCATTCACTAACACTTTGCTCTCATTCTGTATCTGTGAGCAAAGTCCTTAATGAATCAGGCACACATCATGCTCAGTCACTACATGCTTACATTTCTGAAGATGTTATGTTCATTACACAAATATATTGATCTATATGTGCTTGACCTTACATCAACTGAATGCAGGGCTGTCTTTTGACATTAAATTAATCCTGATTACTATAAGCACTTTGCCTTTTACATCATAACTTGAAAACTATAGCCTGAAGGAAAGATTATTCATTTCTTAAACAAATATAGTGCACTGGTTTCTCCAAATATCTGGTTCTCTAGGTAAACCCAAGCCCATAACCCTTCTGCCCCCCCCCCCCCCCACTCTATTAGCGTCCCCTTCCATAGTAGCCACAAGTTAGAATATGGCTATACGGCACGTGTGGGGGGTGACTCTCCTTGTAACTTTAGAGTCAGCAATGAATGAATGGAAACTTTATACACCAATTAGACAGGAGAAGCCAAGGGAAGGAGAGAAGTGAATGAACAACCAGCTGATATGATGAAGTGCAATCCCAAAACCGGTCCTTACAGACTTTAGAAAATACAAACAAAAGCAAAACGAAACGAGGCGTTCCTCAAAAATATTAAAATAGAATCAAGTGGAAAGTAAAAAGAGCTTAAGCCCCGCGATGGGCAGGTTTCGGCCAAGGGACCTCGCAGCTTTCACAGCTCCTGACAGGAGAGGGAGAGAGAAGGTGGCTGGCGTTAATCCCGCAGCCTCGGCACAGCAGGCTTCCCTGCCCGGAGAAACGGCTTCCGCGGCTCCGGGCTCCTCCTGTCCGCACATCTGGAGCCAGGAGCAGCTGGGCACAGCTGGCTTCCGGCACCGCGAGGCTCGGGGGGTTTGCTGCTCTGCCACGATCTGCGGAATTAGATCCTCTGGCAGGCTGACAGCCAGCCTGGACTTTTCCGAGTGCATCTCTTGTGATTCCATTTCTATCCTGTTCCTTGTATCTCTTACTTTTTTTTTTTATATATATATATATTTTATGCTGATTTAAAAAAAGGAAAAAGAAAAAGCTTTCTTCACTTGATTCTACTGGCCGATTTTTGAAGAGAGCCTCCTTTCCTTTTAGTTTTAAGAAGAGAGGAAGGGCTCCCTTGAGGAGCGGAGGAAAAGGTCGCTACCGTGCCGTGGTTCCCGCTGGGCTTGTCAGTCATGCTGCCGGGAGCTGGGCCGGGCTCTGCCTGGTCGCGGAGGCGCTCGGGAAGGGGCAGCTACCTGCGAGAGCTCGGAGCCCGTCTGGCGGCTCCGCTCCATGAGGCACATATTAAAGGCTTAGGCACGACACGTAGCAAGGAGCTGGGGCACCTCCCCCCCACGGCCAGCAGCGAATACGGAGAGAGGAGAGGCCTGGGAGAGGCGCCAGAGGCCGAGCAGAGGGACAGGAGCACCCGCTCTCAGGCCCTGCGCTCCCCCCCCCCCTTCTAAATAAATATTGTGCAACAGCAGCCAGAGGAGCTTCCACACCCCCCCCCCGCCTGTGAAACCTTCAGCCCTTTCCCTTTGATTCACCTTTATAGCACGTTGCGATGCCCAAGCCTTGCCGTGAGGTGAGGCCAAGAGTGGCTGCCCGGACAGGGACCAGATTCAGGATCTGCACATAACCCAGGCACTCCGCACCATTCGTTTAGCTACCCCCACCCTCTTTCCCTCCCCAGTAAACCCTGGGACATCTGTTCAAATTCCAAAATTGTATTCATTACACATAACCCAACTCCTTTACTCTGATTTTGCCACAGACCCAAAAAACAATGGAAGATATAGGCCACAGCTACCAATACATTACCTAACCAACAGGTCGATACAGTACAGTGCGCATACGCATTTTCGACCCGCTAGCTTTACCCCTTATTCAGTAAGGGGTAATAGCGTGTTGAAAATGCGCGTCCAAACCCCCGAACCTAATAGCGCCCGCAACATGCAAATGCATGTTGATGGCCCTATTAGGTATTCCCGCGCGATTCAGAAAGCAAAATGTGCAGCCAAGCCGCACACTTTACTTTCAGAAATTAGCACCAACCCAAAGGTAGGCATTAATTTCTCCGGGCGCCTCTTTTTGGACAGGAGGAGCGGCTGTCAGCGGATTTGACAGCCGACGCTCAATTTTGCTGGCGTCGGTTCTCGAGCCCGCTGACAGCCACGGGTTCAGAAATCGGACGCTGGCAAAATTGAGCATCCGGTTTGCGAGCCGCGGGCCCATTTAAAAATTTTTTTTTATTATTTTTTACTTTTTTTAACTTTTGGGGCCTCCGACTTAATATCGCCATGATATTAAGTCGGAGGGTGCACAGTGCACTGCTTTTCTGTGCACTTCCCTGGCGCCGGCAGAAATTACCGCCTACTTACTGTATCGCGCGGGAATACCTAATAGGGCCATCAACATGCATTTGCATGTTGCGGGTGCTAATAGGTTCGGGGGGGTTAGATGCGTGTTTTCAACGCGCTATTACCCCTTACTGAATAAGGGGTAAAGCTAGCGCGTCAAAAACGCGCATCCAATCGCGGGTTAACAGTGCGCTCCACCGGAGCCGGAGCGCATTGTACTGTATCGGCCTGTGTGTTATCTCAAAAGCTTAGTTGCACCCTGGCCAATTGCAACTGCGTAGGCATTAGCCTGTTTCTCTTTCATTCCTCTCCACCACATCCATTTTACGATTGCCTTTTCCCAAGGTATGCTCAATCCTTCGGCACCTGATCTCATCCACACTCTTTTCTTTGCCCAATGTAAAGGGCATGACCTACAAAGACCATGTGTTGGGTCAGTGTTCAAAGCTGTCCTTTGTTCCCCCACAATACGATAATTTTTCTAAGATAGCATGTTAATTTCCAATATTGCTCACTCCTCCCAAAATTTTTGAATCTGTCCTATTCCCAGCATCTGCTTTGTTGCTTCTGCCTATGTTCCATCCCCAAATCCTTGGCCAGTGTTGTGGCCCCAATCCCAACAGTGTTTCCTATAACCCTTGCTATCCGAAAGCAGCTTGACAACACTTTTTGGAACTGGAACTGCGAAAGTGCTGATCCAGCCTTGTGTTAAAATTGGACCCTCCATCAGAGGCCTGTTTGTAATCCTCCACAAGTTGAAATGGGCATAAAAGTTTGTCTGATATCTGTCATAGTATTACTTTACATTCTCCTTTCTTTCTGTTTTGGATCAATACAGCCACACTTCTATCTAGTCTTCCCCCCGAATGCACATCTCTTGGTATTGCTGGACCATGGTTTTAAAACAAGTTTATAGCACAACCACTATTCCCTCTAAACTGTGCCCATGTTTGCGCATTCACAGATCGTGAACCCTGCGCACACAGCACAACATAGTGCACACAAGAAATCCCAATACTATTTGCTTGTAGTGCACAAATTTTAACTTGGCTTATAAAAAGTTGAACAGTAAGAAAATTTGAGGGAACATTGGGTGCCACCTCACTAACTCTAAATGTCCCAAAGTATCTGATCGTAAATGCTTCTCATAGCTATTTACATATCTCAAGCTATCTCAAGCAGGATCTCCATCCTTTTCCCCCAGATGCTTCTCATTATGAACCTTGAATGCTTCTTCCATTATTTGTTTTATTATGAATGCCCCAGTAGTTGCTCTAATGGTGCATTAATTTAATTAATTTGCATCTTGTGCAACACTTTGCTCCCTTGATCTTTTATGCATCTTTCAAAAAACAATTAAGACTTGCTTTTTTTAAAACCAGCCTTACTTAATTGACCTGCTGCATTGAATATGGTTCCACTCAGCCTTTGTTATTAATTCATTTTATTGCTGTTACTGAAATTATTTTTAGACTTGCACTTTTATAAAACTTTTGCCTGCTTATGTATATCTCATTGTATTGTCCTCATTTTTTATTTTAATCCAAGTTATTGAAACTTCTCCCAGCTTTTCTAGTAGTGGCAACATAGCCCAGTACCTAAAACCATGATCAGACGAGACTGATCCCCACCTTTGAGTGGTTATGAAAACCCTATGCTTAACCACCCAATTGAATTTTCTCCTAGACCTTCCAGTAGCCCTTCCATACACTTTCTGCTTTACTGAGTGTTACCGCTCTAAGAAAAAAAATCCCAGATCCCTCCACTGCGCTGGGATCCTCGTGGCTCACCCCTCTGCCTCAGATGTCAGTCACCTGCAATAAAACACCCGTACATGTGTAAACACATGACCCTTTCCTGTAAGATGCAATTCTACAACATGTCAAGCCCATTTCTTGAAGCAGTTATAGCAGCATGCCTGAATGTGGGGAAGGGATTTAACCTACCTTTGTTTATCTGCAGCTTATTATTGTGTACAGCAGCCGAGGGGGGGGGAGAGGGGGGGCTTGGCTTGAGCTCGGCTACACCTGCTGAGCTAGACTTTCAAATACTGCTTCATTCCCCATGCCCTCAATGTAGGCAACTTACAACCCCAGCTCTGAAAATGACTGATTATTCCTTATCGGTCGATCAGTAGGAATAATATCTTATATACATATGAATGCCTATGCACCTCCCACCTATAATTATGCATTTTCTTAATACCGGTAGATAAGCTGAAATAAACTGTATCAAGCATCCTCTTGTCCACCGTTCATTCTTCCAGCGATCTTGAAAGTCTTCCTTATCCGTGGAAGAAAGGCTCCACATAATAAAGTTCCCTTCCCTCTGCTCGCCACTCCCCCCTCTCCTCCTAGCACCCCTAAACTGCTTATCTCTTAGTGTCTTCCTTCTGTACATATGTATTTATTTACAAACCTCGTTGATTATTTAATGCAAATTTCCCCTTGTTATTCACACCCTCATTTATTCATTTGTTAACTTGTTTCATTTGTTCAATGTAAAGCACCATGCCTGGCATTTGTTTGTGTTACACTGTAAACCGATGTGATATCCTGGATGAATGTCGGTATATAAAAATTTTAAACAAACAAATAAATAAATAAATAAATAAATAAATAATAAAGTCCCCCAAACAGGAGAAGGGAGGGACCCTCACTGCAGATCTACCTCAGCTCCAGGTTTCCAAAATCTTTTACTTCTTAACTCTACACTCAGAATGTGTCCCCATTATTTTTCTGAATAATTAAACCTCAGCTCCACTTAATTATTTTGCCTCCCTCCCCCCTTCCCTTAGGTAAAAGCAGAATTTAACTGTGTCCTCAACGTAGCTAATCAAAATGTATTGATCCCCCCCCCCCAAAAGGCTGTAAAATATCAACTGCTGCTTTGCATTAAATTCACAAGTAGACTGAATTTTCTTATTGCATGAAAACTGGTTCCCAGTCTTATCCTTCTCTCCTCCCACTGGACTTTGCTGAAATGTAAGCCATTTGGTGGCTCCAGCTTTATTACCTCCGAGGTAGTTAATTGGTTTTATTTGAATCCTTTTGTTCATCAGTGCTCTGCAGACATCACTATCTGACTCCCACCCTTTAAACTGAAAAAGTCCATGATTTCCTCTTACTCCCGTATCCTTTACCTGTCTTGCTCAAATTATCTCAAACTTCACCTCCACTTTTTAACCCGGCAGTTAGTTTCTGACTCTTGCATCCATGCAGCATGTCCCAATGCAATTTCCAAGCTAGTTCTGCAGACACTAGTAAAGATGTGAATATACAGCCCCCGCTGCACTACTCTGGTCCCAAAGAGCCATGTGCGGTCTCCTGTGTTAGCTCCCATTGCATAAAAAATATTGTCCTTGCAGAGTAACCGATGATTATAACAATCTGTGACGGTCCGAAGACTTACCTGTGACTGCACATTTACATGATTGGCAATTAGGGCTAACGAAGTAAAGCCCGCCATTTGTTTATGAGGTTCTCTCTGCTTATAGGATATAAGACTACACGGTAACAGCTATTCTTTATTGAATTGAATATGATGTTGTTTTGAATTTAGTGCATAAGGATACATCATATATATATACAGTTGTTTATTGTATCAGCTCCCATTGC
The DNA here is from genome assembly GCF_901001135.1 of Rhinatrema bivittatum. Lineage (NCBI taxonomy): Eukaryota > Metazoa > Chordata > Amphibia > Gymnophiona > Rhinatrematidae > Rhinatrema > Rhinatrema bivittatum. The sequence continues at coordinate 214,927,619 of NC_042621.1, read as the reverse complement.
ATAGCATGAGCTCTTTGAACCAGCATATAACAAGTGAATCAGGAAGGCATGTCCTGCAGCAGCACAAGGAGGAGGTAATGGCACATCACACCAACTGCCTGTCCATATAGCAATTAAAGAAGATTCGGCAAGATATGGGGTGAGTGAACAACTTACAGTGTGGATATTTAATGGCGCAGCAACTTATAACACGGGCAGCGCCGTCGATGGGACCATGGCAGTGGCAGCAGGCAGCCACCTATTACAGCAACATTCAATGGCCTGTAGGGGCACTGTTGGGTCACACTAGTCCATTAAAATGCACCCTCCACCACCACATGGGCCACAGCAGTGGCCAGCAACCATGTACCCTCTTTACTTCGGAGCCTACCACTATGCGCCCCATACATATAAGCCATGGAACGGAGCCATCAGGTGGCTCCAGGGAAGCACAATACATGGTGCAGAAAAGTGGCCCCAGATGACAATGTATCCGGTGCCAGGCATTATTGGGTCACCTATGGTGAATCAGCAGACAGAAGGTGACAGAGATCGCCCACGGGCAGCAGACAGTGGCAGCAAAAAATCCATGGAAGAGCCTCCACCTCAAGCAGAGAGTGTACCTGTTTTACTGGATAGACCGACTGCCAGCTTGACAACCAATCCAGCAGTGAATCCGGTCGCTGCAACCATGAGTGGTGACGAGTGTGGAGGGGACACAAAAGGTCGGGGTCAAGCCTCAGGGGACACTTCAGGCAAGCAAGCAGAGAGTATGAAAAAGAAAAGGAAGAGAAGGAACAGATCAGGGTCTAGCTCAATTAGCTCCTCTGAGAGCTAGCAACATGCACTGAAACACAGCAAGACCTGTTGCTGAGGCAGTGTCTAGGAGCGCAGGTGGGGTTTAAATCCCCAGCCCACACAGATGTCATCATCCTGCATTGCTGTCAGTTTCCCACTACAGGGCCTATGAGACCCAGGCTGTAGTGCACATGCACGACTTAGGGGATGGCATGGCGCTGCTAGCAGAGCCAGCAATGGTGGCATTGCTGTTGTGTAGAGGTCCAGGCAGCATCGGGGAGGGCCGTGGTGTCTGGGGTAAATGTGGCTGGTTACAAGGCCATCCCATGACTGGCCAAACATTACAGTACCTCCCTTCCTAAGCCCCCTCCCCAGGCTTCCTTGCTTAGGCTTCTAGAGAAAGTGCCGATGGAATTCCTTAGTGAGTTGGGGGGCTTGGACATTGAACACCGTTCCCAAGTGTTTTCTTCAGGATCAAAGCCTCACCATGAGATGAGGTAGTGGAACCTGTTCCAGATTCTCTTGGAGTCAAAGATCTCTTGGACCTCATACTTGGTGTCCTCCTCTGTTGATACTTCCATTGGTTTAGGAGGAGATCATGAGGGCCACAACATGAGTAGAGGCTTGAGGAGTAAGACATGGAACACATTGTGAATCTTGAGGGTAAATGTCAGTTTAAATTGCTAAGTAACTGGTCCAATCTGGTAAATAATGGGGAATGGCCTAATGAAACATGGTGAGAACTTGGTAGAGAGATTCTTGAGCCATAGATTGTGGGTACTCAACCACACTAAGTCCCCTGATTGGAGGTTAGGTGCCGACCAGCACCATTTGTCTGCTTGTATGTGTGTCTCTCAGCAGCCGATTTAAGGAGTTGGTGGGTCTTTTGCCACAACTCCTTAAGATCATAGCTCATGATGTCAGCTGCGGGGCATGGAACTTTTATTGGGATAGGAAGTAGCACCTGAGGATATCTGCCAAATACGATCTGTAATGGAGATGATCCCGAGGAGTATCCAATATGGTTGTTGTGGCAGAATTCTACCCAGGGGAAGAGAGATGACCAATCATCCTTCCATTTATTGACGTAGGCCCTCAGGAATTCCTTAAGGATCTATGAATTGCACTCCCTGATCTGAGAGAATGTGCTCAGGTAACCCATAGAGTCAGAAGATATACTGGAAAAAGAGACAAGCCAATTCTGGTGTGGATGGAAGTTTAGGGAATGATGTAAAATGAGTCATTTTGAAGAACTCATCCACCACAACCCAAATAGAAGTACAGCCATTAGAGAGGGGTTGGCCAGTGACAAAGTCCTTGGCTTCATAGGTCCAGGGTTTCACAAAGGCTGGCAATAGCTGTAACAGCCCCCAAGGGTGAAAGTGGGAGCTCTTATTAACTGCACAATTAGGACAGGACCTACATAGCGCTTCACATCGCTCCTTACTTAAGGCCATCAGTAGTGACAAAGAAGCAGTTCCATGAGCTTGATATTCCCAGGGTGGTCTGCAAGGTGAGAATTGTGGGCTTATTTAAGTACTGTCTCCTGCAGGCATTTGGGGATTACCATCTTCTCAGTGAGACCAATACTGCTGCAGCAATCACGATTCTTGCCGGGTCAATGATGTGGCGAGGGATTTCCATAACATTCTCTGTTTTAAAGGACCATGAAAGAGCATCATCCCACTGGTTCTTCTCTGTTAGATAATATCTGAGTTCGAAATCGAAGCGGTTAAAGAATAAAGACTACTGGACCTGACATGGATTTAAGTGCTGGGCCTATTGGAGATACTGTAAATTCATATAATCCATGAAGATCATAATTGGGTGTTAAACTCCCTCCAATAGAAGGCGCCACTCCTCCAAAGCAAGTTTTACTGCTAGGATTCTCTGTCCCCAATGGTATAACTCTTTTCCATGGGGGGTGAAAAGAAGAAGCAAGGTATGAGGGTTCCTTAATTGTTGTGTTGAGCAAGGACAGTTCCTATCCCAGTAGCAAAGGCATCTACCTCCACAATAAAGGGTATAAACGGATCTGGGTGTTGGAGACAGGGGACTCTGAGGAATGTTTGCTTGAGATGACAGAAAGCTTTGATTACCTCTTCAGACCACTGTCTGGTGTAGGTGCCTTTCTTTGTAAGAGCAGTGAGAGAGGTAGCCAGAGAGTAGTATCCATGCACGGATTGATGGTAATAATTGGCAAAGCCAACAGGTTGGGGCCAATCTTGAATGGCCTTCATTTTCTCTGGGTCCATGCAGAGACCATACTGGGAGATAATGTAGCCCAGGAATGGCAGTTCAACCTACTTGAAATCGCTGTGATACCTTTTGGTACAAAATAAGAAATAAATATTCCATGAGACTTTCACAGTGATACGACTCATAGATGATATCCTACTTCCCTTTTAACTATATTTATTGGGGTATATATATCTCTGCTCCTGCTTGCTTCTGCTATATACATTCTGGGCATTAAGAAAATCTTATACCAAATACTTCAAAGATGTAAAAAAAAGTACTTTTATCTTTGATGGGACAAGTTCATTTACTTATAATGGTAGTTTTGCCAGTTTTTGTATCCTTTTCAGGGCACAACCTGTTCTAACTAATAAGAATCTTTTCTTGGAAAAGGACTTTGAAATTGCACAGTTTTTCTGGCCTAGAAAAAACTAGTCAAGTAGGACTGAAAACCCACAAGTTATGGTAGTTTTAGATAGGCTGATGGGTCTGGCATTTCAGGTCTTAGTATTTTGCTGCACATTTGCAGGATGCATTTTAATGGTTTACTACAGAAGGAAATATGATAGTGGCACAAATAGAGAAAGATTGCAAAACATCTTATGGATGGCTCATTATGTGGATATTAGGATTTGTATAATATTTAATCATACATAATACTTGTTTGATTTGCAAACATTCTCTGCAGAACATTTGTGAAATTGAATGAATCTGGCTCCTTTCCAATAGCTTCTTACACATTAATTCTTTCAGAGTGTGGAAGGGAGGTGTTTGAAAGAACAGTAGATTGTTAAGTTTAATGACGCTCTCAGTTTTAAGTAAGTTGCTTAACTGTGATGAAGACAGGTCAACAGTTCTTTTTCTTTCAGTAACTTAGTAAATGACAGCAGATAAAAGACCAAAATGGCCCATCCAATCTGCCCAGTGGAGATTCGTCCACTTTAGAAATTCTGCTATGCAATCCCCCCTACATCATGATTTTTTATATGAACTTTCAACCCTTTTCCTAACCTGACCTCCATATCTACCCCAAGTGTAACCCCTGGGCACGACAGATCCTTTAGCTGACACTCAGGGCCACATAAGTAAAGAGAGGCAGACCCTTTTTTCAAACAATTCCTCTTCAATCTCTCTCTCTCTCCACGGATAGCATTTACATTCTGAGTTCTAGGGCTCCTAATGGGATGGAATAATAAATTTCATGGCCCTTTTGAAATAGTACAGTGCTAGTTCCACTCCGTTCTTGTAAACAGCACTAATAATAAACAGTCTTTTCAGCCACATAACACACGAAGAAGTACGGTGGTTTCCAGCTTCGTTTACTAATGGTTGAGCAGATGACCGAAGAATATTTGCAGCTTCGTTCTTTGTTCAAAATAAAGTCAATAAATAATAGGACAGTAGAAAGATTAATGAATTTGTGACCTTACTTCTGTAGCAAAGTATCTTAATTCCTTGGAAACACTTTTATTGATACTTTCTCTTTCCCAATTACTCAGATTTCTTAGATCTCCGCAGATTGTGTTACGATTCCTCCTGTAGCTGTGCCACAGGAGGCATCTCACCTGTTCTGGAGGCCACTCCGAAGCTAGGGTCTCACCTATGAACTATCCAGGATTTGCTCCAGGGCCTGGGAGGCCTTCGAGGTCCTTGGGGCCTGCCTGAGGCTTGCTTGGGTCTGTATGGACTTCCTGGTTTGGGCCTCGCCCTTTTCCCTAGGGGCCGGCCCGCAGCACTTCTCCTCAGTTATAGGGCCAGCTAGGTGTGGCCCATCCAAACTCCTCCCAGGGAGTTGTCTGTCTACAGCAGTATAAAAGGATCTTCATTTCAGTTCCTGTTGGCCTTTGGATTGAGTCTCACAGTCGTCTGTGCTCCTTCATCAATCCAGGTCATCCGTGGTCTTCTCTTGTTTTGATGGCTCCATGTCCTGTGTCTCTGCCTGTTTCCTTGATGTTGGTTCCTGATGTTCCAGCTCTTCCTGATGTTTTGTTTCCTGTGCTCTTGAGCCTTCTTGTTCTGCCAGCTTCTTGGTTCTCCGAGTGACGCGTCTTCGTCATTGGAGTTGCCTGCAGTGGATTCATGTCCTGCACTCCTGAGCCTTCCTGTCCTGCCAGCCCTTGTGGTTCTCCGGATGACACCAGCTCCGTCATCGGAGTCTCGCCTTGGCTGGATTCCTTCCTGCACTCGTCCCGCTCTCCACGTAGTCCGTGACCAGCCTCCTCAGGCTGTGTAGGGGGCGCAGTGGGACAGGGTAGTCCGCGACCAGCCAATTGGGTACGCCCGTGAAGGTGGGCTGTGTAGGGCGCCCTGAGAGACAGCGCCAATGTCTACCTTCCCTGCTTCTTGCCTCGTCTGTGATGTCTTCGCATCAGCCCTCGTCTGTGATGTCTTCTGTGTTCCAAGGACTCCATCCGCCCTCGTTCTCTGTCCGGCCTGCCTCCCATTGCCATACCCAGCGGCAGGTCCGAAAGGGCTTGGAACGGTCGGAGGACTGTTCATCAATCAACATTGCGTTGTTGGTTGTCCAGGGTGTGCAGGTCCGGTTGAGGGTCGGACCTTGTTCCCTAGTCCTTGCTTCAGCCATGTTTTGCCTTGTTACCCATGCTCGCACCAGCTCACCTCCCGCGGTGTGGCTTAGGGCTCCTCCCTGGGTCATGCCGTGGCCCAACGGCTCACAACCCTGTTTGAGAGATGACCGCGCCTCCGTGCCTCGGAGAGTAACGGCCATCGGAGGTCACGCTCGTAACAGATTGAATATAGTTCAGTCCTCTTTTAGACTCCCAGTTTGATCCCAGCTTTTCCCCACTGTAGGGTGGTTAGAATAATGTCCCAATATGGAAATTAGAACACAATCCCAGTTACCTCTCCAGAAGTCTTCTGGAATATTTTAGATCTCCTATTTAGTACCAAATGGGCACTTTCCTCTCAAGTACCTCCCACTTGAGTCAGCAGCAGACACATTTCTTAATACCTTCTGTTGGGGAGCGCTAGGAGAGTGATCCCACTCCTGGGAGATGTGTGTCCTTGAGCCATGGCTCGACCCCAGAGGAACTCTGAAGAAGTGCCGCGGGAGGCGTGGCATGCCTGAGCATGGGCTGGACGGGAGCAAGGCTGGAGTGGTGACTGGAAGACAGGCCCTCCTCCAGACCTGCACGCTTCAGAAGACCCAACAACGCAATGTTGGCCTAGTGAACAGTCCTCCGACCGTTCCCAGCCCTTTCGGACCTGCCGCAGGGTACGGCATGAAGCGGCAGGCCGGATGGAGGCCAGGGCAGCGAAGACTGGAACATGGATGCAGACGAGACTCAGAAACGAGGTAGACTCAGGCAGAGACAAGGATTCAGGAACGAGGTACTGGAAGTGCAGCCGTAGACTCAGGAACGAGGTACTGAAAGTAGAAACGTAGACTCAGAGACAAGGTACTGGAAGTGCAGACGTAGACTCAGGAACAAGGTACTGGAAGTAGCGATGTGGACTCAGGCACGAGGTGCTAGAGATGCAGACGTAGACTCAGGAACGAGGTACTGGAAGTGCAGACGGAGACTCAGGAACAAGGTACTGGAAGTAGCGATGTGGACTCAGGCACGAGGTGCTAGAGGTGCAGACGTAGACTCAGGAACGAGGTACTGGAAGTAGAGACGTAGACTCAGGCACAGACGTGCTCAGGAATGAGATATGATGCATACAAGAGACTCAAGGGCGAGGTACTAGACTGGCAGCATGAAGCACCCTACACAGCCCGCCCGTGGGGCTGGTCAGGGACCACGACATGGGCTGCCGCAGGATACCAGGCTTTCAGAAAGTTCAGGAACAAGGTAAGGGCTTCTTGGAGGCTCAGAAACAAGGTACATGGCTTGCATCACGAAGCGCCCTACTCAGCCCGCCCGTGGGGCTGGTCACGGACCACGACCTGGCTTGCCGCGAGGTACCAGGACATTTTGAAGAAACAGGAGCAAGATACTAGCTTTCAGGAGATTCAGGAACAAGGTAAGGGCTTCTTGGAGGCTCAGAAACGAGGTACATGGCTTGCATCACGAAGCGCCCTACTCAGCCCACCCATGGGGCTGGTCACGGACCACGACATGGCTTGCCGCAAGGTACCAGGACATTCAGAAAGTTCAGGAACAAGGTACACATCAGGGCTGGTACAGCAGGCAGACATCACGACTGGAACAGCAGGCAGACATCAGGACTGGACGAGGAGCTCCGACAGAGAACAAGGAACACAGGACCTTGCAGAAGTGCTGGAACACAGACAACTCCTGGAGCAAAGGATAGGAGGATCCCAGGAGTGACCAACTCCTTGCGAAGGCAAAGATAGACTGGACGCTGAGCCCTTTTGTAGGGCTGATGAGGACAACGCCCAGGGAGGAGTCAGCAGGGGGCCACACCTGGCTGGCCCTTGAAGAGGAGCAGAGAGGTGCGCGGCCACGCCCTAGGAAGCTGGAGAGAAGAGCTGGAAGCTGGTGGCATCCTCCCGGCCACATGGAAAATCCAAGGAGGCCAGGCAGGCAGTGGGGCAGCCCTGCCCTGAAGGTGGAGAGGTGGCAGGCTGCTTTAGCGGCTCCCAGCCGCGAAGACTGAAGCAGGAAGGCAGAAGTGAGGTAAAGCTGGTTGCAGGGAGAACAGAGAGCTGCAGGCACCAGCAGGGACGGCTCCCTGCCGGGCGAGGACCCAGGCTGAAGCAGGCACCGGCAGGGACGGCCTCCCTGCCGGGTGAAGGCCCCGGGAAGCCTGCAGAGCGTCGGGGAACACCGGAGCGGAGGCAGCTGACCCAGCCGCATGGGAGAGCTCCCGGTGGCCCAACCCTGCCGCGCAGGGCTGGAGGCAGCCGGAGAGGAGCCCGGCGATGGCGGCAGGCCTGCCGCGAAGAGAAGAGCATCAGCGACCCGACTGGCTGCGTGCAGGTAAGGGCCTGCCCGCGCTCCTCGCGGGCAGGATCACAACACCTTCAGCTCCTTTTGTTTTCTGCAATGGGCAAAACTCACCTCCAAGATGATTTCTTCAATCTTCAGATTCTTTCATAGTGAAAGAAACTTCTCTCCCAACATAGGGAATACTGAGTCCCTGCTACCAAGGATACTCAGCTGCAAAGAATAAGAATAGAATTTAACTCCAAAAGGGGGGAAATCAAACAGAGACATGAAGGGTGAAAAAACTTCCTTGTCTCCCCAGCCAAGGAAATAGTCCAAAAACAGTTAAGTTAAAGTTGAAACTGCTCTGCATCAGGTCACTGTCAGGCCCATCCTCAAGCTAGGGTGAGAGAACATAGTAGAAATTGTATTTTATTTATTTATTTATTTATTTGCAGTTTTTATATACCGACATTTGTTTAGTAACCTCACATCGGTTCACAGATAACAGAAACATTGCAGCTGTGCGAACTAGAAATCTCATAAGAACATGCCATACTGAGTCAGACCAAGAGTCCATCAAGCCCAGCATCCTGTTTCCAACAGAGGCCAATCCAGGCCATAAGAACCTGGCAAGTACCCAAAAACTAAGTCTATCCCTTGTTACTGTTGATAGTAATAACAGTGGCTATTTTAATGATCTACTTGCTAAATTCATGGAGTATCCCATAGTCCTTGTATTATCCAAAAGAGTAAATAACTGATTCACATTTACCCATTCAAGTCCTTTCATGATTTTGTAGATCTCCATCATATGCCCTCTCAGCTGTCTCTTAAGGGCTTGTTACTGTATTGACCAGGAATCAAACCCATGACTCCCATGGGGCAGGCTAGAATTCTACCACTAAACCACCAATGCGCCATAACAGCTTTGTGAGACTTTCCTCACGCCAAATGATGACAAATCTTCACCAAGGTGTACTGTGCAGTTTGTACATCTCACTCTGCATGTCAAACTGGCCCCTAAACCCTAAACCATCACCAAAACCTCACCTTGAGCTATTAGCTGTCCCTCCTATAGCCATATAAATAGTTGAATACTGTAAAGGCCTCCCCAGAGGCTTGCTTTCTCTCTCTCTCTTTACTCCACTCCCTCTCCCCTCTCCCTCCCCAAGCCCAGAAATGGCCAAAATGCAATTTGCAATATTTATCACAAATTGCGTTAAGGCCATTTCGGGCATATCGCACAGCTTAACGCCAGGAAAAAAGGTATAAAACCATGTGATAGCATGCGTTATGCTATTGCACAGTGCAATATTGCCCCTCATTTTAATTAATCCCACCCAAACCCCTCCCCAATCCCACCCCTTCTAAAAATTTGCATTCACACCATGTGATAATATGATTATCACATGCATTATGGCATTAACACATGTGTTAACGTGTTATTGCATGCTTTTACACCATAAGGCATTTTGATGAATGACCCTATGAGTTAGAATGTTGTAAAGAAAAAGAAAATTCCAACTTTCACTGAAATTAAAGATATTTTGCATAAACATTATAAGAAAAGAAATGTTTCTATCAATCTATCAGATTTTGTAACCAGTAAGTAGTGAAACGTATGACAAGCTAAAAGAGAATTTGGAAAAACAATTTAATATTTTAATAGATTAAGTGGATTGGCAAGAAATTAAGAAAAATACAAATTGCATCTTATCTAATATTTATCATAAAATGATGTAATACAAATTTAGGCCTAGATTTACTAAGCTGCAATAAAGTGATATTGCAAGTTAAAAAGCTTTTAACATGCGCTAAATGCGTTAAATGCTGTTTATTGTGCGATTTTGCCATAACACCTCATGATAGAACAAAAGATTTTCTTCCTCTATGGAAATAAAATGATTAATTGTATAGGGGATCCCACCACGATAGCGTTAAACACTCAGGGTTCAGGGGAGCCCATAGGGGTCACATCCTAATATCTCAAAACCATGTAAATACAAATTGCGGTGGGATCCCCTATACAATTAAGCTTCACAAGAAGCCCCAACGTTCTTCTTTCAGCAGTACTCTATATCACAAATTGGAGACACCTCACTCTGTAGTGCTGGTTTGAAATACTGCCACACATCAGTGTCTGGAGACGCCAGTTGCAGTGCCTGTTTCATTACATTGCGAATAATTAGTTTGGGCTTCAGTCCTTCCCGACTGAATGGCAAAACCCGGTCCATGTCAGGAGACCGAAATCTATCTCACCTTAATTCTAAACTCACAATAAAGGATGGAACTGCTTGACACCAACTTTATTGATCAAACTTTTTATTTGAACTCCAAGGACCCTCACATCCCTAGCACTATACTGTTCTTATATGGTGAATTTATTTCACAAGCCAACAGGAGTAAACTCATCATGAAATGTCAAACTTAACTTATGCAGAATTTGCAGCTCAAGAGTAGATGACAAAAAGTTGCTTTCTGATTATTCAGAAAGGAGCTTTTTGTCATCTACTCCTAGGCTGTATATTCATCAGTAATCCTTTATGACTGGCTGATTTCTAGATGTGGAATGAGATAGTAATTAACGCATTTATAGTATAGTCGATGTTCATTTACATCACTAAAAATTACTATCATAATTGGTGAGAACAGGTACCAAATTGACAGCACTAGAAGAAGCCAAGAACCGAATATTTAGAGGTACTCTCTAACTCCTATGAGAGAGTGTCTCAGAACTAGGCTAAGACACACTAGTGAATAGAAAAATAAACTACAAATGTACACTATTTGTATATAAGACACATATAAAAGCTTGGTCTTCACAGAATTAGAATATAAATAATTCAAATGACCATATTTCCTAATTTTTTAACTATTTTTGTAATATATAATCTTTCAAACTTTGTCTTCATTGAATTTTTGCAGAAACAAGGAAAACAATAGGAAAGGGTGCATATGCTTCATCTTTTTGTTTGTTTTTCCTCACTACTCTTTGTGCACAAGTCCCACTAGATGATGCAGATGAGTGTTAGAATTTCATGGACAACAAAATTACCATTTGTGTAAAGTATGACAGTGTTTCCAGATACACTGAAATATTGAGAATGCAGAACACCTCCTTCTAAGCAAACAGAACCAGGCAAACAATGCGTTAGGTATCGTGGTTTGACATATACTGTAACTTTACTTTGGCGTAGAGGAGCAGCCTAAAGGTTAGTGCAGTGGGTGGGAAACCAGGGTTCAAATCCCACTGCCGCTCCTTGTGACCTTGGGCAAATCACTTCACCCTGCATTGCCTCAGGTACAAACTTAGATCATAAGTTCACTGGAGACAGAGAAATACCTGGATGTAATCTGCTCTGAAGTGCCTAAATAAATAAATACCTTTAACTAATTAATGAATATCCCAAGGATATAGCTGCTATTTAGGTACATTGTCACACATTTTATCAAGATATATAGATGGATACCCTAGCCTCTCTCTCATATGTTAAGGGTTAGATTTTCAAAGCAAGCTAGCCTCTTAACTGTATTGTTAGGTGACTAGATGAGTACCTGTGAAAATCTAGCCCCTGATATGCGTGCCTGAGCTTGAGAACCAACATGGAGATGACAACTGACCCAGAATCCTCCGCTATCTTAGCCTTTCTGGCTATGTGAACTTCAAATGTCCTACTGAGCCTGACCTGCAGGAATTCCAAGGATAACTGGACAGCAGTTGAAGCTGGCTGACACTTTGTGATGCCTAATTATAGGGTCACAAAAGCAGAAGGAAACGGTTGGAACTTCAGGCTAGACCAGCACTACAGGGGCATCTGTAAACACAGCCTAAGATGTGTTAATTGCCCTGACCAGCAAGATTTTAACAGAACAAAAGACTGTCTAAAGAGTGATGGTAAATAGGCCCCACCTTGGATAAATAACCAGGGTATTTTAGGGATAATCTTATCATGCTGTTGACATGACAATCAATGTAAATTATTCTCTGGGTAGTCACGCACTCTTAGAATTTCTAACCTAGTACTATATTGTATTTTACCTATAAAAGAAGGATCAATTCATGTATACAATGAGATGCTGGTGGTCTGTTTGTCAGAGAAAGGGCATCCAGCATCTCCCAAGAATACTTATATTGATCAATAAAAAATTATACTTTCTACAAAATCTAAGTGTTCTTGTATCCATGGATATAAGCGTCATAAAGAATGGCTTGGCGCTTAACACTCTGCAGAATAATTTAGATTTTACCTCTTGAATGATCCTGGAAGTGGTCAGGAATGGGGGGGGAGGGGGGAGGGGGAGGCAGGGAGAAATTTGGTTGACTAACACTACTTTTTTAGCCCTAGCCAGTTAACTTAGCTGTCTATCACTGTGTGCAGGGATAGGTGGCTTAAATCTAGTTGTTTAAGATCCTACCAAGAGAGAAGAGGCCAACTAAAGATAGCCGACTAACTACAGATAACTGGCTCACTACCACCAGTTAATTTTAGATGAATATTCAACCACAAATCAGCCAGTTAAATGTCTGAAAATTCTTCTAAAGTTAGATGACTATTTAGATGCTGAGCAGTTTTCAGAAAATCTGCCCCTAAGTGATTAAAGACCATGAGTATGACTTGCCAGTACTGTTTAGTTATTTAAATTCATTTAACTTCTGTTTGGTTGAGAGTATGTGGTAGAGGTTCTCATAAAGTATTAAGCTCATACCTACATTAGTCTGCCTGAATTTTCTCTAAGAACAGAAAGGCATGAACATTTACTTTCTCTCCAAGATTACCCACATATGTTTTTGTCAGCCAGTTCTAAGGGAGCACTGGGGTGGGCATATTAATTTCTTGCCATCTTGCTCATGAAGTGCTTCTTCAAATCACAGATCCTTGTGGTCGATTCTTAGTAGTAGCCTATGGGTACATGATCAATCAAACTGATTGACAGGTGAGATAAGGGTGACAGCAGCCAATCATCGTTCACTTCCTGTCTAAGCCCCACCCACTCCCCATAGAAGTGAATGGGGGCGTAGCCACATCCTCTCACCTCCTCCTGCCCTCAACCACACCCCTGGCCACACCCCTCCCACCCATGATCACGCCCCTAGCTCCACCCCAGACCCCACCCATGCTCCTCCCCCATTAAAAGTGAATGGAGAAGCCCCTCCCACACCCTGCTCCCAAACTAGCCCCTATGATGTCACTGGTGGCCCTGCCCACACCCCACCCCAAGCCACACCCCCTATGATGTCTCGGGTATGACATCGCCAGAAGTCTGCTCCCTCACCACCCCCCAAAAACACCCCCCCTAGAATGTCATCAGAAAGGGTCCTGATGCTTTTTTAATGACGACAGAATTAATGGACTCTGGCTGTTTTTGATGATCTCACCGGAAGTACAATCCAAAATCCCAAAATAATGCGACCCTAGAACATCAGCAGAAATGTTCCTAATGCTTTTTAATGATGACAGAACCGGAAGCTTTCTATTTAGCTGGAAGTATGCTTTTTCTAGCCCTCCTCTGTTTTTAAAAGTTACAAGCGGTGAGGTGGCTGGAAAACTGTGGCTCATTCTGTAGACAAGAATTTGGTTTTCTTTTTAAAAAAAACAAGGGATTGCTTGGAAGGTGGTGAACTGCATGAACTGCATGCAATGTATTTTACACAGGCACGATCAAAATTTGCAAGACCGGAGTAGTCTATGGGTACGCTGTCACTCAAACCCCCAAGCCAAACCCCCTCAATGATGTCATGGGTATAACTTCACCGGAAGGCCACCCCTCACCACACCCCCAAAAACACGCCCCCCCCCCCCTAGAAAGTCAGCAGAAATGTCCCTGATGCTTTTTTTTTTTTTTAATTTTCTGTTTATTAAATTTTTAAACTTTAACAAAAGCATTATTACACACTTTAAATCCAGGCAAGGCTTTTACAATTATTCAGCCAAAGAAATCAGACAATTTATAGTCAATACAATAGTAAATCTTAAATTTGCACATTACTTAACCGGCAATAAACAATTTATCAACACTGCAATCACTAACCTCCCTGCCTGTTTACTATGCAATGAGGAGAACAAAACTTTAGACTGGAGCAATATATTCTTACTAACAAATATTAAGGAAAAAGAGAATAGCAGGTTTATCTAAATAGTGCCGGTACTATTAAGCGGGTCAGTTCCTGCTAGAGATGTGAATCGTGTCCTCAATCATCTTAACGATCAATTTCGGCTGGGAGGGGGAGGGAATCGTATCGTCGCCGTTTGGGTGTTTAGAGTATCGTGAAAATCATTAAAATCGTGAAGCGGCACACTAAAACCCCCTAAAACCCACCCCCGACCCTTTAAATTAAATCCCCCACCCTCCCGAACCCCCCCCAAATGCCTTAAATTACCTGGGGGTCCAGCGGCGGTCCGTAGCTAAATCGGGGGAAGGGGGAGGGCAGGAAAACCAGCACACTAAAACACCCTAAAACCCACCCCGACCCTTTAAATTAAATCCCCCACCCAAATGCCTTAAATTACCTGGGGGTCCAGCGGCGGTCCGTAGCTAAATCGGGGGAAGGGGGAGGGCAGGAAAACCGGCACACTAAAACACCCTAAAACCCACCCCCGACCCTTTAAATTAAATCCCCCACCCTTCCGAACCCCCCCCCCAAATGCCTTAAATTACCTGGGGGTCCAGCGGCGGTCCGGAACAGTCTCCTGCAATTGAATCGTGTTGTCTTCAGCCGGCGCCATTCTGCGCCGCCATTTTGCAAAATGGTGGCGCAAAATGGCGGCGGCCATAGACCAACACGATTCGACTGCAGGAGGTCGTTCTGGACCCCCGCTGGACTTTTGGCAAGTCTTGTGGGGGTCAGGAGGCCCCCCCAAGCTGGCCAAAAGTCCCTGGGGGTCCAGCGGGGGTCCGGGAGCAATTTCCTGCCGCGAATCGTTTTCCGTACGGAAAATGGCGCCGGCAGGAGATTGACTGCAGGAGGTCGTTCAGCCGGGGTTCACCCCGGCTGAACGACTGGGATTAGGTGGGTTCTTTAGTAGTTATTATAAGCAATATTCTCATATTTTGGTAGCTCCCTTGACTGATAAATGTAACTGTATCAGGGAAGGGGGCTCTTTTCAGTGAACTCTAATGTGGCTGGGATTTCGGTCATAGTGAAACCAGATAGAGATCCTTCTCTTTGTGGATAATACAGACCGATCTTTCCGATTGATTTAGACCTTAAGATTCCGGCAAGGGTTCTTTCTGAAAGGATGAATATGATTTTACCCTCATTGGTCCATCCTGACCAAGTAGGTTTTATACTTGATAGTTTGGCGGCAGCTAATGTCCGCAAAATTGTCGATCTCATTGGGTGTGTTAACAAAGAACATATTCCGTCTATTTTGCTATCCATTGATGCCGAAAAAGCATTTGATATGGTGCATTTGTCCTTTTTATTCAAGACCTTAAGGAAAATGCATTTTAGATCTTTTTTCCTTCAATGGATAGGAAATTTATATGAATCCCCGCGGGCTACAGTTAAAATTAATGGAGGCTATGGAGACAGCTTTGGAATAGGAAGAGGTACAAGATAAGGCTGTCCCTTGTCCCCATTATTGTTTGCTTTATTTTTGGAACTTTTTACCACTAGAATGCTTATCTCCTCCCAGATTACAGAGGTTAGATTGGGAAACCTATATTTCAAGCTCTCTCTCTTTCTGATGATATCCTGTTTACGTTGACTGATCCATGTTTTCCATTAGCAGGTGTAATAGCTGAGCTAGGTCAATTCAGTGGTGTTTCAGGTTTCAAGGTAAACTTCGATAAATCTGAAATTTTGAATATTAATCTTGTATACACCATGGTCAGCAATATTAAGTGACAGTATCCCTTTAAATGGGACAAACACTCCCTTAAGTATTTGGGGGTTCATATAGGGGCTTGTGTGGCAGATTTATTTACTCTAAATTAATACTTTTTTGTTGAAGGCCATTGAAATATTTTTGGAGAAGTGGAATAGGGAAAGCTTTTCTTGGTTGGGACGTATAGATGTCATCAAAATGAATATTCTCCCCCGTTTTCTCTATTTCTTCACAACTCTCCTAATCTTTGTCTCCTCTGCCATACTATGTTCTTGGCAAAAGAAGATTTTTTATTTTATCTGGAGGACAAATCCACCAAGGATTGCCTGCTTAACTTTATTTCACCCTAAGTTGTGGGGTGGTTTAGGCGTCCCCAATTTGTTAGGGTACTTTGCTGCCGCCCAACTAGGAGCACTAGTAGACATGCATAGAAAGCTGTCTGTGAAACAATAGGTTTTGTTCAAGCAGGCCTTAGTGGGAGTAATGCCTCTGCCTGCCCTTCCCTGGCAGCCCCGGTTCTCCTGGTGACCACTGTGATATTTCCCGTTTACTTTGCAAAATACCATGCGAGTCTGGTCTCAGTGGAAGTCTTAATTGGTTGGTAATAGTTCTTATTTTTATCTCTCTATCTCTTTCCCAATACATCATTACCTGTTGGCTTACATTCTAAAGTATTTGAAATATGGTTAGATCTTGGCATTACTCGTGTTGATCACCTTTTCACCCAAGGTAACTTTTGAAATATTAACAAACTCTTGGATACGTATCAAATGGGGAATGTGGACTTTTTAGCCTATGCTCAAATCAGACCTTTTAGAGATTCTAAGAAGCAAGTTGCAACCTTGAGACAGACTAGATTCCTGATTGAAAATTAGTGTGAGCAAGCAGATAAATTGAGGGGCCTAATATAAAAAATGTACAGTCTTCTTAATGGCCAAATTTACGAGCCATTTAAGCATACACAAGCTTGGGATTCAAATCTGGGGAACCCTTTAAGCGCAGAAGATTGGGATCTAGCCTTTCTGTATACTGCCAAATGTTCTATATCTGCTAGCTTGCAGGAGCACTGCTACAAGATACTGTATCGCTGGTATTTGACACCAGCTAAGTTGCATTGGATTTTTCCTAATGTAGTGGATATGTGCTGGAGAAACTGTGGCCACACTGGCACCTTTTTCAACATATGGTGGCAATGTGAGGTGGTTGCTTCATTTTGGAAGTAATTCACGGATTAGACATCTCAATTATTGAGAGTGAGGGATGTTCATGATCCTTGTATTGAGAAGGCGGCCTCGAGAGGCCTTGCATGCTGTTGTATAGGCGGCCTCGAGAGGCCTTGCATTCTGTTACAATGGGTGTTTTAGTGTGCCCTTGGGCCTCAGCCCGACCCCAGATGAATCCAGGACTGAACCGAGGTTTGATGACGTGTCCCAGGATGGCAGAGACATGGTCTTACCCTCTGCCAGGCCTGCAAGCTCCCAGTGCCAACAACATAATGATGTTGGTAGGAGAACGGTCCTCCGACCGTTCCGAGCCCTTTCGGACCTGCCGCTTGGATCGGCATGGAGCAGCAGGCTGGCCTGAGGATGAGGGCAGATGGAGGCCTTGACACGAAGACATGACACCAAGGTTGATGCGACGACATCACAGATGAGGGTTGAAGCGAAGACATGACACCAGGGCTGTTGAAGACATGACAGCAAGGCTGATGCAACGGCATCAGAGACAAGATGAGGAACTTGACGAAGTCCAGACGAGACAAGAAGCTGGGCAGGTGGACATTGGCACTGTCTCTCAGGGCGCCCTACTCAGCCCACCTTCACAGGTGGACTCAATGGGCTGGTCGCGGACCACCCTGTCCTACTATGCACCCTACACAGTGCAAGGAGGCTGGTCATGGACCACGAGGAGAGCGGGACAAGCACAGGGAAGAATCCAGCTGAGGCAGAACTTCGACGATGGAGCTAGATGTCATCCGAAGCACCACAAAGGCTGGCAGGACAAGATGGTCCACGACCGGCAGAACAGAAGGCTCCAGAGCAAGAATGAACACCAAGGAGGGATAGAACACCAGGAAGCGAGATATCAGAAGATGAGACACCAGGACACCTGGTCGGGGACCTCAGGCAATGAAGACATGGCATGACGAGACGACTAGACGAGATGAGACGAGGAGCTCCACGAAGAAGACAGAAGACCTGACGGAGCTCTGGCAGGTAGGACCCTCCAGGACTGAAGACACTCCGATGCAAGGCAATGAGGAAGAGCAGGAACAGCCCTTTTATAGGGCTAGAAAGGAAATAGTCACTAGGTGGGGCCCAGGGCATATCCAGCCGTGGGCCCTTTAAATTCAGCAGAGAGGCGTGGCCGCACACCTAGAGGCAGGAAGGAAGCTGTGCAGGACCATGGACAGAGTTCCTGCACCGACGTCTGTGCGTAGCAGCAGGGCTGGGCCTGGAGACAGGCCCCGAAGACGGCAGTGGCTCCAGCCACTGCAGGAGGCCCCAGGGGCGGCTCCAGCAGTGGATCCAGGCCGGGGCTTGCTGCCTCCAACTGCGAAGACGATGAAGGCAGTGGTGGCATCCAGCCGCGAAGAAAGGCAGAGAAGTCCGTGGCTCCGGCCGCGGTGAAGAAGGCAAGGTGGTCAGCCTCCGGGCAGTGTGATAAAGGCAAGTCTGCGGCTCCGGCCGCGTTGAAGGCCCGACTTCAGCGGCTCCGTGCCGTGACAAGAACAGAAGGCAGCAACGTGGGTGGAAGGTGAGTGCCTGTTCACGGGGGGACCCACGGGCCACGGATCCTAACAGTACCCCCTCCTCAAAGACCCCCCTCCTCAAACCTCCCGTCAACAACTGGAGGGGAGAAGGTAACAGTCCATACCAAATAGAGGAATTCAAGGGTCCAAAAAAACGGAAGCTGGTAATTCCGGGGCCTGAGAGAACCAGGCAAGAAACATCAGAAACAGAAGAAGACAACGACAAGAGACCGAGAGAGCACGAGACCGAGGGAACATGAGACCAAGCGAGCGGTGACCGTGTGAACGGTGACCGCGCGAACAGTGACCGCGCGATTGACAAATAAAAAACACAAAAGAGGGAGCAAGGGGATGGACAGCAAGGGAATAGAGAGCAAGGGAACGGAGAGCAAGGGAACGGAGAGCGAAAGAGCGGAGAGCGAGGGAAACACATGAACGGAAGCAACAAACGGGAGCCAGCACAAAGGAATAACAACAGAGAACAGCACAAACAAGCAACAAACAGAAAACCAACAGCACAGACAAGACAAAAAAAACCCACAAGAAAACACCAAGATGACCTGGGGGGAGAGAACCCAGGGTGGGCAAACAAAACCAGCAAAACCAGGTGGGGTGCAGGTGCCTCCTGCAGGTCGAATAACCCCAAGCTGGCAAACAGGACAAAAAGTCTGGATGCAGGCGCCTCCTGCAGGTCATAAAAAAAAATCCAGACTGCTGGCGCCTCCAGCAGGTCGTATACACAAAGTCCTGAAAACATTTTTCAGTCCCAAAACCAGTCCAGGAACAAACAAGACTCTGAAGATGGATTTCAGGAACAAGGCGGATCCATCACCGGAACACATTACCGGACACATGGCCTTGCATTCTGTTGAGAAAGCGGCCTCGAAAGGCCTTGCATTCTGTTGAGAAGGCAGCCTCGAGAGGCCTTGCATTCTGTTGTATAGGCGGCCTCGAGAGGCCTTGCATTCTGTTACAATGGGTGTTTTAGTGTGCCCTTGGGCCTCAGCCCGACCCCAGACGAATCCAGGACCGAACCGAGGGTTGGCGACGTGTCCCAGGATGGCAGAGACACGGTCTTACCCTCTGCCAGGCCTGCAAGCTCCCAGCGCCAACAACATGATGATGTTGGTAGGGGAATGGTCCTCTGACCGTTCCGAGCCCTTTCAGGCCGCCTTCACAACACCTTGCTTTATTCTGCTTTTAATATT
This sequence comes from Rhinatrema bivittatum, assembly GCF_901001135.1. Taxonomy (NCBI): domain Eukaryota; kingdom Metazoa; phylum Chordata; class Amphibia; order Gymnophiona; family Rhinatrematidae; genus Rhinatrema; species Rhinatrema bivittatum. The sequence continues at coordinate 214,907,959 of NC_042621.1, read as the reverse complement.
CCAGTTCCTGGTCTTAATAAGCATTCTCAATGTCTCTGTCTCCAAGTGCTTATCGCAGCACATTGTAAATTGGCTAGATTCTGGAAATGAGTGAATGTACCTTCAGTTCCATTGGTAACCCAACGCTTACATAGCCACTATCACTTAGCTTATCTAACTGCTTTACGCCACAATCGATCATTATCTTTTGAGGCGATCTGGGACCCATTTGTAACTTGGTTTAAGGCCCACAGTCTGGCTGCTTAATATGTTATATTCTGCTGTTTGTCTTTCCAATACTTTCCCTTTTTCTTTCTTTCTAACCTTGTCTGAGGTATGATGATGTTTGGAGAGATGTTATCTGTATGGCTGAGTTTATTTTGCACTAATACTTTCTATACAGTTAGTTATTTACTTTTGAGCACTCGGAGTGCCGTTTCATACCACATAAAGAGACAAAAAAGAGTTGTAAAACACATTATTTGACATGTTGATTTGTTCTTTCAAATGCAGGGGGGTGGGCTTGGAGGTTTTTCTGGGGAAAAATGGATGTACGTTTGTTAATCTTCTTGCTGTACATGCTTTTTTCAGTATCATCCAATAAAAACTTTCAATTATAAAAAAAAAAAAATCATAAAAAGCTAAATGGTTAAGGATAATAACTGCCGCTCCTTGCAGGTTACCCCCATGCACCCTTTTCTTCATTTCCATGCTCTAGCCTTTAGGGATCCACAGTCTTTATCCCATGCCTTTTTTAATTTGCTTACTGTTTTTGTCCTCATCTCTTCCAGAAGGGCATTCCAAGCATCCATCACCCTCTCTATGAAGAAATATTTCCTGATGTTGGTTCTGTCATCCCCTCTGGAGTTTCATTTTGTGACTCCTAGTTCTACTGTCTGCTTTCCAATGGAAAAGGTTTGAAGCTCATGCATCATTAAAACCTTTCAAGTATCTGAAGGTCTATATCATATCTCCCCTGAACCTCCTTTCCTCCAGGGTGAACATATTTAGATCCTTCAGCCTCTCCTCAGAAGTCTTTGAATATAGACCCCATAATATTTTATTCAACCTTTTCAGGACAACCTCTGTCTTGTCTCTGTCCTTTTTACTATATGGTTGCCAGAACTGAATACAATATTCCAGGTGAGGCCTCACCAGGAACCTGTACAAGGGCATTATCACCTCCTTTTTTCTTACTGGTTATTGCTCTCTCTATGCAGCCCAGTATTCTTTTGGTTTTAGCTATTGCCTTGCTATATTTCTTCGCTGACTTCAGATTGCCAGACACTATCACCCCTAGGTCCCTCTTCCAGTCCATGCACATTAGACTTTCACCCCCTATCACATACAGCTCTTTTGGATTACCGCACCCTGGAAGTATGACACTGCACTTCTTAGCATTGAATCCCAGCTACCAAGTGTTCGATCACTATTCAAGCTTTTTAAATCACTTTTCATTCTCTCTACTCCTTCAGGCATGTCCACTCTGTTGCAGATTTTAGTATCATCTGCAAATAGACAAACTCTACCTTCTATCTCTTCCGCAATGTCACTCATAAAGATATTGAACAAAACTGGTCCCAAAACTGATCCCTGTGGCACTCCAATTAATACCGTTTTCTCTTCAGTGTAGGTTCCATTAACCATTACATGCTGTCTCCTGTCAGTCAACCAGTTTGTAATCCATTCCACCACCTTGGTACAGACTCCCAAGCTTCTCATTTTATTCATGAGCCTCCTGTGCGGGACCATATCAAAAGCTTTGCTGAATTCCAAGCACTATTCCCTGACCCAGTTCTCTAGTCGCTCAATCAAAAAAAATCAATCAATTTTCTTTCCCACCTTTTGGATGTTCTCAACCAGATCTCTGTTGTTCTTCTCTTTGAGTCGGATGTCTGTAGCCCATACCAATGTAAATGGAAGCACCATCCTCTTTTTTTTTTAGGACAGCCCATAATGCAAGGGTGGCCAGCTCTAGTCCTTAAGAGCCACAAACAGGCCAGATTTTCAGATATCCGCAAGAAATATGGATGAGATAGATTTGCATACAATGGAGGAAGTGCATGCATATCCCTCTCATGAATATTCATTGTGGATATCCTGAAAACCTGGCCTGTTTGTGGCTCTCAAGGACTGGAGTTGGCCACTCCTGCCATAATGTTTCTTCCCTATCCTACATGCCTTGCATTTCAGTTGCTTGGATATTTTTTTACATAAAGAACAACTCTTGCCCCTTTTCTGTCTTCTCTGTCCTTCCTTATCCAGTTATAGCCTGGGATGTCTGTATCACAGTCATGAGACTCAGTGAATTAGGTCTCTGTAACAGCAACTATGTCCAAGTCCATGTCCACCATTAAGGCCTGTAGGTCTGGGATTTTATTGCCCAGACTACGAGCATTTGTGGTCATTGCTTTCTAACGTTTTTTTCCCCTTGGCTTGCTGCTCTTCCTAGTCACCTTTTCTGCTATTTTGAGCTGATTGATTTTGTTTTCTCCTCCCAATTCCTGTATTGCTTGGGGGTGATATGGCAATTTCATGGCCACTTCTTGCCACCCCCACCCTCTAGTTTAAATGCCTGATAATGTATTTCTTGCTTAGCATCCTCTTTCCTACCAAGGCAAATGAGGACCATCCTTACTGTGCAACCTTTCAGTGCTCCACACACGGTCCCAGCTTCCAATGTATCCAAAACCACTTGCTTTACACCATACTTTGAGTCAGAAATTGAAGTTATCTATAGCAGAGCCTTTTCTTCACCTTTCCATGAATGGTAATACTTCTGTAAAGGCAATCATCTTTGCCATGTGTCTAAGTGACTTCTTTAGATTTTGGAAATCTTTCTGTACTACAAGGAACCATTTCTAGCAAAGTCATTAGTCACCAGATGAATAACATTGATATCGGAGACTCTAATTTCTTCTATAATTGAAAATAAGTAAGGTAATAGGAAATCAATTCACAACATAATCCAAACATGGATTGATTTCCTATTAAAAACATAGGAACATAAGAACATGCCATACTGGGTCAGGCCAAGGGTCCATCAAGCCCAGCATCCTGTTTCCAACAGTGGCCAATCCAGGCCATAAGATCCTGGCAAGTACCCAAAAACTAAGTCTATTCCATGTTACCATTGCTAGTAATAGCAGTGGCTATTTTCTAAATCAGCTTAATTAATAGCAGGTAATGGACTTCTCCTCCAGGAACTTATCCAATCCTTTTTTAAACCCAGCTATACTAACTGCACTAACCACATCCTCTGGCAACAAATTCCAAAGTTTAATTGTGCATTGAGTGAAAAAGAATTTTCTCCAATTAGTTTTAAATGTGCCACATGCTAACTTCATGGGAGTGCCCCCTAGTCTTTCTATTATCCGAAAGAGTAAATGACAACACCTCTTGAACACTTTTTACTTTTGTAGCTGCTCCTTTCAGGTTTTTTTTTCTAACAATTTTTCTAATTTTATCAAAGTTTCCCTTTTGAAAGTTTAGTACGAGAGCCGTGGATTTGCTTACTGTCCCCCTTCCAGTCATTAATTCAAATTTGATCATATTATGATCACTATTGCCAAGCGGCCCCACCACCTTTACCTCTCTCACCAAATCCTGTGCTCCACTGAGAATTAGATCTAAAATTACTCCCTCTCTCATCGGTTCCTGAACCAATTGCTCCATAAAGCTATCATTTATTCCATCCAGGAACTGTATCTCTCTAGCGTGTCCTGATGATACATTTACCCAGTCAATATTGGGGTAATTGAAGTCTCAAACAACAGGTGGGAACACCGGTACCACATTTTTACATTGCCTTTATGAAGGTGTCAGCAAGCTTGTCACTGTGTTTCATCTGAAACCAGCCGGTCTTCTCTATCATTCACCTTCAATTGAATTTATTCAAAAAGACTTAAGTTGGTTTTTTTTAATTTTTATAAAATCATCACAGTCCAGGATTTATCAAGCGCCCTACACGGCCGTGTTTCACACACGTAGTGTTTCTTCAGGGGCATTTGACCAAAAACATTTTTAACTTATCTGTAAAAAACAAAAACTAATTTCAATAAAGTGTAGAAAATCATCAATAATAAGACAGCGATACTTAGCTTATGTGAGGGGCTACCATTCTCAACTGGACCATCGTCTCAGCCGTCTTGCAGTCAGAATGGAGGAACCGAGGCCAACGAGAGCGTCTCTTTAAATATCTTGTTGATGCCGAGAACGGGAAGAGGACGTCACTCTATGCAAATGGGGATATCCAGACAGACATGACGTAAAGTAGATGACGGAAAAAATACCTCCTCGACCAAAAATCTCTAAACAATGTATCTTAACTGAGGAAGACATGCAAATCTAACTCACAGGTCGATACAGTAACGTGCGGTTGAAGATTTCCCGTCTGTAACAAGCTGGGAGCGCACAATACAGACGAGTAAGGCGATCCAGCGATACAGTCTCCAGTTTCACGCGTCCGTAGCGCTTCTTAAAATAGACACATAACCCTTTCCACACGCAGCATGTATATGATGTGTAAATGAACGAATTAGCTGTATAATGAAGGAATTAGCTATTCCCCTCCGATACTGTAACGGGCGCTGATATTATCTCCTTAGTAACCCGCTGTTTTGCCGCGGCCTTAACGTGTTAGTTTACCGCCTCCCCCTAGTAGGTGTTAGGACTGTGAGTCTTGTAACAAATCCATCGACACCACTTAAGATACTCAAACACAATAAAAAACAATTTAAAAAAAAAGTGATAAAGAGATGATCGAGAAAATGTAATGCTGGGGGACACATAACACCTGTCAGAAAAAAAAATAATTTTAAATACCTGTCACTTTCCGAATCATGCGGTCATCCAGGCAGCGGCGGGAGCCGGACGGCCGCGTGGGTCCAGGCAGCCGGCGGCGGGAGCCGGGTGTTCGATCGAGGCCACGGGTGGATGGGCGCGTGTTTAATCGAGGCCGCGGGGGCGGGTGGGCACGCGTTGGTTTTAGGCGGGCGGCGGCAGCGGGATCCGGGTGGGCACGTGTTCAATCTAGGCCGCGGGCCGGGTCGCACAGGTGCGCATTCATTCAGGCGGAGGGAGCCAGTGGCGAAAGCGGCCTCCGGCAGCCCCCACCGGCAGTGAATGAATGCGCGCCTGTGCGACCCGTGCGATTCGGCGCTCAAGGCGTGACGTCACGGCATGTGACTGCCTTGAGCAGTCACATGCCGCCATTTTGCGCCGCCATTTTGCAAAATGGCGGCGCAGAATGGCGCCGGCTGAAGACAACACAATTCAATTGCAGGAGGCCGTTCTGGACCGCCGCTGGACCCCCAGGTAATTTAAGGCATTTGGGGGGGGGGGGGTTCGGGAGGGGGGGGGATTTAATTTAAAGGGTCGGGGGTGGGTTTTAGTGTGCCGGTTTTCCTGCCCTCCCCCTTCCCCCGATTTAGCTACGGACCGCAGCTGGACCCTCAGGTAATTTAAGGCATTTGGGGGGGGGGGGGTTCGGGAGGGTGGGGGATTTAATTTAAAGGGTCGGGGGTGGGTTTTAGGGGGTTTTAGTGTGCCGGTTCACGATTTTAACGATTTTCACGATACTCTAAACACCCAAATGGCGACGATACGATTCCCTCCCCCTCCCAGCTGAAATCGATCATTAAGACGATCGAGGACACGATTCACATCTCTATCCAATATACATCAGGTTACAGGGACATTTGATTAAATATATAACCATTGTAGCGTGCATGTAGTATGATGTTTGAGATAGATCTTGAATTCAGAAGGTAATTCTAAAACATCCATAATATCCATAGAATTAACGCATACTGAACATGATAGACATGGTCGATGAGAGCCTGATTGTGCTGTCTTATTATTGATGATTTTCTACACTTTATTGAAATTAGTTTTTGTTTTTTACATATAAGTTAAAAATGTTTTTGGTCAAATGCCCCTGAAGCACTACGTGTGTGAAACACGGCCGTGTAGGGCGCTTGATAAATCCTGGAGTGTGATGATTTTATAAAAATGAAAAAAAACCAACTTAAAATAGTCTTTTTGAATAAATTCGATTGAAGGTGAATGATAGAGAAGACTGACTGGTTTCAGATGAAACACAGTGACAGGCTTGCTGACACCTTCATAGAGACAATGTAAAAATTTGGTACCGGTGTTCCCACCTGTTGTTTGCGATATTATTGCTTGGGTAACCCTGATGACTCTCTTGTTGATTGTTGTGGTAATTGAAGTCTCCCATTATTACCGCACTACCAATTTGGTTAGCTTCCCTAATTTCTCTTAGCATTTCACTGTCCGTCTCATCATCTTGACCAGGTGGATGGTAGTATACCCCTGTCACTATAGTCTTCCCCGACACACAAGGGATTTCTACCCATAAAGATTCAATTGTGCATTTAGTCTCATGGAGGATGTTTATCCTGTTGGAGTCTATACCATCCCAGACAAAGCGCCACACCACCTCCCGGGTGCTCCTCTTTGTCATTGCAATATAATTTGTACCCCGGTATGGCACTGAGGAATCTTATCTGAGGAATCTAATCATAGGATGGAGTTATGGTCCTCTCTTGCCTTTGTTTTCATGGGAGATAGTTTTATTAACAGAAAGATTCCATAGAATGTGTTCAGTTTTATCCCCAACAAATAAGATAACTGAGATACAAAAAGTACATGCAACAGAAGTTTGACCTATCTAGAGTTGGGTCTTCAGCCTCTGAAGCCACAACACATGCCCTTGTTATTTCAGTGTAAAAAGGCCCAATATATAGCATGTACTGGAAAACACAATATAAATCAAACTTGCTATGTGTGGAAACTTATCTAGTTTCAAGTGACCTTCATATAGTGCCACTACTAGCTTTATGGCTATTCATGTACTGAGCCCTGTGAAGCACTAGGGCTTTGTAATCATTAGGTCACTTGAAATGCAAATTTTTTTGTGATTCTTCCGTATGAAGCTATCAGGTGTCAGTCACACTTATCTGAAGCGGGGAGTAGCGGGGAGTAGCTGGCTTGTTATGGCAGTTACTACCTCAAACCAAATGTGCCTGATACTTCACTTTCCATGCATATCCAGCATGGTTCTCTGCTGCATCGGCATGGGAGAAAGACTGATACATCACGCATTTCCAGCATAGCTCTCTGCTTCAACTGCAGGGGGGAAAAAAAAAAAAAAAAACAAAAACAAAAAACTGATGCTTCACGCATATCCTGCATAGCTTCAACGACAGGGGTGAAGAAAAAAAAGGATTCGCAATCACAAAGCGAGGAGTAGCTGGCTTGTTACGGCTGTTACTACCCCAACCAAATGTGCCTGATACTTCACTTTCAATGCATATCCAGCATGGCTCTCTGCTTCTACAGCAGGGGAGAAGAAAAAAAAAAACCAACAATAGCTGTACAACATAGTCTAGGTAAAACAAATAAGCATGGGTGTAGCTTGCTTATCGCTGCGGTTACTGCCCCTACTACCCCTAACTAATCAAGCTAGATATTTCACTTGCATGCAGCTCCATCACTGCTCTCTACATTAATGGTGGGGGTGGAAGGGGAATAGAACAAGGAGCTAAGAGTAACAGATAAGAATGAGAGAAAAAATGTGTGAGGCTTGCTGGGCAGACTGGATGGGCCATTCGGTCTTCTTCTGCTGTCATTTCTATGTTACTGATATTTTATGGTCAAGTCTTGTTATTTCAGAGCATCCATCCATCCATGGCAGTACCTAACTTTCTCTTTGCATGCTCAGTGTATGTCACATGATAAGATTATTTATACGAAGGATTTTTTCCATATCAGTAACTCAAAGCCAAGGTTTGTCAGGTACATGCCAAACAGCACAGATATTTTTGAGGTGCAAAATAAACTTATCTGTATTAAAAAGATGTTTCAGCAATTCTGTGCCCAAGGAAATGAAATATAGTGCCATCCAACCTAACCCCCCCCCTCCCAACAAATAAATTCCCCGAAATATGTCTTCCTCTCTTGAGGTGTATAGCACTGCCACTATTTCGGGGCCTATAAAATAAAACTCACAATAAAGTTTTAGAGCTCAACTTGGTAAAATTTGAACATGCACATTAAAACAGGACAATGCAATACTAGGGGTGGCCAAACTTGCACCCATCGAGAACCACAAAACCAGAATTCACAGAGGCAGAGAGCCGCCATGACGTGTGTGTGTGTGAAAGGGTGATTATTCCCACCTCCACCTAAGAGAAAAGTCCATCTAACTCTCTCGTTTTCCTTTTTTTTTTTTTTTTTTTAATTATTATTCAATTTCCAAACATTCATCAAGATAACCTTGAAAAAGGAAAATCACAAATTGAAACCAAAGAAGTAAAATAAAATATAAGGTAAAAATATACAAATTCAACTATAGATCAAGTCCATAATCGAAGGATTCCAGGACCTCAGTCTCAGAAGAAAACAATAAAGGTATCAAAAAGGAAAAACAGACATGCAGCTATCCCCCGAGACTTACTAGAAAAGAGAGCACACAATCACACCTGCAAGGGGGCATCGGGTGCAGTAACAGGGGTTGTGAGGATACAATCTTATCAGCCAAGAAAAAGCAAAGCTGGCTGGGTTCAAAGACGACATACATAGTATTTATATATTTAATAGAACATTTGCAAGGAAATTTAAGAAAAAAATGAGCCCCCAGTTGTAACATCCTGGGTATCAACAAAGGAATTAATTTATTTATTTATTTATTTATTTATTTACTTTTATATACCGACATTCGATCGAGATATCACATCGGTTTACATACAACTGAGTGAATAGGGCAAGGTCTGCCCTATTTTACATTGTAACGAGGTAACTTATCTATGATCTAAAGAAATGGGTGTAAATTGTAACAAATATGATATATTAAGGGGATAGCATTTAAAATAACATTAAAGATATTAATATATATAAAAGATATTACTTTGTAATGAGGTAATTTGTATCTTATAACATTTTACATTGGAATGAGGTCACTTATATAACATAACACTTTACATTGTAATGAGATAACTTATATTAGGGCTGGAGAGAAACATTTCTAAATTGATATGATGACATTGCTTGGGAGAGTAGGATTGGCTGGGGGATTTCTTTTCTTTTGAATTGATCTTGCCATATCTGGAAATGCCCTCATCCTACATTGTAAAAAAAGTATCAACTCGGTGCCTGAAACACATTCTAACGAGGCAGTCTCTATCAGAATCCAAAACAAGGGAGACCAGTAATATAGGTTTCATGATACTGAATCAGAAGTTTCTAGTAAGGCTGTAACATCCAAAGAATTGTCTGATACTAGAGAGATTTCCTGAGATCTTCTACTCTCAACTTCTTTCTTAGAAGGAGGCAAATAATATATCCTGGCAATAGGTGGAAGTATATTTTCAGGAATTTTGAGAACTTCCATCATATATCTTTTAAACATATCCCTAGGAGAAAATGTTGATAAACAGGGAAAGTTCACAAAACATAAATTCTTGCACTTTAAAGAGTTCTCCAAATATTCTATTTTAATGGAAAGCTGTGAATTATCTTTAATCAAGCTCTCCTGCAAGGGCTTGATTTGAGATTCACTTGTTTTGAGTTCCGTAGACCATTTCTTCTTTAGAGTTTTCCAAAACAGCCAGGTGGGATCTTTGACTAGGCATATTGAGCATGCCCAGCATGCCACTATCCACATGTCCATGCGGGATCCCTCTTCAGTCTTGTAATATAGAATTCATGAAAAAATAACAAAACATTAGAAACCCAACTCCGTGGGGGAGAGGGTGGGTTTCTGAGGACTAACATCCTGCTGTCCTAGGAGAACACCTGTTACAGGCAAGCAACTCTGCTTTCTCCTAGCACAAGCAGGATGGTAGTCCTCACATGTGGGTAAATACTTAGCTACAGGCTTCTCCCATATGTACTAGGGTCACACAGCACTTAACTGGATGCCAATGGGCACAACAAACTAGTGCTGGTGACAACAGAGGGAGCCAGCTTGAACCCAAACAAGGAGCTTAAGGCCGGAAGAGTTGGGTTTAATTACTGAAAAGGTTCTGCAGGACCGACTGACCGAAATGACTATCACATCGACCTTCTCTGTCCAAGCAGTAGTGAGAAGTAAAAGTGTGTAAGGAACTCCAGGTTGCAGCTTTGCATATTTCTTCCATGGGGACTGCAGGCAAGTAGGCTGCTGAAGTCGCCATGGCTCGAATGGAGTGAGCTTTGATATGGCCATCCAGCTGTAGGCCTGCTTGCGCATAGCAGAAAGGGATGCAGTCTGTGAGTTAGTTAGACAAGGTCTGCTTGGATACAGCAGCTCCTAGTTTATTTTTGTCGAACGAAATGAAGAGTTGCGTAGACAACAGCCTGCTGTTCATTCCAGAAAGAATGCTAAGGCCCTTTTACAATCTAGGCTCTGCAGAGCTCACTCTCTCCAATGTGAATGAGGCTTAGGAAAGAAGGTTGGTAGGACAACGGCCTGATTAAGGTGGAACTCCATCACCACCTTCGGCAGGAACTTAGGGTGAGTTCGGAGAGCCACCCAATCGTGCAAGAATTTCGTGTAGGGTGGATACGACACCAGCGCTTGAAATTCACTAATCCTGTGCGCCGAGGTGACCACTACCAAAAAAATGACCTTCCAGGTCAGGTACTTCAGGTCGCAAGAGCACAAAGGCTCAAAGGGAACCTTCATCAGGTGGGCTAAGACCATCTTGACTTCCCAGGAAATAGCAAGGGGCCTGAGGGGAGGTTTCAGCTGGAGTAGACTGCACATGAAACGCCCCACAACTGGCTGCATCGAGATGGGTGATCCATCCACTTCTTAGTGGTAGGCTCCAATCACACTGAGATGCACTATCACCGAGGTGGTCTTTAAACCAGCGTCCGAGAGGTACAGCAGGTAATCTAACACCTTGGAGGTAGAACATGAGAATGGGTTCAACCCCTGGTTATCACACCACACCAAAAATCTCTTCCACTTGAGGACGTAAAACTTCCTAGTGGAAGGCTTCCTGGACTTCAGCAGGACCCGAGATACTCCCTCTGAGAGATTCAGGGGTCGTAAGGTCACCCTTTCAACATCCAAGCCGTGAGGGTCAAGACCTGGAGGTTGGGATGGCGCAGCCTCCCCTGATCTTGTGTTATGAGGTCCGGCGACATCCCCAGATGGATCGGGTCCCACAGGGAAAGATTCTGCAGGAGCGGGAACCAGATCTACCGAGGCCAATAAGGCGCAATGAGAATCATGGTTCCCTGGCTCTGCTTGAGATTTAGGGGCATTTTGGAGACCAGATGAAGCGGAGGATAGGCGTACAAGACACCCCTGCCCCAGTGGAGGGCATACGGACTGCCCGCAGCACCAGGAAATTGATCTGGCACCTCAGCTCCTAAGCTGATCAGCAATCCTGGGAGTGAAGGTCCCCCACATGGGATCCCCACCCCAGGTAGGAGGCATCTGTGGTGAGCACATCCTGAATGGGAAAAGCCTGGAATGGAACCCCCAACTCCAGATTGGGAAGAACCACCCACCATGACAGGAGTCTTGGAGCACTGTGGTGACCTGAATGCACGTCCCAAGGTCCTGAGTGGCCTGGCACCACTCAGACTGCAGGGTCCATTGCACCCTGCGCATGCGAAGGTGAGAAAAAGGGGTGAGATGGACATTTGCGGCCATATGCCCCAGCAAGCGCAACATATGTGTGCGCCAAAATCTGGCAACTTCGCGAGCTCATCCCCGCTAATGAAGCCAGAGTGATCTTTCGATCCCTGGGCAAAAATGCCCAGGCTTGAGCTGTATTGAACCTGGTGCCTATGAAGTTCAGATGCAGGGTTGGGAGCAGCTAGGACTTGGGGTAATTGATTAAAATCCCCAAGTTCTCCAAGATGAGAATGGTGGCCTGTAGGGACTACAGCGTTCTCTGTTTGGAGGCACCCTTGATCAGCTAATTATCCAGATAGGGAAATACTTGCACAGATTGCCTTCACAGATGTGCAGCCACCGCTGCAAGACACTTGGTGAAAACGAGGGGTGCGGATGCTAGTCCGAAGGGCAGCACCCAGTACTGAAAAATAGTGTTCGCCCACTGCAAACAGGAGATATTGCCGGTGGGCGTAGGCAATCCCTATGTGAGCATAGGCAACTTGTAGATCGAGGGAGCAAAGCCAGTCCCCCTGGTACAGAAGGGGAATAAGGGCACCCAGCAAGACCATCTTGAACTTCTCCTGTGTGTGGAACTTGTTCAAGGTCCTGAGATCCAAAATCGAGCAAAGACCTCCCATCCTTTTTGGGATAAGGAAATACCTGGAGTAGAATCCACTTCCCCACTGACCGGGACTTACATGTTCAACCGCTCTGGCCATTGTTAGGGTGCAGAGCTCCTTGAGAAGTATTTACTGATCTCTGAAGCTTTTCAGGATGAACACGAGGGAGAGTCTGGCAGGGTCTCCTGGAAACGTAACCTGTAACCCTGCAGATGACGGAGAGGACCCACTGATCTGAGGTGATGGCTCTCCAACAGTCTGCAAAGGACATGAGCCGACCTCCGACCGGAGGACCCAGCACTGGCTGCACTGGTGACTGGCTTAAACTCCTTCACAGCCAGTCAAAAACCTGTGGCAGGAGTCTGCTGAGCTGCTGGCTAGGTTCTGGGGACAGCTGCTAAGCTGAGACCTCGGTCCAGGCCTCTGAGGTTGTGCCCTGCTTGCCGGAGGGTAGTACTTCCTCAGATGATAGAATGGTTATCGAGGAGTCCGAGGTGCTTGCCGATAGATGTTGCAAGGTCTCATGATGATCTTTGACTTGCGCTACTGCCTCCTTGATTTGTCACTAAAGAGGTTATATCCAATACAAGGTAGGTCAGCAATACAGTCCTGTACCTCAGGTTGGAGATCAGATGCCTTTAGCCAGGCCATATGAGCCCCAATGCCCGCTGTGGCCACACTTGTCACTGTCTCAAAGACATTATATGCAGATTGAACTTTATGTTTGTCGCATTCCAATCCTTGCTGGACAACTTTTAAGAAATGCTCCTGAAATTGTTGAGGGAGGCGGTCTGTCAAATCCTGCACCTGCATCCAGAGATTTCTGGAATATTGGCTCATATATAACTGGTAGTAAACAATGTGGGCTGCCAGCATGGAGCCCTGGAAGACCTTATGGTCCAGGGCATCTAATGCCTTGTGCTCATGTCCTGGGTGTGGGGGTGGGGGAGCAGAGGCATGGGTGCAGGACCTTTTTGCTTTTTTAAGGGCAGACTCTACTACCACAAATTGGTGTAGGAGATGGCGCCTCTTGAACCCGGTACATGGCTGCACCCAGTACATTGTGTCAGTCTTCCTGTTTACTGGAGGGACCGATATTGAGTGTTCCCAGAGTCTGGTAACCAAGTCCTTAAATATATCATGGACTGGGACTGCGACTATTTCTTTAGGAGCATCCACGAATTGAAGGATCTCCAGCATCTTGTTCCTGGAGTCCTCTTCAGTGAGGAGCTAGAAAGGGACCCACTCCGCCATTGCCCCTACAAAACCTGCGGATGTCAAGTCCTCTGGAGGGGAGCAGCATCTCTCCTCTGGAGGAGAGGGTTCCGAAGGTAGATCCTCAGAGGCTTTAGAGGAGGAGGCGGAAGGCTCATCTTCCCATGGGTGGTACAGGGTGTCAATTTCACTCCCTGGTGATGCTGGTGGAGGTGCCTGAAGTACAGACTTGGGCTGGGGTGCTGTGGGCATCGATACCCTACAGGCACCGATGGCACACTTGGCCCTGGAGACACCATAGTTACCAGGGGCATCGATGGAATCACAGGGCCTGGTAACCCGCGGCTCAATGGCTGTGGAATCGGTCAGGGAGAATGTACCACCAGAGCCAACAGCCCTTTCTCAACGGAGAAATCATTGATGGGAATTGTTTCCAACCGTGGCCTCACTGGTGACCCTCATGGTAGCGAGGGCTCCTGGGGTATCAACGCAGGTTGCATCGGCAGTGCATCGAGGAGGAGGTCCAAGCACTCCAACAACGGTAGTAGCATGGATGGTGCAGGCTCCAGCAGTGACGGAGGCACCAAGGGGGCCGGCAGTTCAATACCCTGCAGGGCTCACCCCACCGCCAGATGCACACTGCACTCCAACTCTTCCTTGAATGCTGCCGATGACAATACAGCTTGAGGAGGAGGAGGCGTAACCTGGTTCCCCTCGGAGCCCTGAGGGGAACCAATGCCCGGCACAGACATTGGTGGGGACGGGCGTCAATGGGGACGGGCGTCAATGCCTCATTGGTATGGGGCCGCTTTGGGGGTGTCGCGGGCAAAGCCGGCGCCTTCCCAAGCTTGGAGCCATGGGAATAAGGTGACCGATGCTGGTGCTTCCTCAGTTTCCCTCGGTACTAGGCCTGGTCTTTCCCCAGCACTAAGGATGAAGGTGACGACCCAGATCTAGAGGGAGAAAACGGATCCGGACCGATGCCCAGCACCTATTCCAGCTGGAGGATCAGCAACAGAAAAGAAAAGATGGCTCCAACACCTTTGGGGTCTTCTTTGCCATGGAGTGTTGACACCCCTGACACGGATGTCGAAGGATCCAACTTCCTGGCGCCAATTTGTCCATCTTGTCCAGGTGTGCTCGATGATCCTTGGGGGTCATCTGAGCACAAAAAGGACAGCTGCACACATCCGAGGGCACTGGGGGCACCAGTGGAAGCCCAAGGAAGCTATCGAGAAACATAACTGCCAAGAGATTGATGGCCAGCAGTTACTGGAGGACGGCGATTGACAACGGAGAATGCAAATAACTTACCGCAATGCCTCTAACTAGGGCCCGGAAAGAATTGAGGGACCCGGCGTGAAAAGGAATGAGAAGACTCAAAATAAACTTTTTTTGAAAAGGAAAAAGAGCACGAGCTCCATGTCCGCGAGGCAACAGCTCCGTGGAAAAGAAGAGACTGAAGAGGGACCCCGCATGGACATGTGGATAGTGGCATGCTGGGCATGCTCAGTGTGCCTAGTCAAAGTTCTAGAAACTTTGACAGAAGTTTTGCATGCCGGGCTCCATCTAATGATGTCACCCATATGTGAGGACTCACATCCTGCTTATCCTAGGAAAATAACATAAAATACGGGTGATTTTTATAATCTGCTCGGTGTGTGCTGGCCCAACATTTTGGCATATCTCCTAGTTTTGGTGCATGCTGGGGAGACGTCATTTTCCTCTTCCCTATAGAGAACTGAAGGGGCTGGTATGCCCTGAAGATCCCCTCTATCACACAAAATTAAAGAACTTGGCATCCCAGATCCCTGCCAACATGAATGAGCTTGGCAGCCTGACATGAGATTCCCCCTTTTTGTTTGGCCTATATTGTAACAGGGGGTTAATTTTCAACACCACCTAGCTTCTTAACTACAGAGTTAGGTAGTTAGATCAACGGCTCTGAAAATTTACTGTAGTTCAGTGGCTAAATTCTAGCTAATCAGATATACGTCCAGAGATAACTGGCTTAAATGTAGCCAGTTATGCCTGTACCAGGAACACAGATTCTCCTTCCCTCTCTTCTGATATTAAAAACAAAGACACTCCCACTCTGCTCCCTAATCAGGCACCATCCCTCCTGTTGTTCCTGCAGAAAGCAATCAGAATTTGTGATATTGCAAAGATCTCCTAAATCAAACCAAAGATAATGTTAATATAATTCTTGGGTGGGGTGACGTCCCTTTAGAAGAATTTATTTTTATACAAAGTTTCTTGCTCCTGTGTATACTACAAAGATCTGGATGTATTTTAGAAGTCTGAAAGTGTTGGTGTTCCACAGCTGGCAGATGGGATTACCTTCAATTCATAGAAGGCTTGATGACTGGCACTACTGCTACCAAGTTTCAGACTTGGCTGGACAACCATAAATTCCCCATTTTGCCACATGTATAAAACCTAGGGGTATGATTAGACCATAATTTGTCTTTTAATAACCATATTAAATCCGTGGTCAAGAGTGGCTTTTTCAAACAGTTTTATGTGGTTTGAAGAACTTACTAGAATCAGATGAATTTAGGCTTGTGGTTCAAGCATCAGTTTTACCAGCTTGGACTATTGCAATTCCATCTATCTTGGACTGCCTGACTCTACCTTAAAGCCTCTTCAATTACTTTTAAAAACTCTACTGCTCATCTGATCAGTGGAAAGAAGTGCACCGATCATTTTACATCCACGTTTCATGAGTTTTAGTGGCTGCCAGTTCATTTTAGAGTTCAGTCTAAAATACTTTAACACACAAGCTCCTCAGTATGTCCTCATTTCCATGGATGAACTTCTTGTCAATGGATACCCCAGCCCACCAGGAGTTTAAGATTGCAGGAAAGGGGTTTCTTTGACGTGCCCTCAATAAGGTCAGCTCAGCTATCAGTTACAAAACACTGTGCTTTTTCGGTTCCTGCACATGCTTTGTGGAACACCACGCCTGTTGTGTTGAGACTAAATGAATGCACTTAAACTTTCAAAATGATGTTAAAGTCATTTTTGATGGGGCTAGCTTTTGCTTAATACTCAGACTGGACCTCTGCTTAGACCTCAGATGTTAGATAGTAACTAATGACAGAAAACATATTTATCTATGAGTACTTTTTTTATGTTGTGTATTTTTAAGAGTATTTTATGTATGATTTATTTTGTAAATCGCTCAGAGCATGTGTATGAGAGTTTAAGAAATTTTAATAAATATAAATTATGCTAATTTAACCCCCTTTTTGTTCGGTTATCGTGTGTCAGATACTGTATATGTATGCATATCTTTTTGTGCAATTAACAGCATGACAAACTGCTAATGCTAAGGGCATTTTCAGCATACATAAGCTCACGTACTCAGAAAGATGACAACTTTATCAAGAAAATGTTCAACAGATAGTTGCACTGTATTTTAATTCCAAACACAAATGACATTTCACAATTAAAAGTTTGCAATTTATGCTTTTTCTTAATAAATGTTTTGGTACTTGCTAAAATTTGTATATGACATCAATCTAAAAATGGGAGGAAAAGACTTCAGACCTGAGCTGAAACTTTCTAAGAGATGAAAGCAAACTTAGGGCCTCATTTTCTAAAGTATCGCAGGCCTGCGATACTTTAGAAGATATGGGGCGGGGGGCCAAAACGGGGGGGAGGGCCTGCGCTAGCCGGCAGCGATCACACCGTCGTGGTGCGATCGCTGCCGGTTTCACACCCAATAGCGCCACCATAGGAGGTGTAGCTATTGGGAGCGAAAGCTGCAGCGAAAAGGCACTTACCTTTTCGCTGTCTGCGGAGTCGGCACAGAGTCGGCCCCGGTGACGCCCCGACTCCTCCTCTTCCGGGGCCGACTCCGCCCCGACTCCACCCCCATCCTGGTATCGCATGCGATAAGGGACTTTTCGCGTGCTAAAGGTCCCTTATTGTGTGCGAGCGGCGTGGAAAATGAGGCCCTTAGTGATGTCAATCGTAGGTCTAAAAAATCTCTCCATTCTTTTTGATATGTGCAATTTCTTATATTTTTATAAATGTATATAATCTTTATGCAAAATCATGCAAATTTACCACATAATTGCTGCAGAATTTTGAAAAATCTGCCACAGAATTTGCTAACTTGTAGTAGAATCTTGAAAAATCTGCTGCAGGAAACAGGGTGCTCTGATCATAAGTGATATTCTTTTGAACTAGCAATCACAAACCTTTGCTGAATGCTGTACATTATCTAACTGGTCTGAACTCTGATGATTTCCTTTTCACCCTAACATTCTGTTATAAAAAGTCAGTGGGAAGAGGTACAATGACAACTCTATGGTTAAAACTGTTTGCAGAAACAGAGCGAAAATAATAATTTGTATTGATTTTAGATGTAATTTATAGCAACAGTATATATTAAAAAATTGAACCAGAATATGCAAATTCATGTTGAGTGATAATGATGTTTATTCACTTTTCATTCCTAATTCATATGTTCATGAGCAATCCTTGTCTTGGTACTTAGTTTGGCCTCTCTTGCAATTTTCAAAGTCCCAACATAAACTCTAAGATATTCTATGGGACTGTCTACAACTCGGAGGCAGCACTACGGCTTTCAACACAGGAAGCTTAGGTTCTGATTAGTTATGTAAGAAAGCCAGACCACATTGCTACTATCCTGTTAGTTGTAGCACCTAAACCGTGATGATGAAAGTGGTGCCATCACTATAATATCAAATGCAATATGATCACGTTTTTTGGTACAATTTCATAGTGTTGCAAGGCATCCATTTATATTTTGTCTTCAAAACCCAGAGCAGAACTGCAGGTCTATTTATAGGTGTCTTTCCCTGTGTTGAGATGCAAGGTCACCATGTTACAACATGATCACAGGGAAGACTCTGGGAGGTGGCACTTAAGCTGTGTAGGCAGTGGAAGATCCTTGTTGCATCCTTGAGGAAAATTTGTGTTGCATCATTCAAATATGAAAAGCCATTCTTTTGTCATGCATAAGTTCAAACCGTTATAAGGAGTGACGTGTTCTCAAAGCTAGATTTTAAAATCCAATGCCTGCGCGCCAGGGGGAGAGAATTTTGTAAAGCACGTGCGGTGACACGATCGAGCTTTTGCCCAGTTCCCTCCTGATTCTCCCCGTCCCTTTTGAACAACCCGGCACTTCCAACCTTGCCAGGTTCTGGCCTCTGTTGGAAACAGGATGCTGGGCTTGATGGACCCTTGGTCTGACCCAGCATGGCAATTTCTTATGTTCTTATGAGATATGCGTGTGGCCGGGCCGTTTTTAAAATGCGCTCAGTCCAGCTACGCGTGTATCTCCTGTTTTTTGCGCACACCGGGCTTTAAAAATTTAGCTGATGGTTTATTGGCTTTTTCATAGCCTCTCACATTTTCAAATGAGTTTCAACTGGAGGTTAAGACTAGCTTCTAATGCGCGACGACTTCAGTCTTAGGCCATAATCATGGTCCTTTATTTATTTTATAAGACAAAAATCTAAAGAATGTTGACGAAGTTTCATTTGAGACTTAAACAGTAGAAAAAAATCCTATTGTTGGGAATGTTTAGCTCTAAAAAAAAGTAACTTTGTGGTTAATATTAATTACACAGTTGTCCATTCTATAAGTTGTAATATATAAGGTCTCATCCAAACTGTCCATCTCCTTTTTCAGTGCTAGTTCTCATTGCCATACAGACCCCTTAGAGTTTTATTTTTTTCTTGCTGGAGGGATTTGTTAGGCTACTAAATACCTTAAAAAGAAGGCTTTTGGATTTTGGACCTTACTCTGTGCCTTGGCTGTTAAGGGCAGGTTCTGGAGTCGGGGGTGTGCTTGGTTGTACTATTAGGAATGGCTTGTATTGCATTGCCCTTGTGGTATTATGTGGAAAATAATGAATAGGTTTGTGCACTTACCCATATCATATACAATGTCTATCTTGGCCTAATTGTTTTTCACATGGAAGCCTGTGTCAAGGACCCATATGTTAACCTTAATCCTTTCACCATAATATTGCCACTAGCAAATTAATATTGCTTAATCAAATATACTGTTACTGACAGCAATGCGCCTGTTTTACCACAGTAGGTACAAGTCTTTCCTGTAGTAACAAAGTAAAAAAAAGAGATTATTTAAATCCTCTTTTTTTCCATCCACCCAAACACTTCAAACAATGTGCATGGGCATTACAAGTTCTTTTATTGAACAAAAGCTGAAGGGATTTTACCTCTTAAGGTGAATCCTTGCTCAGCATGGGTTCCTCACAACTAGAGCTTGAGCACATCACCTCTGTAAGACACCCAAGAATCCCTGGACAACAGACTAAAAAAAAAACCCAGATGAAAATTAATTTGGACAAGTGCAAAGTAATGCATATAGGGAAAAATAATCCTTGCTGTAGTTACACAATGTTGGGTTCTATCTTAGGAGTTACCACCCAGGAAATAGATCTAGGTGTCATAGTGGATATTACATTGAAATCGTCAGCTTAGTGTGCTATGGCAGTCAAAAAAGCAAACAGAATGTTAGGAATTATTAAGAAGGGAATGGAAAATAAAACAATGGATGTCATAATGCCTCTGTATCCCTCCACGGTGAGACTGCACCTTGAATACTGTGTGCAATTCTGGTCACTGCATCTCAAAAAGGATATAGCTGCACTGGAGAAAGTGCAGGGAAGGGCGACCAAAATGATAAGGGGCATGGAGCGGCTGCCCTATGACGAAAGGCTAAAGAAGTTAGGGCTGTTCAGTTTGGAGAAGAGACGATTGAGGGGGGATATGATAGAAGTCTACAAAATCATGAAAGGATTTGAACAAGTTAATGTAAATCAGTTATTTACTCTCTCAGATAATAGAAGGACCAGGGAGCACTCCATGAAGTTAGCAAGTAGCTATTTTAAAACAAATCAAAGAAAATTCTTTTTCACTCAGCGCATAGTTAAGCTCTGGAATTCATTGACAGAGGATGTGGTTACAGCAGTTAGTGTAACTGGGTTTATTAAAAAAGGTTTGGATAAGTTCCTAGAGAATAAATCCATAAACTGCTATGACAGTAATGAATAAACAATAGTAGCTTGTGATCTATTTAATGTTTGGGTACTTGCAGGTACTTCTAACTTGGATTGGCCACTGTTGGAAACAGGATACTGGACATGATGGACCCAGTATGGCATATCTTATATTCTTATGTGTTGTGTACCACAGGAGCTGGCCCAAGTAAATGTCTTCTATTGAACCTCCAAAATGTACTGCTTCAATAGGAGGGCTTCATTGCAGAAATATGTAGAAAATAAAAATTATGAATATCTAACATATTTAAGCTCATTAATTAATATGGAATCAGAAGTATAGCTAATTTATTGGAATAAAGATTTTATACACTTAGGGGTAGATTTTAAAACAAGCATGCATGCATCCATGTGCGTGCGGTTTCTGGTGTGCACACATGGACGTGGCAATTTTATAATATGCACAAACCGCCGCATTCATGTTATAAAGTACGTTTCCCATGCACACATGCGCCAGATTTTAACTTCTGAACATGCATGTGCGGGTCGGTCGTGACTCGTGCGTACGGGGGGGGGGGGGGGGGGGGAGGAATTTTAAAAAAAAGCTCCAATTAAGAAGCGGACTGGGAGAGAACTTTCCTATACCCCTCTTCCCTTTCTCCCTTTTCCCCCCAACCCCTAAACTAACCCTGTCTATCCTAGAATTTTTTGTTTTAAAACTTACCCATTCCTCCAAGCAGGTGTAAGTTTTGCACACTGGCCAGCTGCCGGTGCACGGTTCTCCAGGACAGGGCCTAATGGCTGCTGTCTCGGCTGGCTTCCACCCCGCCCAGACCCCATCCCTTTCATCGAGGCCGGCACTTTTGCACGTATCAGCAGATACGCTTGTGGCTAGGTGATTTTTAAAGTGCGCTTGGCGTGCGCAAGGCCCAGCCAGGCGCACATCTCCCGGATTTTACGTGCACTGGGGTTTGAAAATTTGGGCATTAGAGTTTTTGACAAATAGATGAGAAAATTATAACCATAAAAGGTAATTAGTCCCCAAAGCTTACAACTGAGTAGAGAGAAATGTAATGTTGCAGCATGAATACCAAACAGGGACCACTTTATCTGGTCATTATAACTCATCTTGCATGTGTCGTAAAGTACGAAGTCAAAGGCCACTCCGAAGTGCCAGAACACCCAAGTATAGAAGAACCTAGAATGTCATTGTGCTACCAGGAGAGTGATAGTTCTTATTAAATTTGTTAGATTTTAAAGGTTTGCGATCATCCCAGTGGCTTGACTTGGGCATCATAACACAAGAATGATATAAAAATGTAGTCCTTCCTTGATACTGCAGTTTTCATCAATCATCATCCAAACCCACATTACTCTACTATCAACCGCTACATGCCGAAGTCCATGTTACTCATGGATGGAAGAAAAATGGTCATTACCTCTTATACAAGTAAAACATTTCTCAAGAAAATAATCAGGTCATTTTTATAGTAACACCCTTTACATATTTTTATGTGGTGGTTCCTCCTGCTCCTCTGGGCTTCCAGTTCAAATCAAACCAGCTTCTGTTGGGTTATGGTGCCATAAACATCATTCAGAACTAGCCATAGACTTTCTTCCTATTTTATATCCCTCCCAACATATTTAGTCCAGTCACTACAACAGATCTTGGCTGGGCGCCATGCACTGTGTACCTTCCATAACCCTGCAATCATGGGCCCTAAATTCAGCTGTTGGGTGTCACCTTTGCACAATGACTGGGACCCCCTTCCCATCAGGGCTGTGAGTGCTGCCTCCACAGCATCTCCAGCTCTGGCCACACTCGAGGATCAAATTGGGGATCTTCAGCATTGCATAATACAGCCCTTCTCACTTGAGCAACATGGTCAGCCTTGAATTGCCCTGGCCAGCCTGGGGAATAGAGGGCCTGCCATGGAAATCAAATCTAGGTTCTTCCACATGACGGTGCACAGCACTGCCACAGAGCCACTGGGCTGGCTCCAAGCCACCTTAGGTCTAAGCAAGTCCCACAACACTTACCCAACTTAGTAGTGCTGTACTGTAAACTGTAACTCTTTGGGAGTTATAGAGGTCCATAATGAGTAAACTGGAGAGCAGGAATATTATCCGGGTAAAGCAAATGTTGCTTACCTGATGTAACAGGTGTTCTCACAGGACAGCAGGATGTTAGTCCTCACAAATGGGTGACATCGAGGATGGAGCCCACCACGGAAAACTTCTGTCAAAGTTTAAACAGAACTTTGACTGGCCCCTACTGGGCATGCCCAGCAAGGCACTGACCCTGCAGCCAGCAGGGGTCTCCCTTCAGTCTGATTTTCAAAGCTACAGGCAGTGCCTAGAAAGTAAAAACAAAACGAACCCAACACCGCGGGGTGGCGGGCGGGTTTCGTGAGGACTAACATCCTGCTGTCCTGTGAGAACACCTGTTACATCAGGTAAGCAACATTTGCTTTCTCACAGGACAAGCAGGATGGTTGTCCTCACAAATGGGTGAGTACCGAGCTGAGGATGTCCTGACTTGCACCAAATGCACCCAACGACGTGCAACAGGCAGTACAAGTGGGGTGGAATTTGGGAAAGGGCATCCGCACCCTACCGGGAAGGTGGAAGGGTGTTGGTACATCAGGTTGGAAAAAGGTTACGCAAGACAGATTGGCCGAAGATGGAGTCCTGTCTTCCAGCTTTGTCCAAACAATAGTGGGCTGCAAAGGTATGGAGAGAACTCCAGGTTGCAGCCCTGCAGATGTCAGGAAGCGGCACCGATCGAAGGTGTGCCACTGACGTCGCCATGGCCCTCACAGAGTGTGCTTTGACACGGTCTTGGAAAGGAATGCCAGCCTGCTCATAGCAGAAAGAAATGCAGTCCGCCAACCAGGAGGAAAGAGCCTGCTTACCCACAGGTTGTCCTAACTTGTTAGGATGGAAAGAGACGAATAATTGAGTGCTCTTCCTGTGAGAAACTGTACGGTCTAGGTAAAAGGCTAGAGCTCGTTTACAGTCTAGGGTATGCAGGGTCTGTTCTCCAGAGTTGGAGTGGGGCCTGGGAAAAAAGATAGGTAGTATGATGGATTGATTGATATGAAACTCAGAAACTACCTTAGGTAAAAATTTAGGGTGAGTGCGGAGTACCGCCCGGTCCTGCAGGAGTTTAGTGTAAGGCGGATAGGTAACTAGGGCCTGTAATTCACTAACCCTGCGAGCTGAAGTGATAGCCAAAAGGAATAACACTTTCCATGTGAGATACTTTAACTCACAGGAGTGCAGAGGTTCGAAAGGAGGTTTCATTAGACGACCAAGAACCAGATTAAGGTCCCAGGATGGGGCCGGAGGCCGTAAGGGTGGCTTCAGATGGAGCAAGCCTTTAAGAAAACGTGTTACCAGGGGTTGTACTGAAATAGGGACACCCTGTACACCTTTATGGAAGGCGGCTACCGCACTGACATGCATCCTAATGGAAGAGGTCTTTAGACCGGATTCTGATAGGTGCCATAAATAGTCCAAGAACTTAGAGATTGGACAGGAAAGGGGATCAAGGGACTGAGAAGTGCACCATGATGTGTACCTTTTCCATTTGTATGAGTAAGACTTTCTTGTGGAAGGCTTTCGTGAAGCTATCAGGACTCGAGAAACGGAATCTGAAAGGTTGAAAGGCTGAAGGACTAACCTTTCAACATCCATGCCGTCAGGGACAAGGCTTGGAGGTTGGGATGGAGGAGGCATCCGTCGTTTTGAGTGAGCAGATGCGGGTCCTTTCCCAGAGGAATGTGCCTGCGGATGGAGAGATCCTGGAGTATTGGAAACCATACTTGGCGTGGCCAGTAAGGTGCTATCAGGATCATGGTTCCTCCGTCCTGGCGTAGCTTCACGAGAGTCTTTGACACAAGAGGAAGTGGAGGGAATGCATAGAGCAGACCGGTTGTCCACTTGAGGGAGAATGCATCCCTCGGCCGAGAGTTCTGGCTCCGAATGAGAGAGCAGTAATCGTCCACTTTGTGGTTCTGAGGGGACGCAAAGAGGTCTATGCGGGGAGAACCCCACTTGTGAAACAGAGAGGTCGCTACCAGAGGATCGAGTGACCACTCGTGCGGTCGGAAGACACGGCTCAGCCGGTCTGCCAATACATTGTCTACTCCCGGCAGGTAAGTGGCCCTGAGGTACATAGAGTGGGAGAGGGCTTCCGCCCAGATCTGCGCAGCTTCCTGACACAGAAGGAAGGAGCCTGTGCCTCCCTGCTTGTTTATGTACCACATGGCCACTTGGTTGTCCGTCTGGATTAAGATTATCTGATGAAAGAGATGATCTTTGAAAGTGCGGAGCGCATAGCGGATTGCTCGAAGTTCCAGGAAATTGATCTGGTGTTCGGCTTCCTCGTTGGACCATAACCCTTGGGTTTGAAAATTGTCCACATGGGCCCCCCAACCGATGTGGGAAGCGTCGGTGGTTAGGATAACTTGTGGATCCGGTGGAAGAAAGGGTAAGCCCTGAAGGAGGTTGACCGGAGTCGTCCACCAGGTTAAGGATAGGCGCAGCGCTTGTGTGACTGTGATTATGGAGGACAGAGGCTGAAAAGCTTGAATCCATTGTTGTCGTAGAGTCCATTGTGTTACCCTCATGGCTAGTCTGGTCATGGGAGTGACTTGAACCGAGGATGCCATGTGTCCTAGGAGAACTAGGAATTGGCGAGCTGTGGCAGTGTCTTGAGACTGGAGCTGGTGAGCTAGGGACATGAGAGTTTGGACCCGTTGTAGCGGAAGGTAGGCCTTTGCCTGTAAGGTGTCCAAGTTTGCCCCAATGAAAGATAAGGTTTGAGATGGGACGAAGCAAGATTTCTCGTAATTGACAAGAAACCCTAAGGAAAGGAGTGTGTTGATTGTCAATTGTAGGGAGGACCGGGCAATCTGAGGGGTGGAGGCCCTGATCAGCCAGTCGTCCAGATAGGGGTATACGTGGACACCTTCCTTCCTGAGGAATGCTGCTACAACTACGAGGCATTTGGTGAAGACCCGTGGAGCAGATGCCAGACCGAAAGGCAGTACTCGGTATTGATAATGGTCGCGGCCTACGAGAAACCGCAGATATTTGCGATGGGATTGTGTTATCGCAATATGGGTATAAGCTTCCTTGAGGTCGAGGGAGCATAGCCAATCCCCTTTCTGCAGCAGAGGGAGTAACGTGCCCAGGGTTACCATCTTGAACTTTTCTTTTTGCAGATACTTGTTGAGGGCTCGAAGGTCTAAAATTGGACGTAGCCCTCCTGATTTCTTTGGAATTAGGAAGTATCTGGAATAGAATCCCTTGCCTCGTTGAGAGGGAGGAACGAGTTCTATAGCATTTGATTGCAGAAGAAGAGATACTTCCTGTTGTAATTGAGCCAAATGGCTGGATAGACTCCACGCTTGAAGCGGCGGGGAGTCTGCCGGAAGAGTTATGAAATTGAGGTGGTAACCCTGTGCGATAATCGCCAGCACCCACTGGTCTGAGGTAATCCGTATCCAATGCTGTAGAAAGTGGCACAGACGACCCCCTACAGGGATGTGGGGGAGTGGGATATGGCATGTGCTCCGAGTCGGGAAGTCAAAGGCCTGCCGCAGGCCCGGGGGGTGGGGCTACAGCAGGTCTTTGTTTCCGAGGTTGGCGTGGCTGAGGTCTGGTGGAGGATCGAGCCGGACGAGGCCTAGTCGACGGAGGGTAATAACGACGTGGCCGAAAGAATGACTTTTTGGAGTCCTTCTTAGGTGGTGGTTTGGAGGATACCTCAGATGGAACAGACGAAAGTTGTTTCAACGTCTCGTGGTGATCCTTCAATTCCGCCACAATTTGTTGAATCTGTTCTCCGAACAGATTATCCCCTAAGCAGGGTAAATCGGCTAGACGATCCTGAACCTCTGGGCGAAGGTTGGATGATTTTAACCAAGCCCAACGTCTGGCTGAGATGGCAGTAGCTGAGACTTTCGTGGAAGCATCGAAGATATCGTAGGCCGTTCGGATCTCGTGCTTCCCAGCTTCAAATCCTTTGTGAAGGAGGGCTTGAAGCTGTGGCTGGTATTGGTCCGGTAAGGTGTCAGCGTAGTCCTGCATTTGTTTAAGGATAGCTCTGTTGTACTGAGTCATATAAAGTTGGTATGAAGCTATACGAGATATCAACATAGCCCCATGATACACTTTCCTTCCCACACTATCAAGAAATTGGTTGTCCTTGATAGGGGGAGTGGAAGAGTGTGGCTTTAAACGCTTGGCTTTCTTTTGCGCAGACTCAACTACAACAGAGCGATGATCCAGTTGAGACTTCTGAAATCCTGGTGCTGACTGAACGAGGTAGGTTGAGTCAGCTTTTTTATTGACTGGTGACACAGATGAAGGTGATTCCCAGTTTTTCTTTAAAAGATCCAGAAATACTTGGTGAATGGGGATGGAAGCGATGATCTTGGGGGCATCCAGAAATTGGAGCAGCTCCATCATTTGGTGCCTGTCATCGGTCTCAGATTGCAGCTGAAAAGGCACAACTTCTGACATCTCCTTTACAAAATTTATAAAGGAGAGATCTTCAGGAGGAGATCGTTTTCTACTCTCTGTAGGAGATGGTGGGGATGGTAAATCTGTATCTGAAGATGAATCATCACCCCAGGTATCATAAGGATCATGTAAGGTTTGCTGTCCTGAAGGACCTGGTAGAGGATCCAAAGGCATCGATGGAACCGGTGCTGCAAGCGGAACAGTGAACGGCATCGAGGGCTTCGGGGCCACCGATGGAATCGGTGCCGATCTTGGAATCGATGGAGCCGAAGGATAAATCGGTGGAAAGGTATGTGAAGGCACCGATGGAACGACACCGGACGGAGGAATCCGGAACGGTGTTTCTCCTGTCGATGAATATCCTTCCGGAGATGATGGTGTAGTCGGTGCTAATGAAATCACCGATGGAAGGGCGCGCATAAGTGCCTCCATACGATTTAGTATCGGTGCCAACGCTTCCACTATAGGCTCGGTGGTCGGTTCCATCCTCGGTGGCAGAGTCGGTGCTGAGGTCGGTGCCTGAGGCGGTGCCGGAATCGGTGCCGGAGGCGGTGCCGGTGGAGGCTGGAATCTTCGCATCGCATTCTCGATGGCCTCCTGGACCAGCCGGTCCAGTTCTGCCCGGAGACCAGGGGTAAGCATACCCGGCTCGACGGGAGAGGGAGGCTGAGGCAGGGCCGGAGGGACCACCGTAACCGGTGGGATCACGGCCCCCGCACCCCGGGAGGGTGAGGGTTTCCTCGGTGCCTGCGAACGAGACGTGGACGGTGCCAGGTCCGACCGAGGCTTTTTCTTCGGTGGCTCGGCCTGTTCAGAGGTCGATGGTTGCGGATCCTCGACGGGCCGAGACTTGTGCCGTCGATGGCGATGCTTATCCTTCCGATCTCCTCGGTCATCCGGGGAGGGGACAGGAGTCGACGGCCGAGAAGTCATCGATGGTGGACGGTCACCGGCGGGTTGGCGATGGTGGTGCAACTTCGACGGTGCCGGTTCCGATGACGTCGATGCTATCGATGGCGTTGGGGTGGGTGCATGGAAGAGGAGCCCCATCTTCTCCATCCTGGCCTTGCGACCCTTAGGTGTCATTAAGGCACATTTGGTGCAAGTCAGGACATCATGCTCACTACCCAAACATAAAACACAAACCCTATGGGGGTCAGTGATGGACATGGTCCGGGTACAATCCGGACATCGACGGAACCCCGTCGCCATGGCTTAAGGCCAAATTTAGTCGCGGGCTCAGTAAGTTCCCACAGGCCTCAAGGGCCAAAATCGACGGCCGCCGATTAAAAAAGGGAAAAAACTTACCGGTTTCCGCGAAAGTGACAAAAATTTGTCGAAGGGAGACCCCTGAGGGGCAAATTTTCTTCGGATAGAAAAATACCGAATTCCTGTCAGGAACGTGGTAAGAGAGCTCCTTTCACCGCGTGGCAACTGCTGCGCGGAAAAAAGAAGACTGAAGGGAGACCCCTGCTGGCTGCAGGGTCAGTGCCTTGCTGGGCATGCCCAGTAGGGGCCAGTCAAAGTTCTGTTTAAACTTTGACAGAAGTTTTCCGTGGTGGGCTCCATCCTCGATGTCACCCATTTGTGAGGACAACCATCCTGCTTGTCCTGTGAGAAAGATAACTTTACTCGGATATTCGGCGGAACATATCTGGTTATATGGTCTGCTGAATATACCCAGATAAAGTCAAAATTACTGTCATAGAGTAACCTTATGACTGCCCCCTAGCATGAACAGATTTACTCGGATAATTTTATCCAGATAGTGCTGAATATCAGTGCTATCTGGCTAAAGTTAAGTTCTACCTCAGGAATGCTCCGTCACCACCTCTTTTTTATCCAGCTAAATTTTGTCTGAGTAATGATCTACACAGACAAAATTTAAATAGAGGGGGTGGCGAGGTTACCGAGACATATCTTTTGAATATGGACCTCACAGCAACTACAGACTAGAAGATTAATGGGTCAATCAATAAGTCTTAGGATCACAAACAGTTTTATGACAATGTTACACAAGCACTAGTGGGTATAGGATTATCAGTATGGGTCAAATTCATGCTACCCACAATTGCAAAATCTACAGCTAAAATGCAGAGTAATAGATGAGTGCATGCTGTGACCTCTAACATAATTTTGTGCGTGTGATAGAGGCATCCAAGTTACATTACTACAGCTGCCAACTACACAAGACAAGAATCTCTACAGGAAGACTATGCAAACAAAGAACGCAACAAAGCATTTTGTCATATGCTGTATTACAAGGCAAAGGTTATGAAACCTGATTGGTGTCTCTGACAATAACCAGCAGTGTAACACAGGTTCACCCTAAAGAACCTAATATAGTCTTGAAATCATTACTGAAAGCAGTTTGTCCAGCTAAGCCCTGCACTTAGCTGGAAAAATTTAATGATTAAAATCATGCCGGTCTGACTGCCTTGGACTTAGCTGGCCAACTTTTTATCCAGCTAAAAAATCATCTGGATAAATCAGGGGTAATCCAGAGGTATTCTGGAGTAGAACGAGCTTATCCAGTTAACTTTTACATAGCCAGGTGCTGCTAAATTTCCCAGCTAAATAATACCTAGATGCATCAAGCCACGATGTTTTTTCGCTGGAGAGGTTCCACTATCGTAGGGAGGGGGGTGTTATCACGATAGTAGGTTCCCTCCTTTGAAAAAGCATTGCGACTGTATGGCATGTTCTTTTTGCCTAATGGCCAAAAACCGCAGGACAAAAGAATGCGGTGAGTGGCCCTTGAACATGATGGCAGCCCCAACTTCTCTTGACTGCCATCACCTTAAAGGATCGCTTGCCCAAAATAAAAAATATCCTGGTACAATGGGGAAGTTGAGCGGAGGTCAGTCTCAACCCAGGGCTGCCTTGACACCCCCAAGACCATCATGAACCTGTCCTTTCCAGAACTTATTTTATTTATTTAAAATCTTTTCTATACCGTCGCTAAGTTATATACCATTGCAACGGTTTACATTTAGGCACATAAATTAATGTAGGTAAAAGTGTACTATAGTACATTCTAACAAGTGCCAAAGGTTCGGTTACAATAAATCATTCAAGATAATTACTTTAGTGAAGTGGGTCATGACCTAGTGTACCGATAAGGTACTGTTTACGGCTAAAAATTCATTAATCAAGTGTTATAATTACGTTTATGGTGATGTTCATTGACCACTCTACTGCACATTTCTAAGTGCTGTGTGTCTGTGCTCTTCTGCGTATTCCTGAGTATTTTCTAAACTCCCGTCTCTTTATAAAATGCTTGTTTAAAAAGCCATGTTTTTAAACTTTTCTTAAATGTTTGAGATCTCTTTGTAAAAAAAAAAAAAAAAAGGGTGACGGCGGTAAGATCTGGGGATCGGACCCATTTTGGAAAATGGCACTGACCAGGGCGGGTGCTAGGGGGCGCCATGCCCCGAAGCGGAAGCCTCACCTTAAATTAAGGTGTGAAGGGTGCGGGAGGGGTGGGGTGGTTGCTGGGATCATTTCTTTTTTTTTGACTTGGGGGTGGGTATAAGAAGGAGGCCGAGACCCTATTTTTTATATTTTAAGCTCTTGGGGGGGATCTGGGGCCATGATGGGTTTTTTTTTTTTGGGGGGGGGGGGGGGGCAATCGCCATGCACCTACATTTTTACAGCTTGGAGGTGGCATGGGTTGAGATGGGGGTGCAGCACTGACTTCCACTCAACCTCTTCATTTGCTGCGATTTTTTTAAATCTCCTGCCACTTTAAAAGTGTGGCGGAAGCCTTGGGACCAGTGTTAGGGTACTGTGCCCTCACTGCACAGTTAATGCATTTCAAACAGGTGTAGTTATTTATCATAATTGACCACCTTTCCGGTTGGTCGCAATAAAATATTTATATCAAATTGGCTAGTAATGACCTTCTTTACATACATTTGCATAATTTATTCATGCAAACCACATGTAAAGAAGGTCATTGTAATAAGTGAGCCTTCACAGAGGCTCCCTCTCCCTCTCGAACCAGCATTTGCAATAAATACCATTTTGGCCGTTAAGGCACAGCAAGCATAGGCATAACGCACAGAAAAAAGGTATAGTTATTTCTGGTATTAAATCCCGCCATAGTGTGCGCTACTTTATCACATGCCTCGTTAACCGACCCTCATTTCCATTTACTCCACCCAAACTCCTCCCACTCAAATACTAATTTTAAATTTGTATATGCATTTTGCAATGTGGTATTTATCGCATGCGTTACGGCGTTAATGCGGGCGTTATGGCCCTAACGCCCGCGATAATGCGTTAATGCATTTTGATAAATGACCCTGTAAGTTTGCTGGCTGGCTAGTCACTGAAAATTGACCCTCTATGTTTCTCTATATAATTATTTAGCAAAGAAGTGCAGTTTCATAATACTTTTTGTCAATTTTTCTGATAAAAGAGATCTCAAATGTTTCCCCTTGAATTCTTCATAGGTTGTGAAACTTTTTATTTATTTATTTTTTAACTTTTATATACCGACATTCTTGCATTAAATGTGAACCAGTACAAGATTAATCACTATGGGGCCGATGCAATAAAAAGCACGGAAAGTGCTATTAACTCCTGCTCCAGGCAGGTGTTAACATCTGAGAGCGAAATGTGCATCTGAGACGCACACTTTTTTATTTTTTTTTTTTAATGCGGAGTGAAAGAGTAATAGCCTCAATCACCTGCATTTGCATTCACTCCGCGTTGGATGCGCATTAAACAGGTGCTAATCCCCCTATTGCATTAGGTGGTGGATTAGTGCCTATTTAACCCGCGTCCGAGTGCGGGTTATACAGCGCTCTCTCAGCTGAGCGCATTGTATTGCATCGGCCCCAAAATGTTGCAGTGGATGAGTTTTCTAGTTTTCTTCAGGACCAATATGGCTGTCAGATGCTTTAACTCTTGAAAAAAACCACTGTGACTGGCAAAACCAATTCTTCAAACTCTGCTTTTTTTCTCCTAATCTCATAAGCAGAGATAGAAGGAAGTTGCCTTTCAGGTACTCTGCTTTGCTCCAGGAAAATAAATCAGTGAGAATGAGTAAGTTAAAAAAGATAAGCTCTATTATAAGAAAGCAATAAAAGTTTGGTTGGCCCTCTCAGTGCTTAGATCCCTACCTGACATATTGCTCTGAAGATAGACAGCAGTACTAAAAAAAAATGATCCAAACATTAAAAGAATCCTCCACTTACCTTGCTGAAAGATTGCAAAGTCTGGCGTCAGGGAGATAGTAATAATCTCTTTGATGGGATACAAAGATCTTGTAAAAGGATAATTTCATACTGAAGTGCCCCTTTTCACTAATAGTGCATTTTTGACAGCACTTTTAAAGTTATTACTGGACAGCCAAGTGTTTTTCATGGATTCCTCCAGGTTCTCTCCCGTAAACTTGTTCCCCTACTAGCCTGTCCCTAGCATTCTCGCTCAGCACATTCGTCTCCCAACCAGCCCATCCCCGGCCCCTCAGCATCACACTCGTTTCTCCCCCCCACCCCCCCCCCCCCCCAGCCTGTTTCCAGCACTCTCACCCTCTGCCTATCCCACCACTGCTCCATTCCTCCTTACGCCCCCATGTTGTGCCCTGCCTGCTCCCGGCTCACAACTTCTGTTTGTGGATCTGAATCACCAGCTCCTGCTGACATCCTGCGCCATCGCTTGTTTTTTTGTCAATGATGCGGTTCCCGTATGCCAGTGCTGTTCTCACAATAGTTCAGGAGCACAGGCTTGCCCATGGAGCCAAGAGCAGTGAGGGGAGAGGGTTTGAAGGCTTACTGGGGCACTGGCATGGTCCAGTTTTCTGGTAGTTGAGATGTAAACACCAGTTTATTATTCTTTTCATCCAGGTGGGGCTTTATTTTTTTTTTGGGGGGGGGAGGGGGAGTAGGGTTAAACCAAAAACCAATCACTTGTCTTTAAGAAACACTTTAACGTGAGAATGCTGCACAAATGTGTGAAAACAAACTCTTTAAGGGAGGTGCTCCTACTTTGAGTGAAGTGGAACGTAATAACCCTTGTCATTAGGAATCATTCTAAGACAATACACAAACTAGAACAAAGCAGCAATCAGAGGGTAGTCAAAAGTTAGCAAACGAAGGAGACAGAGATTAAGATAGAGAAACAGAGAATAGGACTTTCATGTTTCTTCCTAAAATGGGACTGCTATTAAAATATTCTGTTTCTTGCGGGAGGGGAGAGTGAACAATTTTTAAAGTGGGGATGCAGAAACTTTTTGAGGTCTGTATAATGGAAGCCCGCAGCCCTAGTGCTGACACCTATGTTCCCGGCGCCATGTTACCATAGAAAATTGGAATTGTGCCATGACGAGATGACATAGCTGTTTTAAGCTAAAAATAATTGATTTGTAAGACTCGGCTGTCTGAAACTGCATTAGATCTTTTATCAAAAATGACATTCTTGCTTAAATTATTAAAATATGGGCTTTCCTTCTGACCTGAAACATTCTTTCAGATACACTGCCACTGTCACATAAATAACACTGAATACCCAAGCTGAGCAGGACACCCAAACGGATTCCTCACAGTTCATGAGGAGATGTCTTGTTGACCCTTGGGAGGTCACACTCGTCTTTGAAGTGGCAGCGCTGCAGGATGGCGTTGTATTGCTCCTTCAGGTCCTGGTAGGTGGAGACGTTCTCTTCGGAGTGAGGGAACGGCAGGAGCTTTTCATTCAGCAGCAGCTGCACTTGATACTTCTCCTCAGGCGTGCTGGCGGCATCACAGCGATGCAGCACAAAGAGCAGGTTGGCTGCATAGGGCACAATTCGTCCGCTGCGGAACTTCCGCTGTGCTTGCTTGGCAAAATTGCTTGCACTGAGGGGCTCTTCATCCTTGAACAAGCCCATGAGGGCAAGCAATGGCTGGAGAGTTTCTGCATGTCCAAACTGTAGGATCACAGGCGATGAAATGGGCTGAGAGCTGGAAGACATCAATTTTCAAAACAGAAAAAAAAAAAAGAATTCAATACATAAGATATCGATACAGAAATGCATGTTTAGGCAGTAAAATTTAAACAAAATGTTTTGCTCACTGTCCAACTGTTAGTTCGTTTTGTGTGTTAGATATAATCCTGAACATGTCCTTTTCAGCTTTGCAATAATGTTAATCTAAACTGTCTCTCTCTAACACAGAAGCTGGACTAAAGAGAAACAATACTGAAGATATGCCTTCCCCTGTTCCTGTTCAGCTGTCTAACCCACAGATTTGGTATAAGGTTGTTCGCTTTCTCTGTCGATCGGCTAGATTAGCAATTGTAAGAGTAACATTTGTTGGTTTTGTCCATGGATAGCAGGAGAGGTCAACAAGCAGCAAGCTATTACAATAAATATAAAATCTAAATGCAAATAAAGACTGATCTTTATTCAGCACCTTACAAAATTATAATTCCTGCCACAAGGAGTTTACAATCCAGATGTAACAGGAGTAAAAGTGTCTCACCAAGGGTCACAAAGTGTATCTGTGGAAGAAACAGAATTTGAGCCTGACTCCTTGGTTCCCAGTTCCTTTCTTTCATCACTAGGCCATCACCTTTCCCCCAAGAAACACCAAATCAAAACCCATCCACTAATCCACTGGGAGTTCTTTCCGGCCTGGATTAGGGTTCTTTGCTCCCCTAGATAAATGAAATATGTGCTGCTCCTGAGTAGTAATGGCTCTCAGCTTATGGACAGTGAGCCTGCTGCACTCATATTCCCTGCAGCAGGCCCCCTTCCCCCTCCTCCGGGCTACTGTGGTGACCGAGTACAGCCGGCTCACAGTCCACACTCGCAAGGAACAAGAGTGGCTGACCTTACTACTGGCAGAGTGGTTCGGGGCTACCCAGCGTGGGAATGAAAAATCAGCTGGATTATTTAGCAGGGGGAAATTGGCAAGCAGTATCCACATTGCTTCAATATGTGGTATTGTTATTTAAGAAGTGTTTTCACAAGAGTATACTTTTACATGATACGGGATTAGTCCTTACTATTCTACTTCTAAAACTCATTAAAACGTACCTTGATGGAAATACTAGCACATCAAAACTAACCCCGCACTTAAAGGATTTGAAGGCTTTCCCTTATTTTCTTACAGATATTCTATTTACTAAAGATTTAGACATAAACACTAAAAGGTATCCGCAACCCACTTTTCCCCCACTCAACCGCCAGCAAACCAAACCCCTACGCAATAAGCTTTTAGCAGACAAGTTTCCATTCCATTCCATTCGTGTCAAGTGAAAAGAAACTTCTCTTTTATAGCATGCAAGATGCCTTTTTTAAACAAGCAGTAGAACAAAGTTCTCATAAATTTAATCTTTACACAAAAGATTTCCCACATGAAAAATCAGTCTAGCTCCTCCTCTCAAGTCTTGCACCCTCTACCAGCCTCTCCCTTCTTTTTCCCATGAATCTTTTCTTTGCAGGAGGCATCCTAGGTCCAATGGTAGAAGTGACAGCAATGGCAGCAACAAACTGCCACTGTCGCTTCTACAGGTAGGTAATTTTGCTTTCTCCGATAAGAAGCAGCCTGAATGGGAGTCACACATATGGTACTAGCGAGCTAAGAGCAGTCTTTCAAAAAATAAGGAAGACAATAGCAATAAACACATCCTTGGGCAGAGAAAAACAATAAGGGGGTCATTTTCAAAGGAGTTATATTTATGCAAATAACATACTATCATAGCAATTTTCAAAAGACCATTTATGTGCTTAAAATGCACTTACTATTGACAATTCAATGACATTGTAGCAATTTTCAAAAGCCCACTTACACCTGTAAAGTAAATTTACACATGTAAAACCTAGTTTTAAGCATGTAAATCCTTTGAAAATTATCCTCTTAGGGGTAGATTTTCAAACCGTGCGAATTGGCGTACTTTTGCTGGCGCATCAGGCGCCAGCAAAAGTACACGGGATTTTAGTAGATACGCGCGTATCCGCTAAAATCCTGGATCGGCGCGCACAAGGCTATCGATTCCGTATAGCCGGCGCGCGCCGAGCCGCGCAGCCTACCCCCATTCCCTCCGAGGCCGCTCCGAAATCGGAGAGGCCTCGGAGGGAACTTTCTTTTGCCCTCCCCACCCCTCACCTTCCCCTCCCTTCCCCTACCTAACCCACCCGCCCGGCCCTGTCTAAACCCCCCCCCCTTACCTTTGTCGGGGGATTTACGCCTCCCGGAGGGAGACGTAAATCCCCGCGCCCCAGCGGGCCGCTTGCGCGCCGGGACGCGACCTGGGGGCGGGTACGGAGGGCGCGGCCACGCCCCCGGACCGCCCCGGGCCGTAACCACGCCCCCAGGCCCGCCCCCAAAACGCTGCGACACGCCCCCGACACGCTGCGCCGACCGGGCCCGCCCCCGACACGCCCCCCTCAGAAAACCCCGGGACGTACGCGAGTCCCGGGGCTCTGCGCTCGCCGGTAGGCCTATGTAAAATAGGCGCACCGGCGCGCAGGGCCCTGCTCGCCTAAATCCGCCCAGATTTAGGCGGATTTAGGCGAGCAGGGCTCTTAAAATCCGCCCCTAAATGTTTTTACCCATGAGAAACTTATTTTTGTCTCTTCTTCTTTCTATTTTGGATAATGTTAAATACAGAAAACAGAACTGGAGGACCCTAGAAACCAAAATAAATGATCTCTAGAAGTGATTGAGTAGAGCTTGATGTCAAGGACAGACTATAAGAACATAAGAAAATGCCATACTGGGTCAGACCAAGGGTCCATCAAGCCTAGCATCCTGTTTCCAACAGTGGCCAATCCAGGCCATAAGAACCTGGCAAGTACCCAAAAACTGTCTATTCCATGTTACCATTGCTAATGGCAGTGGCTATTCTCTAAGGGGCGGATTTTCAGAGCCCTGCTCGCGTAAATCCGCCCAAAACCGGGCGGATTTACGCGAGCAGGGCCCTGCGCACCGGGAAGCCTATTTTACATAGGCCTCCCGGCGCGCGCAGAGCCCCGGGACTCGCGTAAGTCCCGGGGTTCTCCGAGGGGGGCGTGTCGGGGGCGGGCCCGGTCGTCGCGGCGTTTCGGGGGCGTGTCGGCAGCGTTTTGGGGGCGGGTACGGGGGCGTGGCCGCACCCTCCATACCCGCCCCCAGGTCGCGGCCCACGCGCAGGAGGCCCGCTGGCGCGCGGGGATTTATGTCTCCCTCCAGGAGGCATAAATCCCCCGACAAAGGTAAGGGGGGGGTTTAGACAGGGCCGGGCGGGTGGGTTAGGTAGGGGAAAGGAGGGGAAGGTGAGGGGAGGGCAAAGGAAAGTTCCCTCCGAGGCCGCTCCGATTTCGGAGCGGCCTTGGAGGGAATGGGGGTAGGCTGTGCGGCTCGGCGCGCGCCGGCTATACAAAATCCATAGCCTTGAATATGCACGAGAGAGACCTGCATACAAACTGCCTCAGTTGTATGCAAATCTATTTCATGCATATTCATTAGGGGTATCCTGAAAACCCGACTGGTTTGCAGCCCTCGAGGACCGGACTTGCCCACCCCTGATCTAGACTGTGCTTCTAGAATGGTATTATTTTTTTTTTTAACAACGACCACTCCTCTTGGACATTTTTTACTTTTGTAGCTGCTCCTTTCAGTTTTTTTCTAATAATTTTTCTCATGCAACACTTCTGACCAGATCTTAAACCCCTACAAGAAAATTTCTGCAAATGAATAAAACTGAACTCTATGTTTCAACTTGTAAATCTCTTCTAAAAAGAGGTTGATCTTATGCTAACTACCAATGTTGACAATGCTGGACTAACATGGCCATAATCAACTGACCAGAGAATAACAATGAGAATACAAGTTGCTATTATATTGTTATATTATATTGTTCATACACTCATTCCAAATTATCATGAAGAAGTTTAAAAAATGGGAGATTAAAATGGGAAATTAAAATATAAAAAAATAAAAAAGGGATAAAACATAATAAATTTCATTTTATTTACATAACCCATTTTGTAATTAAGCCATAGCATATTTTACAATAGTTTTTAAAATAACTTTGTCATATTTTTCCTTCCCTTATGCTTAAGTTCACTTTTATTATGTTTTATCCCTTTTTTAATTTTTTTATATTTTAATTTCCCATTTTTTAAGCTTCTTCATGATAATTTGGAATGAGCGTATCAACAATATACCTATAGATCTGCTACCAATACTTTGGATTTCATTTTTAACGAGGTAAAAAGATACGCTACTATCCATATATAGACGCTAAAAATCAAGCTACATTAACAATGTATCTAATTACAATTTTTTCTCCAGATAGGCATGAGAATTTAAAAAGTGCATCTTGTCAATTGATAAAATTTGTTTTTAACAGGTAAAAAAATAATTTTACCAACTATGCCATGGTCTTCCTGCCCTCCTATTGTACATTTTCTTTAATGTCCATTCCTTATAAGTTATCCTTTTTTGTATATTGATTAGTCTATGTCCATTTTTAATTATGTTTGTGTGTTGTTTATGAAGTCAATTGTAATTAACGTCATTTCTGTAATGATTGTTTTATTGTAGCCCCTGAAGCAGCCCTTCACTGGGCGAAACTCAGGCCTAGAGTTGGGCATTTATGGAATATTGTTTTATTAATAAATCTTTTTGAGAACCTTCAACATCTCCTTGTTTGCATTCTTAGTAAATTAGGTCTTAAGGTCTTTAGTCTGCTCCAAATAGCCTAGAGCTTCCCGATGAAATACAAGTCAAGGAAAATGTTGGCAGGAAAACTTACTGATTAAGATGAAAATTTGACACCACCCTTTTTATGATAACATTTAGTATTCAATAGATATGTTTTTAAGGCAGGGCTTCCCAAACCTGTTCTGGTAAACCCACAGTCCATCAGGTTTTCAGAATATCCATAATGAATATTCATGAGATACATTTACACATACCAGGTAGGACATGCAAATATATCTCATGAATATTTATTATGGATATCTTAAAAATCCAGCTGGCTGCAGGATCACCAGGACAGGTCTGGGAAGCCCTGTTCTAGAACGGAGTTCAATTCTGCAGACTAAATTGACTGCATAGCTAATTTCCATGATTTAGAAGAGGAAAGTGATTTGGGAAACCATGCTGACATTTTTCTTATTCAAATTCCTAAGGTCTAGGATGAGTCTGTGTCTTCTGGTTTTCTTTGGCCCGAAGAAGTAACTGGAGTAAATCCTGCACCCTCTTCCCTGCAATGACGGATGTGCCTGCATTGCCCTCTGAGAAAGAGGTGGTTTCCATTGTAGGCCTGAATGCTTTTAGTAGAGAGCAATTTGAAAGCATTTCCAATCACCCCCTCCATAAACCTAAACTAACAGACCTGCCCACATAACCTAGATTGGCTAAGCCTATATCTATTACACTTGCATCCCCACCAATGTGACCTACACATGCTGCATATTCTATTCTAGAACTGTTGTCTTAAAGCTAGTTTATTACTGCTAGCATAAACGCATAAGGTATAACATCAAGAAATGTATGTGTACTGATATCTAGAATTTGTAACCTGTAAAATGTAACCTAGAACTCTATCAACTGTTGTACCCATACACACTTTAAAGTCCATTTCTGCTGTAACATGGTTGGAAAAGCATGATATAAAGAAACTATGATGAGGATAACTATGATGTATCCTGCATCCCTCTCTGACAATCCTTCTTGCCCAGCTATCTGATGTTACAAGAGGCCAACATTTTGCAACAAATTTCAGCCTCCTCACTACAGAGAGGTTCTCTGGAGACTGGATAGATAACAGCTATCTCCTCTGGGCCCAATCAAAACCAGACCTGAGGCTTATGTGATAGTGAAATGTTTAGAGTCTTTTTGATTGCACTGGCAAGACTCAGCACTTTGTCTTGGAAACGACTCCTGTAATGAAAAAAAAAAACAAAATAAAAAAACCTTTCAGTTAAAATTTGCTTGAAACTTCTGAGAAACGAAAGGTATGCTGGAGGTGGGGGGAGAGGATTTCAAAGTGTTTTGATGACATCCAGTTTCTTTCACCTTAACTCCAATGAGATTCTCCCTTCTACATCTCTATTCAAAAAAAACACAGTCGAGTTGTTCTGCAGGAGTCCACAGCGGTGGCAGAAGCTTTTAGTACCCTCTCTAATGCAACACAAGCCAAGCAAACTAGATTCAGTTTTCCTTTTTTTTTCTTTCTTTTTTTTATAAATTTGTTTCTAAGTCATCAATGAAGTAAACAATAAAAGAACGATAAGAAAAATCAGAGAACAGTGGATAAATAAAGCATCATTTGCAAACATATACTGCAACTGACTTTTTCTATTAAAGTTTATTCTCATCACATGCACATACACTTTCATACTCAGTTAAAGACCAATACAAATACAAATATTATACTTCCAAAGGAGCTAGACACAAAAGTCCAGTACATCTAAATACACCTTAGGTCAGTGCTGTTTGGACTGCCTCCCAGAAACAGAAATAATGATGATTACATGGGGGTTTTTTTTTCCCCCATTGAGAAGATCCTCCGTAAACAATTCCAAAGTAGCTAGATTATACATCTTGCTTTTCTATTGTTGGAAGTTTGGCAGAGCATCCCCCTTCTAGTATTGAAGGACAAGTTTCTTAGAGATTAACAAAGACATGCAAATAAATTTCTTCCTTCCTGAAGGATGAATCGGAACTTGTACAGAGTGATGTAAGAATACTAAAAGATGAGATTCTACTACAATATATTTCAAAATCTTCTCCAAAAAAGCAAAAATGTGATTCCAATAAGAATTTAAGTTATGGCAATTGAGAAACATATGACAAAAATCCCCCACAGATACATGACATTTGAGACAATTACTAGAATCCCAGTTTCATGTTTACACCCTTCTCCCTGGTAATATAAATTGCATTTCTCTCATAGCCGCTGATGAGAAATTACGGTAAACAGCCATGAATGCAGTAGTAATGTGGGAGGAGTCTAAAGGACTACCCAGATCAGCACCCAAACAGCAGCCAATGTAAATAAATGTGGAGTTTTCAAATTGTTATGCAACGCCAGTGGCATACAGCCAACTTGTTATGTTTGGGGATGATGTCCCGCAGATAATCCTCAGCATCTACAAAAACTAGTAAGGCAAGAGCTGTATGAAACAATAATGATGCGCTTGTAGAGAAGCATAAAAACTTTGAGCTATTAGGTCCCACTCTTTTCTAATTTCTTAAAATGAAAACAAATGTGTTGTCTTGATCTACCAACTGACCCAGACAAGTAAGCCTTCGCATAGCCCAACTTGAAAAAAAAAAAAAAAAAGGGTTCTCAGCCCTGCCAGAAAATCCACATTACCCACCAAAGTTAAAAAAAAAAAAAAAGAAAAAAAAAAAGAGTACACTATACTACCTTTAAGGTGTAATCTCCACCATTTTCAAGCTCTCTGAAAGTTCACCAACCAAAAACAGAGGCCATTTAGGTCTTGGGCTGTGAAGAATATTAATAGGTTTATAAGGGAATACCCAGTTTTCAAACAGCTAGCTGCAGCTTTCTAAGTCTTTCTGTGACCATAAGGGAGTGAAATTCCTTTTGTCTGTGTTAAGGAATATATTGAGCAAGTCTGCATTTCAGTCTGCAAGATATGCAGATAACCAGCCAAGTAGACCTGGTAGTCTTCTATATAGGAGAAATCACAGAAGATGTTGACCGCATCACTTGGTCGAGTCTGCCTATAGCATTCTGGTAATACTTCCTTCCAGTCACTTCAAGCCTCTTAGGTTCCTGGGCTGGTGCAGTAAATGCAGGAATCTGAGATTTCTTGCTCTTGAAGGCTGATTTGCCAGATGGCGCAATGACTAATATTCAGAAAAGTGAGATAAAAATGATAAGAGTGTACAAAGGAAAGCAGGGCCATCACTGACAAAGTAAAACACTATCGGATACATTTTAAATGGGCCACACGCGTAAAAAACGCACATTTTCAAAAGAAGCCCAGCCATGCACATAACCCCCGTTATGAGCAGCAGTGCCAGGCCCAAGGAAAGGGGCAGTCCAGGGGATGGGGAGGGGTGGGGCCGGAGGCAGCCGGTAGAGCGGCCATTTGCCGCTGTGAGGGGGAAGTGCGTGCCGCCAGCAGTCAACCAGAAGCAAGTTGCTTCTGCTCCAATGGAGCAGTAAGCAACAAAATAAAAAAAAAGAGATATTACACAAATTCAACTAATTCAGCCGAATCTAGTGTGGATTGCAAATAATACTGAAACTCAGAAGTAGTAGGGACATGCGACCAGAGAATACACTAACGTTGCCGTGAGTGCAGGTAAAGGAACCGACTCATTTATTTAATATATAAAAATATCTCCAAATATTAATACGGTATCACTGTACTCAAATAATTAATTATACATTTCATTTATCTACAGTGTCGTTAAACCAAGGGACTTATACTTCGATGATATGTGTATTATCAATTTCCTCTAGCACCTCCTTTTTACTGCAGTAGCTCATTTAAATATTAGATTGGACACCTGGGAGAGGTGGATCAGCACGCGTTAGGATAGCGGACACTCAATTATGAGTGCCTGTTTTACACATGCTAATATTGCACCAGCCTGGGTGTGCAGTCAGAATGGCCAGAGGCCAGGCTCTGGCTGGTTATAAACAATTCTGTAGCTCTATTGAGCTTATAAACAAAAGTAGCAATCTTTCAACTTACATGCTCTCAGTCTGGGCTTCCTAAGTTTCCTTCTGGGATTTGCCATTCTCTCTTCGGCCTGGCTAGATATACACCTTCCCAGGATCCTCTTCCATCCAGACCAGGATTCCCTGCTGCCTCAAGCTTAAGGTAGAACGGGCCAGATCTCTGAAATCTGTCCCTTAAGGTATTCTGGGGTTCTCTTTTGTATACCCCTTCACATAGCTTCCCCTTCAGCTCAGTCTTCTTAGGTTGAACACGTGCCCTTATTAAGGGTAGGTACCCTGTTTCTCTCTTCTCGACCTGTCATATGCTTAACCTGTGTAAGGTTTACCCTGCCCAAATCATTTGGGAAGCTGCTCCCAGATTCACAGCATCCTCGTTGTTGCCCTTTGGTGCTGTTTCAGGTTTTTTTTCCCTTTTTTGTTCAGGGCAATCTATAGCTAGGGATTCTCCATTTGTGAGGGCTGCAGTCCCTGCTTGTCCTCAGAGAAAGCAGAGTTTCTTACCTGTAACAGATGTTGTCCGATGAGAGCAGGATATTAGTCCTCACAAAACCTGCACAAAAACTGGGAGGGGAACTGTGGAAGGCCAGGACGTGTCCCACGTCCCGAAAATTGCGGAAAAGTCTCCCCCCCTTGCGTCGGCGTGCGTGTTATAAAATCAGCACACCCATGTGTGTGCGCTGGGAAGCACACATGCACACGCACTACCCCATATATCCTCAAAAAAGAGAAAATAAAAGTTATTTTCATCTTCATTATTAGGCTTGCTTTTGGATACTATGCACTGGATACTCTCTGATCCCCCAGGTAAACATGTGACCAAAATGGAAGAGCACATCAATGGAGGGGCTTTAAATGCTACCAGAAATGGAACACAAGTTCTAATAGTACATGCCACTGCTTGAATCATGAGAAAATAAATACTTTTAAATCAAAAACTGTGTCCTTCATTTGAAGGTATATAGCACTACATTTTAAATGTTATCTATCCTTCAGGAAAATTTTCAACTTAATTTATTCAGTCAGCAAAGCTGAAATACCTCTTCAATACCTCTTTAAACCTGTCAAAAATAAAGGGCCAACTTATATTTCAAAATTGTCCCAAATTAGAATGTGACATAGATATCTTGGTTTCACATTCTGTCACTTTTGGCTGGGTCTAAATTCTGTTTTAATGTATTCATTTTTCAAATCCTGATCACGTAATACAAAATCAAACATATGTATGTATGTATGTACAAAAGAAACCCAAGAAAATTAGCTACAGATAAAGT
The DNA here is from genome assembly GCF_901001135.1 of Rhinatrema bivittatum. Classification (NCBI taxonomy): domain Eukaryota; kingdom Metazoa; phylum Chordata; class Amphibia; order Gymnophiona; family Rhinatrematidae; genus Rhinatrema; species Rhinatrema bivittatum. The sequence goes on along the minus strand of NC_042621.1, from coordinate 214,864,057 downwards.
TACAATATTGAGACACAGCCTTGATACAATTTCAGTGTTCAATACACTGTAGCACTATAGAAGTGATAAATAGTGGGGGAGGAGCAACATAGTGGAAGTTAACTCTGCTGCAGTGATGAGCTGTCTAGTTGTTTCTTTCTAAAAAATAATTGCCTTCCTTAATATGGTCAAGAGGAAAGGCAAAACAAGGACTTTTCCAGCTTAAGTGGCGATGACCGCTACACTTGGGCCCATCAATCGCTTTGTCCACCACAGGGAGAGTCAGCCATCTTCCGTCAGTATTGGGCCACTTGGAGGGCTTGCAGGGGAAGGGTTGCCACTTTTCTCTAAGATCCTTGATATCTCTCTGAGTCCAGAGGTATGGAGAATGTCTGTGGATCCAGCCTTGGATAACTTCAGTCTTTCCTGGCAGAACGGTCTCCCAATGATGACAGCACCATGACATAGGACTTGATCCAGGAGCAGCTGGGGACATGGGAAGCAATTCTGCATGGAGATTCCTAGATGCTGGTCCAGGCGAGTACCCTTGGAGAGATTTGAGGCCCACTGGGGAATAAGGGAATTGGTGTATTGGTGGAAGGAGCAGTGACAAAGATGGAACAAGTATCCTTTGCACTTGAGAAACCCTAAACGTTTACTCTAGAGGCAATATATGTTTGGCCATTGAGTGTATGGAGAAACCCCAGACTGCAAAAATTTCACAAATTGCTACAGTTACCAGAATATGGAGACAACATTGGTAGCTGAAGAGAAAATTATGGAAGAATGTAATAGGAGACTTGAATTATTAGAACAGAAGATTTCTCAGTTTAAAACTGAGTCCACATTGATGAAAGATAATGTATCTACAGTATACATCAGAAACTGGAAAACTTGGAAAACATTTCTAAATCTAAAAACTTACAGTTGATTAATTTTCCTAAGTTGGTCTTGATCTCAGCAGAGATATTTAAAAAAAATCTCCTTGAAGTTCTAAAGTTACCTCTTGAATCAATGCCACCAGTTTCAAGAGTTGTTGTTTTTTTTTTAATCTTCCATTGCCAAAGGGAAATGTGGGTGAAAATGAAGTGGGTGAGTCTTCAACTATTACATCTGGAAGCTTGGACTTAACAGTATTCTTAGAAACATCTGGTAAAGTACAGGTAAAACCTGCAACCTTAGTCATGGACTTGATACTTGAACCAGATCAGAATGGTATTATGAAACTTTTTTTTAACCACAGAGATGAGCTATTCTTTAAGTATAGGTATTGGATATTCCCAGATGTGACAGAAGTAACTAAAAAAAGAAGGGTGCAATTTATATTATTGAGACCTAGGATCTTGCAAATTGGGGCAATATTTTTTCTTAAATACCCTTCTAAATGTTTGGTTAAATATCAGAATGTTAAATATGTTTTTATTATCCTAGCCAACTTACACTTTTTCCAGGTGATAAGTCAACCTCTGGTGTTTCATCATCCACTCTTTGTGGAGTTTCTGATAGAGGGGGTTAATTTTTCCTCTTTATTTATAGACTGGCTTCCAGAGTTTCTATCTATAATACATGCTGATAACTAGTTCTTGATATTGTGGCTTTTCGTTCCTTAGCTTGTGGACTTTTGTGTATTTTGCCTTTGGTAATGACTGTTTTCATGCCTTTTGAATTATTACTTTGTACACTTTTCTTTACAAGATGTAAATCTTGGAATCTATTTGAAACTTAATAACAATTAAAATAAAAAAGTGATAAGTAGTAGTAGCAGCAGTCGTAGTTTGACTGCTTTCTTTTTAAATTTTTGTCTTTTCTCACAAGTTTAGCAACCTCTTCCTGGTAATTTAAATAAATATGAAAGAAGGAACTATAGAAAAGTCTTTGTAATTTCAAACAATGTTCAAATTTTAATATCTCTTAGATGAAATAGTTCTTCTGTAAGCCAAGTTTTGTCCAGATATGTTTAGAAATATTTAGACCCTATGTCTGTTTACACAACTTTTAAGTAATCTGAAAGACCAAATGATTTATTCTATTTAAAGAGGGTGGAAGTTATAACAGTACAAATGCCAGTTTCTACGCTGCTAGAGCTTGCACATCACTGTGGTTAAAAATAAGTCATTCCCGGAGAATCAAGATGGCCGCCGCATCGTGAGCACGGGAAACTCTCTGCTCCGTTTTCCTTTCGATTTCCCTAAGAACTTTTTGCTAATTGAATCTAAAATTACATGCCTCACTCGAAAAGAAAGGCAAGGATTCGTGAGATCCTTACCTCTACCCCTGAAGTTTCAATGCGGCAAATTCGGTTGGAGGAGGCTTTTCGTGCGGTACAGCAAACACCGGAGAGCTTGGCTGCTGGTGTCTTAGACGGAGAGCGGCCGTCGGACGCCCTAGCCGAAGAAATATCTTTAAGCCCCGGAGCCCCAGAGGTGCCCTCCTGGTCATATAGACCCCAATTTGCTGGGGGGACGGAACAGCAGACAATACTATCGTGTACCTCCGAGGTTGCCCAGAGAGGAGATGAGGAACTACCATCGACCTCGGTGAGCCTGGAAGAACTCGGCTCCAGAGACAACATGGAGGAGTCACGGCAGGAGAGTCTCGACAGGAGGGACCCCATGGCGACAAGATGTGAGGAGACCGGGATTCATGTAGAGTTGAGTACAGATCTGGTAATGCCAGAAAAAATAACTCTCACTGAAATTTGGAAAGTGCTTTCAAAAATGAATACCGCTATGAATGACTTGACTAAAGCTGTTAAAGGTAACATGGATAAAACTCAAAATTTGGAAAAAAGAGTACAGACAGTTGAAAAAGCTTTAAAAAATGCAGAAACGGAGACTAAGGAAATTAAAGAGGTTCAAACTAACCTTATCAAATCAGAAAATATGCTTAATAACAGGATGGATTTTTTAGAAAATGAAGTAAGGAGAAATAATTTAAGATTTCTTTATTTTCCTAAAACAAAATGGGCTAATGCGAAAGATCTCCTTAAAAGTTACTTTATTAACATATTGGGACTGTCTGAAAATGCTATACCAGAAATCTCAAAAATTTACTATTTTCCTGGGAAAGAAGTCATAAAACAGCAAGAAGACCGGGATAATACTGTATTTGACAACCTTACAGATTTCCTGGAGAAATCCTATGAAGCCAAAATTGAAGCGAGAGCAACTTTGTTTGTGACTTTTCTTCAGGTTTCTGATAAAGAAAATATACTGAGATTATCCTTTAGAAAACATCAATTCCTTTTTTACGGCTCTCAGGTGAGAGTGTTTCCTGACATTACTAAAAGGACACAGGAAAAAAGGAAATTATTTCTTCAAATGAAAAATGAAGTGCTCTCTCGAGGAGCTAAATATTTCTTGCGATTTCCTTCTAGATGTCTTATTATACATCAAAATGATAGATATATTTTTTCAGATCCTCAACAGCTGCGTCTATACCTGGACTCACATTCTTAATGTCTTCATTTGGATCTAGGGCATGGAAGGAAAAGTAAATTGCTGTACTAGATGAAACTGCCAATTCCTAAAATTTTTCTTTTTTCTTATGAACTGCTTTTATATGGTTCTCCATTTATTCTTATAAATAAAAATATGTTTATTCCTTGATATCTAGAGGCGGAAGTAATATTACTCCTGTAATATTTGACTTAATTTAATTTTCTGCATTATTTAGATTGGAGATGTATATTAATCCGTCTGTATTTCATGTTATTTTTTGTTTTCCTCAAATGTTGTTGTCATTATATGATAATGAAAATTCAATAAAAAACAAAATTAAAAAAAAATAAAAAATAAGTCATTCCCAAAGTTTGTGATCCACTGTTTAAACACTGATCCAAGTGATCGCCACATTTTTTTGTGTGACCATATAATTATGATTTAAATAACATTTTGTGGATAAAAGTAAGGAATAGAGATTTTTGTCCATATTTTCAAAAGTTAACACCCCTTGAATAAATACATACATACAGTTAAATAAATGCTTAGTAAATTTATAAAACAGACACCTGGAAGATGTGAAAAATAAAAAAACTGAAACCCTCCACCAACCATTCTGAAGAGGCTAAATTTAAGTCCCAACCCAAAAGCCAAATGACTGACCTACTTTCAGCCAAAAGAAGCAAAGCGGGGAGAAAGAAAGAAAGACAGTAAAGGAGAGAAAGGGATGGTAAGGAGGAACTGGGGCCTTGCATTGCTGTGGGGAATCAAAGCTGGGACTCAGCTCAGCTGGAGAAAGAGGAGCACCAGCAGAAGTAAGACAGGTAAGAGAAGTTACAGAGGGGAAAAAAGCTGAGAAGAAGAGTTGGAAAAGGGGAGTACAAATTTGGGAAAGCGAACAGGCAGGGCATTACTTAGCACTTTTAGGACAGTTGAGATTCCCAAAAATCTCAACTTTTGAGCCAATGTGTCTTACTTGCAACTACATGGCACCAACTGCTTCCTCCTGCTTATCTTATTGGTATCACGTAGTTGCATGAAAGGTGTAATTGTATTTCTGAAAACATGTCATAAAAACGTAAGAATTGCCATCTTGGATTAGACCAAGGAGAAATTACTACATACCTGATAATTTTCTTTCCTTAAGTGAAGATAAGTCAATCCTAACGAGCGGGTTATGCACCTCTGCCAGCAGATGGAGACAGAGCAAAAGCTGACGTCATGGCTATATAGTCCCACCCCATCAGCCCACCAGTATTCTCTGGAAAAGCCAAAATGTGGACAAATCTGATTAAACTTGAACATTATTAGCAACAGGCAACCATTCATATTTCTCAACCAATAGGAATACTTCAGCCAAAAGAAAGAACAAATCTAGCAAACTACCAACAAAGAGCAGGAATATACTCTGCATCGCTTGCCCTAAGAAGGCTAACCACAAAATCCAAATCCAGCAGCTGAGGGCGGATCTGGGATTGACCTACCCTCACTAAAGGAAAGGAAATTATCAGGCAAGCAGTAATTTCTTCTTCCTTAGCACATGTGCAGTAAATGCAGGTTAATCCCAACGAGTGGGATGTAGAATAGCTAATCCCAAAAAGGGCGAGAGGCTGCCAGCAGCCCAGTCAGAACTGCCCATCCAAAAGCGGAATCCTCCCTAACCCTAACATCCAAGTGGTAAAACTTGGAGAAGGTGTGCAAAGATGACCATGTTGTTGCTTGGCAAATTTCAGCAAGTGACAAACACAAAGCTCCATCCTCGATACCACCTGAACCCTTGTGATATGCGGTCTTATCTTCGGTAAGGCAACCTCAGCAGCCACATAGACTGCTGTAATGACTTCCTTAACCCAGCAAGCAATCATTGCCCATGTTGCTAGAGCTCCCTGCTTACCTCCACCATGGAGCACAGAAAGACAATCAGATTTCCGAACAGTCTTAGTCACCTCCAAATAGCACAGGCAGAGAAATGGACTGCTTCAAATGAAAATCCGAAACCACTTTGGGCAAAAAGGAAGGCACAGTCTGAAGCTGAACCGCAACCGGAGTCACACAGAGAAAAGGTTCACAGCAAGAACAAGCCTGAAGCTCAGAGATTGCTACCAGAAAAACCGTCTTCAAAGTAAGCAGCCGCAAGAAAAGTGTACGCAGTGGTCGAAAAGTCGGACCTGCCGAGAACTCGAGGACCAAGTTAAGATCCCACAAAGGCACCTGAAGCTGCAATAGGGAGCGAAGATTCTTAACTCCCTGCAAATAACTGGTCACGTCCGGATGGGAAGAAAAGGCCCTCTATTGACTCTTCCCCTGTAACAATCCAGTGCCACAACTTGAACCTTCAAGGTATTAAGGGCCATACCCTTAAGCAAGCCAACCTGTAAAAATTCCAAAATCTAAGGAATATCTACCTTGAGCAGTTGAGTACCTTGCTCAAAACACTAGACCTCAAAGACCCTCGTAAGCTAGAGAAATAGAAAATTCCCAGGCCCAAAGAAGAGTGAAAATTACGGAAGACGAATAACTGCATTTCAGCAGCCGAGCCCTTTCCATGGCAAACCGTAAGTCAGAACCGACCTTGATCTTTGTGTAGAATGGATTCCTGACATTACCGATCCATCTGAGATGATAATTGGAGGGGACTGCACACCAGAAGTCTCTGGAGATCGGTGTACCATGACAATGAAACCCAATATGGAGCCACTAAAAGAACAGTGTTGGATTGACCTGCAATCTTCTGTACCAGCCTGCCCATCAAAGGCCAAGGCAGGAATGCATACAGCAGGGTGCCCTTCGATTTTGGGTCCTGCCTGTGACTCAAGAAACAAGGAATTTTCACATTGCTGAAGTTTGCCAACAACTATAGATCCGGTCCACCAGGAGCTAAAAGGCCTTGTCTGCCAGCTCCCATTCTCCTGGGTCCAAGCTTCTCCTTCTGAGAAAATTGGCTCTGATGTTGTCCTTTGCAGGCGGATATGCTTAGGAGATGCTTCTCTGCCCATACTATGAACGCATCTATCTCCGACACCTGTTGACTTTTGATTCCACCCTGATGATTGATGTAAGCTACTGTTGTTGCATTGTCAAACATTATCCTGACCACCCGAGCCTCTATCCGCTTGGTGAACTGGAGGCATGTCATCCGAACTGCTGTTGATGTTCCACTGCTGCTCCAATGCATTCCAGCACCCTTGTACCACCAACTCCTGATAGTGAGCCCCCCAATCCTGGAGGATCGCATCTGGCATCATCAAGGAAATTCCCTTCCTGAAATGGTACAACTGGGATTTCACCTCTAAGGGAAGGAGCAGCCTCACCGCATAGTTCTGTGACTGTGGACTCCATCTGGAGAGCAAGGTGCGCTGAAGAGAACGCATATGTGCCCTTACCCAGGAAACCCTTTCCAATGTGGCAGCCATCAACCCCAGGACCTGTAGATAAGATCACACGGTCAGATGAACAGAGTTCTGCAGGGATTGGACTCACAGCATAAATGAGTGGATCTGAGACTCCAGCAGAAGCACTCTGTCTTGCCTCATATCAAAATGAACTCCGAGATACTGAGTTGGTTGCAAATTGTTCTTGGCCAGATTCACTAACCAGCCTGCGGGAAATGTGAAGACTCTCTTCCAATGTCTTGGCTCGAATCAACCAGTCGTCTAGATAAGGGTGAACTAGAATGCCCTCCCTGAGAAGGGCCACCACTACCACTACCATGACCTTGGAAAAGGTTCTGGGCACTGTGGCTGGTCCAAAAGGCAAGGCCCGAAACTGGTAATGATGATCCAGGATGGCAAATCAGAGGAACCGCTGATGTTCCTGCCAGATGGGAATATGCAGATATGCCTCCATCAGATCCAGAGACGTGAGGTACTATCCTGCTTGAACTGCCATTATTTTAGAGTGCACAGTTTCCATCCTGAAATGCGGGACTCACAGATGTCAGTTGAAACCCTTGAGATCCAGTATGGGCTGAAACATCCCTTCCATTTTCGGCACGTCAAAATAAATGGAATACTGGCCCTTATTTCACTGTGATTTGCTTTCAGAATCAACAGCCTTTGTAATGTCATTTCCACTTCTACTTTCTTCTGAGGGCAGTTGCATCAAGAGACCATGAAGGCATCCGGAGGAATGCGAAGAAATTCTAGAGCATAGCCATTCTGAACCACTTCAAGGAGTCATTGATCTGAAGTAATCTGGGCCCACCTGTGATAAAACCGGGATAGACTACCACCTATCTCCCACATCACCAGGTAAGCCTGCAAACCTTCACTGAGAAGACTGAGGGGCTCCACTTCCAGAGCCCATATTCTTTCTAGGAACTTGAGGGCGAAAGGCCTGAGATCTATGGAAGGGATGGGATCTCTGGGAAGAACCTCCCCTATAAAGTCGAAAACTCCGATAGTCTCAAGAGCAGCCACTTGCCCGAGAATTCCGAGAAACTGGCTTCTTATCCTCCGGCAAACACGGGATCTATGTCTCTCCCCATTTAGTTGCCATTTTTTTCCAACTCACTGCCAAATAAAAGTGAGCCTTTGAAAGGCAGCTTAGTCAAATTGAACTTTAAAATAGTATCTGTGGACCAGTCGTGCAACCACAGCTGTCGCCTGGCCGCAATAACTGAAGCAGCACCTCTGGCAGCTGTGTGTACCAAGTCACAGCCCGCATCAGCCAAGAAGGCTGCTCCAGTTCTACCATATGCCCTAAATCAGATCCAATGCCACCAGACTCTTGATAAAGCCGCAAGGTAGCCCGAGCTACCAAAGTGCAACAAGAAGCAATTTGCAAGTTCATTGTCACTGCCTCAAAGGCTTGCTTCAGGAAAGCCTCAATCCTCCTATCCTGAGCATCTTTCAGAGCTGCACCTCCCTGTTCCAGGATGGTGGTACATTTTGTGACAGAACACACCAAGGCATCCACCTTTAGGGAAAAGCAACTGCTCTCTGGCCTGCAGATCCAAGGGGTATAAACCCACTAAGATGTGTCCTCCTTTATAGGACACTTCTGGCGCATTTTATTCCAGATCAATCAATTCCTAGATTGCATCCAAAAGGGGAAAGAAACAAGAAACCTTGTGCAGGTGACTAAAATAGGATCCTTCTTCTACAAGCAGTCAGGCCCAGCCACTCTGAGGGCCTTCTGGATCTGAGATACCAGACCTGGCAACTCATCTCTCTTGATAGAAACGTAGAAGAGTTCTATATGGCTCGAAATCTGTAGGAATATCCCCTTCCTCACCAGGAGAGCCTTCACAGTCATCATTGGTATCAACCTGATCCTCCTGCATTCGAGCTTTGTCAGACTGCACTGAGCTAAGGTGCTTGACCATGAAGACAGGCGGAGGAGCACTCGGAGCATCTGGACCTACCTTAGTAGGAACTGCCACTTCAGCAAACCAGCTGAAAGTAAAAATGTCTGCAATCCCTAGATGAATTTCACCAGGGAAAAGAAAGTTGGGTCCATTCCAGGCCCCATAGGCCCGAACCTTACGTCCTGCGAGCCAGTGATTCTGAGGATTCTACCCATGGACCAATCAGAGGAGGAGACACCCCTGCAGTGTCTCCCTCAGTCCCACTCTCCTCAGACTGAGGAAATGGACCATCATCGGCAAAATCAGAAGGGAACAAATCTCCCCAAGTATCCAGGCAGCACTGACATAGGCTTAAAGAAAGCTCCAGCTGAATAACTCTGATGTGGCAGGCAGCACAGATAGACAGGCGCTTAGGTTTCTTCACTGCGGGTGCTATGCTATAAGCGCACAGCCCAATGAAGGCTCGTACCTAGCTTTCCCGCACGTACAAGCGCACCTAATATAGATGCACAAAAGATGTGCCTAGGCTGCTTTCCCACTGGACGCCCAGGACCGACACCTAAACTGGTTGCACAAGATATGCATCCAGAAGGAAGAATGCTTAAATGCATGCACAAACAGGAATCCGCGCACACCTGGACCGCGTGCCGACGGTCTGCAGCAAAAACGGACGTGAAAGTAACCCATGGCCTACCCTGTGCCAAAATGGGAGTAGCCTGGAAGCGGGGCCTGGCCAAACGGCTGCTCAACCCACCATGCCTGCACTCTCTCCTCACCTCACAGAACTCCACAGGAACATGAGCAGGACAGCCAAATACTGAGGAAACAGACCCTTCACCTGCTGTCTTCCTGTTGATGACTCTTCTTCTTTTTTTTTTTTTTAAAGTTAAAAACTTTATCTGAGCTCAGCCCTCCCTGGTCTAGAGCAGGAACAGGTCCTGTCTGCGGGGGGAGAGGGCTAAAGCCTTCACCACCGAGCCTCTCTCGGACTGTAACCGCTAATTGGAATTTAGGTCCACGCCAGACAAGGCTACCAGACTAAGGCACTCTACTGAGGGAAGGACCGCATGATATCACCTCAGGAGGCAAGCGGTGCTATATAAACATTTCCTTTCCAACTTCTTTCTTTTCTTTTCTTTTTTTTTTAAACAGGCAATCCACCGAAGGGAAATGCATGTCCACCATCTGCTGGAGACGGAGAATCCTGGCGGGCTGATGTCGGGACGGGACAATATAGCCATGATATCAGTTTTTTCTCCATCTCCATCTGCTGGCAGAGGTGCATAATTCACTTGTTGGGATTGACCTACCCAAACACTAAGGAAAGCCTATTGAGCCTAGCATCCTTTCTCCGACAGTGGCCAATCCAAGCAACAAGTACCTGGAAGAGCCCATAAAGTAAATTTATTTCCTGTTACTCATGCCCAGGAACATCAACAGCTTTCCTATGCCTACTTGACTAATAATATTTTATGGACTTTTCCTCCAGGAACTTGTCCAAACTTCTTTCAAACCCTGCTATGCTAGTCGTGTGGACCACATCCTCTGGCAACAAATCCACAGCTTGATTGTGCATGGAGTGAAAAAATGCATTCTATGATTTGTTTTAAATCTGCTGGTTGTTAGTATTGATGTGTCTCCTTATTTTAGAATTTTTGAAAGGTATATAACTATCCTTTATTTACTCATTCTACCCAACTCATGATTTTATAAACTTCTATCATCCAAGTCTGATATTTCACTTTCAATGCATAGCCAGCATGGCTCTCTGCTTCAACGGCAGGGGGGAATGAAGAAGGGTGGATCTATATTCAGGCAACAATCAACAAGGACTGAATTAAATAGTTTGGATAAACAGATAAGCATGGGTGTGGCTGCTTATTGCAGTGGTTAATACCCCTAACTAATTAAGCTATTTCACTTAGATGCAGTTCCAACACTGCTCTCTACATTAATGGCAGGGGTGGAAGGGAAATAGAATAAAAGAAGATTACTAAGAGCCAAGAGAAACAGATAAGTATGTGAGAGAGAAAAAAAAAGTGCGAAAGCTTGCTGGGCAGACTGGATGGGCCATTTGGTCTTCTTCTGCTGTCATTTCTATGTTTCTATCATGTCCCCTCATAGCCATCTCTTCTGCAAGCTGAACAGCATGATTATATGTACCAGAAACTGCTAATTGATTTTTTCTCTTGGCTACCCCTCTTATCTCAAAGGTTGAAACTCTGGTGAGTGTAACAGACTGCTCACTTGCAAAATGTATGCACTCACAGTGGTATACACCTGCATATACTCTGAAACAAATTAGAGGAAACATTGTGTAGGAGGTGAACTGTCAGGCCCAAAGAAAAAAATATCAAATTTAAATCACCTGTAATACCCTTTGATTTTGTTCTGAAGCATGATATCTTTACTATCATGTCTCTTATTTTTATTTGCAGTTGCTCAGACTTTATAAGATGAACTTCAGTGCCTAAAAAGTCATAAAAATACCAGTCCTTCAACTCTTGGTTCTCTTATCTCTCCCATCACATTTTTAATGTGTTCTCTGGTAGATCCTCCTCATAAGAACATAAGATTTGCCATACTGAGTCAGACCAAGGGTCCATCAAGCCCAGTATGCTTTCTCCAACAGTGGCCAGTTCAAGTCACAAGTACCTGTCAAGTACCCAAACATAAAATACTGTCATCCCACTATCAACTGGTGTCCTTCATGGCTCTATCCTGGGCCCTCTTCTCTTCTCCTATTCAAATTACCTTATTTATTTATTTATTTTATTTTAAGCATTTTATATACCACGATACGTTGGGAACATCATCTTGGTTTACAGATAACTCAACGTAGCAAGGAGCTTCACAGAGGAAAAGTCAAAGATAAAAATAATGAATAAACAAGAAACCGTTCAACGATAAACAGGATAATGGAAGGGTAAATGAGGAGGGAAGTATTTACAAACCTTGATGCTCTGATCTATTCCTATGGCTTTCAGTGCTGTCTTTATGCTGATAGCTCTCAGGCTCTTCACACCAAAGATTAAATCATGAATCCGGTCCCAGATCTCAGCCTGTTTGTCTGATTGTTGCTACCTGGATGTCCCATTACCACTTTAAACGCTATATGGCCAAAACAGAACTCCTTATCTTTCCCCTCCACACCCACTTCCCCTCTTCCCCCTTTCACTATCTGCAGTATTGAGCACTCCAGTTTCTTTTGCTGCTGAAATGAAAATGTAATCTTTGGAGTAAATTAAATACAAAAGCTTGAGATAAGTATAATATGTGTGCCCTTGAACTCGTGATGCTCGGTATTTGTACATATAGGTATGATGGGTTATTTGTATTAGTAATTTGAAATGCAGTGTTTTCTGGGGATTTTTTTTCTTTAAATTTTAAAGATGACATTGAATAGGGTCTGGATTATGCAAACACATTCATCTTAGATGATCACTACTAAATGTATGCCTCTACTAATTATTTCACTAATTTGAACTTACTTAGATGGGGACTTGTTGATCCACACAGACTTATGTCCTATATATTTGTTCCAGTATCATTTTTTCTAGGCTTTGGTTTTTGTAGTGTCAACATTTCAATAAATGTTCTGATTTCTGCTATCCTTCTGTCCTATTACTTTATTTTTTGCCTCCACCATTTCCACTGAATGTCAACATTTTCTTCTCTATAAGTCTGATGCATTTTCTTCTCTATAAGTTGCACCAAATATTTATTTAGGAGTTTTTTTTATACCGAGGTATAGCTAGCAGCCTTCACTCTGGTTTACAATTACAACAACCTATTACATTTAACAGTAAACTGAAAACTGAAAAACAGAAAACTAACTTATTACAAGCAGTTTCAATGTTTATAACAGGGTATATCTGTAATCAAACCATGTATGTTCTAGCTTAAAACGTTCTGTGTAAACTATGGAAAATATATTATTTTTTGCTGACTATTTAATCTTTGTTTATAGAAAAGCTATCTGTGTTCTTTCCACTTTCATCTCACAGCAGTCAAAAATAATTTGAGTGATTTGAGCCTTATATGATCCTAGGAAAAGCTGTTCTTTTCATGTATTTTGTACTGTACTCTCCTATACAGATTCTCCTGTTCCCTTCCACTGATTTTATTATAATAATTAATAAGCATTTACTGCGTTTGCATTAAAGGTGCTTTAAATATAATAAAACAAGTTCAAAATTGTGAAATACATCCCTGATAACGTACTCTTAGAACCCATTCACCTCTTTCATATGTGCGGGTTCAAAGTTTATACTTATGATGCAACACATTTATTGCTGCTCTTGGCTTTTTAAAGCAGATTGTAATGCTGAGAACGCACAGTCATGAGCTAGTAAAAGCTTCGTTCCAACTTAATAGGCTTTGAAATACTGCAATTAAATTACTCCCTAACTTATAATAGCAAGACATATACTTTACTCTGGTCATATTTCATGACAGGGTTACCGATACCAGAAGTTACTGTTCCCTATGGAATAACTTCCTCTTCTAATTTAAAAAAATCAATAGAATGTTAGGAATTATTAGAAAAGGAATGGAGAATAAAATGGAGAAGATCAAAATGCCTCTGTAACAATCCATGATGCAATTGTACCTTTAATATTGTGTGCAGTTCTGATTGTCCCAACTCAAAAACGTTATAGCAGAATTAGAAAAGGTGTAGAAGAGGGCAACAAAAATGATAAAAGGGGATGGAGCAGCTCTATTATGAAGAGAAGCACACAGGTCAGGACTCTTCATCTTAGAGAAGAGATGAGAAAAGGGGAGATGATAAAGGTTTATAAAATCATGAATGGGGCTGCAACAGTAAAATAGGGAACATTTAATTACTCTCTGAAATAGTACTAAAACTAAGGACACTATTAAACAAAGAAGATTTTAAAACAAATTGGAGAAAATATATATGGTTTTTTTTTACTTAACACACAATCAAGTTATGGAATTTGTTGCCAGAAGATGTGGTCAAGGCATCTAGCATAGCTGGGTTTAAAAGGTTTTGGACAAGTTTCTGCAGGAAAAAGCCATAAACCATTATTATTTATTTTAAAATTTATATACCACATCAAAGGTCCTAAGTGACTCACAATAAAACCATTCATAAAAGGTGGTAATATGGTTTAGGAGATTTATTTTTCTTTCTGTTTATATGTACAAAATGATGCAGAAAATGCAATTTTGTAAATTGCCTGCAGAACAAATTGCTGTATTGATACCCTTTATGTTCTTCTGTACTGTCAGCTTGTACTTGTGGACATTTGCTTGGTGAGGTCTCACCTGGAGAACTGTGCTCAGTTCTGGAGACCATATCTCCGAAGGGACAGAGACAGAATGGAGGCGGTACAGAGAAGGGCGACCAAAAAGGTGTATGGTCTTCATCGAATGCCTTATGAGGAGAGATTGAAGAATCTAAATGTATACCCTGGAGGAAAGGAGGAGCAGGGGTGATATGATACAGACCTTCAGATACTTGAAAGGTTTTAATGATCCAAATTCAACGACAAACCTTTTCCATTGCAAAAAAAACCAGCAGAACCCAAGGTCATGATTTAAAACTCCAGGGAGGAAGACTCAGAACCAATGTCAGGAAGTATTTCTTCACGGAGAGGGTAGTGGATGCCTGGAATGCCCTTCCAGAGGAAGTGGTGAAGACTAAAACTGTGAAGGACTTCAAAGGGGCGTGGGATAAACACTGTGGATCCATAAAGTCTAGAGGATGGGAATGAAGAGAGGGTGGCTTGCAGGAATGACGGCTACTACCTGGAGATAATACTCTTATTCAATAAACATACACACGGTTAATGCGACTCCAACATTGCTCTATGCTTCAACAGCAAGAGGAAATGTGGAAAAAAGGATCTGCATTCACAAAAAAGCAGGGAGCAGCTTGCTTGTTATGGTGGTTACTAGCCCAAACCAAATAAGCCTGATACTTCACTTTCAATGCATATCCAGCATAGCTCTCTGCTTCAAATGCAGGGGGGAATGAAGAAAAGTGGATTTATATTCAGTCAACAACCAACAAGGACTGAATTGCACAGGCTGGGTAAACAAATAAGCGTGGGAGTAGATTGCTTACTGTGGCGGTTACTACCCCTAACCAATTAAGCTAGATACTTCACTTAGATGCAGTTCCAGCACTGCTCTCTACAATAATGGCAGGGGTGGAAGGGAAATAGAACCAAAAGGCTACTAAGGGCCAAGAGTAACAGATAAGTATGAGAAAAAAAAAAGTGTGAAAGCTTGCTGGGCAGACTGGATGGGCCGATTGGTCTTCTTCTGCCGTCATTTCTATGTTTCTATATCTCTGTTTGCTCCCTGTATATTGCAATGTGAGTTTTTTGCTGAACAAAAGAATATTTATATCAAAAAACAACACATAAAAAGAATACAATACAAAACTTTGAATAAAAGAATACTTATCAGAAATGAACAGAGCAAAAACTATGTAATTACCAGATATTATTCTGTATAAACTGACAATTCTTGGTATGTTGTAAAAATAAATACTAAAAAAAGATTAAAAAGATGAATTACAAGCTTCAGTATAGCATGCTTCTTTATCGAGCAGAATGGGAAGTTGTTTCCACAACAAAAAAGAGCCTTTCCCTAGATTCAGCTAGTTTTATCATCTGGTGACTTGGTATCTCAAGTAAACACTGGCCTGCAGATCTTAAATTTCTTGTGGATGTGATGATTGTGAACCCGTGTGTTGTGACATGGTTGATGCAGCCTAGTAGGCGAATCTACTAGGCCAACACGACAGCTGGTAAACACGCCTTGGTCTGGGACATGCTGGAGCTTCACCTATATCAGCCCCATTCTCCGCAGGTTGAGATCTTGGGTTTCAGGTGCCAGGAGGAGTTAGGAGGGTCCCGAGGGTGGTCAGAGAGCGAGTCCAGAAATGGGCTAAGGTCAGGGCTGGCAGCAATCAGAGGGGTACTGGATACCAGCCGAGGGTCAGGGATGACAGCATGCACAGTGTAGTCAGGGTGTGTAGCAGAGATCAGGTCCAGGGGGCAAGCGAGAGAAGGTCCATTGCAAAGTCAAAAACAAGATAGAGTAGGTAGACGAACAGGACAAGGCAAGACTGAAAGGCAGATGAGGCAAGGCTGGAAGGCAGGACGAGGCAAGGCTAAATGAGGCAAGGTAGGCTGGAACAGGAACAAGGCTTGGACCAGGAACAAGGCTTGGAGAAGCAACATGCACAGCAAGCGCTAGAGTACCTGATGCTGAGGTGCCAGCTTAGTGCACGGCTAGGGCTTAAGAACTCAGCTGTGCAGACATCATCAGGAAGCGCCGGCTCAAAGAGTTCCTGCCATGCGCCCTTTAAGAGATGTTGCACTGGTGCGCACACACCTAGGGGACCCAGGGATTGATGGCTCCCTAGGTACGTGTGCCAAACTGAAGAAATGCTGGTGACCTGTGGGTGTCTGCTGCAGATTGCAGGATGACCCCCGCGACCAGCAAATCTTACAATGGGTCGATAAATCTTAAGCAAGCAGCTGATACAGGGCTGCTCAGGGCTTTATGAAACATTGTCATGAGTGAGAATTATACCCTCCATTCAACCTGCAGCCAGTACAATTAATATAAGTCAAGTGAAATATGCTCAGATCTCAAGGTTCCAGTAAGAATGCTACCTGCGGAATTTTGAATGACTTGAAGAGCCTTTAATGTATTCTGAGATAATCCTAAATATACTGAATTACAATAATACAGTTTAAATATTACTAGCTACTGCAACATTGTTCTGAAATCATTCAGTTCAAGGTATGGTTTAAGCTTACACAGTATTCTAAGCTTCCAGAAAGACTGCTGGACCACCTTTTTAACATGAGATCTAGATGAGAGGTTGGGGTCGAAAATAATCCCTAAATGCCTGACTTCCTTGACAAATGGAATGAGGTAGCCCTGAAACATAACCGATGATGTGTAAGATACTGATAGTTGTCTACCAAGGTAGATAATCTCAATTTCTGACAGACTGAATGATAACCTATTACGACTTAACCAGCTTTTAATGCCAGTCATATAGATAGAGATAAGACCTAACTTAATTTTCACATCAACTGCAGCAGGGAAAAAGAATTGTATATCATATGCATAAAGACAATAATGTAGGCCAAGGCCTGAAAGAAGTTTACAAAATGGCCTTAAATATGTGCTAAATAACATAGCTGACAGTGATGAACTCTGGAATATACCAATGGTCAATGGATACCAAGATGAGACCCACGAACCACATCTCACTTACTGTGACCATCTTGTTAGATAAATGTTAAACCAAGCAAGAACGGTGCTATCTATTCCAATTTTGGCAAGATGGAAACATAGTATATTATGGTTGAGAGTATTAAGAGTGGCTAATTTGTAACTAATGCTGCTCTCGAAACCTCTACGAATAACATCAGTGCTGGACCTGATTAGAAATTCTGTACTATGTTGTGGTCTGAATCCAAATTGGAATCGATTCAAAATCTCATGGTCATTCAGAAATATCTGCAGTTGTTTCAGAATAGCAGCCTCAATGACTTTTGCAATAAATAAAATAGATAAAATTGGGCAATAGTTGGTAAGTTCAGTTGGATCAGTTTGTGGCTTCTTTTTTAATGGACCTAGTGGTTCACCAATGTCATCAATCAATACCCTCATCACCGCAGTAAGGCAGGGATTTAATGACCACTTGGTCTGATTCATATATTTTACAATCTGAATAACGTCAACAATAGAAAGACTTTTCAACTGAGCCCACAAAAATTCAGTATGACCAATTTGTAAGTCGCCAGGAATAAGAGTGGATAAAAATTGGATACACAAGTCGTATACTTTTTTAAAAAACAGAATAAAGCAAAAGCTTCAGGATGCATTGTGTCAATAGATTGCTTCTGAGCCAAGGCTATGTTAGACATGCTAATGGCCAGTCTTGAGACTGTGTGAATCAGCGCTTGCGAGTTGTTACCAACAGCCTGATTTGATTTACAAAAAAAGGACTTTTTGTCCTTCATAACTGTAATGATGATGGCTGCTAGGCATCTCCCACCCACCAGTAGAGGTCCTTACTGAGCCACGTTCTCTCCCATTTTAGCCACCTTCTTGATAACTCTATAAAGCAGCAAGGCCAGCCCTTATTTAACCCTGCTTCTCCCACAACTTGGTGCTTCATCATTAAATCACCTCAGTTCCTTGCTTTGGCCTACCTTGCCTTCTTATTGCATGGCCTTTGTGGCCTTCTTGCTTTGCCTTGCCTTGTGGCCCTTGGCCTTCTTGCCTTGTCCTGCGGCCTCCTTGGCCTACCTGCCTTGCCTTGTGGCCTGGTTACATCTCCTTGTCTGTCACCTGTCTTACATGTACTTTGTTGGCCTTTAGTCCCTTGCTTGTGTCTGTATTCCTTGCTCTGTTCTGGTATCCCTGTTCTGTCCAGGCTTCTCAGCAACCCTCTTTTTCCCTGGGGTCTCACAGCAATTTGGCTCTTTTGTATGTTCTTTGCCCTGCACCCTGAACTGGTTCTGCTCCGGTCTTATTTTTACTTGTTCTCTCTGTCTGATCCTTGTCGTGTCTAGGCCTCCCAGCAGCCTACCTAGTCTATCCAAATTCTGCCCTGCACCTCTGTTTTACCACATTCCCACTTGAAGTGTTTTACCCTGTTCCCAGCTTGTCTCTCCTTGCTCCTGCCTTGCCCTCCTTCCCAGTCAGCCTCCTTCAAACTGATTTCCAACCCTGCCTGCCCACTGCCAGCCCTGACCCTGGCCTGCCATGTACCATACCAAGAAAGTCCTGCAGGCTATCAGAACCTTTGGACTTAATCCAAAGAGGAGGGGGCTGGCCAGGTGGAAGACCTTGCCCTACTCTCCTGAACTGCTGCTGTAGGGGGAATCTCGAGATCCATCTAGCCAATCTGTGACATATAATCTCCACTGTGTACTTAGATCTAATGCATCTCAAGGTAGGTTTTGCGCCAAAAATGCTCTAATTTACGTAAATTGGCTTTCAAAAAGAACATAAGAAATTGCCATGCTGGGTCAGACCAAGGGTCCATCAAGCCCAGCATCCTGTTTCCAACAGAGGCCAAACCAGGCCACAAGAACCTGGCAATTATCCAAACACTAAGAAGATCCCATGCTACTGATGCAATTAATAGCAGTGGCTATTCCCTAAGTAAACTTGATTAATAGCCATTAATGGACTTCTCCTCTAAGAACTTATCCAAACCTTTTTTGAACCCAGCTACACTAACTGCACTAACCACATCCTCTGGCAACAAATTCCAGAGCTTTATTGTGCGTTGAGTGAAAAAGAATTTTCTCCGATTAGTCTTAAATGTGCTACTTGCTAACTTCATGGAGTGCCCCCTAGTCCTTCTATTATTCGAAAGTGTAAATAACAGAGTCACATCTACTCGTTCAAGACCTCTCATGATCTTAAAGACCTCTATCATATCCCCCCTCAGCCGTCTCTTCTCCAAGCTGAACAGCCCTAACCTCTTCAGCCTTTCCTCACAGGGGAGCTGTTCCATCCCCTTTATCATTTTGGTTGCCTTTCTCTGTACCTTCTCCATCGCAACTATATCTTTTTTGAGATGCGGCGACCAGAATTGTACACAGTATTCAAGGTGCGGTCTCACCATGGAGCGATATAGAGGCATTATGACATTTTCCGTTTTATTAACAGTTCCCTTCCTAATAATTCCTAACATTCTGTTTGCTTTTTTGACTGCTGCAGCACACTGAGACGATGATTTTAAAGTATTATTCACTATGATGCCTAGATCTTTTTCCTGGGTGGTAGCTCTTAATATGGAACCTAACATCGTGTAACTACAGCAAAGGTTATTTTTCCCTATATACAACCCCTTGCACTTGTCCACATCAAATTCCATCTATTTGGATGCCCAATCTTCCAGTCTTGCAAGGTCTTCCTGTAAAATATCACAATCCCCTTGTGATTTAACTACTCTGAATAATTTTGTATCATCTGCAAATTTGATAACCTCACTCGTCGTATTCCTTTCCAGATCATTTATATATATATTGAAAAGCACCAGTCCAAGTACAGATCCCTGAGGCACTCCACTGTTTACCCTTTTCCACTGAGAAAATTGACCATTTAATCCTACTCCCTTGTAATCCCTCCCTTGTAATCCACAAAAGGACATCACCTCCTATCCCATGACTTTTTAGTTTTCTTAGAAGCCTCTTATGAGGGACTTTGTCAAACGCCTTCTGAAAATCCAAATACACTACATCTACTGCAGTGGTTCTCAACCTTTCTAATGCCGTGACCCCGCAATACAGTTCCTCATGTTGCGGTGACCCCTCGCCCCGCCCTCGCCCCGTGAGGGTGGGGTGAGGGCGGGGCTTTGGTCATATGGGGGCGGGGTTATGGATGGGGTTGGATTTTAGTGCACACTTATCATTTAATTATGACATTTATAATGTGAATGTAACTCAACTCACCATAGGTTCTCACATGCATGGCACACTGACCCATGATCGTCACGGGGCTAGATGTAAAAGTACAGTTTGTATCCACAGGAACCCCCCTGACCCACAATAATGGATGTAAAGCAGAATTATGACATTCCCCATACAACTCACCCTACAAAAAAGATATTCTGGTTCTAGTGACATCTCAGTAACAGCAACTCAAACTCCTTCTATTTCCAGGCTCAATAGCCCTACTTATGAAAAGACAGCAGTTTACCACCAATGCATGTCCTCTGAGAAAACACAACAAATAAGACCGATACAAATGCTTACATGCTAGCAAAATATCTCATCTCGGTAACAGACACAGAACCGACCTAACATACTCCCAGGATCTGTAGTAATGCACATAAACTAATCCGCACACAGTTACACCTGTATTATGGAATACACTCAAACAGGAGCAACCCTATCTATGAAAAGGCAACACTACAAATATTAAATCAGGTCCTAAAAACCAATACACCTCTTATTAGGAAAACAGAACTAGCAAGCAGCTATAGATCCCCACACAGAAATAATTGTAAAACTATACTATACTAATAAGCAGAATAAATGTTTCAAAACAGCTATGAACATCCAACAATTAAAAACGCATAAAAACTATTAAACATTCTCCAAACACCAATAAAATATTTCAAAAAAGCAGACATCACACAATTAAAATGGCAGTCAAGAAAAATAAACTTAAAAAGCCACCTTTACTTACCCCCTCCAGCAGCTCTCCTACTCCCCTTCCCTGCAGGCCGTGGCACTCACCAGAAGCAGCAGTAGAAGCTAAGCTCTATACTTATGGTCCTCTTCCTTAGTGCCCATGTCTCTCACACACACACACATACCAGTCATGCCCCCATGACCAGTTTCTGTCTCTCACACACCAATCATCTCCCAAACAGTCTTTGGCACACACACACCAGTCACCTTCCTGAACAGTTTCTCTCATGCCATACACACACACACACAACACACACACAGGCTTCCCACTCCCGTGTTCTACTTACATATACGGGCTTCTCACTCTCATAATCACTTTCTCACACACACACACACACACCAGTCACCTTCCTGAACAGTTTCTCTCATGCCATACACACACACACACACACACACAGGCTTCCCACTCCCGTGTTCTACTTACATATATGGGCTTCTCACTCTCATAATCACTTTCTCTGTCTCTCTCTCTCTCTCTCACACACACACACTCACTCACTCACCAGTCTCTCACTCCCATGCTTGTTCTCTCCACATGCACAGGCTTCTCATTCCCATAATCACTTTCTCTCTGTTACACACACACCAGTCTCTCTCATTTCCATGCTCACTCTCCACGTGCACAGGCTTCTCATTCCCTGAATCACATTCTCTCACATTCACACACACATACCAGTCTTTTTCTCTCACACACACCATCACCTTACCAAGCAGTCTCTCTCTCTCATGCATGCACACTCACCCTGGTTTCTCACTCCCATGCTTTCTTTCACCCCCACAACACCAGGCTTCTTACGCCCATGCTTTCTCACATACCAAGACTTCTCCCTTCCATGCTTTTTCTCTCTCTCACACACACACATCAGTCACCTCCCTGACTAATGTCTCACACTCTCACATACACATCAGTCATCTCCCTGAGCAATCACTTTGATTGTCTCTCACATACACACACACACATCAGCTCTCTGACCAGTCAATCACACACAGGCTGGCTGGCTGCTTCTCTCTCTTTCTCTCACTCACTTCCTCTTCTCCCCCGAGCACAAATGGGAGCTGCAGCAGCCTCGCTGGCCAAGAAAGAAGAATCCCATCGGCCGCGGGAGGCTCGTGCTGCTCTCTCCTTTCTCCATTACCGGCTGCTTCAACTGCTCGGGGGCCGATGCTGCAGCCGCCACTGCTACTTTTTCGCGCGGCTCTCTCTCCTTCCCGCGCACCACGATTCACTTCCTGTTCCGGGTCACGGGAGGGGGGGGGGGCAGGCGCAGGAAGAAGAAAAGGCCCAGCCGCGGGTGCAGAGCTTCTTCTAGTGCCGCTGCCGTTCCCGCTGGGCTTGAACGTGCTGACAGCCCGGCGGCAACGGCAGCGGGAGAGACCGGGAGCGGGCGACCCCTGCGTTTTGGGCGTTCGACCCCCGCCGGGGTCGCGAACCATAGGTTGAGAACCGCTGATCTACTGTTTCACACTTTATCCACGTTTATTAACCCCTTCCAGAAAATGAAGCAGATTTGTTAGGCAAGACTTCCCTTGGGTAAATCCATGTTGACTGTGTTCCTATATGCTCTGTAATTTTGAACTTTAGAATAGTTTCCACTATTTTTCCTGGCACTGAAGTCAGGCTCACTGGTCTACAGTTTCCTGGGTCGCCCTTGGAGCCCTTTATAAATATTGGGGTTACATTGACCACCCTACAGTCTTCAGGTAGAACGGATGATTTTAATGATACTTTACAAATTGTAACTAATAGATCAGAAATTTCATTTTTTAGTTCCCTCAATACCCTAGGATGCATACCATCCAGTCTAGGTAATTTGCTACTCTTTAGTTTGTCAGTCTGGCCTACTACATCTTCCAGGTTCATAGTGATTTGGTTCAGTTCAACTGACTCATCACCCTTGAAAACCATCTCCGTAACTGGAATCTCCCCAACATCCTCATTAGTAAACACGGAAACAAAGAATTCATTTAATTTTTCTGCAATGGCCTTATCTTCCTTAAGAGCCCCTTTAACCCCCTGGTCATCTAACGGTCCAACCGACTCCCTCACAGGTTTCTTGCTTCGGATATATTTTTAAAAGTTTTTACTATGAGTTTCTGCATCTACAGCCAACTTCATTTCAAATTCTCTCTTCGCCTGTCTTATCAATGTTTTACCCTTAACTTGACAATGCTTATGCTTTTTCCTATTTTCTTCAGATGGATCCTTCTTCCAATTTTTGAAGGATTTTTCTTTTCTCTAAAATAGCCTCTTTCACCTCACCTTTTAATCATGCTGGTAATTGTTTTGCTGTCCTTCTACCTTTCTTAAGCATGGAATACATCTGGACTGCTCCTCTAGGATTGTATTTTTAAACAATGTCCATGCCTGTTGAACACTTTTAACCTTTGCAGCTGCACCTTTCAGTTTTTTTCTATTTTCCTCATTTATCAAAATTTCCCTTTTGAAAATTTAGTGTTAGAGCTGTAGATTTACTTATTGTCCCCCTTCCAGTTATTAGTTTAATTTGATCATGTTATGATCATTATTGTCAAGTGGCCCCACCATCGTTCCCTCTCTCACCAAATCCTGCGTTTCACTAAGAATTAAATCTAAAATTGCTCCCTCTCTTGTTAGTTCCTGAACCAATTGCTCCATGAAGCAGTCGTTTATTACATCCAGGAACTTTATGTCTCTAGCAAGTCCTGATGTTACATTTACCCAGTCAATATTGGGGTAAATGAAATCTCCAAATCAAACCAAATAGGAACTTATAGATACATTTTAAATTATAGCCTAAATGAAGGTGTCAGCAAGCCTGTTTCAACTGAAACCAACCAGTCTTCTCAATCATTCACCCTCACATTTTATTACACTCTATATATTTTTTAGAATTTTTTAAAGAAAATAATGATTTTGAAAAAAATGTGTTTGAAAAAAATTCTAAAAAATATATAGGAGCAGATTTTAAATACTTGCGCGATCGCGTACTTTTGTTCGCGCACCAGGCGCGAACAAAAGTACGCTGGATTTTATATGATACGCGCGTAGCTGCGCGTATCTTATAAAATCCGGGGTCGGCGCGCGCAAGGGGGTGCACATTTGTGCAACCTGCGCGCGCCGAGCCCAGAGCGGCCTGCCTGTTCCCTCCGAGGCCGCTCCGATTTCGCAGCGGCCTCGGACGGAACTTTTCTTCGCCCTCCCACCTTCCCCTCCCTTACCCACCCCCCGGCCCTATCTAAACCCCCCCCCTACCTTTGTCGGCAAAGTTACGCCTGCTGAAAGCAGGCGTAACTTTGTGCGCGTCAGCCGGCAGCCCTGCTCCGTCCTCCGGTCCCGGGGGCTGGTCCGGAGGCCTCGACCACGCCCCCGGGCCGGCACCACGCCCCCGGGCCCGCCCCCGAAACGCCGCATCATTTCGGGAACGCCCCCAGGGCATGCCCCCTCCCTCCCCTTTTCGAAAGCCCCAGGACTTACGCGCGCCGGCGGCCTATGCAAAATAGGCGCGCGCGGGCCTTTTAAAATCCGCCCCATAGAGTGTAATAAAATGTGAGGGTGAATGATTGAGAAGACCGGCTGGTTTCGGTTGAAACAACAACAGGCTTGCTGACACCTTCATTTAGGCTATAATTTAAAATGTATCTATAAGTTCCCCTTTGGTTTGATTTGGGTATTTCCTTGCTTGGGTAACTTTTTGACTCTATTGATTGGTGTTGGTAATTGAAATCTCCCATTATTACTGCACTGTCAAATTGGTTAGCTTCCCCGATTTCTCTTAGCATTTTGTCATCTGTCTGACTATTTTGTCCAGGTGGACGGTAGAGTATATTCCTATCATTATACTCTTAGCCAACACACATGAGATTTCTACCCATATAGGGCCAGATTTTAAAAGGGTTATGCGCACCGGTCCTATTTTCAAAAGGCCCGGCGATGCACGTAAGTCCCAGGGCTTTATAAAAGGGGTGGTCTGGGGGCAGGGCAGGGCGGGGGTGGGGCCAGTGGCCTCCGCCAGAGCGGCCATTGTTGCTCTGTCAGAGGATCGCGTGCTGGCAGGCTGCCGGCGCACGCAACTTGCGCCTGCTCAGAGGCAGGCGCAAAAGGTAAGACAAGAGTCAGGGGGGTTAGAATAGAGCTGGGGGGGAAGGTAACAGAGGAAGGCAGCTTGGCTCGGCACATGCAAGGTGCACAATTTTGCAGCCCCTTGCACTCACCAACCCCGGATTTTATAACATATGTGCTCCTGCGCACGCATTATAAAATTGGGCGTACATGTGCGCGCGCCAGGTAGCACGCACACATGTAGGCCACACGCGCTTCTTTTAAAATCTACCCCATAGATTCTACTGAGCATTTAGTCTCTTGAATGATCTTTATCCTATTGGACTCTATACCCTTCCGGACATAAAGTGCCACACCCCCACCAAGTTGATCCTGCCTATCATTGCGATATAATTTGTACCCTGATATAGCACTGTCCCATTGGTTATCCTCCTTCTACCAGGTCTCTGTGATGCCAATTTGTCAATCTCATCATTTACTGCTATATACTCTAACTCTCCCATCTTACTTCTTAGACTTCTGGCACTGGTATACGGACATTTCAAAGTGTGTTTTTTGTTTGTATTAAAAACCTGCTTTTCAGTTGATAGGGATAAATTGGAAATCTTAGCTCAGTTGATTTTGTACATATAGGCACATGAACTACGTTTGCTTTTATTGGAACTCTCTGTTGGGATGCTCTGACTCTCCTGTTTCATTAATATCCTTCAAGAATATATTCCTCTGAACCATGCACTGTTGAGTGACTGTCTGCTTTCCCCCTTGTTCTAGTTTAAAAGCTGCTCTATCTCCTTTTTAAAAGTTAGTGCCAGCAGCTTGGTTCCACTCTGGTTAAGGTGGAGCCCATCCATTTGGAAAAGTATCCCCCTTCCCCAAACGTTTCCCTAGTTCCTTACAAAACTGAATCCCTCTTCCCTGTACCATTGTCTCATCCACGCATTGAAACTCTGGAGCTCTGCCTGCCTCTGGGGATCTGCACGTGGAACAGGAAGCATTTTAGAGAATGCCACCCTGGAGGTTCTGGATTTCAGCTTTCTACCTAAAATCCTAAATTTGGCTTCCAGAACCTCTTTCCCACATTTTCCTATGTCGTTGGTGCCCACATGTACCACAACAGCCAGCTCCTTCTCAGCACTATCTATAATCCTATTTAGGTGATGCATGAAGTCTGCCACCTTCATAAGAACATAAGAACATAAGAAAATGCCATACTGGGTCAGACCAAGGGTCCATCAAGCCCAGCATCCTGTTTCCAACAGTGGCCAATCCAGGCCATAAGAACCTGGCAAGTACCCAAAAACTAAGTCTATTCCATGTAACCATTGCTAATGGCAGTGGCTATTCTCTAAGTGAACTTAATAGCAGGTAATAGACTTCTCCTCCAAGAACTTATCCAATCCTTTTTTAAACACAGCTATATTAACTGCACTAACCACATCCTCCGGCAACAAATTCCAGAGTCTAATTGTGCATTGAGTAAAAAAGAACTTTCTCCGATTAGTTTTAAATGTGCCCCATGCTAACTTCATGGAGTGCCCCCTAGTCTTTCTACTATCCGAAAGAGTAAATAACCGATTCACATCTACCCGTTCTAGACCTCTCATGATTTTAAACACCTCTATCATATCCCCCCTCAGTAGTCTCTTCTCCAAGCTGAAAAGTCCTAACCTCTTTAGTCTTTCCTCATAGGAGAGTTGTTCCATTCCCCTTATCATTTTGGTAGCACTTCTCTGTACCTTCTCCATCGCAATTATATCTTTTTTGAGATGCGGCAACCAGAATTGTACACAGTATTCAAGGTGCGGTCTCACCATGGAGCGATACAGAGGCATTATGACATTTTCCGTTTTATTCACTATTCCCTTTCTAATAATTCCCAACATTCTGTTTGCTTTTTTGACTGCCGCAGCACCCTGTACCGACGATTTCAATGTGTTGTCCACTATGACACCTAGATCTCTTTCTTGGGTTGTAGCACCTAATATGGAACCCAACATTGTGTAATTATAGCATGGGTTATTTTTCCCTATATGCATCACCTTGCACTTATCCACATTAAATTTCATCTGCCATTTGGATGCCCAATTTTCCAGTCTCACAAGGTCTTCCTGCAATTTATCACAATCTGCTTGTGATTTAACTACTCTGAACAATTTTGTGTCATCTGCAAATTTGATTATCTCACTCGTCGTATTTCTTTCCAGGTCATTTATAAATAACGTGCCCCGGTATATAAAAAACCCTTAAATAAATAAATAAAAATATATTGAAAAGTAAGGGTCCCAATACAGATCCCTGAGGCACTCCACTGTCCACTCCCTTCCACTGAGAAAATTGCCCATTTAATCCTACTCTCTGTTTCCTGTCTTTTAGCCAGTTTGCAATCCACGAAAGGACATCGCCACCTATCCCATGACTTTTTACTTTTCCTAGAAGCCTCTCATGAGGAACTTTGTCAAACGCCTTCTGAAAATCCAAGTATACTATATCTACCGGTTCATCTTTATCCACATGTTTATTAACTCCTTCAAAAAAGTGAAGCTGATTTGTGAGGCAAGACTTGCCCTGGGTAAAGCCATGCTGACTTTGTTCCATTAAACCATGTCTTTCTATATGTTCTGTGATTTTGATGTTTAGAACACTTTCCACTATTTTTCCTGGCACTGAAGTCAGGCTAACTGGTCTGTAGTTTCCCGGATCGCCCCTGGAGCCCTTTTTAAATATTGGGGTTACATTTGCTATCCTTCGCACCAGGCAGGCAAGTTACCAGGCGGTCCTCATGACCACCAACCACTCTACTATCTACATTTCTAATAATTAAATCACCAACTATGATGGCCAGCCTAATCCTTCCCTCCTGGGCAGTAGCCCTGAGAGACTTGTCCTCAGTGCGAGAGGACAATATATCACCTGGAGAGCAGGTCCTTGCTACAGGATCAATTCCTGCTACACCAGGGTGATCTTCTCCAACTGGGAGACCTTTCTGATCCAAGGCAGCACTGGGGCTGCCAGACTGGATTTGGGACTTGGCTACTATGTCCCTGAAGGTCTCATCGATGTACCTCTGTCTGCCTCAGCTCCTCCAAGTCTGCCACTCTAGCCTCCAGAGATCGGACTCATTCCCTGAGAGCCAGGAGCTCTTTGCACTGAATGCACACATACAATCTCTTACCGGCGGGTAAAAAAATCATACATGTGACACTCAATGCAAAAGACTGGAAAGCCCCCTCTTGCTGCTGGACTGCTGCCTTCATCTTAATTTTGTTGAGTTCCTAATTAAGTTTAGGATACTAAGGGAGATGGAATTAGAGTACTTTAAATTTACAGGTGAATTTACTAATTAATCAGCTAGTGTCCTACAAGGGGATGATTAAACTTTCAATAAGGGCTAGTACAATAGTATGATTTAGTTAAGAGACTGATTGATTTTTAATGAATAAGTGTCTCTTGCCTAAAAATCAAGGATTGAGTTGGTGGGAAAGAGACACTAGAATAAACTATCTCTGGCTTGCTTATTTTCTCAGACACACACAAACTCTAAAGAATATACCCCACTATTTCACCTTTCTCCAAATTTATAAGTCCAAAGATTTCCCAAAGCTATACTTACCAATCTTCTTTAACCACCATTAAATTGATCTTCACTAAAATAATTGAAGGGTTTGAGATTCCGGTCTTCTTCTACTGCAAAGCTGGGTCTGTGGAATTCAATCCCTGGATTGCTTGATGTGACCTCTGGACTCCTGGGAGCAGTATTAGATGAGCCTTCCGGTCCTCTTCTATATAGTTATTCCTCTGCTCTCATTCACACCCAACTCACTTTATTTCCTCTGCAGTCACCCCTTCCATGTTATCATATCCTCAGTCTCTCACTTTCCACGTCTTCAGCGGCCAATTGCACGATTTTCCCGTGCAGGCGGCCATCTTTATTTTGCCACCTACCTGCCTGCCCGATCGAACACGCTGCCGCTACTCGCTCCCCGGATCTCGCTGCCACCCCCTGGATCCTGCTGCCGCTGCCCCCCCGGACCCCGCTGCTGCCTACCCGCCGCTCCCAGATCCTGCTGCCGCCCCCCCCCCCCGCTGCCGACCCGCCCGTGCGATTTTGGCGCTCATCCAGGCAGGGGAGGGAGGGAGGGAGGAAGGGAGAAGGGACTACCGGATGCCGCTGGTGGCTGCCCACCGCCCACCGGCCGCCTGGACCCACGGCCCTCCGACAGGTATTTAAAATTGTTTTATTTTTTTATATAACACACAGGTTTTTTGTTTTTTACACTTTTTTACACTTCCTGGTGCCTGTCATTTCAAATGTCATTTGAAATGACAGGTACCAGCGCACCCAGGTTACTGTATAGGCGCTGTTACAGCGCCTATACAGTAAAATGGGTTGCGCGGGCATAACCCTTCCCTAACGCTTCACAGCCGCGGCATGCATTTGCATGCGATTAGAGGAGAGTATCGGGGAGTTAGTGAAGAGAACTGTGCGTGCGGGGAGGAAGGGTGGGCCTGACACTGCCGCACTGTTTTTACCGCGGCCTTACTGTATCGAGCCGTATATTAGATCTCTACCCATTTCCACATACAGTTCAAGCTCCTCTTACTAAGCTACATGTAATGTTTAGCCGGTCGCGGGGATGTTCTGTGACTGATGTACTCACCCCAGGACACTGCCAGCCCACCGCGATGCCATGCTTCCTCCCATGTGGCAAGGACACCACCAGTTGCTGCCTTCCTCCTCCCACTGGTGCTGCCTCTAGGCATGCACCAGCCTATGAAGCCCTCCAGCAGGAAAGCCCTGCTGCAGCACCTTCTGTTCATGGCGTGTGGCTAGGTTTTTAAACCCCAGCTGCACTTCCTTCTGTGCTTCAGCATCCGGTCTTCCTGCAGCCTTACAGTACGTATTGCTTTCCGTATGCACTGTCTCCTTTCCCTGCCTGTTGTCTTCCTTGCCTTGCCTCCCCATGCCTTGCTCTTCCCTGCCCTGTTTTCGTCCCCTGTGCCTTGTCATGTCCGTTTATCTCTGCTTGACTCCTGGTTCTGATCCCTGCTCCAGACACTGACTTCTACCTGCCCTGACCTTGATCTGGACACTAATTGCTTGCTGCCTGCTAAGTCCTGAGCCTGGATTCTGATACTAATTGTTCGCTGCTTGCCCCAACCTTGGCCTGGACCCAAATACTGATTTTTCTCTGTCTGTTCTGATCTCTTCCTATGTTGCAATTTCATCAGACCACTCCTTGCTGGACTCGTGCCTAAGCCCTGCCAGCCCCTGGAACCTAAAGGCTCAACCTGTGGGGAATGGGACTGGTATAGGTGAAGCCCCAGTTCCAGTCCTAGCAAGAGAACATCTACCTGCTGTCAACTTGGGCCTAATAGGTACACCCGCTAGCCTGCATCAAACATACCACAGCCAAAGGTCTCGCATCCATGACACTACAAGAGCTCCTCACTTTCTCTCCTCTGTTCCTATACCCATCCTCATGAATTCCACTCATTGTACCAGTTGCTCTTATCCTTAACCATCAATTCCAGACTCCATGTTTTCCATGCTTGGAACAAACTTCCTGAGATGGTGCATCATGCTTTCTCTCTGGTCTTATTCAAATCCAGTCTAAAAACCAAACTTTCTGAGGCTGCTTTTAAATTGTAAATCCTATTTGTCCCACTCACTGCCTTATTGATCTTAACTATTTTCATAAGAAATTAAATTCCCAAAGTCTCTTTTTTTTTTCCATTTAGGTTTTATTGTTTTTCAAATATCATATTTGACAACTGTAACATGAACTTGCAATCAACAGTATGGAACAGATAAGCAGATAAAATAAGCATGAAAGACGTGTAGTACTCCATTACAAAAATAGGAAAATAGGTATACAAGCTCAGTGCTTATAACTTGTGAACCCCTCTCCCCCCTCCCCCCCTCCTCCCACTCATGCAGGACATACTTTACAGTAAATTTAGAATTTAGAATTTAGAATGCACATTCCACAGTGTAAGACAACTTATATAAGCGCTAATTGGTTCATAAGCATGGTATCCAACCTCTCGGGCAACAAATGTGGTCCTCCCTTCGGATCTATACCAATCCAGCATTGAGGAACCGTCAACTAGTAGCAATTTAAGAGTAACATAACCTAAAACAATATAACATAAAAGGCCATAGCACGTAACCTATAGACCATTATACAGGCAGATACTGCAACGAAATGTGAATATGATCCATGTCAGGATGCCTTTCCGTACATATCGGAATTGATGTATAAAGGCAGGTAGAAATCTGTCACCCTATACCGACAGGTGGCTGAAACGCCTTCCAGACCTTATAATGTTTGCCAATTTGATCAGCTTGTAATGCCGTGAGATAATCCAGCCGTTTATGCCGATGCAATTTCAAGTAAATTTCCTCTATGGTAGGGACATTGCCTGATTTCCAGTAAGAAGCTATGGTAATGCGTGTGGCTATCAGTATGTGTGTGCTTAGTTTTTGTTGCGGTTCAGTGAGGGAGTCAATGTGTGCGTTCAAGAGGGCAGATATAGGCAGCAGAGATATCGGCTTATCAAACAGTTGGGTCAGCCACTTACTCACAGCTTGCCAAAGAGGGGCTATCTTTCTGCAGTCCCACCACACATGGAAGTAGGAGCCCAAGTCCCCACATTGCCGCCAGCACAAGGGCGTCACAGCAGGGTAAATGGTATGTAGCTTCACTGGGTCTAGATGCCACCGGTATAACATTTTATAACTATGCTCCTGTAGGCGAGCGGACACCGAACATTTGCTTGCCGTGTGGAATATCTGGGTTCGCAATTTAGGGGATATCTGCAAGCCCAAATCACGCTCCCACCTAGTCAAATGAGGAGTAGTAACGCTTTCCGCAGTGAGAAGTATCAGGTATAATTTAGACACCTCTTTAGTCAGTTTATCAGCATTAATGCACATGTTCTCAAACAGTGATCTAGTGGCTCTCATGCTTTGTTTGAGGCGTAAATCCACTAAAAAATGGCGAAGTTGAGCATAAGGTAAAAAGCTATTAGGCAGTAAATTGTAGGTGTCTATTAACTGCGTCATGGTCATTATGTCCCCTCCCTGAAGCAAGTGACCCAGAGTAAAAATACCCTTCTGATGCCAATCCTGAAAAATTCTAGATTGATGGCCCATCACAAATAGCCTATTATGAGCTATATGCGTTTGGTAAAAATACGAAAGATTCCCCACCACCCGTCCCTTATATCGTTCCCAAACAGCAAGCGTGGTTTCCAAAGACCAAGGGATACAGGAAATCGGCGTCCAAGTTGATCTAGGCTGCCACGGTAAGGCCGCCATGGGCACTCTGCCTAGCATAAGTTGGCCTGCTGTAACCCACTGCTTGGGGTGAATGGTTTTATGCATATCAGGTATCGCCTTCAACTGAGCAGCCGCATAATAGGCTTGTAAATCTGGGACCCCGAGCCCTCCCTGTGGCCTGCTCTGGTATAGAGTCTTCCGGGCTACTCTTGGTGGTCTTCGACGCCATATGAATTGAAAGAGCTTTCGTTGCGTCTTTCGTAAAAAGGTATTAGAAAGCAGTATAGGTAATGTAGTAAAGAGATACAGAAATCGAGGTAGGACATTCATTTTAATGATGGCAATCCGCCCGAGCCAGGAAAAGGATCCTTTGTGCCGCTTGTCCAGGTCCCTATCTATGGCCTTAGAGAGAGGTAGATAATTAAGGGCGTAAAGGTCCTCTACGTTATTATTAATATATATGCCCAAATATTTCAGAGATGTTTTATTTATTTTTTATTTATTTATTTAGAGTTTTTATATACCGGCAATCATGAAAACATATCTTGCTGGTTTACATAGAACGGGGGTGCAATAAATACAAAAAATGATAATAAATACATGGAACTAGAACTGTGGTGACAGAAGGTACAGTTACATTTAACAAGGGAAGCCGAACTTGGAAGGAAGAAGAGAGGAGAGACTAGTTAACAAAATACAATATAAATGTAGTATAGAATAAATATTAAATACAAACGGCAAGGTGTTTTATGAGTCATTGGATTGTGTCATTAGGTTGTGTCCGGAAAAGCTTGCTTGAATAACCAAGTCTTAAGTTTTTTCCTAAATGTTGGGAGGCATGGCTCCTGTCTGAGGTCTGTAGGAATGGAATTAGCCCATCGAAAGGAGAAAGCGCTAGATATTTGTTGCACATCTTCCGAGGGTAGATTTATACTCAGCAGCTCTGACTTTTCTAGGTTCACTTTAAACCCTGTCACCCCACTAAAACTGAGCAGCTCAGATTCCACCGCTTTTAATGATTTGATAGGGTGCGCCAACGTAAACATGATATCGTCAGCGAAGAGTGACAATT
Organism: Rhinatrema bivittatum; assembly: GCF_901001135.1. Classification (NCBI taxonomy): domain Eukaryota; kingdom Metazoa; phylum Chordata; class Amphibia; order Gymnophiona; family Rhinatrematidae; genus Rhinatrema; species Rhinatrema bivittatum. The sequence continues at coordinate 214,830,722 of NC_042621.1, read as the reverse complement.
TAAATGAGGTATCTCCCAGTGGAATGCCTAATACATCAGAGGATCTCCGAATCCTGGTCGCAAAGGGCTCCAAAAAAATGGCAAAAAGTAACGGCGAGAGGGGGCACCCTTGACGTGTGCCTCTCTGAATGGCAAATCTATCCCCATACCCCCCATTAACTTTGACTGTCGCCTGCGGTGTATTATACAACTGTGAGATCCAATTCAGGAAAAAAGGCCCAAAATTCATTTTTGACAATGTGCGAAACAAAAATGGCCAGTGGACCATGTCAAATGCCTTTTCTGCATCAATTGACAGCAAGGCAGCAGGTATTTGCTCCTTCTTGGCCCACCACATCAGGTCTAGAATTTTTCGCACATTGTCGGCTGCCATCCTATGGGGAACAAATCCCACCTGGTCAGAATGTATCAGATGAGGAAGATAAGCATTTAGCCGCATCGCTAGAAGCCTGGCCAAAATCTTTAAATCCTGATTAATTAGTGAGATCGGCCTATAAGATCCACAGATCTCCCCGGCTTGGGCAACACTGTTATACCTGCCGTGTTTGATTGAGTCAGCAGCGTGCCTCCATCCCGTAAATAGTTAAAGAAGTCTGTAAGATGTGGGCTCAGACATTCGGACAATGTTTTATAATATTCCCCAGGCAAGCCGTCTAATCCTGGTGACTTTCCATTTTTAAGTGATTTAATTACCCACTGCACTTCCGTGCTAGTAATAGGCGCATCCAGAGTCTGCTGCTGCGTTTGACTTAAGGTAGGGAGCATGATATCACTCAGATAAGTGGAAATGTCCTCCTCTTGGATATGGGCGCTGCAACTGTATAACGAGGCATAAAAGTCTGTAAAACATTGCCTAATTTCAGTGGGATTCTGAGTTATCTGTCCCCCTTTGTTTTTAATTTTGGTGATAATGCTTAATGCTACACGGGCCTTCAATTGCTGGGCTAGCATCTTACCTGCTTTATCACTGCCTTCATAAAATTTTTGATGTGCTTTCTCTAAGTTGTGTGCTAGTTGTTTGTCATGCAGAGTGGCTAATTGACCGCGGGCTGCTACCAATTGCCTATACACCCTGGGAGATTGCGTTTGATAGTGGCGCTCTGCCAGTTGGGCAATATCTGACCGCAATTGCTGTGACTTGCTTTCTCGCAGTTTTTTGTCCGCAGATGCCTGAGCTATGCAGGCGCCTCTGGCGATTGCTTTCGAACAATCCCATAGGTTGCTCCAGGAAGTTTCCGAATTGGTATTCAATTGAAAATATTCAGTTAGCTGCTGAGACAATTGTTGGGCAAAGGTTTTGTGCTTCAATAAAGAAACATTTAATCTCCAAAACCTCTGTCCCCCAGTACCGCATGGAGTCAGTAAATCAAACCACACCATCCCATGGTCCGACCAGGTGATAGGCTCTATTTCGCACACCTTTGTTTTCAAAACTAAGCATTTATCAACCAACATAAGATCTATTCGGGAATAGGAATTGTGAGGCTTGGAATAATACGTATAAGTTCTAGATTTTGGATTATTATGACGCCAGAGTTCCACCAAATGTTCCTGTTTCATGATCTCCCTCATCAAATTTCTGGCTTTCTGACTCTGTGCGGAGGGGGCAGAGCTACCCATATGGGAATTATCAAAATCAGGGGAGAGTGTGAAGTTAAAATCTCCGCCCCAGATTACCATCCCGTCGCCATGTGTGTGTATCAGACCTTGCAACTTTGGTAAAAGTTCAGCAGGGTTCGTGGTGGAGGCATACAGGGATATAAGAGTGTAGATATCATAGCCCACTTTGATTTTAAGAAAGACAAATCTGCCCGCCTCATCAGTAACAAGGTCCAATTGGTCAAATAACAAAGTAGAGGAGATAAGAATACCAGCACCGGTATACTTATTAGTTTTCCCCGCAGCAGCTAAGTAAACATGAGGGAACTCCCGAAAGCACAACAAACGCTCATGCCTTTTTCGTATATGTGTTTCCTGTACAAATAAAACATGTATGTTTAGCCTTTTAAGATCTTGCCGTAATAAATAGCGTTTTCTATACACATTGAGACCTTTAACATTAAGTGTGGCAATGCGAATGGTCATGTTTTAAGAGATATCATCACAGGTAATGCATAATATATAGGCATGAGTTCCCTATGGGCAAAGGTATCCTCCCCTCCAGAAAGGTTGTAAATACCATAAAAAAAACAAGCAGGTCGAGAATGTGTTGAAAAAAAATTCTGTGTAACATTTATAAGTGTTGTCTGCATGGTGAGGTAAACCCATTGTATCAGCATGATCCGCAAAGCAAGGTCCGCGGATCCCCTTGTGAGGGGATTCGCCAGTTCGATCAAGCAGCCCATGCCTTCCCTCTCCCTCCCCACCCCGAAATCAACAGATTTATAAGAAGGACAGGTTAACCCGAAATGTTAACTAACTATAATGCACTATTAATTAAAGGTTTGCACACTCACACAACCCAACGCGGCTTTAACTCAAAGGACCCCAACTGTAGGGTAAACAAACTATACTCGCTATTCCACTCCTTCCTTGACTCCCAAGAAAAGATGAGAGATAAATAGTCTCCCAGTCAGATAGTGCAAGAAAAACCAGCCCGGAAGATTCAGCCTTGGTCCGAGAGAGTATCAGTCGCCACGCCGGTCCTACGTGCTACTTTTCTCCTTGGCCTTTCGACCCTCTGCCATGTTGGAGGCTTACTGCGACGCGCGGGGTAAGGACCTTTTGGCTGCTCGAATAACTCAGCTGGTAGGCCCGCCTCCCGGAGAACGGAAGCAGCCTCAGATATCGTTTTGAGCCGGTAGGTTTTTCCCGCTTGCTGGAATGAAAGGGCGAAAGGAAAGTTCCACCTATATTTAATGTCCGCTTGCCGCAGAGCCATCGTCACCGGGCGCAGTTCATATCTTTTCCGCAATATACTCGCGGCAAGATCCTGAAATACCGCAACCGCTATATTTTGCCAAGTCCAGGTTGCTTTCTTTCTAGCAATACTGAGTATTTGCTCTTTTTGGGTGTAGCTTTGAAAATTTAAAATTATATCTCTGGGCTTCCCATCTCTCCGAGCCCCTAGGGAACGATGAGCGCGCTCAATTAAAATGGCGCCTACCGCTTCCTGGCCACTGTGTTCAGGCCCATCGCTAGCTTGTTCTCTCAAAAAGCTACAAAACGCTTGAGCAGTGACTGTGCAATTCTCAAATTCCTCGGTTTCCGGAATCCCCCGCAGTCGGATATTATGGCGTCTTGATCTGTTTTCCAGATCTTCTAGTTTGTCTGAAATCGAAGTCAGTTCTGTGTTTGTTTCAATTTTTGCGGTTTCCAACTCCTTTATGTGAGCCTCGTGGTCTTCCAAGCGAATGTCGAGCTCATCCACCCTATGGCCGAGAGATAGAAAATCGTCCCGGAGCTCCGCAAAAGAGGCTAGTAATTCTTTTTTATTATTTTTGATTTCGGATCGCAGATCAATAAACCATTCCCGCATTTGGCTTTTGGTAAGTATATCCGCCACTGCGGGTGTGGTTTCCGCTGTCTGCTGTGGCGATAACAGCGGCGCTTCATCGTCCTCCCTGACTCCCTCTCCTGCTTCACATTCGGAAAGCTCGACCCCGGCCTTCCTAGAGTCCGCCGCCATTCTTGTGAAGGAGAATTTCTGCAACTCACTTTTCTTTTTCGGATTCATCGGCCACGTATTCACCGCGATGGGTAGAGCCCTTTAATCCGTATAGCTCTAATAAAACCGCGAATTTCGGGTTATAAAGTGGGGTGGCTTTCGAGAGCGTAGAAATTATGCGGCCATCTTGTCTCGTGGCGAACAGCGCCCCCCCAAAGTCTCCTTTGCCCTATATATTTGCCTTCATCAGATGGTAAGCTGTACTAAGTAGGAACGGTCTCTTATGTGTTTTTTTGTTCAGCGCTTCATATGTAGGAAGTAAAGGTAGTAGTAGCAGCAGCAGCCGCCGCCTCCATTTTAGGCCCCTAAAGTTCAGTTTAGTTTTGTGTTTTTGGTGAATAATTTAATTTTTTAATTGCCTACAGAGAGATTTCATATAAATTGGAGGCCTTGAAACTGTTAAATCCCTGGCCTAAATATTCAGCCTGAATTGAAAGCTCTCTATGTATAAAAGAGCAACAAATCCAAATTGGTGAAAATAAAAATTGTTAGAAAACTTTATCAACTTTTAAATTTATAAATAAATAAATAACATGGAGTGCAGTAGAATTTAGTCAGTTTGTAATTACAATAAAGCATCCTAGCAGCCTTTGGTAGTATTTTGAGTGCTTTCATGATACTGACTACATTCCACCACAATTTTTAATGTTAGAAGGATAGCTTTTTTAAGAAAGCATTTATAATATGCAATTTCTACTAGGTAATTAACATTGTCAAGATAAAATGTAGGTACTGAATGTTCCTCTACTGAGTATTATTGGTAAAATAAAAAGTTTACATCACTGGTACATAAAATAAGATATGCCATCCTAGGTCAGACCAAAGATTCATCAAGCCTAGCATCCTGGCTCCAACTGTGGCTAATCCGGGCCATTAGCAACTACCCAGCATATCCCAAAAAGTAGATCCATCGCTTGTTGTTGACTCCCAGTGATAAATGGTGGCTTTTCCAAATCTGTCTGGCTAATCAATTAAGCTGCCTGGCTAAATCAATTAGGAATAGAGAAAAAGCATATCATGATTTCTTACTCAATGAACAACTAGGTGTTATGTGTTACTTAATCATGCCTATTAGAGACAGACAAGGTGCTGCTTTCCAGATTTATCTACCAAACTATCGGGCCGATACAGTAAGGACGCGTAAGAAAGAGTGCGGCAGTGCTGGGTGCACCCTCGCTTGCCGCGCGCATATTTTGGTTCACATACCGCTCGATTCAGTATTCAAATTAGACGCAAATCCAAGCGGCATCCAAAGCGCGTCAATGAAGCGGTAGGCGTGCGCAATCCATCTTACTGTATACAGCGGTATACAGCGCCTATACAGTATCCAGGTTGCGCTAGTACCTGTCATTTGAAGTGTCATTTGAAATGTCATTCCACCAGGCAAGAGGATGGTTCTTTCCTACAGACCCCGCTGCCTTGAGTGCCGGGCTGGACGTCCAAGCTGGACGTCCGAGGTCGCGGCTTGGACGTCCAGCCGGGCGCTCAAGGCAGGGGGAAGGCCCATGAACGTCTCTCCGCACTGAAACAAGTACCACACACTAGTTACTCACCGAAATACTCTTTCTTCATGTGCAGCTCCAGCTCCTTCTCCAGTTCCAGGGACTAGCCGCACAGGCTGGAGTGTGAACTGGCCCGTGGTGGGCCGGCGCTGTCAGCCTCAGGGTTGCCCAGGGCCCCGTAGCGCGAGTCCGAGTAGCTGGAGCGGGGGCTGACGTGCCACTGGTCGTAGCCCATGCTGATGCCGCTGTTACGGTTGCTGCTGGGCTTGCTGCTGCTGTCGTAGCCAGTCAGGTCGCAGCCAGTCAGGTCGCGGTGTGTGTTCATGGACCTTCCCGCTGCCTTGAGCGCCCAGCTGGATGTCCAAGCCGGACCTTCCCGCTGCCTTCAGCGCCCGGCTGGACGTCCAAGCCGGACGTCCGAGGTCGCGGCTTGGACATCCAGCCTGGCGCTCAAGGCAGTGGGAAGGTCCATGAACGCATGCCGCAACCTGAGCGCCCGGCTGGACGTCCGAGGTCGCGGCGCAGGTGTGTAGGGGTAGGGCCTGATACAGGAGCTCGTGCCCACTGCAAGTCAGCAGCGACAATGAGCCCAGACCCACAAGAAGGCCAGAGGAGCCCCCGGAAATGGTGTCCGTTCTTCCGTACAGAAACTAAACACTACGGAACCGAAGTACTCTGAAGTTAAGCGCGGTGGTGCCAGGTTGGGTTACTTTTTTCCCCCCTTGTGCGAGAAGCATTTTTTTCTGTGGATTGGGTTGGTTTGGGACTTAGCGGCTAAGTTCTAGCAGTCCTCTTTGTTGCTGGCATGTGGTGCTTTTTTTTTCTTTGCTGCGGGCAACTCAACCAGTAGTCAGTGATGACTCTTCGAGCGGTGGCATAAACTGCAGCGTGACAGAACGGATTCAGATTCAGAGAACTGCTGCTGGGCTTAAGCCGGGCTCTCAAGGCAGCGGGAAGCTGACTGAACACCACACTAACGCCAGGGTCAGGGTAGGCGGTAAATATGCAGGTTAAAGACGCAGCAAATAAGCTGGTTAAAAAGGCGATAATCTGGGCGCATGTTACTGTATCGGAGGGAATAGCTAAATCGATCATTAACATATCATATACATGCGGCGGGCGAAGATGGATACGCGTCCATTTCGGCAAGCGGTAAGGACGCGTAAAACCGGATACTGAATCGCGGGTTCGCCTTACGCGTCCAAATTGTTCGTCCAAAGCGGGTTAGAAACAGGGTAACCGCGGCCGCACTTTACTGTATCGGCCTGTATGACTTTGTGTTAAAATCCTGTTCAGTCAGGAGGGAAGGTGGGTTGCTATTGGAAAATCTGGCCCGTCTGATATCAATACCCCTCATGAAGTTTTACATATGAGCAATAAGCACAGAAGCATTTATCTTTTTTATTTTCTACTGGGTCTTTTAAGTAATGAATGTTCCCTAGTGATTGAAGCACTTTTGAACATAGGAATGTTAACTTTAAAAAGAGCGCGCACATATGGGCACAAACGCACATACTCTGGGATTTTAAATAGTGCACACAATTGCACAAATATGATTTAAAATACGCCTACTGCACGTATGTGTGTTCCTAATTTTAAGCGGTTACTCAAGCAACCATAGTGCGTGTATCTTTAGGATTTTGTTGGTTTTAACGCGCACAGGTAATTGGATTTAAAAAAAAAAAAATTCTCGCGTGAAGGACATTTCCGGTTTTACCAATTAGTCCGCTAGTTTGCCCAGTCCACCTCAAGGTCATCCAGATGCCTCTGGTTTTTCAGCCTGCATTGTCCCCAGTTGACTCAGTCCCCTCACCCTGTTATTCTAGTTCTAAACAGAGATTATTGCAGACTTACACCTCATCAAGAGCAGCAGTAAATATACACAGCTAACAGCCTGCCACATGCTGCAGCCGCCGGATTTAAAATTTGGATTTATGCATGTCATTTTTGGTCACGCCCCAACTTCACCCCTTTTTTGATTTACTCACACGTGTGTATACACACATAATTTGCGGCTTTTAAAGTTTGCTGTGCTCGTGCGTGGCCCAGATACTGACATATATGGGACTTTTAACACAAGCAACACTTTCAAATTCACCCCTAAGTTAGAATTAATATTTTATTTATATAAAATGATTATGTTCAGGCTGCTCTCAATGATATGTGGACTTGACGTCAGTTTGTTATTTCTTTATATATTATATTTCTATTTACTGATACGCCTGAGTTTGTATCATAAATGTGATGTATAACTTAATAAATATTAAATTGTAAAAGAAAAAAATATATTCTCCACATTGAGGTGCTAGATATAGCTATCTATTAATTTTCTTTACTGGGGGGATTCTGATATCTCAGGAGAGAAACTGGAAGGTTTAAATGTGAAATAAATGCTGATACATGGGATAAACCTGTTATGAATACAAATAACTGGCTTAAGCAGATCGCCCATGGCCCAGGTGGCGGTCTGTTACAGCAGGAGGTTCCAAACCATGCCCCCAAATGCCCTCGACATAACCATCTTGTACATGCATACTTTTCTGTCTGAACATACTAGTGTGTACATACGTCCATCATTCTGAAAATGAGCTTTCTGCCTGTACTGCCTAATAACACGCATAGACACACATTCCCTGCATAACTCTGAAAACTGACCCCATGGTAGATAGAACTAAAGAGAGGGGACTCATTCCAGAAACTGGAAGCAGGGACTCTGGGATCACCGTTGAAAGAGGTCTTGGCTTGAGAGCTGCTTCTATCAGATATCAGTAAAACAGAGTTTGCACCACAATCTTTTAGTCCATTGCTAATGATGCATCCTGCAAGCTCCAAATATCTTTTTTTGATCCGTGACAAATCTTTCTGACAGTTGCTATTTGGCAAAACTTTTATAGTGGGTGATACTTGTTCTCTAGAACCTAGAAACACAGTGGGATAAATATGCTTGATTAACCTTGTGCTGGATTCTAAAAAGAAATATAACAGATCTAGGACTAAGGCTAAATGGCAAAGTAATATAGTTATGAAACAGGTACCTTGATGTTTTCAACAAATGAGCAAATACCGCATTTCATAAGTAAAAAAAAAAAAAAAGCCAAAGACATTTTTCTAACTGGATTTCTTATTAGAACTCATTGTACTACTACAAGATTAATATTAATAGCAAGGGCCAAAATCCTCCAGTTTCTCACCAGCTCATCATTTATCAAGACAATACAGTCTAGAAAACAATATATGCTATTGTTCCTTGTGAAAGGTCACCGAGCTCTGCAGAGTCACGCTGACTCCAAAGCAATAATGCCCCGGATATAGAAAACAACATCCAGCAAGACATCAAAGAAAACGGAAACAAAAAAACCCCAAAACCCTAACTTCTAGCAACATTTTGTCACTAGATCTGATTTCACTTGCACACTGTATTCTCTTAAAGCAGAAGTACCTGTTACATTCCTCAACAAACAAATCAAGGTCTTCTTTTCTTTTTGTCCTAACATTTTATTTCTTGTGCTTCTGAACCACATAGGTATAAACTATGTCCAGCTTTAACTTTCAATAAATTTAAATAATATATTTTCAGAAATTAAATTAAAAAAAAACAAATTAAAAGAGATAGACCCTTAACCATTCAGTTTTCGTTTTTAACTAACAACCGAACCTCTTAAGTGACACTGAACAGGAAAACACATATTGGACTGCTATCCCTTACAAACAATAGAGGCAAATAATAACTTGCAAAAATTGGCCATAGCTTTATCTATTGGAAGTGGGACAGAGAGGCAACATACTATGGATCCTGAACAAAAGGGGTTAACCTGCACAGATCACCTTGCTGGGCAGTCTACATTGATTAATTTGATTTTTATCTGTCCTGAGCAATTTGCGTGCATTAAAATGCTTTGTTTAATCACTTGGGGGTGGGATGAGTTATCTTCCTGAGAAAATTAGACCATACAGTTCTTGAGCAGGTTTTAAGTTCAGCGACTGAGTCTTTTGATCAATCCATCTCTTAAAGAGATGAGTAGTCAGACTGAAATCTTGTGCTTTTACTTCTGTGGTACCTAGAATGTGGAATGTCTTACCTAAAGAAATTAGCCTGGAAATTGATTATTTAAAGTGTAGACAGTGTGTGAAGATGAAGTTATTTTGTATGGTATATCTGACTTGATTGTGGTCTATCTGCATGAATTTTTTTTTAATTTTATACTGTTGATGTAATCACATTGTTTGAGTCTATCTGTATTAGTGGTTGGGGGTCTGCATGTGTGTGTGTCCCTTTTTTTTTTGTATGAATGGGCTACTTGTTTGTTTGGTTTTTTTTTAGTTTATAGTTCAGTATCATCAGAAAGTTGGTGTGTGTGAAAACAATGGACTCATTTTGTTTCCTCTTCACTTTCCAGGTCACGGCACATTCCTTTAGTTCACAATCATTCAGATTTCATCCAGAAATGGCAAATATATTCGAGATTAGTCTTACTATATTTTGCCCCCTTTTTCAAGTAAAACTGGAAAACTTCCATCTTACAAATTCAACAACAGAGGCAAAAGAGGAAATGAGGAACGAAACAAAAACCTTCTGCCCAATATGTCCTGAAAAATATGAGGGGGGGGGGGGGGGGACACGACACGGGACTTTTTAAACAATGCGCTTGACTTGCAGCTTTACAGCACTTCATTCCCATGGCCTGCAAGCCAATCTCCAAAGGGAAAGTCCCTATGGAGTTTCCTTTTGAATATCTGCAGGACCAGAAGAATGCAGGTACCTGGGTACTTTGCAGGCTGAAAGCAAAATGTGCTGCTGGGTCTTGAAAATGCAGCCAGTGGGGTGAAAGACAGGATCCATGCCTCCTGAGCCTCTGGATTGCATTGGGAAACCCCAATTAGACAATGGAAGAGACCTGGTATTTTGCATGACGCATGCACCAGTAACTCTATCCCTGAGGAACTGGACTGGACCCAGGGGGCTTGAAAAGGGGGGAATCTCTGGGAATACCATCCCATTTCCAGTAATTTGAGGACTGCGTAGCTGAGCTATGTAGAACCCAGAAATGGTGAAGTACTGAGGGAACCTGCTGAATTACAGTATACTGGGGCTGATGAAAACCATGCGAGGCGGCTGGCACTTGGCTTGACCGGCGTCCATAACCTCTGATGCAACACAGGGATCGGCGGATCCAAAATGCACATCTAAATCACTGCATAGCTAACAGCGCTCATCACATGCAAATTCCATGCAGATGAGGCGATCGGCTAATTCCTGCGATGCAAAACATTTCCCGCGCGGCCAATGCGACCATTGCAATGTGGCAAATTTTATGTCTATGCCACAATCAAGGGCGCTTTGAAAAAAAAAAGAAAGAAAAATCCTGCTTTTTGTGATTCCTCCTAATAGTATCGTTGTGATACTAGGTAGGAGGAACCAAAGAAAGCAGATTTAGGTTAAAAAAAAAAAGTTTTGAAAAAAAAAAAAAATTCTGGACGCCCAGTATACACACACAAGATGTATGGTCCAGGACATGTATCTTGCATGTGGATATGCTAGTAGTGAGAGAAAATGGACGCTCCTAGATTGAGCATCCGTCTTCCCAAACTGCTTAACAGCCACCTCTCCTGTGCGCCCAATGTCAAAGACGCGCTAGGGACGCAATTTTCCCTAGCGCCTCCTTTTTTTGCTTGCCCCCTAATTTAAATATTGCATCGCATGCCCAGGAAAGGTGGCTGGGCGCACGGTAGGAAAACGGCCACTCAACACTGACCACCTGTTTTCTGGGCACAAAGATTGTATCAGCACCACTGTAAGTAAACCTGGATAACTGGACTTGTTGCAAGTACTGTGAATTGATTCTGCCTAGTCATACTTGGACTTGTTCGGCGGGACCGTGAGCTGTCCATCTTCCATGCCCTGCAGGAGTGTATAGTCTAGGTTTATATTCTTGCAGTGAAGATAACCTGTGTACTGTTTGTGTTAAACCTGCTGGCAATTGATCTGCACCGGACTGCCTCACGCTTAGCAGTCCCAAGCTTGCCATTGCTGTCCGCCGTAACTGCTGAAGTAGCAGCCACACTGGCAAACCTGCTACAGTCGCCAGGTCACTTGGTGCTGAATGCCTTTCCTCTATTTCGGTCTGAAAGGAGGTCATACTGCGAATGTGGTGGATAATGCTTGCTTCAAAATAGTCTTAAGAATATGCAGGTGTAAGTGCGGTTTTCTGTGGTGGTGGGGGAGGGGGTAGGAGAGGGAAGCCTCAGTCTCTGCTCTCTCTCAACACATCAATCCTCAGACTAGGGAGAATGTTATGTTGGCTTGGTTCAGCCTGAGCACTAACCAGCTGAGGGAGAGGGAGAACGACAGAAGCACTGCAGTGGGAGAGGTGGGAAAAGCGAGAAGGGATGGGGGGGGGCGTTTAGCATCATGGCAAGGGGGAAAGAAAGGGATAGAGGATATTAGTGGGTGAAGGATTTCTAATGGTGGGTGGAGGATTTTATGGTTGTGAGCATATTTCAGTATTGAAATAAAACTATTATACATTTTTTTCAGTCCTCGTTTATGCATATTGTGTATATTTCAGTTTTTTAAATATAAAGCCAGAAAAAAATGTATAATACAGTTCTGAAGTCAATATTCAAAGGCATTTAATTGGATAACTCAAACTAAATCCAAATAACTAACACGTTATCTGGCTAAACGCCGAGTTTTCAATATACTTGGCATTTATTCAACTAACCTTTAGCTGGATAAGTCATTATCCAGCTAAAAATTAGCCAACTTACAGGTCGATCCAGTAAAGTGTGCTCCGTCGGAGCGCACTGTCACCCTGCTCTGGACGCGTGTTTTCCCTTACCCCTTATTCAGTAAGGGGAGGAAAACATGCGGCCCACCCGCGGCACCTAATAGTGCCCTCAACATGCAAATGCATGTTGATGGCCCTATTAGGTATGCCCGAGCGATCCAGTAAGTAAAATGTGCAGCCAAGCCGCACATTTTACTCTAAGAAATTAGCGCCGCCCAAAGGTCGGCGCTAATTTCTTCCGGCGCCAGGGAAGTGCACAGAAAAGCAGTAAAAACTGCTTTTCTGTGCACCCTCCGACTTAATATCATAGCGATATTAAGTCGGAGGTCCCCAAAAGTAAAAAAAAGTAAAAAAATAAAAAATAAAAATTTTGAATTCGGCCCGCGGCTGTCGGGCCGAAAACCGGACGCTCAATTTTGCCGGCGTCCAGTTTCCGAGCCCGTGGCTGTCAGCGGGCTCGAGAACCGACGCCGGCAAAATTGAGCGTCGGCTGTCAAACCCGCTGACAGCCGCCGCTCCTGACAAAAAGGAGGCGCTAGGGACGCGCTAGTGTCCCTAGCGCCTCCTTTTCCTCGTTTGCACCGCGTCACCTCATTTAAATACTGGATCGCTCGCACCGGCGAAGGGCCGGTGCGTGCGCTGGGAGAGCGGGCGTTCGTCCGCTCTCCCACGGACTTTACTGGATCGACATGTAAGTAATAGATGTCTCGTAGGCATTCCAAGGCACTGATCAGTTAGCAGATATTAGGACTTAGCCAAACAGGTTTTTCAGGGGACTCTAGCCATCCTGTGGAGTAGGAATAAAGTTATCTGGGAAAGTGTTCCCAGGAAGCATTATAAGAAATGAAAACTTGAATATCATTGGCATATATTCTGAAATCTACGCCCAACCTGGACAGAAGGCGACAGTAGATATATATTGAAAAGTAGGGCTGAGAGGGAAGAACCCTGTGGAACACCTGAAGGAATTAAATACCAGTGTGAATTCATCGCCCCAATGTTTATTTGTTTTTGGACAATTAAGTAAACATGAAGTAAACTAAGTACAGTGCCTGTGATTCCAATAGATTCAAGACATTTAAGTAAGATTGTGTGCTCCATTGTGTCAAATGCTGCAGATATGTCTAATAAAATTAAGATGTAATCTGTGTTTGAATCAAAGCACCTTTTAATTGTGTCAGATGTTGATAATTAGTAGTGTTTCTTTGCTGTGGCCTTGTCTAAAGCCATGCTGGTTAGGATGAAGAATGGAATTCTTATTTATATAGTCCGTCAACTGAAATAAAACAACAGATTCTATGATTTTTGCTATAGTTGTGAGGGAAGCAACTGGTCAAAAATTGGAAAAATCAGTCAAGTCAGTGAGTTTCTTTTTTAGAATAGGCAATCAAGGCCTCAGGAAAAACACCTGAACTGAGAGATAAGCTCACCATATGAGATAATGGAAGAGAAATATGATCACGAGCAGCTTTTAGTAAGTAAGTCGAACATGGATTTAATGAACTAAATGAGGGGTTTCATTTTTTAAAAGATTTGAGAGATCATCAAAGAACCATAGACACAAAACAGCTCCTCAGGATATGGCCTTAGACAAAGGCTGCAAGGCTCATACAACCTGCTGGTTTTCCCCTCCCATTACAATATTTCGGATCCCACCTGCTTTACACTCATTTCCCTATTAATCCTCTGGTTTTATGCCACACTTTTTTTGCATTCCATGCTTTCTTGTCTTTATGCCCCTACTACATTCAGTGGGTGGCTGTTTCATGCAACTATTTCTAGGTCATGAGTTCAAAAGCAAGTTTCAACATTATCTCAGCATCACAAAATAAATGTTTAGATAATTAACCAGCCAAAGTGATAGGGTGTCATGATTGACCTTCACTGCCTAAGAGATCAGCAGTACTGTATTTGCTAGTAATGTCAGGAGTGGAAAAAAAATACACAAAACAGTACAGGTGCTCAGAACTAATAAAATATAGTTACAAGTGGGTAGGATATATTCAGGGATTGCTGACTCTCTTGGCTGAAGTGATAGTCATGAGAAACACTACTTTCCAAATAAGTAACTTCATTAATGCTGACTCCAATGGTTTGTAAGCAGGTTTTTTCCTCAGTTGAGCAAGGTGACATCATGGTCCCAAAGCACAGATGGTTTTGAAACTGGTGGTTTGGTATGCCACGAATCTTTCATGAATTTGGACACCAAGGGATAAACCGAGATAGTCTTACTCCACCTGAGAATGATAGACAGCTATAAACACTAAAATACACTTTCACTGATGACATGCTGAGGTCTGAGGAGAACAAGGAATATAAGTACTGAACCAGTTCTCTAGGGCTGCAGGCAAAAAAGTCCAGGGATCCTGTCTAATACCAAGAAGAAAAGCGTTTCCATTTAAAACCGTATGCCTTCCTGGTAGATGATGCTAGATTATCCTACAATTTTGTCCATAGGTCTCATAGGATTTGGTGCACTGGGATGGCAGCTGGTTCAGACGGGGGCACCAGGATCCGAAGAAGGCCAAAAACCTTACAATGCAGGTCGCTAACCTTCTCAACATTATCTTCAATGGCTTTGGTCCAACTTATCCAATTTGGAGTAGGAGAGATCTTCCAGTGGAGATGAATTCACACTCACAAAGGATTCACACTCACAAAGAGGGGAGTAGCTGGCTTGTTACGGCGGTTACTACCCCAAATCAAATAAGCCTGATACTTCACTTTCAATGCATATACAGCAAAGTTCTCTGATTCAACGGCAGGGGAGAAGAAAAACTGATACTTCACACATCCAGCAGAGCTCTCTGCTTCAACGGCAGGGGAGAAGAAAAGAGGGTTCGCACTCACAAAGCGGGGAGTAGCTGGCTTGTTACGGCGGTTACTACCCCAAACCAAATGTGCCTGATACTTCACTTTCGATGCACATCCAGCATGGCTCTCTGCTTCAACAGCATGGGAGAAGACTTATACGTCACGCATATCCAGCATAGCTCCCTGCTTCAACGGCAGGGGAGAAGAAAAACAACCAATAAGGGCTAATAACATAGTCTGGGTAAAACAAATAAGCATGGGTGCAGCTTGCTTATTGCGGCGGCTACTACCCCTAACGAATCAAGCTAGATATTTCACTTGGATGCAGCTCCATCACTGCTCTCTACATTAAAGGTGGGGGTGGAAGGGAAATAGAACCAAGAGCTAAGAGAAACAGATAAGTATGAGAGAAAATATGTGTGAAGCTTGCTGGGCAGACTAGATGGGCCATTTGGTCTTCTTCTGCCGTCATTTCTATGTTTCTATGTTTCTATGTAATTCTCTGGCAGGTCATGCAAGGGATCTGATGGGATTCCTGTAGACCCTCCTCTGAGTCTTAGGCCAGGGGAACACTAGCCCAGGACCCTGATGAAGAGAATGACGATCGGGGTAATAGGCTTTGTTGCCTCAGAGGGGAAGAATCTTGGGGAAGGTTCAGGTCACTCATGTCCTGCATTCAAGGTTGGACTCTTCCATGGAAAGGGAAGGCTTGCCCTAGCAAGGTGAGCTGATTTCCATCACCAGGGTTATCAATAGAGTGTTCCATGGCTAGGAAGAGGGTGGGACACCCCTTGCAGGAGTAAATCTGACACATTTGATAGGAATAGTTGAAGGGTGCCCTCCTTGTCACTGGCCATCAAAGAGGTAATGAAATTGTTCACCAGTTCCAATATCTGGTCCATAGATTGCTGTGTCCTCTGGGCTGGAACTGGAGAAGAGACATCTTCCTCAGAGGCCAGAATAAGGTCATCCTCCTGAAAAGCTTGCACTGGACTCCATGCAGTTTCCTCTTGTGAGACCCAGAGGGAAATCAGGGGTACAACTGAACATCTAAGACTTGTGGTTTCTAGCTGCAAGGTAGATGATAGCTTTCCAATTCAAACCTCTGGATCCAAAGGTTTGGCAGATCTAAAGTCTGGGAAGAAGAGATTAAACAGGGATAAAGGGGTCTTCTGTGACAAAAAAGGAGAACCTGGAAAGCATTCCTTACAAGTTCCCCCAAATCCAGGGGAGTACTATATGAGAATCATCATCCAGATTGAGACTTGTCTGAAGTCTTGTGTGTTGACAGTGCTGGATGCTTAGATGGTGCATAGCGATTCAGTGACACTGGGAGCATTGACACATAATTGCTCCACTGATGCCAGCTGTTTTAAAGGGGGCCAGGAGCATCAATGATGCAGAATGGTGCTTTTTCATTAACATTTCTGAGCATCTCCAGGGCAATGAAGCTTGGAAATGCAACACAAAGCACAGAGACTCTGATGGCTCATGTTTCTGTGCCTTGCTCAACCCAGAGGCCACACTGGATAATGAATCAGGCATCATAAGCTTAGGAGCCTTGGACTAGGAGTTCCTGCTTGACTTGGCACCCGAAGAAGCTCCACTCCAGGAAGAGGACTGGCTTTGGCATCCTACTGACCTGCGGAACTCGGTCATCTTGAACACCCAGTTCCACTGGGCCCTAGGAGAAATCTGGCCATAATTAAAGCAGTTCGCACAATTATGACCTAAGCCTAGGCATTTGTACCAAACTATGTGGCCACTGGTGATTGATATTAGCCGACCACACACAATCTTTGAAGCCACTGGGAGAGGCCTTCATATTGGACATCTTTTTCAACACTTCCAATTTTTAATTTAGCGCTGAAAACTGCTGTTGAGGGGCTGCCAAGGCACCACAGGCAAATAAACCATAAAAAAGAAAGAAGCCTACAGGTCAATGAAAATATTTTTCATCGAGAGAGACAGACGATACACATCTGTGTGGCAGCATGGACAAAAACAGAGGGGCTGATGCGGAAGTGTGCATGGAACCTCTTTGTGCATGCTCAGTAGTAAAGCTTTATTGAGTTAAGAGAGATATGTCATGGCTAATTCATCGATGGAGAATGGTCTTTTACAAAATCGCCCACCCGATATATGGTTAAAGGAAAGTTGCTTCCATGTAAGAGTTGTTGACCAAGAACAATAGGATATCAGTCCTTACACATGGGGTGATTATAAAACTTCCAGAGCTTTCTGACATGCTCTAATAAGCATATGTGGACATCTCATGTCACAGATGTTGCATGGGCCCCTCTTAGTTCGGCATATAATATAAACTGGAGAAAACAACTCCTTAGGAGATAGGAGGGTTTTGTGAGACTGATATCCTGCTATGCTCAGAGAATACCTGTTATAACTTAGCAACTTTGGTTTCTTCAAGGACTAGTAGGATATGCAGCCTTACAGGGGAGGAACTCCTAGCTACAGGTTGCCCTCTACAAAATAGGAGAAAATATCAAAATAATGCCAATGGCAAGCAACATGTTTTTATTGGTAACAATTGTAAAATTACTCTTACTTATTTCCAAATCAACGAAGATCACACAAGAATTGTAGTTATACATCGACTTCCCTTAAATTATTTCAAAGAATAAATAGTCAGTACCGAATCACACTGTATAGTATTTATACAAGTGATTCATTGACCTTCATAACATCCCGCGGTCTCTTTGGGCATCTCTGCTCTTTGTTAAGCCGCTATTAGGATCATCTTTAATCAGAGGTCATGAATTCACTTGTATTCAAAACACTTTTTGTTCGTTTTTTGCTTTTTTACCAATTTTTTCTCATTTTTCATTGAAATAAAATATGCCTTCACATGATTTTGCATGCCATTTTTAGAATTAATGAATTAATTCAAGAGTACTTCCCTTCCGGGGATAACAGAGCCCAGTTCATGGAGGGTGCTACCCTTCCGATGGTAACAGAGTACAGTTCGACATGTCCATGTTTCGCGTCCAAAGCTGCCTCAGAAACTCCTCTGACAATGTATCATTTCTGCATCTGCAGGCCAAAGTTTCTTCGGTTACACTTTAATTTAAACTCGCAAACGTATACATTGCTTCGTCGCAGTGCAGGAAATGTAGTAGGGTGGGGATGGGGTGCCAGGCTGTAAGGTTCACCTATGGTGCATAGTATCTTGCATCGGCCCTGTCTGGCAGAGGACAATTGCTGCAATAACTGGATGATTTGGGGGGGGAGGGCAGGATATAAAATAGAGAAAAAAAATCTCAGGGTAGTTGCAAATGAAGGCTCCTTCTGGTGCCAGATCCCAGCCCTGGCTCTTGCTGAGAAAGAAGAAACCGCGGTGCCAAACAAGCAGGAACAAAAGTGCCAAAAAGCAGAATATAAAAGAGAGAGAGCTTTCTTTTAGAGGTTTTTTTGGCTTTTTTTTTTTCATGGAAAAAAAAGTGCCTTGCAACTGGGAACACTGAATAATTAACATCCAAAGAATCTGCACTGGTTTCACCCCTTGGGTCAATAAACTTTGATGGCCACTTCCATTGAATGTACTGTTTGTGCCGCAACACTTCAAGTGGAGGAAAAACTTTGGTAAGGACTTTTACACTGACAGAAAACACGAGCCTGCACGCTACCCAGCTCAGCAAAAAAAAAAAGCTGGCAAAAATCCAAACCAAAAAAAAAAAACCCCACATGCCACTCTGTGACCTCACAGACATTTTGTTAGTCTACCTTTACTCCTCTGAGATTATGAGTCACGCAACCCGCTCTTTAAATCCTTCACGGTAATTGCTAAGAACTTTTGCACGCTACACTTCATGCATCAGCAGATAGAACAGCTGAGATTCCCATTCCAGCTCAAGCACTGCTTTAAAACCATAAATACGTCATAAAAAGTATTGACAAGCTGAAGTTCTAGTAATTTTTTTTTTTTTTAAGTTTCTATTCAGTTCCCTCCCCATGCTCCCCCATCAATCAGTGCTCTGGTAAATTACTGCTGATGACAGTGGATGAAAGCAAGGCCACAAGAACAATAAAAGGCAACGCTGGTGACCTTCGCCTAAGCTGATTCTGCTTCCGAGTGTAGGCAAATGATTAAAGATTAATCGAGATGCTGCATGCTCAGCCAGAAAATGACTTTCAACATTTCTGAGGAGCAAATAAAAACATATATTAAAAATAATAATGAAATGTGGCAGATGGAAAGAGCTAGGATCATTAGTTTGTCCTAAGGGTTTAATTTTTATTTTATTCTTCTGCGCCTCGCTTCCTTTATTTCTCCTTTTTAAAACCCCCACTCCAGATGACATGCCTAGGGAGCACTGGGAACCCTTGCCAGAATCATGGGGTGGCAGAACATTTCCTCCAAGACAAGTTCCACTCTTCATGGTCGGCATGGGCCACTCTAGTAGTGGCAGCTGCTTTTCCTCCCTCCCTGGGATGAAGCGTGTTGTCGGAGTGGCAGGACTCCAGTGGGACCCAATAGATGAAAGGCTCAAACCCAAGCCTACAGTAGCCTGAGTTACTAGGCCAGCCTCTTATTTTTGTTAAATCATATTAGTGACTTATACTACATATGATTTCCTGCATATATTGATAGACAGACATAATCAAGGGTAATTTTTTGAATAGCCTGGATAGTGGTAAAGTTTGCATTTACACTGTATACACATAGGGGTAGATCTTTAAAAAATACGCGATCGCGTACTTTTGTTCACGCACCAGGCGCGAACAAAAGTACGCTGGATTTTATAAGATACGCGCGTAGCCGCACGTATCTTATAAAATCCAGGATCGGCGCACGCAAGGGGGTGCACATTTGTGCAACCTGCGCGCGCCGAGCCCAGCGCGTGCTGCCTGCTCCCTCCGAGGCCGCTCCGATTTCGGAGCGGCCTCGGAAAGAACTTTCCTTCGCCCTCCCCCCACCTTCCCCTCCCTTCCCCTACCTAACCCACCCCCTCCGGCCCTATCTAAACCCCCCCCCCTAACTTTGCGCGCGCCGGCCGGCAGCCCCGCTCCGTCCTCCGGTCCCGGGGCTGGTCCGGAGGCCTCGACCAGGCCACCGGGCCGGCACCACGCCCCCAGGCCTGCCCCCGAAACGCTGCGTCGTTTTGGGAACGCCCCCGGACTCGCCCCCTCCCGCCCCTTTTCGAAAGCCCCGGGACTTACACGCGTCCCGGGGCTTTACGCGCGCCGGCAGCCTATGCAAAATAGGCGCGCCGGTGCGCGAGGGCCCTGCGCGCGTAAATCCTTTTTTTTGATGGGACTTGCTGATCTCAACCTCAAGATAAACAATAACAACTATATTCCCACAATTCAACTACAATTTTATAGACGCACGATTTTAACCGTCATAATAGGCATCATTGCATAGTACTGTTAGACTTTATTACTCTGCCTTATGTGTAATCATAGGTCAGTCCTGAGTATTTTTTCAAAAACGTTTTGTATTTGCGCAATGTGACATCCTTCACCATTTAAAATTTCAAAATTGCTCTTCAACAATTCATTAGTGTAATTACACTGAACTTCACCTTATCTTTTGTCAATTTCCAAAGTTCCGGTACCAATGCCCGACACGGAGCCGTGTTTCGGACAGCGAAGTCCTTTGTCGAGGGCTTTCTTAATTAGAGCAGCATGGCGATTCTCAGCAGGCATTGGTACCGGAACTCTGGAAATTGATGGGCAAAAGAATGAATTCTTCAAACAAAAGATAAGTTGAAGTTCAGTGTAATTACACTAATGAATTGTTGAAGAGCAATTTTGAAATTTTAAATGGTGAAGGATGTCACATTGCGCAAATACAAAAAATTTTGAAAAAAATACTCAGGACTGACCTATGATTACACATAAGGCAGAGTAATAAAGTCTAACAGTACTATGCGATGATGCCTATTATGACGGTCAAAATCATGCATCTATAAAATTGTAGCTGAATTGTGGGAATATAGTTGTTATTGTTTATCACTGTATACACATTACAGAGCATTTTCAAAGGGAACTCACAGGAGCAGGTTTGCTTTGAAAATAGTCCAGAAATTTGCCAAATACATGCACACAAAGTTACACCTTCCTTTTGGAGGATGTAACTTGTTTAATGTAATTTGTGCGCACACTTATTAAAATAAAAAAAGAGGGATGGTAATTTTCAAACCAGCGTGCATGTTTCTAAAGGTAGCTAGGGAAGCCTCAACCAATCACCTTGTGTGTCCTCACCGGACTGGGAGAACAGACTACAAAGGACCAGACAGCACTCCATAGGCAAAGCAAGTACTCTACATACCAGTGCAGCCCCCGAGCAAATGCCCCATTGGTCATCTGCCATGGCAAGGGCCCATTGTGCCCCCACAAAAGGCTTAGTCCCCCCATTAGAAGGGGTTGCCCCCATAAGAGAGGTAGTGGTGGGGCAGGAGTGCCCCAATCCTGTTTCCTACAGAGCAAATGGATGCTACAGACCTGCAGGGGGCCTGATGCCCACATCAGCAAGGTAGAGCAGGGGCAAAGCCCTTGGAGCTAAAAACAGGGGTAGCACGGGTGGAGGGGGAGTCTTACAGAAGTGATCAGGCAGTTATATCCTCCCATCAGAGACACGGGGTGTTTGGCATAGGGGTCATTCCCTAAAAGCTGTAGCCCATATTGTTGCAGCCTTCAATGTAGGAGTTCAGAAAGACATCTATCCTGGGGCGGAGGCAGGGGCTCCAGTGCTAGTCCTTGAAATGGGTAATTCCACGGAAGGTACTGGGCTAGATGCTGATCACCCTCCCTACCAGGAGCCTTCCATGACATTGCATGGGGCTGAGGCATCATGCAATATTGAAGACTGGACTCCCTCCAGGTCAATTGGGTCAGCTGACCTCCTGCTTGGCCAAGACAAGATATGGTCTGGGGCAACCACCTGCACAATCCCAGAGGATGAGTGATTTAGGCTATCCTGCAAGCCACAGATGCCACTATGAACATCTATCTTTTCAGGTAACTTGGGTGACCACACTCACTGCCTTGAGTGGCACTCAGCAGGGTCATGGCGGACCAACGGCTAAAGCTCTCCCGGTGGTAACAGACACCACCATAGGTGGTGAGCTTCAAGTTATCTTCGGTGGAGCAGCTCCAGCTCCTATGTGGGTCATAGGCATTGCCGTGTGCAGCAAACAGCGGAGTTCCTGGATCGGCCTAGTTCTGGTTCCTCAAGGTTTCATAGCCAGCACCAACACTCCAATTATCAAGAGCCTCAGTCTGAGCCAGGAGCCCACATACTTGACCACAGAGACAGGCGCTATGGCAATAGGCACCATTGCTCTCAAACTCCAAGGAGGCATTCCTCCTGATGCGAAATAGGTAGTATTGACATAGTCAGTCACTATTATGGTAGTTCAAGTCGCTCACCTTGTGGTCATTATTTCCCTAGAGGCTCGGGTGCACTTCAATCCCTGTCCAGAGATAGGAGGCCTACCATGTCCCGGACAGACAGAGGGAAGAGTCACTGCCCCATTCGTCCACCTTCTTCTTTTGCAGGCCATAATGAGTCTCCGACTGGAACTCTGGATGGAGCTAGCAAAATGGCCCAGGGTGAGTTCGGAACTTGTTAGCCATGCATGGGATTACAGCAGGGGAAGAACCATAGGGCACGACAACTGCCCCAAATCAATATCCGGTGCTTCCCGCTCCTGTGGTTCAGAGCTCAAAAGGAAGGAGTAGCGGCAGGACAAGGTAAGGATGGGTGTGTGACACGCAGAAGGCGCAAGCGCCGCTCTAGGAGGTACTCCTCTGATAATAGTTCCCGTAGCTCCTCCTCTAGTTCATGCAGTTCTGGAGCTTTGAGAGGGCCTTCCCTACAGGGGGATCAGCATGCTGAGAGGCAAGGCCAAATGCGTCTGGAAAGGAGGAGGGAAGAACAAGCTGCTAGACCAGCCCAGCATAAGGTAGTCAATTGGGTGAGAGCATTCACCTGGTTGGCCACAGTATTGTGCAGATTTGATTTGTCTTTCACTTTCTCTCTATGTTCTTATATGAACGCCATACTAGGTGCCTATAAGCAATACAAGGGCCTCGTTTTGCTTAAATACGATGAGGCCGTTAGGGGAAAAAATGGCAGGTAATCCTGACATGTCCTACACACACGACACCAACTTGTGGCTCATGTACAAGTCAAGACTGATACACGAGGTGCAGACGCAGGAGTCTAAATCCAGCAGCGTTCCTTCCGGAGTTCAGCCTCTACTTCCTCACAGCCCAGAGGGAATGCGGTCTCTGCCAATACGTGTTGGCGCTTTAACTGGAACAACTGTTCATCCACTGACTGTGGTTTCAGGCATCAGTGCACCAGATGTGGTGCCCCATCTCTTCACCAAGTGCCCCAAAAAGGGTGGACCCAACCCAGGAAAGTAGCACGTTACCCCTTGATAGATCCCCAATGCCGGTTAACTGGAAAGATCCCCAATGCCGGTTAACATGTGGCTCTTGAGATATCCGGATTCCCAGGTTGCTGGTACCTTGTAGAATGGTTTCTGAGATGGGTTTGGGATTCCATATAAGTGACCTGTCAATGGACCAGATTACCCACCACCTTACGTATATTGTGCGAAGTAAGCTGGACAAGGAGATCCTGCTGGGTGGCCGTTTTGTTTCACACCTGTTCCCCATTAGCAGTAGTCCCTAAGAAGGAAGCAGGGAAGTATAGGCTGATTCATAACCTGTCATATCCCAAAGGCTTATCAATTAATGCTTTCATCCCTCAGGACAAATGCACAGTGCATTACACTTCTTTCAACTGCGCTCGAGGCATTAGCCTCCTCATTGTTCGAGGTGTCAAGCCTATCAAAAATGACTCTTAAGCACATGCGGTCGCTCTTAGGTAGCTTGGCCTTTGCCATCAGAGTCATACCTATGAGTAGAGTATTCTTAAGACGACGTATTTTGTCAATCAAGGGCATGTTGCAGGATCACCATCGTATCCGCGTTGGGCAATGCACAAGGACTTGACTATCTGATCCCGTTTACATGAGGACTTCAACAGGGTGACAGTTTGGCTGCCTCCGCCACTCTCTAGCAAGGACTTAGCGCTCTTTTCAGACATGGCCGTTTCTATCTGTTTTGGTGTGTACTTTCAGGGACAGTAGTGCACAGACACCTGGCCTTCCTGGGTGTGTTGTGTGGGTCACCAAGAGCATCACCTTCCTGGAGTTATTTGTTTGGAGCCACAAACTTAGGAATCAGAGGGTAGTGTTCTGGTGTGACAACATGGCAGTTGTTGAGGCAATCAAATCCCAGTCAGCAAAGTGCCCCTTAGTAACTGACCCACTCAGTCCTGCTTGCGACTTAATATTGCGGCGAGAGCACACTATGTTCCAAGGACCCACCACAAGATTGCCAACTCTCTCGTTGTAAGTGATCCCATTTCCAAGAGTTGGCTCTGGAAGCAGACCTGATGGGGCGACCAGTGCCGAGCTTCCTGTGGGACTATGGAACCTGCTAGGACATTCAATTACTCCATCGGGTGGGTGTCATGTACGACATCATATCCTTTTTAGCTGGCAGGGGGGTAGGAAGACCGGTTCCAGAATCCATGGTTACAAGGCCAAACAGGTGGGAATGTCAAGGGGTAGTGCGAAATCTCACCTGGCGGGTTTAGCCTTCTTTGCAAAGGCAAGGAGTTGGCTGAACCCCAATGCTGCATTTATGGTTAAACGAATAATGGCAGGCTGGGTTCGCGACGAGGGCTCGCATGCGGATATGCGTTGTCCTGACACTTATAACTACCTCTCCCTCCTGTGGGAGGCATTGCCACAGGTGGCGGTCACACCATATGAGACAGCATTTCATGCCACCTTTACGGTAGCCTTCTTTGTACTACTACAGCTAGGCGAATTGGTGGCAGGCGCAACTGCGATCCTGATCCTGGCAGACTCCCTCTGTCAGCTGTAACAATCTCTGGGACTCAATTAAGCCTGATGATCAGAAGCTCCAAATCAGACCAAAATGGAAGGGGACAGTGCCTTTCCTTACTAGCTGTCCCTGGGCTGATGACATGTCTGGTAGCAAACGTATCATCCTACCTGGAAGTGCATCCAAAAGGGGGACTACAGTTCCTGGTACATGACATCCTGTGTCCCCCTAAGTTGATTCCAGTTGTATGCAGTGTTTAGGTGCGCAACAGAAGCAATAGGCCTGTAACCCAAACATTACAGCACTCGTTCATTCTGTATAAATGCGGCTAGTTGTGCAGCGGCATCCGGGGTAGAGATAGAGCTCTACAGCATATATCTCATCCATTACGCATGAGGATGGTACCCCGGGAGTCATTATTCATGACTTGCACTAACACTCCATTGATTCTCTTCCTTACCAGGTCCATAAAGGGGATTGACTGATGACTTGGTTCCTGGGCTATTCCTTCATTCGAAGGGCCCAGAGGCTGGCATAGCTTGTGGGTTTAGAGTTTCCGGAAGGGTCGCACCTGACAGAGTGGTAGATGGGCAAGTCAGGAATGCGCTGGGCTGAATTGGTTCCATTTCTACTGTCCCAGCTTGCGAGCTTACGCACTCCGGCGGATTACCCAGCAGTCCTGGTTATTCACCTCTGAGGGAATGATGTTGAAAAATATGGCACGTCACACATCATAGACTTCAGAAGCTGGTGACATCTCCCTCATATCATCATGGATGCCACAGACAATAGTTATATGGTCAAAGATCATCCTGCAAATCAAATTCATTGACTCTAGGTTGTGGATCATGGGTGAGGCTAGAATCAATGGACAAGTGAGTAAAGTGGTGATCCACGACTGTGAGCTGTATGAAACAGATACGGTACATTTATCTCGAATGGGCATGTTTAAAGAAGTTATTGTTAAATTAGTTTCACTTGTTCATTGGCAGCAGCTTTATCACAGGACTTTGGGGGTAGGTCTCGTCCCGGCTAATTTGGGGTGCCTCAGGACAAGAGCCACCTATGGTGGGTGTCTGAACCTCAGATAAAAATAATGGGGGGGGGGGGGGGGGAAACCGGGTCCTGCTGGCTTGGGGTGGCAAGATGTCATCTCCCAATCCCGAAGGCCTTGTGATCCACGGCAGGCCTTGGCAATGGGGCCAAAGGAGCGGCCCTCCGGGTGTGTTAGACGCCCCTGGTGATCAGCTCCTGTAGGAAGGGTTGGCGCAGGACCCTAGCAAGATGGGTGGGAAGGTGAGAAGACAAGTTAGGAGGCTCAGCACTTAGCCCTGTTTATAAATCCGTGTATTAATAAAGCTGCGGCCATATTTGTTCTATATCAAATAATGATATAACTATTCCTGAGTGGTTTGTGGGATTGAATGGGGATTCCTCCCCGCTTCTGCTTGGGGGGGGGGGGGGGGGGAGGAGAAGAGGGATCAGGGCAGCTGGTGGCTGTGGGTGCCCCAGGTTTTAAATTACCTGCAACGTCTGAAAAGGAAGCAAAAAAACAAAAAGAAATCACAAACTGTGGAAGCAAATATTTGTGCAGGAAGCACTGAGGGACTATTGTCCAAAACAACTATATTTAAATAGCAGGAAATTAAATTTGGTGTTTACAGTACAAACAGAATTTCAAAAGAGAAATGGTATGTAGAGAGAAAATAGTATAAGGGAACAGCGTGTACTGGATATGGTGGACTAATTAACAGAACTTTGTGGGTGTTTTCATGTCTGTTAGAGCCTGAACAGCATCTCAGATAACTATGATAGATGTCCGGCCATGTGCAGCAGACTGTTGCTTAATCAATGGAGACATCAATAACGGAGATCTGAAAACAAAATCTATATAAAAGCATCAAGCTTAAGAGTCACTGTCATACTAAAACAAATTACTCAGATCTTACCTTTTCTTTGTTTTGTGCTTCTCATGCTGAAAAGATGCATTCAAAATCATTATAAGCACAAAGATTGTCCCAATTAGGGCCAGATTCACTAAATTTTAGCTGGCTAAGTTAGCCATTCCAGACTTTTTAGCTCATTGGCCCCTTTGTGTCTACAGAAAAAAAGAGCCTAGTAAATCAGGCATTTAGTGCCACACTAGTAAATATTTTTCTTTTTCTTACATTCTTTTTATAACTAATTCACAAATAGAGAGAGGAACATTTTCCAACATTTAAATGCAAGGGAAAGATTCTCACTACAAAATATATTCATCCGTTTACTGAATCTTCCCATAGAAAAACAGGAGAAAGCCATAGAAGAAAAAAAATGATCTAACTTTTAAGAACTGCGATGTTACAAAGAACAAGCTTACCAACTAATTTCAACTCAATCAGAAGAAAACAAAAAATCAACCAAAGAGGGATCCCCATATAAACCTCAAGGTAGAGGAAAGTGTATAAGCATCAGTCCCCAAAGAAAGAAAAAAAAATCAGATACAGGCTCAGGGTGGTGTTTGCAAGATTATGGAGTCAGAAAGTTACTCTGGATAAAACAAACATAAGGTTTCTATTACTAAAGAACTCCACCCTAACAGGGATAATTTAAGGGCAAATCTAAGACATCCTATTTAAGGGCCATTTATTTTTGACAACAAAATGGAGTTACCTGAGTGGTGTCAGGAAGATTCTAGCTCTTTGGCCCAAACATTTAATATACCTCTTCTTAAAAGAGAACTACCAGATCCAGGTGAGATCTGGCTCTAAAAGAAAAAAGTTATCAATTTACCAATTTGGAAAAACTCTGGTAGATGAGCTACAGAAACCTCTCTCACAGACAAATCATGAGCCACAGACCTATCCATGCAAAGGACTTTCATCATTGCTTGAAGGAAAGTTAAATTTAATTCCCTTAGATGGTAAAAAAAAAAAAAAAAAAGGCTTTCACTGATGTGACAGGCCCCCTAAACTGGGTCCACATCTGAGTCTAGTTATGAAGAGATTTTGGGTGGGGGAGTGCCAAGTTTCTCTTTGGGAAAGATGGAATAAAATCACTGGGTGTAGTACCAGTGATCCACTACTAGATGGCATAGGAAAAGGTTATAAACTGCTTTGTATGTTATATAACAGGGAAGGTTCTAGATGAAGTCTAATGATAGAATCTAGTGACTGTGGTTCCTTTAAGAAGGTCAGGAAGAAGACCCTCTGGGGAGAGTATTTAAGAAAGTATAGAGTTTTGGTTCAAGTTTTAGTGAGAGACTCCACCACGAATTATGGATGGAAAGGAGTTGCCAGCGAGGCTGGTGAGCCTGGGGACTGCTCTGGTTATGAGAAGACCCTGCAGGGGCTTTCCCCCTCAAGGCTGAAGAGAATTTCATCTCACAGGGAATGACCAGGGGACCCAGCTTGGGTTTAACCATAGGAGGAGAATTTGGGGAAAAGTTTGGTCTCAATGGAGGGCCAAGGAAGAAGAGTACTGGAGAGGAGAGGTGTATCAAGGATACTGGGGAAGTCCTTGAGCACTGCCGGGAACAGAGGTAGTGGACCTAGAGAAAGGTGGAACTCTTGAGATGATTTAGAGTGGCTTTGAGATGATGTAGAGGTCCAATAATTGATGTAGTGAGTAAATTATGGTACAGGTGGGTGTGCTGAAGCACTAATGAGATGTGATCACTATATTTCTAAAGGTTGGTAGCGTTTTGGGAGAGCTAGTAGTAATTTTCTTAGTTTGATATAACTGGTAACTGAGATTTTTCTAAAGCTGTATCTTGGCTGTGAAAGTGAGAACTAAATAGCTCTTTCTACTCTTTATTACCTTATAATATCTCCTTTGTTGGTTACCCTCTAAATAAAAGTTTAATTGAAATATACTTAGGTGTGGACATTATCTGGAGTATCAGTGGAGAGCTAGCACTTGGCAAATTGGGTAGAGGGACCCAGGGCTCTTAGAGGGCAGTCTCAGGTGAATGGTCTCCCTATTCCAGCTCAAGAGAAGAGTGTGTACCCCTTCTGCTTCTAGCCACAATCCATTATACCATCTGCCCGAGCCATTTTTGTATTCTGAACCGTAATTCATCCTACACAGGTATCAGCCCCCCTCAACATTTTTTGTGACCGGTTACACTAAGGTCTATACACTATACGCAGATGATATTCACTAAGGTCTATACACTATACGCAGATGATATTCAAATCATCATCCCCATCAAAGACTCATACTCTAAAACTCTTGACTACTGGGAATCATGCCACCAAAAAATCAAACAACTACTCAACAGCCTTCACCTCATCTTAAATTCCTCCAAGACAGAAATCCTACTCATCTCTCCTGAGAACAATACACCTAACATTGCTCTTCCTACCAACCTACATACCACACAAGTTAGAGACTTAGGAGTGTTATTGGACAACCGGCTAAACTTCAAGGCACACATCAACAAAACAACCAAAGACTGCTTCTTTAAACTCCAGGTTTTGAAAAGGATAAGACCTCTCTTCCATGCTCAAGACTTCAGAACGATCATCCAGGCAGTCATTTTTTCAAAATTAGACTATTGCAATTCCCTATTGCTAGGTCTGCCTTCTTCCTATTCCAAACCATTACAGATGGTGCAAAATTCAGCAGCCCGACTACTAACAGGCACAAGAAAAAGAGACCACATATCACCCATCCTGAAAGAGCTACATTGGCTACCCGTATACTTCCGTATCATGTACAAAGCCATATGTATCATTTTCAAAACTATACATCAATGCACTTCCCTCGATCTTCAATTCCCTCTCCAAGTATACAACTCGACAAGACCTACCAGAGATGTTTATAGAGGCACACTCCAAGTTCCCCCTGCGAAAACGACTAGACACATTACCCTAAGAGATCGCGCCACCTCCACAGCTGGCCCCCTTCTGTGGAATTCCTTACCCACAGATCTCAGACTAGAACCCTGCCTCCTAACTTTTAGGAAAAGACTTAAGACTTGGTTATTCAAGCAAGCTTTCCCAGACACAATTTAATGACACAATCCAAGGACACAATCCAAGGACTCCTCTAAAACATTCAGCCATTAATCATGCCATTTGCACATAACTTGTAATTCGACTTGTATATCGTTTAACCATTTATTCTTTCCTATTTCTTCCTCTTCACCAAGTTTTGCTACCCTTGTTAATTGTAACTGTACCTTCGGTCACCTCAGTTCTAGTTTGATGTATTTAATGCACTCCCGTTTCATGTAAACCAGCAAGATATGTTCTCATGATTGCCGGTATATAGAAACCTTAAATAAATAAATAAAATAAAAGGTCGACAACGACATCTGATACAGCTAGTATTTCCTTCAGATAACTTTTTTAAACTTATTAAAACCACCTTAGAAAAGCTCATTAACCTCAAAACACTTTCAAAATTCTTAAGGCAGAAT
The DNA here is from genome assembly GCF_901001135.1 of Rhinatrema bivittatum. NCBI lineage: Eukaryota > Metazoa > Chordata > Amphibia > Gymnophiona > Rhinatrematidae > Rhinatrema > Rhinatrema bivittatum. The sequence continues at coordinate 214,800,656 of NC_042621.1, read as the reverse complement.
TGTCTTTAACCACTGTATCACAAATATTTTACAGAGGAGAAAGCTTTGTGCTTGTGTTATTACATTTCTGGAGAAAAGTTTCCAGTATCTTTTCTTGTCCCCAAGTCTCTCCAAATTTCACAGCCACATCATGCTGTAATTCTATTTTTGTTACTACAACAGCCTCTGATCAAGACGAAGCCATTCACAAAGATCTTATATCAACTTCCTGGAGAATTTTCTGCCACTTAGCTGGGTAAGTCTTGAATATCTGGCTATCTTACTTAGCTAGATAAGTTGGTATTTATGTGGCTAAGTGGTGCTGAACTTCCATGCGCATATTTTTACTTTATATTTAAAAAAATATACCTGTAGAGACTGTCCACGCAAAATTTAAGTAGCACTTACCACAGGTAAGTCACTTTTTAAACATGTAAGTCCACAAACTTTCTAACATTTAAATTACCAGTTTTACCAATCAGTCCACCAGTTTGCCAGGTCCCTCTTCAAGTCAAAGACGCTCCTCACTCTTCAGCCTGAACTCCCCCTGGTTCACTCAGACCTCCCACCCAGTCAGTACCAATAAACACACCCAATATCACTTGCGCCAGATCATGAGCAGGTGTAAACACACGCGAGTAAGCTGGGAAAGCCACACGTGCAAGTCCCTTATAAAGTAGGAACTTTCGTGCATGAATGCTGGCCCCACCCCAGAATGCCCCATATTCTCACGTGAACCCTTATTTACGCGTGTAAGCCTGCTCCGTCCGTTTCCCATGGAAATCCGTTTGAAAATTGCCCTTAAATAAGGGGAAAGGCACTACCATTACAAAGTCCAAAGAAAAAAAGTGGTTGCAACTGATAAGGGAAAATGCAAAAAATAAAAGCTACAAATACAGATAAAAGTTAAAGCCTTGGGGCTCTGTGTCATGCAACAGCGAAGATGCCGACAATGTTTTATGCTGCAAAGCCCTGCCGCAGAGTAGAAGTACCTGCTGCTTTCAGATTTAGCAATAAATAGTGGCACGCAGCATTTGTGCTGTAATCATAGCCCCATAGCAGTAGTGTCACATTTGCTTTTGAGTCTGTACCTGAGATTTGTGAAGGTCTGGCTACCTAGAGACTAGGTTCTCCACAAGAGGCCTTTTTACTCTGTTTTAGCCTGGTTTGAATGACTCACCAAGAGTGACATTCAATGTTCCCTCTAAGGAGTGGGGTGCTGTGAGCAAACATTTTTGGTTTCGTTACCCTGTAAGCATGACTTTCTTTGACGCAAAAAGCCTATCAATTTTATTCTCACAGCAACCCGATCCTTAGAGGGAACCCTGGCAGCAGCATGCACACAGGCTTTCTCTCACACACACACACTAACACACTTGTATATTCACTCTAATACTCTTTCACACACATACATGCTCATTTTCATAAACACACACATGCATGCTCACATAATTCTCCTCCTCTTCCACACAATCACACTCATCTTAGCCTCCCATTCACTCACACACACACAATCAGACCAGGCAGGCAGGCTCCAAGGGTCATTCCTCATCCGCTGCTGGTGCTACCCACCTGAATCTTCTTTCTTGGGGAGAGCAGCCATTCTGCAAAGATGAGAATACGGGAAGTGCTAACACCACGAGTGTTGAATTACCATGGAGCCAGCACTGCCGGTGGAATGGAGTCCACGGGTTTTCTGATTCCTCCGCCACTGGTGGGATTGGGTCCACCGGAGGTAGCATGGGCCTCTCCTTGCTCCCAACGCCCCCCCTCTCCCCCCGGGTGTGCCACCCTGTGCAATTGCATGAGCGTGCATGCAAATATATTTCATGCAATTTCATTAAGAATATTCTGAAAACCAGATCTGTTTGTGGCATTCGAAGTCTAGAGTTGCCTGTCCCTGATCTAGGATATTGAACTATCTTGAAGTTTGGGTGGCTCCTTTCATCATTCTTTGGAGGTAGGAGTGGTTTCAGAGGACTGGAAATGAGTAGCCGTCGTCTCTCTTTCTAAAAGGCTAGTTAGTCTGAATTCAGTGGTAGGTGAATTAATGGCGTCCGTACGAAAGGAAAGGATAACAAAATATCTTTAATCCAGTATATTACAGGATCCAAGGCAGCATGATCTTTATTTATTTAAAATCCTTTCTATACTGTCGCTAAGTTATATACCATCGCAACTGTTTACATGTAGGCACGTAAATTAATGTAGGTGGATGCGTACTATAGTACATTCTAACAGGTGTCACAAAAAGTTCAGTTACAATAAATCCTTAAAGACAATCAATTGTTTAGTGAAGTAGGTCATGACCAAGTATATCTGTAAGGTACTGTTCACGGGTAAAATTCATATTCATAGTGTTTCAATAACGTTTATTTTGATGTACAGTTCATAGACTATTATAATGCACTTTCTTAGAACAGTGCTGTGTGCTGGTGCTCTTCTGCCTATTCCTGTATATTTTCTATTCTCCAGTCTCTTTATAAAAAGCTTGTTTAAAAAGCCATGTTTTTAAACTTTTCTTAAAGGATTTGAGATCTTTTTGTAATCTGATCTCTAGAGGCATTGTGTTCCAAAGTGTGGGGCCTGCTAAAGATATGGCCCTTTCTCTCACTTGGGTTATTCTCGCTGTCTTTACTGAGGGAATGGTTAAAAGTGCTTTATTTGCTGATCGAAGATTTCTGTGTGGGACATGTACTCGTAATGCTGTGTTTAGCCAGTCTGATTTTTCATCATGTATTAGTTTATGTATGGTACGTAGGGCTTTGTATTTAATTCTGTGTTCAATAGGTAGTCAATGTAATTCCGCTAGGGTTTCAGTTATATGGTCCCTCCTCCTTTTTCCGGTTAGTATTCTAGCTGCTGTGTTTTGAAGTATTTGAAGTGGCCTTAATGTTGTATTCGGGAGTCCTAGTAAAAGGGCATTACAGTAGTCTGTGTTGGAGAAAACTAGTGCCTGAAGTACTGTTCTGAAATCAGCTAGTGTTAGTAGTGGTTTTAGTTTTCTGAGTACCATGAGTTTTGCATAGCCTTTTTACTTTTTTTTCTTATGTGGAGGAGTAGCCTAATTGTTAAGCACTGCAGGCTACAAACCAGGGAGACCAGCGTTCAAATCCCACTGCCATTCCTTGTAACCTTGGGCAAGTCACTTTACCCTCTGTTGCCTCAGGGACAAATTTAGGCCTAGATTCATAAAAATGCTATAAATATAGTGAAAATAGCGCCAGGATAAAAACCGGGCGTGGTTAGGAGAGAGAAACTCTGTATAGAGTCCATGAGACATGCTATGTATGTAGGACTATAAGAGGGTACACTTTCAACTCAGGATGGGGGGGGGGGGGGAGTGCTTTTACATAGTCAGAGGAATTAACTACAAATTAGATAGGACTGAATTTCTATCATTTGAATAATTTTTGTACCATGCAGCAGAGACTGCTTTGTAGTAATCAACTCCTCGTTGGTACCTTTAATTGATTCAAATGATAGAAATTCATCAGTCATATCTAATTTGCAGTTAATTCCTCTGATTAGGTATGTAAAAGCACCCCCACCCCTCTTGCAGCAGTTCTCTCTCTCATCTAAACTCAAACAGCAAGGGGAATGTATTAAGGATTTGCAGTTGTGTATTCAATAGCTATTGCTATTAAGAAGTCAATAAAACACCAAGGGATCTGATAAACTAAATTATACCATAATGAACATTTTCCAAGTAGGTAACAGTAGTAGCAACTGTGTGTTATCAGAAACCTGCCAATAAACGAAGATATCATCATAATCTGAAAGCAGGGTTTTGCAGATGACTGCCAAATGCAATCATCAAAAATGGTTTTATTCTTTATTATCGGCTAAAATTCTTTTGCACCCTCATGCTTGTTTAGTAGTGATGATCCACAAGAATTCATACTACTATCACTTTTGTTTAACATTTATTTGAAGCCTTTAGATGAGGTAATTAGATCTTGTAGTTTGAAATTTCACATTTATATGGATGACGTACAGCTCTCTCACCTCCTGCAGTCAGATTGCACTGACATTTAATAGCTGAGCATCTGTTTTATCATGCATATGATATGTCTCTGCATGACTTGTGTTTTGTGTTTAATTTTATAGGCTTTTATCTGCTTATGAATTATCTTTTATGCTATTATGTTTCTTTTACTCAGTTTGATTTGCTGTCTAGTTTTTATGATCTATCTCTAGCTTTATGATTTGTAATTATTTTAAATTTCTCCATATGTTTGTTGTGAAACTATTCTGAGCCCCTGCAAGTGGTTAGTTAGATAAAGTTATGAGCGCAAATTCATCCGGATATTCAGCAGGAATTATACACCCAAGTCTGATGCTGAATACCTGGATAAAGTTATGCACAAAACTTTACCTGGATAGCATAAGGCAACTTAAAAATTTATTTTTTTTAACCAGACTTACTTAAGCCAGGCAGCACTCAATACATGCACTAATCAGCTAAAGTTTATCCCCATAGGCCTCAAGTGCAACCTATTCATATCCGGATAAACTCATTATACACACACAATTTATCTGCGTGGTGGTGGTGGGGGGGGGGGGGGGGGAGATATTCAAATCTTGGCTTTTGTCCAACTAACTCCAAAAGTTATCCAGTCAAAGCCTTTGAATATTAACCTCTGAATTGTTATATGCTGTTCCCTGCCTTCAGTGCTCTTTTTCAGAAAGGCGGGATAGAAATTACATAAAATTAATAAATGAGGATCATTTTCAAAGCCATCTTTCTGGGTAAAAAAAGTGCTTTGCTCATGGAAATGGGAATTATTTGAAAATTGCCCACCTTATATGCATATAAAAGTACTCACATAGGTCCTCTGTATGCAAGTTTTTGCCAGTGGAATTCCCCAGGATTCTGTCTTGGCACCTATTTTATTCAATGTTTCTTTAGCTCCATTAACCATTATTACATAAGATCATGTTTTCGGTTGCTATCTATTTTCAGATAACATATGTAGTTGCCTACATCAATCCTAGACACTCCGAGAAAATGATTAATTTCAACTTTTGCCTAAATTATGTTGCTCACTGGCTCAGTATGCATACATTAAAAATTAATTCCTGCAAATTAAAGGCCATGCAGATTACAAGAAGGAATAATACTATTATGTGTCTTAGTTATTTGGTGTTGATATACCACTGAAGTACAATTACAATATTAGATATAAAATTGGACTCCAGACTTTTAGTAACACAACAAAATCTCATCCAATCCACTTTTTTTTTTTTTTACTTGTATTACAGTCATCGGTTTAAACCAATTTTTGAAAGATCACATCTGCAAACATTAGTTCAGTCCTTTGCTGAAACTTGGTTAGATTACTGTAAACATTCTCTATCTTGGTCTCTCTCCAACTGCTTTAAAAAAAATATGCAATCAAAGAGTCTTCCCCTACTTTACGCGGAAAATTCAGAAATCTTAAATTAAATCTTTTAGAATTATTTTCTAACATTTCAACTCTACGGGATAAATATTCTTTATCTTTAACTAAAGCTTGTCTAATTTCTGAGTTTTTCCTCTCTTGGAGTTCCAAAACTTTAATTCGTTCATTAGAGTCTTTTATCTGTTTTTGTATTCTCAAAGAGTCTTGTTGATTCCCTTCGCACATCGAATTCATTTTCTCTTCCAGATTTTGAATTTTTCCCATCATGCCTGCCATCATATCCCAAAGCGTATCCATCGTTACTACAGCAGGTTTGGTTGGGATATCAACTTGCTTTAGATTTGGTGTAAAATCTTTAACTCCATTTGGGGTCAAATCGGAAACATCCCCTGCTGCCCCTTTAAAATTTCTAGAGGCAGCTGTGTCTGTTTCTTGTAGAGCAACTCGGTTTTTCTGAGGATAGAGCTCCAACTATAAATAATTGCAGTTTTCTCCCCCTTCCAAGAAATATGACGAGACCAGAATTATTTCAGGGTAACTTGTCTAATTTTCTGGAGGATTCCTCCTTGGAAGTAATAAACTGGGGTACATTGCTAGTGACCTTTTATTCCTTTTTGGATGTTAACTCTGTCATGAAGAAATATTTTAGCAAATACCCGGTAAAATTTCATGATAAGGATGTAAAAATCTTTCCTGATTTGGCTGTTAGCACCCAGCAAAGGCGTAAAGCCTTTTTGAATTTTCGACAAGAGGTTCTTTCATTAGGCTTTTCTTTTACCCTCCGCTTTCCGTGTAAGTGTATTATTAAAAAACAAGAAGTTACATATTTATTTTTCATCCCAGACCAATTAAAGAATTTCTTAACTCAAAATAGATTGCCTACCTCATCCCCATTATCCATTTAAATGATAAATATTGGGTATAGTATAAGTAAGAATCAATCCTGAAATATTTCCTGTTATTCCCCTTTAAAAAGATAATTATCAAGGAATAGAAACCCTCCATTTGATTGATATTAATGGTTTAATTTTCAATGTATAACAATGTAAATTCAGTGAATTTCTTTTTATAAATAACCATGTATTCTGAATACAAATAATATGATTGTATCTATTATTTGAAAAGTTATAAATAAAGAATTAAAAAAAAAAAATATGCAGTTACGCTTATCTTTGGGTCTCACACATTTGATTCCACTCTGGCTCAGAGTAGTAGGGAGGAATAAGTTTAAGCTTCTCATCTTGGTTTTTAAAAGGTTTCCACAGGGGCTATCCATGCTGTTTAGCTGATTTACTGACCCTTATGAGCCAGCTAGAACCTTACACTCCTCAACTGCAGCTACATCGTTTATTTATTTATTTAAGGCTTTTTATATACCGGCATTAGTATGCAAACATCATACCGGTTTACATTGCAACTTATTCCTGCCCCCAGGATAATTAAGCTAGAAAGTACAAGGCAAGTGACTTAAGAACCTATGCTATGGAAATCACTGCCACCGGAGATTTGTCTGGTATCTAACTAGATGAAGTTCAGGAAAGAAAGTAAATTGTGGTTACTTTTGCATTTTCAAAAGTATGCAAAGAATTATTATTGTTTATTTAATTTGATCAACCGCTAATCGATGCCGTGTGTAAATGTGTGTGGGTAGTTTTTGTGGGATAATTTTCAAAGGGAAAGTATACATATACCAGTGAGAAAAACAAACATAAGATAAATAAGATACTAAAAATCAAACATAATAAAACAGCATAAAACATACCATTCCACCACAACCACATTCAAATACAACTGCAGAATACAATTTATCCACCCCAGCCTAAGAGGAAAAAAAAGTGGGCTTTGAGTTACTTATGAAGACATTTCTAATCAGAAATACTACGAAGCTCTTGGGGAAGAGCATTCCTGGCAATAAGTTCTGCTGTAGAAAATGCTCTATGGCAGGTAGATTGTAAACTACCTCCTCAAACTCTTGCTTAAAGTTCCTTTCTTTATCTTCTGAACATAATAAAAACATGATGTATATCTTTAGAGAGCCATTCAGATAAATAGGAAGCACCTCATCTTGGATAGCTTTAAAAAATCCACATTAAAATCTTGAAATTTACTCCCTGTGCCACAGGCAGCCAGTGCAGTTGCTTTAAAACAGGCATTATATTTGATAGCATCATTCAACCAATCCTCTTATATGGGAAGTCTGGGATCTCTCAGGACTCCAATAGAAACTGTATAATTCTGCAAAGTTTCTGTCAAAAAGAACTCCCCTAACAATATGAGCGTAGCAGAATTAGGTCCCTTTGACTAGAACCCATACAAAAAAAAAAAAAAGAATATTTAAATTCAGGTATCACTTCGGTAACAGCCAAACAAACTGCCTCCATGACAAGGAACTTTGTGAAGAAACACAAACACCTGAAAAAAAAACCACAGAACACCTATGTAGCAAACCTACTGTTTCGTTTGGCGGTCTGCAGGCTGCTCTCACAATCCACCGCACTTACCTCTCCCGGCCGGGCCACTCCTGCTGCTTCCCAACACGGTGAACGCCGCCAGTCAGCCATGCAGCAAGACACCGCTCCTCAATGCGGTGAGAAGCCGCCAACAGGACACTGCCACAACACGCGCCGTGCCTCCCCCTAGGCCCGCGTGCGCACCACCTTCTGCCATGTAAAGGGACCGTGGTGGGAAAGTCCCGCGGCCCCTGACGACATCATCAGCGCAACCCTATATAAGGAAACAACCTGCCTCAGCAACAGGTCCAGCTACTTCCTAGTAGTGCGTGTTGCTTCCCTGCACTCCAGTCTTCATCCAGCTTGTTTTCTGTCTATAGTCCAATCTGTCCTCTCCATGCTGCCCGCTTGTGCTTGACCCCTACCCTCTTGCCCTGCCTATCAGTCCCGCTTTTCCTCCCTCAGATGGATACCCTGGTTTTGACCTCAGCTTGGATCACGGATACACATAACTGCTGCCTGCCTCTGACATGGCTTGGACCCCGGCTTAGTCTGACCGCTGCCTACACCTGACCACTGCCTGGACCTCGGATATGCCAGACTGCCACCTGCCTATGACTCTAGCAACTACGGACTTTCTCTTATGCCATTCGCAGAGACCTCACTTAAGTCCTGCCGGCCCCAAGGGGAACATGGGCTGGTATAGGTGAAGGTAGGAATTGGTCTCTGCTTCACCTGGGTCCGCCTGCCGATGGTGGGAACCTGCAGGGCTCCTCTCTGCGGGTAGAGTCAATCCTGCCTCAGCCCAAGGGTCCAGAGATTCAATACCTGCCATGCTAAAACACCACTGCCAGGATTCAAACAGCAAAATGCAGCATGGAAAATATTACAGTATGCCCAAGAACACCAATACACCTCTGTGCGAGGTGCAGATTGGAAATGAAAACAAGCTGGACTGTTTTTGATTCCTATACAGAACCTGCACACTAGCAAAATACTTTACTCCAGTCACAGACGCAGAACCCTCACCAGTCAGAATCTGCCTGCAGTGCAACACTACAGAAAAAAAATAAACCCCCCCCAAAAAAAACCAACAAATGCATTTTCTTCTCTGTGCAGAACACAAACATTTTCCAAAGTCGGTAGAAAAATTAAAAGGCTTCCCACAAAAGAAAGATCGAGAAACAGAAGCCATCGCAGCAAAATCTTATATCCTGTCCCCAAGTCAGAAACGTAATCTGACCAGGGATAAGAGAGGCCATTGCCAGAATCCTGGAATTGTCTAACTTCTAATTTTATTTTACTGTGACTGCTGGTATTTTAGGCTTCCCAGCCTGAAGCAAGGGAAGAGATTCTGCCCGGTACCAGTACTCCACAGTCTGGAAGGGATTGTCTTGGAGGGGTGAAGAAGAGAGTTTGAAAGAAGTTTTGTTTGAGTTTTGATTTTGGGATCCTGCTCCTGCCTAACGACTATTTTCTCCCCTGCCTTGGGAGACCAGAAAGATATTGTATTTCCCTACGCCCAGCTAAAAAGGGACATTAGTGACCTAACGGTGAACACCAGAGAAGGATAACGTCCTATTTTTGCAGTGAGTTTTTTGTTCCAATTATTTTGGGAGGAATTTTTTGCCACCAGTTCCTGCCTACTGAGGAGGCGATATTTTGGATTTTGAACACCTTTTTCGGCACGTTCTACCACCAGAAGTCCAGCTTTTACCGTCAGAGAAAGAGAGAGGAGATCCCAGCCCTACTAGGAGCCCACTCTCTATCACTCCAGAGCGTTGGGTCTTTACCTTGTGCTTGCCATCCTAAGGGACACAGGCTCGGCCAACAGAACTGAGAAAGAGGCACTTCTGGACTGTTTATTTTTGTGTGAAGATTCTCTCGAATTTTTGTTGTGAATTGGACTTTCAGTATTTCTGATTGCAGTAACTTTTTAGTTGAACACCCAACTAGAGTATTCAGCGTGTTTTCTTCAGTGGCGAGGGTACCCTCCAGCAAGGACATCCCAAGAATGAGTTATTGTGCATCAAGAGAGTTTGAAGGAAGTGAGAGACAAGGTGTGGGTCCCCACCCCTGTGAGCCGAAGACCCCAAAGGTTTCTCCCCCTCCCTGCTGGAATGAACCCCAGCAGCCCGGAGGCTTGCTGTGAACTGATTGGAGACAGAAAAGGTAGGGGCAACAGTGTGCCCCTGCACACCAATTTTAAAAGTGGGGTTATACGCATAAATCTGCTTTGAAGATTATCCCATCAGGTTTATCCACCCACCTGCTATTCTGTGTGTGGAAAATGTATGCACTACTATTGAAACTGCAAAAGTATGCGTGGTAAGTCCAAACTCCTCCCCAGCTCTGCCCCAGGGAACACATCCGCTCAGTCAGAGTAAACTGACATGGGAACAGGCATTACACATGCAAGTTTATTTACCCACAGGCAGTTTTGGAACAGTTTTACCCAGGGAAAGCCATTGAAAGTTACCCTATGGATTCCCTTTGACAATGCATGCAAAAAAACTATGAAAGTTTGCCCAAATCTCCTTGTATTTCCACATTCTGCTGGGTGGCAGTGACCTGCCCTGGCAATCTATTACTCTAATCTGGTCTAAACGTTCACCATGGGAATTAGTTTTTCTCTTCCTCACATGCCTCTTTCTTGCAGCCTGAGGAGATTTAACATAATCTGCCTGCAAACATTCCCAGGTTGCTCATCTGAGCCACCAAACCCTACGCCCTTTTTTTTTTTTTTTTTTGCAGGCTCTATAGAAAGATAGTGGTATAATCCTTTCCTGCCCATTCCAACAGTAAGGGTGGGAGTCTGTTCACTCCATCACAAGTACAGCAGATTTTCTTTGTCTTATGCAGTATCTTTTGCTCCACAATGGGACACACAGATGAGATACAGGAGCAAATGGGCACCTTAAAGAATGCCTGAGTCTCCCTTAACTCCTTCTCTCAATATTTGCTAATTCTCTTTTGCTGGTTCATCTCTGCTCCAAACAAGAAAAGCAAACTGGGTTATGCCTGAAGCAGAAATGAACCAGCAAAAGAGAATCAGTAAATATTGAGTGAAGGAGTTAAAAGGAGACTCAGGCATTCTTTGCTCCTGTATCTCATCTGTGTGTGCTAATGTCCCAGTGTGGAGCAAACGATACTCTATAGTATTCAAGTCAACAGTAAAACGTGCACAAGATAGGATGAGGTCTGTCTTACAATAACAAAAGTACAGTCAAAAGTGGCACCAGTACTTCCAAACTGTACAATCACTGTCAACAAGGCTTAAACATGGCCTAGGCAAATTCGTAGTATATAAACAATTAGTGATGCCAAACCACTTAATACAATGATTCAGCAATTATCCAAAAACATTACATGACAAGTTAAGAGGGAGTGAGACCTGGAGCATTCATGTGACACACCGCATTTGAGCAAAAAGGAATCACCTCTATTTTTCAGTGACCTTTAGCTAATCATTATGTTCTGACACACACACTCCCTTTTCAAAATAAGTTATCACATTCTAATTCCCTTTTTACAATAGTTCACCCCATTGCCATTCAAATCACACTTACATATCACCAGCCCTGAAACAAGGGTAGCTCAAGGCAATCTGCTGCCTGAGGCAGGGGATGAAATGGCATCCCTCTCTCAAAGGCAAGACACGTGTCAGATCAGAGAGAGCCGGGGGAAGGAGGAGAGGAGTCCCCGTGCAGTCTAGCTAGTTCAGTGAGCTGAAATGCTGTGGAAGTGGGAAAGCAGGGGTCAGAGTTACCAGAGGAGTGGCAGATAGGTGAGAGGAAGGCAGTAGGATTCTTGAGAGTGTGGCAAGGATGCCAGCTTTGTAGAAAGATTATCACTGACACACTTTCTCCAGCATTTGCCCCCTGGAGAAATGGGAGATGGGTGAATCATAGGAGTCTGTGTGTGTCAGACTCTCCAGACCCAGCACAACCAGGTGTGCAAGCCATGCAATTGCATAGGGCAGCACACCCGGAGGGGTGGGGAATAGCATCGGGCTAAGGAGAGGCCCATGCTACTGATAGTGGACCCGCTCACACAGACGACAGAAGAATCAGATATCCCGTGCAGCCACCAGTGGGCTCCATTCCAACGGCAGTGGAAGAAGCCAGTCCTGCAGCTCCTCCTCAAGTGCTGGCCCCATGGTAATTCAACACTTGTGGTGCTAGCACTTCCTGTATTCTCATCTTGAGATGCACGAGTGTTGACTTACCACGGGGCTACCATGCAGTAGGAGGTGTAGAATGGCTGCTCTCCCCAAAGAAGAAGATTCAGGCTGGCGGCAGCAACAGCGGAGGAATGATCCATTGACCCCGCCTGCCTGGTCTGCGTGTGTGGGAATGGGAGCCTGCCTGGGATGGGTGTGTGTGTGTGTGTGTGTGTGTGTGTGTGTGTGTGTGCATGGGAGCCTGCCCAGGTTAGGTGTGTGAGAGAGAGAGAGAATGGAAGCTTGAGAGAGAGAGCTGCAGGTGGATCCCAACCTGCCAGCAGCTGAAAGGAAAAGGAAGACCAGAGGCTGCTGGCAGATCTCAACTAAAGAAGAGCTGGGGGTTTGTCTGAAAGGGAGCGAATGTGTGTATGAGTGTGTGTATATACAAAATGAGAGGAGAAAGTTTGCGTGCCCCACTCCCACTAATCCGCGAAAATCTCATTTTATTGTTTGATGGTCGAGGAATGGTGATGGTTCCGGTTTTTATTGTTCCACTGCATAAAGAGTCTGGCTTCTTGTGGTTTCCAGTCAAGGTTTTGTCAAGTTTATATTTCTACATTATGGTTGCTCTATTCTGTATTTGGTGAGGGTCTATTTATGTTCTGCATGTGTGACTGAGATGAGGTATTCCCATAATAGGAAGTGTATTAGTGTTTTAGGGCTTTTGGAGGGCCAAGCCCACACACACACACATTACAATAGGCCTAATATCATATGGGTTCCAAGTGTATTTTTACAGGATTTCTGGTTGGCATCACAGCAGTTCACGTAAATATAAAGTGATTTTTACCTCATATCATACTTTGATATTTTTCATGTAAAATGTTATTATAAATGCATAACTCTTCACTGTGTTTGGAATGGGCCGAGGGGGGGGGAGGTGGGGGGCATTGTGCAAGGCTATAAAAGTTGCCTAGGGGACCTAATACCTGGGGGGAGGGGGGCAGATGGTATCAGTTTTCAAAGTTTGTATCACTGAAAGGAGCTGGGATTATTTTGGTGGGCTCGGGACAGACAATGAACAAGAAGAGGGGGGTGGCACAGTAATTGTTTGCACAGGGCAGCAAAAAAAGCTAGCATCGGCTCTGCAGACTCTCTTCAAGTCAGTGCAAGGGATCAGGCACCCTAGACTAAATTTACAGCCTTGTGCTTCCTCCTTCCCAGTCCTCACCTCAGACAAACCACCCATACTAAAATTAGCACTCAAACCAGTAACAACGCGACCTATGAAAAGGCAACGTCGCAAATATTACACCAGGTCCTTAAACATCAATACACCTCCTATTAGGAAAACTGAATAAGCCAGGCTACTATGGATCCATAAACAGAAACTACATACTAGCAGAATATCTCCCCTTGGTCACATATGCAGAACACAAACAGACCCTCACCAAATACAAAATAAAGTATAAACAGGAATATGCGGACAAAAACTGAACTGGAAAGTGCAAGAAGCCATACTCTATATACAGCGCAATATTAAAAAAACAAAAAAACATCATTCATCATAGAATCATAAAATAAAAAAAAAATACATCATAAAAGTAAAACTATACTAATAGAATAAGTATTTCAAAACAACTGCCAAACAGCTCATTCAATAATTAAACTCGAAATTTTTTTAAAAGTTCTCAAATCAATAAAATATTGCAAAACTAGAGACACATCTAATGTCCAACAATTTAAAATCAATAAGAATAACACAATTTCCCATTCTCCATAACTGGGATCTTTTGATTTCCAGTCACTTTGAGATTGTCCTGGATTGGAGGAGAAGGATTTACAAAACTTTACCTTTCTCTCTCTCACACACAAACACACACACACACACACACTTGCCTAAAGGCTCTCGCACAAACCCATATGCTAGCAGGCACTCATTCACACCCTCACTTTCTCACACACACATATATAGGCTTGCACTCTCTTTCTCTCTCACACACACACACACACACACATACAGGCTCTCTCTCTTATACACATACACAATTTCTCAGGGCCTCCTCCTCTCTTCTTTGGCCGCTGCAAGATGAGCTTTGTGGCGGCCTACTGGGCCTCATTAAGGCCGCAGTGTAATTGACTCCACCTCGGCTCCCTAGGCCTCCTGGTTTGGGCCGCAGCAGGCAGGGGTTCCCCAGGCTTCTCATCTTTAGGCTCTGTCAGGAAGGATTCCAGCACCGCTCTGCATCTTTGGACTGTAGCAGGATGGGCTCTGCTGGGCCTTCAATCTTCTGGCCGCAGTCCCACATCTTTGGGCCTTGGGTGGATGGGCACTGCCATGACCCTGCTGTTTTGACAAGGTGGAGCAGCTGCCACAGGAGTACTTTAGGAGGCACATTTTATTGCTCCTGAAATTTTGCAGTCATCCTGCCTCATGAAAGAACTGTTCCTGGTCAGAAAGCTGTAGAGACTGACCAGGACACAGCCCAGTTTTTTGAAGGTTGAACAAAATATTGTCCATACAATTAATAAACCTCACACCACTCCAAACAAACTCACATCTCCATGTTTCATCAGTTTGCTTCACCACAGTCCTAAAGACAAAAAAAAAAAAAAAAAACAACATCCTGCTCTCCATAGACCAGGACAGGGGTAGTCAACTCCAGCCCTTGAGAGCCACAAACAGACCAGGTTTTCAGGCTATTCACAATGAATATGCAAAAGCTAGATTTGCAAACAATGGAGGCACTGCATGCAAATCTATATCATGCATATTCATTATCAATATCCTGAAAACCAGGCCTGTTTGTGGCTCTTGAGGACCAGAGTTGGCCACTCCTGGACCAGGAAATTATTGTACCATAGAACCACCACAGGCATGGCTGTATCAAACCTTCCACATTACTGCAACAAATCTGAACAATATTTACCTTCCAGGTCATAAATTTTAGAGAAAAGCAAATATTCAATGATTATGTGTGATATAACACATGGTATTCATATAGGGGGGCAATATAGTCACATTGTGTGCACTGGGACAAAGACAACATATTTTCACTCTGAAACTTGCTGCGGGCAACCAGTACTTGCACCTACCATGTCTGCGGATAAAATGTATACTGGCAAAATACGTGTGAATACTTGAAGCAACCATCTATTTGCGTCCTTTTCCTCTACTGACCAAAACTCACCCCCAGGAACACGTCCCCTGACATGGCTCAAAGTCCAGGCGCTCTACAGAACCGTGTGGACTTTTAGTGGCATTACAAGGCGACAATTGTCATACTGGGTCAGACTAAGGAGCCATCAAGCCCAGTATTCTGTTTTCAACAGTGGCCAATCCAAGTCACAAATACCTGGAAAGTACCCAAATATTAAATAAATCTCAAGCTACTATTGCTTAATTATTAACAGCAGTTTATGGATTTTTCCTCTAGGAACTTATCCAAACCTTTTTTAAGCCCACCTACACTCACTGCTATTTTCACATCCTCTGGCAATGAATTCCAGAGCTTTACTATGTGCTGAGTGAAAACAAATTTTCTTTGATTCATTTTAAATGAGCTACTTGCTAACTTCATAGAGTGCCCTCTAGTCCTATATCTGAGAGAGTAAATAACTGATTTAAAGTAACTTATTAAAGTCCTTTCGTGATTTTGTAGAACTTTAACCATATCCCCCCTCAGTCATCTCTTTACCAAACTGAACATCCCTAACTTCCTTAGTCTTATCTCATAGGGCAGCCGTTCCATGCCTCTTATCATTTTGGTCGCCCTTCTCTGCACTTTCTCCAGTGCAGCTATATCCTTTTTGAGTTGCGGTGACCTGAATTGCACACAGTATAAAAGATGTGGTCTCACCATGGAGCGATACGGATGCATTATGACATCCATCGTTTTATTTGCCATTCCCTTCCTAATAATTCCTAATATTCTGTTTGTTGATTAATACTTTGTAAATTGTGCTAATAACAACCTGAGGGTCTCAAAAACAAAGTACATTATTGTGAGACTTGATAAACACAAATCATATTCTGCAATTAACGCTAAGCACAGAAAGCTAGTGACAGGTAAAAGTTACCTGGAAGACCTCATCCAGCTATTCAATGGAACATACAGGGATAAGTATTCTGCTAAAAATATCTGGATAACTTTATGTTGGGTAACTTTAGGACAGGTATTTTTCTGACCAGACTTTGTCAGGTGGTGCTGCATATCTGCCTCCATGGCTGACATTTAGCCCTGTCCCCAGAACAATCCCCAGCGCTGCTGCTTTTTATTAGGATACATTTTTTGCAGGTAATGAGTTACCTGGAAAAAAAACAGTAGCCGAGGAGCAGGAGAAATGTTCACATCTCAGGTTCTGACCTGCTAACTCCAAAAGTTACCCTGACAAAGCCTTTGAAGATGGACCTCGTGGGGGTTTATTCTATAGATTTATAATACATACAAATCCAATTCCACCAAGCTGTGCGTTCTAGCTGCAGAATAAAGAGTCAGAACGAGGTCTTCCATAAAATAAGCACAGTTAGCACTGGTAAACAAAGTTTTTGTTTCCTTCAGGCTTTTTGGTGTTCCAAATAGATTTTTTGGTGCTGATCACAGATATTACTTCGAAATTTGTACATCATGTAAGGTTTTTGAGAAACAGCCAATTTTGTGTTACAATAATTGTGAAATTTTAAAACAATCTCACATACATATATTTTCTTGCTGGACAGTAGTTTTTATGATTTTGAAAATTCATGTCGTATTTTTGACGGCCATAAGCAATGTAACATGTAACAGAGACAAATTTTTTAAAAAATACACCAAGAAACTCTGCCTGATCATGCCAGAACTTGCTCGGGCAAGCCCTAGCTCGGCTACAAGATTCCAACTTGTTGTTACGTGCCCCGCCCGCGACTGTCCCGCGCACGGGGCTGCTCATCTTCATGGTTCCACAGCGGGTCCTGGGACGACCTCCCTTGCGATAGTTGCCAGTCCTGCCAGGCCCAGCGTCCCACAGCAGCGGTCGCCGTGCCTTCCGCTGCTCGCCAGGCCTCACGCCGAGGTTCAGCGTCTTCGGCCATGTTGGACATGCCCCTACGCATGAGCAGACCGCCCAGACTCATGTAGGGCCAAGGGCAAGTCTTAGCTCCGCGGTGCGCCGATTGATCCCTCGGTATAAGGAAGTTCCTGTCCTTGCTTCCTTGCCTTGGCAATCGGGTTGGGTGCTCTGAGATTGCCTCTGCATTTGTTCCTAGTCTCGTTCCAGGATCCTTCTGTTCCAGTTCCGTTCGTGACTTGTTCCTGCATCCTAGTTCCTGTGTTCGTCTGTCTGTCTACCCAGGTAGTACCCTCGGACTGTCTTACTGGTACTGACCTCATATTGTTCCTGACCTGCCTGCCTGCTTGCCGCCTGCCTCAAAGACCTCAGCTTGTTCCTGACCTGCCTGCCTGCTTCAAAGACCTCAGCTTGTTCCTGACCTGCCTGCCTGCCGCCTGCTTCAAAGACCTCAGCTTGTTCCTGACCTGCCTGCCTGCCTCAAGACCACAGCCTGCCTTTGACCTCGTCTGACCTCTGGTACCTGACCCCTGCTTTGCTGACCACTCCTCAGACTGACCTCTGGATCTTGACCTTTGCCTGCCTGACCTAGTCTCCAGATTCTGTCTCTGTTCCTCGCCTTGTCATCACCAACTCTGTTCTGGTTCTCCTTGTTCCAGCCAGCCTCCACCTTTGAACCCGATCGCGCTCCCCCTGTGCCGTGGGCACGCCGAACTTTCATTCTCTCAGGAAACCCTGCGAGACCCACCTACGTCCAAGCGTCCCTACGGGCTCCAGGCTTCCAGTGGTGAAGCTCTTCATAGCCTCTGTCTCCTCCAGTGCTCCACCCCCTGGGGGCAGTTACCTCCTGTTCCCTTTCAGGAGACCTTCCATCACTGCCTCAGGACAAGGGTCCATCCCCGAGCACAACACTTGTTTCCATGACAACGCAGCCTTATATAAGCAGTAGCAATGAGTAGTCTCCTATGCAACATCTGTGTGAATGAGCAAATCGTCTCGCTAAAACTGTTGAGTTTAAAGCTTGTGGATTTCATATACTTTATGAAATGTCGCACCAATGTCGTAATAGCCGTGACACGTTTTGTTACATATGTGGTGAGTTTACTCTGAAAGCACAGAAAAGGAGTATGACTGCACTCACTAAGAAGGCATACGAATTGTACTTCGGGTGCAAAATTGGTGACCAGGATGAGAATGGGCTCATCATACATGTTGCACATCTTGCGCCAGTAATCTGCGAGCTTGGCTGAAAGGTGTGCGACAATCTATGCTGTTTTCTGTTCCCTCCATGATATGGAGGGAACAGAAAGATCATATAACTGACTGTTTCTGGTGCCAACATTGCCATTATAGCTTATGCCGCTACAGACACGTAACAATGCTTAATGTATATCGCACTTTTCTGGCAAACGGTACGTGATACAGACATAATAAATGCATATTTGTGTTCAGCTTGTTAAAATCTACTTGTTTCACAGGTTGTGGAGGAAACAAAATGTTCCCAGAAATTTGTTTACCAGTGTAAGCTTTATTTACCTAGGAGAAGGTTGTTGGCTAAAAACCTGGAGCTAGTGTGCCGGAGAAGCCCTGGGACTCCCTTCTGTCTCTGTGTGGCTTTCAGAAAGTCATGTGCCTCAGTTTGTCTTCCTGTGATAATAACAAACAGTATTGTTCCTTCAGCCTTCTCTCTTTATGACCCTGACACAAAGATCAGGCAACAAAACCTTTCCATCTCAGAAGTGGCTACATACGTATTGCTTTATTATGATATTGAGAAGCCTGTTGTGATCCAGTTTCGATAAAAAGTGTCATGAAAACATGTTACTTGCCGTGGTAATGAGAAGAAGCCATCTCCACAGCTAAGAAAATAGCTTTTAGTGGCTCCCATGCTGGAGACTGTCATGCTTACCCTCTCTCTCCCTCTACCAATCACCACATCAGACACCCCTCTCCCTCCAAGACGTCCCCACTATCAATCAGGCAACCTTCAGGCATGTGCATGGCAAAAGGGAGCCTCAGGTCAGCAGGTGCCATTTTGGATATCGAAGCCAGCCGAGCAGGAGCAACTGGGGATCCCTCTTGCCTGGGGCATCCTGCCACCTTGCAGTCAGGTAAAGATGGGTATCCCCACCAATAACAAATATCTTTTTTCTTAAGCAAATTTTTAATTTCTTCCAGCTCTTTCCTCATAAGTAAGGTGAAGGCTAACAGGTTGTTGAAAAGCTCTGTTTTGTGTCCTTTAAAACTACAAGAGCTGAACCCTTTCACTTCTTGCTTTTATTGTGAAGTAGTGACTTCTTACAGTTTTATTTCTAGGCTTTGCCCCCGCGGGGCTGTGGACCCCGTATTTCAATCTCGTTCCCTCCGCTGAACAAAGCTCAGTCTCTGATCAGAGGAAATCATGCTGTTTCCATCATAGCCCTCGGGGACTCCTTATTCCTCACCTTACTGACCTCAACTCTGTTTTCAATTTCTGCAGCCTTTCATTTTAGGTCTAGTCTCTCCTGCCATCATTTCTGGCCTCTTAGTTATGATAAATATGGCATCTGCATTCTCATAAACATCAGCAACACATTTTCCAAGATCATCTCCCACTTTTACTTATTTTGGTGATGTTTTACAGGACACTTCTTTTGATCTCTAAGGTCAGCTTTCCAGGTCCCTAATTACATGTTTTCTGTCTGCTTTGCTGCTGGGTGCACATTTTCAGCTTACCAGAAGCTGCCAAGTCCGCCCCACTGGGAACTGCCCCGCTGCTTGGGGCCCACACATGCATCTTTTCTGAGCTTTGGAAGTAACTTTTTTAAAGCGCCTGTTTTCTTTTTGTTTGCAATCATAAGATCCACCACCACTAAACTTATGTAAGGGCCTTTTAGCGTTCTTTATGGGTGTAATAAAACTGGCTTTGTGACAGCACTCTGATTCTGCTGCCATCTCTAGGAGTAATGTAACACCACCCTGAGTATACATACATTTTAAATTGGAGAAATTACTTACCTGATAATTTTGTTTTCCTTAGTGTAGACACATGGACTCAGGACCAATGGGTATAGTGTGCTCCTGATAGCAGTTGGAGATGGATCAGATTTCAATCTGACGTCAGCCCCTAGTACATATACCCCTGCAGGAAGCCCTGCTCTTCAGTATTCTCTTCAAAAAGCAATTGTGGATATATGTGTGACTGAACAACTTGATTAACTTGATTAACTTGAACTGGTTGATGTGGATATAGCTGGAGACCACCAGTGCACTCAACCGAGAAACGCCGACACCCGGTAGGTATGGGTGTCCTAATTAGAGGGAAGCTTGGCTTACCTGTGTTTGTCTTGCTCTCGGGGAATTGTCACCTGAGGTTTCCGTGATTGTTGGCAGCCGTGGGCGGGATGCTGAGTCCATCTGTCTACACTAAGGAAAACGAAATTATCAGGTAAGTAATTTCTCCATTTTCTAGCATGTAGCAGATGGACTCAGGACCAATGGGATGTACAAAAGCTACTCCCGAACCGGGTATGAGGCTGCCCGTGGCCCACTTAGTACTGCCCTTGTGAATGCTGTGTCCTCCCGAGCCTGAACATCCAGGCGGTAGAACCTAGAGAAGGTATGGAATGGAGGACCATGTCGCCGCCCAACAGATCTCGGCAGGTGACAGCATCTTGGTTTCCACCCAGGACACTGCCTGGGCTCTAGTGGAATGGGCCTTGACTTGTAGAGGTGGAGGCTTGCCTGCCTCTACATAGGCAGCCTTGATAACTTCTTTGATCCAGCGGGCTATGGTTGCCCGTGAGGCTGCTTCCCCTTGTTTCTTCCCGCTGTGAAGGATGAAGAGGTGGTCCGTCTTTCATACGTATTCCGTCTTTTCCAGATATTGGACTAGGAGTCTGCCGACGTTAAGATGGCGAAGGCGGCGAGATTCTTCCGAGTCCTTATGCTCGTCTGGCGATGGCAGCGAGATGGTTTGATTTAGATGGAAGTGAGAAACCACTTTTGGGAGGAAGGAGGGGACCGTGCATAGCCGTAAGGATCCCGGCGTGAACCTGAGGAAGTGTTCTAAACAGGACAGTTCTTGAAGCTCAGAGATGCGACGGGCTGAACAGACTGCCACTAGAAATGCAGTCTTCAATGTTAGTAGTCAGAGGGGCAGACCACGGGTGGGTCTGAAGGAGGCTCCTGCTAGGAAGTCTAGGACTAGGTTGAGATTCCATAAAGGTACCGGCCACTTTAGGGATGGTTGGATCTGTTTGACACCTTTCAGGAAGCGGGAGACGTCCGGGTGAGAGGCTAGGCTGCCGCCCCCCACCTTGCCTCTGTAGCAGGCCAATGCGGCCACCTGAACCTTGATGGAGTTGAGAGACAACCCCTTCTGTAAGCCGTTCTGCAGGAATTCCAGAATCGTGGGAATTTTGACTGTCCACGGGAGGATGTCGCGGTCTTCACATCAGGCTTCGAATATTCTCCATATTCGGATGTAGGTTAGAGATGTGGAAAACTTGCATGCTCGGAGCAGAGTGTCAATCACTGCCCCCAAGTATCCGCTCTTCTTCAGGCGTGTCTTCTCAATGGCCAGACCGTAAGAGAGAATAGAGTTGGGTCTTCGTGGAGGATCGGGCCTTGTTGGAGCAGATCCCTGTGAGGAGGGTAGAGGGAGAGGGCTCCCTGCCAATAGTCTTCGCATGTCTGCGTACCACGGTCTTCTTGGCCAGTCCGGGGCCACTAGAAGTACTGGTCCCCTGTGGTGTTCTATCATGCTGATGATTCCACCCAGTAGCGGTCATGGTGGGAAGGCATATAGCAGGATTTCCTGTGGCCAGGTCTGGACAAGAGCATCGATCCCTTGAGATTGTGGTTCCTGTCTGCCAACTGAAGAAGTTGGGAACTTGGGCGTTTGACCGGCTTGCCAGGAGGTCCATGGCTGGTGTTCCCCAGTGGTTTACTATCAACTGGAAGACTGTTAGACAGCCTCCATTCCCCTGGGTCTAGAATTTCTCTGCTGAGGTAATCCACAGTGACGTGGTCTTTTCCCGCAATGTGGGCAGCTGAGATCTCTTGTAGGTTTGATTCCACCCTCGCCATTAGGGGGTCTATTTCCAGTGACACCTGTTGGCTTCTGGTTCCTCCCTGGCGGTTGATGTAGGCCACTGTTGTGGCGTGGTCGAACATGACTCTGACCGATTCACCCCAGAGTCTGTGACTGAACCGTAGGCAGGCTAGCCTGACTGCCCGTGCTTCCAGTCGGTTGATGTTCGATCCCGACTCTTCCTTGTCCCATTGCCCCTGGGCAGTCAGTTCCTGGCAGTGGGCTCCCCACCCTCGTAGGCTCGCATCAGTGGTGAGCAGGATCCAAGGTCGGCGGGGATAGCCTTACTCCCTTGCTCAGATGGTCTTCTTGTAGCCACCATTGTAGCTGGGTTCGATCTTCCTCCAGGAGCTGGAAGTGAATGGCGTAATTCTGGGACATCGGATTCCATCGTGACAGTAGGGAACGCTGTAGGGGGGGGGGGGTCGCATGTGAGCTCTTGCCTATGGGACCACTTCCAGTGTGGATGTGTTCCGAATTTGCTAGGGAGTCAGCAATCTGTTCTGAATCTGATGCTTGATGGGAGGAGCAATCAGATAGTAGTTGGCAATCCGTTCGGGATTTGTAGTTATATATGAGAGTTGAGGGTGGATCCTTGGACCAGTGGCAGATGACCACACACCCCCAGGGAATGATCCCGAGAGGGACAACCGGTCAGGCTCAGAGTTATGAGACAAACACACACTAGTTCTTTATTAGACAGTATACTGAACCACCAGAGATGGCAGTAGTGAGCTGGTAAGCCCGGCTGGGCTGTAGTCCCTCAGATACTGGAACAGCGATCCATGGAGGCTGAGCTGAAGAGAGACTGAGATATAGTGAGTAGGCAGGGTATGCAGATGGTAACACTCACACAATGACCCACTGAAGACCATGAGCTGGAAAGTATAGGCTCTCGAGGAGCGAGTACCTGGTTCCAGGGAAAGCTCAGAGAGAATGATGGTAACTCACTGATGTAGCTGATATAGTTGGTAGTGAAGACTTCCAGGCAGAGGAGTATACGAAGCAAGTCTGGGATCAGGGCCCTCGAGGAGCAAGTACCGGTTCCAGACTGTCACCTGAAAAACCAAGGAGAGAAGGAGGCCCCCGAGGAGCGGATACCTCTGGTAAGTCCGAGGAGGCAGAGTAGCTTAGACAGACAAAACGAGTCCGTTGTCAATACATGTCCTAGCTAACTCGATGTGTTAGAAAATTCCAAGACCTTAAATATCCGTCACGGGTGACGTCATCTTTGGGGGACGCCCTCGAGGTTCACGCCAATGCCGGTACTTCAATCGGGGCCGTGCCGCACGCGCGTCCCTAGGCCTCCAGAAAACATGGCGATTGCAGCGTCGAGTCTGTCTGGAATGCCTGAGGGTCCTTGGCAAATGGATGCCGCAGCAGCCAGTCTTCCCGCGGACGGAGAGGGAGGCGCCAGAGGTAAGGAGGGCGGAGAGAGGGCGTCGGGCACCAGACACAACAGGATGTCATGAGACCGAGGACTTGGAGGTAGTCCCACACCTTGGGGCGAAGCGCTGTGATCCCCTGCCCTTAGATGTTTGGAGGGAGGGGCGCCGACTTCTTGTTCTCGTCCTCTTGTCCACGGTACTGGGGATGTGCCCCATTTGTCGGCTAACTTCTCCAGTTCGCTTCCGAACAGGAGGTTTCCCTTAAAGGGCATTCTCGTGAGTCTCGTCTTAGATGTCGCGTCGGCTGACCAGCTTCTGAGCCAGAGTTGTCTTCTGGCTGCCACAACGGACAAAACGCCTCTGGCTGCAGTGCACACCAGGTTGGAGGTCAGATCCATGAGGAATGATACTGCTGGTTCTAGTGCTTCGACGGGTGTGGTGGCATTCCTGGTCTTTGATAAGCAGGCGAGTGTCACCTCGGCACAGCAGGCCACAATCCGTAGTGACATAGCTGAAACGTCGAATAACTGTTTAAGGATGGATTTGAGACGCCTCGACTGGGATGGTAGTGCGCTTTGAGTCGCACAGACCATGGCATCCACTTTGGGGAATGCCAGGAGGTTTTTGGCAGCAGGGTCCAGGGGGTATAGGGCTGCTAGGGTCCGTCCCCCCTTGAACGTGGCCTCCGGAACCTCCCATCCAGGTCAATCAGCTGTTGAACGGCCTGCAGCAAAGGGAAATGGCGGGAAGCCTGACTGAGTCTCTCGAGGAGGGGGTTCATCTTCGGTTCCCCTGTGGCACTTGTGCCTGGGATAGCGAGCTCTTTCAGGCTGTGAGCCATGAGGTCTGATAGTTCGTCTTTAGTGAAGAAACGCCTCATGGTTCGGTAAGGTTCAATTCCTGGAGGGATTTCCCCTTCCTCCAGGGAGTTTTGATCCTCGTCCGAGGTGTCCGTGTCCCCAAAGTTGGGGTTTTGAGGTGGGAGGGGCAGGCTGTGGCATCAGGGGCACCGGTTGCATGTGGACAAAGGTATGTAGGCCTTTGAAGAAATCTACCCAGGAGAAAGATGCTGGGTCTAAATTGAGAGGCGCTGCGTCCCCGGTGAGCCCCGTTTGAGGGAGGCTTCTGCCGGGGGTAGCCAGATCTGGTGTACTGTCTGTGGATCCGGATCCCAGTGCCGTCTGGAAAGGACCTTTGCCTGGTTCACCCAGAGCCTCCTCGCACTGTAGACACAGGGCCGTGGCCTCTTCGTGCTACGCAGCTCTGATGTGGCATGCTGGGCAGAGGCCCTGAGCCTTGAGCTTCTTGTCCAGTGGTGCCATGGTTTGTGCGTGTAGGATTGCTGAAAACTCCGGTTTGTGCAATCAACTGTTCGCCGGGAGGCTCAGTTATGCGCTACGGGTGCGCCGAAGTTGTGCGTGTAGGTCGGATGCACGCTCAATAAGATGCATGTGCCGCTGTGCGCACTGTGTTTACTTATGCGCCCGGCACAGAGAAGCGTGTGGCTGTGCGCCCGGTGCCTTTGTGCACGTCGCTGTGCACACGGCACTTATGCGCGTGCCGGCGTGCGCATGGCTCGCCTCTGTGCGCACGGATCGAATCGGTGGACAGGGCGGTGATCAAGTGAAAATGGCGACGGAGACAACGCGAGCAATATGGCGACCACCTTGGAGGGTCTCCACATGGGAGGACTCTCGTATCAGACCGGGGTCTAGCCCGGATAGGGCTGATCAACCCAGTAGCACTAACGCCGGCTGGCAATCTGTGCGGCTATTCGAGCCTCGGAGACCGGAGATTTTTAGACGTTTTCTACCTTACCTTGTCTCAGCGTTTCCCGGTCTCATCCCGGGCGGTCTCTGGCTGCGGGAGAAAGGGGAAAGTACCTTCACCGCCACGCTCGAAGTTGCACCCGCTGCCTCTCAGCCGCACCCATTGCCGAGGGCTAAGTCCACGCCGAGAGCCGGCTGCCGGACAGAGGCCTACCTCTGAGGGATCGCAGAAATCACCTCAGGAATCTCAACTGGGGGAGGGACCCGTAGGTATTACCGCAGGAGAGCGGGGCTAGTCTATAGAGGTAATTTTCTTCTTTGTTTTGGATTTCTTTGGTTAGAATACTCTAACGCTGTGCAAGCGTGTATAGAGTCCCGAACTGCTATGGAGACGGAAAATACCGAAGAGCAGGGCTTCCTGCAGAGGTATATGTACTAGGGCTGACGTCAGATTGAAATCTGATCCGTCTCCAACTGCTATCAGGAGTACACTATACCCATTGGTCCTGAGTCCATCTGCTACACACTAGGAAATAAAAAAATAAAATAAAGTTGAATTTGTTGCAAATGATTCACTGTGCACGAGTGACTTCCAGAAGGAATTTTAAATGAAGAACGGGATCTGTGAGTGGTCACACAGGACCTGGTTATAGATTCTGATCCTGGCTTCCGTTTCTCGGGTCGCCCACATCTGGGAGAGCCCAGATGACAGTGCTTACACCCCACCCCCACCATGGAGAGGAAGCATTACGCATCTCTCCTCAGCCAGCAGAACAGTGCATTACTAACAGGCTGTGCAGAAAGATGTGATGTGGGCCTCCTGTGGGCAGATACTCTTTAAAAAGTTTGGTTAGGACTGGGACAGTGCCAAAGGAGACCATCTTGGCAAAACCAAACAATGTAACAAATTCTGTTTGATTCCACAGAGCTGGTTCTGACTGTAAACAGGAAACTGCAGATGGTTCCATTCAGTAAACAGGAGAGGCTCTAGTCTTGTTGTTTGAGATTTTTGCAAAGTAAATTGACTGCATTTCTTGGCAGATGTGTATCGAGAAAACAATCAATCTTCGTCACTAAGAGGAAAAATGTCTGGAGGATAAGCAAAAAACTGTGAGAAAAGAAATGAAAATACAGTAGGTACAGACTGGGAGACTTGGTACTTCCCGTCTCTGTTTCTTGCAATTTTTACAGCAGCTGAATAGAAATAGCAGTATTATACTGTCAGGTTGATGAAATGAGCTACACAGTTTGTTACTGCACCACTAAATACTGCGATGAGTTTTCAGTGCTGGGCATTGCTGTGATAACTGAATCTAGCGAATACTGAGATCGTTCTATAGTAAGGTGCTTTGTGTGGTAAGGGACACTTCCCAGGAGTTGATCATCACAGCAAGAATACCCGCAATTATCATCCCAGACCCTTGACCCTACAAAGCCATTTTTTGACCCTGTTTAGCTTAAACCTACATTACCTGCTACCCATGACAAAATATAGATGTGTTTTTTTGGAAGAGGCAGAGGCTGAACTTCCAAACAATGGTTTTCTAAGGTCCTCCCATCTTAAAAACAAACACAAATAAAATATATGCCCCTGAGAACCAGGAAAATGTCCTACAGATTCTCTATTCCCCTCTTCCTTCTCCATTCCTGCTAATCCTGATCACTATCTGAGGGCTGCTTCAGATGCAGCCTATTCCTGATCAAGGGCATGACCATGTCTCCTTCTTACATAGTATCACAGTAATGATGGCAGAAAAGGACCAAATGGTCCATCCAGTCTGCCCAGCAAGCTTCTTATGGTAGTACCTCTCATGCTGTGCAGGTTACCCCCATGTTTCGTTTTTACTGGGTGATCAGCTTTCTTGCAGATTCAGATAGTGCTGCTTGATGTGCTTTGCTTATGAACTTGGCCGTTGAAGCAAGTCTGTGCTATTTCCTTTATGTTTGCGTATCAGTATCCCAGGCCATAAAAGTAAGGGCCCGTGTTGTTGTCATCTGAATCCAGTACATCTTTCCCCCCAATGTCAAAGCAGAGAGTGATGTTGCAATTGCGTCAAAGGCATCAAGGCTTATTGGTTAAGGATAGTAATCACTGCATCAGCGCGTTATCCCTATGTACCCTTTTTCTTCATTTCCATCTTCTAGCCTTTAGGGATCCAGTGTTTATTCCTTGTCCCTTTAAATTCGTTGCCTGTTTACATCTTCACCACCTCCTCCAGAAAGGTATTTCAGGAATCCACCACCTGATGTTGGTTCTGAGTGGCTCCACCTGGAGTTTCATTTCATGACCCCTAGTTCTACTGATTTCTTTCCATTATTAATTAGGAATATTACTACCATTGATAACGTGCACGCATTACCAGCCACAGTAACAGCTTAACATGATATTTACTGGTACGAAGGGCTTAGAAACATAGAAATATGACAGCTGAAAAAGACCCTATGGCCCATCTACTCTGCCCATCAGTCGAATTTATCTAGCCTTTACAATTCCCATCACTCCCTCAGAGATCCCCTGTATTTATCCCTTACTTTCTTGAATTCAGATACCGTGTTTGTCTCCACCACTTCCCCTGGGAGGCTGTTCCATGCATCCACTCTTCTCTGTAAAGAAATATTTCCTAAGATCACTCCTGAGTCTACCCCCTTTCACCCTCATCCCATGACCCCTTGTTTTAGAGCCTCCTTTCTGTTGAAAGAGGCTCACCTTCTGCGCATGGAAACCTTGGAGATATTTAAATGTCTCTATCATATCTCCTCTGTATTGCCTTTCCTCTAGGTGTACATGTTTAGATCTTTGAGTCTATCCCCATATGCTCTGGAACGAAGACTGCTGATCATTTAGCAGCCTCCCTCTGGACAGACTCCATCCTGTTTTATATCCTTTTAATGGCGCGGTCTCCAGAATTGTACACAGTATTCCATATTAGATCTCATCAGGGACCAATACAGGGGCAATATCACCTCCCTTTTTCTGATGACCATTCCTCTACCTGTGCAGCCAAGCATCTTTCTGGCTTTTACCATTGCTTTATTCGCCTATTTGGCCACCTTAAGATCGTCAGATACAATCAACTCTTTTGTACTTAGAAGAATTTTGCCTCCAATACTGTACCTCTCCCTTGGATTTTGCAGCCTAAATGCATTACTCTGCATTTTTTTAGCATTAAATCTTAGCTGCCGGTCTCTGTACCATTCCTTCAGCTTTGCTAGATCCCTCCTCATGTTTTCCACACCTTACTCGCCATCTACACTATTGCAGATTTTGGTATTATTGACAAAAAAAAAAACCAACCCAAGCCTTTCCCCGACAATCCTTCCGCTATGTTGCTCACAAAAATATAGAAAAGAACCATACCAAGGACAGATCACTGCGGCACGCCACTAGTAACGCCCCCCGCCCCCCACCCCCCTCAGGGTAAACTCCATTTACCATTACCCTTTGTCACCTCTCACTCAGTCAGCTTCTAATCCAGTCAGTAACTCCAAGTTTCATGCCAAGGGCGCTCAACATATTTATAACTCCTGTGTCGAACTGTGTCAAAGGTCTTACTGAAATCCAAGTACACTATGACGAGTGCTCTCTCTTGATCCAACTCTCTGGTCATCCAATCAAAGAAATTGATCCGATTAGTCAGACAAGATTTACCTCTAGTAAATCCATGCTGCTTAGGATCCTGCAATCTATTGGATTCCAGAAACTGCACTATCCTTTGTTTATGCACTGATTCAATTAATTTACTCACCAAAGGAGGGTTATCCCGCTCTGCGGACCACTACCAGATCCACGCTGCTTTGTGCCTACTTCCAATACCAGCCTCCGGCTTACCCTGTGCTGCAGGCCACTACCAGAGATACCCTGCACAAGAACTACCAGGAGGAAGTATTCCCCGGGTTACCCCGTTCTGCGGGCCACTACCGGAGAATCCAGCTTGAGACCCTTCTACTCTGGACTGTGTTTACTAACCTGCTCCTCGGGTTACTTCTGCTGTATAATAAAGTTCTCTTGCCTCGTGTGTCCATCACTGCTGAGACCCCACCTGTTGTGGTGAGTCCCCACAGGGCTCCTCCCTGTGAGTGGAGTCAGCTCTCACCACAACCCAAGGGCCCACTACCAAGTTCAAACATAACAATTGTAATGTAACCCTGCAGCCTCATTTAGATTTTACCAAACCATCTGACAGAGGACAATTCAAAGCTAGCAAGACACTGGCTCGCTATTTGAAAATGTGAAATTATTAGGATTAATAGATGAGGAGACTGAAGAACAATGTACCCAAAAGAAATAAAATGTTATATTCTATTCACACCCTCCTTGCACATACTTGCAAACAGATTACAGAGTCATGCCTGAATCATTTAAAAAGAATCTTTTGGGAGCAACAATTGGGAATATTACTTAGGTAGAACAGGCCCCTGTAAATTCAGAAGGCGGAAATAAGTGTGTATTTTGGAAATTAAATGATCAATTGTTGGATATTTTGATATTAAAAATCTACTTATAGATTACTTTCTTAGGAATGACAACAGCAGTAGGAGAGCTTTCATCACCCATGCCTCTAGATTTAAAAAAAAACAAAAAAAAAAACCAAAACAAAACGTATACACAGCCATAAAAGAAGCCCTGGAGAAAAAATAGAGAGAGAGAAGACGTAAAAAGAACCTCTGACAACTAGAAGTGGCCAATAAAAAAAGCTGAAAGAATTTCAGATTGACAAGGACCTTCAAGGCCTGCTGCAAGGGAAATAAACATTTTTTTGAAAAAAAGAAATTGGACTCAATGTTGAAAACATGACTGCTGAGGAGAGGAACATGACAGGATATGTAAAATCATGTAAAGGTACAGACAAAGAAATAGAAACCTGTTATTCAACGTGCTCACAATACAATAACTAGGGCGAACCTGAGGAAAGTATCTGTGGTATGGTTTCAAACAAATACGCGGAAGTATTTCTTCAAACAGCACAGAGTGAAGGTGTGCAAAGGACATCGTGGGAGCCAAAAAAAATCAAACCAGAACTGGATTCACAAAGGGATTGGGCAAATTTATGAAAGAATGATCAAGCATAGACTGTTTAATGTAATAGGTAAGGATGTCACCCTGGGTTCAGTTGATCCCTAGAGTCCAAAACGGGATGACTGCGGACAAACAACTCTACACAGGCTCTGGTTCTTGCACAAGCCCTCCAATCCCTGGTGCTTATCGCGGTCCGAGAAAGAATGCTGGGACAGATGGAACCTTGGTCTGACACGGTTTGGCAATTCTTGGGTTTTAAATTGAGCAGCTAATAAAAGATCTAGAGGGAGAGAAAGGAAGGTTCTTGAGACTTGCAGTAATTAACGGGCTGATATTCCAAAGACCTAGGCCCCTAACTTAAGGAGTTAAGTGCGCAGATCTCCCCCCCCTCTGTGCACCTAAATTTAGGGACCTACTTTAGAAAGCATCTAAAAAGTGGACAGAGTTGAGGGCAGGGCCAGGTAAGTTAACTGCTCAGTGCTTATCTCCAGCAATGAGGGAAGTCCTGAAAGAGCGAGTCCTCTTGT
Source organism: Rhinatrema bivittatum (assembly GCF_901001135.1). Taxonomy (NCBI): domain Eukaryota; kingdom Metazoa; phylum Chordata; class Amphibia; order Gymnophiona; family Rhinatrematidae; genus Rhinatrema; species Rhinatrema bivittatum. The sequence goes on along the minus strand of NC_042621.1, from coordinate 214,769,836 downwards.
CGGCTCCCTCCGGGTGACTTTTGGGAGTTTTAAAGGTGGTGGCTGTAGGGGGTCGGTAGGCTGGGGGAGATATTTTATAGAAGGGGTTATTGGTAGGGGGATTGTCCCTCCCTCATTTTTATTTGGTGCTGGGAGGTGGATCAGAACATGGAGAGGCTGCATCTGTAATTTTTTTTATTAGTGCCAGGAGGGAGGAAGATAAAGGAACCACATTTGGGTTTTTTCACATGGATTCTTGTTAGGTTGGGGGCAGTGGTTGAATTGGGGACAATGGGATTTTTTTTTTTTTTGTTATTTAAAGTTTATTAACATTTTCATAGCTAATACAACTTCATGGTGGTGTTACATACACATGAAAACAAGCAATATGCAGCTTATGTAACAAAATCCATGTCAACAGTATGCACACATAAGTATATAACCCAAGTCTCAAATCCCCATCCCATACCCCACCCCCACCCCGAGTATACATCTTATACCTTTCCTGGCAGTAAAAATATTTCCCAAGACATTTATCCTGTGTCAAAGATGCGGGCTACAGATTCCAAGATGCACGGCCCATTTTCTGTTATATTTTGCTTGTGAAGATCCACATTGAGTGGTGAATAAAAGTGAACAACACTTACAGAATCCCACTATGGAATCCATTGGTGTGTGTTAATGAATATTCCATAATCTATTACTTGTGTCCCCCTACTACAGTAAGATAGACCCCTATATTCCTCCCTGAACCCTCAAGAAATGTAGGGAGGTGGTCTATCAAAGTCCCTGCCTCAGCTTTTACATTCTCATCACGAGATGGGGTGCCACACTTGAAGATGAAGAGCCGTCCTTTCGTTGTGAATTGCTGTAAGATAATCAAGTCGTCGGTGAGCCAACAGTTTAGCCTTTATTTCTGATAATGTTGGTAATATTGCCGACTTCCAATGTTGAGCAATAACAAAGCGTGCCGCTATTAAAATGTACATGCATAACTTCTGTTGATGCTGGTCTAGGTTGTCTAGCGGGGCAGTAAGTAAAACTGATAGAGGGGTTAGGGAAATGGTGGTATGGAATAACTTGTTTATCCATTGAGTGACAGATTGCCAGAATGGGGAAAGTTTTGCACATGTCCACCATATATGAAGGTAAGAACCAGTTTTTCCACATCCTCTCCAGATTAAGGGAGAGATTGCTGGAAACATTTTATGTAATTTTACCGGGTCGAGGTGCCATCGATACAACAATTTATAACTATTCTCCTGTATTCTTGCTGATATATTCATTAACACACCCGGAGCCCCGAACCGGCCCAGCGCAGGAGGGACACGCGGTAAGCCCGCCCATCTCCCGACGTCATCTGAAGTGCCCTTAAAGGGCTCACGACGCTCCCAGGCATCGCGCGCCTAAGTAGCGCGACAAAGGGGCCTGCATCTCAGGTGCTGCACTCCTCTGGTTAAAATCCTTTCTAAGCGACAGATACTATAAAGTAAAAATAATCAACAAAGAGTCTCACCCTGTAGCTACCAAACAAGGAGCTCCCCAGGGTTCCTCGCTCTCGCCGACCCTATTCAACATATATCTTCTCCCCCTATGCCAACTCCTCAATAATCTCAACCTCATTTATGCGGACGACGTGCAGATCCTAATCCCCATCAAGGATCCCGTTTCCGACACTCTAAACTACTGGAATAGCTGCCTCCACGCCATCAACCTCCTTCTCACAAGCCTCTGCCTCATTCTCAATACGTCCAAGACCAAACTGCTAGTCATTTCCCCCAATGATAACCCGCTAGCCATCAATACTAACACACCACTAGTAAATCAAGTGAGAGACCTTGGGGCCTTCCTAGACTCCAGAATGAACTTTAAAAAATTACTCAACAACACCAAAGAAGGTTTTTACAAACTACAGGTACTAAAACAGTTAAGACCTCTCCTACACTTCCACGACTACCGTTCGGTCCTTCAAGCCATACTATTCTCAAAGATTGACTATTGTAATGCGCTGTTGCTTGGTCTCCCGGCCTCTTCTACCAAACCTCTTCAAATGCTGCAAAACGCTGCAGCCAGGATCCTCACAAACTCTCGCCGCATGGACCACATCACCCCGATTCTAAAAATACTCCACTGGCTACCCATTCGCTACAGAATTCTCTTCAAGACACTCACTATTATCCACAAAACCTTATTTCAGGAATCCTCGCTCCAACTTACCATATCCCTCAAACCACACTCCTCTGCAAGACCCACCAGATCTGCATACAGAGATTCCCTCCAGGTTCCCCCCAAAAAATCTGTTCTTCACAACGCCATTGAAAAACGAGCACTATCAATTGCCGGTCCGCATCACTGGAACTCTCTCCCGCCAGATCTCCGCCAGGAACATTGCCATATCACTTTCAGAAAAAAATTAAAAGCTTGGCTGTTCGCCCAAGCATACCCTTGAAGAAGCCTCAGGGTCACCCACACAGTCACATACCCCACGGTTGCGTCCTCTTTCAGCAACTCAAAGGAACTGTTTTTCGGCTAACTGCACTTTCATATAACTTGCCTAATCATATACACTATGTAAATTTGTATATAATTCTTACCATGTAAGCACTTACTTTCTGCTTATTTGCTCTGCTCTCCAGTTAGAAAAAAGGATAGGTTAAACAATTTCTAACAGCCTAGTTCCACATTCCCTGTTATAATGTAATTTTTTGCTTTCATTGTTAACTGGTTTACCCCCTAGTTTATTGTAAACCGGTACGATAAGACCTGGTCTTGAGCATCGGTATATTAAAAGAATGTAAATATATAAATAAATATATAAATAACTAAATATAGAGTACTTACTGATTCTCAGAAAAACATGTTCCCACATTTTAGGAGAAATAGGCCCTCCAAGGTCAGTTTCCCATTGAGTAATGTGTTTAGCTCCCGGAGTATCGGGGGTGATAATATGCAGTATATTTTAGATACACATTTAGGCAAAGTGTCAGCTGCCAAGCACCAGTTTTCAAAGAGGGATCTTGTATTCCTCAACATCTGTTGTTTACAGCTCAATTGAATAAAATGCCTTATTTGCACATAGGCTAGGAAACTATGAGAAGGTATTGCCAAATACCTTCTTCATTGCCAAATACCTTCATGCCAAATACATTCTTCATTGCCAAATACATTCTACAACCCCAGACAATCCTCAGCCTAAATATTAACTCTATCATCTTTATAGTCTCTTCTAGACTCACTGTTGTATCCATGATTTCCATAGTTGGTGTCTCATGACCTACTGTTTCATGCGCTTGTTTATCGGATCTACTTACGTTTATTGTCTTGTTTAACTGTTTAACTGTTCAATATTTATAAGCCTGTTTATCGACTTAATGTAAATAAGCCTTGTTTAACTGTTTAATGTAAAAAAGCTCCGGCCAGACAAGCCCCGGGCGAGTTACCGTTCTTTGTAAACCGGATTGATTTGTATTTCATACAAGAATTTCGGTATAGAAAAATTAAAAATAAATAAATAAATAAATATTGCATATGTATCCATTAATTGACCCAATGTCATAACAGTGCCACCTTGAAGTACATTACCGATGGTAATGATACCTGCTTTGAGCCAAGTCTTAAAGATGTCTGATAGGTTTGATGGTAATAGGTAAAGTTCCCCACTATTTTCTGTTTCCATTTATCCCAGATTGTCAATGTGGCCCTTAAGGACCATGGAGTGCTTTTTATACTTGGCCAGGTTTGCCATGGCTGCCAGGGAAGGGTGCCAATGGGCATCTCCCCAATCATTAATTGTGCTGCAGTAACCCATTGTTTAGGGGTTTGTATCCTGGCCATGTCAACCACAGCTTTAATTTGAGCGGCCGCATAGTAGGCTTGCAGATCTGGAATACCCAGGCCCCCTTGTTGCTTGGTTCTATATAGGACTTTCCTTGCTACCCCGAGGCGGTCTGCGAAACCAAATGAAATAAAAAAATTTCTTTTGTGTTGTTCCTTAAGAAGGCAGCAGGTAGCAGTATAGGCAGTGAAATAAACAAGTAAAGATCCCTAGGTAGAACATTCATTTTTATTATGGCTATACGTCCCAACCAAGAAAAAGTGCCTCTATGCCATTTATCTAAATCCTTGTCAATGGCTCGCGATAGAGGAGCATAATTAAGGTTAAAAAGATCCTTTAAATATGCATTAATATGGATTCCCAGATATTTGAGTGACGATTTAGCCCAACGGAACAGGAAGGATTTAGTTATTGTTCGAATTTCTGTAGTGGATAAATTAATATTTAGGAGTTCCGATTTTTCAAAGTTTACCTTGAAGCCCGAAACACTGCTAAAAAGCTTCAGTTCCTTCGCCACTTCTATTAAGGAATGGCTGGGATTTGCCAGGGTGAATATGATATCATCTGCAAAGAGGGATAATTTGAAACTATAAGTACCCAAGGGAATTCCCAATATAGCCGGAGATTCCCGGATCCTGGTGGCGAATGGCTCTAGGAAGAGAGCGAACAGAAGTGGAGAAAGCGGGCATCTCTGCCGTGTCCCTCTGCCTATATTGAAACTGTCCCCATACCCTCCATTTACTTTAACTCTGGCTTGTGGTTTATTATATAACTGGTAAATCCACTGTAAAAAGTAGGGGCCAAAATTCATCTTGGTTAAAGTTTTAAACAAAAAAGGCGAGTGGACCATGTCAAATGCCTTTTCTGCATCAATAGAAAGTAGCGTAATAGGTATATAGTCTCTCTCTTAGCCCACCATACCAGATAAAGGATCTTTCGCACATTGCCTGCTGCCATTCTTTGAGGCACAAAGCCCACCCGATCCGAGTGAACTAGGCCTGGTAGATACTGATTCAGTCGTATGGCTAGTATTCGAGCTAATATCTTTAAATCCTGATTGATTAGGGAGATCGGCCGGTATGAACCACATATTGTGGGATCTCTACCAGGCTTAGGGATCACCGTGATACCAGCTGTGTTACTTTGGGTATAAAAAGGACCCCCCCCCCCATCTCATATATGGTTAAATAAATCCACTAAGTGTGGGGCCAAACTATCCACTAAGGTGTTATAATACTCTCCAGAAAGTCCATCCAGACCAGGCGATTTGCCATTTTTGAGAGACTTAATGGCTAAGGTTACTTCCATTATGGTAATAGGCCGATCTAGAGCTTGTTGTTGTTCCATGGACAAGGTGGATAGGCGCATAGTGTCTAAATAAATCGGAATGTCTGGGTCATGAATGCTGCTATTAGGACTATATAGAGAGGCATAAAAATCTGTGAAGCACTTTTGGATTTTCGTAGGGTCCGTAGTAATTGCACCAGAGGAATCCTTTATCTTTGTAATTACACTGTGTGCTATTTGCGTTTTCAATTGGCGGGCCAACAATTTGCCTGCCTTATCCCCACCTGCGAAGTATTTTTGTTTAACTCATTCTAAGTTGTGGGCAATTCGAGTGTCATCTTTAGTGCTTAATTTAAAATTGGCTGCAGAAAGTAATTTATAAACTCTATTTGATTGGGATCAAAAGTGCTGCTTAGAGAGTGTGTTAATCTCTTCCAATAGAGAAAGTCTCTGGCGCTCCCTTTCCTTTTTGTCTGCCACTGTTTTGGCTATGCACTGCCCTCGAATGACTGCCTTAGAGCATTCCCATAGACAACTCTCCGTGATTTCTTCATCCCTGTTAATTTGATAATAGTCCCGTAAATAAGCGGTAAGTTGCTGGACAAAGGGTTTTTGTTTGAGGATGGAAGAGTTGAGGCGCCAAAATGTTTGTCCCACAGAGCCTTTTTGGCTAGAAATATCTGCCCACACCATTCCATGGTCAGACAATGTAATCAGTTCTCTCTCACTTTTTGTAACCTTAGGGACTAAACAGGAATCCACCAAGAGCAGGTCTATCTGTGAATAAGAGTTGTGGGATTTGGAGTGGAATGTGTACACCCGGGAGGTGGGATTATGCTGACGCCAAATGTCCTCCATCTGCCAATTGTTCATAATATGGTGTAGGATATTTCTGGTATGACTCCCATGGGTTCGTTTTTTCTGGGGATTATGATAGGAGTTATCCAGATCGGCATTAAGGGTTAGATTAAAGTCCCCTCCCCATATAATATTACCTTCTCCGTGTTCATCCAGTATTTGTTTAATCTGTGAAAAAAAACTTGCTTGATCCTGATTGGGCGCATAGATTGTGAGTAGAGAGTAAATATCCTTACCTATTTTGATTTTAAGGAATACAAAGCTCCCCTGTGCATTAATCACCTGAGCCAGAGTGTCATAAAGGGGCGACGAAGATATTAAAATTCCCACCCCAGCATATTTATGGTCTTTTCCTGCAGCTGCCAAATACACATGTGGAAATTCTTTACAGCGAAGCAGGTGTTCGTATCTCTTACGAATGTGCGTTTCCTGCAACATGGCCACTGCAATATTTAACCTTTTCAAGTCTTTTAGTAGCAAATATCTGTTTCTGTAAGTGTTTAATCCTTTAACATTATATGTGGCAATGCAGATCATGTCTCATGTGATAGATAGGAATACAAGACCAGTGCAATAAAGATTGTGTCAGCTATTCCCACTCTCCGCATCACATCAGCCAAATGAAAGTATATTGTTTTTAGATGTTCCTTTCCCTGCCCATAACAATGTATACTCTTTTGTATACCTCCCTTATCACCCATAACTACATCCCCTTTTTTTTTTTATGACCCGTAAGCTCTCCCACCTCCCGGACCCCTTCTCGGGGGAGCACCACATTCAAGATAGCCTGACCCCCCCCCCCCCCCCCCCACCTCAATAACAGTAAAGCAGATATATAAACAATAACGGGTAGATTTTATAAATTTACGCGCACCAGGCACGAACAAAAGTACGCTGGATTTTATAAGAAATCGGAGCGGCCTCGGAGGGAACTTTCTTTCCACCCCCCCCCCCCCCCGATCTAAACCCCCCCCTACCTTTGTTGGCAGATTTACGCCTGCCGAAAGCAGGCGTAAATCTGCGCGTGCCAGACATGCCCCCTCCCCTCCCCTTTTACGAAGCCCCAGGACTTACGCGCGTCCCGGGGCAGTGTGCGCGCCAGCGGCCTATGCAAAATAGGCACGCCGGCGTGCGAGTGCCCTGCGCGCGTAAATCCGGCCGGATTTAAGCGCGCAGGGCTTTTAAAATCCGGCCCTAACTTTCCAGCTCATATTCCACCTTTAAAAGGCGAACATAATAGGAAACCATACCTGCCCTTTAAACTTTTATGCAAAGCCTGCTTCCCTGCAAATAAACATAACAAACTGTCCTTTAGTCAGATTATGCACACAAAGTGTCTGAATCAGCCCTGTTCCAGCGCGCTGTCCGAGGATGATGGTAATTTTGGGGTTGCTCTCCTCTTCGTGCGTTCGACTCTGCCATTTTGGTGCTGCTGGCGCTCTAACTCTTGAAGATGGCTCTTCCTGTGCAAGCAGAGGAGGCTCCAGCCCCACCTGGCGAAAGATGTCTGCAGCCTCACTCGCAGTTTTCAGTCAGAACGTCTTGCCATCAATTTGAAAAGTCAAAGAGAAAGGAAAGTTCCATCTATATCTTATTTCTGCTTTTCGTAAGGCCGCGGTGACATTCCTCAGCTCATATCTTTTTTTTTTTTTAAGGTACTTGCCGCTAGATCCTGATAAACAGACACCGCTGCATTTTTCCAGTCCCACTGTTTTTTCTTGCGAGTGGCAGCCATGATGACTTCCTTTTGCGAGTAACTGTTGAAATTTAATATGATGTCCCTTGGCTTGTTGTCTCTTCGCACACCCAGAGCTCGGTGCGCTCTTTCTATTGTGAGAGAGGCTGGGTTTACTCGGACCTCCACTAGCGCCCATCCCGCTGTTTCATGTTCGAGCAGAAAGGTACAGAATGATTTAGCGGTGTCCATGCTGTCTGTGGAGTCTGCCATTTCCGGGACCCCTCGAAGCCGAATATTCAGGCGCCGGGACCGATTTTCTATGCCCTCAATTTTTTTGACAGCGTAGCCAGTTCGTTCTGAGTCTCAGTAGTGTTCAGTGTTAAGGAGTTCAGGGCTGTCTCGTGACCTGCCACCCGGATATCTAAGTCGTCGACTCTGTGCCCCAGCACCATGAAATCCTCCCGTAGATCAGAAAAGGATGTAAGAAGCTCCTCTTTATTCTGCTTCATTTCGGTGCATAGTTCTACAAACCATTCCCGCAAAAGAGATTTAGTTGGTAAATCAGAGAGAGATGGCACACACTCCGATGAGGCTTGCGGTGATAGAATCGGTGCTTCTGCATCCGATCCCTCCCCGTCTCCCTGGCACAGTCAGCTATGTCAGGCCCTGTTTTCCTGATCTCTGCCACCATTCTTGTAAAGGAGAATTTCTGTAGGTCTCCTTTTTTTCTTGTAGTCATCAGCTCAGTGAGGTTCGCAGTTAGAGATGCTTTGGACAGTTTATTTAGCCGGTATGACCCGCTGTTTCAGGAGGTGGAGGTGAAGGTTTGCGGGAGCTGCAAGGTTATGCTGCCATCTTGTCTCGTGGCGAACAGCGCCCCCCGGAATGTTTTTATATGGCAGTTCAGGGAAGGTTGGTCAGACGGCTTTAGGACTGCTATGACAGTCCCTAAATTTGTCTGTCCAAATTTAGCCAGTTAGTACTAAATATCGTGCTAACTGGCTAAATTTGAAACCCATGCCCAATATGTCTTTTACCCAGCTTCCTTTTTATCCAGCTAAATTCAAGCAAGTAGCAGTTTTACCCACTCAAATGTAGTTGGGGAAAAGAGGAAATTTTGAAAGGGTAAATTTACCTGGATAAATCTTTGGCCTAACCTACTCTGTTATTACGTGCTTATGGGCCAATGCAATAAAGTGCGCTCAGCCTAGCGCACAGCTTTTCAATAAGCCTGTGAGTAGGACAGGTATTCCGGGGTGAAGACAGTTAGGGTGATTCCTCCGGTGGGTATGACTGAATTCCTGTAGAGGAACCCGGTGAAGTTGGCGGGGAATTCCTGAGCTCAGAAATTGATTGTGGGGAGAACTGCGGTTGGAGGGGGGGGGGAGGGCCTCTGCTTCATCTTGTCGGCTGTGATCATCCTACATGAGGAACAGGGAGCCCCTCTCAGGAGAGAAAATCTTCAGATGGGGGGCCAGGTGGCCAGTGACAGTGCTTGTTGCTCTCCAGGTATGTGAAAAAGTTACTCAGAATTGCGGAGATTTGTGACATCGCCTATGAAGCTAGTCCTCCCTTCATAGGGACCTGTCAACTCTTCCCTTGGGCAGTGGGTGTGACTTCCTCATGCTCACTTAGGGCTTGGACACCCTGGATGATGGCGGTACTGTGGCTAAGAGGATTAAGAAATCAGGGCCCCTATCACACTCTGTTGGAGTCTGGTCCCTGTGCGATAGCCTGGGTCTCTTTGTTAAGGGCTCCTGTTACTGAGGCGAGTGCATCTTCCTTCTTGAGACCGAAGACATGTCTGAATAAACTCTTTGGGATGATACTGAAGAATTCAATGAGCAATAGTCATCTAAGAGTGGTTCAAGTTCAGAAAACCCCAGCCCCCAAGGGCTTCTCTGGTGAGAACACAACCTGAGAATCAGTCCCTGGCCCTTTCTTGTGGGAAGCTTGTTCCTGGGGAGGCCTGTGCTTATGCACCGACTTCTCCTGTTGAGGGCTCAACATCCTGCTGGTATGCGTCTTGTGCACCGTAGATAGAAAACTACACAGGAACCCACCGTGAAGCATCTTTTTGGGACATATCTACGTCGTCATGAGCGGCACTTGTGAGCCACGCTTCGATGTGTTGTGTGCTTCGCTCTAAGGCACTTCTTTGCATCATATGAAGTCTTCCTCGAAGCATGCGTTGACTCATCCTTGCGTCGTACTTGCCTTGTTTCAAAGCGTACATCGGTCCACGAGATTCAACGCTGGTAACTGCTGGCGCCATCGGCCTGGGTTTTAGCTGCACATCCCCCGAAGGGACTTTTTCGGAGCGTGGGGAGCTTGAGTGCTGTGGCAGTATGCACCTCTTGGCTCTGTCTCGTTTTACCACCACATGGGCCCAGGGAAGAGGCCCTCCTTGCCTGCTCGGTTCGGTGCATTTTCAGCCCCGGGGACGAGTGTAAGGACAGGCATTACGACGCCAGGGCAAACAAACCTGCCCCTCTCTCTCTTAACCTGGCTATCTTCAGAGCCTGTTGCCTCTGGACTCTAGGCGATGTCCTCCCTCGGTCCCTGCAGGTGGACTGGTCGTGTTCCAGGCCCAGGCAGAGCTAGAAATAGTTATGTCCTTCTGTGACATAACCTTCCCACATTGGCAATACTTAAAACTCGGAGGTTTTGGTGCCATGGTAGTACTTAAAAGTGCTGTTTGGGGTATTCACTCGAGTAAAACACTGAGGAGAATGAGCAAGAAACTATCTCCATGTGCAGCTAGCAGCGTGGAAGAAAAAAAGACTGAGGAGAGTCTGTATCGCGTGGGAAGAGCTGCACAGGCGCGCAGAGGCAAAACTCTAATCTTAAGAATAGCTCTGCCCAGAGGATGTCCCAGACAGCATGGTTAATTCAGCCTGCTTATTGATGGGGAAAAAAAGGACACTTGTATTGAGCGTCTGTTTTCCTAACCCGCGCACTGCCATGTCTCTTGGGTGCCCGATCCTTTGGAGCGCTAGGGACGCACCCGTTTTACAGAGCAGTTTTATTGCATCAGCCCCTGAATGAGTAGAAAGACTATATATTTATTGCACTGATGGCACATTATGTAGGAGCACTGTGGTTCTCAACCTTTTTTCTGTTGGGACACACCATGGTTCTCACATGCATGACACACTGAACACATGATCGTCACGGGGCTAAATGTAAACATATACTCTGTATCTACAGGAACCGCCCCGACCCCCCAATTGGTGCAGAACAGAACTAGGTCATTCCCCAATTCAATTTGCCATATAAAAAATATTTCTGGTGTGATCTCAGTAACAGCAACATAAACTCTCTCTCCTACAAGGCACAAAAGCTCTCCTTATGAAAAAACAGTAATTTGTCACCAATGCATGTCCTATTGAGAAAACACAAATATTGATAAAAATGCCTACATGCTAGTAAAATGCTTCACCTCGGTCACACACATAGAATCGACCTTCACCAAGTACAGAAAGACTGCAAATTACTGCAAATTACAAATATGGAAACAAACTGGAAGGGAAACCCAAAAAAGCCACTCTGAATACAGTGCAAAACTGGAGAAATGGAGAAATGGAAACAGAAATATAGCACCTAACAGATTCACAGGATCTGCAATAATGCACACAAACTAATGCGCAAAAAAGTTACACCTGCATTACGGAATACACCCAAACATTAAACAACCCTACTTATGAAAGGCAGCACTACAAATATTTAGCTAGGCCTTAAAATACAAATACACCTCCAATAAGAAAAACAGAACAAGCCAAGCCGCTATAGATCCCTACACAGAAACTACAAGTTTGCAGAATACCCTTAACTGGGTCACGCACACATAGAACATAGAGAGACCCTCACCAAATACAGAATAAAGTGACCATCAAGTTAATGTTTTTGTTATATTTCTATGTTTTTACATTGTTGCACTGCATGCACTCAGTCTGGCTTCTTGCTGTTTCCAGTTCAGTTTTTGTCTCCACATTTCTATTTATACATTTCTCAAGAAATATAAAATAATACTTCTAAAACTAGAATAATAAATATTTCAAAACTGATAAATAGAATAACATCCAACTATGAAAAAAAAACCCAACATCTTTTACTTACCCTCTCCAGCAACTCTCCTGCTTCTTTCTCTTGTAGGCCAATAGCACACACCAGAAGCAGCAATGGCTCTGTCCTCACACTCCTCTTCCTTAGGGCCCATAACTAGTCTTGTCTCGCATAAATACAAACACGCTTTCTGTCTCTCACACCCCAGTCACCTCCCTGACCGCTCTCTCTCTCTCATGCATGCTCTCTCTCTCTTACTTACACACACACACACACACACACACACAGTCTCAATCACACACATTCTCTTACACACATGCTGGCTCACTCTCTCCGTCTCACTCATTCACATCCACCCCCAGCACAAATGGCAGCTAAAGCACAAGGCAGCTGGTATGCTGCTATTAAAGCAGATTCATAACAGGCTGGGAATAGCAGCAGAAGTGATTCCCCTGGCCCCGCAGCGGTGAGAAGGTAGCCCTCAGCTGTTTTCCTGTGCTGTGATCATTGCAGGGCAGAGCGGCAGTCAGCTGAGAATGCGGCCGCGGGGATTTCCTGCCTTGCGGCTGTTTGGGAAATCCGTCGACTAGCTGCCCCAGGTCTGCGGGAGTGAAGGACTGCCTCAGAAAGGAGAAGGAAATACTCCCACGACCACAGGAAGTGGAGGGAGTCTTGGGACATGATTTCTGCAGCAGTGGCAGCAGCATGGCCCTTTCTTCTTCCCACCCGACTGCTAAACATCACTTCTTCTTCCAGGCCACAGGGGTGGGAAGAAGAAAAGGCCATGTTGCCGTTGCTGGCTTCCATAAACACTGCTGCCATTCCTCTCCAGGCTTGTATGTGCTGATAGCCCGGGCAGGAATGGCTGCAGTGTTCGTTGAAGAATTGTGTGCGTCTCGCTGGGGGGGAGGAGAGGGAGGGAAGAGCAGCAGGAGCCCAGGAAGGGCACGACACACCAGCTGAGAACTGCTGTTCTAGCAAATGCTGCTACTCCTCAAAGTCCCTACAACAGTGTTTCTCTCAGAGGAAATGCTAAGGGAAATTAGGGAAGCTAACCAAATTGGTAGTGCGGTAATAATGGGAGACTTCAATTACCTCAATATTGACTGGGTAAATGTATCATCGGGACACGCTAGAGAGATAACGTTCCTGGATGGAATAAATGATAGCTTTATGGAGCAATTGGTTCAGGAACCGATAAGAGCGGGAGCAATTTTAGATCTAATTCTCAGTGGAGCACAGGACTTGGTGAGAGAGGTAACGGTAGTGGGGCCGCTTGGCAATAGTGATCATAATATGATCAAATTTGATTTAATGACTGGAAGAGGAACAATGTGCAAATCCACGGCTCTCGTGCTAAACTTTCAAAAGGGAAATTTTGATAAAATGAGAAAAATTGTTAGAAAAAAAACTGAAAGGAGCAGCTACAAAAGTAAAAAATGTCCAAGAGGCGTGGTCATTGTTAAAAAATACCATTCTAGAAGCACAATCCAGATGTATTCCGCACATTAAGAAAAGTGGAAAGGCGGCAAAACGATTACCGGCATGGTTAAAAGGGGAGGTGAAAGAAGCTATTTTAGCCAAAAGATCTTCATTCAAAAATTGGAAGAAAGATCCAACAGAAGAAAATAGGATAAAGCATAAACGTTGGCAAGTTAAATGTAAGACATTGATAAGACAGGCTAAGAGAGAATTTGAAAAGTTGGCCGTAGAGGCAAAAACTCACAGTAAAAACTTTTTAAAATATATCCAAAGCAGAAAGCCCATGAGGGAGTCAGTTGGACCGTTAGATGATCGAGGGGTTAAAGGGGCAACTAAGAGAAGATAAGGCCATCGCGGAAAGATTAAATGATTTCTTTGCTTCGGTGTTTACTGAAGAGGATGTTGGGGAGGTACCCATGATGGAGAAGGTTTTCATGGGTAATGATTCAGATGGACTGAATCAAATCACGGTGAACCTAGAAGATGCGGTAGACCTGATTGACAAACTGAAGCGTAGTAAATCACCTGGACCGGATAGTATACACCCCAGAGTTCTGAAGGAACTAAAAAATGAAATTTCAGACCTATTAGTAAAAATTTGTAACCTATCATTAAAATCATCCATTGTACCTGAAGACTAGAGGATAGCAAATGTAACCCCAATATTTAAAAAGGGCTCCAGGGGCGATCCGGGAAACTACAGACCGGTTAGCCTGACTTCAGTGCCAGGAAAAATAATGGAAGGTGTTCTAAACATCAAAATCACAGAACATATAGAAAGACATGATTTAATGGAACAAAGTCAGCATGGCTTTACCCAAGGCAAGTCTTGCCTCACAAATCTGCTTCACTTTTTTGAAGGAGTTAATAAACATGTGGATAAAGGTGAACCGGTAGATGTAGTATACTTGGATTTTCAGAAGGCGTTTGACAAAGTTCCTCATGAGAGGCTTCTAGGAAAAGTAAAAAGTCATGGGATAGGTGGTGATGTCCTTTCGTGGATTGCAACTGGCTAAAAGACAGGAAACAGAGAGTAGGATTAAATGGACAATTTTCTCAGTGGAAGGGAGTGGTCAGTGGAGTGCCTCAGGGATCTGTATTGGGACCCTTACTTTTTAATATATTTATAAATAATCTGGAAAGAAATACGACGAGTGAGATAATCAAATTTGCAGATGACACAAAATTGTTCAGAGTAGTTAAATCACAAGCAGATTGTGATAAATTGCAGGAAGACCTTGTGAGACTGGAAAATTGGGCATCAAAATGGCAGATGAAATTTAATGTGGATAATTGCAAGGTGATGCATATAGGGAAAAATAACCCATGCTATAATTACACAAGGTTCGATTCCATATTAGGTGCTACAACCCAAGAAAGAGATCTAGGCGTCATAGTGGATAACACATTGAAATCGTCGGTTCAGTGTGCTGTGGCAGTCAAAAAAGCAAACAGAATGTTGGGAATTATTAGAAAGGGAATGGTGAACAAAACGGAAAATGACATAATGCCTCTGTATCGCTACATGGTGAGACCGCAACTTGAATGCTGTGTACAATTCTGGTCGCCGCATCTCAAAAAAGGTATAATTGTGATGGAGAAGGTACAGAGAAGGGCTACCAAAATGATAAGGGGAATGGAACAGCTCCCCTATGAGGAAAGACTAAAGAGGTTAGGACTTTTCAGCTTTGAGAAGAGATGGCTGAGGGGGGACATGATAGAGGTGTTTAAAATCATGAGAGGTCTAGAACGGGTAGATGTGAATAGGTTATTTACTCTTTCGGATAATAGAAAGACTAGGGGGCACTCCATGAAGTTAGCATGGGGCACATTTAAAACTAATCAGAGAAAGTTCTTTTTTACTCAACGCACAATTAAACTCTGGAATTTGTTGCCAGAGGATGTAGTTAGTGCAGTTAGTATAGCTGTGTTTAAAAAAGGATTGGATAAGTTCTTGGAGGAGAAGTCCATTACCTGCTATTAAGTTCACTTAGAGAATAGCCACTGCCATTAGCAACGGTAACATGGAATAGACTTAGTGTTTGGGTACTTGCCAGGTTCTTATGGCCTGGATTGGCCACTGTTGGTAACAGGATGCTGGGCTTGATGGACCCTTGGTCTGACCCAGTATGGCATATTCTTATGTTCTTATGATTAGCCATTGAGGAAGGGGGGTGCAATGGGGGGGCTTGTGCCCCATCACATTTGGCTAAGGCCCAGGGCCAGTGCAAGGGTATTAGGTGCCCTAGGCGAGCCTTCTGCCTTGCGCCCGCCCCACCCCTGGCTCCTACCTCATTCACGCCCGACGAGTGTATGCTTTTCTGGGCCGCGAGCAGGATGGGCACTGTTTGTGGCCTGCTGAATCTCTACTCCTCTGCCGCAAGTGGGATAGGGTCCGCTCGTGGCCCCCTAAGGGTTGGTGCCCGAGGCGACTGCCTAGTTCGCCTAATAGGATGCACTGGCCCTAAGGCCTTTCTCCTAGCTGCAGGATCATGTCCCATCTGAGGCAACCTATTAAAAGGTGCAGCAGTTGTTCTTCGGTTAATATTATGGTACAGTTTTGGATAGGATATTGAGAAACAGGAGCATAGCTATGAGAGAGCCTCAGGCTCCCTCCCCTAACAGCAAGATTATGCCACATCTGAGTCTGCCCTTAACAGGTGCAGCAGAGGGCCAGGAAGCACTGGAATCACTGCCAGTCCATGATCCCTATGCCTTTAAAAAGGCTAACTTGGACAGGGAAACAACACTCCCCTTGGACTAGTGCTGTAAAGATTTCAGGCCACCAAGTCTTTTTGTTTAATTTGGCAGGTACTTATCCCCCCCACCAGACTTTAAAACTTCAGGAATACCAGAGAGATTAATACTTGTATAACCACAGAGGGATAATGAGAGAGACAGCCAGGGTAAGGAGAAAGTGAAAAGAAGGACAAAATAGTGTTGCCAGAAATTAAAAGGGTTTTGTAGCTACTGCCGTGAAGACCCACAAAGGATGGTGTAGAGTGGAAGGCTAGCACAGTGACCCCGATGTAAATTTTGTACCCCCTCAAAATTTCAATTCTGACTATGCCCCTGATATTAACCACCAGTCTGCAGCTCACTGACATCATTTTTCTGCCCTACTTGCAGGCCGATACAGTACAGTGCGCTCCGGCGGAGCGCACTGTTAACCCGCGATTGGACGTGCGTTTGACGCGCTAGTGTTACCCCTTATTCAGTAAGGTGTCGAAAACGCGCGTCCAACCCCCCCGAACCTAATAGCGCCCACAACATGCAAATGCATGTTGATGGCCCTATTATTTATTTTATTTATTTAGAAACTTTTATATACCGGTATTAGTGGGGACATCATACCGGTTCACATATAAGAAAATTATTCCTTACCTGCTAATTTTCGTTCCTGTAGTACCATGGATCAGTCCAGACCGTGGGTTATGTCCCCAATCCAGCAGATGGAGTCAGCACAAGCTTCGAGGGGGCGTCACCATATATGCTACTACCCCCCTCTGCAGGAGTTCAGTATCGAGTACATCAAAGCCCGAGGAGAAATAGAACCCCTTTAGTGGATCAAGTTTATATGAACCGGCAACAGTAAACCGGATAACATCAATAGAAACTGTAACCGTCCTACCAACGGGTAGGAAGCTGCGTAAACAGCACGCCAACGTGTAGTGGGCTGTGAGAACAGTGAGACTGAAGAGTCGGGAAAGCCCTATCACACTACAGTCCCGTAGAAAAGAGTCGAGCAGGATTGAGACCAAAGCGCGGTGGGCGTCTGGACTGATCCATGGTACTACAGGAACGAAAATTAGCAGGTAAGGAATAATTTTCTTTTCCCTGTACGTACCTGGATCAGTCCAGACCGTGGGATGTACCCAAGCTTCCCTAACTCGGGTGGGGTCCTGCGAGGCCTGCTCGGAGAACCTGCTCACCAAAATGTCCCGTGACTGAAGAGGCGAGATGCAGGCGCCTCGAGAACGTGTGGAAAGATTTCCAGGTAACTGCTCTGCAGATTTCCTGAGGAGAGACGGAGCGAGCCTCCGCCCAGGAAGCCGCCTGAGAACGTGTAGAATGAGCTACTATGCCGGGCGGGGGAGTCCGCCCCGCCCCAATGTATGAAGCAGCAATACCCGCTTTCAGCCACCTCGCAATGGTCGCCTTCGAGGCCGGAGACCCTTTCCTGGGACCGGACCAAAGCACGAAGAGATGGACAGAAATCCGGAACTCATTGGTAGCCTCCAGATAGAGACGCAGCGTGCGTCTGACATCCAATAGTCGGAGAGCCTTTGGCTCGGAGGAAGAAAAGGACGGCAGTTCCACCGTCTGGTTCACATGGAATGCAGACACCACCTTCGGTAGGAAGGAAGGCACTGTGCGAAGCGACACTCCAGAGTCGGAGAAACGTAAATAAGGCTCTCTACACGACAGAGCCTGCAGCTCCGAAATGCGGCGAGCAGAACAGATGGCCACCAGGAATACCGCCTTGAGAGTGAGATCCTTGATCATTGCAGTGCGCAGTGGCTCGAACGGTGGTCCCGACAGGGAGCGAAGCACCAGGTTGAGACTCCAGGATGGATACGGGTCCCGTACTGGAGGACGTAAATGCTTGACCCCCTTGAGGAAACGCGCAATGTCCGTATGCTGTAGCAGAGAGCCGCCATCGCGCAACAGCGAACCCAGGGCGGCCACCTGTACCCGCAGGGAATTATAGGCGAGACCTTTGACCACCCCTGCCTGTAAAAACTGTAGGATCTGAGATACCGAAGCCTTAGTAGGTCTCTTGTCCTGACTAGCACACCACAGCTCGAACACCTTCCAGACTGGAACATAGGCCACCGATGTCGATGTCTTACGCGCCCGCAGCAGTGCGGATACTACCGCCTCCGGATAGCCCCGGCGCCGGAGGCGGCGCCTCTCAAAAGCCAGGCCGCAAGACAAAAGAGTTCTGCCTGATCGAAAAATACTGGGCCCTGACGTAAGAGACGGGGGAGGTGCCCCAGCCTGACTGGCCCGTCGATCACCAGCTGTAGCAGGTCCGCGAACCAAGGCCTCCTGGGCCATTCCGGAGCGACGAAGATCGCGGTCCCCTGATGGCTGTCTATTCTGCGAAGCATCCTGCCCACCAGGGGCCACGGCGGAAACGCGTAGAGTAGAAGATGTGACGGCCACGAAAGGGCCCGCGCATCCACTCCCTCCGCGCCGCGCTCTCTCCGCCGACTGAAGAAGCGAGGAGCCTTGGCGTTGAGAGCAGAGGCCATCAAGTCCAAGTGGAGGGCTCCCCACCAATGGACTAGAAGTTGCATCGCGTCCTCGGACAGAGACCACTCTCCGGGGGCCAGCAGCTGGCGACTGAGGAAGTCCGCCTGAACGTTGTCCACTCCGGCGATGTGCGAGGCCGCTAGCCGGACGAGATGACGCTCCGCCCATTGCATCAGCAGCGCCGCCTCTAGCGCTACCTGAGGACTGCGCGTGCCGCCTTGGCGGTTGATGTAGGCCACGGTGGCAGCATTGTCCGATAGGATTCTGACCTCCCGGTTCCGAAGAAGCGGCAGGAAGTGTCGCAGAGCTAACCTGACTGCCCTGGTTTCCAGACGGTTGATGGACCACTTCGCCTCCACCGCGGACCATGTCCCCTGTGTGGCGCTTTGATCGCAGACCGCACCCCAGCCCAGCAGACTGGCATCGGTGGTTACTATCACCCAATTGGGCAAGTCAAGAGACACGCCGTGGGCCAGATTCGATGGATCCAACCACCAGCCCAGACTGTCCCTGGCCTTTTGCGAAAGTGGAAGAATCATCTGGTAGTCCTGCGAAATTGGTTTCCAACGGGAGAGGAGCGCCCACTGCAAGGGCCTGAGATGCGCAAATGCCCAAGGGACCATGTCGATGGTAGAACCCCTCACCCCCAGGAGCTGGAGGTAGTCCCAGGAGGTGGGATCTTGCAACGCAGAGAACCGCTGTACATGCTCCCGCAAAGATTGCGCCTTGTCCTGATGCAGGAAGACTTCGCCCAGCCGGGTGTCGAAGGTCTCTCCCAAAAAAAAAATCCAAGCGCTGCGAGGGTACGAGGGAGCTCTTGGAGAAGTTCACCACCCATCCCAGGGACTGCAGGAACTGTACCACCCTGCTCACCGCTGCTTGTCCCTAGCTGAAGGACTTCGCTCGAATGAGCCAATCATCCAGATAAGGATGGACCAGCACGCCCTCCTTTCGAAGGGCTGCCGCCACAACTACCATGATTTTGGTAAAGGTACGCGGTGCCGTCGCCAATCCGAACGGGAGAGCTATGAACTGGAAGTGTTGGTCCAGGATCTTGAACCGGAGGAGACGGTGATGGGCGGGAATGTGCAGGTAGGCCTCCGTGAGATCCAGAGAGGCGAGGAACTCCCCCGATGTACCGCCGCGATCACGGACCGCAGCGTTTCCATGCGAAACCGGACCACTCGGAGGGACTTGTTGACGTCCTGGAGATCCAGGATGGGCCGGAAGGACCCGTCCTTCCTTGGCACGACGAAGTAGATGGAATAGTGACCCGAGCCCACCTCTCCGGAGGGCACGGGGGCGATAGCGCCTATTTTCCGAAGTCTGTCCAACGTCGCCTGCACCTCCCGTCTCTTGAGCGCCGACCCGCAGGGGGAGAAAATGAACCTTGCCTGCGGGGGACGGACAAATTCCAATGCGTAGCCGTGTTCTACGGTGTCCAGGCCCCACTGGTCCGAGGTGATCTGCGCCCACTCCTGGTAGAAAAACGCCAGCCGGCCCCCAATTCTGGGGCTGGCGGAGTGGGCGAGCCTGACATCATTGCGAGGTCGTAGGAGAGGGGGTACCTGCTCCAGGGGTGGTGCGGGCGGGCCTCCGTCCGCGAAAGGAACGCGACCCGGACTGTGACCTGGAGGCGGCGGGTCTAGAGCCCGATGGCCTGTAGCTCCTGTAGCGGCGTTGCGCCCTGGCTCTGGTCCGGGAAGAGGCATACGCTCTCGAAGGCCGATATCTGTCCTCCGGCAGACGATGAACCGCGTTTTCCCCCAGGGACTTGATGATCCGATCCAGATCCTCCCCGAAGAGGAACTTACCTCTGAATGGCAGGGAGCCCAGACTCGACTTGAAGGACGTATCCGCCGCCCAGTTGCGAAGCCACAGGAGGCGCCGAGCCGCCACTACCGACACCATGGATCTTGCTAGGACCCGAAACAGGTCGTACGAGGCATCCGCCCCGTACGCCACCGCCGCTTCTAGCCTGTCCGCCTGGGTGGCCTCCTCAGCGGGCAGGTCCTGCGACGTGAGCAGCTGTTGTACCCAGAGAAGACTCGCCCTCTGAGCAAGGGAACTGCACATCACTGCCCGCATGCCCAGAGCGGAGACCTCGAAGACCCTCTTCAGGAAAACCTCCAATTTGTGATCTTGCGTATCCCGCAAGGCCGCTCCTCCCGTCACCGGTATCGCCGTCCTCTTCGTGACCGCCGACACCGCGGAGTCCACTTTTGGAGCCTTGATGAGATCCAGGAAATCCTCCGGTAGTGGGTAGAGCTTTTCCATGGCCCGGCTGCCCTTCAGAGAAGCCTCCGGGGTATCCCATTCCCCAGTGAGAAGCTGCAGGAACGATTCGTGACTGGGAAACGCTCGAGCCCTGGGCCGCAGGGCTGCCAGGACCGGGTCCCCCTTCTTCGAAGAAGTGACGACTGCCGGCGCTACTGGGGCAGGCGGGTCCGGCGGCGGGTCCAGATCCAAATCCTGAATTATAAGTGGAATAAGGTCATCCAGCTCGTCCCTCTGGAAGAGGCGCAGCATGCGCGGGTCGCCACCCTCAGGCATGGAGTCCCCTTGTCCGCAATCCGGAGGATCAGACCCCGGATCCGCTGGTCCTGACACCGCTCCCACAGCCGCGGCCGCAAGGCGAGTCCGCGCTGGAGGGTGAAAATGAGGGGCCCCCGCGCCCGCCGGAGCGGGGGGGGGCCTGTGAAGGGGAGGCCGTCCGTGGGATCTTGGTAGGGGGAGGCCCCGCAGGAACCTCCAACCCCTGGAGGAATGCTGTATGCATCAGAAGAACAAACTCCGGGGAGAACCCCGGCCTGCCCGAGGGGGCTCCGGGGGGGAACCTCCCGTTGGGCCGTGCCCCTGCGGGCCTTGCTCCGGCAATAAAATCGGCGGCAAAATCGGCGGAGAAACCGCAATTAAATCCCCCTCCTCCAGCGCTGCCTGATTCCCCTCAGGGCGCTGGGCATGCAAAATGGCCGCCGTTCCCGCCAGGAATGGGGGAGGGGCCGGCCCGCGCCTCCCGGGCATAGCAGAGAGCAACGCAAAATCGGGTCTAAGAGCACTGAGTTGAGCCTCGGGGGGGGCCGCGTGAAAAACCGCCGCTGCGGGGGGGCCCAGAAAGCCTGCACTGCCCGCCGAACGAAATCGCCACAGGGGGGGCCTTCCCGGCCTCACAACCCGTCAGAGGAAAAGTTTTCTGTGTGCCCCAGCAGCCCACGAGGAGCTGCACTAGGCACACGCGCTGAAAAACCGGCACCACCGGCAGCCGCGAGGCCCCGGGGTTGGGGAGAGCTGCAAAGAAAAAAATTACAGACAAATAGTACCACTTACCCCATCCTATCTACTAGGTTTCAGCACCGGGAGAGGAAACAACACAGGGTAAGCCATGCCTCCCCACAGTCTGACCTTTGAATTTAACTTTTTTTTTTTTTTTTAAAGTGAAAAACTTGATCCACAAGAAAACTAGGCAGAAGCCCAGAAAAAGAGGAAGCAAAAAGGTAAAAGATTAATTTACAACAGCAGGGAGAAACCCTGAGTCCCCTACTCACATCTGCTGGAGTCAGAAGATACTGAACTCCTGCAGAGGGGGTAGTAGCATATATGGTGACGCCCCCTCGAAGCTTGTGCTGACTCCATCTGCTGGATTGGGGACATAACCCACGGTCTGGACTGATCCAGGTACGTACAGGGAACAACTATTAGGTATTCCCGCGCAATTCAGAAAGGAAAATGTGCAGCCAAGCCGCACATTTTACTTTCAGAAATTAGCGCCTACCCAAAGGTAGGCGCTAATTTCTCCGGGCACCGGGAAAGTGCACAGAAAAGCAAGAATGGATGGTGTAGGGAGAGAGTGTCCCTTCTGCCTGGGGGAAGACAGTAAGAAGGGCAACATGTAAGGCCAAAAAACAGAAACAAAACAAATGAAGACAACAGTGCACCATTTGTAACATTAGAGACTGAAAAAATTAATTTAAAAAATGTTTACCCTGAATCTCCTATGAGGCTCTCCCTTATGTCCTGCAGCCATGGCATTTTACAAAGGAAGCTAGCAAATCCCTGACACACAAGAGGTTGAAAAACACTGCCCTAGAGCAGGAAAGCCTTAGTTTGCCTTTACTGGGTTAGCACTGCCACCTTTTGCTTCTGCTGCACCTTTTTTTTAAATTTTAATCACAGATCTCAGTTGACCGGAAGGCATTTAGAAGGCAATTTTCAAACTGTTTACATTGAGATAATACCATTAGGTGGTTTTTGTTTCAGAGTTCTGCACCAATTCTCAAAGCCAAAGCATGCAGGGAATTACTTAAAGCAGTTCTCCAGCCCATACACGACTGATCTTCTGCGTTTTGTTCAGCCAAACAAATTAGTTAGTTACACAAATAATTTGACACAATTTACCATCTGATGGTATCTTTCTGGTGCCCAGCAAAGAAGCAAAGCCCTCATTCCAGTGAAACTTTTGTCTCCAGATTCTTGGACTGTTTGCTGAACTTCAGACTGGCATCAACACTTGTGAACTGGCCCTGGAGTGCAGCACCTCATGCCTGAGAGGGCAGTTTCACATTGCTGGTGGCAACAGGGATAGGCAACCTTTTTGAAGTGGCGTGCCAAGATTTAAATCGGGGGTAGGTAACTCGTCCTCGAGGGCCACAAGCCCACCCTGATCCTCCAGATTCCTTTCACATAACTCTTAATATTAATTTTAACTGACATTTTCAGTTAAATAATTTAAGTGTTATGTAAAAAGATGACTGAAACTGATATGTTGTTCCTCACATAAAAACAAAAATTATAAAAAGGAGGAGAAAAGAAAAATGTCTTTCACTTCCTCCCCTCTCCTCGTCAATATACCCCCTATTAGGAAAACTGAACAGGCCAGGCTGCTATAGATCCCTGAACAGAAACTATACACTAGCTACCAGAATACCTCACCTCTCCTCAGTCACACATGCAGAACCTCACAAATACATAATACAGTGATCATAAAATAGAAGAAGCATGCAGACAAAAACTAAACCGGAAACAGCAACACTGTATGCAGTGCAACAATGGAAAACCGAAGACCATGCCTCATAAAATATGAAACAACAAAATTAAGAAATATAAAAAACATAATATTAAATAAAATATCATAATAATAAAACTATGCCAATATAAGGAATACATATTTCAAAACAATTGAACAGAACATCCAATAATTAAAAACTCACATTTTTTAAAATTTCCAAGTACCAATAAAATATTTAAAAACAGCAGACACAAACACCCAATAAGTAAAACTTCTAATGATAAAAGAAAAAATTAAAAAACAAACAAAAAACTGCTCTTCATACACAGGAACTTGTGATTTCCAGTCACTCAGAAATTGTTATAAATTAGTTGGGGTGGGGAGGGTGCATACAAACATTCTCCTCTCTCTCCCCTACATGCAATCACACACTCTCTCGCACATGCCATCACATGCACACGCACTCCTCTCTCATGCAATCACACACGAACTCTTAGGACCTGGGCCTTTTCCTTCAGATGCTGGGTCCTCCCTCTATCTTCAGCCGCTGTGAGATGGGCTCCGCAGTGGCCCTGCAGTCTTCAGCCGCCAACCGGGTGAGATCTGCTGGCAGCCACTAGGTCCTCTCTGCCTCTATTTGGCTGCTACGGGATGGGATCCGTGGCAGCCTGCCAAATCATGGGAGTCTCGTTACAAAGCGTCGTCTCCTGCTGCCGCAGGGCCGGTCTCATGATAAGAGACTGGCCCCGTGGCAGCAGGACATGACGTTTGGTAAGGTGACTCCTGCTGCCGGCTCGGGAGAGGATGGGGTGGGGGGGGAATATTGCAGTGCTGTAACATGCTGTCTGCTTGATGCAGCAGCAGTGGCGGCCAGAGTTTTTGCTGAGCTCTATTCAGTGCCACGCCACTGCTGCCATGCCACTAAAAATGGCTCATGAGCCACTAGTGGCAGACATGCCATAAGTTGCTGACCCCTGGTCTATAAGTTAATAATCACAAGTCACATCCATGTTTGCTATAAGAGTTACATTGCCAGAGTTCTCTCCATAAACATTTGTTTTGTTTCTGGTTTGTTTGGTTTTTTTTACCTATTGCTCTCTGAGATTGCTTGGTCCAAGTTCTTGAAGATGTGGTGAAAGAGGCCACAGCTGGATCGGCTGTTAATATCATAACCGTACCCCCTCTTCCAGTACTGCTTCAGATCGTTCAGGTACTCTAAAACCTAGAGGGGAGAAATTGCACATATTTACTGTTAGATACATTTGTAAGAGCCATGTTATTCTCTTTCCTCTTCTTCTAAAAAAGGGAATGAATAAAAAAATCTGGCTTGCATTTTAATTACATTGAGGGGATATTAAGATGATTCTTTTAGACTGTTAGTCGGTCAGACCAAGCAATAAAGTAAAAATTCAAAGTGTGCAAAAGAATTGAACCAGCAAGGAATATTCATCCATCATCCTCCTGCGCTAACAAGGGAAAACTTTCTTCGCTTCTGCTGGTTGGCGTCACTTTCTCTGAACAGATGAATTTATTGAAAATGGTGGTCACTCCCAGCCCTTGAGGGCCCCAATAGGTCAAGTTTCTAGGATATCCCTAATGAATATGCATGAGACAGATTTGCATGCACTGGAGGCGGTGCGAATGCAAATCTATCCCATTCATATTCATTAGGGATATCCTGAAAACCCATCCTGTTGGCAGTCCTCAAGGGCCAGGAGTGAGTACCACCAATTTAAAAGATAAACAAACTGGGGAGTCTTGCTAGCCTTCAGGCATGCTCTCTTCCGAAGGATTCTAGCAGCCCAAAAGCAAGGAACAAGAGAACGTTGCTATTGAGTGATTACGTAAAGAAACTGCTATCATAACCACATAACAATAGTACTGAACACAACTACCATACGGTATACTCCTATTAGTGTACAGCATGTGTACACAAAGCCCAAGCTTCACCTCACAGCAGAAAACTGGTTTTTATTTATTTAAAATATTTATAGGCAGCTCTATCCCATGTCCTAAGCAGCTTCCAAGTGTTAGTAATAAAATATAAAAGCAGATTAAAATGGCATATGCAATGAATTTGGTTATGATAAATAAAACTGTGTGATCTTATATAATAGAACTATGTCCACTGCAATTTTAGGGGCAATTTTCCATAGTCCACTTAGTTATAAGTACCTAGGTACTTTTACCATGCCTATTTTTGTAGGGGGTGACAACCTACAAAATTTCATTTTGTTAATTTTCTTTTGTTTTTGGGGTGCGTTTGGGTTTCAGTTCCTTTTTTGTTTATTTCAGTTTGGGTCATTTGCCAAATCGAAATAAACATTCAAAAATGAAACATGGCCTCTTCAAGTTCTTCTGAACCCCTTTCTGCTCCCCCCCCCCCCCAACTTGGACTACCCCAACCCTCACTTACCCTTCCATGGATCCTATTAGTGAGAGGGGCAGAAGGGATGCATCCTGTGCCTTGCACACTGCTTCAAAATACTGTCAGCCAACCCCGAGACTGGACCCATCTGTAGGTCACAATGGCACTGGACTCAGCTGGCCAGCCCTATTTTTAAAAGGACATCCAAGGCACAGGAGGCAAATGGGCATTTCTCCTGCACCTTTCACTAATAGCTCCTCAGTGGAAGGGGTTAGTGGGGGGGGGGGAGGGATTGGAAGGCCCAGGCCCCAGTAACTTCTTGGGGGTGGGGGGTTGGAGGGGCCCAGGGAGGTCCCAGCCCCTGCAGGTTTTTGGGAGGGAGTCCAGAGTAGCTATGGGAGAGACCGTGGGGGAAGACCCAGGCTCGCTCTGAGAAGTCCCGAACCAGTAGCGGGGGGGGTTAAAATAAAAGGAAAACCCATGAGATATTGTTGGTTTTCCTTTCATTCTGCTTTGAAAATAAAATAAAATGAATGCACATTTCTAATACTTTGCAGCTTATTTTCGGAGAAATTTCCCATGTAGTTTCTTTGCAATTCAGCTAGCATAAATGATATGTGCTGTGCTGCAGCTATTTGTGTAGGTGCTGGTGGAGGGGAAGGGGAGGAAATAAAGCAGCAAGTGTACTTTGTAGAAATGCCATGGATGCAAGCTGTTTTCCTCCCTGGTCCTGTTTGGACCCTATGGAAGCCAACATGTACTTTTTTAATAGAGCAGAAGAGGACAGCTTTCAGCCAGGCAAATTTCCCAAGGTAAATGGCTTTGAAAATGTCCTTTTATTGTAAAGCTGCACTTTAATGGATCAGAGACCAGACCTCTATTTTGCTGTACTCACTGACTTCATTAGGTGAATATTTTAGAATGTGGACAGCACGGATCTAAGCAATGTGGTCGGATTACTCTAATCTCAGGTGAGACAATAAATGGTAAGAACATAAGAAATGCCATGCTAGGTTACACCAGCAAGACCAGCATCTTGTCCTGACAGTGGCCAATCCAGGTCACACGTACCCATTAAGGATCCCAAGAAGAGGTCCAATCCTTCTTGCTCATAGCCAGGATAAGCAATTGGCTTCCAAGTCTGTATGGCTAATAGTGGTTTATGAACCTTTCCTCCAGAATTTGTCTAAACCCTTTTCAAAACCAGCTATGCTAACTGCTTTCACCGTATCTTCTGGCAAAAAAATTCCACAGTTTAAAAGTGCACTGAATGAGAAAATACTTTCGCTGATTATTTTTTCAATGTGCTATCCATTAGCTTTATTGCTTATCTCCCAGTCCTAGTACTATTGGAAAGGGTAAATAACTATTCCCCATATACCCATTCCACACCGCTTATGATTTTACAGACCTCTATCATATCTCCTCTCAGCCATCTCTTCTCCAGGCTTAAGAGCCCTAACCGGTTTAGTCTTTTCTCATAGGGGAATTGTTTCATCCCCTTTATCATTTTGGTTGCCCTTCTTCTAATATCTCTTTTTTTTTTCTTAGATACAGCAACCTGACCTGCACCCTTTCCTTTCAATATCTAATATTCTATTTGCTTTTTTGGACATCTCTGCCCATTGAGTTGAGGATTTCAAAGTATGATCCACTGTGACTCCAAGATCCTTTTCCTGGGTGGTAATGTCTAATAGGGAACCCAGCGTCGTGAAGCTATAGTTTGGATTATTCTTCCCTATATGCATCACTTTGCACTTGACCATGATAAATTTCATCTGTCATTTAGAAGCCCAGTCCCTTGGTATTGCAAGGTCCTCTTGCAATTCCTCACAAGCTTGAGATGGCATTCTTCAGCATTGTCTATGTAGCTGATCAAATACTGCACATCAATACAACAAAAAAGGAGAATCATATTAATTCACCAAGAAGAAACAGAAACTTCAAGTTATATCACAAAACACGACGAACTGAAACACTTGAAAAATAAGAAAGGAGAACATTTTGTGGATTCAGATTATTAGGTTAAAATCTGCATTGGACAAATTTGATAGAAGATGCATAACATAAGGCAGTTTAAATAAATAAATAAATAAATAAATAGTCAGCAAGAAAAAGCTCTAGCCCCTAGAGTCATTAAAATGCTGTAACATCGCATGCCTAACTCAGTACATCATTGCCTGATGTGATACTTTCTCCAAACTATAAACACTCATTTCCTGTCCCTCCTTTGAGGGTGTGTCAGGTGTTGGAGTGAGAGGAGAGGAGGTTAGCAGTCTTGAGGAGTTCTGGTGATAGTTTTAGCGATTTCTGACTGAGTTGTGCTGTTACCTGTTGCCATTTGTTTCCCTTTACCTTGGTCTTTTGTCATATTTGTTGGAGTGAAAGAAACTAAGTCCTGTCTGTCATTTTCTGTGGAGTGCAGAAGGCACAGAGGAATGCGAGGAGCGGAGGAGGAGTGTCAGCAGTAGAGGAGCAGTGTCAGGAGCGTGTCTGAGGAGGAAAGAATGGAGGGCCTGGGAAGAGAAGAGGGGTGAGGAGGGCAGCAGTGCCAGGGGGAGGAGGAGTAGGGACAGGGGGAGAAATAAAGACAGGCAGAAGGGAAGGGATAGGAGAGTGGGGGGAAAAGGTTAGGCAGGAAAGACTGGTGGGAGGAGTACAGTAGCATAGGGTTAGAGAGAGAGAGTGCAGATGGGAAGGGACGGGTGAGGACAGAGGGACAGAGAGAGTGAGGGCAGGGAGGACACCTCTCCGGGAGAGGAAGTGGCACCCTCTTCGGCCAGGCAGCCAGCTGTACAGCAGAGACTGCATGCAATACGGTTCAGTGGTGCTGAGAACGAGCTTCTGATTGCTGGGGTCCTGCAGAACTACGTCAGTCTCTCTGGTAACAGAGCAGCAAAGACATCTAAAGCAGCTAAAGGCCAAATTTGGAGGAACATTGGCCAGGCCACCACCCAGCACAATGGCATTCAGTGAAGTGGGGAGCAGGTAGCGCATCGGTACAGAGACATCAAGGCCCAGCTGAAGGCAAAGGTAGCAGAGCAGTCAAAATACATGCGTCAGACTGGAGGAGGAGCCCCCTGTACAACAGTCGTCATGGAAACGGAGCAGTGACTGAAAGAAAGGCTGGGACCGGACGTGTTCGAGGGCACGGATCAGTGGCTAGACACCACTTGAACTTACCAGCAGCAGCTCATATCAATCATAGATGGGCAGACAGCAACTTGTGTACACATAGGGGATCTTTTACTAGGCATTCTCCCCATTACAGAACAATGGCAAAAAGCTTTTAGTAAAAAAGCCTCAGACATTGCCATTAGAGGCTAACTTTGGTCTTCATTCATGAAACCTTTTTCCCATATACACAGAATAGGAAAAATGCTATACTGGATCAGGCTCTGTAAATAAACAAAGTGTACCTCTGATAGCAAAACAAATGTTATAAAGCTAGTATATGTACTTTTTTTTTCCCTTCTCTTATTTCCACAGCTCTCAAGCAGGAACGTGCCAGTCCCAGCCAGGAACGAGCCAGAATGTTCCAGGGCCCAGCCGATCAATCCCCTTCCTGCAAAGGCCTTTACTAATGGATGTGGGGACACAAGTTGAGCTGGAGGAGGAGCAGCAGGAGGCACAGGAACAACAGGTCCTGTTTATTATGCGGTCTCCAGCATCCAGAAGTTCCATAAATGTAGACCTGGATCTTGAAACTTTAATGGCCTGGCAACGTTCCCAGGAGCATCTCCCAACCAGCAGCCCACGCAACTCGGAGACAAGCCCAGCTATGCTGACACTGGAGCCTCTGACTCAGTCATCACCACTAACAATAATAGCTGTACCCTTGCGCCAACCACTGCCAGCCCCCACACCACCTCCATCAGGGCTCCCGCCAGCAACACCCACACCGGCTCCATCAGAGCCCTCGCCAGCAGCCCCCATACTGTCACCATCTCGACCACCAGCACCAGAAGGCTTCTCCATCCTCTGACGTCAGGCAGTTGCGGGGCCGAAATACGGAACCTATGCAGAACAGCTCAGCGCCAAAGCCACATACTCCAGCAAACCGTGGCAGCCAGCACCCAAAGCGCCAACACCATCACTGCAGCATTTGCTAATCTTACAAATGTTATGACACAAACCCTGCAGTGAATGCCAGACCTCCCATCAGAATCTTCAGCCACATCCATGGGATCGACATCCTGCAGCAGTCCAGCAGAATCACAACGGTGGAGGGGTCAGCCAAGCAAAACAAGGCCCCCTACCCCCAAGTGGGAAATCCAGGCATGGAAAGGGGTGTTGAAGAAGAAAGACCTCTGTTTTCAAGGAAAGGTCATGCGCTCTTCACACAATTGCTGTGCCGTCTAGATGGAAGAAACTGGCTCATCCCATGCTGCGGGGCGTCGTCCTCTCCTGCAAGTGCTGGCTCCGTGCTGCGGGGTGTCGTCCTCTCCTGCAAGTGCTGGCTCCGTGCTGCGGGGTGCCGTCCTCTCCTGCAAGTGCTGGCTCCGTGCTGCGGGGTGTCGTCATCTCCTGCAAGTGCTGGCTCCGTGCTGCGGGGTGCCGTCATCTCCTGCAAGTGCTGGCTCCGTGCTGCGGGGTGTCGTCATCTCCTGCAAGTGCTGGCTCCGTGCTGCGAGGTGTCGTCATCTCCTGCAAGTGCTGGCTCCGTGCTGCGGGGTGTCGTCATCTCTTCTCATCTCCTGCAAGTGCTGGCTCCGTGCTGCGGGGTGTCGTCATCTCTTCTCATCTCCTGCAAGTGCTGGCTCCGTGCTGCGGGGTGTCGTCATCTCTTCTCATCTCCTGCAAGTGCTGGCTCCGTGCTGCGGGGTGTCGTCATCTCTTCTCATCTCCTGCAAGTGCTGGCTCCGTGCTGCGGGGTGTCGTCATCTCTTCTCATCTCCTGCAAGTGCTGGCTCCGTGCTGCGGGGTGTCGTCATCTCTTCTCATCTCCTGCAAGTGCTGGCTCCCTGCTGCGGGGTGTCGTCATCTCTTCTCATCTCCTGCCCCTAAGCTGCTCTGTTTTCTGCTCCTACGATGCAGATGGTGCCGCCTGCATTGACTCCTGCTGCGTACATGGTGAACCGTTTGTTCGTTCTCCAGCTCCTTACATGCTTTATGGTTTGTCCTGCTGACTACATGCTGAGCTGTGCTGGCTGGGCCCTTTGGCTCTCTTCTTAGAGTACACTTTCTGAACATGCAGTGTGTGGGGCCTTTATTCACATTTTGCTGGCCTGGCCCTTTGCTTGTCCTCTTTGAGTGCACTCTCTGTGGTATTAACATGTACACAAATGTGTGCCATTTATGTTGCTGTGAGTTCACAGCTATGCTATAGTATTAGGGATGCCACTTCCTCTTTCGGGGGCCTATTTATTGAAGGATTTTTCCAGGTATTTTTACATGGCAAAAATGCTTTGAAAATATCCCCCAATGTAATAGGGTGTAATCATCATTCTGCATTAAGCATAACATGCAATACCTGTATGTCATGATGGGGTTTGCATATATTACTGTCCAGGTTAGCATAGTGCAGTGAATTAAAATGTACATTGTTCTGTGCTATGACCTATCTTGTCTTTGCAGAATGTGATAAACAAAGCAAACTGCATAATTTCAAGCAGTGCACTACATGTGTTTCTTAATAAAGTGATGACTGTTTGAAAAACTTAAATTTTTGGTGGTGATGTTTCATGGTGTGGTTTGACTATGTATGGTAGGCATAGGTAAACGTAGGATGTGAACATTATCTTGTATACTCCAATGCCTTCACACTTAAAAAAAAATGTGCATTTACATAACAAGCAAGACCCCAGTTGCTCTGCCAATCCAAGGAAAGCCCAGTGTATGGTGTTTGTGAAGATATGCAGAGATCAATAGCCACACCCTTACTGTGGTACGTCACAATTGGGTTTTCTTGTGTTTTGTAACTTTTTAGTTACATGACCTTTACTTACGTGGCCCTTTTTGTCACCAGGCTTGTACCTTACAAAGCTACACATGATTTACTGTGTATGTATAGCCTGTATGGTGTAATGGTTGAACATACAGTGTTAATGGCCCAGCATTATTTTTTCACTCCACTTACATACCCTTGCACTCCTGCCTGAAGTAACCTCATATGTTACGTCTCATAACTTACACTGTAAAGGGTCAAAGTGGTTATTTTGTTTATGTTCTTAAGGAGACATGTCCTGTGTGGTGAAAGGATTGCAGGTGTGTACATTGTTATAGGCAATGTTGCTAGCAAGTTTAGCATAAATGGCATGCACAGATTAAGTAACTACTAATGCTAATAAATGTAGTTTTTCCATGTCTTATAAGATTTTATGGTTTCCCATACAGGGAATGGTGTTTTGCAGTTGCTTAATTGGTTGCAAGTATGCATGCATGCAGGTATGTGTCATGTGAATATGTTTTTACATATAGCAGGGGTGATGTACATAGTAGGGGTGATGTACATAGTAGGGGTGATGCCCTGCTACAGTTCTAGTTTTTGTATATGTATGCAATGTGAAAGGATAGGCAAAATGTACATGTCATATTATGGCCCCAAGGCAGGAGAGTATAGGCATGCCAGCAGCACACCTCCTTGTCCTGGTGAAGCACACGGCAATCAGTGAATCCTCAACTCTACTTCATGGCTGACAAAATACACAGCGTACAAAAAGAATACATTTGCGTATTGAACATGTGATGCTACCAAAGTGTGCAATAAACAATGGCACATACCTTAGTACGCAGGTATAGGCACAGCATGTACGTTGCCACAGTAAAGGTACTATCTTTGAAATGGGCCAATAAAAAAAAAGGAAGCGAAGATGTGATGTCTATTTTTTTTTTTTTACACTACTCAGATGGAGTGTTAAGGTGGCCTGGTGTGCCTACCTGTATGACAACTATGCATGATATTAAATAGTTACATATGGAGAGACACACCACATACACAAAGATGGAGGTCACTAATAGGATGTTCCACAAGCCTGCGTGAGGAGTGAAATCTGGCAGGAAGTAATAACCCCCCCACCCATACACACAAAGCCATGCACTGCTAAATTCTATGTACATGCTGCGTGTTGGCTGCATTATGGTATGTTTTCATATAAATCTTGGGTATCATACAAGCAGATGTACTAATTTAAAGGCCTGTTCCATGCAGCATATTTTGTTGCCTGTCAAAAAAACACCCTAGAGGACTTCCCCAGGGTCTGTGGCATGCATCACTGTGGGTAGGCTGGACAGCCAGTAAGCATGCTGTTATGTGCCCTACTACAATGAATTCCGGGAAACAGATTTGCACTGTGAGTCACTGGCAAGGGAGAGAAACCTCAAAAACTGCAGTTAACCTTTCAAATTATCCTGCATACTACATGTGTCACCATGCGCACCTTAACACCTCTGACCATCAAACAGTGCATATATACTGTGACAGTAATGGTTGTTAATGATGCTTTACAGTTGTAAGACCATTTGTATGCCTGTACACATGATTGACTGCCACATGCACACCCTCTGCAGAACATAACCACTCCATTACAGTTCTGGCAAACGTGACACTTCGCAATTGTTCTACACTCAGTGTAAGGTCATGTATTTTGCTATTGAGCTGCTATGGACCGAGGTGCAAATAATAGTCTGCAGTCACACAGCTAGAAAGGTAACTGCACACAGAACGTCTGCCAACAAGTGGCACAGTCACTTATGTTACAATTAGGAACTAGCTACTGACTGTACACAATAGCAAGGGCTATGTTCCAGCAAAGCTTGACCGTAAACAAAAAGGAGGTGTTTGTCAGGTTATGGCTCCATGTCACTCATTCCTCCACAAACAATGTGAATGACATATCACCCCTACTTACTGGAAGATTGTGACCTGGGCCCATGAATGGATTCCGTGGCAGTAAAAGAGCGCTTGTGAAGATGCGTCCAAGTAAAGGAAATAATAAAGCACGGGTAGTACATCACATTTGCAAACAGTAGCCCAAATAAGTAGTGGTCTTTACAATGGAAGCTGCATACACTCACAACCTGTTCACCTGACGGCGATATGCCAGAGCCTGCAATATACATACAGTAGGGCCCTTCAGTATTTTCAATTCATATTGTGTACTGTTTATTATTATTTCCTTTACTTGTACGCATCTTCACAAGCGCTCTTCTAAACATCAAAATCACAGAACATATAGAAAGACATGGTTTAATAAAACAAAGTCAGCATGGCTTTACCCAGGGCAAGTCTTGCCTCACAAATCTGCTTCACTTTTTTGAAGGAGTTAATAAACATGTGGATAAAGGTGAAACAGTAGATATAGTGTACTTGGGTTTTCAGAAAGTGTTTGACAAAGTTCCTCATGAGAGGCTTCTAGGAAAAAAAAAAAAAGTCATGGGATAGGTGGCGATGTCCTTTTGTGGATTACATACTGGCTAAAAGACTGGAAACAGAGAGTAGGATTAAATGGGCAATTTTCTCAGTGGAAGGGAGTGGGCAGTGGAGTGCCTCATGGATCTGTATTGGGACCCTTTCTTTCCAGATCATTTATAAATATATTGAAAAGTAATACGACGAGTGAGATAATCAAATTTGCAGATGATACAAAATTGTTCAGAGTAGTTAAATCACAAACAGATTGTGATAAATTATTGGAATACCTTGTGAGACTGGAAAATTGGGCATCAAAATGGCAGATGAAATTTAATGTGGATAAGTGCAAGGTGAAGCATATAGGGAAAAATAACCCATGCTATAATTACACAATGTTAGGTTCCATATTAGGTGCTACAACCCAAGAAAGATCTAGGCGTCATAGTGGATAACACATTGAAATCGGTTCAGTGTGCTGCGGCAGTCAAAAAAGCAAACAGAATTTTGGGAATTATTAGAAAGGGAATGGTGAATAAAACGGAAAAAGTCATAATGCCTCTGTATCACTCCATGGTGAGACTGCACCTTGAATACTGTGTACAATTCTGGTCGCCGCATCTTAAAAAAAAAAAAAAAAAGATATAATTGCGATGGAGAAGGTACAGAGAAGGGCTACCAAAATGATAAGGGGAATGGAACAGCTCCCCTATGAGGAAAGACTAAAGAGGTTAGTACTTTTCAGCTTGGAGAAGAGACGGCTGAGAGGGGATATGATAGAGGTGTTTAAAATCATGAGAGGTCTAGAACGGGTAGATGTGAATCGGCTATTTACTCTTTCGGATAATAGAAAGACTAGGGGGCACTCCATGAAGTTAGCATGTGGCACATTTAAAATTAATCTGAGAAAGTTCTTCTTCACTCAACGCACAATTAAACTCTGGAATTTGTTGCCAGAGGATGTGGTTAGTGCAGTTAGTATAGCTGTGTTTAAAAAAGGATTGGATAAGTTCTTGGAGGAGAAGTCCATTACCTGCTATTAATTAAGTTGACTTAGTAAATAGCCACTGCTATTACTAGCAATAGTAACATGGAATAGACTTAGTTTTTGGGTACTTGCCAGGTTCTTATGGCGTGGATTGGCCACTGTTGGAAACAGGATGCTGGGCTTGATGGACCCTTGGTCTGACCCAGTATGGTATGTTCTTATGTCATCCTACAGTATATCTGCTCTTTAGCAGTACACAGATGTCATCACACACGTGTCCAGCAGGGCCGCCAGAAAAGCATTCAAGAATGGAACAAGAAGGCGTGCATTTGGTCCTGTAATATACGTTCACTTTTTTGCAAGGCTGTGCTCACTGTATGTGCCTTACAGGGCCTCTGAAAGAACAGCTGCACTGTTTACAGTGCTAGGTTTTGATTAATAATGCACATACTGCTTATGTGTAGGGAACAAACGTGTGCATAATACAGGACAACATGACTATCAGTGAGACCTAACCCACTATAATGTTCCTGAAATCTGCTTCTGCAGATGACAGTGAACCTATGTGTGACAGGGAAGTAAAAGGTATTTTAACCCTTGGCCTGCATTATGTCAAAGGTTTAGGAGGAAAGATATGGCTGCAGTAACCCTGTTTATGAACTGTACAGCCACGGTGCCATAGAACTGAAAAAGTGAACGCAGGACAGTAGCATATGCGCTCTCCTGCCTTCAAACACCTGCGAGTGCATACTCTTGGATCTTTCACAAAAAGATGATGGCAGCAACATAACATGACGAAAGGGAAGACGCTCACATTTTGGACATCTACTGTGATACTTTTCCATGCTTTATGCACGTAGGCTAGCATGCATTGAGGAATGTTTATGCTACGTTTGAAGGAGCTGTGCACATAGGAAAGAGTTCTCTGCTTAACACGCTCCCTTTCACCCAGGCAGTAATGCAAGGTGCGAGTCCATAGCTGTGTGATGTGTGCAGTAATGGGGCCGGCTGTCCAGAATAAGACGACATGGGAGATGGACGATGGCTGCATGTACAGATGCGGCACATTGGTCTGCAGTTCTACATTGTACTGTTAGCACTCTGTTTTCATGATGCAGTATTGGTGAGTGGTAATGTCCTTCTGACATAAAACACGGCCATTATAGAGGGTAAACTTCTGGTGCACACCTGTAAACATCTGAAAAATAGCATACATCTATAGGTATCTGCAGTACAACTTTTAACAGCGTCCTTTGTGCGTTCACATGCACGTTGGACCTTCCGTGATTATTCTAAATGAATGCATAATTACTGCCGTCTCTCTTCAGGGTGCAGGAGCATGTGGACCACGAGCAGACTTATGACAGGGTTCCTTCCGCATAGGAGGGTGATAATGAGGGCCACTGTTGATGTTTGTAAGGCCACAATGTGGTAGATATGGCACAGAGTGTAATAGCAGACATCACTGAATTTCTGTTAATAGCAGGCAGAAGACAAGCTGGCAGGCAGGCACATGTGTTGCATGTCTTTCTAACTGTGAGAACTTTATTAGAAGCACACTGTTCAGCTCCATTTCAAAACAAAATAGTCAGCATCCATATGTGCTCCTATGGTACATGCTGCCATACTCAGCCAAGAACTGACACATAAGACAAGCGAGAGCCACTAGATCAGCAGGTAACTGGCATCAAGCGCACATCCCCTTGAAGGGGAATAGGAACGTGAACCCTATCAGGTAAAGTGTGTCTGTATAAGGGTTTGGCAAATCTGCCTGCCACTGAATGAGTTCTCCTAGCCTCCAGCAGGGGGACATGGGGGATCTCATGGCAGATCTGGATGAATGTCCATTGGTAGTCCATGGCGTTTAGCCACATTATGGAACGCGCAGCACAGCAAGACAATCTTAGCTACTTTTTATGGGGCATACTTTAAAGCTCCACCAGTCTCATCCAAACAGCGAAACCATCTTTTCAGAAAGCCGAAGGTGCGCTCTATGACATTGTGGATAACACTTAAGGCCTCGTATCTCATCTCTGCCGGCATGTTAGGCCTGTGTATGGGGTGCGTAGCCAGGGCCTGCAACCGTACCCCAAGTCTCTTGCGGCAGTAACAGAAGGAAAGCATGAATGTTTGCTTTGTTACTGGCAGATTTGACTGGCAAGCCACAACATCCAGTAAGTGTATATAAGCTAGCCAGTATCTTTGCTGAGCGTTAGCAGAAAACATGTAAGTATTGTTGTTGTTCACTACATATGTTGCCAAAATTTACACAAAGGGAGGTGATCTGCGAATTACCACAGCATCTGTCACCAATGCAGGTATAACAGAGCCTCGCAACCCAGCAAAGGGTACCGTTGTGTAGGTGCCTGCCAACAAGTCTACCAGCAAATGGGATTCTTCATGCAGTGGTTGTTATTTAGCATTATGGAAGTGCAGTGTGGGCTGCATTGAAAACCATTAGACACCCCAGACACAGGAAATACTGCACCACTGCAACCTGCACTGCAGACTGCTTGTAATAAATGTGGGTGATGCAGTACAGACAGAGTAGGTCACAATGTTCCTGATGCATCAATAACTGCCCACATGTGAATGTGCTCTGCCGGCAGTGTACACAGTCCACAGTTCCCATGCACTTGCACATGGTAACAGCTCCAAAGGGGAGGATAGGAACAGGGCCTTGTAAGTTACAAATAAGTGCAATCAGACTTATGTCCATGTGTCTTCTTTTCCCACACTAATGTTCAAGCACTTAGAAATTTAGTATGAGAAAAGCATGAACTTGGACAATGTCCTGCATACATAACTCCAAAAGGGATGTGTTAGGTTATCGATCACATCCTCCCCCACTGCTCGCCAGGTCTTGTTCGGTGCCATGACCCACATATGGTCAAGAATTGATGGATATGAGGAAGAAAAAAGTGTCTTACCTACAAGCCAAGCATCACCGTACAGGCCAGCCTCAAAATTTTCAAAGAGGCCCGATTGCCTAAGTATAAAGGAATCGTGTGCGGCTCCAGGGTACCTTGCCACCATGTCCAGGATGCTCATTTGGTGTCGCACACCACTTGTACATTGATGAAGTGAAAACGTTTTCTGTTGCGGTACGTTTCCTCCCTCCGACAGGGTGGTATGATGGCCATGTGAGTGCAGTCGATAGCTCCAATTACAATGGGAAAGTGTGCAAAAGGCATAGAAACCTCTCTTCAAGTCCATCAAGTCCTGCCTGTCACAAGGAAAATGTATGTAGAAATTAACGCGATCAGTTACAGCTGCACGGACCTAGACAAGACAGCGCAAGAAGGTGGTTTTCGACATTCCCCCCACTACCCCTACAGTGGTTTAGAAGGAGCAGCTTGCCATGAAATGGAGGACGGCCAACTGGTTGGTGAGGCCAGGGACAGCACGTGACCTTGCCATGACTGGATCCAGACGATACCTGCTAACCACAATGTCCTCAGGCATGCCCAGCAAGGATGTTCGTGGTAGACAAATACGCTCCCTGTATCTCCCTGCACAGGCCGGGCATGTGGATGTCGCTGGCCAAGACCTAGACCCCGCCACTGCATGTGCTACTGATACTTCTCTGGGTCTTCTTGGAAGTGGCCTTGGGTCATGTTCTGATTCTTCACTTCCACAAATCGTCACATACGGTGAGGCTGGCCAGGCATGAAGAAGGCACGTACCGGTACTATTGGCACTCACCAAAAGCAGTCAGGAAGCTAGACCTGCTAAAAACAGCAGTTTTGACTGGTCCAGGAATGCTTGGTAGGCATGTCGCATTTTGATGAATGACCCAGTAGATTATCTACACCCAACAAATAAAGGTGGTGTTTCTCATATATAGATGCTAGAATTCATAATATTGCATTATTAGAAGCCACTCGCAGTGGACCAAAAATCATCTTTTGTTATAATCATAGAATACCTTTGATATGATTTTTTTTTACACAATTTTATTAATTCACTTGAAAATTTAGCTTATGTTGACTTGTGGATGTACAGAATATAGAGATTTTTTCTTGCTGATATTTTGGTCTTCTCTATTCATTTGGGTCCTGTTACATTTATAAATAAATGAACATTTTTTATCCCATTGCAAAACTGCTGATTATATGTATAATGTAGTACAAAGAGTTCAGTGAATCTCACAGGTCCTGCGTGTCTGTCATGCTAATGAGGAGCTCCCTCTCATGGTAAGATGAAAGAACTGCAACTATAAATAAAACGGCCTACAACAGCCTCAATGGCTCTCCCTACTCCAGCAGCCTTAAGCTCTACCTCCATATGGAATACAATTCTTCATGGTGGGGCCCAATCATGAATTTGAATCCTTTGATTGTAGGTACTTCCAGATGCCTAATGGGCACTGAAAAATACTTAGTCTTGAAAATGGTAAAGTTGACTGGATTGACTTGTGTCTATGTGCTTATGGCTGACCACTTGTTAAAGAGTAGGTAACAAGTTGCCCTTTCTAGCAGTAAAGGCACAAATAAATGATGGAGTTATGTTAAGAATTGTTATTATTTGCATCATACGTATCAGAACGGGATGGGCCACACAGGCCCGGGCCCCACCGCCTTTTCGTTATGGTATCCCCAAAGTAATCCTACAAGCATAGCACAGGCTCTGTGAATTTGAGCCACTCAGAGCTTGTATTCTTGCGTTGTCTCGCAAGATTCAGTGCGAGACTACAGACATTCATAGGGCTCAAACGCACAACTGAGTTCTATTTATTTACAAAATGTAATATCCGCCTATAGCAGACCTTCCATACTAGGCAGCATACAACAGAATTAAAACATACAATTAAAATACAATAAAACAAAGCAAAATATAACAGTCAGATCACTCCTCACAATACACAGCAACTCTAACCACCCCATTCATAGCCTGTCCTAAACACCTTCTGACCCAGTAAAGCATTCAGCTGCTTACAAAACAATGAGATACCTTCTACACCACGTAAAAGTTAGGTAAACAAAGAAACATAGAAATCCGGCAGAAGAAGACCAACGGCCATCCAGTCTGCCCAGCAAGCTTTCGCACTTATTTTTCTCATACTTATCTGTTACTCTGACTACTGAATTCAGGGCCCTTATTGGTTCTAATTTCCTTCCACCCCCGCCATTGATGTAGAGCAGTGGTTCTCAACCCTGTCCTGGGGACCCCCCCAGCCAGTCGGGTTTTCAGGATATCCACAATGAATATGCATGAGAAGAAAATTTGCATACACTGCCTCCATAACATGCAAATTTTCTCTCATGCATATTCATTGTGGATATCCTGAAAACCCGACTGGCTGGGGGGGTCCCCAGGACAGGGTTGAGAACCACTGATGTAGAGAGTAGTGCTGGAACTGCATCAAAGTGAAGTACCAAGCCTAATTGGTTAGGGGTTGTAACCGCCACAATAAGCAAGCTACTCCCACGCTTGTTTGTTTACCCAGCCTATGCAATTTAGTCCTTGTTGGTTGTTGTCTGAATATAAATCCCCTTTTCTTCATTCCCCCTGCCGTTGAAGCAGAGGGCTATGCTGGATATGCATTGAAAATGAAGTATCAGGCTTATTTGGTTTGGGGTAGTAACCGCCGCAAAAAGCAAGCTACCCCCATGCTTATTCGTGAATGCAAATCCTTTTTCCCACATTTCCTCCTGCCGTTGAAGAATAGAGCAATGTTGGAGTCGCATTAACCGTATGTTTATCGAATAAGGGTAATAAATCACCAGGTAGTAGCCGTCATTCCTGCAAGCCATCCCCATGCCTATTTTACAAAATAGGTCCCACAATGGAAAAGGCTCATTTTCTGATTTCACTAAGATGGCCATCCTTTACTGATGGAATTGTCAATAATCTTCTATCCCAAGAATGTAAAGTTTGAGAAGGGTTGTAAGGAGTAAATAATATTGACAAAAGACCAGAACAAGTGTCTTAAATGTAATCCATTGATAATAAACTGGGAGCCAATGAAGGGACTGTAACTGTAGCTATCCAGAGATTACTGCTGATGATGCAGTGAAGTAGACAGGGATTACGACCATAGTCCGCAGATGCCTGGAGCAGCAGTAGTAAAGTGTACCAGTACAATGTAAGTAAAGCAGCAGTTCAAAGTACAGAGATGCAGAGACAATTTTATAATTATTTTATAGCCTTGTTAACCTGCCACACTTTGTACAAGATATGAGACATTTGCCCTCCCGTCTCTTTATAATGTTGGGAATATTTATTATGTACATAAGTTAGCTTTTCCGATTTCTAGCCTTACAATATCGCTCCCATGTGCAACTGTCTCTGCACTTCCCAGTTCTCTGTTAAGCTGTTTTTTGTAACTGCTCTCTTCCTGCTTTGTTTTTTTATCCCTGTTAAATGTAAACCAGCATGATATCTCTGATGATGGTTGGTCAAGAAACTAACTAACTAACTAACTAACTAACTAACAGCCCTAGGGGCCTCTGCTGATGGTGCAGTGAAGTGGTGCCTGTAGACTTGCGCTGAATCTCACAAGACTCAGCATGAGAATACATGCATCTCACATCTCAAACTTGCAGAGCCATGCTATGTCTGCGGGAAGGTGCAGGGTAAGAGTGGGATCCAGGCTGGCTAGTGGTCCAAGGCTACATGAGGCGGGCTGGGGGGTTTCAAGTTGGTGGCTGAGAGGGGTCCAAGCATGATTGAAGGGGGGGCTCTGAAGCTAGGGACTGGAGATCTAAGGCTGACTGGGGAAGTCCAAGGCTGGGGCATCCAGGGCTGGTGTCCTCTCCTCATCCATGATCCATTGGTGGGGTGCGGGGCAAGGGGGAGGGGAGTTGAGTTGAAAGAGAGAGGAAGGAGAGGGTAGCTGCTGGGCATGGGGGGGGGGGGGGAGAGAAGAAAGCAGCTGGGGAGATACTAGAAAAAAAAAAAAAAAA
Organism: Rhinatrema bivittatum; assembly: GCF_901001135.1. Classification (NCBI taxonomy): domain Eukaryota; kingdom Metazoa; phylum Chordata; class Amphibia; order Gymnophiona; family Rhinatrematidae; genus Rhinatrema; species Rhinatrema bivittatum. The sequence continues at coordinate 214,727,774 of NC_042621.1, read as the reverse complement.
AGACACATAACTTCAAGATACTGTCCTTGTCTCCATCATCTCCAGTGGGAAGCTGCTCCATGCATTCACCACCCTCTCTGTAAAGAGATATTTCCTTAGATTATTCCTGAATCTACCTCATTTCACCCTCATTCTAGAGCCTCCTTTATTTTGAAAGACACCTACCTCCGGTGCAAGGAAAGTTTGAATTATTTAAATCTCTATCATCTCTCCTATTCCACCTTTCCTCAAAGGTATATGTGTTTAGATCCTCAAGTCTGACCCTATATGCTTTAGGGCTAAGATAGTTGACCATTCTAGTAGCCACTCTGTGGACCACTTCCAAACAGTTTATATCCTTTTGAAGATAGTCTCCAGACCTGTACATTGAATTCCAAATGAAGTCTCAACAGTGTAGAAATTTAGTATGCCCAGTTTGGCCTGTATTGTGCTCTCTCATGTCTAGCTAAGCAAAGTGCACAGCTCTCACAGAAGTAGTGAGCTTCATGCTATGAACTCTAATAACCTTTTCTATTTTGAAGTAAATCAGGGTCCTGCATGGACCATAACTGGCTTAACTAGATCCTCTTTGCAGGTAATGGTAGAACGAGAGAGTTGTGGATCAACAGTGGACCAATCTAAAAGGTGCAATTACCAAGGCAACTAATCTATATGTTAGAAAAGTAAAGAAAAGCAAAAGAAAAATGAAACCTATCTGGTTCTCAAAGGAGGTGGCTGACAAAATAAAGGCTAAAAGAACAGCATTCAAGAAATATAAAAGATCCCAAAGGGAGGAGCACAAAGAAGAATATCTGGTAGAACTGAGGGAGACGAAGAAATTAATCAAGACAGCAAAATGTCAAGCGGAAGAGAGGGTTGCCAAGGAGATAAAGAAAGGTGACAAAACATTTTTCAGATACATCAGTGAAAAGAGAAAAGTTCAAAGTGGTATAGTGAAATTGAAAGGTGGAAAGGATCAATGTGTGGAGAGAGACGAAGAAATGGCAGAAATATTAAACAAATACTTCAGTTCTGTGTTCACTAAAGAGGACCTGGAGAAGGACCGTCACCAGTTAATGTGAGTAAAACCTATTGACAATTCAATGGCATATATTGTAGCAATTTTCAAAAGCACTTAACATAGGTCAAGTGCATTTACACATGAACAATCCAGTTGTAAGTGTGTAAATGCTTCTGAAAATCAGGCCTCCTATATATCAAAGTATCTACTGCTTTTTGCTATCACCTCATCCACCTGTCTGGCAACCTTAAGATCACCCAAAAATATCACCCCAGGCCCCTCTCTTTGTGCGTAGAAGCATTTCACCTTCATTGTACCATTCCCTTTCATTTTGGCAGTCCAAATGTACGACTCTGCATTTTTTAGCATTAAATCTTAGCTGCCAGACTCTAGACCATTCCTCGAACTTTGCTAGATTCCTGGTACTGAACAAGGGCTGGGAAGATCAAAGTACCATGTGTGGAGTGAGAAGTATTATTTTTGAGCCACTGAGCACCAATGTTGTTCTTATGGCTGCTGAAGATTAGTGTTAGGTAACAAACAAGAACAATGATAGGGGCTTGGTAGTCCCCATAAGAATGATGATGGGGCTTGGCTTAAGCATGGGAGGAAATGTATTTCTGTTTCTAGTTTTCCACTGAATACAGTGTCTGGCTTATTGGAGTTTTCATTTCAGTTTTTGTCTGCACACTTGAATTTGTGGATTCACTTTTGTGACCTGCCTAGTACGCGTGACCTGTATTGGCCATTGCTGGAGACAGGATGCTGGACTCGATGGACTTTGCTCTGACCCAGCTTGCATTTCTTATGTAGTTAACTATTCTGTATTTGGTAAAGGTCTGTCTATAAGCTGCTAGCATTTAGGGATCTTAACTGCTGACTGTCCCGCTAACAGCTTCATTAATTAATTTTTAATCATTGTTTTAATAAATGAAATTCTCCAAGTCTCTTTTGCCCTACATATTTGTCGTGAATAGACTGCTTAGCTCTATTGAGCAGGAACTCTTAATGTTTTTTGCAGAGCATTGCATATGTTGAGTAGTGCTATAAAACTGTTAAGCAGTATTAGTATTAATAGATCTGCAATGGTCTTGTTCATGATCTTTTCTCAAAAGGAGGTGTATTGGTGTTCTAGGGCCCTGTGTAATATTTGCAGTACTGCCTTCATAGGTAGGGTTATTGCTGTTGGAACCCTGTGACCTAGTGTCACTATGGTATGGCAGGCTGAATTGTATTTATTTTTTGCAGGATTATGTAGTATTTCACAATGTGCAATTGCAAGAGAACATTGCAAAACTGGGAGACTGGGCATGTAAATGGAAAATGAAATTTAATGTGGACAAGTGCAAAGTGATGCCGTTAGAGAAGAGTAACCCAAATTATAACTACAAAATGCAAGGTTCCACATTAGGAGTCACCACTCAGGAAAATGATCCAGGTGTCATTGTTGAAAATATGTTCAACTCTTCTGCTCAGTATGCAGCAGCAGCCAAGAAAGCAAAGGAATGGAGAACAAAAGAGAGAATATCTTAATGCCTCTGTATTGCTGCACGATGCAACCTCATCTTGAGTATCGTGTTCAGTTTTGGTCACCGCATCTCAAGAAAGATATAGCAGTATTAGAAAAGGTACAAAGAATGACCAAGATGATAAAGGGGATGGAACAATTCCCCTATGAGGAAAGGCTAAAGAAGTTAGGACTCTTCAGCTTGGAGAAGAGACGACTGAGGGGAGATATGATAGACGTTATAAAATAATGAGTGGAATGGAATGAGTAAACATTAATCAGTTGTTTACTCTTTCGAAAAGTACAAAAACCAGGGGACACAATGAAGTTACTGGGTAATACATTTAAAACTAATAAGAGAAAAATATTTTTTTTTTTACTCTACACATAATTAAGCTCTGGAATTTGTTGCCAGAGGATGTGGTGAAAGCTATTAGTATAGCTGCATTTAAAAAAGGTTTGGACAAGTTCCTGGAGGAAAAGTCCATTCATGATTAAGGGAGAGTTGCAGAAATCTGCTGCTTAAGAACATAAGAATTTGCCATGCTGGGTCAGACCAAGGGTCCATCAAGCTCAGCATCCTGTTTCCAGCAGAGGCCAAACCAAGCCACAAGAATCTGGCAATTACCCAAACACTAAGAAGATCCCATGCCACTGATGCAATTAATAGCAGGGGCTATTCCCTAAATAAATTTGATTAATAGCCGTTAATGGACTTCTCCTCCAAGAACTTATCCAAACCTTTTTTGAACCCAGCTACACTAACTGCACTAACCACATCCTCTGGCAACAAATTCCAGAGCTTTATTGTACCTTGAGTGAAAAAGAATTTTCTCCGATTAGTCTTAAATGAGCTACTTGCTAACTTCATGGAATGCCCCTTATTCCTTCTATTATTCAAAAGTGTAAATAACTGATTCATATCTACTCGTTCAAGACCTCTCATGATCTTAAAGACTTCTATCATATCCCCCTTCAGCTGTCTCTTCTCCAAGCTGAAGAGCCCTAACCTCTTCAGTCTTTCCTCATAGGGGAGCTGTTCCATCCCCTTTATCATTTTGGTTGCCCTTCTTTTTACCTTCTCCATCGCAACTATATATTTTTTTGAGATGCGGCGACCAGAATTGTACACAGTATTCCAGGTGCGGTCTCACCATAGAGTGATAGAGGCATTATGACATTTTCAGTTTTATTAACCATTCCCTTCCTAATAATTCCTAACATTCTGTTTGCTTTGACTACTGCAGCACACTGAGCCAACAATTTTAAAGTATTATCCACTATGATGCCTAGATCTTTTTCCTGGGATAAACAGTTGGAACAAACAGTTTAGAATCTACCTACCCCTTAGGATCAGGCCAGGTAGATGTAACCTGGCTTGGCCATTGTTGGAAACAGGATACTGGGCTTCATGAACCCTTGGTCTGACCTAGTTTGTCAATTTCTTAGGTTCTTATAATGCCTGATAATGGAGGAAACTTGTGTTACTGTTTCTTAGATGACACCAGAATTTGAATATTTTTGGTATGGCGAGATGTAGAGGGAAAACTTCCTGCTCTGCCCCCATTGTTGGAAGAGTGTTGGTGTGTGGTCGGGGAGGTTTCTGTGAATACAGAGTATATATACAGAACTGGAAGTGCAGGATTTATATTGCTGTTAACACCGCACCCAAATTTGAAATTGGCCTTTTCAAATCGAACCCCATTAACCTTACCAGCGGGGTCCCCCAAGGTTCCTCCCTCTCCCCAACACTCTTCAATGTCTACCTACTACCTCTGTGCAAACTCCTCGCAGAACTGGGTCTAATACACTATATCTACGTGGATGTGGAGGTGAGACAGGAGTCCCAGACCTGGGACTCCTGTCTCACCTCCATCAACCTTCTCCTAACCAACCTTAACCTCACCCTAAACACTACAAAAACTGAGCTACTTCTCATCTCCCCAGCCCACCACAACCCCCTTCCCTCTAATCAACCATCTCCCTTTCCCCAGCACATCAGGGATTTAGGTGTTTTTCTCGACAGCCATCTTACCTTAAAAAAATTCATCAACAATACCAGTAAAGATTGCTTCTATAAACTGCAGGTCCTTAAGAAATTCAGACCCCTCCTCCACCTGCAGGACTTCCGAACTGTTCTCCAAGCCACTTTATTCAGCAAGATAGACTACTGCAACACCCTACGTTTGGGCCTTCCCGCAATATCCATCAAACCTCTCCAGATGCTGCAGAACGCAGCAGCTAGAATCCTGACCAACTCCCGCAGAATAGATCACATTACTCCAATCCTCAGAGATCTCCACTGGCTCCCGATCGCCTCCAGAATACTTCACAAGACCCTTACAATTATCCACAAAACACTACACAACCAGAATATACATTGGCTCAATGACTCCCTCCAATATCACACCTCCATTAGACCAACTAGAGCTGCCTATAAAGGATCATTGACTATACCCTCTCAAACTCATTCTCCACTCCTCCAACAAAGATCGTGCCTTCTCTGTAGCGGGCCCTGCACTATGGAATTCAATGCCCCCAGAACTATGCCAAGAACACTGTACAATAAGCTTAAAAAAAAAAAAAAACCCAAAAAAAACCTAAAAACTTGGCTGTTTAAAAGAGCCTATTCATAACACCCCCTGCTGCCCCCTCTGAATAAGCACTCACCCCCTCCCCCCCCCCCATCTAGGAAACCTTTACCCCCAAATCTAGTTTTCATTCAGTTAACTTTAGAATATAATAATTTAAGCAGAACCGTGTAAATAGTTCTTCTAAGCAACATGCACCCTAATCTATAACTATGGATCTTTTTCTCTTCCTTTATTTCCCTTCTTGTTCCTTCACCTCCCTGTTACCATGTAACTTTATCCTTCCACTTTCAAAATTGTTTTATTTACCCCCGTTATCTGTAAACCGATGTGATATGCAAATGAATGTCTGTATATAAAAGTTTTTAAATAAATAAATATACATTGACAAGAATGAACCTCACTCTTAAGCCAGGATATGTTGGGGGGTTTTTTCAGTCTCTCGAATTTACTGCGAATGTTCTTCATAATACTTGCATTGTGCCAAACAACTTCATTCTGAATCCTTTACTGTTTAATATATACAGGAAAAATATTGAACTGAACTTGGAAATACTTTTTAGTCAGGCAAGTGGTGCCAATTTATGTTCCTTTAGACATTTACATCTCTTGGTACTTGTTGATCTTCTCTCTCTTCCTATAGTACAGAATAGTTACTTAGTACTGACATTTCTATTAGTAATGCTGTTTTTGTCATTTTCTTCTTTACCACTATTGGTTGTCTGGGAATTAATAATTCTGGTCTGATTTATGTGAAGAATGTATGCAAGAAAGAATGACATTAACTCTAAACACAAAGTAAGAAACGGTCAGTGGCAGCTGAGGGTGGCGCTTGGTTGTTTCCCACACCCCAGCCAAAAAGGCATTGATTTTTATGTGATAAATTGTTATACTGTTGTAAACTTGCCTTGAGAGTTTGTTGTAATGAAAAAAAAAAAAAAAAGGCAGCCTTAAATAAAAAGCTGATAATAGAGAAATTCTGTGGAGAAGGAAAGTATTTCAGTAAAAGAGGGAAGAGAGTATGTCTAATTTTGTTTCATCAAACAGTTTATTTTTTCTACCTCTATTTTTAACATTTTATGTTTTGGGATTTTATGAATGTTTATTGTACATTGCATAGAAATTTTGATCTGTGGTATATAAATTTTATATAAATAAAAGGATGATTCTTGACAATATGAGGTCCTCTCTAGCTATCTGTTAGAGCCACTGTTCTTAGTCTAGAAGGTTTCTGGTCCCATCCCTCTCTCTAGGCCCCATTTAGTCATATTCTACTTCAGTGGTCCCCAACCCTGTCCTGGAAGCCCACCAGCCAGTCGGGTTTTCAGGATATCCACAATGAATATGCATGAGAGAAAATTTGCATTGGCTGGTGGGCCCCCAAAACAGGGTTGGTGACCGCTGCTGGAAATTGTGCAATGCAGATTCAGGTTTACAAGTTACTATATTGCTAGATGCAGAGAAACTGCAAGTTTATATGCTGTATGAGATGGCTACAAACCTGTGCATCAATTTCAGCAACCAGCATTCCACACCATATTTGTTTGTATTTAAGATTCTTATCTGAATACCTCCCAGTACACTTGAGACCACGAAGAATGGAAACCAAGCCACACCTACCTGGCTGTTTTCTTCGTCAAACAGCGAGCACCAGGGGGAGTTCTCACTTTTAATGGCCAGCTCAAAGGAACAGGTGAAAAAAGCCACTTGAATTAATCCTGAAATAAGCCAGAGACCAGAAGTGACAAGTAAATTAACTTCATCCTCTTCCTCACAATTTTTTTTTGTTTCTTTTTCTCAACAAGGATAATTATGTGTTACAATGAGGGTCGATGTTCACAGACCCGCTGAGTGGCTAAGATAATTGGTTAATTTTAGGTGAATTTCCAGCTAGTGTTTGGGCTTAAAATTTGCCTGGCTGGATTTAGGACAGCTGTGCAGCTGGATTTCCTGGGTAAACTTAGCCGGTTAACGCTGAAAATCAGTACTAACTGGCTGAGTTGTAAACCTGCCTCGGGACTCTTCTGAAACCGTCCATTTTCACCTGGCTAAATTTATGCCAGTCCCTTGGGGAGTGGGGCGGAAATGGTGAGGTTTAACTCCTGAGCTTAGCTGAAAGTGGACCCCAAAATTCTTTAATAAGATTTTTGGGTTCTCATCACACATCCAGATCCAATGAATAGGTATAATTTGCCAAACAGCAACAGTAGAAGAAACTAACAAGCTGGGCTGGAAATTAATTACAAAATACCCACATATATTCACCAAAATTTATATCTGGAGATGGATTTTGTCCCAAAGATATTTTGAAAGTGTTTATCCTGATTTAAACAAAATCTTGTGTCTCTAGTAATTATAGCTGGAAGCTTCCTAGGCAAATTCTCATTTTCCTCCTAGGGATGGCAGCCTTTTTTTTTTCTCTCTTATTAAATTTTTAATTACAATAACAAAGTAATCACACCTTGTATAAGACCAACATCATAGGGGTAATACTGACCGGGGGGGGGGAGGAAGCAAGGAAAAAAAAAAAAAGGAGAATAATTTAACCATATTTTATGAAAGAAAATATATAGCTGGCTTGAAGGTTTCCCACCTTTATATTTCAGTTTGATCCACTTCCACTTATATTAATGACAAGGCCTTGCCTTCTAGCTGCCAAGAATTCTCTCAGCTGCACTACATCAAAAAATATATATGCCTTACCCAGTAACTTCACCACGCATTTGCATGGGTACTTTAATAGGAAATTTGCCCCCAAAGAAACTACTTCGGGTTTTACCACAAGAAAAGCCTTCCAGCATAATTTCCTGGCTAGATCAGGAAAGATTCTGACCAGTCCCCCAAGAAATAGTGTACTCATGCATTTAAAGTAGGAACGCATCACAATGTTTAAATCCTGTTCCGATTAGAAAGTCACCAGCAGAGTTATTCTGCCTGTGACTTCTACCTGGGACTCTTCTAGATATTGGGTTAAGTTAGAGAAATTTTCCGGATGTTTTAATCTTGGTGAACTTTGCTTCTGAGACAAATGTAATACCCTCTTAACTACTGGAATCTTATCCAGAGGGATTTTCAAAATTTCCTCCAGATATTTTTTTTTTAAAGTAACCACAGTAGGTTCATCTTTAACTTTAGGAAAATTTAACATCCGTAAGTTGAGGTGACAAATTGAGTTCTCCAAGAATTCCATTCTCCTAACTGAGGCCAATCGCTCTCGTGTGATCACCTCAGTTGTATTTAAATTTTTTGCCTCTTCCTCCAGTGAATGAATAGCCAAACATTGTTCCGAGAGAATACGTTGGTGGTCCTGAGCCACTGTATCCAATTTTAAGGAAACACCTTGTAAACGCCGAGACTGTTCCTGGAAGGTAGCGAAAAGTCCTGCCATTAAATCCCAAAGGGATTCTAGTGTCACAATTGCTGGTTTTATAATCCCCTCAGGGCTCTGACTCACCCTTCCAGCTCCAGGTTCATGATCACCATCGCCTACCGTTACCGGCAGTCCTTCCCCGATACCACCACCACCTCCCTCCTCCGGGGGAGCTCAAACTCTGGTCCGGGGTTGAAGTCCTGGCCCTCTCAGTTTCCACACTGCAGGCTCCGACCGTCTGGAGGTAACTGGCTGGAATCCCTCCTGTACCTCCAGCGTCCACGGTAGGTCTCAAGGGGGGGGGAGTCAAAAGCAATTGCCGGGAATCCAGGGGACTCAAAGTTATTTCTCCTGGTGAGAACAGGGCTCCTCTCTCTGTTCCACCAGCAGGGGTTACTGTCCTCAAAATCATAGCGGGAACCGCAAATTCTGGAATTAGGCGCTGTTGCAAGGGAAGGCTAGGTTCGGGCGGATATACCCTTACCTTCCCTTTCCTCTTATGCGGCATAATTGAGTTTTTCAGGAAATAATTTCCAATAGCAACGTCTCACAGCTGGATCGAGCTTTCCTTCAAGCCGCCATATTGGATCAGCCGCCCCCCACCCCCACCCGGCATGGCAGCCTTTTAGCTTTCATCTTCAAGGATGCATTACAACATTGCTGTTGCCATGAAGGAAGAGCAAGAGGCTGCACAGTACAACACAGGGAAGAGGATGGCCACGTGATCACTGTCCTACCCTGGTTACTGCTCTCTGTTTCATATCTGTAGAGGGATATTACGTGCATAAGGACATGTTTACAAACATGATATGCACAAAAAAGTGGCCACATCTGGAGATGAAAGAATGATTGCTGCCACCAATTCTTATAGCCCCAATTACAGAAGCGGCTCCGTACTAGGGAAATGTATGGCAGAATGCTTGCCTTCAGCGTGACCTTGACTATTCTGGATGTGGGCCCTCCCATACTCCATCAGTGGTTTTGCTGTATTACACAGCATAAGAATGCTTGTGCCAGGAGCTGATGGCCTTTACTGGCCTGACCACAAGCATGATAACACTGGCCAGTGAAAGAGCCTCCAGGCTATTCTTGAAACTGTTCTTCCTAGCCATCTATGGGACGGTAGAGACTGCCTTCCTGTTTCACTCAGGGTACAGAACCATTTGGCCTAAAAACTGGGTCTCACTGCTGGGGTTTACACACATTGTTGATGTATCCACTGCGTACAGGGGGCTGTGATGGATTTAAAAGTTTTTGCTGCCCTGAGATGCTGTTGCTGCTGCAAGCCTCCTCCTTCATAGTGGAAGAGGCTGGCCCCGGAACAAAAGCTCACTGTAATGTCTTGGCAACTCAGCATCTTGTGCTATGCTTTCTGCTCTGCAACGAATGGGCTGATATCACCAGGAGCCTCCCCAGTCCCATGCATGCTACCAGGACTGCAAAAAAAAAACAAAAAAAAAAAAAACTTCTTTCCTTAACAGAACAGGAAAGAGTACCATCTAAGGGGGCGGTGTCCCGGGTCTTCTGCAGCATTTTACAGTGCTCGGAACTTTGCTGCCCCAGGCAAATCCAGACCTGATGTGGAGGGTTTGTTTACTAACTGTGCAAGCCAGAATGTTACATTTAGACCAGGTTATAATATTTGGTAAGTCATGTGTAAATACCATTTCCTTTCATTTGTTTTTAGAGGGATCAGGAAACAACTATCAAAATGGTACTGATCTAGGACACCTATAAGAGTACGTTATCTCATCCATGATATGAGAGCCTGAAGGGTACAAGGGCCAGGAGAGCAGCAACAGAGGCTCTTGTACTACACTTCTCTGTCTGTTTACTAATTCCATGCTGATTTTGTGTGTCTGTCAGGCACACTGGTGAATTACATGTTTGCGTGTGCCACAGTTTGAGCTTTTCAATGCTTCATTGCCTTTGCTCGAGTCTCCTGTCCTTTGTGCCATCCTGTGCGCAGTCATACTTTCTGGTTCCAGTTTTGTTTCTTTTGGGGAAGGTTGGGTGCTGCACACAATGGAAAGGCACCTGTTATTACTGTTTGTAGCCAAGTGAAGAAACACTTGCTTCCACCTCTCGTTTCCCCGTTTCTTTCTTCCTTTGTTTTCCTTCTGTACTATACTGTGTTTTGGGGACCGTTCTGAGACTGCGTAACTGCTTCTCTAAAAGGCTTAATTCCTGCAGTCCAGGTTGTGCATGTATATAGGCCTGGTATGAGGTGCTGTTTTAGATATGAATCGGTTTATGCTGTGGACTGTCTAGTTTGGTTCCTTCTGGGGTCTGCACTGCTTTTTGAAAGAACAATGGAGGAGTGCAGGTACCGATTTGTCTTTTCTCCCTTTTCAGTCCCAATATAACACTGCGAGGTCTGGTCCCTGCAGGGTTTGAACTGGGGATGGCAGGGGTATGACGACAGATGCTCTAACTGATGGGCTAACCTGATAACATAGGAAGAGATCAAAGCCCAGTGAGAATGGCCTGAAAGATAGGCTCCAAATCTATGCCTCAAGGAGCCCCCCTTCATTGAAGAACCCAGGAAAAGAGACTCTTAGGAACACAGATGAGCTCATGAAAACTGTTCAGTTTCTTGCCAAAGAGCTTTGGCCCTGCGTTCTGACTCTGGACTTGACCTTGCCTGCGACCTTACTTATCCATGCCTGGACCATGCCTACTCATCTTTGGACTTCAGGGAACCTTGTTTTGGGACTGGAGCTATTGGCTCCCTGTTGCCAAGATGAAAGCTGACCTGTTGTATCTGTTACCTGGTATAACCTATAGTAAACTGCTGGATCTATACCCACCCTGCTTGTCCATCTGTTCTTTGGGAACCCATGAGTATACACTGCAGAGGAGCCACAGTACCTGAGAAGGGAGGCTGCCGAATCCCCCAGAAATGCTACCAACAATCCCCCCCATTATCCTGGATGGAGCCAACAAAATTTGACTTTTATTCTCTTTTGTATGATAAATTTTAAATTTGCATGACTTACCGATGTGTAAGCGTGATTGATGTATATAAGTGCAGGAGTCTGGATACATGTGTACAGTGTAGGTAGATGTATTATACGGTGTATGAGATTGACTGAATATGAAGTTTAATTCATAGGGGGACACGTTTGGATAGTGAGTTTGTTGAGAAGCCTCTGCAGGTAGTAAGGGTCTGGTAAAGCTGTTTTCAAACTAGTAAATGCCATGATCTCAGTAGTGTCTTGTTATGGATCAGGTCCTGGTTAGATGTAGGGAACTCCACCCTTGGAGTGGTGCAGGACTGCAGGGCAAGGCTAGGGCTAGTATTTTGCCTAATCAGCCCTCTCGCCCACAGATTGAGCCCTTGGTTTCTGGTGTCCAGCAGGTCTCTATAGTGGCAGGCCATCATGGTGAGACTGGAGCAAGGCTTGGACAGGAACCGAGTGTAGGCAAGGACTGGAGCTTGATTAAGACAGGACAGGACAAGGACAACACAGAACATAAAGGCCGAAGGTGGCGTTAGGCAGGAAAAGCCCCAAGGGGCAAAACAATGGAAAGGTCTAGGTAGATCAGAGAACAAAACAAGGCCTAGATAGGCCAGACGTCAAGAGAAGGCCTAGACAGACTGCAAGGCAGGGAAAAGAGCAAGAAGGCCCTTAGGCCAGAAATCAAGAAGCAGGAAGGTCCTTAGGCACCAAGGCAAGGCAAGGCAAAACAAAGATAGGGCTAGAAGGCCACAAGGCAACAGTGGCTAGGGCAGGGATGGCGAACTCCATTCCTTGAGTGCCATCAACAGGCCAGGTTTTCAGGATATCCAGAATGAATATGCATGAGATAGATTTGCATACAATGGAGGCAATGCATGTAAATCTTTTGCATGCATATTCATTGTAAATATCCTGAAAACCTGGCCTGCTTGTGGCACTCAAGGAATGGAGTTCGCTATCCCTGCGATAGGGCAAGAAGCCAAGGGAAACTCGATGTGAAAACGAGGAGTGTTTGGCAATGCTGGATTATGCAGAGCTGAGGTGTATAGATCCAGCAGTTTACTATAGGTTATACCAGGTAACCTATAGCCACCAGGCGTCCTCAGCGAACCATGGTATAGATCCAGCAGTTTACTATAGGTTATACCAGGTAACAGATACAACAGGTCAGCTTTCATCTTGGGTGTGGTGCAGACAAGACTGGAGCCATGGTTCGCTGAGGACGCCTGGTGGCTATTTATTTATTTTTAACTTTTATATACCGATATTCCTGTATAGAATACAAATCACACCGGTTTACAATGAACAAAACCTCACCTGTGAGCGTTACATGGAACAATTAACAATGAAAACTTTGAATAACTGACATTGAACAAAATGGGAGACATTGATTAAAACAAAGCATAAACATTTGCATAAATGAGATGCAAGGACTTAAAGCTAGGAGGCTGCACCATAGGCTGAGCTTGATGAGCCGTGAGGAGCTGACGGGGACAGCACAACACTCCAAGGGGACCTCAGCTAGCAGGGAGGAGTCATAGTCTGGGTATGATGACGCTGTATAGCAGGTGAAATCCTAACATGTCTTTTTAAAAGCATTGAGAAACAGCTCAGAAATGAAACAGTTTCAAATTTCTTTCCTGTCACATTAGGATGGAATAAGAGTAAAAAGAAAGAGGGTTGCACAGCTCAGCTTCTATGATTTTCTATGGCAGAAAAAGAAAACAAAATTCACATTTTCCTCCCATAGAAAATAAGGAGAGCTACATGGCTGTAGAGGAGGCTACCTTCTCGGATTTAGTGAATAAGACCTTGTAGCTGGGTGTGGGAATAATCCTTTATGAGCAGGGGCTGAAGGTGGATCAGAGCTCAATAATGGTGGCTAGACCGTCTGCATATTCTGAATATTTTTTTTTTGAGCCCAGATGAATAACCAACTTTTTGCCTCATCCAAAATACTCTGGATAACGATTAAATATTCTCTTTTATGACAGCAGATATTTGCAAAAAACATGGAATTCTCTTGCTGTCCGCCAAGCAGAAATTAATGGTCTCCTTCTGCTGTTTCTGAATTTGATGTTTTATTATTAATTTCATATCATGCTTTTGGAACTGTTATATGCCTTTACTTCATATGCATCACTTTTCAACTTCATATTTTGTTATATTTTATATTTGGGGTTTTCTTTTGTTCTACGCTTTCTTTTGTAGTAAAGCATATTATAATAAGAAGAAAGATTATTTAAATGCTTATTATGTGATTCATTTTCATACACATAGACCAGTGTTTCACATCCCAGTATCGGAGGCACAGCTGGTTTTCAAGTCACAATGAATAGACAAGGAGATATGCAAACACCTAATCTCTAATGTATGCAAAGCTCTTGCATATTCATTACAGATATCCTAAAACCAGACCAGTTAGGTGTGCCACCAGGATAGCGCTGGAAAGTACTGGAAGAGAATGTAAACTGGTCCAGCCAGTTAGCAGCAAACACATATCAAGAGCTGAAACACCCAATGCATACACAGACGCAGTACTCACAAAACAACAATCCCGGCACGCCTGGACATCACAACTGTCCTAAGCACTGGTTATAGATAAAGCAGGACAGCACAGAAATACCTCCACCATTCAAGGGGACATCCAAAGCATAAAACTCTTGAACCCCTCAAGAACACAACTGTTGATCCTGACCATATTAGGAATGAGCAGCTAGACGCCTGCAACAGGAGCACAGCACAAGGACCCCAGCGGTGCAGGGCGCTGAAGACACAGCACTCACGCCAGCAGAATGAAAAGATCCAGGCAGCCAAGCCAAACAAATTCCACCTGGCCTGTAGTCCACGAGCATCCCATTTAGAAACCTGCCCCCAACCCCACTTCACATGTTGACTGTGCCGTTTCAAGGCTTGCTCTTGTTTCTGGTCATGCACAATAGTGCCTCAAAAAAAAGAAAACTAGGTTCGCCTGGCCACCTCAATCTTTTCGTTTTAGGGCTTTGAGTGTGAGCAGCATCAAGTAGGTTTTGTGCTTTCCTCACCTCATTAGAATAAAAGAATATTTAGGATTTTTTTTTTTTTTAACACAAGACTCAGGATGGTAGTTTATAACAAGCAGTAAACGGTAAAAGCACATAAAAAAAACCCCGTTACTATTTCACTGACAGACTGTACAGAACTTGGGTGCTAAGGTATTCCTTTGTCTTCTTCTCCACTCCAGCCAGGTTTGTTTCAGGAGATGACAGAATATGGCAGTGATGCTTGCTCCTGCTTATTAAGATCATTCCTAGGCATGCAAACTTAGACCTACATTTACTAAGCTGCGATATGGCTGTAATGTGTGAAAAACAGCGTTTATCAATGATATAGTTCTAATGTGTCGATATCGCATGATATTCGCAATATTGCATGGTTTTGTTAAACTGATATCCACCCCTATTAAGACTACGGTAGCTGCTTTACATGCATAAAAATGCCTAATGAAGCAAAGCATATAAAATAATGCAGCTGATAGAATAAAAATCAGCCATGTCATTTTATCGTATTTCAAGGGGACATCGGGATGAAAATGTGCATGCCAATGCCCCCGGGAGGACTCAAAGTGCTCTGCTGCCCAAATATAACGCCCCCTCCCCAACAGGCCAACTCTCCCTGGGATCTGTGCAGACCTCCACTCACCCCCCCCCCCCCCATCTAGGCAATACAGACTGTAAAATTAAAAGAAAAAAAGAAAGAAATATATGGTGAGTTTTAGAAAGGAAGCTGGGTGTCACCACATATCTCATTTCCCAAACTCCCTCACCCCAGCCAAAGACCCCCCACCGATGCCCTCCAGATCCCCCTTCCAAAATAATTAGGCCCTGTTGATCTAGGGTGGCCCCCGGACCCTCCCTACCTAAAGGGAGACTCAGATGCTATAGGGTTGGCCCAGAGTGCCTCCCAGATGCAGGCTGGTCAATACCATATTCCAAATTGTACTGACCAGCTTTTGCCCTTATCGGGGACCACCCTAGACAACCAAGGCCTAATTTTTTTAGGAAACAGATCTGGGAGGCAAGCCGACTGCTTCCTTATCAAGGGCCTTTGGTTGGTGCGGGGTGGGGAGGGGGGGGGGGGGGGAACATCCCTATGCACCATTTTTTCTTTTAAATTTTATGGTCCCACCCTGCCTCAATACTTGGCAGAGGGTGCGAGTGGGGATGGATGGGATCTGCACAGATCCACTGGGGGCCCTTTAAAACAATGGCAGCCCCAGCATGAAGTGGGCCACCCACTGTACGTTTTTTGGGCCCCTTCTGGGAACCTGCTGTGATATTTTCTTGGGGAGAGCAAAATATCAAAAGAATGCCCCTCCTCGATAAAATATCGTGGCTTCATAGATCTCCCTATTAGCTCCATGGACCTAAAAGTGAATAAGATCGCTTTCCAATAACGAGGCCAATATTTATTATGTTTTTAGTGGACCAGTTATCTGGCTAAAGTTAGCTGGATAACTTGTCATATATATTCAGTGGGATAAACGTTCCGTTGAATATACCAGCCCTAAAAGTTATCTGGTTACCTTTAGCTGGATAACAAAAAAAAAAAACCATAACCAGCTATGTTTGAGTATAGCTGGGTAGCTTTTCTTTGATATCCGGCTAAGTTGTACTATCACAAAAGAAAAATTGAAATACATAATTGGGCCAGTGGCCCAAATCCTTCCCTCCCCTCCAAAATAACTTATAAAGGCCCTGTCGAGCCGTGGTCTGCTCACCCTTAAAAACTGTAAAATATAGAAAGACTTCCACTCCAGTGGAGGTAAGTTATTTTGGGCAGAAGAGAACTGGGGTACTGGCCCATTTACGTACTTCAGTTTTTCTTGAATGAAAGCACTAGTTAGCCAGATATCTTTTAAAGATTTCCAGTTAAGTAGCACGTTACTTGGCCACACAAGGCTGGATAACTTTAGACCTGTTCAGAAGCAAGACTAAGGTTACCCGGCTAACCTAGCCATACATACCCGATATTCAGCTAGGTTAGTCAGATAACTCAATCCCTCCCAGGAATGCCCCTTTTTTTATCTGGCTAAATTGTAGCCAGATAACTACATATCCAGTTATAATTTAGACGGATAAGTGATGGAATATGAGTAAGGCAACAGAGAATACCTGTAAAAAAATATACATGCCAGGTGGGTTTTAGGAGTCACATTTGCCATTTAGACAGATAATTAGTGAGTTATCAGTCTACCTCAACATTTCTATCTTCCTTAAATAAACACCACATAAAAAAGAAGCACCTGCATTCAGGTCCCTCACTGGTAAGTGCAGAGCAGATGCAATTTTCTCCAAAACCCTCCTCATCTCGGGACCTTCCTCAAAGGCCTCCACTTGATGCAGTGCTGTATCGTTTTCTTCTATGTGGGTCAGAAACTTGGGACAATGATCGAAGAAGCGCATCAGTTCGTCATTGATCACATACTGTCCACATCCTGCATCTGCAAAACAAAAAGTACAATTATTGTGGCAACCGCGAACAAAAGATGAAGACGTTTCCATTATATTCGACGGATTCCAAACTCCAGAGAAACCTTAACCAGCTATTAAGCCTAGAGACTGCCCTCGGTACAAAGGCAGATGCCTAAAACGGCAAGGGGTTTGGTCCCACGCTGCACCTAGGGGGAACAATCCTTAGTGTAAGTTTGTTGATTTTCACAAATGGTACATAGAGAAGTCTAGGTGTGCTAGTTGGAACAGATCAGTATCTGAAGATTCCCTTCACGATCAGAAAGAATTAAAAGGAAACCAATGTGTTCCCCCCCCTGTGCGTGAGGGAATTAGCAATTCATTTATTTGCAGAAGTATCTGCAAAAAGCACAAGACTCCTACAGGAAATCTAACCTCAGTGTCACGGGGCCGGGCTGCTGAATCTGATCCATGCAGCACTCTGCTCTCAGTGATTTTAAAATGAACTACCTTCTCCTGATGGCATTCAACATAAGATCGCAAAGAAGGGATCCAAGAGGCAGCAGAGCATGGCTGTGTCTCTAATTTTCCTTGTTTGTATTGCCTCATGGGCAAAAGCAAGGGAAAATGCCGGTTTTACCCCTCAGAGCCTGGAACATCCTCTGTTTGTGGCCCTATTGATCAGTTCATGTGGGGAGAACCAGGTTTCGGAGTGCTGTGGCTGCGAGTGCTTTCAAGAGGAGTCATCGGCCTCCGCCCCTCTTAACCTGAATGCCAGATTATCCCCCAAAACACCGGTGACCCACCACCAGACCCATGGGCTGGATGGAGAACCAGTGCATGACCAGCCAGCCCGGGCCCTGGGGATGTCATCAACTCAAACCAGTCTGACTGCGTGGGAGCCACATCAGCCGGAACCAGCATTGAGTGGGGAAGGCATTTTTGTGACTGCTTCCTTGGACCTGTCCTCTTTTGGGTGATAACTATTGGAAGAAGATGGAAGATCGGTGGAAGGGGTGAATGGAGGATTGCTGCAATTCAAGCTTCTTTGCCAGGGCTTCCTGAGGATGGATTTGTGGTAAAGATACTGGAGATTTTCACCTAGAAAGACCTGCAAAGTTTACACTGGAAGCCATTTTGCCTAGCTATTTTGAACTTAGGCAAATGCCTTTCTGAACAAATTCTTCCTTTAACAGGGTCCTAAGGGAGGCAAAAGTAAAAAAAAAAAACTTTTAGTTCTGGGGGAATTCTGTGCTACTGCAGAATTTGTGCCGAATTCTCCCTTTCATCTTGCAGAATCCAGGCCACACCACCCCTCAGAGTACTATCACAGGCAAGATCATGGCAATAATTAATACTTGCTCCAGAAGCCTTTCTGGAAGAGCATGATCCCTGGAAGCACGTGGAAAGTAGCACACAGGGTGGGCAGACCTCTGAAGGCGGTATGAGAGCTGTCACGGGGGAGGAAGAGAGAGAAAGCACTGTACAAGGGAGAACACGACTCATATCTACCACTGTAAAAGGGGCACTGGTGTTAGTAACATTGGTCAGCCTAGGGTGCTACAGACTCTTGCTAAGTGAGAAAACTGTAAATACTGGATTGCACGGAAATGCAGAATGATAAAATATTGTGCTATTTTGACAAAAATGTGCAGAATTTAGAAAAATGTGCGCACAGAACTTTTAATTTTTTGGTGCAGAATTCCCCCATGAGTAAAAATTTGAAGACTAACCAAGCAATTGCAAAATGTATTACCATATTTTCCGGTGTATAAGTCATGGGTTTTTCACAAAATATCGTAGGTGCGTCATACACCGGTGTGACTTATCTACTGCATTTTTTTCTCTCCCTCCCCAATTCGTCCGCCACACTCTGTGCACATCCACACGTATGCCCCACCACCACGTACCTCGTACACATGAGCCACCCGCGCATCATCAGCCACTATCACTGCGTCAGTCAAACAGGAGTTGGAGAGGTGCGTCTCATCCACCAGTGCAACTTATCTATGGATTTTGCCGGCAAAAGGTCCTGTTTAGTCAGGGGGTGTGACCTATACACCGGTGCAACACATACACCGGAAAATACGGTACTGTTCTGGAAATCAAAATTGAGAAGACAGTGCCTTGACTAAAACAAAATGTATGTGAGGAATAAAATGGAGAAGCTGGAAGATATTGTTAGGCAGCATAATCAATGCTTGATCAGTTTTCCCTGTTCGTTTTTGGATTCTCCATTGGATATGTTTAAGACATATCTTACTGAGGTATTCCATATTGTTTCATCCTCTCACTCCCTTTAAGAAGAGGGTAGGAGATATAGAAAGTAAATGGAGTAGCTCAAGTCTCGCAGGATAGCTTGGAACTGACTGCATCATTACAGAGTTCTTTGGAGAACACTGCAATGTTGATTCACTTTTACAGTGGATCCAGACCGTGATTGGCTGCTGTGATAATATTTTACACATCATCTTTTTGCAACATAGAAATGTGTGCATTTGCTGATGGACTGTATCTAAAGCAATCCAAAGAAAAGTCCTTTCTAGTGCTTGTGAGCAAGAATACTGCACTTAGTGCTTCTTATTTTCTTACATTTGCATGCAACTGCTTGATAAAATATCAGGAAACTAATTATGTTTTCTCTGAACCATCTCAGCCTTCATTGTTCTTTAGTGATAAGTTGGGACCTTCATTTTTGTGTTTGTTTTTTTTTTTAATTTTTACCTAGAATTTCAGGGTTTATTATGACAAAAACAAAGAGGAGAAAATCAGTGGAAAAATGTCACATTTTTCTGGGTAAATATTGGAGTTTATTTTGGTGGACAGAAGCCAGGTACATTCTTCCACTCACCAGCATCCCTATCTCTAACTCGATCCCCTGCCCCCACTAGCATCTCTTTCATCCATCCCCTATTACAACAGCAGTCAGCCTTTCTCGTCGTGGCTCCAGGTGTCTCCTTCGGCAGCAGGCTTACTGAGGCTCCCTTGCTGTGCAGCGCTGCACTTCTTTTTTGCAGGGCCAAGGAGCCTGCCGGGAAGTGCTTTTGGTAAGCATGGTCTACTTCAAATGCTGCATTGGTGGTACCAAGCAGCAGGCACTTTGGCTGTTTAAGGAGATGGAGAGGGGGAGGCAGAACTTGAAATGTCGTATCTGCAGAACTAGAGAGCTAGCATTTTCACTGGTAGGGGCAGGACTTAAAATGCTGCAGGTGCTTTGGCCCGCACTGGCTTCCAGTCGTTACTGGAAATATTTCTTTATGGAGAGGGTGGTGGATGCTTGGAATGCCCTTCTGGAGGAGGTGGTGAAGATGAAAATCAAAGAATTCAAAGGGGCATGGGATAAACACTGTGGATCTCTAAAGGTTAGAGGATGGAAATGAAGAAAAGGATGCATAGGGGTAACTTGCTTATGCAATGGTTACTACCCTTAACAGAAAGCATGAGGATTACTACCCTTAACCAATAAGCCTTGATCCTTTTGATGTAACTGCAACATTGCTCTCCACTTTGGCAGCAGATGGGAAAGGGGAATTTGATTCTGACAACAACTAACAAGGTCCTCAACTATTACAATCTAGGGAACGGATAAGCTTAGGGGTAACCTGCACAGAGCAGCCATTACTACCCTTAACAAAAGGCATGGGGATTGCTAACTTTAACTAATAAACCTCGATGCTTTTGACACAACTGCAATTGCTCTCCGCTTTGACGTTGGGTGGGGGGGGGGGGCGAGGAATTGGATTCAGGCGACAATCAAACACGGACGCTGACTTTTACGGTATGGAATACTGATATACAGTAATAAGGGAAATAGCACAGGCTTGCTTCTATGGCCAAGTTCATAAGCAAAGCACATCAAGCAGCACTATCTGAATGTTCAAGGCGGCTCATCACCCAGTAAAAATGTGGTTAGCAGTACATTTTTATGGGTTATCATAAAGCTTGGGAATAACTGCATGGAGTACAATTGCTACCCTTAAGAGAAACATGGGGGTTACCTGCAAGGCAGGCAGATACTACCATAAGAAGCTTGCTGGACAGACTGAATGGGCCATTCGGTCCTTTTCTGCCATTATTACTATGTATATAATATATAATATGTATGTATATATATGTATAAGTTTAGTTCTACTGTTCTATGCACCCCTTGTTTCTATGTAAACCAGCATGATGTGACTTGTTCATGAATGCCGGTATATAAAAAACCTAAATAAATATATATAAAATTAATCCCATTGTTTGATGCTATTTAAATGAACAGATGTGCAGCG
Organism: Rhinatrema bivittatum; assembly: GCF_901001135.1. Classification (NCBI taxonomy): domain Eukaryota; kingdom Metazoa; phylum Chordata; class Amphibia; order Gymnophiona; family Rhinatrematidae; genus Rhinatrema; species Rhinatrema bivittatum. The sequence goes on along the minus strand of NC_042621.1, from coordinate 214,706,622 downwards.
TAAAACCAACAAAAGGCAAAACAGAAACTACTGAGCATATGGGATATGAGCAACAATGAAAATACAATACACAATTTAAAGAAAAATGCCAAAAGCATATAAGCAGCCAGAATATAACTACCACAATAGAGGGTTTTGACTCACTATTTTCCTCCTGCTCCTTTGGGTTTCCAGCTAAACTGGATCTAGGATGAAGATCTGGTGCCAGAAGCCTTCATTTATGATTACCTGGGGATTTCCCCCTTAGTTTACATCCACCTCCTGATTCACTTACTCCACTCTTTATAGTGACAGTCCTTGGCCGGAACCCTGCACTAATATGGGCCCTAAATCTGGCCACCGAGTGCTGCCAGCATGTGATGGTGGAAGCTCTCCCTGAAGGACTGTGAATGCTACTTCTATCATATCCCCAGCTCTGGCCAGACTGGGAAGGAGATCTGAGCTACAAGTCGAACCAGGGCCCCTCCAACTGGCACCGGTGCGGATGCATTTTAAAAGCATAAAAATAATTTATGTTTAAAATGCACTATTCTTTGATTTAGAAAAATTGTTACTGGCCACAGGGTAACAGTCTACATTTACACACATTTTACTACCGTTACTTTGTGCATGGCTGGACTTACTATGCAGATTCATCTTTCTCTATACAGACATAATCCCTGTCTCTCAAGCACTGCAGCCTCACAGCCTGAGCCCTTAGTGCCAGTGATGCAGATCCGTCACTGATGGAATTATTTTTAGGGGATTTGGGTTTGATTCCCAGATCAGGTCTTCTGATCGTCAGACCTGCCTAGGCGGAGGGTCCCCGGTCATCACATGATGGTGATACCTTGTGGGCAGATTTAGGATTGCATAGTTCCTGAAGGAGTCCTAATATGTGGCCTCAGCTGAAATAACTGGGCTAAGTGACTTGAGAGGAGATATAAAAACAGAAGAAAAAAAAATCCAGAGATATTTCCAATATTATTTAATGTTATTATGATTATTATCCCAGCCCTAGTTCTAACTGAGCTGGAAGAGCAAAGGAGCAAGAAGAAACTGCCAGGCCACCCCCAGAAAAAAAATTATGTACATATCATGTTTTTCTTCTTTAATTTACTGACAATAAATGTAGAGACAGTTAACAACCCTGACTACACATTACAGAATATACTAATATATTTGTATATTTTGTAATGAATAGTTATATTTATATATAAATACCTGTAAGATCATCTAATTGAGTCTTTTGATGTCCAAAGTAATTCTGCATCAATCCATCAATAAAAGCAACAGTGCTGTTGACACATCTGTGTTTGGAGCTGGTAATAAATTTTATCTGGCAGTTCTTGAATCTCTCCCACGTAAATAGAGATGGGTACATGGATGCCAGCCTGACTGCCAAGTTCTTCATATCCTCTTCACCCTTTGTTACCAGCTGCCCATCCATCAAATCCGTGTACCACATCTTCCACATCTTCAAATCCGTCACCAGCTCTGTATCCCCGTCTGATTTCTCTTTAATCACACTGTAGATCTGCTTAAGTTTTTTTATCTGCTTGGTAGTGGGGTACCTGGTGCCATGCCTGATCACAGCAATCATTTGTAGGGGGGTGCAGCTGTGAGAGAGGAGTTCCGGGTCCTGGTTAACCCGCAAGGGGTCTTCCAGAAGGTAAGGGTTGACATCTTCGTATCTAGTCTTGGTCCCGAAATAGGCGGTCTGAGATAAGGGACAGAAAGCAGCTGAGGTATGGGTGCAGAAGTCACTTGAATAGCAGAAACGAGTCCCAGAAACCAGCAGAATCAGGGCTGAAGTAGAAACACTCTGGCTCCACCTTAAAAAGATGGAGTTCATGGTGACAGCTTGGTTCCCGCAACAGACCACCGGCTGCTCTGGCTTATATCCTGCCTTCCGCCTAAACCAGGACGGACTCTGTCAATGCCCGGACAGAGCCTTTCCTGTTACCCGCTTTGTTTCCACCTCCGTTCTAGGTAAAAACCAAGAGGGGCTGTGCATTTCACAGCGCAGGAGGAGGGACTTCCTACCACGTGACGCCTGTTCTCTTATAAAACGGATCCCGATTGGTCCCCTACAGAGCGCGACCGACGACGCGCTCCTGGCCGCCTATCTGCGGCTCAGCTGCAAACGAAAGCCGCGGGGTTCTTTATCTGGTTTTGTCAGCCATTTCCTGTTCCATAAGCGGTACCATTCTCTTTCCACCATTTAAGAGAGCAGGCAGACGTGATGCTGTGCAGACGCTTTGTTTATCTGATGTTTGGTTTTCTCAACAGCACTAGTCTGAATTTTTCTCCATATGGTTGAGGTCACTGCTAGGATAACCCACCACGGAAGTACGATATCAGGGAACAGCTGACAGGCAGCACGCTAAAATAGATAGATATACTGGATGCTAAAAAATAATAGAATATATCACAAAAAAGGATGCAATTCACAAAAACTCCTGATTTTTTTTCATATTTTAACAACAGAACGGGGGACGAGATTGCCCAAAACCCAAGGAAGGATAGATAATGTGGTCTCGGGCCCGTCCAGCCAGAGGCAGCGATAGAAACGAGCTACAGCAGAGGAAATCAACACGAAGTCGGCGAGTTGACAAGCGCTTATTTGCCCAGCACGGGCTTCCTGTTACCTAGGAAACCCGTGTGAGGGGCGAGGCGATTGCTGCGCATGCAAACTTTCTCTGGTGGAAGGGCGGCAGCTGAGCCTGGGAGCAGCGAATGTGTGAGAGAGGGTGGACTGGACACTTGAGGACTGCGAAGAGGGGGCCTATTTCTGGGTTAGGCCAGGGGTGGTGGTGGGTGTGTGTCCGTGTGTCCCCGTCCCCGTCCCCATTTTTAAAAGTAAAGGATTCTTCTCTCCGGCGCTCCCTGGAGGGAACACCGGAGACTAATAACAGGGGGGTAGGGCCTATTTCTGGGTTGGTCCGCCCCTTTTAAAGGTGAAGGATTATTCTTTCCGGTGCCCCCTGGTGGGGACACTGGAAACTAATAAAAGCAGGGAAGGAAAGGAGAGGGGGAACCCAGAACTTTGGCTCCCAACTCATTCCCTGCTATGCTATGCTTTCCATCACCAAAACCAGCACCAACCAGGCCTATCCTTGCCCGGCTTCTAGGTCAAACAGTCAGGCACACCCAAAGCATTGTCATGGCCGCTGCTGGTGCCTCCTACCTACCCTCTTAATTTCCCCAGCCGCCATATGTTCCCCTCAACAGAAGGGGACACACATTAGCAAGGGAGATTTCAGAATCTGGGGGACAGAATCTGAGATCAAAGGAGAACCTGAATTTCATTGGGGTGGGGGAATAAGGAGAGAGGGCAGGTATTTCTACTATGCTCTGGTCATGCAACCCCTTGCATTCCCTCTCTAACCTCTCAATCTGGCACACAAACATACACCAGCACCATGTCTCTCTCACACACACAAACACTGCCTCTTCCCCCCCCTTAGCTGATCTATTCTCATCCCCAGCTAGGGTTGCCAACTGTCCGGATTTTCTCCGGACAGTACAGAATTTTAAGGTACTGTCTGAAAGCTAGACAGCTAAAATATCTGGAAATTGTCCCAATTTTAACCCTCAATGGAATGCAGCTATTTTCACATTCACATCTAATAATCTGGAGAAGCTGTGGTTTAACTCCAAGCCAACGGTAGCGCTACAGGTCCTGAAAGTTGCCTACATATGTACGAACACCCCCTTCTCCTTGCTATAATCTCAACCGCTGGCACATACCCACCTGCTCAGGCCCAACTTCAAGAAGAAGCTCAGCAGGGCCACCGGCATCCACCCAACCACTCACCAATTAACAATAAAAAGATCCATGAAGCTGCTGGTGTCTTTTCACCTGCCTGCGGCACAACAAACAAGAGGTATAGCTTGGCACTCAGCAGCTCTCCTGCCTGCGCCAAACAAGAAAAAACCCCCACGGAGCCACTGATGTCTCACCTCCCGCTCTTGGTATAAAGAACAGGGCATCAGACATTCCCCTCCCTCCTGCGGTACAAAAAATAAATGCCATCAAGACCTCCCCACCTGCTGTTTGGCACAACAAGAGGCCTAGGGGGGCCATAGGTATGATGAAGCTGAGTCCCTGTGAGTGTGTGTATGCTTAGAGCTGGGGGAGCCTGTGATTGTGAGAGAGCTTGGGGCAGAAGAGCTAGTGAGTGAGAGAGCTGAGGGTGGGGGAAGAGCCTGTGAGTGTGAGCTGGGGGGGGAGAACCAGTGAGTGTGAGAGAACTTGTGAGTGTGAGCTTGGTGGGAGGGGAAAGAGCCTGTGAGTTGGAGAGAGCTTGGAGGGGAGAAAGCCTGTATGTGTGAGAGCCTGGGGGGAGGGGAGGTGGGAGCCTGTGTGTTTGAGCCTGGGGGAAAGGGGAGAGAGTGTGAGTTGGGGGGGGGGGGAAGAACCAGTGAGTGTGAGAGAGCTTGTGGGGAGTGGGATGTATCTGAGTGTGAGAGAGTTTGGGGGGGAAGGGAAAGGGAAAGAGCCTGGAATGAGAGGAGAGAGCCTGTGTGTTTAAGCCTGGAGAGAATTTGTGAGTGTGAGAGCTTGCAGGGGGGAAGAGCTTGTGAGTTTGAGAGAGCTTGGGGGGGGGGAGAAAAGCCAGCGTGAGAGAGCTTGGGGGGGGGGGGGGGGCAGAAGAACCAGTGAGTGGGAGAGAACAGGAGGGGAGAGCCTGTGTGTGTAAGGGAGAGAGAAGCAGTGAGTATGAAAGAACCTGTGTGTTTGAGGGCCAGAGTTTGCGTGCGTGAGAGAGTGAGCATATAAGAGAGGGCTTGTGAGTGTGTGAGAGCCTGTATGTTTGAGTGTATGTGTGTCAGAAAAGGAGTGCATGAGAGTGTATTGGTGAACGAGAGAATGGATGTGTTCGGGAGTGTGTGAATATGTATGAGAGAGAGGTTAAAATGTACATCCTCCCTCACCCTCACTAATCCATGAAATCTCAGAGTGGATGGAAATCAAAAGTTCTCAGGTATGGAGAGTAGGGGATATTTTTTTACCCCTATTTGTTTGAATTTATTGGACTTTTATATATCTGCTCTTTGGAAATATTGCTGTTTGGTAATAGTTTTTAAAATTTTGAATATGAGTTATTAATTGGATGTTATTCGGTTCATTGGTTCTTTTGAAACATTTATGAACCGTATTGAAATACTATTTTACTATCAAGATATTTTATATTTCTTGGTTTTATTGTTTTGTAAGGAATGATTATGTTTCTGTTCTCCCATTCTTCCACTATATACAGGGACCTTCATTTTTTGTTTTTATTTTTCCCAGGAATTTATTAGGGTTTATTTTCTCAAGAATAAAAACAGGAGAAAATTAATGGAAAAAAATTACTCATCATTTTTCTGGGTGCATATCTGAGCATAATTTGGTGGACAGAAGTGAGGACAGGGAACAAGTGCTGAAGGGGGGGGGGGGGAGAAGGGGAGGATGGCAAAGAGATGGGTGCTGAAGAGGAAGATGAGAGAGCAAGAAGGAGTGGGAATCGGGAGAGAGCGGGGATGCTTAGAGAGGGGAATGTGGATAGAGGTGGGATGCTGAAGTGAAAGAGGAGGGGTCTGAAGGAGAGAAAAAGGGAAGGTCTGGTAGCTAGGAAGAGAGGTCTGTTCCCAAGAAAAGCAATGAAGGCTCTGTGGCCCCAACATAATTTTTGGTACTATGTTGGGCCTACCGAGCTTTTGTTGTTTTTCTTGTGGAGCGTAGGGATATGGATACAGATAGGAGTGGTGGCAGGACAGAGAAGAAAGCAAGAGGAGGGGGTGGGAGCAGGGAGAAGGAAGATGCAGAAGGGAGAGGAGAGATGGAGAAGGGAGCCCCCCCCCAACAAAAATGATGACCAGGCCTCTTTTTCTCAGCCCCTTTCTCTTTCTCATGCCACCAGCCCCCCTCCAGGATCCCACCTCTCTCCCGCCCCCTCTTCTCCTTCAGCCCCTCCTCTCTCCCCTAATCACATACCTACTCGCTTTCGTCCTCTGCTCCATCCATCTACTCCCTAACCTTGTTCTCTCCCTTCCCCCTAATACCCTCATTCACTCTCATTCACACCCCCACAATCCTCTTCCTTCATTCTGACCCCCCCCCCCCACACACACACACACACACACTCCTTCAACGCCACCCCCACAATCCCTTCACTCCCTCCCTCTCACACAAAATCTATATCTCATCATCCATGTCCTTCTCTGGTAAAGTACAGCAGGAGTGCAAATGAGCAGCCAAACACTATCTTCATCAGACTCCATCCTCATCCCCTCACCTACATCTTTTTCTCCTATTCCTACCCCACTTCCATTGGCACTGCCATGATATCATCATCCACCAGAGTCAGTCACTTACCCACTCAGCCGCCTTCTAAAAAATTGTAGCCTTGCAAGGACTCGGGTCTCTTTCTGCTCCACAGCTGTCATCAGGTACTAACAACCACAGAGCAAGAAGAGGGACCGAGGCACTTCCATACCAGCACTGAGTGAGGGACCAGGATCGCGTCAGAGCTGAAGAAGAGGCTGCCACGGAAGGGAGGGGGATAGCGCTTGGCCAAAAGCTTCACTTTTGCTGTTCCTATTGCCATGGCCCCTGCAGTCCCCTCTCCCCTGCCAATTAGGGTGAAAATCGGTTTACATCGATTTTTCACCTTTGTAAAAATATGGGAATTTATAGGTAAAAATCGGTTTAAACCAAAAATGAAAGCCCCTAACTATATACAGTCTGGCTATGGTCACTTTTTTCCATATTTGGTGAGGTCTTCCTGTATGACAAGGTGAGGTATTCTGCTAGCATGTAGTTTCTGGCTTTTCTGTTTTCCTAATAGGAAATATATTGCTGTTTTAGGTCCTGGGGTAATATTTGCAGTGTTGTCTTTTCTTAGATAAGGTTTTTTCTGTTTGCATGCTGGCAATTAATGCTGTTTTGGTTTGGGAGGTTTTGTACTATATTGTAATTGTAATTCACTTTATTCATGGCTTTCTGGTGTCCAACCCACACCCAACACGCATGACAATAGACTTAATGCCATGTGGCTTCCAAGTGCCTTTTTTGCAAGATTTTCTGTTAAGCACCTCAGAAGACTGTACTTTGAATGTCCTTTTCCATGTAAAAATCTGTTATAAATGCATAATTTTTACCTGTGGTTGGGGGGGGGGGGGGGGGGGGTGGTCACACAAGGCTGCAAGCTTGATCTAGGGCATTGGTTCTCAACAGGTGGGTCAGGACACACTGATGTGCTGCGAGGACCTAGGTGATGTCACAGGGCCAACAAGAGGCTGTTGTCCTCTCATCAGCCTGCATGGGAATCATTTATTACCCACCCTTCCTATGTTCAGAGCGGGGTACGATGATGGTACAGTTAGTTAGCTGACTTCTCCTTTATCAGGCTTGACAGAAGACAGCTCTTGCTTCCCTTCTCTTTCTGGCCCAGTGGGAGGTTTTTCCTCCTTTATCCAGATCAGAACAAGACTTTACCAATTCATGCTCTTCCTTTTTTTTAAATTTATTCTTTATTAATATCACAAGTAACAAAATGAAATATCCCTAAGTCACAATGCCAATGAAAGCAATCAACAGCAAAAAGATAATACAAGAAAGGATATTAAGCTGTAAGCATTTTTATAATATATATCCTCTCCTCTCCTCTTTTTTGATTCCATAGAGAATAAAGTACATCCAAAGAAGGTAAGCTAGATCAAGCTAACTATCAAATGAACGATCTATTTAGCATCAAGAAGTATCATGAGAGGCATCCTAACAAAAGTCAAATATAAAAGTTTGCATTTACTTTAGCTGCTGATACCAATGAAGAAAAGGCTCCCATATCTGCACATGGAAAGCCACCTTGTCATTCCTAGTTGCTGATAAGTAGCTCATATAATGAGTAGTCTATATCCTTTGAAGCAATAGCATCGGTGATGGGTTAGCCTCCTTCTTCCAATGAGCTGCCACTTCCTTACGGGCTGCACGCAATATATGATTCACTAAGATCCTCTTCTCAAGAGCCCAATCACTTGGGTAATTGTGAAAGAAGATATATCCCAGAGTCAAAGAGAAGGGTCACCGAAAATATTCCTTTAATTACTGACTCAATCCACTTCCAAAATGGGCTCAACTTTGAACAAGTATACCAGATATGATAAAATGAACCTACCATCCCACATAATCTCCAACATTGTTCAAAATGATTGGAATAAATCTTGTGAAGCTTAAGGGGAGTAATATACTATGGAAACAAAATGTTATAATTAGTCTTTACTATATTAGTGTTAGGTTTGCTGCTTGGAGTTAGCAATCTGTTAAGAGTTAGACTGTGGAGTTAGCAAACTGTTAGGGTTGCTCCTCCCTAGGGGAGGAGTTAGCAGTCTGTTGGGAATTTCCGTGAGGAGTTAGCAATCCTGTTGAGCTTTGCTCCCCCAGAGGAGAGGAGCTAGCAATCTGTTAGTGATTCTGCTAGGGTTAGCAGTCTGTTGGCAAACTGTTATAGAGTTGCTCCCCAGAGGGGAGAGGTCAGCAACCATATAAGATCTGTTCTTCCAGAGGGGAGGAGTTAGTATCTGTTATGGATCTCCGCACAGAGTGGCAACCTGATATACGAGAGTTCCCCTGAAGGGAGGTGTTGGCCATCTGTATGGATCCTGCTAAGAAGTAGCAAATGGTTATGATACAGTTCCTGAGGAAGGAGATGTTAGCAACAGTTGAGGGTTAGACTGCAAGGTAGCAGTTTGTTGTACTCAGCTCTTGAAGTGTGAGAGATGAGCACGCTAATGTAGAATGGTGAATCCTTGGGCCGATGGCAGATGACAGCTCCCCCAGGAGGATATCATGAGAGGGACCACCGACTAGGCTGGAGTATGGAGACATACACAGATAGTTCTTTATTAGACAGGTAGTAGAACCACCAGAGGTGGCAGCAGTGAGCTGATGTGCCCGGCAGGGCTGAAGTCCTTCAGATCCTGGAACTTCTATCTCCGGGTTTGCTGAGCTGTAGAGAGAGACTCATAGATAGGGAGTAGACAGGGTATGCTGGATACATAACCAGAAGTAGATGATACACTCACATAGATTAATAAGAAGGCTCAGTAGCTGGAGAGATTTAGGGCCTCGAGGAGTGAGTACCTGGTTCCAGGGACAGCTCTGAGAGAGCGATGGTAATTCACAGTTATCTATCTCTGTAATGGTTTCTAGACAATAGAGAATAGTTAGTATAATCAGGAACAGGAGCCTCTAGGTGAGTACTGGTTCCTATATGAAAACTGAAATAAGAACTCACAATATCTGTATATGAAATAGCTTCTGAAATAGAAGAGAGTCTTCAGAGGGTTTTAGGAACTTGGGCCCTCAAGGAGCGAGTACCGGTTCCTATCTGCAATCTGTAATAATAACTCACGATCTCCGTACCTGCGATAGCGTCTTAGACAGAAGAGAATCTTCAGAGTTCTAGGAACATGGGCCCTCGAGGAGCGAGTACCGGTTCCTATCTGCAACTGCAATAGAAACTCACAATGTTCACGTCAGCGATCGCTTCCAGGCAATAGGGAGTCTTCTGAGCGTTCAGAGACATAGGCCCTCGAGGAGCGAGTACCGGATCCCGTCTTAGCAATCTGTAAACAAGATGAGAGAGCGGGGGCCCTGAGGAGCGGGTACCCCTGGTAAGTTCGAAGAGTCAGAGCAGCGGAGAATGAAGCGGGTCGAGATGATCCCCACAATCAATCCCTTGCTAACTCGATTCGTAAGCGTAAGCAAAGACCTTTTATGTTGGAAGCGGATGACATCACTATGGGGGGATGCCCCCGAGGTTCGCGCCCTTGCTGATACAAACTTCAGAGCGCGCGCGTGCCCTACGTCATCATGAACATGGCGGATCCGCAGCATCAGGCCAGCCCGGGGACTCCAGGAAGAAACGGCGAGGAGAAGCCATGGCAGCAACTGTCCATCAGACCCGAAGGGAGTCGCCTCAGAGGTAGAGAGGGTGGAGTGAGGGCAAGAGCAGGCACGAACGCAACAATTAGCAGAAATTGAGCTCTTAGCTATTGCGGTATAGCATGACTCCCGTTGTTTATCGGACCAGGATCTCCCCCAATCAGATTCCTAGCCCAACACATGTAATCTGAACTTTTGTAAACCGTTATGAAGGCTTTACCGAATGACGGTATATAACACTCAGCAAATAAATAAATAATAAATAAATGTTTAAATGGAAGAACTTGCTTAGGAAACAACAAGGCATATATTCTGGAAATCAGACCCTTATTGGAGGTTTGCTGAAAACACAAATCTTCAAAATCAGAGAAGGCACAAGCAACCTGGCATTTAATGGAATCACTAGAGAGGCAATGCGGTAATTGTAGAAATCTATAATGTTCAGACTCAGGGAGACCAAACTGCAATTTTATATCATCAAGATCTAACAGTTTCAGATCATCAAACAATTGTGTGCAACACCAAACTCCCTTCTAATTCCACCGGTAAAAATCACCCATAGAACTAGTTATACAGTGTACCCCCTTGTAAAGGCACAGAGGCAACATCGGAGAGAAAAACTCATGGCCTGTCAATTTCCTCCAGTTTCGCCAGATCTTCAGTGTCAACACTAATGTGATGGGGTCACTATGCTAGACTAAGATAGGAAGAAGAAAGCTAGGAACCAAAGATTCAAGGGAAAGGGGGGGAAGGAAAATACAGCAACACCAGACTAGAGACGTCCCTTGATTCCTTCCCCTGGATGTTACAAGGACAGAGGAACCACAGGTGTGGGGGATTAAGGGTGGGACCTCCCCAGAGCCAATCAGTGGGCAGAGGAGGAGGAGTTTCCACAGGATAAAAAGTACTCCCTAGTAGAGCAGTCTCAGTCTCCTGCCGGGGACTGAGGAGGAAGGAACGGGCTACTCTGGGAAACTTGGACACTGGATCCCTGATGATGTGAAGGACTGCATCCACTATCACAAGGAAGGTGAGCGTGGGGACTTCTGTTGGTTTGGACTTATGATAAAGACACTTTGCCTGGAGAACTGCTGGTGGGTGGCTGTATCTCTGGGGAAGGGTTGATAGGGATGTGAATCGTGTCCTCGATCGTCTTAACGATCGATTTCGGCTGGGAGGGGGAGGGAATCGTATTGTTGCCGTTTGGGGGGGTAAAATATCGTGAAAAATCTAAAAATCGCAAAACCGGCACATTAAAACCCCCTAAAACCCACCCCCGACCCTTTAAATTAAATCCCCCACCCTCCCGAACCCCCCCCAAATGACTTAAATAACCTGCGGGTCCAGCGGCGGTCCGGAACGGCAGCGGTCCGGAACGGGCTCCTGCTCCTGAATCTTGTTGTCTTCAGCCGGCGCCATTTTGGAAAATGGCGCCGAAAAATGGCGGCGGCCATAGACGAACACGATTGGACGGCAGGAGGTCCTTCCGGACCCCCGCTGGACTTTTGGCAAGTCTCGTGGGGGTCAGGAGGCCCCCCACAAGCTGGCCAAAAGTTCCTGGAGGTCCAGCGGGGGTCAGGGAGCGATTTCCCGCCGCGAATCGTTTTCGTACGGAAAATGGCGCCGGCAGGAGATCGACTGCAGGAGGGTATTTAATTTAAAGGGTCGGGGGTGGGTTTTAGGGGGTTTTAGTGTGCCGGCTCACGATTCTAACGATTTATAACGATAAATCGTTAGAATCTCTATTGTATTGTGTTCCATAACGGTTTAAGACGATATTAAAATTATCGGACGATAATTTTAATCGTCCTAAAACGATTCACATCCCTAAGGGTTGAGGTCCCAGAGGTATGGAGGGAGGTGGCAGTTAGGCCCAGTGGGGCCAGACTCTTGAACTATGGACTTTGAGAGGGACTTCTGAAGCCAGTGGTTGTAAAGTGAGTTGCTGGCTCAGTGGGGAAGGCATCTGCCTTCCATCCAGGTGGTGAGGGTTCAAATCCCACCTGGGGACTTTTAAGGTGAATACGTTTAAACTACTATTTGAGTTTCCAAGGGACAAGGGAAGCTCGGTCAAGGTTTGGACCCGGGAACGGACGCAAGCAGACGGTGTACGGACCAGTGTGAGCGTCACAACTAAAAAAGGATTTATCCTATCATGGTGCTTCCCCACCTCTGGCAGACCCCAAATCCTGGAATATTATGATCCATGGATAAGATTAGCCTGCTCAATATATACCCACTGCTTAAGGGCAGACCTAGAGGACCAAATATAAACAGCTCTCAATTGAGCAGCTAACTAATATTTCTCAAAATCAGGTACAGCCAACCCACCTTTGTCCTTATTCAAGAAAAGCACCCTTTTTGCCACCCTGGGGGCACTCTTCTTCCAAATATAATGAAAATCTTTTTTGTAAAGTGTTTTCAAGAAAGTGAGTGGAACATCAATAAGCAGTATCTGAAAAAGATAAAGCCATCTAGGTAAAATCGTCATCTTAACAGTGGCGATTCGGCCTAACCATAAGAAGTTGTAAGGGGACCATATATCCAAATCTTTAACTGTTTTCTTTAGTAAAGGTATATAATTCCTATCAAACAACTGTCTCCAATCCGCTCCCACCTGAATTCCCAAATAACGAATAATTTTTTCAAGCATTTGAAAGGGAAATTCTTCTTTATTAAGCCTAATTGTGTTTCGTCTAGGGAACTATTTAACAATTACGACTTGCTCATGTTCAAGTTTAAATTCAGAAACTTTACTAAATTTATCCGGTTCTTTAACTAAAACAGGCAAGGACAATAGAGGATTAGCTATAGTAAATAAAATATCATCCGCAAATAGGGATATTTTAAATTTGGGCATGATCAATAGGAATCCCTCTAATGACCCCATTTTGCCTAATATTCCCTGCTAAAGACTTCATAACCAACGCAAATAATAAGGGTAAGAATGGGTACTCTTGTACCCATGCCCAATTCAAAAATATCCGAATAAGAACCATTTACCTTAATACATTCCCGTGGGGTGGTATAAATAACCTTCAACCACATCAAAAAGTTAGAACCCATCCCTATCTTCTGTAAGACCTTAAACATAAATGCCCAATGAACAGTCAAAGGCTTTCTCAGCATCAGTAGCTAATAAAACTGATGGTACCTTCTCTTCCCTATCATTCCAAATTAAATTTACAATTTTACAGATGTTATCTGCAGCCTGCCTGCCGGAATGAAGCCAGATTGGTCCACATGTACCAAATCCGGTAACATTCTATTCAATCTAGCTGCTAAAAGTTTTGCCAATATCTTCAAATCTAAATTCAATAATGAAAATGGTCTATAGGAACCACATAAAGAATTGTCCTTGCCCAGTTTAGGAGGGTTCCCGCCAAACCCATAGAAGTAGGCAAAACTGGATTTTGCAAAAGTGTGTTGAAAAGACGCTGAAATGGAGGGAAAAGCAAGTCCCTAAATTTCTTATAGAAAAGCCCCATGCACCCATGTATTCCAGGGCTTTATTAATCTTAAGAGATGATATGGCAACATAATTCCCCTCCCGAGAAACATCTTCTGATAACATGAGCAGGTGAACACCCTATAATTAATCATCAGTATCCTCATCCATAATAGAACTTTCCCCTGTATATAACTCCTTTCAGAACTGGGCACATCTATCCCCTATTTGGTCATTGTCATAGACAATGTCCCCCGCCCCATCTCTTTATTTTCAGGATCTGACTTTGTGATATTTGCCCTTTTTAACTGCTATGCTAGCAATTTACCAGGTTTATTACCTTCCTCAAAGTATTCATGATGGGACACATCCACTCTAAACTGAATTTCTGCACACAAGAGGGCATTCAACTTGCCTCTTTTTTCTCATCCAGCTCCTTAAGACTTTTTACCTCTAAGCAATTTATGTTTCTGCTCCAATTGTTTAATTGACAGTAATAAATCTGATTTCTCTCTTTGTGTTTGTTTTGTGTTTGGTTTTTTTTTACAGAAACAGCCTTAGAGATCAACTTACCTTGTAGGACAGCCTTAAAGCAATCCCAGAGAGTCTGAATCGACACATCGCCTGAGTCATTAAGCTGAAAATACTCTTTAATCTCTTCCCTTATTTCTTCACATAGCTGTTTATCATTCAATAAAGAGTTATTTAACCTCCAGTATTTTTGAACTTTTTCTTTCTGCAAAAACCAAAATGCTCCAAAGATTGGTGCATGGTCCGACCATGTGATCAGGCCTATACCTGATGAACTACACCCCTGACCCTGAATTTACTGCCTAACATCAAGTATATCCTAGAATAAGAGCTCTATACCCTAGAATAAAAGGTATAATCTTTCACCGAGGGATTCATCAACCTCCAGCTATCTTGCAACCCCCATGATTCTTTAAGAAACTTTAATTTAGTTCTGTGTGATTTTAACCCATCCATATGTTGTGGATAGTTATCCTTATTAAGATTTAAGGAGAGATTAAAATCCCCTCCTACTGAAACATGTTCCTGAACCATAATCACTCAAATTTTTCCCAATTCACACAACAAACTCCCCCTGATCTATATTGGGAGCATAGATGTTTATTAAAGTTACTATCACCATATTTCTCGACTTTTAAAGCACTATAACTTCCCTCCCTATCTTTCTGACATTCCAATACCTCTGTTCATAAATCCTTAGAAAACATAATACCCACACCTCCCCTTTTCCGATTGCAGTATTGGAGGCAAGAAATATTTACTCTTAAGCAAATGCTCATCTTTTACTCCTGGGGGAATTCTGTGCAAAAAATTTTTAAATTCTGCACACTAAAACTGAAAATTCTGCAAACTTTATATTGGTCAAAATAACACAATTTACATGACAGTCTTTAAGTTCTCACACACACAGTGTAAACACTATAAGAGAGGGAAATAGTATCACAACTATTCACTCAAACGTTATATTAAACTAGACTAGAGACAATATCATAGGCAAAGTGCTCACACTCAGTTCTCGATCTGCTGTCTCTCGCCCTCAATGGGCTGCAGGCAGTAATCAGCCTGTGAGCTCAACGGTATTTAATCATTTATTGTCTCCTGTCTACCCACCCCTCACTCCAAAGAACATATTTTATTTAATCAAATAATCTGTAAACCATGAAAATACAAAACTAAACAACTCATGTATTTATCCAAATCTATAAAATTTGCTACCGGTTGGGTAAGTAACCCACTACTAATCAACAAATATTAAGCCACATCAGTGGTCATGTAAATATCAAAAGTGTACTTCCATTATCCACCCCGACATGGTCCATGTTTCGACTCACAAAGAGTCTTTTTCAAGGGGAATGAAGATGATAGATCACTATATCACCGGTATATTGTTTTCATTCAGTTCCTGTGGAAACATTATGAAAAAATATGCGATTAAATTAAAACCAAAATCCTCAACCCACACACACACACACTAACACTATACTCCCAACTACTGTTCAACTGAACAAACTACGTTTGGACTTAGAGGCTAACAAAGCGATGCAAACATTATCTTTAGAAAGGCTCAAACATTCAGTCTGAAACATATCATTCAATGTGAAAGATGTAAAAAATACAAAGAACTCACCGGAACGCCAGAATCATTAAATTCAACTACTCAACATGGCGATAAACGCCTTTGTAAAACTGAACTGACTCGCCTGATTTAAATAGACCGCTGAGAAATGCAAAACCGGAAAACACAGATACCCGGTTTCCGGTAGCATGTTTATATGCCCAAAACTACTAATCCCAGTATGCCCTGCTGCTACAAAACAATCACACCCTATAATTTTCAGAAAACGGACCAATCAATTTCTTTATTAAGTCCTTTCGGAATCACTGAATCAAAAAAGTATATCCATTTTTGTTCCCTTTGAGTAAGATACAGATCAAAATTGCCCCCCCGATTACTCGGAATGGGCTGTTCAATCACAGCAAATTTTAATTCTGCAAAAGTATGGTTCTTGTCAATGCAGTGCTGGACGCATGGTGCCTCCAGTCTGCCTCTAGTGATAGCACTCCGATGTTCAATCATACGTGTCTTAAGACATCTTTTGGTTTTCCCAATGTATAAAAGTGGACACGGGCACCACAAGGCATAGACCACTCCTCTGGATTCACAGGTAGTAGCCGCAGCTAATTTGAAATTACCTTTGGCAAAAAATGGCAAGATGTTACCATCGTGTGATTGATCACAAACCGAACACTTCATACAAGGATGATGCCCGGCATAAAAATTTGTGGCCATCAAGTTGTTCTTCGTCTCATCGGAAAAATCTGAATGTACTATCAGGTCCCTGATAGTCTTTAAGTTCTTACATTTTAAATTAATACAGAAAAAAGTTATTACTTAAAGTTGCAGAATTTTAAATATTCTGAGCAGAATTTCCCTAGAAATTCACTGTAAGAGTGTCCCTTCCACTCGCTCTCCCTACTCCCCTGGCCATTTTGCCTTCTCAGGCCCCAACTCCTCCACCTGCTTGTATCTCTCCCCTTCACCTCTAGGCTCAACCCTTTCCACTCTATTGCCAGTCCCAGACTTTGACCCTGTTCTCAGTACTGCCCCTCAAACAGGCTCCCTCTGTCCCTCCCTCTCTCTAATACACATACACACACCCTCATACAGGCTCCCTCACATACAATCTCTTCACACAGGCTAGCACCCTCACATACACACAATCCCTTTTTCGTACACACGAGCTCCCAATCTCTCACACACATACACACTCCTTCACTATCTCCTCATATAGGCTCCCTCTCTCTGAAACCCACACTCAAGCATCCCCCAGCCCCCTCTCTTACCTCCCATGCTCTCTCTCACCCTCCTGCTTTCTATCACCCACCCCTCCTCTCATATAGGCCCCCCTCTCTGAAACCCACAAGCATCCCCCCACTCCCCCTCTTATCAACCAAGCTTTCTCTCACCCTTCCTCACACCCCCTCTTCTCTCTCACACACACATATTCTCTCTCACTGGCATCCCCTTCCCTTCATATAGGCTCCCTCTCTCTGAAATCCATACTCAAGCATCCCTCCACCCACCCTCTCTTACCTCCTATGCTCTCTCTCACACCCTCCTCTCTCACCCTCCCCACCCCTTACCAACCATGTTCTCTGTCACCCTCCCCCCTCTCACACACACATTCTCTTTCACCGGTATGCTGCGGGACGCACTCCATTCGCGGCAAAGATGAAGGCCCGCCGTTCGTGGCATGCCAGGGTCTCCTCTGCTATTTTCTGCCGTGCTGCGATGCCCCCACTCTCGCGATGGCCGCTGTCCGTGCGCTTCTGGTTTTGAATCCTCTTCCGGCGAGGGAGGAAATCGGCAAGGTGAGGGAGGAAATCTGCGGGAAGGGGGAATTCTGCGCAAATTCTGCATTCCACAGTAGCGCAGAATTCCCCCAGGAGTAATCTTTCCATACAAGGTGTATCTCTTGAATAAAAAAATTGAAGCATGCCTAGCTCGTGCCTCCTCAAATAAGAATTGTCTCTTCTGGGGAATATTGAGACCTTTCACATTTAAAGACACAACTCTAACATCAACCATTATTTATCAGAAAGAACCAGAGCAGCAAATTAGCCCAGCTTACCTTTGTATAAGAAGCATTCTTTAAACTCTCAGAACCCAACCATCCTTCCTCCCTCCTCCTCCTCACATCCCAACCACGACCCCATCTCCTGAAACATAGAGTTGTGTGATTCCAAACCCATCACACTTCCCAAGAAGAATGACGCCCCCTGAAATGGCCTGATTTATCTGAAACATGAACTAAAATAGTGACTTTGCAAATTAACCATTATGACATAGAAACAGAAAAGGAAAAGAAATCACTGAACAAGATCCCAGGAAATAAAAATAAGGCAAATCTGGAAACAGGCATTAAGTCCTCCAGCGGTTATGCCCACCATCCAGTAGCTGATATATGACAACCACAAAACCTTGTGGTGTATAATTCCAAGGTCAAGTTCCCAAATTCTCTGCTGGTAAATATCTATCTGAATTTCTCCGCAGCCTCTTTCCTCCTTTACCAGTTCTTTACCACCTGGTCGGTCCTGTCTTGGACCGGTTCTCTCGTCAGCCTTAAAAACTTTGATTTCAATACCCTTCTTCCACAAGATACTCTCTGCTTCTTCTTGGTGAGCGAGCCTTCAAGGCTGGTATGGTAAAAGAAATTCCAAAAGGGTAGAGCCATTTATATCGGATACTACCAGCTCTCAGAGAATCGGTGATTTGCTTCATATTTCTGCGTTGTTGTAAGGTGACAGCAGAGACATCATTAATGATTTGAAGCTTCATCCCTTTCCAAGAAATAGTGCCCCATACCTCTTGCTTTTTGCATAATCTTATCCTTATCTGGAAAGTCAAGCAGGCACGCTATAGTATCTGCATGAGATTCAGCAGAAATGGAAGGCAGTAAATCTTCAGCCATCCTGCTGCTATATCTATAGGGCAATAGCACCAATAGATATGTGCAAAGCGGCTACCTGGGCATCAGTGCATACGTTCACAAGGCATTATAGATTGCATCTCCATGAGCGAGGGGAGACAAGCTTTGCCTTGGGGGTCCTTGAAGCAGCTCTGGGTATCTCCCACCCAAAATAGGAGGGCTTTGGCACATCCCATGAGAGCGCTGGTCTGGCAGGATGATCAGAAAGGTTTTTACCTGCTAATTGCCTTTCCTGGAGTCCTGACAGAGCAGTCTAAATACCCCCCCCCCCCCCGTGAGAAAAAGAAAAGAAAGGGGGGCAAAGGCTAAAAAGAGTTTATATTACAGGCAGGTGCGCTTGCAGGACAGGGACACAGTAAAGGGGAGCTCCTTGAGGAGCGAATGGAGGGTACTCTCCTTTTTACTTTATTATTTATTTGGAGGCTGGCAGATCAACCTTTTAATTAGTTGATTTGTTTTTTCAGAGTGAGGAGTTCACCCAAGTATCTGAAAGTTACAAGCATCACCTTTAGATGGGGAAAGGAGTGCAGGCCAGGGAACCAGAAGGAAGCCAAGGAGAGGCTACAAGATGGAATAGTCTTGGACTATGTAGGAAGATTGGTGAATTGCGTAAAAAATAGAGAAGGAAAAGAAAGAAGGAAAAAGATGAACACAGGGGAGCAATGAAGAAACAAGCTTTGGCTAAAAACTACTGACAGTCTCCCTTCTGGGCCAGCCTATATAGAGCTGACATCACAGAAGGAAGTAAAACACTCTGTCCCCATCTGCTGGTTGGAGAGAGAATCCCATGAGGACACTGGTCTGTTAGGACTCCAGTAAAGGTAATTAGCAGGTAAATTCCTAATTGAACATTAGATCTCACTATCAAGTCTGAACTTGGCCGGTCGGTCGCTTCAGCCTTACATCATGTTGTTGGCCCGGGCTGCTGCCCACTCCACTCTTTTTCTGCTATTTGTTGATGCTACTACTGCCCCCTTCCCCTGACTGACAACAGCCTTTTTTTTTTTTATTCTGCTAGCTGGTATTGCTATAGCTGAGCCAAACAATTCAGGTCAGTAGTAGTTGTGAAAAGAAAGGAAACCACCTTAATCTTCTCCCTTCATAAACTGGAATTATTTGCTATTAAACATGTAACCCCCATCCCGGGAGACAGGCTGCACTCCGATGGCGCCAAAACCTTATTTATTGTCTCTTCGGGACTGAAACACTGGCTAACTGTTTCTGCAGACTCTCCCCAGGGTGTGGATTCTTTTTGTGGGGAGGAAAGAGTTAACTTTTAGGGCCCCAAGTGCCAAGGGTAATTTTCCTTCCATTATCCCTGGGAGAGGGGGTATGAATCCTTGCTGTGTGCTGGGGAGTCACTTGGTTAGTGCCCCAAAACAAAGTCTTTTCTATATAAACACTGGTAATATATGGCACAATAAATTCATCTTCAGCACAACGGAATTCCTTTTGCATTACAATCTTTCCTCTCTCTGTAACCCCACCCCCGGTGTGCATGTCCGGTACGGGTGGGGCTATAAATTTATTTATTGTTGTTTCGGGGCTGAGTTCTCTCCTGGCACTGGTGTAGCCGGAACTGATTTTTTTTTTTTTTGGGGGGGGGGGGGGGGGGGGGGAGCGGATCCCGAGGTTAGCATGGATGGGCAGTAGGCATACAGAGCCCTACTAGTTGTACTCTTGTCCATAAATAATGCCTTAAGAGTACACCTAACAACGAATTTCTAAGTAGGCCACAACAGCTTTTATACATCATTGGGCGGATTTTAAAAGCCCTGCTCGCGTAAATCTGCCCGGATTTACGCAAGCAGGGCCTTGCGCGCCGGCAGCCTATTTTGCATAGGCTGCCGGCGCGCGCAGAGCCCCGGGATGCGCGTAGGTCCCGGGGTTTTTTGAAGGGGGCGTGTCAGGGGGCGGGACCGGATGAGGCGGCGTTTTGGGGGCGGGATGCGGCGTTTCGGGGGCGGGACCCGGGGGTGTGGTGCTGGTCCGGGGGCGTGGTCCAGGCCTCTGGACCAGCCCCCGGGTCGGAAGACGGCGCGCCAGCAGTCTGCTGGCGTGCGTAGATTTACGTCTGCTTCTCGCAGGCGTAAATCTAGGGACAAAGGTAAGGGGGGGGGGTTTAGATAGGGCTGGGGGGTGGGTTAGTTAGGGGAAGGGAGAGGAAGGTGAGGGGAGGGAGAAAGGAAGTTGCCTCCGAGGTCGCTCCGATTTCGGAGCGGCCTCGGAGGGAACGGAGGCAGGCTGCGCGGCTCGGCGCACGCAGGCTGCCCAAAATCGGCAGCCTTGCGTGCGCCGATCCAGGATTTTAGAGGATACATGTGGCTATGCGCGTATCTTATAAAATCCAGCGTACCTTTGTTTGCGCCTGCTGCGCAAACAAAAGTACGCGATCGCGCTTTTTTAAAAAATCTACCCCCATGAGTCAAACGTTAAAATATTTTAAATTACCGTATTTTTTGCACTATAAGACGCACCTGATCATAAGATGCACCTAGAGTTTAGAGGAGGAAAATAAGAAAGACAAAAAATTCTGTCCCCATGACAGGCGCCGTATGGAGCTCCCCCTAGTGGCTGTCCGTGGGATATTTTTTCGGTTTTGTTTTTTATAGTAAGGCAGAGAACATCCACACAGGTACTTACACTCACTGGTTTTCTCTCCCTCACATACATACATAGGCTCTTTCCCCTCCCCACATATACACATACAGGCTCTTTCACATTCACTAGCTCTCTCTCCCACTCCCACACAGGCTCTTGCACATACAAGCTCTCCCCCCCCCCCCCCCCCACACACACACACTCACTGGCTCTCCCTCACATATACACATACCCACATACCCACAGACACTCACACACTCAGACTCTCTCCCTCATGCACTTAGCTCTCTCACACTCACTGACTCTCTCTCCTTCACATATACTTACACACAGGCTGCTCTCCCCTCACCGCACTCAACAGACTCTCTCAAACTCTAGGGCTCCTCTGCTGCGGGTGGGAAGGAAGATGCTCGTACATTTGCCGACAGGACTTGGATATCCTGCTGGCTCTCTATTTACAAGATGTATCGTCTTCTGCTGGCAGAGCTTGAGCTCCCTGCCGGTCCGCTGCTCCCGGGGTGCATCTTCTTCTGTCGGCTGGGCTCCTTCCGGCCAGCTGCTTCTGAGGCATTTCTTCCTTTCTTTCAGGCTGTGAATACCATCCTTACTGCGAAGGTCGGTGAGGCGCAGGTCAAACATCAGCTGTTTGAACCACGTGGTCTACGGAGGCCCCTCCAGTTCAAACAGCTGACATTTGACCTGCGCCACCATGCTGATTGGGCTGAGTTGGGAGGAGGAGGAGGGGGACGGTGTGCATTCGCTCCATAAGACGCACAGACATTCCCCCCCCCCACCCCCCGCCCACACACACACTTTTGGGGGAAATAAAAGTGCATCTTATGGAGCAAAAAATATGGTAATTATTTCAAGCACTTACCAACACTAAAAATGTCTTATTAATCTGTATTAATTTTATTGTAGTTTATAAATACATAAAAATATCATGTAAAAAGCAAAGAACATAAACATCAGATCCAATCAAGCATGTAATAAAACAAATATCAATGTATTCTTTCATGAATCCTCTTTCTAGAAAGGCAGAGATCATTATAAATCATAAGAATAAGTGAAAAGCAGAACTAGGACAGATCACATTAGAACCCAACTTGGAAAACAAAACTAAATTCTAGGGATGTGAATCGTTTTTTGACGATTTAAAATATCGTCCGATATATTTTAAATCGTCAAAAATCGTTAGGGCCACGATACAATACCAATTCCCCCGATTTATCGTCAAAAAATCGTAAATCGGGGGAAGGGGGAGGGCAGGAAAACCGGCACACTAAAACACCCTAAAACCCACCCCCGACCCTTTAAATTAAATCCCCCACCCTCCCGAACCCCCCCCCCCCCAAATGCCTTAAATTACCTGGGGGTCCAGCGGCACACTAAAACACGGCACACTAAAATCCCCCATCCTCCCGAACCCCCCCCAAATGCCTTAAATTACCTGGGGGTCCGTAGCGGCGGTCCGTAGCCTTAAATTACCTCCGTAGCCTTAAATTACCTGGGGGTCCGTAGCGGTGGTCCGTAGCTAAATCGGGGGAAGGGGGAGAGCAGGAAAACCGGCACACTAAATCGTGTAGTCTTCAGCCGGCGCCATTTTGCAAAATGGCCGCCGCAAAATGGCGGCGGCCATAGACCAACACGATTCGACGCAGGAGGTCGTTCCGGACCCCCGCTGGACTTTTGGCAAGTCTTGTGGGGGTCAGGAGGCCCCCCCAAGCTGGCCAAAAGTTCCTGGGGGTCCAGCGGGGGTCCGGAACCCTCGCTGAATGACCTCCTGCAGTCGATCTCCTGCCGGCGCCATTTTCCGTACGGACAATGGCGCCGGCCATACGCGCCAGCCATACGCGTATGGTCGGCGCCATTTTCCGTACGGAAAATGATTCGCGGCAGGAGATCGCTCCCGGACCCCCGCTGGACCCCCAGGAACTTTTGGCCAGCTTGGGGGGGCATGCTAATGGCAACCGAAAGAGGCGATTACTTAATCATAGGCAATGCAGGGAGTCGCGCTAATGACAGTGCAGGTATTTTTATGTGGGTTTTTTGCCGCCACAGTCAGGGCATGAGTTAAGTGACAAGCGCCGACGCGGGGGCCCATTTTATTCCATTGCTTGCTTTGCTGTGCTATGGTTGTGTGTCCATGCAGCTCTGGTGTGTTTTCTATGATGGAGATTTCTGATTGTGTCCAGCTGTTCCTGATGCTGTGGTATATCCTGCGGATTCGACAAATGATGACAGCAGCAGAAGATTTTGGCAAGTGACAGAGGTCGTGGCAGGAGAGAGAGGATCTGGAGGGAGCAGGTGGAGAGAAGGCATCGTGAGGAGCAGGCTGCTCCGGCTGGATTCCTGTTTAGCTAGGCGCCTTTCTGGGCATGGTGATTACCTAGGTGCCTTTCTAGGCGCCCGATCGTCCAGATTCGCACCCAGCTGAGTGCCTATCTTAGCACCCGAGCGGCCAGATACACGCCCAGAAGAGTGCCTATCTCAGCACCCCAAGCATCCAGATTGGTAATTACCTAGGCGCCTTACTGGGCGCTTGATCCTCCAGATTTGCAGCCAGCTGAGCGCCTATCTCGATGCCTGAGCGGCAAGATTCGTGATTAACTAGGCGCCTTTCTGGGTGCCCGAACGTCCAGATTCGCACTCAGCTGACCGCTTATCACAGCGCCCGAGTGGCCAGATTCATACCCAGCTGAGCACCCATTTCGCTGCCATGCAGCGTGAATTATCACCCACGAAAATATTTGCCATTTTTTTCTGCAGTATAGTTATTCAAAATATTAAAAATACATTCCAGGGTGATACTTTCACAGAATAGGGAGACCCGTTCGCTCGCTCGCTCGCTCGCTTTTATGAGCGCAACTTTTCAGCGTGGATGCGGCCACTCATTACATAGGGCCTTGCTGGGCTTAGATACGCGCATTTCCTCATGTGTGCGCGGATTTCTGCATGAAAATCAGTTGCGTAATTTTTTTTTTTTTTTTTTTTACATCTCGCAGAAGTGCCAGCTTTAGCCTCATGCAGTGATCAAAAAACCGTGCTCATAACTAGCACCTGTTTTACAATGGGTCTTATTACATTGGCCCCTTTGTGAAGTAATAAACCTCTACAAAAAAAACCAACAAAACCCACACCTAGAACCTTGCATTCCATACTATCACAGCACTAACTCTCAGGCATCAATACAAATATTACACCAGGCCCCAGAACACTAATACATCACCTACTGGACAAAGCGAACAAGCTGGACTGGAACAAATTCCTACAGAGAAAATACACACCAGCAGAACACAGACCCACCCTTATCTAATAGAGAAATAAGGGACTGGAAATCAGAAACCGAAACATGCAGACAAAACCAAAACAGAAAGCCTGAGAAACCAGACTCTGAACAGTGGAATTCTAAAGAAGCAGCAAAATACAATACATAAGAAATGCACATTCCCAAAGATGACATATTCCAATTGCTAAAAAATCAAATGTTTTTTTATTTTACCTTTGTCTGATCTTTTCATTTTTCTAATCTGCTGGTCCTGGTCTCTTTGTTCCAGTTTCCCTTTGTCAGTCTTTTCCTAATTATTTCTCTAAAATCACTCTTCTCTTTCTATTTCTTCTCTCTCCTCCTATCTTCTTCCCTTCCTCCCTTCCACAGACTCTTGCTCTCACATGTTCTCTCTTTTCTCACAAACAGGCTCCCACTCTCCTAATAATTCCTAATATTCTGTTTGTTTTTTTGACCAGTGCCACACACTGAACAGAGCATTTCAAAATATTTTCCACTATGATGTCCAGGTCCTTTTCATGGAGCCAGCCATTGTATTGGGGGACTTCAATCTCCACATAGACACCACCCCCCACTCCCCCACCTGCGAACTCCTACTCTCCACCATGACCGCCTTTTGATTCACCCAAATCATCAACACCCTCACCCAAAAATCCGGCCATACCCTTGACTTAATCTTCACCAACAACAAAATATCCACCATTGGCCGACCCACAACCACTCCAACCCCGTGGTCCGACCACAGCCTCATTCAAGCCAAGTTCCAACTCCAATTCCCCCCCAATGAAACCAAACAAGCATGTCATTGAATTCACCAAACCATGCTCCAGTGAAGACCTCGCTGATCTACTACCTGAAGCCTTAAAGACCCACAACAAAAACAACACCAACCCCCGAACTAAAAAACACAAAACGATCCCTAAGACAAACCGAGAAACAATGGAGAAGAACCCCAACATCAGAACTGAAAGACAAATACAGAACTCTACTTCACATTTATTCAACGGACCTCAACACAGCAAAGCGAAACTTCTATTCAACAAAGATCCATGAATACCAATTCAACCCTGGAACCCTTTTCTCTTACGTCACTGACCTAACCAACCCAACCCAAAATGACGCAATCCTAGACACCCCCTCCATCTCCAGCGAAAACCTAGCACACTTCTTCAAAGACAAGGTCAACAATATCATCGCCAAGATC
This sequence comes from Rhinatrema bivittatum, assembly GCF_901001135.1. Taxonomy (NCBI): domain Eukaryota; kingdom Metazoa; phylum Chordata; class Amphibia; order Gymnophiona; family Rhinatrematidae; genus Rhinatrema; species Rhinatrema bivittatum. Next base: position 214,681,146 of record NC_042621.1, on the reverse strand, counting down.
CCCCAGTCCACCATGACACAACAGAACAACTCTCGCACAACTCCACTTGGTCACATTTCGACCCTGTTGCATCGACTGAAATAGAATCCATCATTAAAAAAACTAAACCCGCATCCCACCCACTAGACCCCATCCTTGTCAAAACCCTAAAACTCATCAGCAAGATCATCACCAAACCCATAACCGATATTATCAACCTATCATTTGAACAAGGAATATTCCCCGACAAACTCAAAAACACAGTGGTCAAACCCATTCTCAAAAAACCTCAACTCGACAAATCCGACCCAGCAAACTACAGACCAGTATCCAACCTCCCATTCATAGCCAAGATCCTTGAAAAACAGTCAACAATCAACTCACAGATCACCTTGAAAACCATAACATCCTACTACCTGCTCAGCATGGCTTCAGAAAACTTTTCAGCACTGAAACCCTCCTTCTCACTCTATCCGATACCATCTTCAGAGGACTTGACCAAGGCCAATCCTACCTCCTGATACTCCTCGACATATCCACCGCCTTCGACACCATCAACCACAAAACACTCCTAATCAGACTCAAAGAAATTGGACTACGAGACACTACAATCAAATGGTTCGAATCATATCTCACAGACATATCCTTCAACATAAAGATAAATACATCAGAATCATCCCAAATACCACTTACGCATGGTGTCCCACAAGGATCTTCTCTATCCTCCACCCTATTCAACATATACCTCCTCCCACTATGCAAATTCCTCTCAGAATCAGACATTACTTACTTTGTATACGCCGACGACATACAAATATTACTCCCCATAAATAAAACCATCGAATACACCTTAAACATATGGAACCAATTCAGCATGAAAATTAGTCTATTACTTTCACAACTATCACTCTGCCTCAACCAAAACAAGACCGAAATCTTACATATATCCAACGACCACTCATCAACCCTCCCCAACAACGACACCCACAAAAATGTAGAGTCACAACTTACACATATGACAAAAAATCTGGGAGTGACTATTGACAACAAACTCAACCTCAAACACCACATCTCCAACATGGTCAAAAACGGTTTCTTTAAGCTGCAAACACTAAAAAAGCTCAAACCCCTTCTTCATACTCAGGATTATCGAACAGTCCTCCAAACAATAATCTTTTCCAAACTCAACTACTGTAATACAGTACTCCTCGGCCTCCCCGAAACCACCATCAGACCTCTTCCGATATTACAAAATGCCGCTTCCAGATCCATCATGAACATGTAAAAATGCAATCACATCACACCCACACTCAAAGAACTATACTGGCTTCCCATCAGTCAAAGAATCCAATACAAAACCCTCACCTTCATCCACAAAAAAATAAATAACAATGAGATGAACTGGTTAAACACTGCCATACTCCCATACACCCCACAAAGAAATCTCAGATCCTCAGACACCGGACTCCTCACTGTTACCAACTCCAAAGCAGCGCACCTCTCCTCTACCCGAAAGCAAGCCATATCTGTAGCCGGCCCCACACTATGGAACTCCCTCCCGCCCCACCTCAGAAATGAACCTTCCACGCAAATCTTCAAAAAACACCTCAAAACCTGGATTTTCAGAAAAGCCTTCCCGCCAGAAACATAACCCTCCTGCCTGGGCCCAACTCCGCCTCTAAACTGATACCCGCTATCCGCTAATACCTACCCGGTCTATCCCACCCTGCAACTCCCTCTGTCATTAGTAGGACTCCTTCTATCCTCCTTCCCCCTCCCTTTCTTCCCTCCCCATCCCCCTATCCCACCCTTGCCACATGCTAAGTGCTACCTCTCTAAGGCATTTTCTACATTTAACCATTCTATGACTCCATGTAGATCGTTATTTTTAATTTATCTTCTTAAGTTACAATGTTATAACGCTATTATATAAATGTACTTTTTAAAATTATTATACAAGTTACCATGTTACAATGTAAAATAAGCAGTCCTTCCTTATTTGTTCTGTTATATGTAAACCGATGTGATATTTCGATCGAATGTCGGTATATAAAAGCAAATAAATAAATAAATAAATAAATCTAACATCTCTCTGTCTCTCTCTCACACACAAATACACAGGCTCTCACTCTCACATACTTCCCCCCCCCCCCACACACACACACACACACGGGTTATTGCTCTCAGGCTCCCACACGCAAACACAGGCCCCCCCATGCTCTCTCACACACACCCACCTATACTCTCATACACACACACACACACACACGAGAAATGAGTCTTGCATTCATTCTCTCACTGCCTACTTGTCCCTTCCCTTTTCCCCTTCCCTCTTATTACTTCATTCCCCCTTCCCTCTCACTCACTCCTTCCCTTCCCCTTTCCTCACTCACTCCTTCCCTTCTCCCTTTCCTCTCACTCACTCACCCCCTTTCCTTCCTTCTTACTTACTCACACCTTCTACCTTTTAATTTCTTCTCTACCCTCTCACCCTTTTCTCTCTCACCTCCTCCATTTTCTTTCCTTTCCTTCCCTCTCACTAATCCCCTTTCCAATCCTCCCTCCCTCCCTCTAACTCATCCCCTTCCCCATTCACCCTCTTTTCTCTCTTCTCACTACTCCTCCCTTTCCTTCCCTCTCACCACTTTCCCTCTTACTCACTCCTCCTTCCCTTCAATTCTTTCCCTCCCCTCTCACCCTTCCCTCTCAGTCACTCCTCTTCCATTCCCTTTCCTTCCCTCTCACTCACACCTCCCTTCAGTCACAACCCTCTCCCTTCCCTTCCACTTATTTTGCTCAGTTCCCTTTTCCTCCCCTCCCTTCTCAGTCAGAAGGAATGGGAGGGAAGGGAAGCTGAATGAGTGAGGCAGATGGAAAGGTAAGAGAAGGGGAGAGGAGGGGAGAGAGTGAGACATTAGGGATGTGCAGAAGGAAAAAATTCATTTCCATTCTTATTCGTTTTGCCAGGATCCAAGTTTGTTACATTCATTTTCTGGGAAAAATCCCAATTTGTTTGATTCGTTTTCCATTAAAGTCAATGGGGGAAGTATTTGCAGCCTATTTTTGGCTGCAGAATTGGGGTTTTCTTATCAATTCTGATGAAACTTTTGGGGAGCAATCATCAGAACGAGAAAAGAGCTCCAAGGTACTTAGACTGTGGCAAAGTGGCACCAAAATGGCATGAATAGCCTAAGGCACTTTAAAGGGGCAAAGGGGTACCAGGAGTGGCAAGAGTGCTTTAACAGAGGTGCAAAGCAGCAACGAGAGTGTCAAAAACACACCACAGCTTCAAAAGAGAGTACCGATAACAGATGCATGAACCCTCAAAGGCAGCATGACAGGCAAAGTGGCAAGACAAGTGGCATCAACATCCTACAGCACAATGAAGGGGGAACATAGCAAGCAGAAAGACTAGCACAACACACTGAGGAACCATGATAGTGGCAAGAACACCACAAGGAGTTGAGTGAGTCATCTGGTGTATGGCAGAAGGCAGAGTGGCAGAAAGTTGATAGGGGCAACACAGGCTGGCAGAGCGGAGGTAGTCAGGTCGCTGTGGTGTTGATAGGGGAAAGACAAGGAGGCAAGACAAGAGGAGGCTCAGCATGTGGCGCGACTGTCAACTGTGGCGTACTGTCCACTAGGGGTGTGCATTCGGATTGACCGCATTAGTAAAACGCTACTCATATTTTTTTTTAACTTAAAAAATTGATTCGACATAAACGATCGGATTTCCCACATATCCAACATAGATATGTTGGATATGTGGGAAATCGCGATTGTTGAGCCAAAATAAAAATATAAACCCCCTCACCCTCCTTAATCCCCCCCCCCCCCCCGACTTACCACAACTCCCTGGTGATGGAGCGAGGAGTGAGGCCTCCTGACCCCCCCAAGCTGGCCAAAAGTTCTTTTTGGGCCGAACGAGCCGTCCGGCGCGAACGAGCCGGGAATCACGTGACGCCGGCGTCACTCAACGTGCCGCCAACGTCACATGCTTCTCGCCAAGGATTGCAGAAATGACGTCCTCACTCCTCGCTCGATCACCAGGGAGTTGTGGTAAGTCTGGGGGGGGATTAAGGAGGGTGAGGGGGTTTAAATTTTTTTTTTGCACATATGTACATATACCCAACTCATTGGATTTTTTTTATGTCCATATTGGCCGCAAGTGGGACCCCCTTTCGGACATAAGAAATATGAACATAAAATTTTGCTCTGCACATCCCTGCTGTCCACCCGACCCATCTTGAAACACGGACCAAGGAGTCTAACACGTGTGCTAGGACTTGAAACATGATGAACTATGCCTGGGTGGGGTGGAGCGTTGCTGCTGTGCACAGGGCCAGTGCAAGGGTATTAGGCACCCTAGGCAAACCTTACAGCCTGGTGCCCTACCCCCACCTCCCCATACACAATTTTAAATTATGCATTTAACACATATTTTACATGAAAAGTGACATTCTGAGGTAAAATTAATATATACATTATTTTGATAATTTCATGCACTGTTGTAATGCCAACAAGAAAAAACTTTGCATCTTGGAATTCATATGGCATCATACCTATTGTGATATATTTCAGCATGGTCCTCCCGTATCAACACAGTACTATCTGCCAACACTCAAAGAATAACAATCCTACCTATGAAAAAGAATCCCACAAATATTACACCAGAATCTAAAATATCAATACACCGCCTATCAGGAAAACAGAACAGGCCAAACTAAAACTACTACAGATCTCTACAGAGAAACCACATATTAAAAGAATGCTTCATCTCAGTCTTTGCATGCAGAACACAAACCTTCACCAAATTCAGAATAAAGCCAAATAAAGTATAAATAGAAATGTGCAGACAACAACTGAAATGTAAAACGCATCACGCCAGAAAATGCAACAATGGAAAAACAAAAATTTCACATTCCTCATGAAACAATCAAAAACACGGACTTTGATGAAATGGGAAAGTACCTGGAGGAAGAACTAAAAGGCTGGGAGAACGAGAGAGATGTGGATCAACAGTGAACCAATCTAAAAAGAGCAGTTACCAAGGCAACTTGGTAACTGGTTCGCAAAGGAGGTGGCTAACAAAATAAAGGCCAAAAGAACAGCATTCAAGAAATATATAAGATCCCAAAGGGAGGAGCACAAAGAAGAATATCTGGTAGAACTGAGGGAGACAAAGAAATTAATCAAGACAGCAAAAAGTCAAGCAGAAGAGAGGATTGCCAAGGAGGTAAAGAGAGGTGACAAAACATTTTTCAGATATATCAGTGAAAAGAGAAAAGTTCAAAGTGGTATAGTGAAATTGAAAGGTGGAAAGGACGAAGAAATGGCAGAAATATTAAACAAATACTTCAGTTCTGTGTTCACTAAAGAGGACCCTGGAGAAGGACCGTCGCTAGTTAACAAGAAACTGGAGGGGAGTGGAGTAGATGTAACTCCATTTACAGTAGAGAATGTATGGGAAGAGCTGGGGAAACTGAAAGTGGACAAAGCCATGGGGCCTGATGAGGTTCATCCCAGGATACTGAGGGAGCTCAGAAATGTGCTGGCGGGTCCGCTGTGTGACCTGTTCAATAGATCCCTAGAAATGGGAGTGGTGCCGAGTGATTGGAGAAGAGCGGTGGTGGTCCCGTTTCACAAGAGTGGGAACAGAGAAGAGGCTGGTAACTACAGACCAGTTAGCCTCACTTCGGTGGTGGGAAAAGTAATGGAGTTACTGTTGAAAGAGAGAATAGTGAACTATCTACAGTCGGGAGAATTGCTGGATCAAAGGCAGCATGGATTCACCACGGGAAGATCCTGTCAGACAAATCTGATTGACTTTTTTGACTGGGTAACCAAGGAATTGGATCAAGGAAGAACACTCGTTGTCATCTACTTGGATTTCAGCAAAGCTTTTGATACGGTCCCACATAGGAGACTGGTGAATAAAATGAGAAGCTTAGGAGTGAGTGCCGAGGTGGTGGCCTGGATTGCAAACTGGTTGACGGACAGAAGACAATGTGTGATGGTAAATGGAACTCTCTCTGAAGAGAGAGTTGTTTTAAGGGGTGTACGGCAAGGATCAGTGTTGGGACCGGTCCTGTTCAATATCTTTGTGAGTGACATTGCGGACGGGATAGAAGGTAAGGTTTGTCTTTTTGCGGATGACACTAAGATCTGCAACAGAGTGGACACGCCAGAAGGAGTGGAGAGAATGAGACGGGATTTAAGGAAGCTGGAAGAGTGGTTGAAGATATGGCAGCTGAGATTCAATGCCAAGAAGTGCAGAGTCATGCATATGGGGTGTGGAAATCCGAATGAACTGTATTCGATGGGGGGAGAATAGCTGATGTGCACGGAGCAGGAGAGAGACCTTGAGGTGATAGTGTCTAATGATCTGAAGTCGGGGAAACAATGTGACAAGGCGATAGCTAAAGCCAGAAGAATGCTGGGCTGCATAGAGAGAGAAATATCGAGTAAGAAAAGGGAAGTGATTATCCCCTTGTACAGGTCCTTGGTGAGGCCTCACCTGGAGTACTGTGATCAGTTCTGGAGACCGTATCTCCGAAGAGACAGAGACAAGATGGAGGCGGTCCAGAGAAGGGCGACCAAAAAGGTAGAGGGTCTTCATCGAATGACTTATGAGGAAAGATTGAAGAATCTAAATATGTACACCCTGGCGGAAAGGAGGAGCAGAGGTGATATGATACAGACTTTCAGATACTTGAAAGGTTTTAATGATCCAAAGACAACCACAAACCTTTTCCATTGGAAAAAAATCAACAGAACCAGAGGTCATGATTTGAAGCTCCAGGGAGGAAGACTCAGAACCAATGTCAGGAAGTATTTCTTCACGGAGAGGGTGGTGGATGCCTGGAATGCCCTGCCGGAGGAAGTGGTGAAGACCAGAACTGTGAAGGACTTCAAAGGGGTGTGGGATAAACACTGTGGATCCATAAAGTCTAGAGGACGTGAACGAAGAGTGGGTGGCTCGCGGGTATGACGGCTACTACCTGGAGATAATAACCTTATTCAATAAACATACACACGGTTAATGCGACTCCAACATTGCTCTAAGCTTCAACGGCAAGAGGAAATGTGGAAAAAAGGATTTGCATTCACAAAAAAGCGGGGAGTAGCTTGCTTGTTACGGCGGTTACTACGCCAAACCAAATAAGTCTGATACTATATCCAGCATAGCTCTCTGCTTCAATGGCAGGGGAGAAAGACCGATACTTCACTTTCAATGCATATCCAGCATAGCTCTCTGCTTCAACGGCAGGGGAGAAAAACCGATAATTCACTTTCAATGCATATCCAGCATAGCTCTCTGCTTCAACGGCAGGGGAGGAAGACCGATACTTCACACATATACAGCATAGCTCTCTGCTTCAACGGCAGGGGAGGAAGACCGATACTTCACACATATCCAGCATAGCTCTCTGATTCAACGGCAGGGGGAATGAAGAAAAGTGGATCTATATACAGACAACAACCAACAAGGACTGAATTACATAGTCTGGGTAAACAAATAAGCATGGGTGTAGCTTGCTTATTGCGGCGGTTACTACCCCTAACTAATTAAGCTAGATATTTCACTTAGATGCAGTTCCAATACTGCTCTCTACATTAATGGTGTGGGTGGAAGGGAAATAGAACCAAAAGGTTACTAAGAGCTAAGAGAAGCAGATAAGTATGAGAAGAAAAAAGAGTGTGAAGCTTGCTGGGCAGACTGGATGGGCCGTTTGGTCTTCTTCTGCCGTCATTTCTATGTTTCTATGTTTCATTTCTATGTTTCTATGAGAACAGGACTGCTACGGCCCAATGGGATACTACAACTGGTGTGTCACTGGAAAGTGATTTATGATCTCTGTCTTGAGAACTGTGTTCATGCCTCTCTATGAGTAGTGATATAAGTATTTCTGAAGTGAAAGGGTGTTTATATGCAATAAAAAGCTGCTGCTATTTGAAACCCTGCTGTGTTTTCACTTTTCCAAAGGAGGAGTATGGAAAGAATGATGATATAATCAGAGGGACTGAGAGCATGCAGCTCCTGGGAGCAGGAGCTAAAGCCAGACAAACATGGGGATTGAGAATTTAAGGGGAATGAAGTTTCTATAGAGGAAATTCCAGCCATGCTGAATGTTTATGACTTAAAATCACAGTAAAGGAGTTTAAAGTAACTTTTGAAGCCTGAAGCCTGGTTGCTAATGGAGCTAGGGCAAGTATTCTAGGCTTCCGTGGCATCTCTGTATTCCCAGAGAGGTTAAGGTGAGAAAAAATGTTCGGTCTATGTTGGAATAAGAGGACTGCAGAGTAAAGGGGCAGTGCTGGAGACTAAGGCTGAAGTATTCTTCTCTTAAAAGAATAGTTGAAGTGACTCCAGGGTCAGCCTTGAGCACAACCAGCCCTAGTTTTACCTAGGGATCATAAGCAGTGGGTCTTAAGTAAAGCATCCCTAACTCCACTTTATTATTTTCTTTTGGTAAATACTTAGCCTGGACAACTAGTTATCACAGGGTCAGCCTTCTCTCAAGCTTAACCCCGCAGGTCAAGTCTCAAAGTACCCCAGCACCTGCCTCGTGACACAGCCAAGGGTAGTATCATATTTCCACCTATATCAAGTCGCTTCTTTTCCAGGATTCAAAAAAAGAGACTGTATAGGCAATAAGAAACATCTCAGGTTACTGGATCTTCAAAGGATACTTTGGAGATACCCAGAGGGAACCAATCAGTTCAGAGTATTGGACAGATTTTTTGTGTTGTTTACAGAAGCCCGCAAAGGCAAAAGCAGCCTCCAAAGTGTCTATTGTTCAGAGGATCTAGGAGGTGATAGCCTCAGTTTATTTAGCAAAAATGAAACGAGCCCCAGAGGGACTCAGATCACACTCCGCAAGGGCCCAGGCAGCGTCCTGGGCAGAGTTCAAGGCAGTAACATCCAAGGATATTTGCAGAGCAGACAATTGGGCCTCACACGTTCATTTATGTATTACATTTGGTGGCTCATGGGACTGCCCTGTGAGCCACCGCACTCACCCCAGCCACTGCCTGACGATGCTGGAAGCCTCCTGTCACAGCAGAATGCCACTGTCACTGCACGCTGCTGACTGCAGCTGATGCTGCCATTCTGGCTAGGCTGCCACCTCCTCTTAGGCGTGCGCATAATATAGGCCCTGCAGTGGGAAACACTGAGCGATGCCTACCAGTGACGTCAGCTTAACCAAACTATTTAAGCATTACCTCGCCAGAGCAATGGTTCTCCTGCCTAGTAGCAGTGTGTATTGCTCCTGCATTCCTGGTTGTCCTACATTCCTGTTTGTTCCTGAATTCCCGATTGTTCTTGTGTTCCTATGCTCCAGCCAGCCTTGTTTAGCCTTGCCTTGCTGTCTTGTCCCTTGTCTCCTTTTTGTCTTTGTCTGTCCTTGGTCTGATTCCCTGGATCTGACCCCTTGCATTGGACCTGAATATGCTTGCCTGATGCCTGGACTTAACCTCTTGTATTTTACCGTCTACACTTGTCTGCTGCCTGCCCTGACCATTGGCCACCTCCCGGTCTCCCCAGTCTACTGCCTATCCTGACCCTGGCATGCCTCTGGACTCTTGTTCATTCCACTGCCCTAGGGATCCGCTTAGTCCTGCCGGTTGCCAGAACCCAAGGGCTCAGTCTGTAAGGGAGGCGGCTGGTATAGGTGAAGTTTCAGTCTGTGTTAACCAGTTGTCGGCGTAGGCCTCATAGGTTCACCTTCGAGGCTGTGTCAACTATGCCACAGCAACAAGGGCTCACACTCACATCGCTCAGCTCATTGTGAGTCCTTAAGGTTAAACCTACAAGAAAGGAAGGATACAGCTTTTGCTACGGGGCTCCTAGAAGCAACTCTAGGATACTTCCACTCGGGATAGTACTGCTTGGGCACATCGAACTTGTCTGGACTGGTCTGCAGGACGATGAGCAAGGTACAATTAGGTTCTTACCTATTAATTGTCTTTCCTTGAATCCTGACAGACCCCCCCCCCCCCCCCCAAAAAAAAAAAGTGTTCCTTTTGGCATATGTATAAGTATGTAAGGAAGAGTATTGAAAACAAATACCCACTACAATACGTTTTCCTAAGAAGAAAGAAGAGTGGACTTAAAGCTCAAAATCATTTTGTATTTGTTAGGCTGGATCAATCTTTTTATTTCTTAAAAGAAAGTCAGATTTTCCCAGCTGTCCAAGGGGAACTCACACATCAGCTTAGGCAACAGACTACTGACACCTTCCCTGCTGCACCAGGTTATATAGAGGAACAGCATCAGGCCGAAGTCAGAGCAGGCAGCGTGCATGCAGAGTCAAATACCAGAAAGAGGTCAAGGTAGGCAGCGTGCAGGCAGAGCCAGATAATAGGCTAAGGTCAAGCACAAGAGATCAGTCTGAGAGGAAGCAAGGGTCAAGGCAAAGAAATGAGGGAGAACAAGGCAAGGGCAGGAGCAGGAGACAAACAGGAACACAGGAAGCATACACAACATCAGAAACAGTGGAGTAGTAACACATACTGCTGAGCAGGAGGACTTGTTGCTGAGGTGATGGCTGGTCGCAGACTTCCTTATATTCTCCTGCAGGATGTGAGGTCATCAGCCAGAGCCATAGGAAGTTCCAGTTGAAGGACCTATAAAGGAATTTCAGAGCTACAGGAAGTTCTAGCCAGGATCCTTGGAGCAGCATGCTGCCAGATTTGCTTCAGATCAGAGGTGAGGGGCATTTCACAAGGCTGAATACAGACAGGGCTGGAGACACAAGCTGGACAAAGGGCAAGGCCTAGGATTAGAGACAGGGCCAGTACTGATGGCAATACAAACAAGGGCTAGACTGGACCAGGCAGGACCTGGACTGGGCAGGACAGGACAAGGACTGGATAGGACAAAGGCTGGGTTGGGGAGGCCAGGACAAGGACTGGACTGGACAGGGCAAGCCTAGACTGGACAAGGACAGGTCTAGAACAAGCAAATAAGGCACAAGGCGGGGCTCGGTGAACCTAGAAGTCCTGAAGTCTGCAAGGTGGAACAGGAAGGCTTGAGAAGCCACAGAGCAAGACTGGTTGGCCTGGAAGACCACAGAGCAAGGCATGAAGGCCTTGAAGGTCACAGAGCAAGACAAAACAGCCACAAAGCAAGGCAGGAGGCCAAGGATGGCCAAAGGCAAGGCAGGAGGCTGAGCTGGCCATAAAGCAAGGCAGGAGGTTGAAGTAGGCCACAAGGCAAAGGAAGCAAGGATGGCCAAGACAAGGAGCTGAGGTGACTCAGTGTAGGCCTGTAATTACTGTCTTTGAGTAATAATGAATTTTAATTACAAAGAAGAAAAAAACATTTTTATTTGCAAAGGTGCAATATTTTACAGTGCTATGTTTAGCTAAAGCAAAAGGTGTCAAAAAACAAAATCTAAAAAATGGCAGCATTTCTCTATACCAGGTTAGTGCTAGTCTTCTTATAGCCACAAACATAGAGGATACCCAGATCTTTCAAGCTTCCACTCTAAGTAACTGTTCAATCTATCCTGAACGGTGCTACAAAAAAGATAAGTACCCCCTGAAGAAGAGTTTCATTACCAAAGCATCATCTAATGTTGGGGCTATGAATAAGAACATAAGAAAATGCCATACTGGATCAGACCAAGGGTCCATCAGGCCCATAATCCTGTTTCCAACAGTGGCCAATCCAGGTCACAAGGCTGAATACAGACAGGGCTGGAGGAGGAGTGGCCTAGTGGTTAGCGCAGTGGGCTGTGGTTGTATTGTTTACTGGAATCATATGTTTCTTGAACCTTGCGTAAACATTTTCATCAATAATTTTATTTGCGTTTATATGAAAACATACAAAAAAAAAAGGCTATGGTTTGAAATGCTGTAGTTTCTTAGGCTGGATGATTAAGAGGTCCAGGTGTCCTCTCTGTTTGTGGCTAGAAGAAGACTAGCACTAACCCCTGCTTGCTGACACCCATATAGACAAATTCTGCCATTTTTTAGTTCTATGCATTTTTTTGAGTGTCTCTTTGCTTTGAGACCACTATTTCAGGCTACATTGTGGTACAGTTTTATATTTTGCAGTTTTCAGTCTAGGATTCCTCCAGGAAACTGGAACTGGTGTTTGGGGGATTTTTCTAACTTGGCAATCTGCGGAGCTTGAATGGAGCTCTGATCTGCAGGGAGTGCCAACTTCTTGCAGCTTCTAATACATGCAGCAGCACCACAGTGTCTGCGGTTGTTGCCACAATGCCGAGAGTTGCAAGCCAATGTTGTCTGTTAGTGGGAAGGCTGCGAGCAGCGGAGGAAGGTGGGAGGTTGGAGGGGACTGTCCAGCTGGTGGAGGATGTGAGGGAGAGCAGGAAAAGGAGTGATGTGCGAGGATCCCAATGACTTCTTTCGTTGCTGCTTTTGTTACCATTGGATTAGGAAGATCCCCCTAATTCTGCAGGGGAATATAAAAGCCCCCAGAAGTAAAACTGGCAAGTGTTTAGGATAGTGTGTAAATGTTAGCTGCAGTCACTAGGTGGCAGGCAGGTATATTCTGTTTCATCCTGTACATGTACTATTCAGTCCTTCCTGCTTGAATAAACCTGTGTTAATCATTACTCTTCCTCTCCTTATTCACTCTGGGCAATGACACAAGATACATAATCACATTCTGTGTTTAAAAATAGTGGCTTGGAGTTGGAGTATGCTGCGGAAGTTCAGCATAAATTCCCTTTGCACAGCATTTTAGGACAATGGTTGGTTTATTCTGAGACACTCACGGCATCGGTGTGTTGAGGAAGGGATTCCTCTTGTATTCCAATCATTACCTGCATGTCCTAGTGAACCATCCTCAATCTGCAAAATGAACTTCTATAAGACTTTCAGGAGGAGCAGTAAGGGCATGCACAGAAAACAGCATTAACTTAATAGATGTTTTAGAAATCACCAAATTGTTAAAATGCATAAGGAGGCTAGATTTTGCATTAACCCTCAATTTTGGAATCAGTTCAAGGAGCATGTTTGGTTTTGCATACTGAGACAACTCCTTGTTAGTACAAGTGGTAATCCTTAACTATGGATTCACAGTGGAATAAATGTGCCCTCTCTCAGTATAGAGCAGATGATTCTAATTTCCAGGATCACCCACTGCATGTGACAAGATGAACAGACGTTGCACTGGGGTTAATGAATATTCATTGTGAGGACATCCCCAGGAAGAACTGGACTTGGATTATGTTAGCAGATGCCAGTTTATATATGTAATTTATCTCTGGGGCAAAGCTCTGGGAAGAGGATATGTTTTAAAGTGCCAACGTGGCTGGCTTGGGCAGATATCTAAAGCCTGCAATTAAAGGACTGTAAAGGACAAATTGCTAGAGAGAAAATATGGGTGGGTGTGTGTGTTGGGGGGGTGGGGGGGGGGGGAAGACCTGGGTGTAATCCTGCAAAGATGTTGTCCATGAGCACAGAGAAAACGTCTGGCGCCATTAGAACAATTTTGTCTGCTTGATACCTGCAGCTATTCAAACAGAAGTCAGCATATGGAATTAGTAGCTGAGATCTTTGGCGGGCACAGCTGGTTTGCACAATTATTCACCCAGCTATTGCATGTAGTATGGATTTTGTTTGAGAGGCCTCCTAAGCATTAGAAATGAGACTGTGGCTGGAGTTGCTTCTCTAGTAGACTCCCTGGTTTGGAATTGGAAGGTTCCAGCCTGAGATCTCCAGTTAGAAAACTAATTTGTAGCACTGTATATGGTGGTTGATGTAATAAGGCATGCTGACGTTGGCGCAGGTTTTTACTCCCTGTTTTAGTGTGCATTTTTCCTCAGTAAATTATGAAAAGAATCCACTCCCCGAAAGGGGACCGTGTTTGAGATGTCTGCATCAGGGGAACTTCATTCAATCCGGTATTTTATCAGTCTACTGAAAAGTTAAAATACAATCAATCAATCACACTCCAGAATTACTACAGCTACATGTACATATAGTCAGAAATGCACAACTTATTTGTCCATGTAAATTATGTTTATATACAGACATCTGCATCAGGCCTAAAACCGGGACTGCCTAATAGGAGGCCACACTATATGATCACTACTAATGTAAGAAGGATTCAAGTGCACAGCCATTTCTTAGCCATCAAAATTAAACCCCTCCCCCATTAAAACAAAACCCCACCATAACATATTCAGCACTGAGACCACCTTCTACCCACCCCGGACTATTCCACCCAGAAATGATGAACAATGAGACCTTTATTATGATGGAAAAAGCTACGTCTTCACCTTTTTCCTGAAGCTGAGATAATTTACTTCAACTCTCACCTCTTAGGGCACCGAGTTCCACAGTTCTGCTCCACATACTGAAAACATTCTTTTCTTATTTACCGACTTTCAAACCTCCTATTGGGGGGAACAAGCTGCTGTTACGGAACATAAATTTTGATTAGGTACATAACTCCTAATCATATCTTGTAAATAACTAGCACCTAAGCCATGCAGTGCCTTATACATCGTGGTCATTATCTTAAATTGTGCCCTCTTTTCACAGGCAAGCAATGAAGGCAAACTAAGGTGTCACACTCATTCTTGGAAGGCCAAAGATTAGATGAGTTGCCATGTTCTGTACTACTTGTAAGTGATGTATTCTTTTTTTGGGAAGATCCACCAGCACAATATTGCAACAATCATACAAAGGGCATATCAATGCCTGAACCACCAATCTAAAAGCAAGGCCGCTTCCTCTTGCTTCTTCCCGCTGTGAAGGACGAATAGATGGTCCGTCTTTCGTACGGATTCCGACCTTTCCAGGTATCGGACTAGGAGCATGCCGACGTCGAGATAGCGTAGACTTCGAGCCTCTTCCGAATTCTTATGCTCATCTGGTGATGGTAGCAAGATGGTTTGGTTGAGATGGAAGTGAGACACCACTTTGGGGAGGAACGACGGAACTGTGCGTAACTGGATGGTTCCCGGGGTGAGTCTGAGGAATGGCTCTCGGCAGGGCAGTACTTGTAGCTCAGAGATACAACGGGCCGAACAGACTGCCAGCAGGAAGGCTGTCTTCTTCAATGTTAATAGTCGGAGAAACAGGCCGCGGAGAGGTCTGAAGGAGGTTCCTGCTGGGAAATCTAGGACCAGGCTGAGGTTCCAAAGAGGCACCGGCCACTTTAGGGGTGGTCGGATCTGCTTGACTCCTTTCAGAAAGCGGGAGACATCCGGGTGAGAAGCTAGGCTGCCGCTCTCGCTCTTGGTTCCGTAGCATGACAATGCGGCCACCTGTACCTTGATGGAGTTGAGAAACAATCCCTTCTGTAGGCCACAAGAGACTCTGTTATATGCCTTCCCGCCATGGCCCCTATTGGGCGCAATCATCCACAAGATAGAACACCACAGGGGACCAGTACTTCTAGTGGTTAGAGCAGTGGGCTATGAACCAGGAGACCAGGGTTCGAGTCCCGCTGTTGCTCCTTGTAACCTTGGGCAAGTCACTTTACCCTCTATTGCCTCAGGTACAAAAGTTAGATTGTAAGCCCTCTGGGGATAGAGAAATACCTACAGTACCTGAATGTAAACCGATGTGATATCTCAGATCGAATGTCGGTATATAAAAAGTAATAATAATAAATACATTTTTTTTTTAATTTTAAAAATAAGCTTCTCAACATATATCACTAAGTGTAGGAAAGATCCTATGCAATTTAATAGGTGTCAGGTACCATCGTAACAATACTTTGTTCTCCACGATCACTGCAGAAATCAAACTCTTTGCAGTCCACCAGAAACATTTGCCCCAGAGGGCCTCATCAAGATCACTTCCCAAATCTTTATCCCACTCAAATTCCTAGCTTTAGGAATCAAAGCAGGCAAAAGCAATGCATATATTTTAGATATGAGACCCTTCACTATAACAGGTATGGAACCCAATACCTCAAAGTGGGATAGCGGTCGAGACACCACCAATCCAAGCTTCCTACACCACAAGACGTGCCTAATCTGCATATAACCACACCTGCCTCTGTCCGACAACCCAAACTGAGTTATCATATCATCAGATCTATGGACATTTCTGTCATGAAATAATTGCCCCAGTTGCCACAAACCCAACTCAGACCATCTCTTAAAGACAGAAGATGTTATTCCTGGACTAAAAGCTTCATTAACCTAATTGGAGTTAAATAATCACTATGCCTATTGAGAGCAATTCTATATTTTGCCCAAATCCTCATAGTTAAACCTGTAAAGAGGTTACATAATTGTTTGCTCATTCTAGATATCTCAGGTAACCAGATTAGAGAAATCAAAAGTGTTGCATTCCGCAGACCCGTCACACAGACTACCGTTCTTACCTCCAGTCCTGAATCTGAGCCGGTTCCCACAGATGTTGGGGGAGACCTCCCAACTCTCTGGCTACAGCCTGGCACAAGCTGCCAGCCTTCCCTGCTCCAGGGCCCCCCCGAAGTTGCTCGTCCTCATAGGCACAGCAGACCGCCGCACCAAGCCAACCTCCAGTGCTGCCTTTGTCCTGGGCCATCCTAGGCACGCACACATGCCAATCCTTTTCCCTTTAAAGGGCCAGTGGCTGGTGCTGCCTGATTATGTCATGGAGACTCCACTATTTAAAGCTGGCCAAGACTCCTCCTCAATGCCTCGGCATTAGGGCTCCTCCTGGTTTCTGATCCTCGCTTCCTGGTTCCTGACTCCGCTGTGCGTTTTCCTGAGGTCAGTGTCCTGGTCCCTGGCAGTCTGGTTTGTGTTCTGTCTTCTCATCTTCATGGTCAGTCTCCTCTTCATCTGTCTTCAGTGTCTTGTCCTGCTCCTGTTGTTCCTCATCTCTCCTTCATCTCATTTGGATTGGACTCCTGGCTTTGATTTTGGTTTGGACTGAGGATATCTCCCCAAGGCCTGCTGCCCAGGAGGAAAGGGTTAGGTCGGCCGTCATAGTTGGTGATTCGATTATTAGGAATGTTGATAGCTGGGTGGCTGGTGGGCGTGAGGATCGCCTGGTAACATGCCTACCTGGTGCGAAGGTGGCGGACCTCACGCGTCACCTAGATAGGATTTTAGACAGTGCTGGGGAGGAGCTGGCTGTCGTGGTACATGTGGGCACCAACAACATAGGAAAATGTGGGAGGGAGGTTCTGGAAGCCAAATTTAGGCTCTTAGGTAGAAAGCTTAAATCCAGAACCTCCAGGATAGCATTCTCTGAAATGCACCCTGTTCCACGCGCAGGTCACCAGAGGCAGGCAGAGCTCCGGAGTCTCAATGCGTGGATGCGACGATGGTGCAAGGAAGAGGGATTCAGTTTTGTTAGGAACTGGGGAACCTTTTGGGGAAGGGGGAGTCTCTTCCGAAGGGATGGGCTCCACCTTAACCAGGGTGGAACCAGACTGCTGGCGCTAACCTTTAAAAAGGAGATAGAGCAGCTTTTAAACTAGAAGAAAGGGGAAAGCCGGTAGAGCCAGGAAAAAAAGAGCTGGATATTAAGGTAATTTGTGACCAACCTTTGATAAAACCTACTAAAATTACTAAACTCAACAGATTTGTGTCATAAACACCAGTGAGGGCAATTTTTCACGCTCCAAGGATTGAAATTGTGGCTATAGAGCACTATGCCTAATCGTTGAATATTTCAAGCATCTTAATGCTCTACAAAACTCTTTCCCAGTGCTGTGGCTCATAATTTCCTTTTCGTAAATAGTCTGCAGTCACCTTCCAACAGCAATTGCCATCATGATACTGCCATGCTACCGTTGTATTCCTCCGATGTAACCAAGTGTCCACTTTAGTATTCCTCTAATGTAACCAAGTGTCCACTTTAGTATTCCTTCATTGTCACCAAGTGTCCACTTCAATATTCCTCCGATATATCATAAATAACCCGACACTACAGCTTAGATCCAGACTTGCATGAAGGCCATTTTGGTCACAGTCCTTCCAACTTCCACCACCTGCTTCACTACTCCTATGTTAAAGCACTTTTCTGCATAAGTGTGGATTTTTCTGTTAACTCACATTTCTAGTGCATTTTTTTCATTTAGCACGTTTTTTTTACTCCTGTTCAATTTACATCTGTTTTGATTCCTGCCCACGGAGCGTCCTCTGCGAGCAGGCTTCTCACTTGCTGCGCTGCCTGTTCCTCGATGCGGCTGGACGCCGCCGACGCCAGGTCTTCATCGTGGCAGGAACCGCGAACCTTGCTTACCTTCAGCGGCCAGGAGGCCGCCGCTGCTGCCATACTCCCACAGCCCGGACCGCCATGTTCAGGGCTTTCACTCGTGGCTGGGAGCCGTGAGCCAGCTTGCCTTCAGCGGCTGGGAGCCGCCTACATCTGCCCCAACCGTGCTAGCGGCCTAGTGCCGCCCCTGCCTGTCTCCCGCGGCAAGGATACCGCCATCAGGCCTACATCTGCCCCAACCGTGCTAGCGGCCTAGTGCCACCCCTGCCTGTCTCCCGCGGCAAGGATACCGCCATCAGGCTCTCCCTGTGTCTCTGCGGCAGCATGACCGCTCTCCAAGGTCCTGCCCCTTCCTAGGTGCAGGCCCACGTCTTCTTCCCCTTCTTAAAGGGGCAGCGTAGTTGGGGTCCTCCTAGCCCCACAGGAAGTCAGCTCCTCCTGGTTTCCTGTGCCAGCCCTATTTAAGGGCTTCTTCTCCACTTCAGCCTTGCCTTGGAGTTCTTCACTCCTGGAAGTCTCGTCTTCCAGCACTCCATCAGGTCTTCGTTCTTCGTTGGAGCTCCATGTCTCGTCTTGCTTCCTGAGTCTTCATCTCCGTGGTTTCCTAATGTTGCACTTCCTGATGTTCTGAGGTTCCTAGTCCAGGCTTCCTGATGTTCCGAGATTCCTAGTCCAGGCTTCCTGATGTTCCACTTCCTGATGTTCCAAGGTTCTGCTCCTCCTTCGCTCATTTTGAGTCCTCCTGACCCTCCAGCTCCTTTGGTTCTCCAGATGACATCTTGTTGGGGTAAATCCGTCTCGTCGGTTCCTGTTTTCGTCATTGGAGTCTCATCTCAGCTGGATTCCCTTCCTGCGCTAGTCCCGTACTCCGCGTGGTCCATGACCAGCCTTCCAGGCTGTGTAGGGCACGCTACAGGGACAGGGTGGTCCGTGTCCAGCCCATTGGGTCCGCCCATGTCGGTGGGCTGTGTAGGGTGCCTTGAGAGACAGTGCCAATGTCTAAACCTTCCCAGCTCCTCATCTCGTCCAGAGTCTTCCAAGCTCCTCATCCACATCCAGAGTCTTCTCGTCTACGTCTTGAGTCTTCTGTGTCACAAGGCCTCCATCTGCCCTCATCCTCAGACCGGCCTGCTGCTTCTTGCCGATACCCAGCGGCAGGTCCGAAAGGGCTGGGAACAGTCGAAGGACTATTCACTAACCAACATAGCATTGTTGGCTTCCAGAAGCATGCAGGTCCAGCAGAGGGTTAGACTTGGTCTTCTCCCATGCTGGGACACGTCTCGGCAACCCTCGGCACTGTCTTGGAGTCTTCTGGGATCATGCTGAGGCCCAAGGGCACACAATCCCCTCAAGTTGGGATCGCTCTCCTAGCGTCCCTCACATAACAGAATGCAAGGCCTCTCATGGCCAAACACAACAACATCTATTAGCTTAACTGCATCCCGCGATACCACTGGTTTCTACCACATGCATTAACTAAAACCCATGCTAAAGTGTAACTCCTTTATAGCACAGACTTTATTGCATTGGCTCCTGCGGTAGCCAATGTCCTGCACCTTCACACTGTACTATTAAAAGAAACAATGAATATTATTACAAAGCTTTAGTTTGTTGTTGTACTAATGGTCCTTCCTGACAGTTGACTGTTCATTTACTACACACCTCTGAATTAATATAAAATCCTATATGCTTTGAAGCATAGGGGCCAAATAAGTAAACATATTCCCCCTAGAAATAAGCAAAGAGTGGAAGAGAGAGATTGTCTCTCTGGAGCTAGTTCTATGAAGGGATATATATATATATATATATATATATATATATATATATATAATGACACAGATAATCTAAACTGCTAAGACTGTAAAATTGCATACTTGCTTCTATTTATTTTTAGAATTTCTTTGCTATCTTTAGATGCCCCAGGAGATTTAGATCAAGATAACCTAGTTAAAAAAAAAAAAAAAAAGAAACACCTTTCATAATCATGTGATGGATTAGGTGGTTATAAGAAACAAGGCGTTCTTGCTGTGTGTGAATAATGGGTCCACAATAAGCTATAAAAAGCATCATTACAGACAGTGGAAAGATGGGATAACATGAATCACAAATGGAATTAGCCACTATTTGTCTCAGTTTGTCTAAAAGACTCTTATGAAAAAATGCCTAGAAAAGAACCTTTTTCTAATGAGTTACAAAAAGCATGAAAGGACCAACTGTAAATGCTGATAGTTTCAACAATTATGGACCTCCGTTTATTTTTTTAAATTTTAAGAATATGGAGGACACGTTACATAAAATATCAGTCACTATAAATTTAATTGCATCTGAAAAAGCATTCTATAGCTTATTGGAGATTTAAGTGCTCTCCACCAGGTGGTAAAGATAAACATTAAGAGGGCAATATTAAAGATTTTACCTGCATAAAAATGGAGAGCGTTAGATTGGAAAAAAGAGAGCCTAAGGTGTGACTGCAGGGCCGGTGCAAGGGGATTTGGCGCCCTAGGCGAGCCTTTCCCTTGCAACCCCCCCCCCCCCGTTGCGCCACCACCCCCGGTCTTGGCCCCGATTCCTACCTCATTCTCGATCACGCCCCCTGACTGTGTGGTTTTCTGGGTCACGAGCAGGTTGGGCACTGCTCGCGGCCCGCCAAATCTCCACTCCTCTTTGTCATCGCTTGCAGCCCCATATGGCTCGCAGCCAGTGGAGCACCAAGGGTCTCCAGCACCCAGGGGCTAATGCATGTGTGTGCCTCTCCAGTATCCCCCCCCCTTAATCCTTCTTGTACTAATGCTTAAGCTCACAGAAAATCAGTGGTGTCTCTAGACAGAATTTGAGGGGAGGGGAGCCAAAATGACATTTCTTCATCACACCCACCTCTATAGCATGGATCCTGCTTTAAAATTGGTTATAAAAAAAAGTGTTAATAAAAAAGTCCAAAGGGTCTTCTGCGTAATTTTAAAAAGCTGGCCAGTTTCACACTTCTAGAAAAGCTACTATAAAATTATTTGATAGCCTCATTCAACTAATTCTATATGGCTATGAGAGTGACGTCTGGAATGTTCCCAGGAAAGGACAGAATGTCAATATAAATCCTGCACCTCCAGTTCTGTATCTCTGTGCATCCACTGAAATTCCCCCAAACAATGGAGCTTGGATGGTTCCCTTACAGCTCATCATACTGAAAGATATTTTCAAATTCTGGTATCAACTCACAATAACAGCAGCACAAACACCTTCCACTGCCAGGCACATTGTGAACTAACACAAAACCCCTCAAAAAAGACACTCAAAATCTGTACTGCAGTCCCATCATAACATAACAGTAATAACACCAAGGACTCAAACAACAAAAACCCTACCTGTGAAGAAGCAAGGGTAAATATTACACTGGGTCCTAGAATACCAATACACCACCTACTGAGGAAACAAAACAAACCCGATTGCTATAGATCCCTATACAGACACTACATGCTAGCAGAATCTCTCATCATGGTCACACACACAGAGCACAGACAGACCCTCAACAAATACAGAATACAAAATAAAGGAGCACAAATTAGAAAAAACTGTATTAATAATGGAAAAACAGAACCACCATTCCTCATAAAACAATACAATCAAGAAACATAAAGCATCAGTTATAATACTAAAACCATACTAATAAAAGAATATTTTAAAACTACTGATAAATAGAATTTCTATTAATTAAAATCATATACATTTTTTACAATTTCCCAAACACCAATAAAATATTTCAAAACAGCACATATATCAAATAACACCCAATAATTAAAACTAATAAGGATTTTAAAAAGCCCCTGTTGTCCATGCATGGGAGCTCTTGATTTCCAGTCACCCTGATATTGTCAAGGATTAGGAGGTTATCCTCTCTCTCTCTTACACATACTCACATGTCTATTCTCTCTCTCACATACATACACATTCATGCTCTTATACCCACCATAACCTCTCGCTCTCACAGACACTGACACACTCTCAGGTGTAAGACACTCTCTCCCCCAACACACACTCCCCCCCACACACTCTTACTCCCCTGTATTTTTTCATACACACTCATGCTCTCACTGGCTCCCTCACATACACACAAACACACACACCCAGGCAAGCTCCCAGTCATTCTCACACTGACCCCTGGCAGGCTCCCATTCATTTTCACACCACTCCCTCCCCATTCCCCAGGCATGCACACATTCATTCTCACACACACAGACCCCAAGGCAGGCACCAATTCATTCACACACACACACATGCACCACACACAGGCAGGCACCTATTCTCACACATACAAACCCTAGGAAGACACCCATTCATTCTCATACACAGACACACCCTCAGGCAAGCACCCATGCATTCACACACATACACCCCCAGGCAGACTCCCATTCATACACATGCACACACTAAAGGCAGACCCCCTCTCTTTCTTTTGCCAGCAACCTCAGAGCCTCTCTCATTCCTCTGCTGCCACTGTCACTACTGCCGCGTGGCTATTGGGGAGGTGCTGATTGCTGCTACTGGCACTGAAGCCCATTCTGCTGCCTCCTCTCTGCAGGCCTGTGGGCTTCCACTTCCTCCATGCTGATCTCATACATTGTGAGATCCGCATAGAGAAAGTGCTACTCTTGCACATTCCCAAAGATTACATGTGCCAATCAGTAAAAAGTATTTTTTTTTTTTTTTACTTTGCTGTCTTATCTTAGTTTTCTAATCAGTTAGTCACAGGATTTTTTTTCCACCTTTCCTTTCTTATTTTTTTTGCCAATTCCTTTTATATTGTCTTTTTTTCAATTTCTTTTCTCTCCATCTTCTTCCCTCAAACACACAGTCAGGTTCTCATTCTCACATGCTTTCTCTCTCTCTCACACACAGGCTCTCACTCTCACATGCTTTCTCTCTCTCTCACACACAGGCTCTCACTCTCACATGCTCTCTCTCATACAATCATTCATACACAGTCTCTCACTGGCACATGCTGTCTGACTCTCACCCACACAGGCTCTCTCTCACTCCCACATGCTGTCTTGCTCAAGCACAGGCTCTCACTGTCACATGCTGTCTGACTCACACACACAGAGGCTCTCACATGCTGTCTCTGCAAACATTCAGGTCCTCACTCCCACACACAGTCTCTCAACTCATCTCATACACGCACACATACACACTCTACAGGCCCTCAGCCTCTCTCTCACCTCTGGGCCTCCTCTTCATGGGTCACCACAGGATGGGCTCTGCAGCGGCCCTGATCTTCTCGGGCCGCCGCAATGTGGGATTCGTGTGGCCCTTAAGCGCTGCTCCTCTTCTGGCACGCGGCTGATGCTCCTCCTCCTTCCGGCACGCGGCTGATGCTCCTCCTCCTTCCTGCCCGCGCGGCTCTGGCAACATTTTTCTTCCGGGGCCGCAGGGGCAGGAAGGAGGTGGAGTACTTGCAGGCTTAGACGCAACCTTTTTCTTCGAGCCGTGGTGACGTGAGGTCCACCATGGCCCTGCTGATCTTCGGCAGCCGTATGAGCCTTCTTGTCGGCCACCAGCGGCTCGGCGCCCCCTAATGCTAAGCGCCCTAGGCGATCGCCTAGTTTGCCTAGTGCTTCCACCGGCCCTGTGTGACTGCATTTTCAAATCAGTGCACATACTTTGCACATGCTCCCATGTGGTACAAAGTATTGCATTGTATGCACTGCCTGAATTTTGAAAGGAAACCTGTGCCGGGAGTTTCCCTTTGACAGTTTGTTTGCAGGCCAATGGGTAAAAAAATCATTGCAGCAAGAGTTCTTGGCAGAAGGCCATGCAGCAGGGTAACTTCCGGAACCTGCCCCTAGATGTCAACATTGAGCCGCATCACCAGCCCCAGCACTTCTATTGAGCTACCAGTCCAGTGGCATAACTATGGGTAGGCCTAGGTGGGCCGGGGCCCACCCACTTCAGAGTCAGGCCCACCCAAGTGTCCGGGACTGGCAGAAGATAGAATAAATTCACGAATGCACTGCTGCTAAAACTGAGCAGAATACCGCAGAGATCTTCAGCCAAGCCCATTCCAAGAGAAAAGTCCAGTGCTGGGCCTGGAGCTAGCCCGGAGCCAGCCCGCAAAAACTGGCTGGCCCTGCAGCAGCCCCATTCCCCTGTATGAGTTTCCTTGTTTACAGGAAGCACGTGCAGAAGGAGAGAATGGGACCATTGAGGGGCCTACTTGTGCATGCAGGCTGGCTACAGGCCCCGGACTGGATTTCTTTTCTGTTCCTGTAGCTACAGCTGCCAAACTAACCTGCCATGGAAGAAACACAAAAGCTGAACTGAGGTTAGAAGCTGGGAATGGGGCTGATTTTACAGGGGAAAAAAAGCTATTAGGGGAGTAGGGAAAAGAGAAGTCAGGAAGGGATTTGTAGAGAGAGGAATCGGAAGTAACAACTGACTGAGAGTCAGGGTAGGCACAGAAGAAGGGGAGAACAGGAGCATGTGGGAACATGAAGGAGCACTAGAGAAAGAATCATATGAGGGGGAGAGGAGGCACAGGGGGGAGAGAAGTCAGGGGGAGGATTAGGAAGGAAAAGGGGCCATGGCATGTATAGCAGGTATGGGGTGAGGAGGAAGAGGACTGGAAAGGAGCTGTGGGGAAAAAGAGGGAGAGGGCAGAAATATAGAGCCTCCTCCCATGTTTCTTCCATGGTCTTTCCCTGCCTTCAGCTGACTGAGCTGAGAGCGCTACTGCTCAGCATAACAGACAGCAGCACAGCCAGCCATAGGCAATGCCCTTACCTGGGAGGGAGCTGCTCTGCTCTGCTCCCAGGGTCTCAGAGATAAGGAAGGGAGAAGGGGTGTCTTGAGGATAATGGGGGCACAAGGACTGAACAAGAAGGGGGCAATGGGGACTCGGGTTTGATAGGGGTCGCCATAGGAGAATAAGAAATTGGGGATTGGTAGGAGAGCTGGGCCCTATATTGAGTGAGGTTTGGGATGGGCTAAGAGTATGGACTCAGAAAATGAGAGGGAGATTGGGGAATCAGGAATCGGGATGGAATTGGGGGGGGGGGGGGCAGATTCAGTGGGAAGAGTAGGACACTCGGGGAACAAACATGATTATAAAAATAAAATGCCCAGTCAAACATAGAAAAAAGTATTTTATTTTTAATTTAGTGATTGGAATATGACATTATTATGAATATGCTTCTCTGATAGCGTTATATTTTGCTCAGTACTGGAGGAAATGTATTTGTTTCTCTATCTCCAGAGTTGCACTTCTCAGAATCTGGCTTCTCGGGGTTTCCAGTTTAATTTTTGTCTATGTATTTCTGTTTCTAGTTTGTGGTCCCTTATTCAGTATTGTTGTGATCTTCATTTGGAACGACGTTATATAAAATGGCTAAATAAATATTTGGTGAGGTTCTGTCCATGTTCTGCGTGTGTGACAGAGGTGATGGATTGTTCTTGTTTCCCAATGGCTTGTTCTTGTTTCCCAATAGGAAGTGAGTTGATGTTCTACAGCCCATTGCAATATTTTCTGTGCTGCCTTTTGCTGGGTGGGGGGAGGGGATCCTTGAAGAGGCTGCACAACCCACTGTGAATCTGCACGGGACTGTGGCACACAACTGAGCCAGTCTGTAAAGGCTGAGTATCCTGGAGCCTGGCTGGACAATATATAATGCATATTGTAAAATATTCTGGGACCCAGTTCAACGTCTCTCATCTGAACATGTCTCCAAAGCTTGCTCTCTGCTGTTACTGCAGAAAGCAAAAGTCCCAGATTCGTCCATCAAAATCTGGTAACCTGTTACCAACTGCATTGGTCTCCAGCAAGTAATGTGCAGACACTCAGATGCCTGGGAGACAGGACAGCAAAAGAAGTAGCACTGGCCCTGGGTCCCTCCCCACTGAGTGAGTTCTGGGAGTTAGTGCTGTTATGGGATGCTACGTTTGCTCTATAGGTTATGAGTGGGTTTCTACAATATGACTGGCAGTGGAGAGAGTTTGTGTTGCTATTACTGAAGTGATACCAGAATTTGAATATTCATTTAAAGTGTTATATTTAAAAGCATGATCAATTGTGTGTTTTTACAGGATCATTCTCGGAGGATAATGATGATTAGTCCCACTGT
Source organism: Rhinatrema bivittatum (assembly GCF_901001135.1). Classification (NCBI taxonomy): domain Eukaryota; kingdom Metazoa; phylum Chordata; class Amphibia; order Gymnophiona; family Rhinatrematidae; genus Rhinatrema; species Rhinatrema bivittatum. The sequence continues at coordinate 214,654,906 of NC_042621.1, read as the reverse complement.
TGCCAAACTTTTGGCAGGGTCTCTATTGATCCAATCCCTGAGTCTGCTAAATAATAAATAACACCTCTGGGAAGACTCAGCAGTGTGCTCAGTTAAAACAAAAGCTGAATGGTAAGAGGATTTGAGAGAGAAACTGCTGGGGACAGGATAGGTCCTAAGGCAGGGATGGCAAACTCCAAATCTGAGAGCCAAAAATAGGCTTGGTTTTCAGGATATCCACAATGAATATGGATGAGATAGATTTGCACACAATGGAGGCAGTGCATGCAGATCTATCTCATGCATATTCATTGTGGATATCCTGAAAACCTGGCCTGCTTGCGGCTCTTGGGGACTGGAGTTGGCTACTCCTGTCCTAAGGGAAAAGGAGGGAGGGGGTTGAGACTTGAGAGAGAGACTGTTGGAGACGAGCAGGAATTGGGAGAGAAACTACTGAGGATGGAGTGAGGGATGGGAATCATCTCGTCCCCACCACCCTGTCCCAGCAGTCTCTCTTTCAATTCCTCATCTCCTGCAGTCTCTCTCTCTCTCTCTCTCTCTCTCAAAAGGGGAGAGTGGGACATTGCGGTATAGATTGTGGTGGGAGAAGAGTTTATTGATAACATTATAACCAGCACGCTCACAACCCTCTGCCTAGTGCCCACTCAGGTTAACCTTGTGCCCTGCCAAAATCTCAGTTCTGGCTACACCACTGTACCGGTCCTGTCTGATTCCCTTTCATTTCAGTTTGTATGGCATACCAAGGAAAGAAATTAGTATTTTAAGATCTGATTATTCTAAACACTTGCTGTGTAACCGTTTCCATTCTCATGTATATCATGCATCTAAGAAAACTGAATATTAATCTGACTTGCTTTGGTGAAGGAACTTATCTAGTACCAAGTGCCCTTCATATAGCGCTGCTTACAGCTTATGGCTTTTATCTTATAATAAGCCTTGAAGAAGCACTAAGGCTTTATAATCATAAGGTCACTTGAAATCTGGTTTTTTATGATTCTTCGATATAAAGTTATCATTTGCACTTATCTGAGAATAGTCAACTGGTACTTTCTTTTACTTTCCGTAGTCAGGCCGACGCTGCCATGTTTCGGAGCTTGGTAACGCCTTCTTCAGGGTGACTCAGCGTCTGTATACGTGGACAATGATGGACTAGTCTGTGCAAGAAGAGCGTAAGAAAGTCCTTTAGTATTGTTTACACAATTTACAAATGTGGCTAGTAGATATGGAAGGAACACCTACTTTTTGTATATGATGCTGGTGAATGAATCGCTATGCATCTAATAAAAAGTCTCTTGGCAGTGCGGTCAGCTAACGCTAAGCATAAATTGCTGCAACGTAATTAAATGGAGTTGTTACAAAACTGTGTATGATACATTCTATACAAAACAGTATCGAATCGAGCCAACTTTGGAATTTTTTGTACTTACATTCTCGGTGCTGTGAGCTACAGGTCACGGCTAGGGTACTATGCCCTTAAATGGCAAGCGGCTGCTCTCTGGGCTCCATTTTTAAAGGGAATTCCTCCGACTGACTGGATTGACAGCCAGATGTGATGTCATGATACATCACTTGTTTCCAAGGAATGGGCTGCGTGGAAACTATAGGCAGCCCTAAATTAATTATATTAGCGAGAGCCACTAGATTTTGTCATTAAGACCTGATGGTTCTATAGTAGGTGTTCCATCCATATCTACTAGCCACATTTGTAAATTATGTAAACAATACTTAAGGACTTTCTTACACTCTTCTTGCACAGACTAGTCCACCATTGTCTACATATACAATTCTTGCACAAGTCCCTCACCATAATCCACAAAACCATCCATAATCAGCTACCACTAGACCTCCAGATCCCATTCAAACTATACTCATCCGCAAGACCCATCAGAGAAGCGTATAAAGGAACCCTGCAAGTCCCACCAACTAAATCCACGCGCCTATCATCCACCAAAGAACGAGCATTTTCCACAGCGGGTCCTGCCATGTGGAATAACTTGCCAACTGACCTCAAACTGGAACCCTGCCTTCTAACCTTAAGACTTGGCTTTTCCTTCAAGCCTTCCCTTAATTTTCTAAAATGTCAATATACCACCCAATCAGACTCCGTTCACCTGACTAGACCCCCCCCCCCCCCCCCCCCGCCTAGTCTTAGCGTTATGTTTTCATCCTAGTTATGCTATCCTTTCGTGTTCCGGCTACCCTAGCCCCCCAAGTTCTTTCTCCTTGTTATATGTAACTTTTTGCCTCTTGTTAAATGGTTTATTAAGTTAGTACCTATGTTTCATGTAAACCAATTTCATGAAGGTCGGTATATAAAAGTGTTAAATAAATAAATAAATAAATAAATAGATAGATAGATAAGGGGTATGTACAAGTGTTTCCCAACTTTCTCAAGCTCAAGACACACTTACATTAACAAAACTGATGTGTGACACACCAACCTCCACAGAGCAGGCAGTGTGGACAGTGAGAAGACTCGTATGACCTAAAGAAAAACTGTGGGGCCGGTGCAATAATGTTTGTGGAAAGTGGGTGCTGACTTTTCAGCGCCCACTTTCTTAACACACGCATGGTGCCCACAAGGGGGTCGCAGTAGGAAGGAGGTGCTAGGGTCGCTTGCACGACCTTAGCACCTCCTTGCTAATGCTACCCACCGCGGCTGCTGGTTATGAAGACCAACGCTGGTAAACTCGGCCTCGGTTTTAATAACCAGCCATCTGCCAGTAATGAAAATGGCCACCGCTAAACTCGGCGTCGGTCTTCATAACTCGGCGGTCTGCCGAGTTATTTTATTTTTATTTTTTTACTTTAAAAAAAGAAGTACAGAAAAGCAGTTTTTTCTGCTTTTCTGTACTTCTTTTACCTGCACTCAGCTATTAACACTTGCTCCAGGTGCATGCGGAGTGAATGAGTAATAGGCTCATTCACATGCATTTGCATGTGATGAGCGTTATCTCATTCACTCCATGTCGGACATGCGTTAAATAGGCGCTCAGCTGAGCGAACTGTATTGCATCGGCCCCTATAGAAGTACTGAAAGCTCTACCAGTCTCTCTTCCAAAGGGCGAGAGAGGGCGGAGACACACATGAAGCTGTCAGCATGGACCAGCTCCTTCCATATTCAAGTGCATGAGAAGGGAGGTGTCGGTGTGGCGTGAGCAGACGGTAGCAGTAAGCAGCCATAAGCAGTAAGCAATCCTTCCAGGGCCAAGATCACCTTCCAGCAACAACATATAGTTGAAAGTGTGAGAAATGCCCCTGGCCTCATTTCCTAGTCTGCCCTTAACTCCAGCCCCAGCAGCAGGATCCAAGGTTTCAGAGAGGGGATCATGCAGTGTGTCAGAGCTGTGGAAGCAGTTTACAGTTATGAAAGATCAGCAGTTTTTGGAATGCATAAACTGTTAAAAGTCCATCCATAAAGGGAAGGCTCTAGGCCAGGGATGGAGAACTCCAGTCCTCGAGTGCCCCAAACAGGCCAGGTTTTCAGGATATCCACAATGAATATGCATGAGAAAGATTTGCATGCACTGCCTCCATTGTATGCAAATCTATATTAACTGTGGATATCCTGAAAACCTGGCCTGTTTGGGGCACTCGAGGACTGGAGTTCGCCATCCCTGTTCTAGGCCATCTTTCAACCAGTGATATGCTCCATCATCTGCAAATCAACACTTTTTACTGTTGGTTTCATTGGCGGTTAGTACTAGTCTGGGGAACCTGTCCTCCACTCAGAGCAGCAGCAGGAAAGCCATAGATGGAAGGAAAGTTCACCTCACAAGCTGACCTCCCACCTCCATCCCTACCCTCAGTGAGGTGGCAGACCAACAGCCCCCACCCCCTTTTCAGCGGCAAGTCACTATCACTATCCCAGGGCAAGAGGCAGGCAGCAGTGAAGGTGGTGAAATGGACCATTGAGAAATGATTACCCTGGATGACCAGACCCTGCAGGTAGTTGAAAACATGGGATTTAAGTGGCTGCTGCACAGTTTATCCCCAAATTACAAGGTTTCCTCCAGGACTGCATTTAATAGGAGGGTGATCTCTACCCTGTACACTCAGTATTGTGTCAGAATGCAGGCACATCTGGCCAAGGCGGAGGGGAATTGCATCATGTACTTCGCCATTGTCATGCCTACCTCTCCCTGATGACACACTGGTGGCGGTGGGATGAGGCAGGGTCAGGCCACAGCTCTCGTGGGGGTGCACCAGTAAGCTATGTGATCAGAGCTATCTTCAACCTATACCTTAATGAAAATAAGGAGGAGGTTGGAGGGCTGATGGCTATGGTTATAAATGGTGACAGGAAATTGACCAGGACAGTAAGCGATGGGGGCTATCAGGGAATCAATTGCTTTGCTCACTTGCTGCACCTGGCAGTAAGGGATACCCTGGGGCTAGAGGCCAAGGAAAGCAGCAGCTTTGTTCTATGAGAGCTGATAGGTAAGTGCAGGAAAATAGCAGGGCATTATAACTGGAGTATGAAGAGTGGGCAGCAGATTCATGAGAAGAAGGAAACTGTCAGGGCACCTGTGCACTGGGTGGGAATTCCACTTATCTAATGATGCAGAAATGAGTGGAGCAACAGATGCCCCTTCATAAGTTATCTGTGGATGCTGAGATCTGTATGGATTGCCCCCTGGGCATCAGGTTTGATTACACATGGCACAGGTGATACAAGTCATAAAAAACTTCAGATATGCCACAGAAGATATGAATTCGACAACAGCCACCATGGGTGAGGTTATCCCTATAATTAATATCCTGGAGGAGAAAGAAAGTTAAAGGATTTTTAGCAAGGTGTTGGTGTTTGTGGACTCCTTGCAGATGTAATTGCAAAATTAGCATAAACCCTTCACCCAGGTGGATCTTTACATGCTGGTCATCGTATGTGCCCTATGGGTCAAAGGGAGTGCAAGAGACCAGCACTAGGGACTTGTAGTTTGTTAAATCATCCCTAAAATTGTCCTTCTCCCAAGGCTAGGATTGGTCAGCTTGGTCCTATATATTGGGTCTGAACATGTGCAGAAAGCAGATGATATTACGAGCTGAGCAGGAGTTAGGAGTGCTTCAGCTGTGGTCCCTTGCTAGACCCTCCCTGGCCTGAAAAAAAAAGGGAAAGAAGATTTTGTGCACGAGGTTGACTTTTTGGGAAAAAGACTTTTCTTGATACTGTTTTGAGACTTGATCCCAGTTTCGGGAGGGAACCCTCCCAACCTGAGGGAAAAAGAGTCTGCGGGCGTTGCTTGCCCTGCACCCATCTGAAATGGGGTTAGCTTTTGCATCTGCCTGGAGAAAAGAAGTTTTCTGAGAGACATAGTTTTGTTACAAGTTTGGGATGTTTTTGGACTTTGCCATTCAAGATCCGGAATTTGATGACTATCAGAGAGATCAAGACCTGGTCTTTTTGCCAGGAGCCCACTTTCAGGCACCCAAGAGTGTGAGTGTTAAGTTTGTCCCTACCCCATACAAAGCTCAGAGAACAACAAAGTGAGAATAGGCACTGTGAACTTTTCTGTTAATGTGAAAACCCCTGAACTTTATCTTTTGAATAGACTGTGCAGTTATTTTTTGTTACAGTAAAATGTATTTGAACACCTCAACCAGTGTCCTAATTGGGAAAGAGTGAAAAAAAGATTGAAAGTGGGTTTCCTGATCCCCTGCAAGCCTTGGGCTCAGGAGGTTAAGACTCCCCCTATCGACAGAATCCATACTTCGGTATTGAAAGGACTGGTGCTAGAGAAACTGGGACTTAGCTCCGGGACTGAGTGTGTCACCTGCACCAGGTCAGCCTAAGACCAAAGTAAGGGACTATAGGAGTATCACTCTTGATCCAAGAATCTGACTTACTGGAAGGAGAAGCTGCTAGCTAGGATGCAAGAATGAGAGCACCAGAAACACAGAGGCCTCAGGGATGCAGTGGAGTAAAGGATTCTCTATGCAATAGTGTCTGCATCAACACTACCTCCCCCACCTTTACCCACAACCCCCCCAACCTTGTGACCTCCACACAACAGGCTCTCCTGCCAGAGACCATAGCTTCAGTTGTGGGCAAAAGAGACCAGCATTCCCCTCACCCCAACAAAGGAAACTCTACATAAACTACAGTCACATGGTACCTTGGAGAGCCCATTGAGGTCATGGACACAGAACCACTGGCATCCTGGGCTCACAAAGCTGTGGTCTAGCCGAATGTCATCAAAGTTGCCAAGCATTTCCTTTCCTGCCCACCACCCAGTGTGTCGCCTAGTGAACTGGTATTCTCAATGGCAGAGGGCGTCATGAGTTCACATCATTCATGGCTGGAATGAGCTGGTGGAAATGTTAGTCTTCCTAAGATAAACCTCATTCCTGTACATACCCAGATCAGTCCAGACCAGTGGGTTATGCACTCCCACCAGCAGATTGAGTCAGAGAACAAAGCTTTGAGGCACTGGTATCCCAAGTGTGCCAGCTGCAGCTCATCAGTATTTCTCTGACTCCAGCAGATGGTGGTCGTGTTCAGGTTTTGGCCCTGGGATGTCTCCTAGGGCGGGTAGGTGGCAGGCCTCTAGCCAGCCACTCGGACATTGTCTGTTTCCTGAAAAGGATGAAGCACCTTCGTCCTCCTCTTCGTAAGTTATACCCGAAGTGGAATCTCAATCTGGTGTTGAGGGCGCTTCGTGATCCCCTTTTGAGCCTCTGGGACACGCTTCCTTAAAGGACCTCACCTTAAAGTCGGTGTTCTTGGTGGCCCATCTCTTCCACGAGGCGTATTTCAGAATTGCAGGCTCTTTCCTGTAGGGATCCCTTCCTTCGCATCTCAGCTGATAGGGTGTCCCTGCGCACGGTCCCTTCTTTTTTGCCGAAAGTGGTGTCTGCCTTTCATGTTAATCAGTCCATGGAGTTACCCGGATTCCCTGATTGGGCTCGTGACCCCGCTGTGGGAAGAGATCTTCATCTGTTAGATGTTCGCCGGGTTCTCCTTCAGTATTTGAAGGTCACTAACTCTTTTCGAAAATCGGATCACCTTTTTGCGCTCTTTGGAGGTCCAAAGAAGGGTGAAAAGGCATCTAAGGCATCCTTGGCTCGCTGGCAGAAGGAAATAATTTGCTTGGCCTACATCGGGAAGGGTTGCCTTGTCCCGACTGGTTTGAAAGCTCACTCGATGAAAGCGCAAGCGGCTTCTTGGGCGGAGTGTCAGTTGTAGTTGCCTGAGGAGATATGTAGAGCCGCAGTCTGGTCTTCCCTGCACACCTTCACAAGGCTTATCATCTGGATGTTGGGAGTTCCGGACCACGTGCTTTTTGGGGAGAACGTCTTGTGAACGGGTCTTTCGGGTTCCCGCCTGGTGTAATGTGGCTTTGGTACATCTCACTGGTCTGGACTGATCTGGGTATGTACAGGAAAGGAAAATTGGTTCTTACTTGCTAATTTTCGTTCCTGTAATACCACAGATCAGCCCGGGTGCTTCTGCCAAAAGACTGATTTACCTAACGGTTAGCTGCTGTACATAGGGAATCTATCAGAATGATTCTATAATATTTTGGTTTTTGTTATGAACCGTGGTTCAAACCTGATTTTCAGGTATTGGGGTAGTTTGTTTCGGACCCTTGAGGGAGTTTTTTCCTGTTCACCCTTGTTTCGGGAATTAGATGTTTTTTTGTCAATTATATTTTGCTTGGGTATCGATAAATACTGATGAGCTGCAGCTGGCACACTTGGGATACCAGTGCCTCGAAGCTTTGTTCTCTGACTCCATCTGCTGGTGGGAGTGCATAACCCACTGGTCTGGACTGATCTGTGGTATTAAAGGAATGAAAATTAGCAGGTAAGAACCAATTTTCCTTTCTGTTGGGTTTCCCTGAATTTCCATGTGAGTGGCAGGAGCACTGAATGCACAGCTACAGCAAATCACTTTTTGGCTTCAGTGCCTTTTGTGTTGTTGCCATTTACCATTCTTGCTGCCACTGCCCGGCCTGCTTTTCATATCCTGCCTGTCTTTTGGTTCAGTGCCTTGCTGTGCTATATCCAGTTGCTACTCTTACTGCTGCTGTCTGGCCTGTTCCTCATGCCCTGCCTCTTTCCTAGTTATATTGGTGTGTTTTGCTCCAACCCCCCCTCCCCCCAAAAAAAAAAAAGAAAAGAAAAATCTTCTTCCTGCCGCTCTCTGAATGCCTTGGAATCTTGGAGCCTTGCTGCTGCTGCCTGCTACCTGGCCTGCTTTTCATGCCTTGCCTCTCTCTGCTGCAGCGCCTTGCTATATGTTCTTAGATCACTGTTGCTGCCTAACCTGCTCCTCCTGCCCTATCTCTCTTTTAATTCAGCACCTTGCTGTACTAATGCCACTCCTCTTGCTGCCTCACTCTGCGCTATCTGTCTGGGGTTGTTGATATCACTCTTCCCGATGCCCTACCCCCTCACTTTATGCCTTGAGGTGTTTGCATCATTTTCCTCTTGGTTGATGCTTTGGGGGTCTTCATATCATTTTTTATGCAGCTTTGACCCTCCGACAGTGCCCTGAGGTTTTCATGCCACTCTTGGGGCAAAGGGCACAAACAATAATGGCCTGAAGATCCCAAGGCATCAAAAGAAGAGCAAAAGGCACCAACAGTGGCATGAAAACCTCAAGGCACTGTCGGAGGGTCAAAGCAGTATAAACAGTGGTACGAAGACCCCAAGACCCCCAACGAGAGAAAAATATATTCATGTGCTACTTTTGCCCCTTTTTTGGTGCCTTGGAGCCTTCATGCCACTGTTGGTGCCCTTTGCTTCTCTTCTGATGCCTTGGGGTGTTCATTCCACTGTTGTCGCTCTCACTGTGCCTTGGGCTATTCATGACACTGTGGCTTTATGAGAACTGCAGAAAGGTGTTCCAGGGTGCGGACACATACTTTTTTATTTTAAAAAATATGCATATACAGTAAGTGTAGGCGTGTGAGTTATGCCCTCTGAAAAGGAGATATAACTTTAAACGAGGTTATCTGTGCACATGCTCAATTTCCAGAGGATTTTCAAAACAAACATTCACTATTCAGGAAGTTATAAAATTACCCTCATTATTGTTTTTTAATGGTTCTTTGCTGTCACTTATATTTTGTACTAGTTTTCTGATATTGGGACACAGGAGTCCAGTGAAAAAAGATTCCAATATGAAAATTGTTAACAGCATTCCTTCTTGTGTGTATGTCTGAAATATTCACAGTTTTACATTTTAGCCAAACTACATCTTTCAGAACCCTTTTATCACTAAATCTGCAACCCCCTTTTCCCTGACATCATCCCACACTGTAATTAAAATTAATTTTACATGGTTTTAATTATAAATTATTAATCAAATACTTTTAAAATAATTTCTATTCAAGAGTTTATTTGAAGGCATTATCTTGATTCAAAATATACCAGATGTTTGCTGCTATCCTAAAACATACAGATTTTGATGCCTTATTTCTGGGTGATTGTGAGTTGTGTACACCGCATCTTGTTATGTTATTACAAAACTAACTTGGCTAATGTTCCAAAGTACCAATTAAAAAAATGGCTGCATAGAAAACATTTTCAATTCAAAACGGGGCCAATTCTGTTTAGGCTTTCATATTTTCAAACCATTGCAAAGTGACAGCTTGCATTAGTTTAACCATCTTTCTGTGAGTTGCTATGTATCAAAACATATGCTGTGTACTGTTCTGTGCAACATACTCATGTTACAAGAAATTCCCTGGAGTGATTCTCTATTTAAAGAGGCATTTCAGCTTCTCCTGCCTATGTTGATGAAGTTGAACCACTCCCCAAGGGCGTACATAGTTCTGCACAGAAGAGATGTGAGTCAGGTCAAATGGATGATTCTACTTTTCTCCACTCAAATCTCTCTTTGGAGGGGGGTGCATCTAGGGTCATATTTTCCAACAGGCCAGTGGCGTACCTAAAGCATTTTGCCACCCGGGGTGGATACATCCTTTGGCACCCTCCCCCCAGTGATCTCCATTTCCCCTCTCCCTCACAGGCTCTCTCTCTTGCACACACCCCTGCACACAGCTCCCTCTCTCGCACAGAAACATGCACCCTCATTCCCATACACACACAAACACACTCTCTTTCACTTCCTACCCCGCTCCCCCTCAGAAGCACAGCAGCAGTTTCCTCCTTCAGCCCCCGCGACAGACGAGGACTCTTCATGTTTCTTGGAGCGGCTCTGAGGAGGGGGGAAAGGACAGCCCTGTTACTCTTCCTTCTGCTTCGGGCTGCAATTACATGACCTTTCCTTCTTCCCGCCCACGCGGACCCACCACTTCCGCTTCCGGGCCGCGGGGGCGGGGGCAGGAAGAAGAAAAGGCTATGCAGTTGCCGGCTGTCCACTGCTCCCGGCCCAGAGGTCTCCTTCTTCTTCTAATGGGAGCGGGATGGAGTCCGCTCGCGGCCATCGACCTTCCCGGCTGTCACCCGGGGCGCACCGCACCGCACCCCCCCTCATTATGTCACTGCAACAGGCTGAAAGTTTTCCCAAGTGTCAGCACTCCTGGTCTGATGACTTGATCACTGTTTTGATACCACAGCATTATCTCTTGGGAAGTTTATGTGTTTCATGAAGTTTTGCTTTCATAGTTCAGTTTTTACAAGGATTACTGGAACTGATACATAAAGGTCCGCTGATACTTTCAGTCAACATTTTACATCTGACTGCGCCATTGTAGAACTCTGTAAACATCTCCAGCACAATTCCAAAATTATCACTTTATAATTTATTCTCAAAAAATAGTAGCTATTTGTTTCAGTCCTTTGCAGCAATTCCTTGCATAATGGATGACATGTTAGGGATAGTAAAGATTATCGTGGTACAAGCCCCATAGGATGAAAAATGTCTTTCCAAATTTGTTCCACTCTTCAGTATTCTTTTTACTCATCAGTTCTAAGGCTTAAGATGTTTTTTTAGGCGGGGTGGAATGGGGTAACCTTTTGGGACCAGCAATATCCTCCTGCTCCTTTGGGCTTCCAGCTCAGTTAGAAGCAGTATTTATTTATTTATTCAGTCTTATATTTCACAGTCTTCCAAAACAATTCATTCAGTGTGGATTACAAGCAGTACTGGGATTCTGGCACCATGAGCCTTTTTCTGCAGCTTCTCAGGGGGTTTTTCTCCTGTTTTGTATTCTTCCTCTCCTGTCCATTGTACTGAGACTTGTCATGGCAGCAATAGTCCTCAGTGGAGGAGGGGGGCACATATCAGAGCTCCTTGTGGGCCTGCTGGTGCAAGAGTATTTGGCACCCTAGGCAAACCTTTGGTCATGCACTCCTCCTCCCACAACATACATATTGGTGGAAGCTCCAGCATAGTGCTTCTTCCTACCAGCAGCAGTGGCTCCAGCACAGATCTCCCTTCTTTGGTGATATTAGATTTGGCACAGTACCCCACTGGCAGGATTTTGCCACCCCAACATTTTGGTACTCTGGGCAACTGCCTAGTTTGCCTAATGGAAGCATTGGCCCTGCCAGTAGCTATCTCCAATGCATGATGATTGTGACCTCCCACCCTCCTTGGGAGTTGGGGAGCTATGAATGTTGCATCTCCAGCGCTAGCCAATCTAGGTTGTAGAGTCCTGGTCCAGGACTCAAACCAACGTCCCTCCACAGGGCATTGCACAGCACTTGTCACTGAGCCACCAGGCCAAAACAGCTTAAGGGTTCTATTAATCTTCCCTAACTTGAAAGCATGAAAGTTAACTCATGCGTGAATTCTTTTTACATTTCTTTTCTCATTGCTTAAGTTAAAATTTATCTCCTGCTTGCAGAGCAAATATTTTAGCTGCAGAAATGTATACATTTATAATGCTTGTCTAAAAGTGGGAGATTGTTGACGCACCTTTGTTTATACTTTTAACTTTTACTACTTAACCTCTATTATTAGTCTGTATGGGTGAATGGTCCTGCAGCACAGGATAACCTTTGCTTAACCATTCCTGTAAGTGAATGTGGTTGAGAGAAATAACCGAGTCTAGAGGGAGTATTGCCCTGTATATATAAACTGAGTTTCTGAGTATGGAAGATTGATAGTAATGCTGGAGTTTGGAGTGCAAGGGAACAGGAACTGCCTTTGGTTCTGGATTTAAGTCTTAAGACCTTCTGGTTTCCTGCCCAAAAATGGCCTCACTCCTACCATGGGTGTTGGTGTGTTAAAGGACTGCTCCTAGGCACAGATGCCTAATCTGTTACCAAGAACCTTAGGAAGCACCATGGAAACAAACATTATCCAGAACAATATGCTGCCCTGATGGGCTCAGGGCTTCTCATAATACCTGATTTATCATGGGGTCAAAGCTGGAGTTTTTTCTGTTTTGTTTTTTTCTTTGAGCTGCTGGAGATGTAATATGTGTGCTGCTATCAAGTTTTGGGATCTGTTTATCCAAGGCTTTCCATTAGTGTTTCGCAGTTAGGATCCCGTGTCTCATCCATTGTTATTTTTTTCTACTGGTACCCCTAGAATATTAGATAAAAACTTGATAAACTGGAATCCTAAAGGTATTGTGTGAGACTCTCTTTGTTGGATCCCAGGGTGTAGGTTTGATGAAGAAGACGTCATTGAAGGACTGTCTGAGAGGTAGGCAAGAGTTCCACTTTGGGGTGAGGAGGGGGCAGTTAGATGGTCACAGAGAGAAAAAGAATGGGATTTTCTTATAGATTTCCTGCAGAAAAAATACACACATCCCATCCCTTTGAGCCGGATTCAGCTCAATATCATACCCACCCATTTTTGCAAACCCACAGACCTGGTGTCAGGATCATAAAAGCCCCAGCAGGACTATTTTACTTTATGTGCCCATAGCGGAGTTAGACATTGTTTTAATTGTATTATTGTACTGCTTTCACATCTTATTTAATTCTGAAAATTCACTGGCAATTATGGGCTTGATTGATCCAGATTCATTACAGATGTAAGACTATTCGTGGGTCATTTGGCTGAAGTAGCAAGAAAAAGCTGGGCAACAGAGGCGTCTTTAAAACTTAAATATTTTATTGTAGCAGTTGTTTCAAAGTACAAAGCTCTTTTTGCCACAGAGTACAGGGAATAAATACGCAGTCCTTGCATTGCATGGGTCTCTCTTTTATAAACCTCCAAGGAGGGCCAAGTCAATTCAGAGCAAGCCTTCACCTTTAGATCTGTAAATGAAATAAAAGTTCCCTGAAAAATCCTGTCTTGTAGGCAGCAAACATTATAGAAAATCTCTTCTTTTTCAGAGAACAACAGTCACATTGTGGTGATATCAGATTCTTGACCCCAGGAAATCCTCATACATCTCTCTCTCAGGCCCGGATTCAATGTTTGGACCTGAGTTAATTTCTGAGATGCAGCAGGAAAAGCAGAATAATGACAAAGGATACATTGGGAGAGGAGAGTTTATGGGCTGCAGAATATGATGCTTAGAAGAGAGGCAGAGTCCTGATTACATATGGCAAAGCATCTCTACTTACATATAGTCAAATCCTAGTAAGGCTCATGTTTTTTTTTTAGCATCGTATCTTTACCTTCTTGTTAGCTAAGCCAACTATGCCTTCCCCTAATGAGCAATTGATTTTGTTCTAATAAAGCAAAAGTATCATATTATGAAGGAAGCAAACATTTTTTTGCTACTGTTTTTCAAGACCACTTTTTTCCACTCGTGCAGCATATATGAATATATCTCAGAAATCACCTCTGAACCATTGCTCAAGCCCGAGCCTACTTATGCAAACAGGCTTCAAGGCCATCTCTTCCATTAGGAAAAATAGGCTGTCGCCTAGAGTGCCAAAATGGATTGGGTGGCAAAAGTGCTACGCTAGAACCACACCAGCATTCCTGGGAACTTTTGAGTTGTACTTGCCCTGAGATCGCTGTTAGTTAACAGACGGCAGGGGGAGAGGGGGTAGGAATGGAATAATATGTATCAGCTTTCTCTCTTCCATCCCCACCCGCACAGTTTCTGTCTCTTCCACCTACCATCATCACCTGTCCCGTCCCCCCACCCCTCCAGAGATTATCCCAACATACTTCTCCTTCCTCTCTCCCTGTCCCCTGCACTCTCTTTGCTCCCACCCACTATAGGTTACAGCTCCATGACTTATGCATCCTCACTCTGCCCTTAGCTGAGTGATTCCGAAGCCCTGGAATCACAGCTGCAGACTGAATTCTGTTTGTGTTGCAGCCCCTCTATAGTTTCTCCCCACATGCCATTTGCAGGGTCTGTTCCAGATTCACCCCACTTCTGTTCTTTGCAAGTTTATTGAGGAAGGGGACTGGCTGAGAGAGGCCCTGAGATTTCTAGTGTTTCCCCTGAGACCTTGCAATTGATGCAAATTTCCTGAGTCTCAGGGTGAAATGCTGAGAGTTTCCAGCTGCGCACACCAGAGACTAGAACAATGCTTCCAATCCACCCTCCTAACTAGGCCCAGGAGCTGATGCTTCCCCAGCACACTGCCTGAAAGCTGCCTTTGATCCACCATAGCTGTGAACAGCTGATTGGGCTGGCAGCGCATTTCCAGCTTACCACCTCAGGCCCACATAAGTGCAAAAGCTGCTGTGGCAGCCTGAACAATGTCACTGCTCCATTCTCATTCTTGCTGGGACAGCCAGGCATGGGCAGAGCTTTGAAGGTGGGGAGCAGTGTCCCCTCAAATGTAAAGGGCAGTCAGTGCTGGCTCAAAGGATGATGATACTGCCAGTGTGGTCGGATCCACAGTTTTCTACTACTTGCAGCAGTAGTCATGTATTTTTTAAGCCACAATGTTTTTTTATTCCCCTCCCTGACTGTTGTACCAACCAAAAGAGACATCACCGGTTTGGGGGCAAGAACCAGCAACTCCTTGTGTTTTGGGAGCAGGGCCCAGCCTGGGAGAGAGCAAAGAGCTGAGATGGGTCTACAGCGTCGGAGACTGCTGATTTTGATTTGGAGGCAGAACCCAGAGCCTCTAGTGCAGCAGCAGATAGGAAGCAGAGAGGGAGGGGGAACAATTGGATGGGACTGGGGGTGGGAATGAAATGTAAAGAAGGTGCTGGAGCTGGAGAGAGGAAGAGAGAGGAGGGCTGCTGGGATTGGGGATGGGAAAGAGGAACTGCTGGGCCTGGGGGTAAAGAAAGTGGTGCTGTTGGGGATGGGAAAGATGGGATTGCTGGGGAGGAGAGAGACTGTTTCTAGGGCTGAGGGGAAGAGAGGCTGATGGGAGGGAGGGGGCTATAGGGCTGATGGGAGAAGATGGAGGGTTGACTAGGCAGATAAAGAGGGGATGAATGGTGGGAAGAGGGAGCTGCTGGGGTTCAGGGATGGAAAGGGGGATGCTGAGGTAGAGCTGCCACTGGCATGCCTAGGGCGTCTAACACTCTTGCAACAGCCGTAACAGGTCTACTGCACTACTTTGTGACATACTGAAAATGTATATGTGTATCACTTTCCCCCACATACATTTCAACTTACATCAGCAATTCACATCTACTCACTGCACAGCATTAAACAAAACAGGTCATGCAAGAGCAGGCTCCATACGGTAGAAATAGAACACATTTGAATAGAGGGGAAAAAAACAACTCTTAGGGGTAGGAGAGACTGAGCTGTTCTTCCCTTTCTGTTTCCTCTGCTGCTTGTGCTTCAGAAGCTGCCCAGGTAATGTACTTGCATAGTTGCAAAGAAGAGACACATACATTGTTATGTTAAATCAATTATGTCCTCAAAGATACGCTCTTTTTCATCACATGTGGAGCGACCATAAGAGAGGGGGTGTTGTTTTGATTTATCAAACCTCCTTGCCCATTCAGTGTACCCAACATATGATAGCCCAGGGAAGGGAAAGTATAGTGGTCCTGGTTGAGGATATTATTGTATCGCCCTTCAGGACGGCAAGGTACTCCATCTGAAACTTTATTAGGTTTTATGTCCTCTCTGTATTCACATTATGGGAAACTATTGGTCACAGGAGATTTTAATATTAGAATGGATTGTTTCAGAGAAAGTAAAGTTAAATATTTTTTGGCTGCAATTTCCTTTATCAGTTTATATTCCCCAGGGCCGGTGCTAGCTTTTTTGCTGCCCTGTGCAAACAATTACTGAGCTGCCCCCACCCCATACATTCATTCTCTGACCCGGGCCCACCAAAAAAACACCCAGCTCCCTTCAGTGGCTGGTGCAAGGGTATTAGGTGCCCTAGGCAAACCTTATAGCCTTGCGCCCCCCCCCCCCCCCCCCGCCCCATTCCACACACACAGTTAAGAGTTATGCATTTATATTTTCCATGAAAAATATCAAAGTACAATATTCTGAGGTAAAAATATCACTTACATTATATTTACATGCACTGCTGTGATGCCAACCAAAGATTCCTGCAAAAAGATCACCCGGAGCCCATATGCTATTAGGTATATTGTGATGTGTATTGGGTGTGGGCTTGACTCTCTGAAATCCTGACTACACTAATACACTTCTTACTAGGAAAATGCCTCACCTCAGTCACACATGCAGAACATAAACAGACCTTCACCAAATACAGAATAGAGCAACCATAAAGTAGAAATACAAATGTGCAGACAAAAACTGAACTGGAAACCTCAAGAAGCCAGACTGTATGCAGTGCAACAATGAACAAACAGAACCATCACATTCCTCAAACATCAAACAATAAAATCAAGAAATAAAATAAATACATAATCATAATACTAAAAACATACTAATATTATTTTTTAAAAAGCTGATGAATAAAAGATCAAATAATTAAAAACTCATACAAGTTTTTTTAAATGTCCCAAACACCAATAAAATAATACCTGAAATATAAAACTAAAAAGGATTTTAAAAATTCACACTCTCCATACCTGAGAACTTTTGATTTCCAGTCATCCTGAGATTGTCGTGGATTAGTGGGAGTAGGATGCATAAACTTTCTCCTCTCATTTTTATATACACCCACAAGCTCATATACACGTACACTCCCTTTCAAACAAACCTGCAGGCGTCTCCAGCTCTTCTTTGGTTGGGATCTACCAGCAGCCCCAGGCTGCTGGTAGATCTCATCTTCATTTCAGTTACTGGCAAGTTGGAATCCACCTGTAGCCACCATTTTCTCTATCTCTCTCTCTCTCTCTCACACACACACACACACACAAAACCCAGGCAGCTCCCATTTTCTCTCTCTCTCAAACATACACACCCCAGACAAGCTCCCATTTATACCCACACACCCCAGGCAAGGCTCCCATTTGCATCTACTCAAATCCCAGGCAGGCTCCCATTCTCACATATACACACAAACCTTGCTCATCCCAGGAAGGCTCTAATGCATACATGTACACACACACACACAAACACACCCCAGGCAGGCTCCCATTCATACACACAGATACACATATGCAACCCAGGCAGATTCCCATTCACACACACACACCTATCCCAGGCAGCCTCTCATTCATACACACACACACATCCATCACAGGCAGCCTTCCATTCACACACCCACTCATTCCAGGCAGCCTCTCATTCACACACACATACATGCAGACCAAGCACTCAGGGTCCATGGGTCATTCCTCCTCCGCTGTTGCTGCCAGCCTGTTCCTTTGTGGAGAAAAGCTGTTCTGCAGTTCCTTTTCATGTGCTGGCCCCAAGGTAATTCAACACTCGTGGTGCTAGCACCTTCTGTATTCATATCTCGCAAGAATACAGGAAGTTCTTCCTCCATGAGTGTTGAATATCTCAGGGCCAGCACCGGTGGAGGACCTGCCAGATAGGTTTACTCTGTTGTGGCCTCCTGCTTCTGCCACTGATGGGATCTGGTCCACAGGCAGCACCATGGACCTCCTTCTTCCGTCACTGGTGGGATCGGTTCCACTGGCGGCACCACAGGCCTCCTCTTTGGCTGCCAGTGGGATCGGGTCCACCACCAACAGCACAGGCTTCTCCCTGCTCCTGATGCCGCCTCACCGGATGTGCCGCCCTGTGCAATTGCACGGTTTGCACAACCAGTGGCGCTGGGCCTGCCCCCATAAGAATCATACTCTTGATTTATTATTTATCTCTTCTGATTTTTGCTCTCAGAATGTTATTTTGGAATTAAGCTCCAAGGAAGAAGGGTGGTCTGACCATCATCTAATTAGTTTTAAATTCTATCCAGCTACTATTTTTACTATAGACCAAACTAACAGTCTTCCTTGTCTCTCTAGGTGTGAGATAGATTTGTAGAAATTCAGTGATGAATGGAAACATGTAGAAGAGGACTTACCAGCTGACTCTGTTTACAAAGGTTAACAGTGTGCAACAGGCATGGACATTGTTAAAAAATATCATCTTAGAAGCGCAGGCAGATGTATTCCATGCATTATGAAAGGTGAAAGGAAGCCCAAACAATTACCGGCATGGTTAAAAGCTGAGGTGAAAGAGGCTATTTTAGCCAAAAGATCTTCTTCCAAAAATTGGAAGAGGGATCCATCTGAAGAAAATAGGAAAAAGCATAAGCATTGACAAGTTAAATGTAAGACATTGATAAGACAGGCTAAGAGAGAATTTGAAAAGAAGTTGGCCATAGAGGCAAAAACTCATAATAAAACTTTTTAAAATATATCTGAAGCAGGAAGCCTGCGAAGGAGTTGGTTGGACCTTTAGATGATTGATGGGTTAAAGGGCACTTAGAGAAGATAAGGCCATTGTGGAAAGTCTACATGAATGCTTTGCTTCGATGTTTACAGATGAGGATGTTGGGGAGATACCCGTTCTGGAGACAGTTTTCAAGGGCAACGATTCTGATGAACTGAACCAAATCACGGTGAACCTGGAAGATGTAGTAGGCCAGACTGACAAACTGAAGAGTAGTAAAACACCTGTACCAGATGGTATACAACTCGGGGTTTTGAAAGAACTAAAAAATGAAATTTCAGAACTATTACAAGTAATTAGTAACCTATCATTAAACTCATCCGTTGTACTTGAAGACTGCAAGGTGGCCAATGTAACCCCGATATTTAAAAAGGGTTCCACGGGAGATCTAAGAAACTATAGATCAGTGAGCCTGACTTCAGTGCTGGGAAAATTCATGGAAACTGTTATAAAAAAATAAAATCACAGAACATGTAGACAGACATGATTAATGGCTATAGCCAGCATGGATTTACCCAAGGGAAGTCTTGCCTCACAAATCTACATTTTTTTTTAAAGAGGTGAATAAACATGTGGATAAAGATGAACCAGTAGATGTGATGTATTTGGATTTTCAGAAGGTATTTAGCAAAGTCCCTCTTGAGAGGCTTCTAAGAAAACTAAAATGTAATGGGATAGAAGATGATGTCCTTTTGTGGATTGCAAACTGGTTAAAAGATAGGAAACAGAGTAGGATTAAATGATCTGTTTTTACAGTAGAAAAAGGGAAACAGTGGAGTGTCTTAGGGATCTGTATTTGGACCGGTGCTTTTTAATACATTTATAAATGATCTGGAAAAGGGTACGATGAGTGAGGTGATCAAATTTGCTGATGACACAAAATTATTCAGAGATTGTGATACATTGCAGGAGGACCTTGTGATACTGGAAAACTGGGCGTCCAAATGGTGGATGAAATTTAATGTGGACAAGTACAATGTGATGTATATAGGGAAAAATAACCCTTGCTGTAGTTACTCAATGTTAGGTTCCATATTAGGAGCTACCACCCAGGAAAGATATCTAGGAATCAGAGTGGATAATACAGTGAAATCGTTGGCTCAGTGTGCTGTGGTGATTAAAAAGCAAACAGAATGTTAGAAATTATTAGGAAGGGAATGGCGAATAAAACAGTGGATGTCAAAATGCCTTTGTTTCGCTCCATGATGAGACCATACCTTGAATACTATGTGCAATTCTGGTTGCCACATCTCAAAAAAGATAGTTGTACTGGAGAACGTACAGAGAAGGGTGGCCAAAATGATAAAGGACATGGAACGGCTCCCCTATGAGGAAAGGGGAGCTGTTCCAAGAGGTTAGGGCTGTTCAGCTTGAAGAATAGATGGCTGAGGGGGGAATATGACAGAGGTCTCCAAAATCATGAAAGGACTTGAACGGGTAAATACGAATCGGTTATTTACTCTCAGATAATAGAAGGACTAGAGGGCACACCATGAAGTTAGCAAGCAGTTCATTTAAAACAAAATCGGAGAAAATTCAAGAAAGCATGGGATAAGCACAGAGAATCTCTGAGGAAGCAGTAGAGATTGTAGAGCTGAAAATTCTTTTTCACGCAATGCACAGTTAAGCTCTGGAATTCATTGCCGGAGGATATGGTTAAGGAAGTTAGTGTAACTTGGTTTAAAAAAGGTTTGGATACGTTCCTTGAGGAGAAGTCCATAAACTGCTATTAATAAGTTATAGGCATTGCTTGTTACCAGCATTAGTAGCTTGGGATCTATTTAATGTTTGAGTACTAGCCAGGTTCTTGTGACTTGGATTGGCCACCGTTGGAAACAGGATACTGGGCTTGAAGAAACCTTGGTCTGACTCGGTATGGCATATCTTATCTAACTAGATAAACGACGCTTGACCGACGTGCTGCAAATGCGCAGTAGAGAGCAGCTCTACTGCGCATGTGCGGGCGAGCACGTCGGTCTTAGGCAGCGTCAGGAAAAAAAAAACATGGCGGCGGTAGCGGCGGTGGTAGCGGCAGCGGGCGGTAGCGGCAGCGGCGGCAGTAGCGGCAGCGGGTGGTAGCGGCAGCGGGCGGCGGCGGTAGCGGCGGCGGCGGGTGGCAGCGGCCAGTAGCGAGGGAGGGAGGAGAGAGAGAGAGGGAGGGACAGACTGAGTGGGAGGGAGGGAGTGGGAGGGACGGAGAGAGAGAGTGAGAGGGAGGGACTGAGTGAGAGGGAGGGAGGGACTGAGTGAGGGGGAGGGACTGGGGGGGAGGGACTGAGTGAGAGGGAGGGAGGGAGGAGTGGGTGAGTGTGTGGGAGGGGGTGGGGAAGAGTGAGGGGAGAGGGAGAATGAGGGAGAGGTGAGAGTCAGGGATGTAAGTGGAAGGGGGAGAGGGAGAATGAGGGAGAGGTGAGAGACAGGGATGTGAGTAAGTGGAAGGGGGAGAGGGAGAATGAGGGAGAGGTGAGAGACAGGGATGTGAGTAAGTGGAAAGGTAAGAAGTTGTGGAACAGAGAAAAAGGGAGTGGAGGAGGGCTGAGGGGGAGGGGATGGGATTGAGAGAGGGTGGGGAGTGACTGAGGGAAGGGGAGAGAGGTGGGAGTGACTGAGGGAAGGGGAGGGAGGTGAGAGTGAGGGGAAGAAGGCAGTGGGAGACAGAGGGTGAGTAAGACTGAGTGGAGGAAAGGGGAGGAGTGAACGAGGGGAAGGGGGAGAGAGGGAGAAAAAGTGTAGAAGGGTGCTGTGTTAGAAAATGGACTGAAAACAAAATGTAATGTAGACCGTTTTAACGGGCTTAACGGCTTGTATTCTTATAATAGAGACATTTAAATGCCTCAGAGGTATCATTGCACAGGAAATGGACCTCTTTTAGTGGAAAGGAGACTTTGACATGAGGGATCATGGGATGAGGGTGAAAAGGAATAGACCTAGGGGTAGTCTAAGCAAATAGTTCCTTAAAGAAATGGTGGTAGATGCATAAAACAGCCTCCCAGTGGAGGTGGCAGATCAAGGACAGTACCTGAATTCAAGAAAGCCTGGGATAAGCACAGGGGATCTCTGAGGAAGTGGTAGGGATTGTAGAGCTGAGCAGTTGATATAGATGGGCAGACTAGATAGGCTGAATGGTCCTTTTCTGCTGTCAAGCTTCTATGTTTCAAATAATCACAGAAAGACTGTAGAACACAGACCTTTACAGAAGCTGACGGTAAAGTTTAAGGAGGGCAATTTTTATAAATCCTCCCTAGATGCAAAGTCTGCAGAGCTTATACCTAATTTTGAAATGGAATGTGCATATATACTTTTCCTTTTAAAATTGCCATGGGGCCAACTGCCTGCAGACTTTTGTACCTGCGTTTTGTGGAGGAAACATTTCTCTGAAAAATAAAGTGTTGATTTGAAAATACAGTCTGTCAATGTTATTTTTCAATTCTGCTTCAAACTTTCTAGGAATGCCTGTCTCGTCAGAGCCTTGCCTCCCACTTTATTTGCCAGCATTTGAAAGATAATAACAAGGACACTTGGGGAAGAAAGAAAGTGATACAATCCAGGCCATATTGAAATGCATTACACTATATGAACCATTAAAGGAGAAGTAACACAAACAGGTTTTCTTACATTCTATATAGCTTGTATAGCATCTAAAATGGATTAGTTATGCTTTCCAGGAATTTCCCCCATTTTGCTGTTTACAGACCTGTTTTTGTCTCCTAAAATCATATTTGGCCTTATTTCTGGAAGAGCTCTTGCCATCCCTAGGCATTGTGACTCACTTTGCTGATGTCACAACCCTGCAGGAGTTTGCAGTGTTGCCAACTGATTTCCTATTAAAAAAAAAAAACCCAAGGGGCTGGGTTTAAGCAACCTTCTGTTTGTTCAAGTTTTTCCTGTGTCTCTTTGATTTGCATGAGATCAAAGTATTGCTCTCAGATCACAATCTTCAATAAGACCAGGTTAGGCTATTACTCTCTAAAAAAAAAAGTTCCTAGCAAGTCTTTGTGGTTTAAAAGTAAAAGAAAGCTTTTTTTTTTTTTTCTCCCCTGTTTTCTGATTGACAGTTGCTTAAAATGTTTATATTTTCCTGTTATCTGTTGCCTAACCTTTCTTTTTCCAGAAAATGTAAACAAGAAAGAAAAAGGTTTTCCTTAAGCAGCCTTCTAGGTCAGTGTTTCCCAACCAGTGTGCCATCAGATCTGATCAGGTGTGCCACAGAATAGTCACCACCGCCTGATGCTCAGAACTAGACCAACACCTAGACACTGCTCTCAACACCAAGCAGCAAAAAGGCACTAGTGGTGGTTCTTAAACATGTAGGAATTCCATACTGAGCATACGTGTAGTTGCACATGCCTCTCCTTCCTACCATCATCTCAGGGTAACACAAGAGCTCCATGGTGCCATTTAATAGTAAAGTAACTGTTCTCCTGTGAATCTGAGATAACTTGGACACAATGGAGGAACAGCCCTACCACTTCTCCTGCGGTCCCAGCCCTCTGCAAGTTAATTTAAGTATTGAATAATCCCACCCTGCCATAATGTCTCCTGTAAGAAGAGAGAAAGGGCTAGGATGCATTAACCAAAAATAAATATTCTCTCTTGTAGGTAGGAGGATAGTATCGGGTAGATTTTAGAAGCATTGCTCGTGCAAAAACAGCCCCATCCATGCATATGTGGGCTGCATGCAAGCAATGTGAATTTTAAGAAGCCATTATATAATCTAGGAATTAGTAATATCCAATTTTCTTTTCCTTTTTATTTTCATTTGTGATTCATACTATGGAAAATTTAAACTTATTATTTCTTTGTGAATGTTCAAAGTATGATATTGGCAAGATAATATTTGGAGAAACTGATTCTGTATTTATATTATTTGAAAATAAAAATAAAGAATTAAAAAAAAAAAAAAAGAAAAGGGGTGTTCCCAAGATATATGTCCATAACTACTGGTCCTGATGAGGCACCAGTCTGGAGATTAAGACTGAGATTGAGAGAGAGAGACTCTTTTAAAGGGCCAATCTGACACTCTATATATTTCCCACTGTAAGAGGGGCACTTTCAAAGGGTGGGGTTTTGGGGGGGGGGGGGGCAGTGTTTTATTGGTCTACCTAGGGCTCAAGGGTCTGTAGACCCTTGTGACACCTCCCCCCCCCCCCCCAAACCCACCCTGAGTTAGTGTTCCTCTTACAGTGGGAGATATAGAGAGTGTCAGACTGGCCCTTTAAAAGAGTCTCTCACCCAGCCAATCACTTGTGAGTACACGCGTAAAGGCTCCAACATATATGCTATAGAGATATTTTAAATGGTATGCATACTTTTCCTCGTGCATTTATAGGCGCACGCATGCACCTTTAAAATTTACTTACACGTGTGTATCTGTCTCAGGAAGCAGGCACTATAATACAATACAGTTTTATTTTGTTCTATCCACTGATGGAAGAATAAAATGGATTAACATGAAGAAGAAAATACTTATAACAAATTGTTTCTTATTTATTTATTTTGAACTTTTATATACTGACATTCATGTGCAAACAGTACATATCATATCGGTTTACAGCGAAACGAGGGAAGCATAAAACGAGAGCCTTACATCAAACAAGGTTACAGGAACTGGGATCAAATATAACATAAATACTATGGTCTTCCTGATATATAGCAGCCTTACATCAAACAAGGTTACAGGAACTGGGATCAAATATATCATATAAATACTATGGTCTTCCTGATATATAGCAGGCAAAAACTAGGAAAGATAAAGGTTATGAGAGAAACTACTCCTCAGTGGCAAGGAGCTAATGGACTGAGGTAACAGTGAGAAGCAGGACCTGTCTACGAGGTAGGGTCTGGTTTAGAGTTCGGCAAACTCGACTGAGAACTTGTCTGAAAAACTTGATGGAAAAACGTGACTGAAAACTTGACAGAAACACAATCTGTCTTGTTACCATTTTACAATTTACAGCAATGTTAACACTATTTTCATTTTATTTTCATTTTAACAAGTAACAATTCACAATCTGACTTAAATAACAGGTAAGTAATCAATTTTCAAAACACCTTGATCCCCAAATATATTACCTTTACATATTTATTAACCATATTCATTCTGTCTTCCAGGAACTTCAGACTATGGTGCATGGTTTCAGATATGTATTACACAGAAATCTTTTCAAATCTTAGAGAATATATTGTCTGTAAGTCTGATTTTTTTTCCCCTGAATTTGCTTTTCTTTTGTCTTTCAAATGAATCAACATAGGTTCCTTGAACTAGATAAGAACACGTTAGTATTGTAATGTTCCATATATATACTAGAACTGTGGATTTGAGTTTGAGTACTCAAATGTGTAATGCAGTATGTTGATTTGTGAGATGGTTTTTCAGGTAGTCCCTTGTAAGTAGTGGTAGTCTTCTCTGATGCATTGGACCAGTCATAGCTGTGTTGCACCCTCATAGTAGCCATTCTCCAGCCTCTTGCCTGTCCCTGAAAGATCCATGAAGTGACTTGTCTCCCTATTCTTTAAAAAAAAAAAAAAAAAAAAAGATATATGAACCCTGTCTATACTCTTGCGCCATCTTCTGAAAATCTAGCAAGAGTGTTACCTCATACCATCTAGATGCCTTCGTGAAACTGCATTCTAACTAGGAAACAAAAATTATCCCAGGTTTTACCCTATTTCTATTTTGAATTTTCCCAGCAAGGTGAATTAATCCTCAGGCTCACTATCCTATATGTCATTGGTATTTATTTACTCCATGTTGTGAGCTTGGGCACTCGAGAGTGTGAGCCCCTATGCCGCAACACGACCGACACAACCCCAGAGTTGGCCATGGTCCACGCCGCTGGCAGGTGAGCAAATCAGAGCACGGGCTGGCTGAAACAGGGACACTCTTGACTTGGAATAGGGACACTTGCACATCCAACACGCACCAGGAACTGAGAACCAGCAATCCATGCTGGTCTCTGGGGCAGCCCTCCAGCCACTCCGTAAGCCCTTTTGCTCTAACCGCTTAGGACCAATGAAGGCTGAGGGCTCTGGACACTTATGACAAGACAAGGCTGAAGACTCTGAAGACATGGAACAAGACAAAAGGATCAGGACTTGGAACACACTGAAGACTCTGAAGATACATGACAAGACAAAGGCTCTGAAGACTTGGAACAAGATAAAGGCTCAGGACTTGGAACAGGCGGATGGCTGGAACAAGAACTCTGGAGACCAGGGACAAGACTTAGGAACTCGGAACTCAAACTCAGGAACTCGGACGCAGAACTCAGGCTCAGGAACTAAGGAAGAGACTGAAGACTTAAACCAGTGGCGAAGACTTGGACAGGACTCTGAAGACTTGGACTGAAGACTTAGACTCAGGAACGAAAGCTTGGATTGAAGACTTGGAAACAGGAGACCAGGAACAGGAACCACACAAAACAGGAGACCTTGAAGGACTGATAACCTTGCAAAGGCCTGGAGCAACAGAAGAAGGAGCCTTTTAAAGGCCTGAAACAGTGACATTATCAGGAGGAGCCACGGGGCTTTTTCTACCATAGTCTCTTTAAATTTCAAGCAGGGGCACTCACACTTAAGAAGGCAGTGTGCCGTGTCTGAGAATGTCGGCGGTGTTTCAGGCCATGCAGGAAACAGGAGCAGCATCAAGTAGGTGAGAGGCCACACAGGAAGCAGGAAGTGCCTGCCGGCATCTGGAGTCAGTGGCGTTTCTCCCATCATGGGGCAGAGTGGCAAGGCTGAGGCTGTGTCGGGAGACAGTGGCATTTCAGGGCTACGCAGAACAGAGGTGACGTTGGGGTGAGTCAGGCCATTTGCAGGGCCCTCCCATGAGCGGCATCACAACACTCTAGCTCTCGAGGACCTCCAACAGATTGGATTTTCAGGCTATCCCTAATGCATATGCATGAGATAGATTTGCATGCACACTGCCTCCATTGTACACAAATCTATCTCATGCATATTCATTAGTGATATCCTGAAAACACGACTTCATGGCCCTCGAGGACTGGGAGTGAATACCATTGCTATATGTAGTTTAGCTGATGCCCTCTCTCTCAGCCACTGCATAAATTTTAGAATTCTGTTTCTGCCACCCTTCACTCAGTTTTGCAGAATAGTTTTCTCATAAGAGCTTTGGAGTAGTATCACATGTGCCTTGTTATAATTTCTTTTCAAATTCACTCACAGAGCAATGTCTTTTATAATTTAACTCTCAACACATTTCTCTCTCTTCTGCTTTCACTTATAGAGTACAACGTGAATATACTTTCACTATAATTTCTATATAATAAATGGCGATTCACCTTTACCGACTTAACAGATATCAGGACTTAAATTACTGTCAGATTCCTATCATTAGAAAATTTACTCAGCACTCTCTTCTCTATCAGGAAATCTCAACACAATTTTTCCCCTAAGAGTTTTCCTGAGGTGCTGTAAATAACTGAATTGCTCTCCACCAGTTCACAAGCTACATATCTTTTACCAATACAGATGAAATCAACAAAACAAATCTTCCTCTCCTCACTTTGCATACAGAAGATACTCATACTGTGCCTCTCAGCTCTAAAACAGAGCTGCTTCTCCCTCAAAGGATGTTTCTCTCTCTCTCTCTCCTCAAACAGCAAGTCCTGCAGCTGCTATCCTCCCTACCTTCCAATTGCTTCTACTTTTCCTGTATGGCTGAGTCAGGCCCTAGCAATTTGTTTTGTGCTTATGCTTTATTCCCATGCTGGCTTTGCATGTGCTTTCTTTACTATTCTCCTACCAGGGAGAGGTAACCATTCTGCCTTTCTTATTATTTCTCTCAGGACTTATTTCCTATTACACCAACTCCCAAGTGCACTGTATAAACCACAGTTGGAGGTGGGTTGTATCCCCTTATGCAATAAGGGGATTAGCGCCGCTACAATGCGCGTCCAATGTGGAGTGAATCAAATAACGCTCATCACATGCAAATGCATAAAAATGAGGCTATTAGCTATTCATTCCCAATGTAAAAAAAAAATGTGCATCTAGGGCGCAGATTTTAGCGTTCAAAAATTAACGCCTGCCCGGAGCAGGTGATAATAGTTGAGAACTCCTAAAACTAGTACAGAAAAGCAGAAAAAAATGCTTTTCTGTACTGCCTCCTCCTTAATATCGTTGCGATATTAGTATGAATAATATCGTTGCGATATTAGAATGAATAATATCATTGTGATATTAGTATGAATAATATCGTTGCGATGTTGAGGAAAAACTAAACTAAGTAAAAAAAAAAAAGTTATAAAAAAAGCGCCGGCAGTCAGGTGCAGGAAACAGACACTCAATTGCCAAGCATCTGTTTCCGGAACCCCTGGCTGTGCGACGTTTAGGAAAACCAACGCCAATAAACTCATTGTCGGTTTTACTAACGGGCGGACGGCCGATGCACTCAGACTCCCGTTATCAAGAAGGCGCAGTTCCCTCCCAGGCTGCTCCAATTTAGGAGCGGCCTGGGAGGAAACTTCCCTACCCCCTATACTAACCTTCCTACCCCTTCCCCTAACTTTCCCGCCCCCTAGCCCTATCCTAAACCCCCCCCCCCCAAATCCTTGTCTTACCTGTTGCACCTTTTGAAAATAGGCCCGGCGTGCGTAGGGCTTTTAAAATCTACCCCAAAATGAAGGTCCCTAGATGAGGAGTATGAAAAAAGAAATTCATCCCAACTGAAAATGAAGGTCTTTGTCCTCAACCAACTACCCCATTTCCTGTGTGTGGGACAGGGGATTCAATTCTCACAGCTTTACCCTATTATATAAAGTGGCCCCTGTATTCAATTAAATTATACCTATTATTCCACCATTGAGAATTTAAATATTTTTCCCTGATTCTCCCTAATGCGTAGTTATCTTGTCTGTCTGTTTTGACTAGATTGTAAGCTCCAAAGAGCAGGGACTTTTTTTATTTAGCATTATTTGTAACCCGCACCCTCCCAGGTTTGGGGCAGGGAACACAGTTCCATACACAATAATAAAACCAACAAATCATACTTAAAAACAAGTAATAACTATTCTGCAATGTTCCAGATCAACATTAGTAATATGCATTGCAGAGGGCATATGTCCTAGGAGTTTTCTCTTACATAAAAGCCATTGTAAACAGATGCATTTTTAAGGCCTTAAATTATTTTACGTCATTGATAGTACAAATTGGTTGCGACAGAGAGTTGCAAAAGGTATGGAGCAAGCAAGGGAGAATGCCTTCTCACATGTCGCTGAAAGCCTAGTGGAATGGAGAGAAGGAACTTCTAGGAGAGACTGAGAAACAGATCTAAGTGTTCGAACAGGTGTGTAGAACTTAAGGGTGCTACTAGCGCAAGGGGAAGTAACGGTTGTACAGCAGATTATATGTTATAGTGGCTATCTTATAAGGAATATGGTATTGAATGGGCAGCCAGTGTAAGGACTGCAAAATTGCTGCAATATAGTCAGATCTGCCTGTAAGTAAGGAGCCGAGCAGCAGAATTCTGAGTGTGGTGTAAGGGAATCCAGAATATAATGTGTTACTGCAATCCAGTGAAGTAATAATGAGACTGTTCTGAAAGTATTTAGATCTAATAAGGGCTTGAGGTGATGGAGGAGGCATAGTTTAAAAAATGAGTCCTTGACAGCTGCCTTCACATGATCACGCATTGAAAGAATGGGATCTAGCATTACCCAAAAGTTAGGGACGGTTTTAATAATTGGTATAAGCTGAACATCGAGGTTCTCTTATGTGTATCTGTAAAGTGCCTTGCACAGCTTGTAGCAATAAATGATTACTAATAGCTGTAGCACCTCAATGTAATTCACTTTGAAGTGGCTGAAAGACGGAATAGAAATCTCCATAAATAAATAAGTAGTTGAAGTTTCACCAGTAGGCTATCTGCCTATGTCTGGCTTGCAATTCTATGTTCTTCAATTCTAAGCAGTGTTGCTTCATCACCTGTAATGCACTGTAACTGAAATGGATGCCTTCCTGCATCAGTTTATTGCTCTTTCAATATTAAATAGGTCAACAAAACATCAGAAAATTATCAAAATACCTTAGAGTCAATGATATAGGCTAGATTAATAGAAACAATTGTGGGAAGAAGGGTGCCATGAGATCTTTGGATATTGAATAAGGTGAGGAATATTTCAATAAATGTGAGATTACAGAGCAAAATACTCCAAATAAATATAAATATATACAAAGAATATATTTAACACTATGGAAGCTAAAGCAGATGGGAAAACATATAGATGCTCTCTATCCAAAATAAAATTCTGAAGAGCTCTTTTATCATATGATGTGGTGAGGTAGGAAAATTCTGATATTTTGGAACGAGATATCAAAAGTAAGGCAACCTATAAGGATAATGTATTGTAAGTGGGATTCAGAATATATATTTTTTTTATTAACGTTCTTGCAGAAGGGGAGCTTGGCATTTTCTTTTCTTTTACTTCTCTCTAGCTATGCACTGTAGCTCAGTGACAGGCACTACATTCAGAAAGGTGAATTTTTAAAGCCCAGCATGCACCAAAAACCAGGAGATATGTGAATCTCGGGCCGGTGCGCGCCAAGCAGATTTTAAAAGGTGCCTGCGTACGCACAGAAATGAAAAGTTCAAAAAAGGGGCGGGGAATGGTCTGGGCGGGCTACGGGAGTTCCTGGAATTCACTTTGAAATTTGCGCATAAATACTTCCGCGCACAGACGCGTGCCATGGCCCCCTATTCTTGTAACTTTATTTCTGCTATGGATGGCAAGTAAGTAATAAAACAAAAAGATAGAGGCAGATCAGTGGAGTTTTAAAGGTAGAGGCTAACAGGGAAGAAGGGAGGCTATTAAACTAGGGGGTCTTGGAAGTCCTGTCCCTTACCTGGATGAACTGGGAAAACTGGAAATGGCATCAGCGCTCGTTTTTGCTAAAATACCCCCACTTGCGTGGTAGAAGCGGCATTTACACACATAAGCACGCGACCACTTAAAATTGTGCCAACACATGCACGTGGTAAGTCTATTTTATAACATTGCACGCATATACACTTGTGTGTTATAAAATGGCCGCATCCCTGGGTGTGGGTCAATGAACTTCTTTATGAGGTCCCACCCATTTCACTGTATTATAAACCAATTTTGCACACAAAATGACCAGAGAGTAATTTCTTATGATATCTTTACAGCTGTTATCTTTGGACTGAACAATATTACGTGGCAAATGACAATTCAGCTTCAGTACATAGTTCACATGCTTGTTAACCTCATTGCTCTCATTGATTAGTTAATTACCTCCCACTGAATGCAATCCCCCTATCCCCCCCCACATCACTGACTCAGGATTATGCAGCTAAACCTTCAAGAAAGAGGACTTTTGAAGTTTCAGATAGCATATTCTCCCTGGAGCTTAATTTGCTCTTCAGGGAGCTGGCTTTTCCATATTACATTTGAAAGAGCTGCTGCCACACACAACCTTCTTCCAGCCTGGAACAAACAGGGGAAAACGGCCACTTACTTCTTGTTGTTCAAATTGATTTGATAGACCCTCTTTTACATGATAGTTCGAGGTGGTGGTGGCCAAGGGAGTAAAATAAAATGGTACATTACAGAACACACCTGGCCTATGTCTTTTGTACAGGATGACCGCAATATATCAATTGGACTAGCATTATTAGTAACAGGCATTACAGTGTCATTGTGGAGTGTGAATATTACACCTGACTGAAGGGAAGAATCGTACAAAACAACAGTAAAAGATTTTGAATCTCATTGTTTTCGTACCAAAGAATAAAAATGCTAGCACAACAAAAAAATAGCAGGAGGCAGCCAGCCCTCAACAATGGGAAAATGGGAGAACATTGCTTAGGCATTTTGAAAAAGCATATTGCAAGACAAAAGAACAAGACAAAATTATGAGATCCATTTATAGAATTTACTGGAAGATTGATAAAGAAAATGGAATGCACATGAGCTTCATAAACATAACAAAATCAATGTTCAGGAATGTTAAAAGTAGAAAGAATTCCACACTTAAGTACACATATATTTAAAGTACAGTGCAGAACTGTTCATCCAAAGGCACATTAAATGGAAACTCCCATTAAACAGAAAAATTCCTGTCTCCGGACCTTGATCTTTTATCCAAAAATCTTTTTTTTTTTTTTAATCAGAAATGGAGTGGAGGAGTATCAGTGGGCTCCAACCCAGGAAAGCCAGGGTTCAAATCCCACTGCTGCTCCTTGTGACTTTGGGCAAGTCACTTCACCCTACATCGCCTCAGGTACAAACTTAGGCCTCAATTTATAAAAATGCACTAAATATTGCATGCGATAGGAAAAGGGGCGTGTTTTATGGTATAGGCAGTTTATTCGCAGAAGTGTTCTATCTTAGCGCTTCGCATAGGTATTAGCACAAACTGAGATAACTTTTCGCACTTTGCGATAAGTGCCAGAATTGTTGTATTTCCTACATACAACCACTGGGGGACCATTTTAAGTTCCTGGAGATCCAGCCTAGCTATTAGGGCCCTTCTACAACCACTGCGGGGGGGGGGGGGGGGGGGGGAGAGAGCGAGCGAGCCTAGCCAAATTGCCCTCATACTAGGTAGGCATCAAGCTGGGTTGAGAGAACATTGCACAAATCTCATCTTTGAGTGAGTTTCCTCAATCCGAAGGTCATTAAATCTTCACAAGAGAGCACTGTTCTGTTCTTATGTCTCACTTTCAATGTCAAAGTGGTCCCTAACCTCTACACTAATACCTAAACCTCACCTCGAGTTACTAGGTAGGCCTCATATATGAGGGCATTATGGCTAGGCTCTCTCTCTCTCTTTCCCCGGAGGTTGTAGAAGGGCCCTGATAGCTAGGCTGAATCTCCAGAAGCTTAAAACTACTAAAAACTGCATTTGCGAAAATAGCGCGATAAAGCCCTATCGCACAGCTTTACGAAAATGAAAAAGGTGTAGTTAAAATACGCATTAAAGCTGTGCAATATGGCTTTGCAAATTAAGAAGCCAGCCCAAATCCATCCCAAACTCCTCCCCTTTTTCTAATTTGCATTGCACTATGCGTTATGGCGTTTTCGCATGCGTTAAAGGTGTTTTTTTTTCATGCAAAAATGCCTTAACGCATGCGAAAACGCCATATAGCACTTTGATAAATGACCCCCTTAGATTGTGAGCCTTCTGGGGACAGAGAATATCTATAGTGCCCAAATGTAATCCACTTTGACGTGATTAAAAGGCAGAATATAAATCTAAACAAATAAATAAATGGAGGACACCTGCGTTCCCCTCCACCACCTCCCATGGCACAATATGACTCCCTTCCCCGTTTAGTGGCCCAGCCCCATTCTTCCGTGGCTGAACCCAAATCTCTCATGCCTGACCCTACCTCCCTGTAGCTCAATCTAACTGCCCTCTCCCCTCCCCTTCATGACCTAAATTGACTCAGACCCATCATTTTGCTAACTTGCTGCTCCCGCCACCTTGCCATCCTATGCTGTTCACAGTTTCAGCTCAACTATAGTAATCTACAGCGGCGCTTCTCAACCGGTGCCTGCATACGCATGTACTTGCCGCTACACACAGAAATGAAAAGTTCAAAAAAGGGACAGGGAATGGTCTGGGCGGGGTACGGGCATTCCTGGAATTCACCAGTGTGTCGCCAAACATCGGCAGGTGTGTCGCATCTCCCAGTGTCCCACTGCCCTGTTGTATTTCCTTCTTCCTTGTTCAAACCCCTGCGGGCCCAATTGGAAGCCTCCTTTCTTCCTAGCCCCACTGCCCAATGGGAAGCCTCCTTCATTCTGCCTGCCCCATGCAAGCCAATCGGAAGCCTCCTCCCTTCTACCTGCCAGTGGGAGTAAGAAGAAGGGAGGAAGCCTTTGATTGCCCGGTGAGGCAGGCATCAGAAAGCCCAGGGCTGGGGTGGAAGGAATAGAAGTGTTGAACTCTGACGAAGCAAGGCCACCAAGAAAGCCCATTCCTGTGCGGCGAAGAGGAAAACCCGACCCTGATGAAGCAAGGCTGCCATGGGAGCCCATTCCCATGGCGGTGAAGAGGAAAACCCGACCCCAACCAAGCAAGGCCGCCACAGCCCGTGGTGGCGAAAAGGAAACCTGACCCCGACCGAGGCCACCACGGGAGCCCATTCCCATGGTGGCGAAAAAAGGACCGCCGGAGTAAAGCCGAGGCGGAACTGGAGCCCATCCCTGCAGTGAAGGAAGAAGACGTTTTTGGTGAGAGCTGGTGTGTCTGTGTGTGAATGAGTGCCTGGGTGAGAGCTGGTATGTCTGCGTGTGAATGAGTGCCTGGGTGAGAGCTGGTGTGTCTGCGTGTGAATGAGTGCCTGGGTGAGAGCTGGTGTGTCTGCGTGTGAATGAGTGCCTGGGTGAGAGCTGGTGTGTCTGCGTGTGAATGAGTGCCTGGGTGAGAGCTGGTGTGTCTGCGTGTGAATGAGTGCCTGGGTGAGAGCTGGTGTGTCTGCGTGTGAATGAGTGCCTGGGTGAGAGCTGGTGTGTCTGCGTGTGAATGAGTGCCTGGGTGAGAGCTGGTGTGTCTGTGTGTGAATGAGTGCCTGGGTGAGAGCTGGTGTGTCTGTGTGTGAATGAGTGCCTGGGTCAGAGCTGGTGTGTCTGTGTGTGAATGAGTGCCTTGGTGAACATAAGAAAATAAGATATGCCATTCTGGGTCAGACCAAGGGTCCATCAAGCCCAGCATCCTGTCTCCAACAGTGGCCAATCCAGATCACAAGAACCTGGCAATTACCCAAACATTAAATAGATCCCATGCTACTAATGCCAACAACAAGCAGTGGCTATTCCCTATTGATTAATAGCAGTTTATGGACTTCTCCAGGAACTAATCCAAACCCTTTTTTAAACCCAAATCCTCTGGCAACAAATTCCAGAACTAATTGTGCACTGAGTGAAAAATAATTTTCTCTGGCATGTTTTTTTTCCAACCTGTCTTAGTCTGCTTATTACTTTTTTATATCTGACTTTCCAGTGCTTATGCTCTTCCCCATTTTTCTCATTTGGATTTGCTCTCCATCTTTTGAATAATGACCCTTTGACTAATCGCCTCCTTCACCTCACCATTAAACCAACTGGCTGTCATTTTGGTTTTCCTTTGACCTTTTTTAATTCATGGAATACATTTTGTCTGGGTCTCAAAGATAGTAATTTTAAACAGTATCCATGCTTCCTGCAAGTTTTCAACCTTCTGGCTGGCGCACAGAAGTTACTGCTCCTTCCAGAAGAAGTAAGTTATAAAACAAAACAATTTTGGCTAACTAGGTAGGGTTAGGGGTCAGGGAGGAGAGGGGAGAAGATAGGAAGGGTAGTTAGAGGGACAGGGAAGTTCCCTTCCAGTCCACTCCTTAATTGGAGTGGATTGGGAGGGAACTGGGAAAGGCCTACTCGTGTCGCCACGTGTATTTATTTTTAAATCCCCCCCATTGCGCGCATCACATCTGCCCACACACACACACACGCCAATATTAAAAATCGGCTGCACATGTGCGTGTGGGAATCTTATTTTATAACATGATGCAGCAACACATGCATGTTATAAAATTGGCACATCCGTGTGCGGGGACCGGGAATCACATGCGCGTTTTCAAAAATTGACACCTATATTATCTGAGTATTGTGATGGAACTTTTTTTTGGTTACTCTGCATTTGGTTAATGACTAGCTATATATATATTTGCTTGCAGATGTTTCTCACATAGTAATTATAAAGACTTCAGGGCTATTTCATGACTTGGTAGCACACATCTAACACTACAGGTAGGTGGGGAATGCATGAAGCTATAACATTTATTTATTTATTTTATTTATTTAGAAACTTTTATATACCGGTATTAGTGGGGACATCATACCGGTTCACATATTAACAAAAGATTTAGAAGTACATTTCAACAGGGGAGGCGAACTGGGCAGGGGGTT
This sequence comes from Rhinatrema bivittatum, assembly GCF_901001135.1. NCBI lineage: Eukaryota > Metazoa > Chordata > Amphibia > Gymnophiona > Rhinatrematidae > Rhinatrema > Rhinatrema bivittatum. Next base: position 214,619,394 of record NC_042621.1, on the reverse strand, counting down.
AACCTAGAGCAGTAGGGAAAATAGATTAAACAACAAGAAATCAACAAGAGGTCATAACAAGAAGACAACAATGTACATTGTGATTAGATTCCTTAATATAAGGAAAAGGGCGTACATTTTCTATAAAATTTTCTATAATTTTCTATAAAAGTACGAGTACATTTTCTATACCCCCCAAAACATATGGGTTTTGGGGGGTATAGAAAATGTACTCGTACTCTTTCCTTACAGAGATAGTCCTGATTAAGAAAGATTTTACTTAATGATGTAACAATTTTAAAACTATGTAAGTAATTGCATATGCTCAACAATTGGTTTTCCATTTCTGACCAGCTTTATAATGAAACTGAAAATTATGATTCTTTTCTTGTACATCATTGCTTTCCTTGTGGTACTGATTAGGCCAAAAGAGATCTCGATATCTGAATGTTATTCCCTTTGTCACATAGCATCTGGATGTCAAAAGAGAAAATTTATGGAGAGGCAGAAAGGTAGTACACACATGTGTTTAACTGTTTCAAATACATACAAAATAAAATAAAATAAAGCAGAATGTCCATAGCTAGTGGGAGTAGCTGACACGAGACCAGAATACAGCGCAGCATGAAGAGACACTGTGCAGTGTGTGAATGAGTACCTGGGTGAGAGCTTTTGTGTCTGTGTGTGAATGGATGCATGGCTGAGAGCTTGTGTCTGTGGGTGTGAATGAGTGCCTGGATGAGAGCTTGTATTTGTGGGTGTGAATGGATGCATGGGTGAGAACTTGTGTCTGTGGGTGTGAATGGATGCATGGGGTGAGAACTTGTGTCTGTGGGTATGAATGGATGCATGGCTGAGAGCTTGTGCCTGTGGGTGTGAATGGGTACCTGGGTGAGAGCTTGTATCTGTGGGTGTGAATGGGTGTCTAAGTGAGAACTCGTGTCTGTGGGTGTGAATGGAAGCCTGGGTGAGAACTTGTGTGTGGGTGTGAATGGAAGCCTGGGTAAGAGCTGGTGTGAATGGGTGTGAAAGCATTTGTGTATGATTGAGAGCTTGTATATAAGAGACCATGAGTGTGACTGAGAAAGAGACTGGTCAGGGAGGTGATGTGTTTCTGTGTGAGAGAGAGAGACTGGTCAGGAAATGACTGGTGTGAGAGATGCCGAGACTGGTCGTGGGGTCTAATTGGGGGGGGGGGGGGGGGGGATGAGCGACTGGTTGTGGGCACTAAGGAAGAGGACTGTGAGGATAGAGCTTCAGCAGCCCTTGCTGCTTCTGGTGAGTGCTATTGGCCTGGAAGGGAAAGGAATAGGAGAGTTGCTGGAGAGGGTAAGTAAAGGTGACTTTTTAAATGTATTTTTCTTGATTGACTGCCATTTTAATTATTGGGTATTATGTGCTGTCTGCTGTTTTGAAATATTTATTGATATTTGGACATGTTTTAATAATTTTTATGAGTTTTTATTGTTGAATATTATTCTGTTCAGCAGCTGTTTTGTAACATTTTTAGTATAGCTTTACAATTATTTCTGTGTGGGGCTCTATAGCAGCTTGGCTTATTCTGTTTTCCCAATAGGAAATGTATTAGTGTTTAGGGCCTGGTTTAATAGTTGTATTTCTTAGATAGGGTTGTTACTGTTTGAGTGTGTTCCATAATACAGGTGTAACTTTGTGCGGGTTAGTTTGTGTGCATTATTGCAAATCCTGAGAGTCTGTTAGATGCTATATTTCTCTTTCCATTTCTCCTGGTTCGCACTGCATGCAGAGTGGCTTTTTTGGTTTTCCATTCCAGTTTCTGTGTCCATATTTATAATTTGTGGTTTTTCTGTACTTAGTGAAGGGTATGTGACCGAGGTGAGGTATTTAACTAGCATGTAGGCATTTGTATCAATCTTATTTGTTGTGTTTTCTCAATAGGATATGCATTAGTTTTCATAGGGAAGGCTATTTTGCCTCATAGGGAAGGCTATTTTGCCTTATAGGGGGCGGAGGGTAGTGGTTATTAGTGATTACTGACCACTATCTGTTGTATCCGTTGGTGCCTGACGCCCTCTCTCCGCCCTCCTTACCTCTCTGGCGCCTCCCTCTCCATCCGCGGGAAGACTGGCTACCGCGGCGTTCTCCTGCCACTTGTCCTCGGGCGTTCCCAGACCGGCTCAACGCTGCAACCACTTTTCCTGGAAGCCTAGGGGCACGCGCACGCGGCCCCGATTAAAGTATCGGCATTGGCGCGAACCTTGGGGGCGTCACCCGAAGATGACATCACCCGTGACGGATATTTAAGGTCTTGGAATTTACTAACACATCGAGTTAGCAGAGTTTCACTATCTAAGCTACTCTGCCTCCTCAGACTTACCAGAGGTACCCACTCCTTGGGGGCCTCGCTCTCTCCTTGTTTTTTCAGGTGACAGTCTGGAACTGGTACTTGCTCCTCGAGGGCCCTGATTCCAGACTTGCTTCGTATACTCCTCTGCCTGGAAGTCTTCACTACCAACTATATCAGCTACATCAGTGAGTTACCATCATTCTCTCTGAGCTTTCCCTGGAACCAGGTACTCGCTCCTCGAGGGCCTATACTTTCCAGCTCATGGGCTTCATTGGGACATTGCGTGAGTGTTACCATCTGCATACCCTGCCTACTCACTATATCTCAGTCTCTCTTCAGCTCAGCCTCCAGGGATCGCTGTTCCAGTATCTGAGGGACTACAGCCCAGCTGGGCTTACCAGCTCACTACTGCCATCTCTGGTGGTTCAGTATACTGTCTAATAAAGAACTAGTGTGTGTTTGTCTCCTAACTCTGAGCCTGACTGGTGGTCCCTCTCGGGATCATTCCCCGGGGGCGTGGTCATCTGCCACTGGTCCAAGGATCCACCTTCAACTCTCATATATAACTACTAATCCCGAATGGATTGCTAACTACTATCTGATTGCTCCTCCCATCAAGCATCAGATTCAGAACATATTGCTAACTCCCTAGCAAATCCAGAACACTATCTGATGCTGCTTATCCATGTTGGCACGAATGATACTGCGAAGTACCACACAAATCATATCAAAGGTGTCTTCATGGCTCTGGGAGAATAGGAAAAGTAGGTGAACAGGTATTATTCTCTTCCATCCTGTCAATTAAGGATCAAGGCCCAGACAGGGAAGCTTGCATTCTGGAGATAAATGAATGGTTGCATAGATGGTGCCAATGTGAGCATTTTGGCTTCCTGGATCATGGGATGATATTTCAAGGATTGCTGAGCAGAGATGGAATCCACTTGTTGAAGAAGGGGTACAGCATCTTTCAACACAGAATGGCAAACCTACTGAGGAGGGCTTTAAACTAGAAGCACTAGGGACAGGTGAACAAAACCCTACGGTAATTAAAATATTAAATACTCATATAGAAATAGGAAATATGGGAAAAAAGACAATATTTGGAAAGCTAAGTACACTAATGCTCAGAGTATGGGAAATAAAGTTCCAGATCTAGAGGCAGTCAGGAAGAAGCTGATTTTAGATATAGTAGTTGTCACGGAGACCTGGCACATGGAAAACCATGGACTGGGATATAGTTATACCTGGCTACAGTCTATGCAGGAAAGACCAGGTAGGAAGAAAAGGAGGAGGCATGGTATTATAAGAACAATACTATACAACAGCATTGCTGGGCTTATGAGGTAAGGAGGAGGCACTATGAGTTAATCTAGAAAGAAGAAATGGAACATCTATTAGATTGGTGTAAAATACACCAGATCTCCATCACTGACAAAGTAGATGGATAGAGATTAATAGAGGATATTCACAGGATTGAGGTGAAAGGGGAGGTGCTGCTCCTAGCAGATTTTAATCTTCCAGATGTTGATTGGGACATCCCAACTGCAGTATCTTCTAGAAGCAGAGATCCTGAATTCTCTGCAAGGAGAACTGGTAAGGAATGGAACACTTGTAAATCGCTTAGACTAATTTGCGTTAAGCGATTAATACATTTTAGTAAATGAAAACAATAAATGAAAAATGGTGCTTACCAACAGGGACAGTGCTTCTGATATAGTGGATGATCATCTGGGAATCAGTATTTCAATATTAGGACTCAAGAGATCAAGGTTCAGTCTAAGGCAAGGGTCCTAGACTTCAGGAAGAGTAACTTTCTCAAAATGGAGAAGTTCCTTAAGGATTCATTAGCTGAATGGGAAAATCTAGGGGAAATAGAAGGGCAGTGGGACAAACTGAAAGGAGATATAAGGGCAAATAATATTGTTGCACCCATCGGTCGCAGACAGCTGCGCCCTCTATTGCTCACCTTTTTTCTACCTGATTTAGTTCATTTCGGGAAGATGGCTGCCTCTGCTTCTCCACGCCGATCCCTCCGGGGTTGCTATCTTTCTCCCGGAGTCACCTAGGGGACCTGCACGCACGCAGCCCCGTCCTTTACGTGTGTCATGTGGGAACCTCGGGGGAGTTTCCACCGCATGACGTCACAAGCTCTGGTATTTAATCTCCATTCACGATTCCAAATACGAGATAGCAAGGAATCCTCCATGCTGATCTCTCTACGGTACCAGATGCTCCCGCTCTGTGTACTCTCGCTCCAGGACGACTTACATACCCGCTCCACGGGGACTTTGCCTCGCTCCTCTACACCCTTCAGGGTTATCTACTACCAACAAGGACACCTAAGGTACCCGCTCCTCGGGGGCTTTATTTCGTTCCGGACCTCCGCTCCTCAGGGGTTCTCTTCTACTACAACTGCCAGCATCAGAGTGAGTACTACCGCTCCAGTTCTGTCTCTGCATTGTCTCACCTCTCTCTCCATAGATTCTCGTCCTAACCCGCATCGCGGACCACTACCGGATCTACTCTCATTGGCCTTTCCATCGTGGCCTGGGTTCTCGGCCTACCTTGCTTTGTGGACCACTACCAGACCCACCTCCCTCTCGGGACCTGGTGAGATTGTGAAGCTGCCTTCTCCACTCTGCAGCCCTCAGACAGAACATTGCCATCAGACATCTCTTCTGCTGGCTGGGATTATTATCCATTCCTCGGGTTACCATCTACGTTGCAGTATAATAAAAACTAACTTCTCTGTGTCCATCTCTGCTCAGGAGCTAGCCTATCGCTGCAAGTCCCCGCAGGGCTCCGGCCTCTGGGAGGTGCCATCTCTTGCAGCAACCAAGGGCCCACGCTTCAATGTCCAAAGTACAACAAATATTTTTGTTAGGAATGTAAATACAGGGAAGAGGAAAAATATCATTATGAATTTTTAAAGAAGTAGCCGAAAAAGTAAGGGAGAAAAGGTTAGCATTCATAAATTACAAGAGATCGCAGAAAGAGAAGAAAGGCGACAATATCTGGAAAAATTAAGATAAGCTGGGAAAGTAGTAAGGAATGTGAAAATTCAAATAGCATTAAAAATAGCAAATACAGTAAAACGGGACAAGACCTTATTTTAGATATGTTAGTTGTAGAAGGAAGTGCAAAAGTGGCATTGTGAGTCTCAAAGGTGAAGGGGAGGAATATGTAGAGGCTAATGAGGAAAAAGCAAAATTGATTAACAAATATTTCTATTTGGTGTTCACTGTGGAAGGGCCTGGAGCAGGACCACATAAAATAAATACAAATAAGATTGGAAGTGAAGTAAACCTCAACAGATTTTTAGAACAGTGTGTTCGTGAAGAACTAACTACATTTAAAGTAGTAAAGATGATGGGGCCAGATGGGGTACATCCGAGGGTGCTAAGGGAATTTAGAGATGTCCTGGCAGCTCCGCTGGCTGACCTTTTCAATGCTTCTTTAGAGTCTGGAGTAGTTCCAGAGAACTGGAAGAGGGCAGATGTGGTTCCTATTCATAAAAGTAAGGAGGAAGCTGGGAATTACAGGCCAGTTAGTCTGACCACTGTGGTGAGCAAAGTAATGGATTCGCTGCTAAAACAGAGGATTGTGCAATTTTTGGAATCCAATGGATTGCTAGATCTAAGGCAGCATGGTTTTACCAGAGATAAAGCTTGTCAGAAGAATCTGATGAATTTTTTTGATTGGGTGATCAGAGAGTTGGATGAAGGGAAAGCACTAGTCATAGTGTACTTGGATTTCAGCAAGGCCTTTGACACGGTTCTACCCCGAAGGCATAAATAGATTATGTGCCCTTGGTATGGATCTTAGAGTGACTGACTGGGTTAGAAACTGGCTGAGTGGGAGGTGACAAAGGCTCGTGGTAAATGGAGTTTCTCTGAGGAAAGGGTTGTTACTAATGGTGTGCCTCAGGGATAAGTCCTTGGACTGGTTGTTTTAATATTTTTGTGAGTGACACAAGGGAAGGGTTGTCGGGAAAGGTTTGTCTTTTTGCTGATGATACCAAAATCTGTAACAGGGTAGACAGCCAGGAAGGTGTGGAAAACATGAGGAGGGATCTAGTAAAGCTCAAGGAATGGATTAAGGTCTGGCAGCTAAGATTTAATGCTAAAACATGCAGAATAATGCATTTATGGTGCAAAATCCCAAGAGAAAGGTACAATATTGGAGGTGAAATTCTTCTAAGCACAAAGGAAGAGCGGAATCTTGGGGTGACTGTATCTGATGATCTTAAAGTGGCCAAACAGGTAGATAAAGTGATGGTAAAAGCCAGAAAGATGCTTGGCTGCATAGGGAGAGAAATAGCAGAAAAAAGGAGGTGGTATTGCCTCTGTATAGGAATACTGTATATAATTCTGTAGATCACACCTTCAGAAGGATATAAACAGGATGCAGTCTGTCCAGAGGGTGACTACTAAAATGGTTTGTTCTAAAGCATTCGGGGATAGACTTAAAGATATAAACATATATACCCTAAAGCAGTGGTTCCCAACCCTGTTATGGAGGCAGTGCATGCAAATTTTCTCTCATGCAGATCCATTGTGGATATCCTGAAAATCCGACTGGCTGGGGGGTCCCCAGGACAGGGTTGGGAAACACTGCCCTAGAGGAAAGGGGAGATATGATAAAGACATTCAGATATCTCAAAGGTTTCCATTTACAGCAGGTGAGCCTTTTTCAATGGAAAGGAAGCTCTAGAATGAAGAGTTATGAGATGAGGTTGAAAGGGGGTAGCCTCAGGAATAATCTTAGGAAATATTTCTTTATAGAGACGGTGGTAGGTATCTGGACCAGCTCCCAGTGGAAGTGGTGGAGACAAAAACTATCTGAATTCAAGTAAGCATGGGATAAATACAGGGGATCTCTAAGGAAGTGATGAGAATTATAATGCTAAATTAATTGGACAGATGGGCAGACTGGATGGGCCATACGGTCTTTTTCTGCCATCAGTTGCTATGTTTCTAATTAGCACCAGTTTAAAACTTGTGAGCAGTAGTGCCAATTGTCAGGGCTTCAACCTTGGCCTTGATGAATGGCATTACTGCTCACAAGTTTAAAACGTGTGCTAATTCAACCCTTTTTTTTCCATGTCCGAGGGCTTAATTTCTTATAGAAGTTAGAAAGTAGCACATTCAACGCACAATTAAGCTCTGTAATTTGTTGCCAGAGGATGTGGTTAGTGCAGTTAGTGTAGCTGGGTTCAAAAAAGGTTTGGATAAGTTCTTGGAGGAGAAGTCCATTAATGGCTATTAATCAAGTTTACTCAGGGAATAGCCACTTCTATTAATTGCATCAGTAGCATGGGATCTTCTTGGTGTTTGGGTAATTGCCAGGTTCTTGTGACCTGGTTTGGCCTCTGTTGGAAACAGGATGCTGGGCTTGATGGACCCTTGGTCTGACCCAGCTTGGCAATTTCTTATGTTCTTAACCCAGAAAGACAGTCTTTCACTTTTTATTGGGACCCGAGAAAGCAGAGCCAGCAGTGTATGTACGTTCTGGCTCCCTTGAGGAAACGGAACAGAGCCAGTAATTGCATGGATCATTTATTGCCCCTGGCCCTTGGAGAAAGCAGAGAAGAATAGAGAGTGTTGGAGCTGCTAATCCTGAGACGAGGGCTTTGGGGAGTGTATGTCTGTGTGGGCACACCTTGCCCTGGCCGCATCCATCTCACCTTCTCCACAGTTCCACTTTCTTTCTGTCTACAAATTAAGCCCTGTTTAAATCAGAGGTTCCTAACCTTTCAGGGAACAAGTTTCACAGACCCCCAGCACACATCTCTTTAATTTTTGCATGCCAATACAAAAGAAATAATGAGATGCACTCCAGAATCATTGATATTGTATAAAACTAAACTGACCCAAAGGCATGCTTCTCTTCCTCCCAGCAAATCAAAGCTGGCATGAGGGACTGAGATTTATTTATTTATTTAAAGGCTTTTATATACCGAAGATCATGTACTGGTACATATCGTTTCGGTTTACAGAGAACCAAAAATTGGAAATTACAGCAAACAAAATGAATGAATACATTGAACATGGAATACATAATAGAGATTAAAGAGAACCTCAAGAAAGGCAAAACATCCAAACATAAGAACAAGCCTAGTATCAACTCAAACACGGAGTATAAAGAGTATCATCTGGAACACGTAGATATTTGGGCCTTTGCCACAGACATTCTAACCTGCGACCTTTGATCCGGGGGTGATCTAGTCCAATGAAATAATAAGAGCATAAATACGGATAACAGTCAATGCTGTAGTATTAGGTAGTAAAGACTTTAAGTAAAGGCTCTTGTGAAGAGCCAAGTCTTCAGCTTTTTCTTGAATGTTCGCAGACAGTGTTCCAGTGCATGGGGCCGGCTATAGAGAAGGCACGTTTCTTTAGTGATGACTTTGCAGGGGGTACATACAGGGTACCTAGGTACATTGATCTAATTGGTCTGGATGCTGAGCGATGTCGAAGAGGGCAATTTAATTCAAGCGAGGTTTGGGAGTGAATAGATTTGTGGGTCATGGTTAGCACTTTATACAGAATTCTAAATTTAATGGGGAGCCAATGTAAGTTCATAAGACTAGGAGTGATGTGTTCTCCTCTGCTGGTGTTGGTTAAGATCCTGGCTGCGGAATTCTGTAGCATTTGAAGTGGTTTGGTAGTGATAGCTGGAAGGCCGATTAGAAGGGAATTGCAGTAATCTATTTTTGAAAATAAGATAGCTTGGAGAACTGTTCGGAAATCCTGAAGATGAAGGAGAGGTTTGAAATTTTTTAAAATATGTAGTTTATGAAAACATTCTTTTGTTGTGTTACTGACGAATTTTTTTAAGTTCAGCCGGTTGTCTATAGTTACTCTGAGGTCTCTTACATGAGTGGTGGAGGTCATTAGGGGTGAGGGGAGGTTGTGAATCACCTGAACGTTGTCCTCTTGAGTGATGAGCAGAAGTTCACTTTTTGAGGTATTGAGAACTAAATTAAGGCTGGTGAGGAGGATGTTTATGGACTGTAGGCAGCTGTTCCATAAGTTGAATGTTTTAGAGATTGATTCTGTGATTGGTATCAAGATCTGGACGTCGTCAGCGTAGATAAAGTGAGTAACCTTTAGATTTGTGAGAAGTTGACAGAGGGGGAGAAGGTAGATGTTAAATAAAGTGGGGGAGAGAGAGGATCCTTGAGGGACTCCAAATGTGGTTTTGACAGGGTGCGAGTCTTTGTTGCTTATTCTAACCTTGAATTTCCTATTGTTGAGGAATGACTTGAACCAGTCCAGGGCTGTTCCTGAGATCAAAGTTATCAGACAATTGCAATTTTGCACCAGTTGAAACCAAGTCATAATTTCCTTACAACTTTTATCCTCCAGCCTTGGGCTGAATTTCAGCCAAATCTGTTCAGTAGTTTCTGGGTTTCAACACGTATAGACAAAAAGACAGATATGTAGAGGGACTCACTATCAACAGCAGACTGTCTCACACTAATGAAACATGCCTAATTAACTCTTCTGGTAAAACATAGGATGAAAGGCAAAACTGCTGTATTAAGTCTCCAGAGAGCCAAGTGCAGAAGCAGTGTAAATATAATCATGGTATATGTGCAACATGCGTTCTCTGTTGATACTTCTGCCTTCTAAATCCTCTCTCCTCTTTTTTAAACCTTTCTGCTTTGTTTTATTTTTCTCCATTTTTTTTAACCTCACCCTGTGATTTATGAAGGTCTTTTCTCAGACCCACAAATAGAAGAAAAAAATAGTTTAGTGAACCCCACCCATAATGTGAAGTGCTGAGAATATGCTTTGAACAGGAAGAAGCTGTGCAAGAGATAGCGTGCTTCAAATCAGACAGTACTAGAAAATTAGGTGCATCATACGGCCCTAACATTTGCATAAGTAACTAATGCAATAGCTCCTGTTATTCAGATAACCGCATTACAATGCTATTTTTGTAGATTTTCGGTTTCAGGTCTCTTTAATAGTTGGTATGTGAGAGGAACAATTAGATGAACATTTGCCGCGCCCTTCTTTGCATACACTGAAAAGTTGCTGTTATTTTATTCTACTGCATTGGCTGTTGGACATCTGGAAATAATCATAACAAATCTAAATCATTACAAAATTAATGTCAAACATATGTGAGTATGTTTTTATTGTTTCTATGTTTTACAAAATGTATTTGGATTTCAGAGCATTCATTTTGTTTTTTGACCTCAGAGTTTCTTCCTGCTTCTTTGGGGTTTCCAGCTCAATTGGAACTAGGGCTGGAATTTGGAAGCATGCACCTCTATTCACAATGACCAAGGAATTTTCTCCCCCTGTTTTACATTCTCTCCTAACATACTTTAGTTCAGTCAGTGCAGCTATGGCCCTCAATGCACCAGGAGCATCCAGAACCCTGAGAACAGGAGCCCTAAATCCAGCCACTAGGTGCCACTGTTGCACAATGACTGGCTTCTCCTCATCAAGGTCTACAAACACTGCCTCTGCATGGCAGAGTAAAGCACTGCCACTGAGCCACCAGGCCGGCCTTATGGGGTACAGTTTTAAATCTTACTCCAACAAATACTTTTTGACTATATAAAGGGCATATGAAAAAAATACTATAATCATTGCTTATGAATTTGCAATTAAAACTATCATATGCCTGCTGTTTGACCGATTAAAAATGTACTGGCTGAATGCTAATGAACTTGAATACAAATGTTCTGATAAGTTTTCCTTTCCTAAGTGTCTACTCAGAACAACATCTACATTCTTGAATATTTATGACTTCATTAACCTCACAAAGTTGACTTTTAAAATTAGAGCAGTAAGGTATTTTTATACCATACTATCAGTCACATTCATTTTATTTTATTCATAATTAGTCCAGGCAAAGCAACAGCATCCTGATCTACATACTGTATGTTCATAACTGCAGGAGTAGCTAAAAGGAAGGAACTTTCAAAAACTTTAAACATTAATATCTCATCAAGAATTTAAGACAACAATCAGAATGAACAAGTTGGATAATAGATTCCTAGCATAATATTAGGGCACATTTTGAGATGATTTCAAACTCAGTAAAATGGGCTGAATAATGGACCAATCAGTATCAAAACTGGAATGGACTGACAACTTGTACTTTCCATGCCAAATGCCACCCAAATCAGGTCCTTCATTGTTAGGTTATCAGATGCAAATGGATAGACAAACAAACAAATGGACTGAGAGTCAACAAACATACTATTGGGTTTGTGGCATATTGTGGACTCTTGGTCGAAGTGGCGATGACTCCTCTCACGGGGAGGAGCCCCGTGGGGAACCACAACGATAGGCTAGACTCTATTAAGCAGACACTGAGGAAAGAAAGCTTTATTGTACTGCTGATGTAAGTTAAATCTTGCTTCAAGGAAGGGATAGTACTGTGGGCCAGCGATATCACAGTAAGCTCAGACAGTCTCTATAGATGATGGTCTCACCTGGATGTAGCAAGGTTAGGTAGTGTTCCTCAGCGCAGGATAAGCCGAACCTGAAGGGTGGAAAGAGGAGAGCTGGAGCTCAGCAATACTCACAGAGGCAGTGCTGGTAACTTCCTTGGTAGAAGAATGGAGAGAGGGGTCCGAGGAGCAGGATAGGCCCTTGAGGAGCGAGTACCTAGGAGCACAGAAGGATCCTGGAAGAAAGTAGATAGAACCCCCGAGGAGCAGGGAGTAGTTGAACCCCAGAGGGCAGGTAGAAGCGAGAGGTCCCCGAGGAGCGAGTACCCAGAGCTTCAGCAGGAGCAAGTTATCCCGGAGGGTAGAGAGGAATCCAAGCGAGCAGCTTAGAAGCGGTCAGAGTAGCAAAACCGAAGTCCTTGCTAACTCGTTGGGCTCTAGCGGTGCAGAGGTTTAAATACCTGAAGGTACTAACGTCATGCGGTGGGGATGCCCCCGAGGTTCCCGCCATGACGTACTCAAAAGCGTAGGTGGCGTGCGCGCACGCGCCTAGGAGGCCTCAGGAAGAAGCATGGCGGACAGGGACACCCATGTTGTGTCGGAGACGCTGAAAGTTTCGGCAATCAGCACCGGAGGCAGCCATCCTTTCCAGGGAGGAGGAAAAGGGTAGAAGAGAGGTGAGGCAGAGCAGTCGCAGCCGTCTGCGACTGACGGACACAACACATACACATACACTAATGCAAGGAAACATGCCCAAAAGGGAGATGGTTTTCAATTATTTTTTTTTGTTGTTGTAAATTTAGTGAAAGTGCTAGCTTGTCCAACAGTTTGCTTTATTCCTGCTCTGGAGGTAGGACTGCTAGGAATGAGAGTCATTCAGTCACTTTTGCCTTTCAGCTAAGACTACCTTTAATGGTGCCATGATACTTTTTATCTGAGAATTAGACAGACACCGCTAATTCATTTCATGTATGCCACATCCATATGATATTGCCTTTCAGTCATTATCAATCTGAACTGCATTTGAACTGGTGACCTAGAGGTGAAATGTTCTCTAACTCTGTGCCAGTCCCATTAGCCATTCATTCTAAAAGGGGATCATAATTGTTTTAAACTGGTTTTCTGCTATATTACTTTAACTTTTCTTTATAAACTACAAATCAATAAATGAATCCCTCTCCATACAGATAGGGGTAGATATTGAGAGGCCAGCCGGCTAAGTAATTTAGCTGGATAACACTTATCTGGCTAAGTTACAAGGATATTCAGTGCCATGGCTATGACTTAGCCGCCCCAATCTGCCCACTGCCCACCTACCTTTTATCTGGCTAACTACATAGCCGGAAAAGTCACTCATCTGGCTATCTAGTGGCCGCTGAACTTGAACAGATATTCAGTGGCCGCTAGATAGCCGCTGAATATCTGCTGAAGTCCAAAATATCCAGCTATCTGCCGATTGAATATTGACCCCACATTCTCCTCTACTAAGTAACTTATAAGAGAAAAAGAAATGAGAAACTCCTAATCCTATAGGACAAAAGGTATGATATGAAAAATTTCCACTTGTGACTCTGGTCAGGTAGAAGCAACATTACAGTCAAGCAATTTATAAAAAAAACAAAAAAACATTGTGTTCTGTCTTCACAGTGTATTTGATATGTCACCCTGGGTCCTGTGTAATACTGTTTAGCTTAGATTTTCTATGGGGCAAAAGACCTTTGTGCTAATAGGTCATTAGAACTGCTGTTTGATTATTCTGCATTTCCTTACTGAATGTGTTTCTCCTTTCTCAATTGGTCCCTTTGACCCAAAGCAACCTGGACCAGTTAACTGCTTGGATTAATTTTCTTTTGGGGAAAAAGGCCCTCAGCAAGCTAGCAGCATCTTCTGTATCCTCTTCCACAAACTCCTGAGGATTGCATTGTTTCTTATCAGTTAGAACTCCAGCTTCTATTAACTTTACTAAAGCATCAGAGAAACTCATCATGACTATGACGGTTACATAAATTGAGTAGTTACTCTTGAATCCATTTCTTCACAGTGAGCGTTATCATTGTTTTAATAAATGTTTTGGAAGTTAAGTACTGAGTCCATCCAGGGCCGGCGGAAGCACTAGGCGAACTAGGCGATCGCCTAGGGCGCTGAGCATTAGGGGGCGCCGAGCCGCTGATGGCCAATGGCTGCCGGTGGACGTCATCCCAATAGCGGCTGAGCGGTGAACTACTGCTATGCTGTGTGCCGAATACACACAGCAAGAAGATCGGCGGGGCCGTGGTGGAGCTCAAGTCACCACGGCCGGAAGAAAACAATCGCGTCTACACATGCTGGTGCTCCAGCTCCTTCCTGCCCGCGCGGCCCCGGAAGAAAAATGTTGCCGGAGCCGCGCGGGCAGGAAGGAGGAGGTGCATCAGCCAATGCAGGAGCTTCTCCTCCTTCCTGCCCGCGCGGCCCCGGAAGAAAAATGTTGCCGGAGCCGCGCGGGCAGGAAGGAGGAGGATCATCAGCCAATGCAGGAGCTTCTCCTCCTTCCTGCCCGCGCGCCCCGGAAGAAAAATGTTGCCGGAGCCGCGCGGGCAGGAAAGAGGAGGAGCATCAGCCGCGTACAGAAGAGGAGCAGCGCGGCTCGAGAAGTCCGGGGCCGCTGCAGAGCCCATCCTGCAGCGGCCGTGAAGAGGAGGCCCAGAGGTGAGAGAGAGACTGAGGGTTTGTACAGTGTGTATGTGTGCGTGTATGAGATGAGTTGAGAGACTGTGTGTGGGAGTGAGGACCTGAATGTTTGCAGAGACAGCATGTGAGAGCCTCTGTGTGTGTGTGAGAGAGACAGCATGTGACAGTGAGAGCCTGTGCTTGAGCAAGACAGCATGTGGGAGTGAGAGAGAGCCTGTGTGTGTGAGAGTCAGACAGCATGTGCAAGAGAGAGACTGTGTGTATGAATGATTGTATGAGAGAGAGCATGTGACAATGAGAGCCTGTGCTTGAGCAAGACAGCATGTGGGAGTGAGAGAGAGCCTGTGTGCCAGAGTCAGACAGCATGTGCCAGTGAGAGACTGTGTGTATGAATGATTGTATGAGAGAGAGCATGTGACAATGAGAGCCTGTGCTTGAGCAAGACAGCATGTGGGAGTGAGAGAGAGCCTGTGTGCCAGAGTCAGACAGCATGTGCAAGAGAGAGACGGTGTATACATGATTGTATGAGAGAGAGCATGTGAGAGTGAGTGCCTGTGTATGTGTGTGTGTGAGAGAGAGAGAAAGCATGTGAGAATGAGAACCTGACTGTGTGTTTGAGGGAAGAAGACAGATGGAGAGAAAAGAAATATGTTATAAAAGGAATTGGCAAAAAAATAAGAAAGGGAAGGTGGAAAAAAAAAAAGCCTGTGACCAACTGATTAGAAAACTAAGATCAGACAGCAAATGTAAAAAAAAATAAATTATTTTTTACTGATTGGAACATGTAATCTTTGGGAATGTGCAAGAGTAGCACTTTCTCTATGCGGATCTCACAATGTACCATGAGGCCTGCACAGAGGAGGCAGCAGAATGGGCTTCAGTGCCAATAGTAGCAATCAGCACCTCCTCAATAGCCATACAGCAACAGTGACAGTGGCAGCAGAGGAATGAGAGAGGCTCTGAGGTTGCTGGCAAAAGAAAGAGAGGGGGGTCTCTGCCTTTAGTGTGTGCATGTGTATGAATGGGAGTTTGCCTGGCGGTGTATGTGTGTGAATGCATGGGTGCCTGCCTGAGGGTGTGTCTGTGTATGAGAATGAATGGGTGTCTTCCTGGGGTTTGTATGTGTGAGAATAGATGCCTGCCTGTTTGTGCTGTATGTGTGTGTGTGAGAATAAATTGGTGCCTGCCTGGGGGTCTGGGTGTGAGAATGAATGTGTGCATGCCTGGGGGATGGGGAGGGAGTGGTGTGAAAATGAATGGGAGCCCGCCTAGGGGTCAGTGTGAGAATGACTGGGAGCTTGCCTGTGTGTGTGTGTGTGTGTGTGTTTGTGTGAGAACGATTGGAAGCTTGCCTGGGAGTGTGTGTTTGTGTGTATGTGAGGGAGCCAGTGAGAGCATGAGTGTGTATGAGAAAATCCAGGGGAGTAAGAGTTTGTGGGGGGGGGGGGGGTGTGGAGGGGGAGAGAGTGCCTTAGAGCCTGAGTGTGTCAGTGTCTGTGAGAGCGAGAGGTTATGGTTGGGTATAAGAGCATGAATGTGTATGTATGTGACAGTGTATGTGTGAGAGAGAATGGACATGTGAGTATGTGTGAGAGAGAGAGGATAACCTCAATCAAGAGCTCCCATGTATGGACAGCAGGGGCTTTTTAAAATCCTTATTAGTTTTAATTATTGTGTGTTATTTGATATATGTGCTGTTTTGAAATATTTTATTGGTTTTAGGAAATTGTAAAAAATGTATATGATTTTAATTAATAGAAATTCTATTTATCAGTAGTTTTAAAATATTATTTTATTAGTATGGTTTTACTATTATAACTGATGCTTTATGTTTCTTGATTTTATTTGTTTTATGAAGAATGGTGGTTCTGTTTTTCCATTGTTAATACACAGAGTCTGGCTTCTTGGGGTTTCCATTTCAGTTTTTTCTAATTTGTGCTCCTTTATTTTGTATTCTGTATTTGGTGAGGGTCTGTCTCTGCTCTGTGTGTGTGACCATGATGAGAGATTCTGCTAGCATAGGGATCTATAGCAATCGGGTTTGTTTTGTTTCCTCAGTAGGTGGAGTATTGGTATTCTAGGACCCAGTGTAATATTTACCCTTGCTTATTCACAGGTAGGGTTATTGTTGTTTGAGTCCTTGGTGTTATTACTGTTATGTTATGATGGGATTGCAGTATAGATTTTGAGTGTCTTTTTTGTGGTGTTTTGTGTTAGTTCACAATGTGCCTGGCAGTGGAAGCTGTTTGTGCTGCTGTTACTGTGAAGTGACACCAGAATTTGAAAATATCTTTCAGTATGATGAGCTGTAAGGGAAACATCCAAGCTCCATTGTTTGGGGGAATTTCAGTGGATGCACAGAGTTACAGAACTGGAGGTACAGGATTTATATTGACATTCTGTTCCTTCCTATATATTCCTGACTTCACTCTCATAGCCACATAGAATCAGTTGACTGAGGCTATCAACATAATTTTATAGTGTGAAACTGGCCAGCTTTTTAAAATAACGCAGAGGACCCTTTGGACTTTTTCATTAACACTTTTTTTTAATAACCAATTTTAAAGCAGGATCCATGCTATAGAGGTGGGTGAGATGAAGAAATGTCATTTTGGCGCCCCCCCCCCCCCCCCCCAATTCTTCTGTCTGGAGACACCACTGATTTTCTGTGACCTTAAGCATTAGTACAAGAAGGATTAAGGGGGGATGCTGGAGAGGCACACATGCATTGGCCCCCGGGCACCGGAGACCCTTGGTACGCCACTGGGTGCGAGCCATATGGAGCCGCAAGTGGTGGCAAAGAGGAGTGGAGTTTGGCAGGCCGCAAGCAGTGCCCAACCTGCTTGCGACCCAGAAAACCCCAGTCAGCGGGCGTGATCGAGAATGAGGTAAGGGTCGGGGCTGAGACCGGGGGGGGGGGGGGGGGGCGCAAGGGAGAAGGCTTGCCTAGGGCGCCAAATCCCCTTGCACCGGCCCTGAGTCCATCTGAAGTTGGATGAAAGGGTTAACTGGCTGTCTAGCAGAACAAGCAAGGACAAACATGTTTGGGGAGCCTTTTTGTTTCTCCATTTACCTCAGACACCGGCACAGTTTCTTACTTCTTCTCAGGCACCGGAGGAAATTCGAAAGGGTTCATTCAGTCTCTGAGCAGTCTGAGCCTGCACATGCACCACACAGTAAACATCAAACAGTTCTTTTCCACTAGCACTAGACTATAGCAGCCTATTCACCTAGGCATTGTTCACCTGCAGTGGTAGTCCCCCAGCTTGCCTTTTGTCAGCTTGACTCTGAGCTGGCTTTTTCTCTCTCTCCCTGGAATATTCTCTCCCTAAAGAACTCCCAAGTGGCAGAAATCTTGATTTCTAAAGATCCTTAATTGACCTCACCTGGGACCATCAATTAACGCTGTATCTCTCTTCAGTCAGCCCAGTGAAAACGGGCAGGTTTTAACTCTGTCCTGGCTATTCCATGCCTTTCTCTATTCTGTCATAAATGGCTGCTGTTTCTGGACCAGCAACTTGTTCAAGCAAAGGCACGCATGATGGGGGTGGTAGGCCAGCATAAGGGTAAGAAGGGATGGGCACAGGGTTGGATTTGTCAATAGGCAGACTGGGCCTGTGCCAGGAGCAGCAGCCTGGCTGAAGACTTCTTGTCTCTCAGCTGTACAGATGTGCATTTGTTTAATTGGTTTTCTTTTTTTTTTTAGTGCATACTAAATTTGAAAAAACATTTAATGAAAAAAAAAACACACAAAACTAATTTTAAAAGTAAAAGAAACAGAAAAAAACAAACAAACCTGAAACCTTTTCTGGCTGTACACTGCTGTGCTGAATCTCCCTCAGCAGAGAACAGCCCTCTGTTTCCTGATCCAGCCCCCTCTCTCCAGGCAACATGCAAGAGAATCATTTTGGGGAGATTACAGATTAGGAGGAGCTGAATAGAGATCATTACAGGTGGGAAGAGAGGCTGGGAGGGGGGGGGGGGGTGTATGTCTGTGTATGAGAAAGGGAAACAAGGGTAGGCGGCAGTATTTGTGTGAGAGAGAAGGAATTAATGCCATGTGTGAGTGTGTGCTTCTGTGTGTGTCATATTGGGTAAGATGTAAGAGAGGGGAGTGCAAGGATCTCTCCTCCCCTCTCACTGCAGTTCAGATCCTCCCTCCCTTGATCTTGGATTATATCCACCAGATTCTAGAACCTCTCTTCCCTCCTTTCTACCTCCATGGACCCTGACGTGTGTGTGTGTGTGTGTGTGCGCATGCGCTGCAGGTGGATGCCAACCTGCCAGCAGCTGATGAGGGCCTGGTGCTGGCAGATCTCAATCAAAGAAGAGCTGGAGTTGTCGGAGAGGGAGCGTGTGTGTATATAAAAACGAGAGGAGAAAGTTTATGTATCCTACTTCCTCTAATCCATGACAATCTCACCCAACGATAATCTCTCCTTATGATCTTCCTCCCTTTAAAAATGGTTAATTCGTATGTTAAAAAGAAAAAAAAATGTCCGTTTCCAGTATGTAATTGTCGTTCAGTTAAACCTCTGACTCTAATATTCTTCCTTCGATAATAAGCTGTTCTAATGTGATCAATTGTATTAAGTTGCTCTCATGTAAACCGGAGTGAAGGCAATCTGCTATACTTCAGTATATAAAAGACTGGAAATAAATCTCAGGATAAGAACATAAGAAATTGCCATGCTGGGTCAGACCAAGGGTCCATCAAGCCCAGCATCCTGTTTCCAACAGAGGCCAAAACCAGGCCACAAGAACCTGGAAATTAGCCAAACACCAAGAAGATCCCATGCTACTGATGCAATTAATAGCAGTGGCTAGGGATGTGAATCGTGTCCTCGATCGTCTTAACGATCGATTTCGGCTGGGAGGGGGAGGGAATCGTATTGTTGCCGTTTGGGGGGGTAAAATATCGTGAAAAATCGTGAAAAATCTAAAAATCTAAAAATCGCAAAACCGGCACATTAAAACCCCCTAAAACCCACCCCCGACCCTTTAAATTAAATCCCCCACCCTCCCGAACCCCCCCCAAATGAGTTAAATAACCTGTGGGTCCAGCGGCGGTCCGGAACGGCAGCGGTCCGGAACGGGCTCCTGCTCCTGAATCTTGTTGTCTTCAGCCGGCGCCATTTTCCAAAATGGCACCGAAAAATGGCGGCGGCCATAGACGAACACGATTGGACGGCAGGAGGTCCTTCCGGACCCCCGCTGGACTTTTGGCAAGTCTCGTGGGGGTCAGGAGGCCCCCCACAAGCTGGCCAAAAGTTCCTGGAGGTCCAGCGGGGGTCAGGGAGCGATTTCCCGCCGCGAATCGTTTTCGTACGGAAAATGGCGCCGGCCATATGCGTATGGCCGGCGCCATTTTCCGTACGGAAAATGGCGCCGGCAGGAGATCGACTGCAGGAGGTCGTTCAGCGAGGGTTCCGGCGCCTCGCTGAACAACCTCCTGCAGTCGATCTCCTGCCGGCGCCATTTTCCGTACGAAAACGATTCGCGGCGGGAAATCGCTCCCTGACCCCCGCTGGACCTCCAGGAACTTTTGGCCAGCTTGTGGGGGGCCTCCTGACCCCCACGAGACTTGCCAAAAGTCCAGTGGGGGTCCGGAAGGACCTCCTGCCGTCCAATCGTGTTCGTCTATGGCCGCCGCCATTTTTCAGCGCCATTTTGGAAAATGGCGCCGGCTGAAGACAACAAGATTCAGGAGCAGGAGCCCGTTCCGGACCACTGCCGTTCCGGACCGCCGCTGGACCCGCAGGTTATTTAACTCATTTGGGGGGGGTTCGGGAGGGTGGGGGATTTAATTTAAAGGGTCGGGGGTGGGTTTTAGGGGGTTTTAGTGTGCCGGCTCACGATTCTAACGATTTATAACGATAAATCGTTAGAATCTCTATTGTATTGTGTTCCATAACGGTTTAAGACGATATTAAAATTATCGGACGATAATTTTAATCGTCCTAAAACGATTCACATCCCTAGCAGTGGCTATTCCCTAAGTAAACTTGATTAATAGCCGTTAATGGACTTCTCCTCCAAGAACTTATCCAAACCTTTTTTGAACCCAGCTACACTAACTGGACTAACCACATCCTCTGGCAACAAATTCCAGAGTTTAATTGTGGTTGAGTGAAAAAGAATTTTCTCCGATTAGTCTTAAATGCGCTACTTGCTAACTTCATGGAATGCCCCCTAGTCCTTCTATTATTCGAAAGTGTAAATAACTGAGTCACATCTACTCGTTCAAGACCTCTCATGATCTTCAAGAACTCTATCATATCCCCCCTCAGCCGTCTCTTCTCCAAGCTGAACAGCCCTAATCTCTTCAGCCTTTCCTCATAGGGGACCTGTTCCATCCCCTTTATCATTTTGGTTGCTCTTCTCTGTACCTTCTCCATCGCAACTATATTTTGAGATGCGAAGAAACAGAATTGTACAGTATTCAAGGTGCGGTCTCACCATGAAGCGATATAGAGGCATTATACATTTTCCGTTTTTGTTAACCATTCCCTTCCTAATAATTCCTAACATTCTGTTTGCTTTTTTGACTGCTGCAGCACACTGAGCCGACGATTTTAAAGTATTATCCACTATGATGCCTAGATCTTTTTCTGGGTGGTAGTTCCTAATATGGAACCTATCATCGTGTAACTACAGCAAGGGTTATTTTTCCCTATATGCAACACCTTGCACTTGTCCACATTAAATTTCATCTGCCATTTGGATGCCCAATCTTCCAGACTTGCAAGGTCCTCCTGTAATGTATCACAGTCTGCTTGTGATTTAACTACTCTGAATAATTTTGTATCATCCGCAAATTTGATAACCTCACTCATCGTATTCCTTTCCAGATCATTTATATATATACATTGAAAAGCACTGGTCCAAGTACAGATCCTTGAGGCACTCCACTGTTTACCCTTTTCCACTGAGAAAATTGACCATTTAATCCTACTCTCTGTTTCCTGTCTTTTAACCAGTTTGTAATCCACGAAAGGACATCGCCTCCTATCCTATGACTTTTTAGTTTTTGTAGAAGCCTCTCATGAAGGACTTTGTCAAACGCCTTCTGAAAATCCAAATACATTACATCTACCAGTTCACCTTTATCCACATGTTTATTAACCCCTTCAAAAAAATGAAACAGATTTGTTAGGCAAGACTTCCCTTGGGTAAATCCATGTTGACTGTGTTCCATTAAATCATGTCTTTCTATATGCTCTACGATTTTGAACTTGAGAATAGTTTCCACTATTTTTCCCGGCACTGAAGTCAGGCTCTCACTGGTCTATAGTTACCCGGATCGCCCCTGGAGCCTTTTTTAAATATTGGAGTTACATTGTCCACCCTCCAGTCTTCAGGTAAATGGATGATTTTAATGATAGGTTACAAATTTTAACTAATAGATCAGAAATTTCATTTTTGAGTTCCTTCAGTACCCTAGGATGCATACCATCTGGTCAAGGTGATTTGCTACTCTTTAGTTTGTCAATCTGGCCTACTATATTTTCCAGGTTCACAGTGATTTCGTTCAGTTTGTCTGACTCATCAAAACCATCTCCGGAACTGGTATCTCCCCAACATCCTCATTAGTAAACACGGAAGCAAAGAATTCATTTAGTCTTCTGCAATGGCCTTATCTTCCCTAAGAGCCCCTTTAACCCCTCAGTCATCTAATGGTCCAACCGACTCCCTCACAGGTTTCTCCTTTTGGATATATTTTAAAAAGTTTTTATTATGAGTTTTTGCCTCTATGGCCAACTTCATTTCAAATTCTCTCTTCGCCTGTCTTATCAATGTTTTACACTTAACTTGACAATGCTTATGTTTTATCCTATTTTCTTCAGATGGATCCTTCCAAATTTTGAAGGATTTTTCTTGGCTAAAATAGCCTCTTTCATCTCACCTTTTAA
Organism: Rhinatrema bivittatum; assembly: GCF_901001135.1. Lineage (NCBI taxonomy): Eukaryota > Metazoa > Chordata > Amphibia > Gymnophiona > Rhinatrematidae > Rhinatrema > Rhinatrema bivittatum. The sequence continues at coordinate 214,597,091 of NC_042621.1, read as the reverse complement.
CCATGATGGTAATCGTTTTGCCTTCCTTCCACCTTTCTTAATGTGTGGAATACATATGGACTGCGCCTCTAGGATTGTATTTTTAAACAATGTCCAAGTCTTTTGAACACTTTTAACCTTTGCAGCTGCACCTTTCAGTTTTTTTCTATTTTCCTCATTTTATCAAAGTTTCCCTTTTGAAAGTTTAGTGTTAGAGCTGCAGATTTACTTATTGGCCCCTTCCAGTTATTACTTTAAATTTGATCATGTTATGATCACTGTTGCCAAGTGGCCCCACCACGTTACCTCTCTCACCAAATCCTGCGTTCCACTAAGAATTAAATCTAAAATAGCTCCCTTTCTTGTTGGTTCCTGAACCAATTGCTCCATGAAGCAATTATTTATTACATCCAGGAACTTTATGTTTCTAGCAAGTCCCGATGTTACATTTACCCAGTCAATATTGGGGTAATTGAAATCTCAAAATTATATTAAGGAGAGTCAACACAGTAACCCAGTAGGAAAACTGTCAAAAGGGAGGGAAACTGATTTTTAGTTCAAAATATTGCCTATAGTGACGGTGTCATCAAGCCAGACATTGTGATTCAAACCTAAATCCAACCGGACTTCTAATCATTCACCATCACTTTAAAAAAATCTTTAATTATTTTTGTATGAAAACTATTTTTGTATATTTTTTTCTTTTTCAATATCATAAAAAATAGTCCAAAAGACTTCTGTATTTCACTCCATTGATAATGTGAAGATAAGAAATAACAAGCATTCTCTCAATGCATAATATAAATAGCGCCCAATTGAAATCTCCCATTATTATTGCACTGCCAAATTGGTTTGCTTCCCTGATTTCTCTTAGCATTTCATCATCTGTCTGACATTTTGTCCAGGTCGACGGTAGTATACTCCTATCACTATACTCTTACCCAACACACATGGGATTTCTACCTATATAGATTCTACTGAGCATTTACTCTCTTGTATGATCTTTATCCTGTTGGACTCCATACCCTCCCGGACATAAGGTGCCACACCCCCACCAAGTTGATCCTGCCTATCATTGCGATATAATTTGTACCCTGATATAGCACTGTCCCATTGGTTATCCTCCTTCCACCAAGTATCTGTGATGCCAGTTATGTCAATCTCATCATTTGCTGCTGTACACTCTAACTCTCCCATCTTGCTTCTTAGACTTCTGACATTGGCATACAGACATTTCAAAGTGTGTTTTTTTGTTTGTTTGGGATAATTCAGAAATCATTAGCTTTGGTGATTTTTTACATATAGGCATATGGACTATGTTTGCTTTTAATGGAACCTCTCTGTTGGGATGCCCTAACTCTCCTGTTTCATTCGTATCCTTCAAGGATACATTTCTCCAAACCATGCACTGCTGAGTGACTGTCGGCTTTCCCCCTTGTTCTAGTTTAAAAGCTGCTCTATCTCCTTTTTGAAAGTTAGTGCCAGCAGCTTGGTTCCACTCTGGTTAAGGTGGAGCCCATCCTTTCGGAAAAGTCTCCCCTTTCCCCAAAAGGTTCCCCAGTTCCTTACAAAGCTGAATCCCTCTTCCCTGCACCATCGTCTCATCCACGCATTGAAACTCTGGAGCTCTGCCTGCCTCTGGGGACCTGCACGTGGAACAGGAAGCATTTCAGAGAATGCCACCCTGGAGGTTCTAGATTTCAGCTTCCTACCTAAAATCCTAAATTTGGCTTCCAGAAACTCTCTCCCACATTTTCCTATGTCGTTGGTGCCCACATGTACCATGACAGCCGGCTCCTCCCCAGCACTGTCTATGGATGACTGGAAATCAAAGGTTCTCAGGTATGGAGAGCGTGAATTTTTAACATCCTTTTTAGTTTTATATTTCAGGTCTTTTATTCATCAGCTTTTTTAAAAATAATATTATTAGTATGTTTTTAGTATTTATGATTATGTATTTATTTTATTTCTTGATTTTATTGTTTAATGAATGGTGATTGTTCTGTTTTTTCATTGTTGCACTGCATAAAGAATCTGGCTTCTTGTGGTTTCCAGTTCAATTTATGTCTGTGTGTTTGTATTTTTACTTTATGGTTGCTCTATTCTATATTTGGTGAGGGTCAGTTTATATTCTGCATGTGTGACTGAGGTAAGGCATTTTCCTAATAGAAAGTGTATTTGGGCTTTCAGAGGATCAAGTGCACACCCAACACACATCACAATAGTCCTAATACCATATGGGTTCCAAGTGTCTTTTTTGCAAGGATTTCTGGTTGGCATCACAGCAGTTCATGTAAATATAATGTAAGTGATATTTTTACCTCAGAATAATGTATTTTGGTATTTTTCATGAAAAATATAAATGCATAACTCTTAACTGTGTGTGTGGAATGGGGCAGGAGGTGTTGTACAAGGTTATAAGGTTTGCCTAGGGCACCTAATACCCTTGCACCCAGTCATGGGTTTGGGGGGAGGGGGATGGTGGTGTCAGTTTTTTAAATTTGTATCATTGAAGGGAGCTGGGCTGTTTTTTTGGTGCGCCCAGGATAGAGAATGAATGAACGGGGGAGGGGGCAGCACAGTAATTGTTGGCACAGAGCAGCAAAAAAGATAGCACCGGCCCTGTCTCTAATTCAGCCCCTCTCCTCCTGTCATTTACAGCCATGAAGGGAGGAGGTAAGTCTGGAACAAATAGAGCAGAGCGAAGAAAGCTGTGCCTTAGACCTTCTGTTTTGTTGTCCTTAATTGTAATTTTGTTTACTTTCTAGTAATTTGTCCCTCCTGATGCAGCAAGCTTGCGAAATAAATACATTTCGGGGGACTCATCTACTTCGATAATATCTACACTGCACTTCTATGATTTAAATAAACCACTGTTGGTTTTCACAAGCAGTTTCAGTGTTCTCTTTGGACAACAAAATTTGAGACTGTGGCTCTTGCACTCCTTGAAACCTTGATTGATAATATATGCACAAATAAATTACACACAAAATAGACACATACATACTCAGAAGTGCAAAAATGGCCCTTAAAAAACAATTAGTAACTTGTTCCTAAACCATTTGTAGTCTGCATGTCTGCAAAGGATTTGGGGGATTTATTTCAGGAGTTTCCTTCCTATTTTGCTTTCTGCCACATGCACAACACAACTCGGTCTGCAAAGCCGTGCTTTGTAAACTGCTGACCACAAACTATCTCCAATGAAATACATATAGCCTCTTTGATTTCTGAAAGGCAGGACTCACTGCAAAAAAAAAAAATAATGTTAATGTATTAGGTTAAATCACAATCTACAGAACATTATTTCTACATTCCAAAGGCACAGATGATGCAAAGCACTCACTGCTAGACAATGGGCAAACTACACCCAATATCCATCCATGCACACTAATTATTATAGTTAGTAAAACATTTGCAGGCAGTTTTAGAAAATTCTTTAAAGTAAAAAATTGAACAGTTTCTTGCCTATTTAATTAAATGCTCAGAATGTTCCCACATTTGGCGACTTTACACAGATGCTAAATGCAGGCAGAGCATAGATATTGGGCCTTATTTTACAAGGCTATCGCTGGCTTGCGCTAACCGCAAGCCTGCGATGGCTTGCGAAGGTAGCGCACGCCTGCGCTTACTACATCAGGGCGGAGTCGGCTCCAGAAGGAGTCGGGGCATCACTGGGGCCGACTCTGCGACGCCGCTGCGGACAGCGAAAAGGTAAGGGCCTTTTTGCGTCCAATTTCGCACCCAATAGCACCACCTTTCACGGTGGCACTATTGGGTGCGAAACAGGCAGCAATCGCACCGCGGCGGTGGGATCGCTGCCGGCTAGCGCAGGACTGCCCCCCCCCCCATGTCGACCCCCGCCCCCCCCATTAGCGCGATTTTCTAAAGTATCTCAGGCCTACGATACTTTAGAAAATGAGGCCCAATGACTATTAGCTTCATACTATGGAAAACAACAAGATTATGGCTTTATTAAACAAATATCATTAAATTTCACCATAATACTAAAGGAAATTTACAAGAACACTTACAAAGAACACAGAAAGCATGCACTCTACACCAGTGGTTCTCAACCTTTTTTTGGCCGGGACACACCTGACAAATGGTTCTCACATGCGTGACACACTGAACATGTGACCGTCACGGGGCAAAATGTAAATATACATTCTGCATCCTCAGGAACCCCCTCGACCCCCAAAAATGGGTGCAGAGCAGAACTAGGGCATTACCCGTACAGCTCACCATACAAAAAAAGATATTCTGGATCTGATGACATCTCAGTAAAAGCAAAACAAACTCTCTTTACTGGCAAGCACAATACCCCTCCTTATGAAAAGACAGTAATTTACCACTACAAATATTTAACTAGGCCCTAAACACTAATACACCTCCTATTAGGAAAACAGAGCAAGCCAAGCTGCTATAGATAGATACCCACTTAGAAATAATTGTAAAACTATACTAATAAATGTTACAAAACAGCTGAACAGAATAACATCCAAATATTAAAAACTCATAAAAATTATTAAAAATTGTCCAAATATCAAATACAATATTTCAAAACAGCAGACACATCACATAATACCCAATAATTAAAATGGCAGTCAATCAAGAAAAATAAACTTAAAAAGCTGCCTTTACTTACCCTCTCCAGCAACTCTCCTACTCCTTTCCCTTGCGGGCCAATAGCACTCACCAGAAGCAGCAGTGGCTGCTGAAGCTCTGTCCTCACAGTCCTCTTCCTTAGGGCCCACAACCAGTCTCTGTCTCACACAGACCAGTCACCTCCCTGACCAGTCTCGGTCTCTCCTCCACATACACACAAGTCACCTCTCTCACCAGTCTCTGTCTCTCACACACAGACACACCAGTCACCTCAGTGACCATTCTCTGTCTCACCCCCCCAGTCACCTCCCTGACCAGTTTCTCTCACACACTCACACCAGTCTCCTCCCTGCCTCTCTCAATCACAACATGCTCTGTCACTTACATACAAGCTGACATACTCTGTCACTTACAATCACACACACACACACACTGCCACTCATGCACCCATTGTACCACATACACACAAGCTCTCACTCATGCACCCAGGCACCCATTCTACCACACACACACACACAAAGCTGCCACTCACGCACCCAGGCACCCATTCTAACACACACACACACACACAGACAAAGCTGCCACTCATGCATCCAGGCACCAATTCTAACACAACACACAAAGCTACCACTCATGCATCCAGGCAGCCATTCTACCACACACACACACAAAGCTGCCACTCATGCACCCAGGCACCCATTCTACCACACACAAACACACACACACACAAAGCTGCCACTCATGCACCCAGGCACCCATTCTACCACACACACACACAAGCTCTCATTCATGCACCTAGGCAACCATTCTACCACATACACACACAAGCTCTCACTCATGCACCCAGGCACCCATTCTACCACACACACACACACATATAAGCTCTCACTCATGCACCCAGGCACCCATTCTACCACACACACACACACACACAAGCTCTCATTCATGCACCCAGGCACCCATTCTACCACACACACACACACACACACACACAAGCTCTCACTCATGCACCCAGGCAACCATTCTACCACACACACACAAGCTCTCACTCAGGCACCCATTCTACCACATATACACACAAGCTCTCACTCATGCACCCAGGCACCCATTCTACCACACACACATACACAAGCTCTCACTCATGCACCCAGGCACCCATTCTACCACACACACACACACACACACACAAGCTCTCACTCATGCACCCAGGCACCATTCTACCACACACACACACACACACACACACAGGCTCTCATCATGCACCCAGGCACCCATTCTACCACACACACACACAAGCTCTCACTCATGCACCCAGGCAACCATTCTACCACACACACACACAAGCTCTCACTCATGCACCCAGGCACCCATTCTATCACACACACATACACAAGCTCTCACTCATGCACCCATTCTACCACACACACACACACACACAAGCTCTCACTCATGCACCCAGGCAACCATTCTACCACACACACACACAAGCTCTCACTCATGCACCCAGGCACCCATTCTACCACACACACACACACACACACACACACACACAAGCTCTCACTCATGCACCCAGGCACCCATTCTACCACATACACACACAAGCTCTCACTCATGCACCCAGACACCCAGTCTACCACACACACATACACAAGCTCTCACTCATGCACCCAGGCACCCATTCTACCACACACACACACAAACTGACATGGAGCCTCTTCTCATTGTTTGGCCCAATAAGCCTGGCCTCCGCTTCTCAGCCGCCTCTGGCCTGATCTCTGGCGGCATGCAACAGCTCTCCAGCCACCTCCCGCGGAGCGCAGGGCCTCTCCGCTCTTCGGCCCCTCCGACCTGGCCTCCAGCGGCTGTGCACAGATGTCTCCCCACTCTTCAGCCTCCGGCGGCAGCGCACAGCATCTCTTCATTCTTCGGCCCCGCCGGCAGCGGCGCATAGTGTCTCTTCATTCTTCGGCCCTGCCGGCGGCGGTGCATGTGTCTCTCTACTCTTTGGCCCTGCTGGCCTGGCCTCCAGCAGTGGCGTGCAGGTCTCTCCGCTCTTCGGCCCCGCCCCTAGGGAGAAGGGAAGCACAAGCGAGGCAATGGAACACCGGGAGCCACGACAAACCTGCCAGTGCTTGGCGACACACTGGTGTGTCGCAACACACCAGTTGAGAACCGCTGCTCTACACTAACAATATCCAGTCTCCATGTGATAGTGAAAATAACATGGGAAACCTCTACTATCACTAAACTAGATCAGAACCAACTTCCTTGTGCAGTGCCCTCAGAAACAGATGTAACCCTTTGTCCTCCTTGGCAACAGAATGGAGTATCTGGGTGCTGTAGTGTTTTGGTCAAATTGCTGCAGCCCCTGGTTTTTATGTTTTTGTTTTTTTTGTTTTTTAGTGGGGAGCAGCAATAGCTTTGGGATCCACAGGGTTAGGCCAACCTTACCACATGGGACAAAATAAAATTCACTGTGAGCACCAAAATGTTGTTCCAGACATGAGGTCGATATTCAAAAGCCATTTAGACAGATAACTGAAAAGTCATCTGTCAAAATGGCTAGCCGATTATATTTAAAGCCATATGCAGCTAAATTCTAACCACATAATGACTTTGAATTTAGCCACATAAGTCTGAGGTGGTCTGGGGGCAGGTGGGAGGCATTTTGAGGCAGGCCAGAGTTAGCTATATAAGTTATGTGGGGTATTCTTTGTAGACTTGTATGTGATGTATCTGTAATTCTGGAAAAGTGATACACTTTGTATCTGTGGTGTGTATCTGTAAATGGTTACAATATATTTTACTGGCTGTGTCTATGATAGAGGAGTGCTGTAATTTGGTGTGGTTGATGTATGTGTGGGTTTTGTTTTTTTTAATTCTTTTAAATGCAGGGCTGGGAAGTTTTGTATATTATGTTTTGTTAAAATTTATTGATCTAGAAAAATTGTTAAATTGTTTGGGTTAAGAAGTCTTTGTGCAATAATAAACGTAACACAATATTGTTAGATTTTTTTGATTCCATTCTATTGTTTTGGTCTTTGTATACAATTTTTGGGAATTCTGCTTGATTATTTATTTATTTTATTTATTTATCACGTTTTATATACCATCGTTTGGTTTCGCCATCACAACAGTTGACAAAGTTTCGATGTTTAACAGAGTTTCCAAAAGGTTCTTGTGATTGTTAACATAGATATTGTAGGCTTTATAAACGTAGTTCAGATATCAAACTATACAGTTTCGGTTATGTGTTATATTACGTGCTTGCATTGGTTCCACATGTTTGCATAGGATCAGTAGAGGGAGGTGATGTTTTAGAGTCATTGGGTGATTTGGTAAGCTTTGGTAAACATCCAGGTTTTTAGTTCTTTTTTGAAGGTTTTAAAAAGCTGATTACACCTTATTCCAGGGCTTCCCAAACTTTTATCCAAAGTGACCGCATTTTGAAATTTGAAAATTCATATGACCCCCAGAGGCATATCTGGGAACTTTTGATTTCCTGTCACTCTGAGATTGTTGGGGGAGGGAGGTGCTAGCAGCATGCGCACAAACTTTCTCTCTCACACATTAGCACACTCACATGTTCACTCACTCTCATACATGCTTATTCTCACATACTCATTCATTTCTCTCCCTTGTCCACAAACGTATGCACACTCACGTCTCTCCTTGTTCCATACACGTACATGTCCTCAGATAAACATGCACTCACTCCTCTCCCTTTTACACATATAAACTCACTCTTCCAAAAACATAAATGCACCCTCACTCACTTACCTTCCACATACATACATGCATTCACTCGCGTTTTACACACACATACACACACGCACACACACAAACTCACTTCTCTTCCATACATATACATGCACACTCACTCCTCTCCCTTTTACACACATACACTCACTCTTTTCCAAAAACATAAATGCACTCTCACTCACTTCCCTTCCACACACATACATGCATTCACTCCTGTTTTCCACACACAGACACACAAACTCACTTCTCTTCCTCTTCTATACATATACATGCACACTCACTCCTCTCCCTTTTACACATACACATACACACTTCATTTACTTCTCTCCCTCTTCCACACACATAGCACTCTCATTCTCTCTTCTCACTTCAGTTCTTATTAGCCACAGGAGCCTCCTCTTTCCCCAAGCCCGCAGGACATGCTCCCCTTCCTCTTCCTACTCCTGCAGTGTCGGGCTGCTCTGCCCATGTTTTATTTTCAGTGCGCGGCCTGACGTTGTTGCTCCATCTCCTGCGTCTGCAGTTTCTTATTTCCTGTGGGGGAGGGCAACGCTCCTGCTTATCTCGCTTTTCACATCATTTTCCTGAGGCACAGGTGCTGATGCTCCTCCTTCCTTGAGCCTGCACTGCTCCAGATCCTTTTTCTTCTGGCCTTCTGCAGCAGGGCACCCTGAGTTATCGAGTGTTGGCCCGGAGACCCAGCAGTTCATTCAGAATTCCAGTCTCCAGGCCAAATCCGGAGAGTTCCCAAGTATGCCCAGAGGATGACCAAAACAAATTAGCAGTGATGCAGTTCCCCTCCAACCTCTTAACCTCCTCCCCTCTCTCAATTTCTGTATCTCTCACCCCCCAGCTCACCCCATCTCTCTCACCTTTTCACATCTCCCAGTTGATTCTCTGTAATCCGCTCCCTCTCACACCATCTCCCATTGCCTCCTCCCTCTCATCTTCTCTCTCAAACCTTCCAGCTTCATCTCCTCCCTCCAAGCCTTTTTTCACATCCCTCAGTTGATCTTCTGTCATTCCTTCTCTCTCTCTCCAGAAGTAATCCCTCCCCCCTTATCCAACACAAAAATACCCTCTTGCCTCTCACCCCTTTCTTCAAATACCCCCTCTTCCAAACATCTCACTGGCCAGAGTCAATGATAAAACTTTCCTTTGGGCTCTGGGTAAAAGGTGGATGATAACAGTGGAAAGAGAGAGAAGGCTGATGACAGGGGCAACATTTTTCTCTTGGTTAGGTTCAGTGGTTGGTGAGGGGAGGGCGGCAGTGAAAATCTCCACTGGCTAGGCACACAACCCTCCCCTTCTTTCATGGCTGGTCCCAAGCTGCTGCCGCATGCAGATCACGTCGGGCCCTGCAGCTGCCCTGATCCCTCCTTGCACAGGGCTTCCTGCAACTACAGAAACTCATGGAAGGGCTGTGCCAGTGCACAGCCTATGAGCGTGTGCTTATTTACAGGCCCCGTGCTGACTTCCACTACTAAAGCTGCTGCTGGCATCTAAAGAGTGCTGTCACTTGAGGCACTTGTGACCCCAACTGAAGGATGTATGACCCCATTTGGGGTCCCGACCCACAGTTTGGGAAGCCCTGCCTTATTTGCCTTTGTTGCCATTCCATTAACTTTGGGAGGGGAGATGGGGGGAGGTTACAGGCTACTGTCAGCTGACAATCGACTCATTACTTGACTTTCAAGCACCCACCTCAGTACACTTTGTTTTATAAAATGTTACTTCAACTATCTTCATAAAGATATCAACCACAGCCCCTCATGCAGTTTTGTTCTGTCACAACTAAAGCCTTTCTAATACACATCCACCTCCATTCCTCCCCATAAACACACAGCCTCCTATCTTTCACACAAACACACACACACCCTCCTCTCTCATACACACATGCACACCCTCCTCTATTATACTCACTCCCAAATACACAGCCTCCTGTCTCAGGCACAGGTGGTTCCCTCTCCCTTTCCTTAAAGATTTCCAAGCCTTTCTTCTCGGTCTACTTTGTGCCACCTGTCTCTCAATATGTCCTCCCCCTCCTCTATGCAATCCTCTCTTGTGCTGCCCTCCTGTCTCTAGTCCCCTCCCTCCCTAAGCTCATCTTCCTCTCCCTCCTTCTTCCCAGTGCCTTCTTCTTTCTCTATCTCCTTTCCTCCTGTGTCCCACTGTCTCCTTTGTGCCTCTTCTGTCTCTTCTTTCCCTTCCCCCCCCCCCTCAGTCTCCTCTTTCCCTCATGCTCCCATTATGCCTCTCATAAGAACATGCCATACTGGGTCAGACCAAGGGTCCATCAAGCCCAGCATCCTGTTTCCAACAGTGGCCAATCCAGGCCACAAGAACCTGGCAAGTACCCCTTCCCTGTGACCTTTCTTCTATGCAGGGCCAGTGCTAGGTTATTTGCTGCCCTGTGCGAACAATTACTATGCTGCCCCCCCCACCCCCTCCCCAGTTCATTCATTCTCTGTCCCGGGTCCACCAAAAAAAAGCCCAGCTCCCTTCAGTGATACAAACTCAAAACTGACTGCTCCCTCCCCATGCCAATGGCTGGTGCAAGGGTATTAGGTGCCCCAGGTGAACCTTATAGTCTTTCACAACATGCCCACCCCACCCCCCCACTCCATTCCACACACACAGTTAAGAGTTATGCATTTATATTTTACATGAAAAATATCTGCGGTAAAAATATCACCTACATTATATTTACATGCACTGCTGTGATGCCAACCAGAAATCCCTGCAAAAAAAGCATCTGGAACCCATATGGTATTAGGCCTATTGTGATGTGATATTGGGTGTGGGCTTCATCCTCTGAAAGCCAGCATACACTAAGAACATAGGAAATTGCCATGCTGGGTCAGACCAAGAGTCCATCAAGCCCAGCATCCTGTTTCCAACAGAGGCCAAACCAGGCCACAAGAACCTGGCAAGTACCCAAACACTAAGAAGATCCCATGCTACTGATGCAATTAATAGCAGTGGCTATTAGGGATGTGAATTGGTACTGGACTCATTTCTGGTATCGAGTTCGGGTAAAAACTGCGGGAAATCTTCGTTCCCGCGGTTCTTACCGGTTTTAATTGGCTGTCTTGGGCCGAAAAAAAAAAGCCACCCGACCCTTTAAATTTAATTATTTTGAATCCCCCACCCTCCCGACACCCCCCAAACATTTTTTAAAGTACCTGGTGGTTCAGCAGGGGTCCCAGGAGCGATCTCCTGCTCTTGGACAGTCGGTTGCCAGTAAACAAAATGGTGTCGATGGCCCTTTGCCATTGGCTGACCCCTGTCACATGGTAGGAGCACTGGATGGCCCGCGCTATTTTTAAAGATGGCACCAGCTGTCCATTGCTCCTACTATAGGACAGGGGCCGGCCCATGGCACCGATACCCCCTGTCACATGGTAAGGGCAAAGGGCCATCGGCGCCATTTTGATTAGTGGCAGCTGACGGCTGAGAGTGGGATATCGCTCCCGGGACCCCCGCTGGACCACCAGGTACTTTAAAAAAGTTTAGGGGGGGGGGTCGGGAGGGTGGAGGATTCGAAATAATTAAATTTAAAGGTTGGGGTGGGTTTGGGGGTTATTTTTGAGTGCCCTTTTTTCCCCGCTCCTCCCCCTAAAATAAGAGAACCCCACGAAGTTAATCGTGGGGTTTCCTATCGCTATCAGGGACCCCCCAATATCTGACGAGATTGAAAATATCGTCCGATATTTTCAATCGTCAGATAAACGATTCACATCCCTAGTGGCTATTCCCTAAGTAAACTTGATTAATAGCAGTTAATGGACTTCTCCTCCAAGAACTTATCCAAACCTTTTTTGAACCCAGCTACACTAACTGGACTAACCACATCCTCTGGCAACAAATTCCAGAGCTTAATTGTGTGTTAAGTGAAAAATAATTTTCTCCGATTAGTCTTTAAATGTGCTACTTGCTAACTTCATGGAATGCCCCGTGGTCCTATTAGGAAAATGCCTCACCTCAGTTGCACATGTAGAACATAAACTGATCCTCACCAAATACACAATAGAGCAACCATAAAGTAGAAATACACATGCACAGACAAAAACTTAACTGGAAATCACAAGAAGCCAGACACTCTATGCAATGCAACAATGAAAAACCAGAACCATCACCATTCCTTAAACATCAAACAATAAAATCAAGAAACAAAATAAATACATAATAATATGAAAAAATTACTAATAACATTTGAAAAAAAGCTGATGACTAAAAGATCAAGTAATTAAAAACACATATACAAGTTTTTTTAAATGTCCCAAACACCAATAAAATATTTCAAAACAGCAGACACAGCAAATAAAACTAAAAAGGATTTTAAAAATTCACACTCTCCATACCTGGGAACTTTTGATTTCCAGTCAACCTGGGATTGTCATGGAGCAGTGGGAAAGGGATGCACAAACATTCTCTTCTGTTTCTTATATAAACACACACACAAACACACACACACACAAGCTTATACACACATATGCTTCCTCTCAGACGAACCTGCAGGCATCTCCAGCTCTTCTTTGGTTGGGATTTACCAGCAGCCCCAGGCCCTCATCTTCATTTCAGCTGCTGGCAGGTTGCAGTCCACCTGCACCCTCCATTTTCTCTCTCTCTCACACACAAACACCATCCCAGGCAGCCTCCCATTCACACATACAACATCCCAGGCAGCCTCCCATTCATACACACACCATCCCAGGCAGCCTCCCATTCACACATACAACATCCCAGGCAGCCTCCCATTCACACACACACCATCCCAGGCAGCCTCCCATTCATACACACACACCATCCCAGGCAGCCTCCCATTCATACACACACACCATCCCAGGCAGCCTCCCATTCATACACACACACCATCCCAGGCAGCCTCCCATTCACCCACACACCATCCCAGGCAGCCTCCCATTCACACACACACACCATCCCAGGCAGCCTCCCATTCACACACACACCATCCCAGGCAGCTTCCCATTCACACACACACACCATCCCAGGCAGCCTCCCATTCACACACACACCATCCCAGGCAGCCTCCCATTCACACAAACACACCATCCCAGGCAGCCTCCCATTCACACACACACCATCCCAGGCAGCCTCCCATTCACACACACACACCATCCCAGGCAGCCTCCCATTCACACACACACACACACCATCCCAGGCAGCCTCCCATTCACACACACACACACACATCACAGGCAGCCTCCCATTCACACACACTTACATACATTCATTCCTCCTTCACTGCTGCTGCATGCCTGTATCTTTTACTTTGTGTAGAGTAGCCCTTCTGCAGCTTCTCTTCCTGTGCTGGCACTATGGTAATTCAACACTCATGGGGTTAGCACTTCCTGTATTCTCATCTCGTGAGAATATAGGAAGATGTAGCACCGCAAGCTTTCAATACCGCAGGGCCAGTACTGGAGCAGGAGCTGCAGAAGGGCTTCCTCTGTTGTAGCCTCCTCTTCTTCTGCCACCTGTGGGAATGGGTCCCCTAGCACCATAGACCTCCTTCTTCTGCCACCAATGGGATTGGGTCCACTGGCAGCATCACGGGCCTCCTCTTCTTCCGCCGCCAGTGGGTTCTGGTCCACTGGTGGCAGCATGGGCTTTCCCTGCTCCCAAAGCTGCCCCACCGGGTGTGCCGCCCTGTGCAATTGCACGGTTTGCACACCTGGTGGCGCAGGACCTGCTTTCCTCTCTTGCTCCACATGTCTATTTCTCTTTCCCTCCCCTTTTCTCTGTGTCCCCCCTGTCTCTCCCCTTTTCCCCTCCTCTGTTCCTGTATACCTCGGCTGGCTCACTGCAGCCCCTCTCTCAGGTCTTGGCCCAGCACTCAGTGTGGGAGGGGGAGGGGCCTATAGGGCATTGCTGCAAAGATCTGTGGAGGGCTGTGCTGTTCTCTGGGACTTGCCAGAGGGAGTTTGCTATACTCCCTTGCCTGCAGAGCAGCCTAGCCTCTACCTCCACCAAACCTCCCTTCCTTCCCTTCCCCTGCTGTGCTGTTCTCCAGGAATTAAGAGAGGGAGTTTGCTGGACACCCTTGCCTGGTAAGGCAGCCTAGCTTTTCCCTCCACCAAACCTCTCTTCTTTCCCTGCCCCTCCCTGCTTTTGCTGCTGCTCTCCTCAGGAAGCCATTTTCACCTGCAAGGTTCCTGTAGTTCTTCAGAAGGTAAGGGTTTGTTTGTTTGTTTTTTTCTTCCACCTGCAGGAACAGTGCAGGCTGCGGGTGGGGCTTGAACTTGGGGAGAGCAACAGCAAGAAGCTAAGGGTTTGTTTTAGGAGCCCCTTTTCATAGTTTGTTTTCCCCTTCACAGTATTTTTGTTTTCTGGTTTGTATGTTATTCCCTTCCCCCACTTGGTTTCCCTCCTTACCTGTTTTAGTTTCTCTAACTTCTTTTTCTCTCCTTAATTAGAGAGAGCCTAATCTCTCCCAGAGCAGGTGGCTGGGTAATTTCCCCTCCCCCACCCCAAGCTGAAGCAAGCTGTTTTTTTAAATTTTCAGCTCAATACAGTAAAGTGGGGCCGCGGTTACCCTGCTCCTAACCCGCTTTCTACTCACTTTTCGGCCATGTTAGTCCAACCCACGATACACTATCCCCTTTAATCCATCCTTACCGCCTCTTTAAATCCCCGGGTAACCCCTTCCGCACGCGGCATGTATATTAGATGTAAACAATCAAATTAGCTATCCCCTCCCATACAGTAACGCGCGCCCCGACTATCGCTATTTTACCCTGCCGTTTTGCCGCGCGTTTAACCTGCTCATTTACCGCCTACCCTTACCCCTGCGTTAGAGGCAGGGGTAAGGGTAGACAGCAAACTTTCCCCCAAAAAGAAACCTAAAACCATAAAATCCCCTCCTCCCGAAGCGACTCGACATGTTATCAACTTACTTTTTGTTGCTTTCAGCACCTTCAACCTTCTCTGCCGTGCTCCGGAGGGGGCAGCCAGCGGCGAAAGCAGCTTGCAGCGGCGCGGCCCCCCCCCCCCCCCGCGCAGGTCCCGGTCTCCCTGTGCTTTCATTGGCATGAGCGCCCAAATTGACGGCGCCGTCAATTTGGGCGCTCATGCCAATGAAAACACAGGGACGGGCGGGCATGACGTCATTTTTTTTTTCCCCTTGGCTGCACCCGCGCTCTTCTTTTAATTTCTTGGCCGCTGGTGACGTGAGCGCTGGAGGCAGCCCACTGTCATCGAGAGCCAGGAGAACCGGGACCGGGGGGGACACCGCTGCAAGCCGCTTTCGCCGCCAGCTGCCCCCCCTCCGGAGGACGGCAGAGAAGGCTGAAAGGGCTGAAAAACAACAAAAGGTAAGTTGGCACATGTCGAGCCGCTTCGGGAGGAGGGGATTTTAGGTTTTTAGGGTTTAGGGTTAAAGTTGGGATCCACTTCCTGGTGTCTGTCATTTCAAATGTCATTTGAAATGACAGGTACCAGTGCACCCAGGATACTGTATAGGCGCTGTATTAAGCGCCTATACAGTAAAATGGGTTGTGCGGGCCTAACGCTTCGCCTAACGCTTCTTGGACGCTGCTTACATTTGCATGAGATTAGAGTACAGGATCGAGCGGTAGGTGAGCCGGACTGTGCGTGCGGCAACCGCGGGTGCGCCCGGCACTAACGCAGCTCTTCCTACCTGCCCTTACTGGATCGACCTGTTTGTTAGGAACCTCTTTCCCCCTTGACTACCCCAACTAAAGCTTGCAAAAGCAAAGCAAGCGTTCTCCAGGAGACCGAGCCTGTGTGAGGTCAACACAGGCCAAAAGGTCCTCCTCTCCCCCACCCCTCCCTTCCTTGGCTGATTTTAAAAGCCATATTTCAGTTGTTTTTTTTAATCCCTTTGCCCTTCTCGCACACCTCCCCCACTCTTTCATCCCCTCCTTGTTTTTGGATGCCCCCCCCCCCCTTACTGGTGTCTCCAATATGGGACACTCATATCCTCCCGGATCTCTCCTATATCCTGCAATCGGGGATATAAATACACCCTTCTTATTTGGACCCCCAAAGGACTCCCCTCCCTCCCTCCTCTCGTCACCACCTGACGCAGAGCAAACCATTTTTGCAGCTTCTGGAGAGGAGGGGGGACCCTCTCAGGAGAGAAGTCTGGTAAAGGCGGGGAGCCAGGCTTCACTCCGGGGCTTATCTCCAGGGCACCCAGTCCTCATGGGGGGGAGGCGGGGTCTGGTCCAGTTGAATGTCGGGGAGGGCAACACGAGCACTGGTGAGGCTAATGCGGAACCGGAACAGTTTGTCCAACTGCCCCCTCAACAAGAGCCGGTGGAACTGATGTCATCAATTGGAGAGCCGCTGGCCAGAATATCAACACAGCCAGACCCGGGGGGGGGGGGGGGGGATTCACTATGGACAATAGTGGGTCATTCAGGGAAGAATCATCACCCATCAAAGTTACAATCTCCTCCAGCAGTTCCCAGAGGAGGTATTCCAATCCTGTTCAGCCCAGGGAAGGGTGAGGACCAGTCGTACCAGCCCTTTCATAATTCTATCATGGAGCTGGAATGGATCCTGCGGGGAATAGGATCTGGAAATACAGAGTGGACAAAGCTCTTGAGAAGTGGCCCAATGTAGAGCACCTCCGCAAGATAGTGGGGCTCTCATGGTTCACCTGGAAAAGAGCACACCTTCGGGCTCCAGGGACATCAGGAGGGCCCAAACGTTCTACGCTGAAATGATGTCTTGAAAGGGTGTCAGAGTTGGTGTAGCCTTATCCTGACAGAGGATGACTCTGACGATTATCACTCTGACTGTCAATGGCTGCAGGGAGGATCTTTGCAGGAGCTGGGTGCTCTCCTTTCTCCGGAAGGGAGGGTACTTCATAAGTCTCCTGCAGGAGACCCAGTCCACTCCAGAAAGCAAAGCCAACTGGCTCCTGGAGTGGCGCAGCAGGGCACCGGGGGAGTGGCTGTCCTGCTCATGGAATCCCTGCAGACAGAGGTACTGTAAGTCCGATCTGTTGTGCCAGGCCAGATGCTACACTCGCAGATCCGTGTCGAGAGCTGCATGATCAATTTGATCAATGTGTACGCCCCAAACACTGGGTCCACAAGGTTGGCGTTCTTTCACCAGTTGTCAACCCTATTGCAGACCGTGAATGTGGCGGAGTAGGTGGTACTCGGGGGGTGATTTAATTGTACCCTCAAGAGGCTCAACCATTCCGGTCAACAGCGAGACCCCCTCCTCCACCGCATACTTGGGGGAGATGGTGCACTGATTCTCCCTGATTGATGTCTGGGAGCTGCATCACCCAGTTGACCTCAGTTGACCTCCTACACTTATGTCCGGGTGCAGGGGGGGGACAAGTCAGTCGCTCTTGGATCGACTGGCTCCACATCATAGGCTACTTAAAATCACGGACCTTTCGAGTGCCATAGAGGTGGCAGCCTTCTCAGACCACCATCTGGTGTACATGAAGGTGAGGCTAGACTCGGCAGGGAACTTGGGCTACCCATTGGCATTTCAAAAACTCCTTATTAGAGGAAGAGGGCCTCGTTGTGGTGATCCAGGAGTTCTGGGTGGAATGGCGCATCTCTGAGGTGGACTTTGCCTCACGGAACCAGTGGTGGGATGTGGGGAAATCCACCTCAAACAGCTCTGTCAGGATTATGCCAGTGGCATCAACAGGGAGCAATGCAGAGAGATCCAGCACCTACAGGGGGAAGTGTTGAATCTTGAAGCAGACCTCGAGGAGCAGTGGAGCCGGGGGGCTTTCGTGAGATCGCAAATCCGTTTCCTTCGGGAAATGGATTGCAGCTCGCACTTCTTCTATGGGTTGGAGAAGAGGAGGGGTGCTCAGAAGTAGATCACGGCCCTGGTGGATGCCGATTCAGGCGAAGGTCTGGGACTTTTACTCGACCCTCTTCTCTGTGGAATCAGTCAATCCAAATGCCTGCAGGATCTTGTGGAAGGGGTTTCCCACCGTCCATCAGGGCAGCAGAAACAAGCTAGATATGCCCTTGAGTCTAGAGGAACTTTCTGAGGCCCTGAACCAGATGCCCAACAACAAAATGCCAGGTGTCGATGGTCTGACGGCAGAATTTTTTCGCCACTTTTTTGACTTGCTGGGACCCAATCTCCTGCAGGTCCTAGCAGAGGCCCTGGAGACTAGGAGGTTGCTGATGTTGTGTCGCCATGCAGTACTCATGCTGCTCCCCAAGAAAGGGGATTCTCATAACTTGCGGAACTGGTGCCCCATTTCGTTATTGTGCATGGACTA
Organism: Rhinatrema bivittatum; assembly: GCF_901001135.1. Taxonomy (NCBI): domain Eukaryota; kingdom Metazoa; phylum Chordata; class Amphibia; order Gymnophiona; family Rhinatrematidae; genus Rhinatrema; species Rhinatrema bivittatum. Next base: position 214,578,487 of record NC_042621.1, on the reverse strand, counting down.
TAAAATCCTAGCCAAAGCTCTCTTGCTGCAGCTAGGGCCCTTGCTAGATCAGGTGATCCACCCGAACCAATCCTACATGGTCCCAGGCCGCTCGATCTTTGATAACATCTTTTTAGTCCGGGACCTGATCCATTACTGTTGTAGGAAGGACCTGTCTGAGGCATTTCTGTCTTTAGACCAGGAGAAAGCCTTCAACAGGGTGGATCATCACTATCTCATGCAGACCCTGCAAGAATTTGGCTTCGGCCCCCATTTTGTGGGTCTTCTCTGCCTCCTGTACGGGTCCGCAGAGTGCCTTGTCAAAGTCAATTGGTCCCTCTGGCATTTAGAAAAGGAGTAGTTCAGGGCTATCCCTTGTCCAGGCAACAGTATGCATCCTGATTTAATCCAGCCGGGGAAGATGTATTAAGAGTGAAAATCCACCTGTGCTGGCTCAGTAAGAAACACCCGGGTTTCCCTCTTCTACACAGCTAACTTTTCTTCCCAATCAGTCTTCAGGCAAAGATCTTTTAAGTTTGAAATTATTTATTGTACAGATAATTTTCCATTACTTACAATTGTCGCATTCCAAAGTATATGCCCCAGGCAGAGATCTTTGTAGCTGGAGATAGGCAGGAGAAGGGAGATGGAGTTTCTTGGGATTCAGGGTGAGAAGCAAAGGGTTCTGAAGCTGATTTAATCTTTAAATTTAAAGCGGTAAGAAGAAATGTAAAAAAGCTAATTGTATTACAGAGGTTGCAGGCACTTCTAGCTTTGAAGCAGCATGGCTGAGACTGACTAACAGTCTTGGAGAGTAATTACAAGAAATGTCCCCACAAGCTGGGGCTAGAGGGCGAGATCCAATGGTAGCAAGCCTAGGATCCATGTGACACAGAGGGGAGCATGAAGGACAATCCCTTGAGCCAATAAGGCACTTAAGAAGACTCAAACTAGATTGAGAGGGCATACAGACCCCTCCCAAGTGAGAGAAAGCGAAGGATGAAGGGAACTTCTCTTAAGGGCAAGCTCCCTTAAAGACAAGGCTCACAAGTTTTTATCGTGGGTTACGAAAGGGTGTTTCCATTAAGTACAGTATATACAGACACAAACATGTACCCACTGCTGGGGACAGAACACCACCATTATTCCTGTCTTAGGAGCCACATGTTAAAATCCCTTCTGCGTGCCCACGAAGTAGGGACCTCACCCTTAATACATCTTCCCCGGCTGGATTAAATCAGGAGATCCAATGGTCTACTTTCTTCTGATACGACACGTTCTCGATGTCTTCTGCTTACTTGCTGCTTCCAGTTTCCCTTTCCTTGTCACTTTTTTCCCTACCTTCTCCTGTCCCATCCCTTCCCCCCTTTCTCTCCTTTTTCTTTTTCTTCCTCTTTTGTCCTCCCACTCCCTCCTCCTTTCCCATTGGTTCCCCTTCCCCCCTTTTTTTTGAAAAAATACAAAATATTTTTTATTGACTTATTTTAGTATCATTTTTTCTCCACCTTTTTTCATCCTCTTATTCCTTTTTCTCATCCCCTTGTTCCTTTTATTTTATTGATCCTTATAATACACTGATTTTCCTCACCTTTTCATCAAGTTGCTGCTTTTTAAATCATTCCCTGCCTTTCCCAGCTTGGATTCAATAATTTGTTCGGTTTTATCACATATACTCATTCCCTTTAATCTCCGCTCATCTTCTCGCGTGACTTTGATCCTTCTTCCCCTTTAAAATCTCGGCGTGCCAGTGTGGCAGCAGCCCTGTGGAGACGCCATACTTTCCTGTTCACCCAGTAAGTTTTCCTTTATTTTCCTTTTCTTGTTTTTATTTTTCTTACTCCCTAACAGTTCAGTTGACCTTTCTGTTTACACTCCTTGTTGTTTTTTATCTAGATAAAAAATAGATATTTTTCTGCAATAGGAGTAAAGTATGTGCACAATTATGGGTAAAACTACACTCTGCTCTGCTTATTACTTTGGGTCCTCTGATACACATAATTGATTTTAGGCTTAAGTGCAAATAACCTTTTTTGAAACCCTTGTTATCCTCCTTAACCTTGTAACCTTTGTATTTTTGTAAACCGTTATGATGGCGAAACCGAATGACGGTATATAAAACGCAATAAATAAATAAATAAATAAAGTGCTTTACATGCTCCTCCTACTCTGGGTTAACTTCAGAAATCTTCCCTTGAGGAGAAGCCGTTGTACTTTTAATTAATACGGTTGCAAGGTATTCCTTTTCATTTCTCAAACATTTACCTGTTCATCTTTTTATAGTATTCTTCAAGTTTCTTAACATGTTCCTTTGCCTCATTTTTCGTTTTAGCTAATTTGAATTCCCTCTGGAGGGCTCCACAACATATTCAGGTCACAGGCTTTACCGGTATTGGCTTTTTGTGCTCCTGTCTTGCTTTTTTGTCTTGCTTTTTTCTCTGCTTCTTCCTTTTCTCTCTTTGTTTTCACCTCTTTGTCCTCTACTCTCCCTCCCCCTCTCCCTCTCCTTTTCTTCCCGTTCCTCCTCCCCTCCTTTCCCTTCCCATCTTTTGCCCCCTTCTGCTCTTTCCCTCCCTTCCCCCTTTTCTTTAGTTTTCCCTGTTTCACCTTTCTACTACGCTGATCCTCTCTTTCTTGGATACTTAAACTATTTCCTGAAAACCTGGCATTGCATTAAACTTTCTCTTATGTTTACAACTATATTAATACCAATTTTCTAGTATCGTCTTTTTATATAATCTTTATTATTTACTATTATGTCAGTCATTCAGTTTTTATGTTATCATATTTACACGTATTTATCAATGTTTGATTCCATTGATTTTCTTGTGCTGTTGGTGTCTTTGTTATTTTTATGGTTCCTCATTACAGTACTGTTTGAATCCTCCTAGTTTTACTTTTGGGCTTTTGTCCCTCCCGACGCAGCCCTTGTGGCGAAACATGGTCCATGTCGGGGGACCGAAAGATTTGTCTGCAAGCAACCGTTAAATAAACAAAGGATATATTGATTTAATTTATTCTCAAGTCTTAATTATTGAATTATTCAAGATAAGGTTTCATGAACTCTTATAGTGCTATACTGACGTTTTGACGTCAAACTGACGTACTGATTGCTTACCTTTAAATAACTGCACATGCTCAGTGCCGAGTTTAAATGGTTGCCTGACAAGTACACTGCCTGTCGCTTTAGCGTGCTTTAAGTTTAATGACACTCTTCATTCTCGTGAGTATGTTTAATACATTTAGTGAAGCTGATATATATATATGCTTATCCTGATGATGTCATTATGTATACCTTTCTGAAAATATTTTCTCAAAAATGTTATTTTTGTTTTAAAGCGATAATCCTGCAAGATACACCTTATTGCTGTTTGAAGAAGCTGTACCAGCAAGCCCCTGAGGCAGCATGAGCGAAACGTGATATCATGTTGGGTTATGCCAAACGGGGGAAGTATCTCTTTTTTTATTTAAAAAAAAAAATGTAAAAATCAACAAAAAATATTGAAAGTATTCACTTGGACCTATGATTAAAGTGCACCCATAGCAGTGAAAAAACTGAAAGCTTAAAAATTAGCTTCAGTATCTGCGGGGTAGTATGATGGTCCCTAACAAAAGTTACTTTTGAATTTGGTTGCTCTTTAAAATATTTTGGTTTTCAGCTTTTTTCTTTTGCCAGGTGAGCGGGTTGCAGTATGACTGGCAACTATTTGTAATTCGGGCGAGAGGGTACAAACATGGCCTCTCTTCGCTGCCGTCTTTCTATCGAGACATTTTTAAGTCTTGGAGCATGGTTTCCATGATGAGGAAGCCGGCAGTCCCCGCGGAGGACTACCTAGAAGAACCCCTTCTCCACAACCCCGCTCTGGGTGTGGGGATTTTGGAGTCCTCCGCGGTATGTCATCGGCTGGCCTTGACCGGAACCATGAAAGTCGGTCACCTTCTGTTAGAAGACCGATCAACATGGGTGCCGCCATGCACGTTAGCGCAGCGGATGGACATAAACCCCTCACCTGCCACCGCAGTCCTTGAGTCCATCCAAGCTAGGGCACCCAGTTTTTTGTCCATTCTGTTGGGGAGGGGTTTGCAGGCCGGATGCCCCCACCAGGTTTCCATCCCCCCTCCTCCGGACCTGAGTATACGCCCCATCAAAAAAGACCCCCCCCCCCAGACAAAAGGCTCAACCGGCCATGTTCCCTTCCTGCAGCCAGTTTTGAGGCCATGAACAGGAGGGTGATGTATCTCCCAATAGTACACACAGTTCACTTTCTGGCACTCGCTTCCCACCCAGACCCTGTGTGGAGGATCACAATAGGGGGAGATAGAGGTCCGTGCTGGAAAGTGTTTTATGCCTATCCCACCTCCAGGCGAAGCACGGACTCCTTTTGGAGGGTAGTACATGAGGCTGCATTTACAGGAGGTGTCCTGCAAGCCATGACCGGCTCCGCAGACTGCCCTTTCTGCCAGGTGAGGGAGTCTGTAACACACATTTACTGGTTTTGTCCATGCCTGACCCCCTTCCTTGCTTTGTTAAAGAATTTATTTTTATGTTTTTGGTTGTCCTTTTCCCCCCACCTGTTAAGTTATGGACACACTGTATCAAAGGCCCCAGTAGCATGCAACCGGGCCCGCCTCGTTAACTATCTTCTGGTGGAAGACAAGATCGCCAACAGATGGACCAGAGAAGTGAGGCAGGCCGGAGAAAATCCGGTTGAGTGTGAAACTTTCTTCCGGTCCTTGGTGCGTTCCCGACTGCGGGCAGAGCAAGCGTTTGCCCTACAGAAGAACACCATCCATAAATTCATCCCTGAATGGGCAGTGAACAGTGAGCTCTGCCTGCCACTACTTCCCTCAACATATAATTTACAGTTATAGATCTAGGCCTTTGGTTTTTTTTGTTAGTTTCCTATCCACTATTACAACCCCCCACCCCCCTTCCTCAGTTGATTGGTTCTGCGATGATGAGCTAAAGGACACTGGCCGAACCGTCAGTGATTGCTTCCTGCCTCTGCGCAGTGTGTGTTGATGAGCAGACCCTCTGGGTTCCTTCTCTCTATTTGCCTTCCTAGTCCAACCGAAAGGTAGAATTTTCCACCTTACAATCTAATGCCTATTAACACACCAGGCAATCTGTTTTACTGGTAAACTGAGTATGTTTTTCCTCAGGTGAAATCCAAGGGGTGTGGAACACGCGGTTTTCCTAGGTTTTCTTTTTTTCTGACCAGAGCATGACGCCCTTTTGGCGCCCCGCCCATGAGTTTACCAGTAAAAGTAGTGGGAACTGAGGGCTGTGCTGTGTCCCACCTCCTCTCCCCATTCCATCCCATCAGAATACAGGAAAAGAGGCAAGTGGGCAGGGACACAGCTCAACTCTCGGCTTTGTCTTTCCTTATAACCAGGAAACTGTGGGATAGAGGAGCCTCTTGCAAAAAAAAAAAAACAGATTTTCACTGTCCAGTCAGTACACACTGTACAGAACAGCTGAAAACCGGGCTGTCCGGTCCAAAACCGGGCAGTTGTCAACCCTAAAAGAAGCACAAAAATTAAAAATAGTCTGAATGTATTCTAAGGTTCTAGTATCCAAATGAAAGAACTTCTTCAAATGATCAAAGACACTATTATCGGGGGGGAAAAAAGGATGAACACATAACTTACAATATTGCTATCTCTTAATGATATTTCTCAGTTTTCAGGTACCATTAAGTATCCTTTAGTTAATTCCCCATGGCCCATATAGGAATTCTGTTTATCCCTATAAGTTATCACAGTTTTTTGCTATCTTTATTCTTATTTGATTAGTTTATCCCCATCTCGTTTTTATGCTTTACAACATAAAGAATATTAGAAAGTTAAGTTATTTATTGTCCATCTGTAGGCACAATAACTCTCCAAAAAAGGGGTGGAAATTCACCAAGGCTGGCATGAAGGAAAAAAACAGAAATATCTTGGATAAGTTAAAAAAAACCCAATAACATCGGTTCAGCATTTTCAGAGAACTAAACTGTCAAAAAAAAAATAAATTCTCCTTACTGTTTATGGGAAATTATTGGAAGCTGTTAGAATGCTTAACATTGCTCCATTGCTGAAGCCTCCCACCTGCCCATTCATCTTTCCAGCACTTTGGCCCAGAGCAACACAATCAGAGAGGGAAAAATATCTGAAGCCATTGGTGAAGGATGACATCAAAAGACACCTTTAAAGCAATCTCCCCCATATGTCCAAAGTCCCACACACACATACCAACACTCTCCCACATGCTGACAACTCCTCATGCACCCACGCACCATCAACAGATGCCCACGTATGCCCCAGCTCGCACATTAACACTCCTCATATACACCACACACACCCATGAAAAACCCACAACTCACTCCTATACCTCCACATATTCAACTACTCACTCACTCACAAATACACCCTACCCCAACCCACATATACACACACACCTTCCCATACAAACTCACCACTCACATGCTTCTATACCCACATTCCTTCACAGAAAGCCACATCTCATGCTCTACACAATTAGCACCAACATTCCAAGAAACATTTTTTTAATCATTCTAGAAAGCATTAGTGAACAGCTTCCTCTCTAACAGCATTACCCCAGTCATTTACTCACAATATGGCGGATTGGCAGTTTTTTTCTTTTTCTGATCATGATACCATCACTGGAACCGGATTTTAAATCTCGCGCCAGACGGCCTTACGTTCCCTACGTCACTTGGTACCTCCCCATTAAGTGACGTATTACTTCTGGTCAGCTGACTGGATTACAGCTGTCACTCGGCATCGTTCATTGCTCCTCTCAACACAACGAATACCATTATATATTAACATTTAATCCTAAAAGTGCCACTGTATTTAATCTAAAAATCCATTGCTGCTCTTTGATGTTTAACATTTTATTCAGGTCACCTCCACGCGGATTATGCTGTATTTGTTCTAAAACTCTCCATCGTAGGTCATTGAATGTATGATGCAAATCCTTGCAGTGGGCTATCATTGGAGCTGAAATTTTGTCGGTGGTAATGTCACTATGGTGTTCCACTAATCTAGTTCAAATCATCCGCTTAGTACGGCCTATATAGTAAAGATTACAAGGGCATACAATAAGGTAAATGACATTAGTAGATGGTCAGTATGACAATATGATGAATACGTATGCCCTTGAACATCTACCCAATCTTTCCCAGTGATTGCTTGTGCACAGACGGAGCAATGTTGACATGCCCAATGTCCATGGGAGCCTCCCACATCAGTGACCCTTAATGGTCTCAAAAAGGAGACATCACCTAAATTTTTTCCTCTGCTGTAAGATATCAACGGCGATACTGCAAAAATGTCTTTATGCGGTTTTAATACATTCCAGTGCTGTCTGATCAAGGCAGCGATCCTTGTAGCCTTGTCTGAAAAAAGGTATCGTGCATACCAATGATACGGAGTTGCTGTTTGGAATTTGTATCAAGCAACAACCAATCACGTGCTGTATTAAATGCCCGTTTTCAAAAATATTGGTTCTACAAAAAGGTACAGAGATGACCGATCACTCGTAAACATAATAGCTACATGGGAACAATTGGCTTGTCAAGTTAAGTAATCCATTTATGGATTTTTAAAATATTGCATATATTTAAAAAAAGCTAAAAAAATTGTGTTAGTACATAATCACTTATCACCAGTGACTTATGATTATATATAAGGCAGAGTCTTGAAGCGTCATGCTATATTGATGAAGCCTAGTACGATGGTCACTCATTATTTAATATCACATGGTTGTATCTTGAGCGTCAGAGAATACCATCAGGTTTGGTACATGAACTCTGCATACCCTGCCTACTCACTAAATTTCAGTTTCTCTACAGCTCAGCCTCCAGGGATCGCTGTTCCAATATCTGAGGGACTACAGCCCAGCCGGGCATTCCATCTCACTACTGCCACCTCTGGTGGTTCAGTATACTGTCTAATAAAAGAACTAGTGTGTGTCTGTCTCCATACTCTGAGCCTGACCGGGATCTTTCCCCCGGGGGTGTGGTCATCTGCCACTGGTCCAAGGATTCACCCACAACTCTCCTAAATAACAACAGATTGCTACTCCATACTTCAACGGATGACCCTTCAGTGTTCCTGCTCTGGGTCTCCACTGCTGCTACCATGATATCTCTACTACAACACTACAGAGTGAGTACTAGACCTGATCTACAACTCTGCTTCTCTATTGCTGTGCGGATCCTCTGGTTACCCCACTCTGCGGACCACTACCAGATCCACGCTGTCTTGTGCCTGCTGCCAACATCTATCTCCGACCTACCCCGCTCTGCGGAACACTACCGGAGAATCCATCTCAGGTCTTCCTATTCAAGGACTGAGTTTACAAACCCACTCCTCGGGTTTCTCTTTGCTGTATAATAAATATATCTCTGACTCCTGTGTCCATCACTGCTGAAACCCCGCCTGTCGTGGAGAGTCCCCACAGGGCTCCTCCCTGTGGGTGGAGTCAGCTCTCTCCACGACCGAAGGGCCCACAAACCAAGTTCAAGTACAACAGTTCCCAGTTCGCCCCAGTAAAGGAGAGGATTTTCTAAACCCCCTTGCTAACTTACCTCTCTTTTACACTGTTAGTCCCAATCCTTAAAACCCCAGAAATTCCTATATTTAGGTGTATAATCTGGAGGAAACCTTTTTCATTCTTTATGTTACTTTATCCTGGTTGGATGATATATAAATTTGTATACCAGAAAATGTACCGAATTCTATTAGAAGTAATTCATGTAAGATTTTGAAATTTGTGAAAATAAAAAATTAAAAAACAAACCCTGCTGACTAGCCTAGTTTTTTTTTACATGACTTACATGCCGTCTATAGCAGAAGTAAAGTTACACAATAGGAGACCCCGGCACGCGCATATGCATGTAAATACTTATGTGCTGACTTCATGTTACAGACTTGGCCTGCCCATGACTTACCCCTTTTTTGATTTTTATGATTTGCACGAGTAGCGGGAAATATGCGTGTACCTTCATGGGTTTTAAAATTCTCGCAGCGCATGCTGGCCCCAATCACGCACATATCTTCCAGCTTTGGCATGCGTAGGGCTTTTAAAATTGACCAGAGAAGAGGTGGGGAGAGGGTGGCACGGGAGTCCCTGAGTTGGCCCTCTATAATTTGGCCAGCAACCTTCGCATTGTTAGGGGCTGGTTGCTCGGATTTTCTAGTTTTTCACACATACATGCCAATCAAACATTAGTAGCACCCTTAGACTTACTCTATATTTTGCAGGCACCGACTTCCCAACTTCCGGACACACTGAGGCAGCATATCTTATTGAAGCCCATGCGGCTCGCCCAGACTAAGGCTTTCAGGGATTGGGCAATGAAGGGTATCACACAATTGGGACATGTCTTAAAAGGGGAGGGGTAATTGTGTTTGGGTAATTGCCAGGTTCTTGTGGCCTGGTTTGGCCTCTGTTGGAAACAGGATGCTGGGCTTGATGGACCCTTGGTCTGACCCAGCATGGTGATTTCTTATGTTCTTATAAAAGTTCTGCAGGAAACAAAATGCAAAGTTGAATCTTTATGGAGAGAAATTCCAGGTGAAAAGGGTAATAAAAAAGCAGTGGGAGTATATTATTGTCCATTTGGCCAGAATGAACAAACCGACAATGAAATGCTAAAAGAAATTAGGGAGGCTAACGAAATAAGCAGCATAATAATAATAATGGGTGATTTCAATTATCCCAGTATTGATGTGATGAATGTCAGAAATAAAGTTCCTAGATGAAATAAATGACTGCTTCATGGAGCAGCTGGTACAAGAGGGGAAACTATTTTTGACCTAGTCCTTAGTGGAAAACAGGATTTGATGCAAGAGGTAACAGTGTTGGAGCCATTTGGCAATAGTGATCACAACATGATCAAATCTGACATAATAACTGGAGGGAGGACACTAAAGAAATCTACTGTGATTTCTACAGAAGGGTGACTATGATAAAATGAGGAAAACAGGAAAAAAAGTAAAGGAGTAGCTGCTAAAGTTACGTGTGTGCATCAGGCATGGACCTTGTTTAAAAATACCATCTCGAAAACCTAGACCAGATGTATTCCATGCATTAGAAAAGGTGGAAGCAAGGTTAAATGACTACTGTTATAATTAAAAGGTGAGGTGAGAGAGGTTATTAATAGCTAAAAGAACATCTTTCAAGAAATGAAAAAGAGATCTGAATGAAGAAAACAGCAAACAGCATAAGCACTGACAAGTTAGATGCAAAGCATTGATAGGGAAGGCAAATAGAAAATTTGAAAAGAAGCTTGACATGAAAGCAAAAGCTCATAATAAATCCTTTTCAGGTACATTTGAAGTAAAAAGCCTGAGAGGGAGTCAGTTGGACCATTAGATGATCAAGGGGCACTTAGGGATGACAAAGCCATAGCAGAGAGACTAAATTATTTGCTTCAGTCTTCACTGAGAGATATCCATGCTAGATATGATATTCAAAGGTGATGAATCTGCAGAACTGAAACAAATCTCAATGTACCTGGAAGATGTAATAGGGCAAATTGACAAACCAAAGAGTAGAAAATCACCTGGACCAGATGGTATACATCCCAGAGTGCTGAAAGAACAGAAAAATTAAATTGCAGACCTGCTATTAGTAATCTGTAAACTATCATTAAAATTGTCTATGGTACCTGAAGACTGGAGGGTTGCCTGTTACGATTGGCGGCTCGCGGGACGGCCCCACGAGCTGCCTTTTTCCTGCTGCCATGCCACTTCGATGTGACAGGATGCCGCCATGACCCCAGCTTCTGGGCGTCCATCCTTAGAAGCGCACACACCTGACAGCTGATCTCTTAAAGCACACGCAGCGCCTCCTGATGATATTATGCAGCTTCCTCAGACTGCTATTCTTCACCTCACCAACAGGTCTCCTGTATTCTATGCAGTATGTGTTGCTTCTTCTGCGTTCCTGCTTCATTTTCCAGCCTAGCCTTGCCTCATCTTCTGGTTCGAGCCTTGTCCTCCGGTCCAGCCTGCCTTTCTCATTCTTGTTGTCAGTATCTCCTGTGTGTCCAGTACTCACTCTGCTTGCTCCTCCGGAGTTTGACCTCTGCCTGGACCTGATCCTGATTGCCTGCTGCCTGGATCTTGCCCTCTTTCTTGGACCTGACTATGGTTGCCTGCTGCCTGGACTCTTAGCTATGATCTCTGTCCCAGGACCCCGCCTAAGTCCTGCCAGCCCCCAGAACCCAAGGGCTCAATCCAAGGGGCAGGTGGCTGGTATAGGTTAAGTTCCAGTCTGGCTCATTATCAAGTCCATTCACCTGCTGCCGGCGTATGCCACAGTGGTTTGCCCTCGAGGCTATCAACTACACTGCAGCACTAAGAGCTCACACACCCCATATGCATTACATTGCCAATTTAACGCCAATTTTTAAAAAGGGATCAAGGGGTGAGTGTGAGTGTGATGTCTGTGCTAGGAAAAATGGTAGAAGCTATCATAAAGAACAAAATTGCTGAACATATAGATAGGCATAGTTTAATGGGACAAAGCCAAGGGAAGTCTTGCATCAACAATCTGCTACTTTTTTTGAGGGCATAAATAAACAGGTGGATAAAGGTGAGCCAGATGATATAGTGTGTCTGGATTTCCAGAAAGCATCTTATAATGTCCCTGATGAGAGGCTTCTTAGGAAATTAAATAGTCATAGGACAGGGGGTGAACTGGTTAAAAGATAGAAAACAGAGAGTAGGGCTAAATGATACATTTTCCTAATAGAGAATAGTAAATAGTGGAATGCTCCAGGGATATGTTCTGGGACTGCTGCTTTTTAATATATTCATAAACAACCTGGAAATGGGAATGAGTGAGGTGATCAAATCTGCTGATGACTCAAAATTATTCAAAGTTGCTAAATCACAAGAGGATTGTGAGAAATTGAAGAGGACCTAGCAAAACTAGAAGACTAGGCATGCAAATCACAAATAAATGTTGAGATTACTTACCTGATAATCTCGTTTTCCTTAGTGTAGACAGATGGACTCAGAACAAATGGGTATAGTGTGCTCGTGCTAGCAGTTGGAGACGGATCTGACGTCAGCACGGGTACATATACCCCCACAGGAAGTGAAGCTCTTCAGTAATCTTCCTTGCAAAAGCTGTTATGGATATATGTGTACTGACGCTCAATGAAATAGTGAAAACAGGATTCCCCTGACCGATTAATAGTAGCTGGAGACCGCCAGCATTCCCAACTGGAAGGCGTCGACACCCGGTAGAGTGGACGCACTCATGTAAGAAGTGATAAGGCTTACCTTGAATCGGTGAACTCAATGTATACAGGCAGCTGGGTGGGATGCTGAGTCCATCTGTCTACACTAAGGAAAACGAGATTATCAGGTAAGTAATCTCAACATTTCCTGTCGTGTAGCCAGATGGACTCAGAACAAATGGGATGTACAAAAGCTTTACTCCCAGACTGGGCGGGAGGCTGCCTGAGGGCCGTGTAAAACTGCCCTTGCAAATGCTGGGTCTTCCCTGGCCTGGACATCCAGACGGTAGAACCTGGAGAAGGTGTGGAGGGAGGACCACGTCGCCGTTTTACATATTTCTGCAGGCGACAGCATCCTAGATTCCGCCCAAGATGCTGCTTGGGCTCTGGTAGAATGAGCCTTGACTTGTAGAGGCGGTGACTTCCCGGCCTCCACGTAGGCCGCTCTGATGACTTCTTTAATCCAGCGGGCGATGGTGGGCCGAGAGGCCGCTTCTCCTTGTTTCTTCCCGCTGTGAAGGACGAACAGATGGTCAGTCTTTCGAACTGTTTCTGTCATTTCCAGATATCTGGGCAGCAATCCGCCAATGTCGAGATGGCGTAGCAAACGCCCTTCTTCTGATTTCTTCAGGCCTGCCGTAGTTGGCAAGGATATGGTCTGGTTGAGGTGAAATCGTGAGACTACCTTAGGCAAGAAGGATGGAACTGTGCGAAGATGGATAGCCTCAGGAGTGAGTCTGAGAAAAGGATCCTGGCAGGACAGTGCTTGTAGCTCCGAGATGCGGCGTGCTGAACATACAGCCAGCAAGAACACCATCTTCAAAGTGAGAGAACGTAGAGACAGACCCCGAAGGGGTCGGAAGGTGGATCCCGCGAGGAAATCCAAAACTAAATTGAGGTTCCACAAAGGCACTGGCCACTTCAGTGGCGGACGAATGTGCTTGACTCCTTTCAGGAAGCGAGAAACATCTGGATGCTTGGCAATGGTCTTGCCATCCCTCCTGGGACCATAGCAAGACAGCGCAGCCACCTGAACCTTGATGGAGCTGAGGGAGAGACCCTTCTGAAGCCCATCCTGCAGGAAATCCAGAACCATAGGGATGGTAGTCGCATGGGGATTGGTGCCATGGGCATCGCACCAGGCTTCAAACACTCTCCAAATCCTGACGTAGGTGAGGGATGTGGAGAACTTGCGGGCTCGGAGGAGTGTGTCTATCACTGGCTCCGAGTAACCTCTCTTCTTCAGTCTAGCCCTCTCAATGGCCAGACCGTAAGAGAGAATTGAGCCAGATCCTCTTGAAGGATGGGACCTTGATGGAGCAGGTCCCTGAGCGGAGGCAGGGGAAGGGGCTCCCCTGCCAGTAGTCTTCTCATGTCCACGTACCAGGGTCTTCTTGGCCAGTCTGGTGCCACCAGAACTAGGCCCCGGTACTTCCGAATCTTGTGGATAAGGGCACCCAGCAGGGGCCATGGAGGAAAGGCGTATAGCAGGGCCCCGGGAGGCCATGGCTGAACTAGGGCGTCGATCCCCTGAGAGAACGGATCTCGCCTGCGGTTGAAGTATTTGGGTACTTGAGCATTGGACCTGTCCGCTAGTAGGTCCATGTCCGGAATCCCCCAATGATCCACAATCATCTGGAAAGCTGTGGGGGACAGCTGCCACTCTCCCGGATTTAGGCTTTCTCTGCTGAGGAAGTCTGCCGTGGTGTTGTCCCTTCCGGCAATGTGGACGGCGGAGATGTCCTGAAGATTCGCCTCTGCCCAAGCCATCAGCAGGGCTATCTCGAGGGACACCTGTTGGCTTCTGGTTCCGCCCTGTCGGTTGATGTATGCCACCGTGGTGGCGTTGTCTGACATCACTCTGACTGCTCTGTTCCTCAGTCTGTGAACAAATTTCAGGCAGGCTAACCGGACTGCCCGTGCCTCTAGTCGGTTGATGTTCCACCCCGACTCTTCTCTGTTCCACCGCCCTTGGGCTGTGAGTTCTTCGCAGTGTGCTCCCCAGCCGCTCAGTCTGGCATCTGTGGTGAGCAGAGTCCACGTGGGGGAGGACATCTTGGACCCCCTGCTCGTGTGGTTGGACTGCAACCACCACCGTAGCTGAGTCCGCACTCTGGCTGGTAGAGGTAGATGCATAGAGTAATGTCGGAAGCGGGGGCTCCATCGAGAGAGCAGGGAGCATTGTAGAGGTCTCATATGGGCCCTCGCCCAGGGTACCACTTCCAGGGAGGATGCCATGAGACCGAGAACCTGCAAGTAATCCCAAGCTGTGGGTCGACTGGCTCCCATCAAGGACCGGAGACGCGTCTGAAGTTTTAATCTTCTCTTGGTGGTGAGACTGACTGTGTCTGCCTGGGTGTCGAACTGGACTCCCAGATATTCCAAAGATTGGGAAGGCTGTAGGCAACTCTTGCTGAGGTTGACAACCCATCCCAGGCTTTCCAGGAGGGCGATCACTCTGTTGGTTGCCTGATGGCTCTCCTCTCGCGATTTCGCCCTGATCAGCCAATCGTCTAGGTAGGGATGGACAAGGATTCCTTCCCGTCTGAGCGCCGCTGCTACCACTACAACCACCTTGGTGAAGGCCCGCGGCGATGTGGCCAGCCCGAAGGGCAAAGCCCGAAACTGGAAGTGGCGTCCTAGCACCTTGAAGCGTAGGTAGCGCTGATGATCCTGATGAATCGGGATATGCAGGTAGGCTTCTGATAGATCTAAGGCCGTGAGGAATTCTCCTGGCTGTACTGCGTTCTTGACTGAGCGCAGAGTTTCCATGCGAAACCTCGGGACCCGTAAGTATTGGTTGACGGACTTGAGGTCCAGGACGGGCCGAAAGGTGCCCCCTTTCTTGGGTACCATGAAATAAATGGAATAATGCCCAGAATTCATTTCCCGTGCAGGTACCGGGACTATGGCTTTCAGGGACAGGAGCCTCGCCAGGGTAGCTTCCAATGCTGCCTTCTTGTGGATCGGACACGAGGATTCCACAAACCTGTCCGGAGGGAGATGATGGAAGTCCAGAAAGTAACCCTCTCGGATGATGGCGAGGACCCACTGGTCCGACGTAATCTCGACCCATCTGGGGTAGAAGAGGGTTAACCTGCCCCCTATGGCCCCGTCCCCCAGATGGATCGGCTGAATCTCATTGGGAGGCGCGGCCGGGACCTGAGCCTGAGCCGGCTCCTCTCTTCTGCTGCTTGGGCCGAAAGGACTGGTTCCTGGCCTGAGGACGAGGTGCCTGGTAGCGACCCCTATAGGGATTGAAGTGTGGAGAACTTCTGCCTCTGGAGGGCCTTGGAAAGGCGCGCTGGCTCCTTTTGAACCTGGCAGTCGAGGTATGGGAGAAGCACCCCATGTGCTGGCCAGTTTATCAAGGTTGCTGCCGAACCGGAAGGACCCCTTAAAGGGCATTCTGGTGAGGCGTGTCTTCGAAGGAGCATCAGCAGACCAATTCCGTATCCAGAGCTGCCTCCTGGCAGCCACAGAAGATGAGATCCCCTTAGCTGTTGTATGGACTAGGTCGGATGCGGCATCCGTGAGGAACAAGAGAGCGGACTCCATGTCCGCTGCCAGAGCATTGTTCCTAACCTGTGACAAACAGGAGCGCGTCACCACTGTGCAGCAAGTTGCAATTCGCAAAGACAGAGCTGCCACCTCAAATATCTGTTTCAGGATGGCGTCCAGTCGCCTGTCATGAGCCTCCCTGAGGGCCGCCCCCCCCTCAACTGGAATAGTAGTGCGCTTGACCACAGCGCTAACTAAGGCATCCACCTGAGGGCACGCCAGCATCTCCTTGATAGCCGGATCCAGGGGGTACATGCCTATCAGGCCCCGCCCCCCTTTGAATGAGGCCGCCGGTGCAGCCCATTCCAGATCTATCAGTTGCTGTGCAGCTTGCAAGAAGGGAAAATGGCGGGCTGAAGGACGAAGACCTTCCAGCAGAGGGTTCTGTGTAGTTGGCACCGCAGAGCTGGGCCCCGAAATATCCAACTCCGCCAGGCACTGAGATATTAGGTCGGAGAGATCTTCCTTGGGAAAGAACCGCCTCATGGTTCGATATGGCTCCATCCCCGAGGGAAGTTCCCCCTCCTCGGAGGGTTCTGAGTCGGTCTCCGAGACATCAGGGTCCACCTGAACCGGACTGCTCGGTGGCGGTGCCCGATAAGGGCGCGAAGGTCCAGGGGCAGGGTCCACTGGAGCAGCAGCAGGAGCAGCAGCCCCTGTAACAGCTGGGCCTGAACGGGAAGCTGATTGCATCTGTACAAAGGCATGGATCCCCTTAAAGAGATCCACCCATGAAATGGAGGTGGACTCAAGTCGCCTAGGTACCAGATCCCCCGGGATTCCCGGCTGTTCGAGACTGCCTGCGAGATCCGGGATGGCCCCTGGAGAACTTTCCACAAACCTTGGTTGAGACTGGTCCTGGCCCGAGGCTCCCACTGCCTCCTCACATTGGGCACAAAGGGAGTCTGGCTCCTCGCTGTGCGTGGCTCTGAGCTGGCATGCTGAGCAGAGGCCGTGAGCTTTCATGCCGGAATCAGGAGGCGCCGCCGCCTGGGACCCCGGGGCATTCGATTGGTCCATTGCGCTAAAGTAATATGCGGCAGCAATATGCGCTTAATACAATAGGCGCTCAATACCACGTGCGCTCAATACAATATGCCCTCAACAATATGCTCTCAATGCTAAGCGGCAGCTATATACACTTAATACAATATGCGCTCAATACTAAGCGGCAGCTATATACGCTAAACACCATTTGCGCTCAATACTAAGCGGCAGCTATATACGCTAAACACCATATGCGCTCAATACTAAGCGGCAGCTATATACGCTTAATACAATATGCGCTTAATAATATGCGGTCAGCAATATACGCTAAACAGAATATGCGCTCAGCAATATACGCTAAGCAGAATATGCGCTCAATAATATGCAGTCAGCAGTATGTGCTCAATACAGGCGCCTATCATGGGCGCTCAATACCTGAACCGGGCCAACAAAATGGTGACCACCGCGGCGTGCAGCATACAGCAACGCCGCCGATCCTCGACTCCGGAGACCAAAAGTAAAAGTTGTGCGCCTTACCTGATCCTCGTCGCTTCCCGGCTAGAACCCGGGCGGTCTCCGGCTGCGGGGGAGAGGGGAAGTACCGTCACCACCGCGCTTGAGGAATGCACCCGCTGCCTCCCAGGTCCACGCCGGGACCGAGGCGCCTCTTAGCCCGCAGGCTTGGTCCTTGCTGCGATTCGGCCACCGGACCGAGGCCTAAACCTCCTAGGGAGCACGGAACTCACCCCGGGAAGCTCAACTGGGGGAGGGACCAGTGGTATCACCGCAGGAGCGCGGGGCTCGATGTTCCTGTAAAGATTTTAGAAATAGAAAAGTAGAAGTAGATTGGAAACACGCTCAGAGAGCGTGCAGGCTCTCCAAACTGCTTTGGAGACGGAAATTACTGAAGAGCTTCACTTCCTGTGGGGGTATATGTACCCGTGCTGACGTCAGATCCGTCTCCAACTGCTAGCACGAGCACACTATACCCATTTGTTCTGAGTCCATCTGGCTACACGACAGGAAATGTAATGTGGACAAATGTAGAGTGATGCACTTAGGGAAGAGTAACTCAAATTATAGTTACACAATGCCAAGTTCCACATTATGAATTACCATTCAGGAAACAGATCTAGGTGTCAATGTTGATAATACGTTGAAGTCTTCTGCTCCGTGTACAGCAGCAGCAGCCAAGAAAGCAAATAGGATGCTAAGAATTATTAGGAAAGCAATGAAGAATAATACAGAGAATAACATATATCTCTGTATCGCTCCATGGTGCGTCTTCATCTTTAGTATTGTGTACAGTTCTGGTCACCACATCTCAAAAAATATATAGCAGAATTAGAAAAGATACTGAGAAGGGCAGCCAAAAATGATAAAGGGAGTGGCAGAATTCCCCTATGAGGAAAGGTTAAAGAGGTTAGGTCTCTTCAGCTTGGAGAAGAGACGGTTGAGGAGAAATATGATAGAAGTCTATAATATAATGAGTGGAGTGGAGCGAGTAAACGTTAATTGGTTGTTTACTCTTTCCAAGAGTACAAAGACTAGAGGACACACAGTGAAGTTACTAGGTTATACATTTAAAGCTAATAAAATATGTTTTTTTACTCAATGCCTAATTAAGCTCTGGAATTTGTTTCCAGAGGATGTGCTATTAGTGTAGCTGCATTTAAAAAATGTTTGGACAAGTTCCTGGAGGAAAGGTATATAAACCTTTATAAAGGTGGAGTTGCAGAAATCCATTTCTTATCCTGGGATAAGAAACATGGAATCTATCTAATGCTTGGGATCTTGCCAGGTACTTATGACCTGGATTGGCCACTGTTGGAAACAGGGCTTGATGGGCCTTTGGTCAGACTCAGTAAGGCAAGTCTTATATACTTATGTACTTCTATCATATCCCCTCGTAGCCAACTATTTTCCAAGCTGAAGAACCCCAGCCTGCATAGTCTGTCATAATAGGAGAAATGTTCCATCCCCTTTACTATTTTTGTCACCCTCCTCTGCACCTTTTCTAGTTCCGCTACATCTTTCTTGAGATGGGATGACCAGAACTGCTCACAATATTTAGTCCTGGGAGAATTCTGCGCTACTGCAGAATTTGCGCAGAATTCCCCTAGGAGCACACGCGTCATTCGTGGTGAACATGAAGGCCCCCGCGTGTCTCAGGACGCACTCCACTCGCAGCAAAGATGAAGGCCCTGCTGAGCATGAATGTATGTAGAGAGGTGTGTGTGTGTGTGTGAGAGGAAGGGAGGGTGAGCAGAGGAGGGGAGGGGGAGACAGAGGAGGGGAGGATGAGAGATGAGGAGGGGGAGGGGGGAGAGAGTGGGGGAGGGGGAGAGAGAGGAGGGATGAGAGATGAGGAGGGGTGAAAGAGAGCAGGGGGGTGAGCAGGAGGGTGTGAGAGAGAGCAGGGGAGTGTGAGAGAGACCAGGGAGGGTAAGCAGAGGGGGTGTGAGAGAGAGCAGGGGGGTGTTTGAGTGTGGGTGCCAGACAGAGGGAGCCTATATGAGGAGATTGTGAAATAGTGTGAATGTGTGAGAGAGATTGGGAGCTGGTGTGTATGTCCATGAACTTTTCAGGGGAAAAAAAATCTGAATGTCATCTGCATCGATTTTGTAAGTGAGGCCAGAGCAGATTAATGCCCCATATATGCAAGGGTGTAATGCAGTGAGACCAAGCTGCCTAGAGTGCTGTTGAAAAGCCATGTGTCCAAAATAAACAGGGAGGTGCATCAAGCCGTGATAGGGCTCTATCGTGCATTAAGTAGGGTATATCGCCGCGCGATAGAGCACTATCATGGCAATAACAGGCGATATACCCAATATTTTGCATGGCCCTGCCTAGATTTTCTCCCCATGACAATGAGCTGCTTTGCATTCCATTTTCATGCATGAATTTTGCAAATCCATGCAAAGCGGCTAATTACCAGGCAATTCTATGTTAATGTATTTCGGCCTACTGAGAAAGTGGTCAGCCAAGATAAATTACCATCTCCCGGAATTCCTGTTAAATCTAACGTAGGAGTGCAGGGAGACTAACTCAGGTCCTGAGACTCCCGTGTTAGATTTAAAGGGCCATACAAATGAAACATGCCTATGCTAAAAAGTTGAGTAGGGATCAAGGTTGAGGTGCTGCCACGTGAAGTGGCACTGATATCCAAAAGTAAAATAAACAAATAAAAGTACATGCATGGTGACGGCCCCCAACTCTGTCCTCAATAAAGTGCCCCCACCCCCTTTCCAAAGACATCAAGGCTGATGCTGGCCCCCTACCCCAATAATAATCCAAAATCATTGGGGGTATAGTGCACCCCCACCTCCCCATTTCCCAAATATCTGAAAAAAGCAGTGGTGGTTAGTGGAACCCCACCCCTCTCACACCATGCCTGCGGCAAGATCTGGGGATTGGACATAGGCCATGTGGGGTGGGGGGCCATTGCCAGCCTTGACGACTTTGGAAAGGGGTATGGAGATGACTATTGATGACAGGGTTGGGTGGGGAGGGCACTATTTACCGAGGGCAGGGTTGGCGGGGGAGCAGGATGTTGCTCACATGCACTTTTTTTTTTTTTACTTTTGGATGTTGGGCGCTTCAAGTGGCATTCCCAGGTTGAGCTAGGAGTCATCCTAGACCCTTGCTCAACTTCTTTTTTTGGGCCATGTTTTATATGGTCGGCTCTTTAAGGATGAGGTCCCTTGAGATTGGGGCAACCATCGTGCCTAAAGGGCCGCTAACCACGTTGTTTTGACCGTCAATATTTTACCGTGAGATAAAAAAATGCATCATACCGCCACAATGTATTTTTGGGGGGAGGGACCCACTATTGCAGTGACCCCCCCCCCCCCCCCCGATAGGGGCCAATGCAATAAAAAAAGCACGGAAAGTCAGCGCCCGCTTGCCTAACATGCGCATGGAGGGGCCGATGCAATAAAGGTGTGTAGGGCATGGGTGCTGAACAGTCAGCGCCTGCTCTCTTAATGCACGCATGGTGCCCCAAAGGGGGGGGTGCCATGCAATATTTAAATTAGGGGGTCACACTAGGAAGGAGGCTCTAGGGTCGCTAGAGCGACCTTAGCGCCTCCTTCTTAGCAGACTTGCTGAGGCCGCCTGTCTGCCAGTAATGAAAACAGCCCCCAAGTTTATCGGGCGTTTGCATGGGATGAGCGCTCTCATTCATTCCACGTTAGACGCGTGTTAAATAGGCGCTAATCCCGTTATTGCATTAAGCGATTGATTAGCGCCTATTTTACCGCGTCTAACTGCTCGTTAAGAGTGCGCTCAGCATATTGCATCGGCTCCGGAGTGAGGGTCATACAGTGCGCTCGGCTGAGCGCAGTAGTGCATCGGCCCCATAGTGGGAACCCTCTATTGAGAAAACGTTGTGGCTTAATTCGTCTAAACCAAAGTTTTTTTGACTCTTCCGGCCCGGATCGTTTTGTTACACAGCGACAGAACTCACGGGCTTAGGGACAAGAAGGAGAAACTGACTACAAATGTGTTAACAATATTACAACATCTAGGAAACACGAATAGTATTAGTATTACTCCATGTAAGGCCTAAACTCATTGTGCATTCAGCATTTCTGCCCAGTTTATGTTTTGACGTAATTCCCGCACTAACCCAGAAGTTTTTTAAAAGCACAGCTAACTAATAAAACTTAAGAAAAACACGAAATGATCTTGTGTGACAAATTCAGCTCGTCTACAAACAATTTTGAAATGTCTCACTGCCCGCCTAAAGCTTTTCAATAGTTAGAAAAACTACAGATCCCTATCAACCTAACGCCCCCCACGCCCCCATCAAAATAGCAAACCACCAGTGCGCAGATGTCCTTTCAGCTGCGCCACGAGCCGGTCACGTGGCTGCGTCGATTACACGGTTTGCGCGCTTACGTACGCGTGACGTCACAGGCCCCGTCCGTGGTATGTGCTCTGGTCGGTGTTTTCCGTCTCTCTTTTTTTCTCACACGCGTCGCCTTCTGGTGTCTGTGTTCCGCGGACGCAGCTAAATCGCTGCCGGAACTTTTCTCTGGAGGACTAGCAGCTGGAGATCTATGTTTCTGGCGGGATTGTAACGCAAGCTGTCGTCGGACGTGGAAGGGGGTCCGTTGCTTTTTGGTTTTACTGTCTGAATCGCTGAAGACCAGAACGGGTGGGAACCGGAGCTAGAGAAGTGAGTGTCCGGCGTAGCCCCGCCTCCTCCCGTGTACACTGCTCATCTTCTTGTTGGCTTCAGCCCGTGAGGTGAGTATCCGGTACGGTTTCGCTCCATCACTCCCACACATGCACTTGTACAACCCCGCTTAGTTTCTTCCCGTCATGTGGATGCCCGGAGGTGGGAAGATCTAATTCGAGCTATTGTTCTGTTGTTCTCGAGTGGGTGTGGGGAAGCATATGATAATAGGTTCATCCTGGAGCTCAAGCTGCACGAGGGGTTCCTGAGGTAGATGCAAATGCTAAGGCAGTTTTGGTGGGCTTTCGAATATAATTTATTTCATTGTTTATATAGCACCCTAGTTCAGGTACAAGCCCCTGCATCAAGTAGCATACCTCAGGCAAGAGGAGATAAATTACTTGCCCAAGGTCACAAGAAATGTCAGTGGGAAAAATATGATTTGAACCTTGTTTTCCGGTTCTATAACTGCCCTTTTCCTCTTGTGCAGTGGTTCAGCTGTTAGGATCAAACTGGAAAGCATTGTAGTTTCGCAGTTCGTTTGGAAGCATGCACATTTACTTGTGTGCTGCTGGTGATGACACTTGTTTTGAGTACATGTGGTTCAACAGGTTTCTTGACAGTTCTGCATTGGGGTACAAAGAGTTCTGGAACAGTTGGAGCGTTTTCTAGACTAGGGAGGTAACTTTCAAAAGGATTTATGGGGGTAAATTAGCTTTGGAAAATTGCAACGAGATATGCTACTTTTGCATGTGCTACTCCTTTTGAAAATTCACTCCTAGGTGAAGATATCTGTGCAGAAACAGAAACTACAGAATGTTCTGAAGATGGTTTTGGTGTTCTCAACCACAGGTTCCTTGTAACTTCCCTCGAATGTAATAACATTGTATTGCGTTATGTGAAATTTGGTACATGTATTTTAACACAGTATGTTACATTTATGTATGTAATTTATGCCACTAGATGTGATTTCTGGCTGTAACTGCTATAGATTTGTGAGGAACTGGAAAAAAACCTGGTCCTAAAATTTAGCACCTAGTTCCAAATGGAAAAGCATTGGCTGCTGAGCAGCAGAAGAGGAAGCTAGGGAGACAGGGTGAAGCAGAGAAATAAACAAAAAAGTCAAAAGAAAAATAAGGAAAAAAACCCCAAACTAGATCAGAAAGCTGTGTCATGGAGTAAACAAAATTTCCAAATGTGTTTTTTTTTTCCTCTTGTCTTACTCACTAGGGATAAAATGCATTCACCCTGTACTCCCACCTCTTCTCTCTCTGCCACCCCTCCTCAATTTTTTTGAGAGGTATGGGAGAAAGGAATTCATGATGAATACATTTCTTTGCATTACCTTCCTATCCCAAGCTCATGCAGCTCTTTCTCTTCCATCCCCCATTCCAATCTGAGGTTGTCCTTTCCTTCCCTCCCACCTCAGCCTATTTAACTCCCTATCATTCTTACCCCCCCCCCCCCCCCACACACACACACATACACATCTACCAGCTTCGCTGTATCCTTTCTTTGCTGTTGGGACCAGGGAATCTCACCAGTCCCATTGCTCCATCAACTGGCTTCTCTGCTTTTTCTTGACAATGGGACCTCTTGCCATGCTGCTCTTGCTGTTGGCTCCTCCTGCTGTTCTGTCTGTGGCTGTCTTACATGCATGTGCTTGGAAAAGTATGCATAACTATCTTGTTACTCATGTAACTTCCTGTACATGCACAAATGAAAAAGGACATCATCATCAGACACATAAGATGTTCTTACACACTGTAATGAACGCCTAAAAAAATCTAAGTCATTTCTCCCTCTCTCATTCTTAAGTTTGGCTGGTGTCTGTTTTTTCTAAAAAAGTTTCCACCCAACACGTGTGAATATATTGCATACAGAACTTTCAGTCTGTGCATTCATAGACAGAATGGGGAAAAAGCCATAGTAATTCAATAGCCTTAATAGTTTTACAAGTCGGAATGTGTAAGACCCTGCCATAGGGTAGTACTGAAATGGAAATGCCATTGTGTAGGGGGCTAAGGGAAAGGGTCAGAAGAGGAAGAGAAAAACAAATATATTAAGGGAAAGTAAAGAAGATAGGAAGAATCTGGAAAAGGAGAGGAGAAAAGAAAAACAAACCAAGATAGAAACATATGAGAAGAATGAGCCTGGCATGTGAAGTGGAGGTTGAATGGAGGTGTTCAGGAGGCTTCCTATTAGTGCTCAGAGTTTTGGTGTAATTCTTAAAGGGTGGGTACAAACTTTTTTTTTTTTTTTTTTTGCGCATCATGACATCCTTTTTATCAGTAAGAAACAAAATACTTAAATTGTTTCTCTAGCTTCTTTTGAGTCATGCCCTCACACCCAAGTTAGCATATGTGACGAGGCCTTTGTTTTTCGTCTTTTTGCAGTATCATTTACATGGTAGGGTGTTCTGGGCATGCTCTTTCATGGCAACACTTGAAGTCTTCTTCACTGGGTGGTCGAACACCACTTGGACTTCCTTGTCCCTTCAGTGTAGGCCTCAGAGACAGAGGAATTAGGTTGGTTTGGAGCTCCATGTCATCCTTGAAAAGAGGTACCTTTTTAGAATCGATGAGTATTCCTGTTCCTGGTGGCCCCATGGAGAATGGTAGTCCTTTTCTTAGGCAGTTCCCCATATAGATAGAGGCATTACTTATGTCCTCCAGGGATTTACTACCTCATATTTCTGAAATACATTATCCTAGATCCCTCACTGGCATCTATCAGGCTATGCTGACCAGGACTCCAGATGCTTACATATTAACATAGTAAATACTGGTAGAAAAAGAACCAAGTGGTCCATCTAGTCTGCCCAGCAGATTTTTTTTTAAGGATAGTAACTGCTTTTCCTTACAGGTTACCCCCAATGCCTTCTGTTACAGGTAGTAACTATCAGTCAAGGAAAAGGAAAGGCCTCCCTATTAACAGAGAGAATGTTGTTCCGGCTTTAGTAAGACATCTGAGTATTCAGTGCTGAGGTGGAATAAGAAAGCTCAGGCTTATGCAGTTGTGGAAATCTTATGATGATTATCTTGAATAACAATTATTTGTTTCTAGTCTCTGAAGTATAGGGAAGTCCTCTGTGAAGAAGAAAGTGACCTTATGGGTTTGAGACCTCACTCCTGACATGCAAGTCTCTTGTTTCCACATCTGCTCTGAGCATGGTCTGTTATGCAGGTTGTAGGTTCAGACCCACATGCATATTGCCCTGTTTGCTCTCTTCTCAGAGATATTTAGTTTCCAAGTGTCGCAAAGCTAGTTTTCTCTCTCTCTCTCTAAGGAGGTTATATTTATTTTATGATTTATTTTATTTAGCATGTTTCATACTTCACAGTCTGCAACATAAGATTGATGTGGAGTACAATATTACATAAACAACAAAAAACCCCCCAATAAATATATTAAAATGGTACATCAATAAAAAGTTATAGACAATATTAAAATGCCTTTACTTGCTTCCTGAAAATCTTTATATTCTTTAGATTTTGCAGTTGCTTGGGTAGTATGTTCGATAGTACTGTGGCAATATAAGAAAAAGCTCTTGCTCGTGTTAACTGGAATTGGTAGTTCCGCAGAGGCAGCACCTCTAAGATTGGCACCTGTGATCTTAATGTTCGACTGGGAACATATCTTTTTAGTTTTTTGCTTAAAATACAAGGATTTCCACCATGTAGTAGCTTGTGCACTAACATCACTATCTTAAACTGAGATCTTTGGTCAATAGGGAGACAATGCAATCCTGCAAGTATATATATCATCTTCGACTAACTCCACTCAATATATGTGCAGCAGCATGTTGCACCACTTTTTGGAAGACCAATATATAGGCTATTCAATAATCTATCTGGAGCCCAAGCAGATGTCTTTTTTCACAGTTGCCTTCTGCAGGAAATGGATCTCAAGTCTCCTTCATGTTTCTTTTGTGCCGTAGGAATGAGCATTAGAAGATGAGAGGGAAGTTGTGATCTGGGGCAGCTGAAGCATGGACAGGAATCCTAGCAAAGAACTAACACACTCCTTCACGCTCCCTCTCGCTGGTGCTCGCTCTCTCACACCCCTCCCTTCTCACACTCTCCTCCCCTTGCTCTCCTTCTCTCACACCCCCTCCCCTGCTCTTCTCACAGCCCCCTCGCTCCGTTCGCAGCACGCCGGGGTCTCCTGCCATTTTCTGTGCAGAATTTGGCAATTCCCCCAGGACTACAAGATAAGCAACTTCTTTGGCTGAAAAGGAAAGCAGGAACTGAGGGAATATCCTGGTAGGACCATGAGCAGCATCCTGACTTTGGCATGTGTTTCTTTCAGAAGCCTGGACATTCCCTGGACTGAAATTTGAAGATGCAAGCAGGGGTACTTCTTCACCAAAGGATTATTTCTTAGAAGATCCTTTGTTACAACATTGTTTGTTAAGTGTGGAGGAATAGCCTAGTGGTTAGAGCAGCGGGCCATGAACCATGGAAGCCAGGATTCAAATCCCACTGTCACTCCTTGTGACCTTGGCAAGTCACTTTACCCTCCATTGTCACAAGTACAAGCTTAGATTGTAAGCCCTCTGGGGACAGGGAAATGTCTACAGTACCTGACTGTAATCCACTTTGAAAGTGCCTTAAAAGTGGAACATAAAATAAATGAATAAAAAAAATATAATTAGGTTATATACATAGGATACTAAATGTTGGTGGTTATAGCCTTTGGTGGCATGAAAGAGGACCTTGTGAGGTCACCTTGCAGGGGAAGGCTATTTTGCTTTGAGCGTTCCATTCCTTCAATCTTGTCCTACCAGTGGAGATTGGGGTGACAAAATTTTGCAGAGGGCAGAGACTGGCTCTGGCTTGTTGCAAGAGATGCACTCACTGAAGCTCTCTTGCTACTCGCTGATTAGATTATTCTGATGAGTCAAGAGCACAAGTCTTCCCTTGTGAGAGGTCTTCTTGGTTTGGAAGAACTCTAGTTTTGCAGAGATATGGCATCTTACTCTCAAGCTTGGTAGGATAGCATCTTTTTGTGTCGTCTTGGTAATTTTATTTTATTTTTATTTATTATTTTATTTTATTTTAATTATTTGTTTATTGAAATTTTCAAACTTTTTACAGAACATATAGTTCAGAATTATGATGTCATAATAGTGAAGCAAAGAAAAAATTTAGGATAAACAAAATTATACATTTGTATATTGAGTATTTACTTCCTCTCTACTCTGTCATAATTATTGTAAGAAATAGGAGAGACAATTTTTGATAACAAGCAGAAATCAATAGGAAATTTTTAAACGCACTAATTTGTACATCATAATGCTTCAGAGTTAACCTGTGCATATATATCTGTAATCCTACTTCCCGCAAAGCTAACTAGAGTGAGAATTGAGATAAACACGTAGCTGATCCGGTTCTCTAAATTTATATCTAATATCTTTAAATAATATAAGGCAATAACATGGGAACCGGAGTATAAATTTTGCCCCCTTGCCAAAACTTCTCCTCGCATTTCCAAAAATTTTTTCCTCTTTAACTGAGTTAACTTAGTTACATCAGGAAAAATTTTTATTAGATATCCATAACATTTTTGAGCTTGGTTCCGAAAGAACATTTTAAGAATAAGGTCTCTTTCAGTTGATGTATCCAGTTGGACAAACAAAGTAGCTCTCTCTTCCACCACAAGCTCAAGATTTTTCCAGAATGGATGTCAAATCAAAGGAGTCTTCAGCTTTTTGCTTCTGACTAGAATGGTCTTCCATTTTATTTGGCTGGGGTAAATAGTATATTTTATTGATTTTCGGTAAGTCCTGCTCCGCAATCTTCAATACATTGATAAAGTAACATCTAAGTAATTCCCGATGGGACAGCAATCGCATCTTAGGAAAATTTAAAATTCTTATATTATTTCTCCTTACAAGATTTTCCAGATTTTCCATCTTATTCATTTGAGTATTTTCTGATTTGATCAAATTTATTTGGATTTTTTCTATTTCAATGACTCTTTTTTCCAAACCAGAGGATAACAGTTCATTTTTCTCAAGTCTCTTTTCCAGAACCTGGTTTTGCTCTATACTCTCTTTAACCATATTTGTCAGTGATGCAATAGACTTTTCCATTGCTGAAATAGCTTTTAATATATGTTCCAACGTCACTTTTGAGGTAATAGAATGTGGGGATTCACATACAACACGTATTTCATTCTCTTTTCTCACTCCCGAATTAAGAAAGCTGTTACCTTCAAGGGCTTGCTGCAGCGCTTCTACAGGTGGGTCCCTGGACCTAGTTGACTCTAAGCTCATCGAGGATATTACGGCTTCTTCGCCTCCTCTCTGGGGTCCCCCTACCTGGATAGCTGATTTTTCTTCCAGCAAAGCCGCGATGTTCACGTTGGGTTCCAGTTTCTTAAGCGGAGCCTCCAGGGTAGTAGGTGCGTCGGAGCTCAAAGACGTTTCTATGGCCAGGGGGCTCAACGGCTGCTCTCCGTTGACTCCTCCAACGGTCCCTCCTTCCGGCTGTAGCTGCACCAGGCCAGCGAAAGCCTCCTTGATCCGCGGTTGTCGAGTAAACTGGACTGGAGTAGAGGTAATTTCTTTAAGTTTCGCTTTGTTTAGTGTGTGGCATAGTGCCACTGTCGCTGAAGAAAAATTTAAAGAATAGGCAATTGTAAAGCTAGGTAATACGAATACTCGCGGAGCTCTGTTTTCACTGCTCACTCCTCGGTGGCCATTTTGTCTCTCTCTGTACCGCCTTTTGGTAATTTTAAAATAAAGGATATTTCTGCACCCAGTATGCTCCCATTTTAAAGGGTAGTGTTCACTTTTGTCAGAATCTGGCTTTCTCACATGATGGTGAGAAAGTCAAGCAGTGTAGGCTAGGACAAGGATGGCTGCTTTAAGTTTGTTGTAGGTCACCTTTTGAGATATTTGTAGGTGACCAGTTTCTTCTTGGATAGGTCTTTTTTCACATGTCTTTATAGGAATTTCAATCTCAAAAACACAAATAAGCAAACACCTTTACCCTTCAATAATTGTTTAATATTTCTTGCTATCATATGGATAATATAGTGAAATCCATTCAGCCTGAACAACAAACATCATCAGCCTCCAAATCTGATCACCTAAACATGTATGTGTGCAAACCTTCATTGTATATCTTGGTGAAGGCACCCTCAATTTTTACAGATTTCCCATATGCTGGCTTATTATTTTACTATACAATGTTCTATATTCTAAACATAACATGAGCTATTATACTTTCTTCAAGCAGGAATTCAGTAGCCAACCATTTAAACAATATACATTTTCTTAGCATCCAGTTAGATGAATCTAGAACAAGTGGGTTATGCACCTCTACCGGCAAGAACAGTGTCTTCTCACTTTCAAAAAGAAACTTAAAACCTGGCTATTCAAACAGGCTTTTTCATAACATTACAATCCCCCCCTTCTTTTTCAAGATTGCCCCATCTCATCCCCCCACCAGATCCGGTACCTTCCCAACTGGGTCACACCCCTACATAGCCCTGGATTTCCCGACAGTTTCTCACACCCCTACAGCTCTGGATTTTCCGACAGGTTACTCACCCATATACAGTTCTGGATTTCCCCTGTCATGTCTGGACTCATTCTTATTGCATTAATCTTGCCCACAGACTCTATAATTGGATTTTTATTTTTCATTAACTTGCATTCACGTTGATTGCAGGTCCTCTTCCATTGCGATTAATCTACATCCCTTTCCCCTTTTGATCGTTTCACCTTTTTCAATTTATCATTTGTTAATCCTCACGTCAACTATTGCGAATTCTTTAATTCCTCGCCAGTTTCTATGTTACCATTTGTTTTGATGATTTGTCCGGTGCAATTTTAGTTTTTTGTAATGCCTTGTACAATTTTGTCTGATGTAATGCCATGTGCAATAATGTTGTTACAATGTAAACCGATTTGATATGTTACTTCAACATGAAGGTCGGTATAGAAAAGTTCAAAATAAATAAATAAATGGAGAAGGAGCAAACTGACGTCACAGTATATATATACTCTGCGGTGACATCATCCTGCCAGTATTCTCTGTCTCAGGCAGATGGTGGACATGCATCTCCCTACTGGGGATTGCTTCGATTTGAGAAAAGGAGAAATAAGGAAAATAAATTTGCCCTGCTCTCCTGCAGTGATACCAAAAGGTCCCGCCCCCAGTTGAGAATTCTTGAGGTGATTTCTGTGGTCCTTCAGATGAGTGCCTTAGTCTGAAAGCTGGTTTTTCAGCTGGCGTGGGCATAGCTGTTAAGCAGCTAAAAGGCAGTGGGTGCAGGAAGCTGAGTGCAGCGGTGATGGAATATGTACTGTCCCCCTGCAGCCAGACTGTCTCTGTACTCAGCCAGGTAAGGTTGAGCTCAGGTAAGTTTAAAAAAAAAAATAGAGACAAAGGAGGAGGGGATTTTTGGTGTTGGGTTTCCTCCTTCCCCCTGGTTTCCGTTGGCACATTTGTCCCGCTCCGTGGGAGGTCGAGGGACATGGGCAGCCTGGCGGGTTGAGCAGCCTCTGTAGGCTAGGCCCCATTCTGAGGCTTTTTCGTTGTGCGCCGCATTTAGGCCTCAGTGGTGTTCGCGTGCTTTCTTTAGGAAGCCCTCTATGGGATTGTCAGTTCGGTGTGTGCGTCTAGCTATGCGTTCAGTTTGTGAATCTAGTTTTTGGACACTTGGGCGGGCCTAGTAGTCTATGCGTCTGAGTTAAGCGGTGCCTTAGTGGCTGTCTGCTTACCTGTGTGTGCAAGTTGAGCGTTGCTGTGCACTAAAGTTTTTATGGTGCCTAGGCATTGGGACGCCTAGGTTGGACACCTAGGATTTGGATGCGTTTAAAAACACGTAAATAAATAAATGAAAGCTAGACACGCCTCCAGTTGCTGATCAACATGCTGCAAGTCTAAAGGTTCTTATGTCTAAGAAACTTAAGTGCCTTTCTCTTTGTACTGCCTGTCATATTTGGGCATCTCAGCCAGAAGTGCCCACTGATTTGTGCCAGCGCTGTTTGGAGGCTCAGGGAGAATTATCTTCCTCCAATTTTACTAAGCCTGGTTTTTCCAAGCCAGAAGTAGGCCTGGGTAAAGACGTTTCAGATGGGGCGCCTGATTTTGGAACTCCCCTAATTGGTTCTTTAGTAGGAAAAGGTAGCTCGGTGAGTACGCCTCGGGTACCTCCTGGTCTGGATACTTCTACATTTTCGTGGGTAGAATTTTTCCAGGGATTACAATCCTTTCTGCAGGCACAATCATCAGACCTGTCCACTGTTACCAGCATAGAGTTGCAGATAAGAAACTTGCCTGGACCTACTGTTAAGCACTGGAGTACTCCTAGAGTGGTAGTGGGACTGCCCGATAAGAGATCCAGATGACATGGATGATGATGCCGTCCTGACTCTCTTGAGGATGGCAAAATTCCTCCAGGATTTGAACTATATAGAAATATGCTGCGGTTCTTTCATAGAAATGAACTACTAGCTCTGATTTCCCAGACCTTGAAATTGTTCGGGGTCCTTGGGACAGATTCCATGTCCGAGCCAAAGAGAAATCCCATTTTTGTTTCCTTGCATAAAGCCGCCTGTTTTTTCCCTGTGATAAGAGGCTATTGAAGAATTGATTGATCTTGAGTGAAGCGCCCCAGAGGCTAGTTTCAAAGGGGTTGGGTTTTGGAAGGCCTGTACATTTTCTAAAAGTGGATGCACTTGTGTGTGTAGTTTCCAAGCGGATCACTATTCCCATGGAAGGAAGAGTGGCCTTGAAGGATGGTCATGATAGAAGGATTGAGACTATTCTTAAAGCAAGCTTTTGAAGCAGTGGCAATGATCTTGCAGATCGCTTATTGTTGTTCCTTGGTGGCTTGCTCTTGTTTGTTTCTCTCCCAGGGGTGAACCTCAGAGCAGTTATGGAACAAGCTGCTGCCTTCTTGGCAGATGTAGGCTGTGATTTGGTCTGCACTTCAGCCAGAGGGGGGTGGCTTTGGTAGTAGCGGCCAGGCGTCAGTTATGGCTGAGAAATTGGTCAGCCGATGCAACTTCAAAGGCTAACCTCACCAAATTGCCTTTTAAAGGCTCGCTTTTATTTGGGAGCGAGTTGAAGAAACTGGCCAGTAAGTGGGGTGAATCCAACAATTCCTCGTTTGCAGGAGGATAAAAGCAGATGCTGCATTCCTTTACCATGAGAGGTCATGCTAGAGGATCCAAGCATTTTCAACCCTGTAGAGGAGCGACCTTTCAGAGGACTCGACTCTTCGCTAGGTCTTAGTTCTTTCGTCCAAGGCAACCCAGAAGGGGTACAGGCTCGGGTAGTGGAGCCTCCCAATGAAGATTTGCCGACCCACCCCTTGGGAACAGGAGATAGGAGGATGCCTCTTTTTTTTTTTTTTTTTTTATCAGAGGTGGGTCAACATTACATCAGATAAATGGGTCCTGGAGGTGATATGAGAAGAATGTGCGATGGGTTTTGCAGTGTTCCTCGGAACATGTTCAAGTGGAGTCTCCCTGCTGCTCCCCACAGAAGCAGCAGGTAGTGGAGGGTACATTGGCAAGGCTCCTCAGTCTGAGAGCTGTGGTTGCAGTGCCCATGTCTCAAGAAAATCGGGGCGATATTCGATTTATTTTGTTGTGCCCAAGAAGGAGGGCTCCTTTTGTCCCATCATGGATCTCAAAGGTGTCGGCTGTTGTCTGCAAGTGAAGCATTTTTGCAAGGAAACCTTACGCTGTGTGATAATGGCTGTGCAGTCAGAGGAATTTCTGACCTCTCTGGACCTGTCTGAGGTGCATCTTCACATTCTCATTGGATACAGGGAGCCCTGATTCAGGGCTCTGAAGCCTGGGAATTCTAAACTACCAATAACTACCAATAAACTGCTATAATATTTTCTCAATTGCACAGTGCAATGACTACATTTATTTGGCACAATAAATAGAAAAGGATTAAACTCTCTATGTATTGTTTGACTAAGAATCAAGGCAGAATGGCCTTGCCTAATCTTAGAATCTATTGAGCTGCTAGTTGAATTGCCTTAAAACATGGTTTGAGAATAAAGATGAATTCTGGCTCTCTTTGGAAAAAGAGCCGGCAAATAACATGGAGCTGCAATCCTGGTATTTTTGCCTGCAATTTCCTACTAAAGTAAAGTTGTAAGCAGAAATAGTCACACATTACAAATCTGGTTTCATATCAGTAGGCTTTTACATCTTGCTGATGAAGTCTTGCCACCCCCCCTGCCCCCCCCCCCCCCCAGATCCCTGTGCTCTTAATTAGGGTCCTCATGTATGAGATCACTGAATCGGGGCCCCCATGTCAGAAGTGCTTGAGCCAGGGAACCTCTGCCTCTGGAATTGTTGTCAGAGACTCCCCAGGCTAAGTAGTAATTGAAAAGTTTTAAGACCACCATTTCTCCATAGATGAACCAAGAAAGGCCTTTAGGTCTCCAGTTCTTGACTAAGAGAGCTTGGATACAGGGAGCTCCGGGAATCGTAAGCTACCAATAAACTACTATAATATATTTTCTCAATTGCACAGTGCAATGACTGCATTTATTTACACAATAAATAGAAAGGGATTAAATTCGCTCTGTATTGTTTGACTAAGAATCAAGGCAGAATGGCCTTGCCTAATCTTAGAATCTATTGAGCTGCTAGTTGATTTGCCTTAAAACATGGTTTGAGAATAAAGATGAATTTGGGGGGGGAGTGACGCTATGGATTGGGAAGGTAGTCTGAATCAGGAGCTCCCGCCGCCTTTAATCATTTAACATCTGAGCGATATTACCTCCTAAATCTTCTAAAATCGAGGATTGGTGTCCACCACAGAATTGCTATGACTGCCAAGAAGAAAAACGTTGACTTTCAGCGCTTTTCATATAACAAAAGCGGACTGTCTGAGGCCAAGGAGCGCGAGGTAAGCTTGGACGGAGCACAAGATGGTGCCAACTCACTTCCCCTGCGTACGTGCACCAATGCCGAATCAGAGGATTGCAATGCCCAGGAGCCCTCCGAGCACCCCACCCGGGCCGAATTCCACGAGTGGTTCACGAGCCTTCGGGTGGATATTAAAACCTACCGCCAAGAAATGGCCGCCCATATGGAGGAGGTGAAGGACAAAATGTCCACGATGGGGCATAGAATAGATGAACTGGATGCCAGAGCGGACAGCCAGTCTGAATTGCTTAAACATACTGCCTCTGCAGGGTTAACCCCCTCAGATAAGTGCATACAATGCCGGGAGCTGACAGGGAATATGTCTCATGTGTTCTGGGCCTACCGGTTAGTCAAGGAGTATTGGCAACAAATAATAAGCTACCTAGGAACGTTAATAGGGGTTCAACTACCGATGCCACCTTACTTATGGTTGTTCCACTGCATCTCCTGTTATTTGGTGCCCATAGTAAAGAGCTCCAGGACTCTACTAAAGAAAGCTGGATTGGTGGGGAAGAAGGTTATCCTTTCACACTGGCGGAATGTCAAACGACCTTCATTCTGGATTTGGAGAACCCACTTTCATCGCCTAATGGATTTGGAAAACTTGGGCTCTAGAAGATCAGCTGGAAACAGACGCTCTTTTCTTCAGATATGGGAGCTATATATTCAAGCCCTACCGCATAGGGCGTGCAGTTTGATTCTTAATGATTAAGGACCTGGATGACTGGAACAATCTGACATGAATACAACATACCTTGGTGTTAGATCTCTGGGAGGGAGGGGGAGACAGGAGGGGAGGGACCCCATACGCATGGCCCAGAATACATTACTGTTCACTTGAGTGCCTTATAACCTAGTAGCGGAAGAACCAAGCGCTCTGGGTTTCACCTCAGGTAAAGGGTTGATGTGAATGGGGAGGGCTGGGACAGGGACAGTTTACCTGAAAATAGTGATCCTTTGGTAAAAAAAAAAGTTTTTGGATCTCAACGCTGTTCTCTATTCTATACTATGATTAAGACACTGTACTGTTTAAATGTGACTTTGTGCTATTTGCCTTGGTATCACTTAATAAAATATGTTGAACATAAAAAACATACTGCCTCCTCCTGCAAAAAGTTACAGGCAGACACCCAGCAAATTAAAGCGAAGCTTGCTTACCTGGAAAACAGAGCCCGGCGCAGTAACTTGCGCTTTCGGGGTTTCTTGGAAAACACTGCCAATGAAAATTGCTCTGAAGTTTTTAAAATATTTTGCAACCATCTCCTTCTCATGTCTCATGCAGCAGGGGACTTCACAGCGCCAGAAATTAAATTTGACAGAGCACACAGGGCTCTTCACCCCCCCCCCCCCCCCCATGCCAAACAAGGGGCACAACATAGTGGCCTGCTTCAGTGATTACTCTATAAAGGAACAGATTCTTCAGGCAGCTAAAGCCCAAAACATGTGGAGGTGGGAAGATGAAGACCATATCTATCTACGCTGACCTGTCCCAAGCCACACTTCAGAATCGCTACTTACTCCGAGATGTTACATCCTTTCTCCGAAAAGACAGTATTAAGTATCGCTGGCTACATCCCTTTGGACTTCCTTTCTCGCTCAAGGGAATCTCACACAGAATCCTCACCACCTGCTGAGGCCTTCCCTATTCTACAACGATGTGGTTTCACGACCATCTTGCCTCAGGCCAGTTCCTCAACAGCACCCTCACCAGGCTCACAAACACCGGCATGGCAGAGGGTTGGAAAAAGGAATAGCTGCCTGCGAAGACACTCAGGAGGACCCCAATCCAGCCAAGCTACCTCTTGATTCCTCGTCTAGAGACAACAGCGAGTAACTCCTTATAATCTGGTCTCATGCTTGTATGATCAGGTAGCACTTTAGTTTTCAGGAACCTAACAGGTCACCAGTGTTATCCACCTGTGTTTTATTGGAGGTTTTGTATATGTTTGTTATGTTAATTACCTTATGGTATACACATTTGCCATGACGGCAGCGGGGAGACCTCGTCCCCATTTGTGACTGTAACACCCCCCCCAAGGTAGGAGAGTGTATAGCCTGCAAGGAGTTAAGACAGGCAAAGGTTAGTTGATAGGGGATGCCTTACATTCCCATGGGTCACATGCTGATCACTGGGATTTATATTGTCACATCCACAGGTATATCTTCAACTGCAACAGGAGTCATGAACCCCTTTTTTGTATGTCTCGCATGTTCTGAGCTCCCTTAGATTTTTTTAGATTTGTTTTTTATATTCCGCTTTTCACACTTTTTTCAGCATTTCAAAGTGGATTACATTCAGGTATTGTAGGTATTTCCCTATCCCCAAAGGGCTTACAATCTAAGTTTGTACCTGAGGCAATGGAGGGTAAAGTGACTTGCCCAAGGTCACAAAGAGCGAGAGTGGGACTTGAACTCTGGTCTCCTGGTTCATAGCCTGCTACTCGAACCACTAGGCTTCTCTTCCACTCCACATCCCTTCTCATGGGTATACCGCTCAGGGGTGGAAGGGCACTTTATGCTGCACTTACCGGGTACAATTAGGCCCCTCATCCCGCTTTTTATGGGGAAAGATACTGGTTTCTGATATTTTTCCTATACTGTTTTTATATGGCTAAACTAGGTATCATGTTCCTAAATGTTAAGGGGCTAAATTCACCGCAGAAGCGGAGTCTCCTCTTTAGAGAGCTTGATTTACGATCACCTGAGATAGTATTAATTCAGGAGACTCATTTGTCCAAGAGGTACGAATACCTGATGAGATCCTCCAAATATAATAGACAATATTTTACCGCCCAATAATAAGTCTGCCAAATATACTGGAGTGGGGATACTGTTTCTGCAAAACCCTGATATTCGAATGCACGCTATGTCTCCCTGACCCCAAGGGTCGATATCTCTTACTTTATATTAAAATCAATGGAATTCCCTACACTATAGTGAATGTATATGCACCTAATAGAGACCAGGCCTCGTTCTTCCAAAATCTATACCAAATTCTGCTACAACATAGCGTGGGCAGTTAATCTTGGGGGGAGATTTTAATGTCTCGCTCTCTCATCAATTGGATACCTCTAAGGGACATGTGCAGACTGCTAATCTTCTTAGATGGGCCATTAGGAACCTCATGACTGATTTGCAGCTTGCAAACTCTTGGAGATTGTAGTACCCTCACTCTCGCTCCTATAGCTATTACTCCCAACCACATGATTCCTATTCCTGAATTGTCTATATCTTGGTAGCCAAGTCACTCTTTCATTACATACAAAACCCCGAGGTTGGCATTATTTCTTGGTCTGATCATGCTCCTGTGAGTCTGGGTCTTTCAATGGGAGGGGCTGATGCTGGCAGACGATTTTGGCAACTCAATGACTCTGTCGTATGCTAAAGAATATAGCTCAGACCATTACTGATTTCTTTAGCACCAATTCTGATTCTGTTGCTTCCCCAGTGGTGGTCTGGGATTGTTTCAAGGCATATGTCAGGGGCCTATTTATATTTCGCTCTTTTTCCTTAAGAAACAAAAGAATAAGAGATATACTCCCAGTTGCGGGATGACATTTGACACCTCTCGAATCAACACACTGAGACCGGTGCACCAGCTGTCCTGGCTCACCTCACTAAAGCCAGAGAGGACCTCCTCCGGCAGGAGACCGATCACATTGCCCATTCCTTGGTACTTTCACATCAAGCCCACTTTGAAGGTGGTGAGAAAGCAGGGAAACTTTTAGCTAATAAATTGAAACAAATCTCCAACCAAAATTATATTTTAAAAATTAAAAATGATCATGGTGAGATCCTCTCAACCTCGTTGGAGATCAGTCAGCAATTTTTGCAATTCTCTCAAACACTATACGCTGCCGAGCCCCAGATCACCTTAGAGGCTATACAGTCCTATCTGGGATCTATCACCATTCCTAATCTCACTGTGGAAACGAGGGAACTCTTAAATGCTGACATATCTACTCCAGAACTGTTATCAGTCATAAAGGGTCTCAAGGTGGGCAAGGCTCCTGACCCCGATAGTCTGGGGGGCAAAGGATTTTATAATTCCTTTGCCCCCCAGATTGTCGTGCCCCTACAAAACCTCTTTAACCACTTATGAACCGGTGGTTCTTTGTTATCTAATGCGAACCTTGCTGGTATCACTATTATAGCTAAACCGGGCTGTGACCCTACACTCTGTGGCTCATGCAGCTCAATATCGCTGATAAATCTCGACTTGAAAATATTGGCCAAAGTATTAGCAGATCGCCTAAATGGCTTTATCGCCCATATTATCCATCCGGATTAAGCTGGGTTCATTCCTGGCAGGATGGCCAGTGACAATGTGCAGAAAATCATAGATTTAATATGGGGGACACATACTCAGCAGATACCCACACTCCTTTTGGCCATAGATGCTGAGAAAGCCTTTGACATGGTTCACTGGCCATTCCTCTTTGAGACCCTGAAGGTTATGAACTTTGGCGACACATTTTTAAACTGGATTCAGGCCCTTTACAACCATTCGAAGGCGTGCTTGAAAATAAATGGGGGATGCTCCGACACCTTTATTGTACAACGGGGCACAAGACTAGGCTGCCCAGTATCTCCCTTACTTTTTGCCATCTTTTTAGAACCCTTAGCCATCACTGTTCGTCACAACCCCTCGATTAAGGGTTTTCCTCTAGGATCTGAGACCTACAAACTTTCCCTATTCGCCGACGACATCCTATTCACAATCACTGATCCACATACCTCATTGCAGGCCATTGAAAATAAATTAGCCTCCTTCAATGCTGTTTCAGGCTTTAAAATTAATTGGGATAAGTCTGAATTTCTGAATGTTACATGTGATTCCCAAACCATGATGTACCTGAAATCTAATCACCCATTTAAATGGGCCCAGTCTAAACTTAAATACTTAGGCATCTAACTGGGAAACACTATATCGGACATCTTCCAACTAAACTACACACCATGATAGCTTTATGGAGCAATTGGTTCAGGAACCGACGAGAGAGGGAGCAATTTTAGATCTAATTCTCAGTGGAGCACAGGACTTGGTGAGAGAGGTAATGGTGGTGGGGCCGCTTGGCAATAGTGATCATAATATGATCAAATTTGATTTAATGACTGGAAAAGGAACAGTGTGCAAATCCAAGGCTCTCGTGCTAAACTTTCAAAAGGGAAACTTTGACAAGATGAGAAAAATTGTTAGAAAAAAACTGAAAGGAGCAGCTACAAAAGTAAAAATGTCCAAGAGGCGTGGTCATTGTTAAAAAATACCATTCTAGAAGCACAGTCCAGATGTATTCCACACATTAAGAAAGGTGGAAAGAAGGCAAAACGATTACCGGCATGGTTAAAAGGGGAGGTGAAAGAAGCTATTTTAGCCAAAAGATCTTCATTCAAAAATTGGAAGAAGGATCCAACAGAAGAAAATAGGATAAAGCATAAACATTGGCAAGTTAAATGTAAGACATTGACAAGACAGGCTAAGAGAGAATTTGAAAAAAAGTTG
Source organism: Rhinatrema bivittatum (assembly GCF_901001135.1). Lineage (NCBI taxonomy): Eukaryota > Metazoa > Chordata > Amphibia > Gymnophiona > Rhinatrematidae > Rhinatrema > Rhinatrema bivittatum. The sequence continues at coordinate 214,539,095 of NC_042621.1, read as the reverse complement.
GCTGTAGAGGCAAACACTCACAGTAAAAACTTTTTTAAATATATCCGAAGCAGAAAGCCTGTGAGGGAGTCAGTTGGACCGTTAGATGATCGAGGGGTTAAAGGGGCACTTAGAGAAGATAAGGCCATCGCGGAAAGATTAAATGATTTCTTTGCTTCGGTGTTTACTGAAGAGGATGTTGGGGAGGTACCCGTAATGGAGAAGGTTTTCATGGGTAATGATTCAGATGGACTGAATCAAATCACGGTGAACCTAGAAGATGTGGTAGGCCTGACTGACAAACTGAAGAGTAGTAAATCACCTGGACCGGATGGTATACACCCCAGAGTTCTGAAGGAACTAAAAAATGAAATTTCAGACCTATTAGTAAAAATTTGTAACTTATCATTAAAATCATCCATTGTACCTGAAGACTGGAGGATAGCAAATGTAACCCCAATATTTAAAAAGGGCTCCAGGGGCGATCCGGGAAACTACAGACCGGTTAGCCTGACTTCAGTGCCAGGAAAAATAGTGGAAAGTGTTCTAAACATCAAAATCACAGAACATATAGAAAGACATGGTTTAATGGAACAAAGTCAGCATGGCTTTACCCAGGGCAAGTCTTGCCTCACAAATCTGCTTCACTTTTTTGAAGGAGTTAATAAACATGTGGATAAAGGTGAACCGGTAGATATAGTATACTTGGATTTTCAGAAGGCGTTTGACAAAGTTCCTCATGAGAGGCTTCTAGGAAAAGTAAAAAGTCATGGGATAGGTGGCGATGTCCTTTCATGGATTGCAAACTGGCTAAAAGACAGGAAACAGAGAGTAGGATTAAATGGGCAATTTTCTCAGTGGAAGGGAGTGGACAGTGGAGTGCCTCAGGGATCTGTATTGGGACCCTTACTGTTCAATATATTTATAAATGATCTGGAAAGAAGTACGACGAGTGAGATAATCAAATTTGCAGATGACACAAAATTGTGCAGAGTAGTTAAATCACAAGCAGATTGTGATAAATTGCAGGAAGACCTTGTGAGACTGGAAAATTGGGCATCCAAATGGCAGATGAAATTTAATGTGGATAAGTGCAAGGTGATGCATATAGGGAAAAATAACCCATGCTATAATTACACAATGTTGGGTTCCATATTAGGTGCTACAACCCAAGAAAGAGATCTAGGTGTCATAGTGGATAACACATTGAAATCGTAGGTGCAGTGTGCTGCGGCAGTCAAAAAAGCAAACAGAATGTTGGGAATTATTAGAAAAGGAATGATGAATAAAACGGAAAATGTCATAATGCCTCTGTATCGCTCCATGGTGAGACCGTACCTTGAATACTGTGTACAATTCTGGTCGCCGCATCTCAAAGATATAATTGCGATGGAGAAGGTACAGAGAAGGGCTACCAAAATGATAAAGGGAATGGAACAACTCCCCTATGAGGAAAGACTAAAGAGGTTAGGACTTTTCAGCTTGGAGAAGAGACGACTGAGGGGGGATATGATAGAGGTGTTTAAAATCATGAGAGGTCTAGAACGGGTAGATGTGAATCGGTTATTTACTCTTTCGGATAGTAGAAAGACTAGGGGGCACTCCATGAAGTTAGCATGGGGCACATTTAAAACTAATCGGAGAAAGTTCTTTTTTACTCAACGCACAATTAAACTCTGGAATTTGTTGCCAGAGAATGTGGTTCGTGCAGTTAGTATAGCTGTGTTTAAAAAAGGATTGGATAAGTTCTTGGAGGAGAAGTCCATTACCTGCTATTAAGTTCACTTAGGGGTAGATTTTCAAACGAGCGCGAACAGCCTACTTTTGTTTGCGCTCCAGGCGCAAACAAAAGTACGCTGGATTTTAGTAGATACGCGCATAGTCGCGCGTATCGGCTAAAATCCTGGATCGGCGCGCGCAAGGCTATCGATTTCGTATAGCCTGCGCGCGCCGAGCCGCGCAGCCTACCCCCGTTCCCTCCTAGGCCGCTCCGAAATCGGAGCGGCCTAGAAGGGAACTTTCCTTTGCCCTCCCCTCACCTTCCCCTCCCTTCCCCTACCTAACCCACCCGCCCGGCCCTGTCTAAACCCCGATCCTACCTTTGTCGGGGGATTTACGCCTCCCAGAGGGAGGCGTAAATCCCCGCGCGCGAGCGGGACCCCTGCGCGCCGGGCCGCGACCTGGGGGCGGGTACGGAGGGCGAGGCCACGCCCCCGGACCACCCCGGGGCGTAGCCACGCCCCCGTACCCGCCCCCAAAACGCTGCCGGCACGCCCCCGAAACGCCGCGCAATCCGGCCCCGCCCCCCGACACGCCTACTCCGAAAACCCCGGGACTTACGCGAGTCCCGGGGTTGTGCGCGCGCCGGTGAGCCTATGTAAAATAGGCTCACCGGCGCGCAGGGCCCTGCTCGCGTAAATCCGCCCGGTTTTGGGCGGATTTAGGCGAGCAGGGCTCTGAAAATCTACCCCTTAGAGAATAGCCACTGCCATTAGCAATGGTTACATGGAATAGACTTAGTTTTTGGGTACTTGCCAGGTTCTTGTGGCCTGGATTGGCCACTGTTGGAAACAGGATGCTGGGCTTGATGGACCCTTGGTCTGACCCATTATGGCATTTTCTTATGTTCTTATGTTCTTATGTTCATTGCTCCAGGCAATTGAAAAGGACATGGATCGTTGGTCCCACCTCATCATTTCCTGGCTTGGCAGGGTAGTCGTTAAGGTGAATATTCTGCCAAGACTATTATATCTATTTCAAACCCTACCAATTCCTCTAGCGTCCACCACTTTAAAGTGCTGGCAAAATAAATTGATGTGCTTCATCTGGCGACATCGTCCTCCCAGGGTAGCTAGAAATGTACTTTTTCAAAATAGGCTTGAAGGGAGGACTGGGCATTCCTCATTTGTCTTGGTACTATGCCTCCTCGCAGCCTCGACCTCTCATTGATTGGCACAGCACAACAGAGGTCAAACCCTGGGTACAAATTGAACAAATTGGGCACAGGACATGCCATTGCCAGCTTTGGTTTGGCAACTCGGACCCATTTGGTGCTCTTGCACAAATCTAGCCCCGACTACCAGGCATACCTTTAACGTTTGGTCAACATGGAGAGACAGACTGGTGGGCCCGACCTCATATCTCTACTCCTCCCATCTTTTTCATAATTCTTCCTTTACCCTGTGCATACCCACCCTTTCCTTCACTGCCTGGAAAGATAAGAGGCCTCACGCAAATCGCTCATTTTTTGTCTAATAATAAAAATAATCTCCTTTACTACACTCTAGTCCTCACATGGTTTACCCTCAGCTAGCTTTCTATCCTGTCTTTAGATAACTCATTTCATAGCCAATTTACAGAAGAGATCCCAGCTGGTGACCCAGAGGTCGCTTTTTGAAGGGTACTGCATGATTCCACAGTCTTTAAAGGGTCTAATTTCAAACTATACAAATTATTAAACACATGGTTTAAGGCATAAACCCACGTATATTACTACTTGGGAGCACCACTCTCCGAAGAACAGTGGACCCAGGTATACATGCAGACTAAGTCTGTCTCAATCTCTTCTTCAATTGTAGAGCATAGCTATAAAGTATTGTTTAGATGGCATATTACGCCCTTATAACTGAGCAAGTTTAACCCTCAAAGCAGTGGTCTCTGCTGGCGCAATTGTTCCCAACTAGGCTCTTACCGACATATGTGGTGGGATTGCCCATTCATTAGGCCCACCTGTCATTGGAGGGTTTTCTTTCTGATTTATTCCGTACTCCGGTTAAATTAACTATAACTTGTGCACTTCTTTATTTACCTGCTGAGGCATCCATGTCCCACTCATACACATTCATTCAGCATCGTTGTATTGCATTAAGAATGGAGATTGCTCACTCATGGAAGAGAGCTTATGCTCCGACTTTTCATGAGGTTCTGGTAAGATTGGAAAAAACTTGTACAATGTATAAGATCACTGCTGCCAAACACCACAGGATGGACAAATTTGATAAAGTATGGTCATCATACTCAACTTGGAGTCGTTACACATCCAATGTTTTGTGCCCATGTGTCTGGTGTTCCAGGACAATTTCAACCCTAATGCCCTCGCTGATCTTTTTAAATTATTTCCTTGGCATTATTGTCGGACACTTAAGCTTGCACTTCAGTAGCTGCTCTTCTTACACATGAATATTTACTGTCTGTGAATTGTGATATTAGTAGGTATATGGTCAACAGCATGTAGGGGGGAGAGGAGGGGAAGGGGACTTAGTCTATAAAAATTATATTGTTACCCTTGTCACTTGAAGATGTATTGGTCCTTGGACCTTGTTGTGTTTGGTTTATTATCTGTTTCAAGGAATACAATAAAAAATTACAAATTAAAAAAAAAAAAAAGATGAATTCTGGCTCTCTTTGGAAAAAGAGCCGGCAAATAACATGGAGCTGCAATACTGGTATTTTTCCCTGCAACTTCCTACTAAAGTAAAGTTGTAAGCAGAAATAGTCACACATTACAAATCTGGTTTCAGATCAGTAGGCTTTTACATCTTGCTGATGAAGTCTTGTCACCCCCCTGCCCCCCCCCCCCCCCCCCCCCCCCAGATCCCTGTGCTCTTAATTAGGGTCCTCATGTATGAGATCACTGAACCGGGGCCCCCTATGTCAGAGGTGCTTGAGTCAGGGAACCTCTGCCTCTGGAATTGTTGTCAGAGACTCCCCAGGCTAAGTAATTAATTGAAAAGTTTTAAGACCACCATTTCTCCATAGATGAATCAAGAAAGGCCTTTGTCTCCAGTTCTTGACTTAGGGAGCTTGGATACAGGGAGCCCGGGAATCCTAAACTACCAGTGAACTATTATAATATTTTCTCAATTGCACAGTGCAATGACTACATTTATTTGGCACAATAAATAGAAAAGGATTAAATTCGCTATGTATTGTTTGATTAAGAATCAAGGCAGAATGGCCTTGCCTAATCTTAGAATCTATTGAGCTGCTAGTTGAATTGCCTTAAAACATGGTTTGAGAATAAAGATTAATTCTGGCTCTCTTTGGAATTCATCTTTATTCATATGTAAAATAAAGTTTAGTTGGAAAATCTTTCATGAAAAAATTAATGACCTGCAGTCATATAAAGTCTTAAGCCGATGATATTACTTATCTTGAGCTGTATGCAGATTCTTGGAAAAATCCTGTGATTCAAGGAGAGTTAATATAGAAGTAGTAGCTAATTTATTTTCAGTATGAGTTGAAACTGGAAGCCAGTGTAGGGAGTAGAGAAATAGGGGTGATATGATCTGGTATTTTGACTTCTGTGAGAACCCGAGCTGCTTTATCTGAATAATTTTTAATGGCCTGAGCATTTTTTTGAGGAAGTCCAGTATAAAGTGCATTATAAAAGTCAAGTCCTGAAAAATAAGGGATTGCAGGACAGTGCAAAAGTCATTTGGATTAAGCAGAGTTTGGAGATGACGTAGCTTTGTGAATGAGGACTATACTACAGTTTTAATGTGTGGTCTCATTGAGAGGGCATGATCACTTGTGACTTCTAGATTCTGTACCGTCTCAGAGATGGGTATGGATTATCCTTGAAATGTCAGAATAGTAGGAATGTTGTCACATGGGAAATGAAAGAGAATAACTATTTCAGTTTTCCAAACATAAAGGGGCAACCTATTGTGCATAATCCAACTACGGACAGTAGGGAGGCAGAGAGATGCTAATTGTGACATGAGGACCCAGTTGGAATAAAGCGGAAAAAAAATTGTATATCATCCATGTATAACTTGAAGTGCACCCCAAGTTGTTTAATAGGCGGCACTGCGGTGCAAGATATACATTTAACAAGCCAGCCAGGAGGGCAGATCTGTGAAGCATGCCAGTCTCAACAGGAAACCATTCTGAGGTCTTATTGTTAATGCTGATCTGTTGTGAATGGTGGAGAAGATATGACCTAAACCAGGCCAGTATGGTTCCAGTTTTATCAGGAGCAGCAAGATGGTATAGTAGGATGTCATGATTTACAGATCTAATGCGGATGAGATGTTTACAATTATGAGCATGTAATCTATCCCAGAGTCAAAACTGTGCTTCATGGTGTCTCAGTATTGTGAAACTTGCAGAAAATGACTTGTTGTTGGCTAAATACTGAATTCTCATCAAAAATTCTGATATTTGCTGGAGAGCAGCGAATTCAATCCAAGCTGTAAAGCTCAGGCAGACCAAATTTAGTTCAAATAGTATAGCCTATCAAAGGCTTTATCTGCATCAAGAGAATTTTTCACTCTAGAAATGTACTTATTCTTAGTGAGATGCAATATATTAAAGTGCTTCCTGGTGTTAATGGTAGAGATTTGCCCCCTAAAAAAACCCATTTGATCCCCATGTATCAAACAGAACATTTCCTCAACAGGCTTAAGCTGCAGAACTTTGGCCAGTAGTTTAATGTCCGAATTTATCCACAAGCTATTTACATACCACACTGTCCTTTCCCTTTTTATAAATTAAGGATATGGATGTATCAGCCAAGTCACCAGATGAGACCTTGGTACCCCCTCAATGCACTGAATAGAACTAACAAGAAGAGCTAAATCGGGTCAATATTTTAATTAAAGGTCAATATGATAACCATTTGGATCTGGACCTTGATATTTACCTTGTGGAAGAGCCTTAATTGCTGCTTGTACTTCCATTAAGGATATGGGAGGAAAAGGCTTCTTGATCTGACTAGGTGAAGCCTTAGGAAAATTCAGAGGCCAGAAACTCATTAATGCCTTCTCTATTTATTCCTCCAGGTGCTTTATATAGAGTAGATAAATGCTGTATTAAATTTAGATCATGCCTTTTTCTTTCTTTCTTTTTTTTTTTTTTTTTTAACAGCCCTATCTAGGAAGGCACCAGCTTTATTACCATGTTAATAAAATTTGAGTTTGGGGCATTTTAATTCTTTTGATCTCAAAGTTCTTTAGTTCATCTCTGGCTTTTTTAAGCAGGCGAAAAGTTTGAACCAAGCAGTCAGTTTTGTATTTAATAAGCAGAACTTTAATTTTAATAATAAGAGCCACTTGTTTTTCCCTGTGTTTTGTCTGCAGATAGCTAGCATAAGATTATTTTCCTTCTTAGAAATGCCTTAAAAGTCTTGCTTCATAGAGTGGGATTATAATCGGTCTTGAAATGAAACAAATTAAATTCAGCAATGGCTTCTGTCATTAATAGCCAAAATTGCTTAACTCCCAGTAATGAGGTATTGAAGTACTTACACTCCCAAGAGTGCATTATAAGAACATGCCATACTGGGTCAGACCAAGCCCAGCATCCTGTTTCCAACAGTGGCCAATCCAGGCCATAAGAACCTGGCAAGTACCCAAAAACTAAGTCTATTTCATGTTACCATTGCAAGTAATAGCAGTGGCTATTTTCTAAGTCAACTTAATTAATAGCAGGTAATGGACTTCTCCTCCAAGAACTTATCCAATCCTTTTTTAAACACAGCTACACTAACTGCACTAACCACATCCTCTGGCAACAAATTCCAGAGTTTAATTGTGCGTTGAGTGAAGAACTTTCTCCGATTAGTTTTAAATGTGCCTCATGCTAACTTCATGGAGTGTCCCCTAGTCTTTCTATTATCTGAAAGACTAAATAACCAATTCACATCTACCTGTTCTAGACCTCTCATGATTTTAAACACCTCTATCATATCCCTCTCTTCTCCATGCTGAAAAGTCCTAATCTCTTTAGTCTTTCCTCATAGGGGAGCTGTTCCATTCCCCTTATCATTTTGGTTGCCCTTCTCTGTACCTTCTCCATCGCAATTATATCTTTTTTGAGAGGCGCCCCTGGAGCCCTTTTTAAATATTGGGGTTACATTAGCTATCCTCCAGTCTTCAGGTACAATTGATGATTTTAATGATAGGTTACAAATTTTTACTAATAGGTCTGAAATTTCATTTTTTAGTTCCTTCAGAACCCTGGGGTGTATACCATCCGGTCCAGGTGATTTACTACTTTTCAGTTTTATCAATCAGGCCTACCACATCTTCTAGGTTCTAGGGGTAATAGCACATGGAAAACGCGCGCCCCCCCCCCCCCCCGAAGCTAATAGTGCTCATCACATGCAAAAGCATGTTGATGAGCCTGTTAGTCACCCGCAATACAGAAAGTAAAATGTGCGGCCAAGCCGCACATTTTACTCTCAGAAATTAACGCCTGCCAAAGGCAGGCGTTAATTTCAGACGGCACTGGGCAAGTGTACAGAAAAGCAGAAAAAACTGCTTTTCTGTACACCCTCCAACTTAATATCATAGCGATATTAATATCATAGCGATATTAAGTCGGAGGCCCCAAAAATAAAAAAACAAAACAAAAAAAAAACTTATTTAGAAAAGAAAAAAATCTGCCCGCAGCCCGCGGGTTGGAAAACGGACGCTCAACTTTGCCGGTGTCCGTTTTCCAAACCCGCGGCTGTCAGAGGAGGACAGTTTCTACTTCTTTAGAGTCAGGAGTAGTTTCAAAGTGCTGGAAATCGGCAGAGGTGGTAACTCTTTACAGAAGTGGACGTAAGGAGGAGTTTGAAAACTATAGACCAATTATTCTGACCTCTGTGGTGAGTAAAGTAAAGAGAGACAATAGTGCAGTTTCTGGAATCCATTGGATTACAGGACCTGAAGCAGCAGAGTTTTATCTTGTTAGATGAATCTAATTCATGGCTGGGTGGACAGAGAATAGATCAGGAGAGAGCACTAGATGTAGTGTACCAGGATTTATATTACCAGCATTTATAAACTGCTTTCCAGATCAAAAAAATCAGTTTGAGCAAGGCCTTTGGGCACTGTTTGCATTGGCAACCTATAAACAAACTGAATGCTCTCTAAGGACTGAGAAGAAACATGCTGGTTGTCTAATGGGACAGTTGGATGGTATATTATGCCACACCTCTGAAGCAGGGGCCATGTTGGGTATGACCACACAGGACTTTCAGATAAGCAAAATGTTTGCATTGAGACCTTGGAAGTCAATGTATTGATGTTTTAAAGCAGCAAAAATTTGGGACTATCATTTAAGCAGGTGGATTTCTTTGTTTCAGAGAATCCCTATTTATATAACTGGCCCTTTAAAAAGATAACTATATTGGTAATATTTTTGTGTTTAAAGATAAGAGATGTTTGCTGGTGAGTGTTTTTCATGGCGTTTGTTTATTTTGCTTTGCACCATGTAGAGGTTTTGTAAGCTTCTGTTCCCTTAGGAATTCTTTGTAACATACAGTTTGATCAGGGGTGCCCAAACCTTGGTATGTCTTTGCTTTGAGTGAGCAGAGGCAGAGGTACGATACCAAAGCTTTATTCAAGTGCTCAAAGCCTGCACATGTTTACACAGGCCCAAACTGATACAGATGGCTGCAGCAAATGTAGGTAGCAGGCCTATAATTAGTTTAGTTTATTAAAATTTCATTATCATTTTACCCACCTTAGCGGTTTACATGATTTGAATTATTTAAACATATAAAAAACAGTTTGCATAAACAGATACATAACGTTGTCCTAAAGACATTTACATTACAATCACACAATCAAAACCACAGTTACAAAACATTGCCAGGCACATTTAACCACAAACAAATAGCCACTGAATGCCCTGCCTTGCCTCTTAAACCTCCTACCTCTAAACTGAGATTGAACTCTTTAATTATTCAGCTCTGGTTTTATTTCTTCCTCCCGTATCTAGGTTAAATAACTGCTTGTTAAAACTTTCTAAACAAATCATTATCAGGCAGTAATCTCATCTCGTGGAATCTGGTTCCAAAATCTTGGAGCAGTCCAACTTAAATATTGATTTAAAGAATGCACTAAACTAACTTGTTTTGGCAATGGTACACCTAATTAACCTGCATTTTCTGATTATAAAGAACTAGAAAATACTGCCCAGCATTGCTTGTGTTGTCTGGTCTATAACAGCTATCGAACAATAGCGAAAACAAATATTCTTTTATTTTGTTAAGCAGTTTACAGAAAGCATAAAGTCACTTACAGAGCCTCTCTGTAACTACATTGACAGTATATTAGATGTCTCTTGTTGCCCAGCTGTGAGGAGCACTAAATAGTGATTGTTACAGAGGAAGATTAAAAACCACAGGTTCCATCCCTGGGGCAATGTACTATTTACTGTCCTCCACAGAAAGAACAGACTAGTTAGCTTTACTCACTGTCAGGCCCATTCTATAAAGTCTGTGGGAGAGCCGGTGCTCCGAGGCGAGCACTGGCTCTCCCAACATGCGCCCAGGCAGCTCTCCTGGGCACGCGATTCTTTATTTAAATTCGGACCCGTGCTAATAAGGAGGCACTAGGGACACTAGCACGTCCCTAGCACCTCATTGGTGGAACCGGCGCTTAATTTTACCGATGTCGGTTGTCGAATCCGCTGACAGCTGCGGGTTCGGAAAACGGACGCCGGCAAAGTTGAGTGCCCGTTTTCCAACCTGCGGGCTATGGGCAGTTTTATTTTTTTTTCTTTTCTAAATAAGTTTTTTATTTTTGTTTTTTTTTTTGTTTTGTTTTTTTTAATTTTTGGGGCCTCCGACTTAATATTGCTATGATATTAAGTTGGAAGGTGTACAAAACAGTTTTTTCTGCTTTTCTGAACACTTGCCCGGTGCTGTCTGAAATTAACGCCTGCCTTTGGCAGGCGTTAATTTCTGAGAGTAAAATGTGTGGCTTGGACGCACATTTTATTTTCTGTATTGCTGGTGACTATCAGGCTCATCAACATGCATTTGCATGTGATGAGCGCTATTGGTTTCGGGGGGGTTGGCTGTGCGTTTTCCATGCACTATTACCCACAATGGCACGTCAAAAACGCACAGCCAAACGGGCTAAATGGTGCGCTCGACTGAGCGCACCGTTCTGTATTGGCCTCTGTTTTCTGTCCTTTAACCAGTTCACAACAGTGATGTAACTATGGGTGAACCATGGCTGGCCCACCCACTAAGGGCTCAGGTTCACCCAATCAAAGCTTCTCAACAAATGAAGAGGCCTGCAGTATGGCCACCGCGGTTCCCATCCTGTGGTGGCCAAAGGAGGGAGAGGGTAGCTGCGGATCCCATTCCATGTTAGCTGAAGAAGGGCTCTGGTGGTGGTGCCTGAAGAAATAGCCTTAAAACATTTATAAAAATCAGTTTAATCAACTATAAGCCTTGAATCTGGAACCTGAATCATTGAAAATTTTGTTAAATTCTAAAATCCAAAAAAAACTTGATCAATACATAATAGGTGTTCCAGTGTTGTGATAAAAGATCTCTCTAAAAATGTATTAATGCACTGTTTAAGCAAGTTTATTGATTTGCTTTTTTATTTTTATTTAAAACTGTGGATGTACACATTTATAGTACTATAAAATGTTTTATATAATTGCATTGCAGCTTTTGCAATGTGAGTTCTCAAAATGCTCTGATTTAGGCCCCTGAGGAAGCCATATTTGGTGAAACAAACTTCCTTTGTTGGGGAATGAAGAACTCTTCATAAGATACGTTTCCTGAGAAATCATAAGAAACACACATTAAGCGTGAGAAGAGGAATATTAAGCAATGTATGAACTTCAAATTATTGATCTGGTTCTATTTTGTTTCTGAAAAAAGTTAACTATACAATGAATGCATCTCACTGTGATCGCTAAAACGTGTGCTTTTGTGAAATTTGGGACAGGATCTGGTCCTCTTCAGTTTTTAGCTGAAAGTACTCCTGGGGGAATTCTGCGCTACCTCGGAATGCAGAATTTGCGCAGAATTCCTCCTTCGCTCAGAATTCCTCCTTCGCGCATATTTCCTCCCTCACCGCGCAGATTTCTTAGATTTCATATCTGCCGCGCAGATTTTCTCCCTCGCTGCCCTTCCTCGCACCGTTGCTGTTGCCTTGCGATTTCCTCCTGCGCCGGAAAAGGATAAAAAAACCAAAACGGAAGCATGCCGTGCATGGACAGCGGCCAATCCGGGACCGTGAAGTCAGGTGGCGCACGGAGAGTGGGGGCATCGCATCGCAGCACGGCGGCTCGAGGTTAGCAAGCTGTACTGTGCTAAAAACCAGGACCCAATAATCAAAAATAGAGAGAAAGGGGGTGGGGGAATGGAGACAGAGCAGAAGGGGGAAAGAGAAGAGGGGGGAAAAAAGAGAAGAAGGAGAGAAGGGAGGGGAACAGAGGGAAGGGGGAAAAAGAATGGGGAGAAGAAGAACAGAGGGGAAGGGGAAAGAGAGAAAGAAGGGGGAGGGGGAAAGAGAGGGGCTAAAGAAGAGACCCAGGTGTCTACCGGGAGTCTATGTGGGTGGGTGGAGGGGGGAGTGTGTGTGTGTGTGTGTGTGAGAGAGAGAGAGTTGTATGTGGGGAGACAGAATATGTGTGTGACAGATGGCATGTGAGAGAAAGCATATGTCTGATATCATGTAAGAGAGACAGCATGCTGGGGATTCATCCCAAGTCTCCCATACGGCAGTGCATGATGCAATCATTAGAGAAGCCACTTCCACGCCACAGAGGTGGAGGTGCAGTTGATTCAGAGCCCATGCTCAGGTGGAGAGGTTAGCAACAACTGCAGCAGTCCCTGCCAGCTTGGCTCATCTGCCAGCAGCAGCAATTGACACTGCTGGCAGATGAGCCAAGTTGCCAGGGACACTCATTGTACTGAAATGCAGAATAATTTGCAAAAAATAGTGTTATTTTGAAAAATAAACGTGCAGAATTTTGCAGAATTTAGAAAATGTGTGCGCAGAATTTTCAATTTTTGGTTGCAGAATTTTTAATTTTTTTGCCCAGAATTCCCCCAGGAGTAGCTGAAAGACAAATGTGAAATGAATGCATTTGAGCACAGACTGTAAGTATACTGTTATTGGTATATAGGGAATTTAGGTCTTTGATCTACTAAAATGATGATTTTATGTAGTTCCATTATTTTGAAATAAAATTATATTTTAATGAATAATTTGATAAATATTTCGTTAGTGTTCCATATTTCTTTAATATTGTTATGCAGAATTGAACACTTGAGTTTTTTTGTTTGCCTGTTAGCTTGGTTCCTCATTTCCTTAGAAAAAATATATCCAATATGAAGGACCCATCTTGTGCAAAAATGTAAAAGTAAAGGTGAACACTTTAAATCTTACTTGTTTTTAGTTAGTGACCAATGGAGGTTTCAACTACTATAATAAACTTGGTTGATACTTAACTGGAGCCAACAGGTATGTGATAGGTTTTATTTATTCAGCCTATCACAGTCTATATTCCCCTTCCATTCCAGTCTCCCCACTACCAGCCTGTGAAGCACCCCAAGCTCAGGCAGGGCAGAGATTTCCCTTTAGAGATGCTTAGAAAATTCTATTTGCATTTTCTGAAAGTTTCCAAGGAGGCAATTCCTGAGATTCTTAAGGCTTATTATATATCTGATCCAAAATGTCAAGACTCTCAGGTTTTGGAAAATGTGGTAGATAGATCTAAAAATAATGTTGATTTTAACAAAATTTCTAGAAGACTCTGATTCTACAATTCAGGATAGAGTTAATTTATTGGTAACATTTGTTAGAGGGCATGATAAACAGTGGATATTGAAATTGTTTTTTTGTATTAAAGAGAATATCTTTCTCGGTCATAGGATTAATATATTTCCAGATATGATTGAGGAGACGCAAGCACCTAGGAGATTTTTTTTGATTAAAAAAAACCCTAGGGTTTTAGTCTTAAGAGCTACATTTTGTATTGAAATTTCCTTGTGTTTGGTTAGACTACAAGAAATAGGTATTTGTTCTTTTGACTCGATTCAATTAGAGAACTTTCTACAGAATAGGTGTCAGCTAATTGATTTTACTCCTGTCATTTCTGTTAACTGATTCTTACCTGGCCCGTTTAGATATGTACTGAGGTTTTCTTTTTTATATGCATGGAACACATTTTTCCTGATATAATTCTCCCCATGAAGTGATTGGGTATAGCCATTATCGAAATGCAATTTTGTGTATTTCCTTTTTCTGTGTTAAATTTAGTACTTTGGAATATTGATATGATTTTTCTTAATTCAAGGTTTCTTTCTTGATGTAAAATGTGGTTATTTAATAAAGAGATATTAAGCCTTGTACCTCAGTTTTATCATACAAAACAAAACTTCACTCCTGGAAAGCTCTGTGTTCTAGTTTTCATAGTTCTTGTGATGAATACCATAACGTGACAATTTTGTTTCCTTTTAGAATGTGCTGACATTGTTACCTGAGCAAGCTCATTGTAATCTCTCATGACTTTTCTGTGTGGAACCCGTATTGTCAGAATGACTGTCTGTAAAGGGATCATAGAAACATAAAAATGATGGGAGAAAAGGGCCAAATGATCCACCCAGTCTGCCCAGAATGCTTATGCCAGTATCTGCTGCACTGTGCAGGTTACCCTCATGCTTATTAGTTTCCCAGACCGTAAAAGCCAGGGGCCTCGGATGCTGTCCGAATCAAATTTTCCCGAACCTTCCGTGGAAACAGAGAGCAATTGATGGAGCCGCATCAAAAGTATCAGGCTTAATGATTAAGGGAAGTAAAAGCCACATCAGCTAGTTACCCCCATTTTTACTTGTTCCCCAAACCGTAAAAGACGGGCCCTTGTGGGTTGCTGTCTGAATCCATTTCCCCTTTTCCCACTCCCGTTGAAGCAGAGAGCAGTGATGGGGTTGCATTAAGCCTTGATACAGTTATTTGTTAAGGGTAGCATTGCCACACCAGCAAGTTACCTCCAGTCACTCCTATGCACTCTTTTCTTTAATTCCATCCTCCAGCCTTTAGGGATCCACAGTGTTTATCCCATGCCCCTTTGAATTCCTTCACTGTTTTCATCTTCACCACCTCCTCTGGAAGGACATTCCAGGCATTCACTACTTCTCCATAAAGAAATATTTCCTGACATTGGTTCTGAGTCATCCTCCCTGGAGTTTCATTTCATGACTCTTAGTTCTATTGATTTCTTTCCAATGGAAAAGGTTTAACAATTGTGCATCATTAAAACCTTTCAGGTATCTGAAGGTCTGTATCATATCTCCCCTGCACTTCCTCTCTTCAAGGGTATACATATTCAGCTCTTTCAGCCTCTCCATATAAGTCTTCCAGTACTGACCTCATCATTTTGGTTGCTCTACTTTGGACAGTCTCTATCCTTTTTGAGAATCGGGAACCAGTACTGAACGCAGGTGAGGCATTACCAAGGGACCTGTACAAGGGCATTATCACCTCTCTTTTCTTACTGGTTATTCCTCTCTAAGCAGCCCAGCATTTTTCTAGCTTTAGCTATCACCTTGTCACATTGCTTCGCTGCTTTCAGATCACCAGATACTTATCACACCAAGGTCCCTCTCCCAGTCCGTGCGCATTAGTCTTTCACCGCTTATCACAAACAGCTCTTTTGGATTGCCGCACCCCAGATGCATGACTCTGCACTTCTTGGCATTGAATCCCAGCTGCCAAATCTTCAACCACTCGTCAGACTTTCTTAAATCACTTTTCATTCTCTCTACTCCTTCAGGCATGCCCACTCTGTTGCAGATCTTAGTATCAACTGAAAATAAATAAACTTTGCTTTTTTATCCCTTCTGCCAGGTCGCTCACAAAGATATTGAATAGAACCGATCCCTGTGGCACTCTACTTAACACTGTTCTTTCTTCGGAGTAGGTCCCATTTACCATTACACATTGTCTCCTGTCAGTCAACCAGTTTGCAATCCATGCTACTACCTTGGCACCCACTCCCAATCTTTTCATTTTGTTTCAGAGTCTCCCATGTGGGACCATATCAAAAGATTTAGTAAAATCCAAGCAAATCACATCCAGCGTTCTTCCCTGATCCAATTTTCTAGTCACCCAATCAAAAATTCAATGATTTGTCTGATAGGACCTTCCCCTGGTGACTCCTTGCTGCCTCGGGTCGAGCAACCCACTAGATTGTAGATAGTTCACTATCCTTTCCTTCAGCAGAGTCTCCATCATAAGGCTTATGTAAAAGGAAATGCGACAATTAATGTTTTTTGCCTTGGAGCTGGTTGGGCCCAAAATGTATCATTTAAAGGTCCCTTTTTTGCCCTAATTGCTGCTACTCTGCCTCCCATATAGCCCCTGTTTCAACTTTGGATAGCAGAAGTTTTTATATTTGCCTGAATAGCTATTTGGATCTGGCTGCTTTCCACTGGTAAAATAATTGAATGGACATTTTTGTAATCAACCTAAGCTTTCTGCATTTTGGCATTCCTTCATACGAAGAATTTCTTTGAGAAAATGCAACAGAAGTTTTTGATGGTAGCCTTACAAAGGAAAGGATGCACATGTGTATGGTATTGTTTATTTAACTTCCATTTTAGAAAAAACTTAGCTCTGCATGAATTTGGGAATGTTTCTGCTTTTATGTTACTACCTACTGTGCTTAACCGGAGTTGTCAAAAATGGCATTGCTTGTCAAAATATACAATACCGTTTTGTGTGAAGTCTTCTGTAGCAGATGCATGGGTTGGTTTTTTTTTTTTTGCCAGTATCGAGATTACTCATGTCTTCACTACCCTGTATTATAATTTCTGCAATATTTATTCTTCTGAGTTTGTATGTATATCTAGAAATATTTTTAAACTGTTTTTTCTTTTGTGAGGATTTGTGGACCAGGCTGCAGTTTCTGAAATTTTGGCTATTTAATAGTTAAGGGACACATTGGTTGCCTTTAGAGAGATGCCATTAACTATAAGAGACACGGTTAGTAAGCATTTCCTTGTATAGCCTTATTTATTAGGCAAGTTTTAGAGAAAGTGTATTAATTTAGTTTGAATGATTGTGCTTTAGTACAGTATTTTGATGTCCAAAAGCAATAAAACTGATATGCAAAGTAACACTTTTTCTGTGCAGATTCTCCTTGTGTCCAAAGTGGTTATATTGACAAACTTTGGATAATAAATGACATGGAAACTATAGCAGTATGAGTTGTTTAAACCGTGCATTATATTGTGTTGTGCAGGATGTGGATTTAAATCATTGATGTGAATTAACTGCTAGATTTAGAGAAGGGAATGGGGGTGATTAGAAAGGGTATATGTTTTCTCTTCTGTAAACCATTCCTGTGTGCCATTTGGTTTCTAAACTATTGCAAGATATCAGGAATTATATTACAGAAGTGATCCTGACTACACTATGTAATTACCAAGCTATACTGGGTTTATCACAGGTATTTCCAATAGTAAGTTCACAAATAATATACCCGTGTTTACAATTAAATATTTTCAAATTTTATTCCTTATGACATTTAAAACACATAAAACATACCCTATTATGTCAAAACATTCATACCTCATTCACTCTTCTAAACATCATACCATATACAACATATTAAAATTCACAATACATCACTATTTCACTTTAACAACCAGTGCACAAATATTACAAACATATTGCAACAATCCCTAATTACACTGTAAACAATTTATTTCACAAACACTTTTGTAACAGTTATTACTACTCTTTAATGTTAATGTTCCCTAAACTCATCCTATTTCATATCACTTTCAATTAACTGCTTGTTAAATAGGTATCCCTTTTTAATCTAATTTAACAAATATCCCTTCAATATTGGTTCCTTTTTAAACAGATGTTAGCCTTATTCAGTAAATGTCCCGACAGGAAGCTCCTGTTTCACCCATTGGTTTCTTCAGGGGATTTATTCTTATGCTTACATCCAACGACCTCCAGATAATGTCTTCCTAGACATTAGGGATGTGAATCGTGTCCTCGATCGTCTTAACGATCGATTTCGGCTGGGAGGGGGAGGGAATCGTATTGTTGCCGTTTGGGGGGGTAAAATATCGTGAAAAATCGTTAAAAATCGAAAAATCGAAAAACCAGCACATTAAAACCCCCTAAAACCCACCCCCGACCCTTTAAATTAAATCCCCCACCCTCCCGAACCCCCCCCCAAATAACTTAAATAACCTGCGGGTCCAGCGGCGGTCCGGAATGGCAGCGGTCCGGAACGGGCTCCTGCTCCTGAATCTTGTCGTCTTCAGCCGGCGCCATTTTCCAAAATTGCGCCGAAAAATGGCGGCGGCCATAGACGAAAAAGATTGGACGGCAGGAGGTCCTTCCGGACCCCCGCTGGACTTTTGGCAAGTCTCGTGGGGGTCAGGAGGCCCCCCACAAGCTGGCCAAAAGTTCCTGGAGGTCCAGCGGGGGTCAGGGAGCGATTTCCCGCCGCGAATCGTTTTCGTACGGAAAATGGCGCCGGCCATACGCGTATGGCCGGCGCCATTTTCCGTACGGAAAATGGCGCCGGCAGGAGATCGACTGCAGGAGGTCGTTCAGCGAGGCGCCGGAACCCTCGCTGAACGACCTCCTGCAGTCGATCTCCTGCCGGCGCCATTTTCCGTACGGAAAATGGCGCCGGCCATACGCGTATGGCTGGCGCCATTTTCCGTACGAAAACGATTCGCGGCGGGAAATCGCTCCCTGACCCCCGCTGGACCTCCAGGAACTTTTGGCCAGCTTGTGGGGGGCCTCCTGACCCCCACGAGACTTGCCAAAAGTCCAGCGGGGGTCCGGAAGGACCTCCTGCCGTCCAATCTTTTTCGTCTATGGCCGCCGCCATTTTTCGGCGCCATTTTGGAAAATGGCGCCGGCTGAAGACGACAAGATTCAGGAGCAGGAGCCCGTTCCGGACCGCTGCCGTTCCGGACCGCCGCTGGACCCGCAGGTTATTTAAGTTATTGGGGGGGGTTCGGGAGGGTGGGGGATTTAATTTAAAGGGTCGGGGGTGGGTTTTAGGGGGTTTTAGTGTGCCGGCTCACGATTCTAACGATTTATAACGATAAATCGTTAGAATCTGTATTGTATTGTGTTCCATAACGGTTTAAGACGATATTAAAATTATCGGACGATAATTTTAATCGTCCTAAAACGATTCACATCCCTACTAGACATACAACTCCACTTCCAAATCAAAGTTATTGGGGAACCTATATCTCAATCCTTTCCAATTCCTCTTTAGCAATTATTTATTTCATTGTTGCCATCTCCTTACTTTTTTCCACTGAAGCCATTCCGTATTGTCTGCACTCTACTTACATATTCATGCCAAAAATTGATGCCAAAAATTGTTTTCACCGAACCACTGTCTTTACTTCCACTTGCAACCAAGACCGCAATGGCTTACCCTCCTTCCATCGGCGAAACACGACTGCGTTGTTTCGCCGATGGGGAAAAAAAAAAAAAAAAAATGTTCGTTATGAATGTATTATATGTTATTGTTCAATGTTCTTTGTAAAAAAAACCCCGGTCTGACCTCCCAGACCAGGGCAATCTTTTCGTTCCATGTAAACCGGACTGATTTGTATTGTATACAGGAATTCCGGTATTTAAAAATTAAAAATAAATAAATAAATAATTGTCAGCCTAGGTGGCCATGGTAACAGATTTTGTAATGTGTCCTTTAAGTCAAGGTCCAGTTCTCTCAGGTTGTGAATCAGAGAAGCCAAGTTCAAATTCCGCGGGTGCTGCTTGTGACCTTGGGCAAGTCAAGTCACCCTTTATTGCCTTAGTTACAACTTAGGGACTGATTTGTTAAGGCTTTTCTCCCATTCTGTGCCTATGGGGAAAAATGCTTAGTAAATGACCCTATTAGATTGTAAGCTCTCTGAGTAACTGTATGTAAGCTGTTTTGAAGTCACGAAAGGTGGGATATAAATCTTAAATTAAAAACATGCACAAGAAGAATGAATACTCCAATAGTATTGTTAAAGGATTGTTAAAATCTAGAAAAGGTTCCACAAATTATGTATATTATGTAATTTGGAAGGAGGTGTTCAGTGTGGATTAAAGTTTCTCACAGGACAAGCAGGATGGTTGTCCTCACAAATGGGTGACATCGAGGATGGAGCCCACCACGGAAAACTTCTGTCAAAGTTTAAACAGAACTTTGACTGGCCCCTACTGGGCATGCCCAGCAAGGCACTGACCCTGCAGCCAGCAGGGGTCTCCCTTCAGTCTTCTTTTTTTCCGCGCAGCAGTTGCCACGCGGTGAAAGGAGCTCTCTAACCACGTTCCTGACAGGAATTTGGAAATTAATTTCCTAAGAAAATTTGCCCCTCAGGGGTCTCCCTTCGACAAATTTTTTAGTCATCTTTCGGAACCCGGTAAGTTTTTTGCCTTCTTCCATCGACTGCCGTCGATTTTGGCCCTTGAGGCCTGTTGGCACTTACCGATCCCCAGCCTAAATTTTGGCTTCCAGCCATGGCATCGGGGTTCCGCCGTTGTCCGGATTGTACCCGGACTATGTCCATCACAGACCCCCATAGGGTTTGTGTAATGTGTTTGGGTAGTGAGCATGATGTCCTGACTTGCACCAAATGTGCCTTAATGACACCCAAGGGTCGCAAAGCCAGGATGGAGAAGATGGGGCTCCTCTTCCATGCACCCACCCCAACGCCATCGATAGCATCGACGTCATCGGAACCGGCACCGTCGAAGTTGTACCATCATCGCCAACCCTCCGGTGACCGTCCGCCATCGATCGCTTCTCGGCCATCGACTCCCGTTCCTTCCCCGGATGGGCGAGGGGACCGGACAGAAAAGCATCGCCATCGACGGCACAAGTCTCGGCCTGTCGAGGATCCACAGCCATCGACCTCTGTTCAAGCCGAGCCACCGACAAAGAAGCCGCGAACAGACCGGACATCCTCCACGTCTTGTTCGTTGGCATCGAGGAAACCCTCACCCTCCCGGGGTGCGGGGGCCGTGATCCCACCGGTTATGGTGGTACTTCCGGCCCTGCCTCAGCCTCCCTCTCCCGTCGAGCCGGGTATGGTTACCCCTGGTCTCCGGGCAGAACTGGACCGGCTGGTCCAGGAGGCCATCGAGAAAGCGATGAAGAAATTACAACCTCCATCGGCACCGTCTCCGGCACCGGTTCCAGTGCCGCCCCCAGCACCGACACCGGCACTGGCTTCGCCACCGAGGAGGGAACCGACCACCGAGCCGTTGATACAAGCGTTAGCACCGCTACTCAGCCGTATGGAGGCGCTCATGATGGCCCTTCCATCGGTGATTCCAGTGCCATCGACAACACCACCGCCTCCGACTGGATTCTCATCGGCAGGAGAAACACCGTTCCGGATTCCCCCTTCCGGGGTGGTTCCATCGGTGCCTTCTGGTATATCTCCACCGATATATCCTTCGGCTCCATCGATTCCGCGCCAGACACCGATTCCATCGGCAGCACCGAAGCCATCGATGCCATTTCTGATTCCACCTATGGCACCGATTCCACCTCGTTTTCCATCGGTGCCCTCAGAACCTCAGCCAGGTCCATCAGGGCTACAAGCCCCACATGATCCCTACGATACCTGGGGTGATGATGATGATACGTCTTCTGACACTGATTTGCCGTCGCCGCCATCTCCTACAGAGAGTAGAAAAAGATCTCCTCCTGAGGATCTCTCTTTTATTAATTTTGTAAAAGAGATGTCAGAAGTTGTACCTTTTCAGTTACAATCTGAAGCCGATGATAGACACCAAATGATGGAACTCCTTCAATTTCTGGATGCGCCAAAAATCATCGCTTCCATCCCTATACACCAGGTGTTTTTGGATCTGCTCAAGAAAAACTGGGAATCTCCTTCATCGGTGTCTCCAGTTAATAAGAAAGCTGACTCCACATACCTTGTCCAGTCAGCACCAGGTTTCCAAAAGCCTCAACTGGATCATCGCTCTGTTGTAGTTGAGTCTGCACAGAAAAAGGCCAAGCGTCTTAAGCCGCACTCTTCTACCCCACCTACCAGGGACAACAAATTCCTGGATAGTGTGGGACGAAAAGTGTACCATGGAGCTATGTTGATTTCACGCATAGCTTCATATCAACTCTATATGACTCAATACAACAGAGCTATCCTTAAGCAGATGCAAGACTATGCTGACACGTTGCCGGACCAGTACCAACCGCAACTTCAAACCCTTCTTCACAAGGGATTTGAGGCAGGGAAGCACGAGATTAGGACTGCCTACGACATATTCGATGCTTCCACGAAGGTTTCAGCCACAGCCATCTCAGCTAGACGTTGGGCTTGGTTAAAGTCATCCAACCTTCGCCCAGAGGTCCAAGATCGTCTTGCTGATTTACCCTGCTTAGGCGACAATTTGTTTGGAGAACAAATTCAACAGATTGTGGCAGAGTTGAAAGACCACCATGAGACGTTGAAACAACTCTCGTCTATCCCACCTGAGGTGCTCTCCAAGCAACCGCAAAAGAAGGACTCTAAAAAGTCGTTCTTTCGACCACGCCGCTACTACCCTCCGTCAACTAGGGCTCGTCCTGCACGGTCCTCTAGCAGGCCTCAGACTCGTCAGCCGAGAAAGCAAAGGCCTACTGTAGCCCCACCTCCTGGGCCTGCGGCGGGCCTTTGACTTCCCTGTATTGAGCACAAGCCACCTCCCTCTTCCACACATCCCTGTGGGAGGTCGTCTGTACCACTTCTTACACCGTTGGAAACAGATCACCTCAGATCAGTGGGTGCTAGCAATTATCGCACAGGGTTACCACCTCAACTTTATAACACTTCCGCCAGACTCCCCGCCCCTTCAGGCATGGAGTCTAACCAGCCATTTGACTCAATTACAACAAGAAGTATTCCTTCTTCTACAATCAAATGCTATAGAACCCGCCCCTCCTTGTCAACAAGGGAAAGGATTCTATTCCAGGTACTTCCTAATACCAAAGAAATCAGGGGGGCTTCGTCCAATTCTGGACCTTCGGGCCCTCAACAAGTATCTGCAAAAAGAAAAGTTCAAGATGGTAACCCTGGGCGCCTTGCTCCCTCTGTTGCAAAAGGGGGATTGGCTGTGCTCTCTCAACCTCAAGGACGCTTATACTCACATTGCGATAACACAATCTCATCGCAAGTATCTGTGTTTTCTGATAGGCCACGACCATTATCAATACCGGGTACTACCTTTCGGTCTGGCATCTGCTCCACGAGTCTTTACCAAGTGTCTCATAGTAGTAGCAGCATTTCTCAGGAAGGAAGGTGTCCACGTCTACCCCTATCTGGACGATTGGCTCATCAGGGCCTCTACCCCTCAGTTTGCTCAATCCTCCCTAAAATTAACAATTCACACACTCCTTTCCTTAGGGTTTCTTGTCAATTACGAGAAATCCTGCTTGGTCCCATCTCAGACCTTATCCTTCATTGGGGCAGACTTGGACACCTTACAGGCAAAAGCCTACCTTCCAATTCAACGAGTCCACACTCTCATGTCCTTAGCTCGCCAGCTCCAGTCGCAACACACTGCCACGGCTCGCCAGTTCCTCATTCTCCTAGGACACATGGCATCCTCGGTTCAAGTCACTCCCATGACCCGACTAGCCATGAGAGTAACACAATGGACTCTACGACACCAATGGATTCAAGCTTTTCAGCCTCTGTCCTCCATTATCACAGTCACACAGACGCTATGCCTATCCTTAACCTGGTGGACGACTCAGGTCAACCTCCTTCAGGGCTTACCCTTTCTTCCACCGGATCCGCAAGTAATCCTAACCACCGACGCTTCTCACATCGGTTGGGGAGCCCATGTGGACGCCTTCCAAACCCAAGGCTTCTGGTCCAAAGAGGAAGCCGAACACCAGATAAATTTCCTGGAACTTCGAGCAATCCGCTATGCGCTCCGAACTTTCAAAGATCATCTATTCCATCAGATAATCTTAATCCAGACGGACAACCAAGTGGCCATGTGGTACATAAACAAGCAGGGAGGCACAGGCTCCTTCCTTCTGTGTCAGGAAGCTGCGCAGATCTGGGCGGAAGCCCTCTCCCCACTCCATGTACCTCAGGGCCACTTACCTGCCGGGAGTAGACAATGTATTGGCAGACCAGCTGAGCCGTGTCTTCCAACCGCACGAGTGGTCACTCGATCCTCTGGTAGCGACCTCTCTGTTTCACAAGTGGGGTTCTCCCCGCATAGACCTCTTTGCGTCCCCTCAGAACCACAAAGTGGACAATTACTGCTCTCTCATTCGGAGCCAGCACTCTCGGCCGAGGGATGCATTCTCCCTCAAGTGGACAACCGGTCTGCTGTATGCATTCCCTCCACTTCCTCTTGTGTCAAAGACTCTCGTGAAGCTACGCCAGGACGGAGGAACCATGATCCTGATAGCACCTTACTGGCCACGCCAAGTATGGTTTCCCATACTCCAGGATCTCTCCATCCGCAGGCACATTCCTCTGGGAATGGACCCGCATCTTCTCACTCAAAACGACGGATGCCTCCTCCATCCCAACCTCCAAGCCTTGTCCCTGACGGCATGGATGTTGAAAGGTTAGTCCTTCAACCATTTAACCTTTCAGATTCAGTTTCTCGGGTCCTGATAGCTTCACGAAAGCCTTCCACAAGAAAGTCTTATTGATACAAATGGAAAAGGTACACATCATGGTGCACTTCTCAGTCCCTTGATCCCCTTTCCTGTCCAATCTCTAAGTTCTTGGACTATTTATGGCACCTATCAGAATCCGGTCTAAAGACCTCTTCCATTAGGATGCATGTCAGTGCGGTAGCCGCCTTCCATAAAGGTATAGAGGGTGTCCCTATTTCAGTACAACCCCTGGTGACACGCTTTCTAAAAGGCTTGCTCCATCTGAAGCCACCCTTACGTCCTCCGGCCCCATCTTGGGACCTTAATCTGGTTCTTGGTCGTCTTATGAAACCTCCTTTCGAACCTCTGCACTCCTGTGAATTGAAGTATCTCACATGGAAAGTATTATTCCTGTTGGCTATTACTTCAGCTCGCAGGGTTAGTGAGTTACAGGCCTTAGTCACCTATCCGCCTTACACTAAACTCCTGCAGGACAGGGCGGTACTCCGCACTCACCCTAAATTTTTACCCAATGTAGTTTCTGAATTTCATATCAATCAATCCATCATACTACCTATCTTTTTTCCCAGGCCCCATTCCAACTCTGGGGAACAAACTCTGCATACCCTAGACTGTAAACGAGCTCTAGCGTTTTATCTAGACCATACAGTTGCTCACAGAAAGAGTACTCAATTGTTTGTCTCCTTCCATCCTAACAAGTTAGGACAACCTGTGGGTAAGCAGGCTCTTTCCTCCTGGTTGGCGGACTGCATTTCCTTCTGTTATCAGCAAGCTGGCATTCCTTTCCAAGACCGTGTCAAAGCACACTCTGTGAGGGCCATGGCGACTTCAGTAGCACACCTTCGATCGGTGCCGCTTCCTGACATCTGTAAGGCTGCAACCTGGAGTTCTCTCCATACCTTTGCAGCCCACTATTGTTTGGACAAGGCTGGAAGACAGGACTCCATCTTCGGCCAGTCCGTCTTGCGTAACCTTTTTCCAACCTGATGTACCAACACCCTTCCACCTACCCGGTTGGGTGCGGATGCCCTTTCCCAAATTTCTCCTCACTTATTGTGCCTGCTGCACACTGTTGGGTACATTTGGTGCAAGTCGGGACATCCTCAGCTCGGTACTCACCCATTTGTGAGGACAACCATCCTGCTTGTCCTGTGAGAAAGCAAATGTTGCTTACCTGATGTAACAGGTGTTCTCACAGGACAGCAGGATGTTAGTCCTCACGAAACCCGCCCGCCACCCCGCGGTGTTGGGTTCGTTTTCTTTTTACTTTTTAGGCACTGCCTGTAGCTTTGAAAATCAGACTGAAGGGAGACCCCTGCTGGCTGCAGGGTCAGTGCCTTGCTGGGCATGCCCAGTAGGGGCCCAGTCAAAGTTCTGTTTAAACTTTGACAGAAGTTTTCCGTGGTGGGCTCCATCCTCGATGTCACCCATTTGTGAGGACTAACATCCTGCTGTCCTGTGAGAACACCTGTTACATCAGGTAAGCAACATTTGCTATTTGTGATCCGACATCAAAAGAAATTCTGGTATTTCTCTTCAAAGATCATGTCTTAGCAATAAGACCCAGTTCTTTAATCAAAGTACATCTAGTCCGAGGACCTACACAAGGAAAAGAGAGAACTTGTCCCATTACTTGGAATAACCTATCACCTCATATCAGACTCTCTTCAGATCCCAAAGATTTTAAAAAAGCACTAAAATGTCATCTTTTTTAAAGACATTAGAAAATAAAATAAGTGATATAGATTGTTTTACTGCCTTCATATGTTTATATTATAGTCTCTTTTACTTGTCTGTTTTATGTTTATTTATGTATGTGCTTTGTGAACCACCTCAAACTTTGGAGGACATGGTATATAAGAAATTTTAAATAAATAAACTTTTCTTGAGTATATAATAGTGTTTAAAAGCAGCAAAGCTAATCAGATAGTCAGGGAATTTATGCCACCCTTAGTATTGAAGGCACAGATGACTCTTCTGTTTCAAATCATTAGTAGCAGCATCTATGTTTTCTCAAAAAGTTTGTTTTGGTTTATTTTTGAAGTGGCTATTTGTTTGCTCAGATGTGATGTTGAGTTACAAGTGTTATCTTCTAATACCTTTTACTTTTTTCAAGATAGTTTTGTTTAATAAACTATAACTTTTACCTTTTTCAAACGCTCAATTCCTAATGGCATGCTCAGGTGGCCTTGGGAACTCTCGTAGGCCCTTATGACTGGAAGGATTTTCCTCTGAGATGATCCTGCAGTGCTCTTCTTTACGGCTGCATTAGCAGCAGTCCTCTCTGGCACTGTGTGTGTTGCCTCTTGGATGTGCCAGACCGCAGCCAGACCTAACAAACAGCTAGTAGATAAGCTGCCCTATTGTACTCCATGCTGTTCCTCGAGTTGCAGGGCCAGTTTGAACTTGTTATATTCATTCCTAAGATAAACTTAGTTTCATATTAATCACTCGGTATATTGTGTTACTAGCATTGTGCCAGAGTTCTTAAAACACTGGTATGAGAATTTAACGTAAAATTTATATTTGCATGGAACAAAATAAAGGTGAACCTTTTGCAACAACTTTTAAGGTAACTATAAAAGCAAAATTAGAGGCTTACAGTAGAATGAGCTTTAATAAAGCTTATTCAGCCAGATCCATAGAAACATTTTTTTTGCTGAAAAATCTCTTCATGTTCATGCAAAAAATCAGCAAAGGTGCAACTTGACTCTTCATGTTTACACAACACTGTAAAATATTCAACCTAATTCAATGCAGCGTTCAGGAAGAATCTGCATTCTGCAGTGAAATCTGTAAGGTAATGATCAATGGTTTTCAACCTATTTCTCAGGATGCACCCAGCCAGTCGGGTTTTCAGGATATCCACAATGAATATACATGATAGATTTGCATACAATGAAGATGGTGCATGAAAGGCTACCCCATGCAATGCATATTCACTGAGGTGAAGTGGGGGGAAAAATAGGCTTCTGTACACTTATAAATTTGTTTCTCCTAACTTCAGTGACTATGTCTGGCCCGTGATGAGCCAGTTCTACAGATAAGTACTTTGATTTAATATACCTGGCCCCTCCTTGAAACAGGCACAAGCAAAACATCAGTCTAGGTTGAAGGTTTTGATATTCGTTATTACCTAAGGAACAGTGTCGTAGATTTATTCACATATTTTAAAGAAAATATTTAAAAAATTGACTTTTGGGGTAAATTATTTGTTTGTGATGAACAGTAAGCTATTACAGCTGTTTTGCACTTTTCTCCAATACCCTTTGGACTTTGAGTGTGTTTTGAATGTGTTTATTTGCATTAACGTTTTGTTCAAGTATTTTTATTTTTTTTATTTAAAAGTATTTATATACCATTTTTAAAAATAGAATTTTATCAAAACGGTTTACAAAAGAGGTAAAACCAACAAAATTAAAATAAATTGTAGAAAAAAATACATAAAATGGTATAAAGCTGCCTAGGTAGCTCAATTAAACAAAAGTGTTTTTATCTTATAACAAAAAGGAAGTTTATGCCTTGAGGAAAAAGCAAAGGGGAAAGGAGAGGACTGACCAGAG
Source organism: Rhinatrema bivittatum (assembly GCF_901001135.1). Taxonomy (NCBI): domain Eukaryota; kingdom Metazoa; phylum Chordata; class Amphibia; order Gymnophiona; family Rhinatrematidae; genus Rhinatrema; species Rhinatrema bivittatum. Next base: position 214,511,166 of record NC_042621.1, on the reverse strand, counting down.
GTACAAAATATGGGGGAAAAAGGTATCACTTAGGGGGAGCAAGTTGGGATAAATCGAACTTGAATATCATGAAGATGTAGAAGGAATAAGTGGGGGGTGAGTAGTGGAAGTTGAATGAGTTGGTGGTATGTTAAAGGCAAGTTGAAATAGATATGTTTTGAGAGATTTTTTGAAATGAAGTGGATTCGATATTAGGCGGAGGGAGATTGGAAGAGAGTTCCAGAGTGAGGGTCCTGCTACAGAGAATGCTCTTTTCTTTTCTTTTTTTTATATTTAATCTTTATTGAATTTCCAAGTTTACAATAACAAAAAATTCTTTGTCATAAAGAAATATAAGTGCATTTTCAATGAGCTATTAAAGAAACAACAAAAAAAGAGGAAATGAATGTATAATCATTTTCCATTCATGCAAATTTCTCATCCATTATATGCACTTTCACATTATAGAGGAAATATAGTGGGGGCGTATGGAAATACGGAGGAGTCAAATCCATAAGCAATTTAAACTTAAAACATTGGTCAACAGAGAGTATATATTCATAATTGTTAACACTCATTAGATGTTACTACTGTCGTTGGATATTTAGAGCTCAGGAATTCTCTCAACTGTGGTATATCAAAGAAAATATAAGTAGACCCACGCCAACCAATAACACACTTGCAAGGGTATTTCACAATGAAACTAGTGCCCATAGCTAAAACTTCGGGCTTCATCTGAAGAAAAGCTTTACGCCTCACTTGAGTAGCCTTGGCCAGGTCAGGGAATATCCTGACCAAGTCTCCACAGAAAGGTACCCTTAACTTCTTATAGTAATTACGCATTATTAAATTTATATCTTCTGCCATCAAAGTCACTAAAAGAGTCTCTCTTCCAGTGACCTCTACTTCTGATGCTTCTAGATACTGCGTCAAGTTATCCATGTTATCCAAAACACTAATTCTAGGTGTACTTTGCCTCTGAGACAAGTGTAATATCTTCTTTATCACAGGAATTTTTTCCTGGGGTATTTCCAAAAATTCTCCCAGGTACTTCTTTATCGTTCCCAGGCACTGTTCATCTTTAATCGTCGGAAAATTCAAAATACGAAGGTTCAGGTGTCTTATAGAGTTTTCAAGAAACTCCATTTTACGCAATGTTGCTAATCTTTCCCTAGAGAAAGCAGCTGAAACTTCTTTTAAATCTTTTACCTACAATTCAATTATCTGGATAACAATTCCTTGTTCCTGTAATATATGCTGGTGATCATGGGCTACAACATCCAATTTGGCCGAAACCCCAAGTAACTTGTGAGATTGCTCTTGCAGCTTTATATCCATTCCAGCCATTAGCTCCCAAAGGGAGTCTAAAGTCACAATAGCAGGTTTTTCAATCCGGTAAGCGATCTGACTCACCCCCTCGGCTCTAGAAGTCGAATCCATCCTCTCAGCTGCCACCATCTTACTTCCTCCTTCTCCGGCAGCTCCGTTCAGCCTTATAGGGGTTGATGTCATCGCTTCCCCGGAGCTGACTCCCTCGGCTCCCTCCGACTGGTCCGCTCCAAACGAGTTTCCTCGGGTCAGGCCAGCAGCTCCAGGAGTCTCCGGGGAGGAAGCTAGCTGCAAATTTCTCGGGTTAGGCGGGCTCAAAGTTATTTCTCCCGGCGAGAGGGGTTCTCCTCCAACCCCTCCACCCGCGGGAGGCACGGCCCGCCCCATTGGTGTCGCATATTCACGGATTAACTTCTGATCTGAAGGTAGGGAAGGTTCGGAGGGGTATACCTTCACTCTACCCTTCCAGAGAATGCTCTTTTCCTAGTGATTTCTAGTCTTGCTTGTCGAGGTGATGGTATGTCAAGTAGGTTTTGTGTTAATGATCTTAAATGTCGAGCGGGTTTATAGATGCGAAGTATAGAGCAGAGCCAGGTGGATGAGGGATTGTGTATTAAGCTGTGGATTATGGTGAGTACTTTATACTCACCGTAATCCAATACTAAACACATTCCTATATCACCCACATCCCCAAATAGCCAAACACATACCACCTCCATCCATCTGTCCATACAGATATTTCCCCCCTTCACAAGGAAACATTGTGGTTTTTTTTTTTAGAATTGTACTATAGAATGGATGCATGAGTGAGTGTGTATGGCTGTTTTGTTTTGGTTGAATATGGTGCTATTTGATACAAATTTGTGATAATTTTTATGGGTGATATCTTTTATATGTAATTAACCTGTAATAAAACTTGATATTTTTCTAAAAAGGCTTTTTGTGCTAAATATATCTGGATGTACTTTTTTTTTGCTTTATGCATTGAATAATGTAGTGAGGAACCCTTTTGTATTTCTTCCAGTACAAACTATTACTATATGTGTGTGTGTGTAGATAGAGATATATATAGAGAGAGAGAGATGTATAGATGGAGATAGATATGTATGTATGTATCTATACACACACACGTCCCTTCTAAAAAAAAAAAAAAAATCTATGTTGGAAAGCATTCCCAGGTCTTTCATCATGTTTTCACTGCTTTTTTGTTTGTTTTTTTCCGTTGATAGCAGGGCTGAATTAGCCATGCTGTCATGGGAACTGTCCATCAGGGCCCAGGAGGTGGAGCTTTGCAGTAGAAACAGAGCTTTGCTCTGTACAGCTGCGCGTGCCTTCTCACACAGAAAAAGTCTCTCCTCAGTCTGTTTTTCCGCGCGTGGGAGTGCACGCGGAGCTGAAGTTCTGCTCCGCAAAAACTTACACAGAGAGAAGAATGTCTAAAAAAAAACAAACCAAGAGCCGAGGCCCTCGGGATTCAAGCCCTGTACGTGTGGCAAGATTATGTCCATAACTGATGGACATGATCGGTGCTACAGGTGCCTGGGGCCGGATCACCAGCAGGCCACATGTAAGCATTGCGGCAGGATGTTGCTGCGTGCTCACAGGCAGAGGGCCCAAAAGCTTCAATCGCTCCGGAGCGAAGGATCGGGTGGTGCCACACCATCAGAAACACACTCATCACCTGGCCCGGACCACCACCGGACGACCCCGGTAAGGAGAGCGGCGTCCGTTGAACCTTCCACCTCCTGGACTGGAGGCCTGGAAGCCGGCCATCGTGCCCGGAGTCTAAGCCGGGATCGGCGCGACTCACAGTGGCAAGGCTGAAGTGCAAAACTAGTCATGACGCACAGCGGAGGAGATTCGCACCGGCTGGTGCTGAAGACTGTTGGCCGTGCATCGGCGGTGTCTGCATCGACAGCGCTCGAGGCAAAGGAGTCAAGTCGCAGAGCACCGTGGGCGTCTGGATCGGCGCATAAGGCGAAACATGTGCCGAAGACTGACGTGCCAAAGGGGTGGACGCTCGAAACGGTGCTGGAAGCAAGAGCGCCGACACCGATGCAAGGTGCGTCGAAAGGTTCGGGGCCGAAGCCTCAGAGCTCGAAGCATTCGACGCACAAGCAGAGAATTTCTGGGACGCATGCAAAAATCCCAGTTTTATTCTCCACCTCAACTTCCACACTCGTTGCTGGTCGTGGAATCAGCGATGCAGCGAGCCAAAAGATCCAAATTACATGGCTCGGCACCGCTGGGAAAGGAGCAGCGCCTCTTGGACGACTTTGGAAAAAAGGCGTATCAATCTTCCATGCTTTCTGCTTGGATCAGCCAGCACCAATTCTATCTGGTGTAGTACTTGTACGAGAGTTTGCAGACCTTGAAAGGGGCGCTACCCGACTTCGACGCGGCCCCAGAGGCAATACACCTGCCCATTCAAAACCTGGAAGAAGGGATCCGTCACCTCCTATGGAGGTCACAGATCTATTCAGTTCATAGGAGCGACTCTCAACACAATCCGAGCCAGAGCGTTCCTACCCAGAGAGAGGAGGCTAGACATGTGTCACCTCTTTCGAACCACAAGGCTACTCAGGACACCTTTCGCGAGACAAATTCTAACCGTCCTGGGGCACATGGCGGTGACCATTTACACTGTTCTTAACACACGACTCCACATGCATCGACTACAATGGGGACTCAAAAGACAATGGAAGCAGCACACACAACCACTATCAACCCGGGTGATATTCACTCAGGCAATGTTACGGGATATACAGTGGTGGCTCCGAGGGACGAATTTACGTACGGGAGCGTTATTCTCCACTCCCCAGCACAATACAGTCCTTACCACAGATGCTTCCCGAAAGGGCTGGGGGGCGCACCTGGACCACCTACAAACACAAGGCCTCTGGTCGCCACAGGAACAAGTCCTACAGATCAACCTTTTGGAACTCAGGGCGATAAAAAATGCCCTACAGGCGTTCCTTCCGTACTTAAGAGGCTGCAGCGTGATGGTCTACACCGACAACCAAGTCGTGATGTACTACATCAACAAACAAGGAGGGTCCGGTTCCTGGTCCCTTTGCAGGGAAACCCTGCAAATCCTGGAACATGCGGCCCGTCGCTTCATATGTCTGCAAGCCACTTACCTGCCGGGAGCGGTCAACACTCAAGCCGACCGCCTCAGCAGAATATTTCATCCACACGAATGGACACTCAACCAACAGGTGGTGGACATGTTGTACCAGATGTGGGGGGAACGGACCATGGACCTTTTCGCCACAGAACTCAAACGAGACTCCCTCATTTTTGTTCCGTGTGGGCCAGCAACATTCGGATAGCTCAGGATGCATTCCTCCTACCATGGATGGAACCCCTCATGTATGCATTCCCTCCGATTCCTCTCATAACACGTACCATACAAAAGTGCATACAAGATGCAGCACAACAGATTTTGTTCGCACCTGCATGGCCACGTCAACCGTGGTACACTCATCTACTTCATCTGTCAGTAGCGGATCCCATACTACTACCAGACAGGGAAGACCTTCTGACGCAAAACGAGGGAACCCCTGTTACATCCCATGCACGACTCCCTACACCTGACGGCATGGAGACTGAACGGTTCCTATGGAGTAAACAAGGTATATCGTGCTCAGCGCAAACCATTCTAGCATCAAGGAAGCCCTCTACCTGTAGAAACTATAGCTTCAAGTGGAAGTGGTATACGACGTGGTGCTCCTCGGAGGGGATACCTCCCTTGAATTGCTCTCCGGAAAAATTACTGGATTACCTTCACTACTTGTATCAGACGGGCCTTGCCACCTAGTTGATCAGAGTACACCTCAGTGCCATAGCCGCTTACCACAGACCATACAACGGAAAACCCATTTCTGCTTATCCGTTCATTTCAAGGTTTCTGAAAGTCCTCATTCATCTCCGACCTCCCATTGCAAAGCCTCCGATTCCATGGAATATCAACTTGGTGCTAGAGCAATTAATGGTGGCACCATTTGAACCGATGGAGGAGGCTCACATCAAATACCTAACCTGGAAAGTGGTATTTCTCATCGCTCTCATGTCAGCCTGCAGAGTGAGTGAACTGCAGGCGTTGGTACACTACTCTCCATATCTGCAATTCTTTCATAACAAGGTAGTACTTCGAACTCATCCATCGTTCCTACAGAGAGTAATCACTCAATTCCATTTGAATCAATCCATCAAGTTACCAACGTTCTACCCCAAACCGCATCAGAACGATAGGGAAAGATTGTTGCACACTTTGGACTGCAAGAGGGCGTTGGCGTATTATAAACGACGCACACAGTCGGAGACTCGGGTGTCACAATTGTTTGTTTCTTTCAATCCAAACGCGCCTGGGCTTCCAGTAGCCAAGCGGACTATATCAAGCTGGATTGCCCAATGCATTCAGTTTTGTTACCACAAAAGGAACCTACACTTACCTTCTCACCCGAAGGCACACCAAGTGAGAGCAATGTCCACCTCACTTACTCACCTTGCGCAAGTACCACCAATAGACATTTGCAAGGTGGCGATGTGGTATTCATTACATACGTTCACTTCACACTACTGCCTAGACTAACAGATGTCGGATGACGCCAACCTGGAGAAGGTGGTTTTACAGATGATATCCTCCTGATCTACAATTGACTATCCATGCTTGGGATCACACAAAAAACAAAAACCAAAAAGAGGCAGAGGAGGAAATGAGGACAAACAGGGTCTTCTCAAAAAGTGCATTAACTGCGTGATCGGGAGCTTAGGACTCCCATGACAGCATGGCTAATTCAGCCCTGCTATCAACGGGAAAAAGCAAGTTTGCTTACCGTAAACAGTGTTTCCTTGATAGGATGAATTAGCCATGCTGACCCACCCACCTCCCTGGATAGTCAGCAAGTTCTTAACCAGCTGCTACATCACAGACTGAGGAGATATTGTTTTTCTGCGCGGGAAGGCACGCACAGCCATACAGAGCAAATCTCTGTTTCTACTACAAAGCTCTGCCTCCTAGGCCCTGATGGACAGTTCCCATGACAGCATGGCTAATTCATCCTGATATCTACGGAAACACCGTTTACGGTAAGCAAACTTGCTTTTATTTTTGCTTGGCATTTATTTACTTTCATCTTTCTCTGCTTCTCCAACTTCCTTCAGCCCTCTCTTCTTTTGTGGCCTAGCAGTGATTGTCTCATCCCAACCCAGGCTTTGGTATCTGGTACCACATTGTTACAGCCTTGGCCAACACCCTTTACAAGGGCATCAAGATTTTTGCAGTAGTACTATCTTTCTATATTGTCAAATCTGTGTTCAGCATTTGCATTTTAGTACCATTTCACTGACTTGCAAGACACTGACTCCTTCATCAGTTGAGCGTATTTGCATTTGTCAAGATCTGTGATTTACACATAGTATAATAGGTGTTCATTAGGCAAGTGTTGCTTGTCTCATCCTGGTACACGCTTTCGTATGTGGATGTAACTTAGTTCAGCAGAGATAAATAGAAACATTGTTAGATATATTCTTTAGCAATCTGTAGTACTATTCAAATTTAATTAAAATGAAAGTATTGTAATAGTTTTGCTGTAATGCTTGTTAATTGTATTAGGTATTTTCTTTATTGTATTTCTAGATCCGAGAAAGGAATGTAAGTTATAAAGGCATTTTTAGCATAAGAACAGAAAAATGTAGAATAGTGAAGAACTTGATTTCAATATATGCATCTTTTGCTTTCTCTTCTTTCCTTCATGAGACAAAATTGGGTAATTGGTACTGGTAAGTTAGCTATGAATTTCAGTTGATAAGGGTATGTGCATAAGGGATATAATTTCAAAGTGCTTCTCTGAAGGCAATAAATAAAGGGCAGACTTTGTGCCTTCCTTGCTTATGAATGCAAGTTTAGTGCCAGAAAATTGAGCTTTTTTTGTACTGAACCTTAACCAACAAGTATTCAACCACTCCTCAGCCTTTTTAGATCACTTTTGTCTACTCCCTTAGGGGTGTATAGTTTGCAGATATTTGCGTCATCTGCATAAAGACAAATTTTCCTTCTAACCCTGTTACAATATCACTCACAAAATCATTGAACATAACTAGCTCCATGACAGAGCCTGAGGCACTCCACTAAATCACCTTTCTCCTCGAATGAAATTCCATTTACCACTACCTATCATGGGGCCTACTCTAGGGCTGCTCTAGATTATTAATGAGACTTCTGTGTGGGATAGTATGAAAAGCTTTGCTGAAATCCAAGTAAACCACATCAGCAATTGCCCTTGATCTAATTTTCTATTCATCTAATTGAAAAAATCAATCAGATTTGTTTGACATTATCTATCTCTGGTAAGACCATGCTGCCTCTGGTGTTGCAAACCACTGGATTATAATTGTTCACTCTCCTTTCCTTCACTAGAATTTCCATTAATTTCCCTATTACCAGTTTAAGACTAATCAAACTGTATTTTCCAGCCTCTTCACTGTTGCCATTTTTGTGAAGAGGGACCACATCTGTCCTTCTCAAGTCACATGGAACCAAAGATCTATTGAACAGTTCCTTCAGTGGACCTACCAGAATCTTGTTCTGGGTGTTGAAATAAGCACTTAATACCAGTCAGCAAAGAGAAAAATCTTTATAAGTAAGATATATCTTAGGAGAACTGCAGATCCACCATAGCAAGGTAAAGCAAATGCAGAACTCAAACTTTAGATTTCACAGCGGTTTATATATGTCAGCCCCCCCAAAATTACACTCCAATGGGTTAGTTTCTTTAAAAGCACAACATTTTTCTAACTGGTTAATACTTCTATCGTATCTCTTATTTGCTAATACTGCATTCTTGTAAGTCATATGCTTTTTTTGTAAGTTAAACTCAGAAGGCAAAAGCAAATCTTAATGTTGATCTTTGACATACTTTAGCATTCTAGCTAACCCTTAGCATACTTTAACATTCCTTGGCTATTTTCAAAAGTCTTATCAATTCAATCTTTATCTTTCTGCTTCTTCATTGTCACCAACTGCTGTCTTCACAGAAAACCACCTCAAAACACCCTTGCCCTTTGGGGGGGGGGGGGGGGAGTTAAGATGGCGGCATGTGAGTAGCGTTGGTTTGACCTGCTCGTTGGTTTTTCTCTTGTTTCCTTGTTTCATGAAGTAGAGATGCCTCCCAATTGGAAAGGAAGAGTTCCGGGTGTTTTCCTCAACTCCCTCCCTCCATTCGGGGCAGTGCACTATCGAGTAGTTTGTAGCAAGTTCGGGGATATCAGGGGCGGCAATCCCCACTGACGAGACTGGAAGAGGAGCCTCTGTCTCGTCTGGGGAGATTTCTCCTAGTCCCTCTCTCCTAAGGATACCATCGGCGATTTTCTCCCTGTATTCTCTGGGTTCACCGCTTGCAGCCTCAGAGCCAGAGGGCCCTGGTACAGCAGTAGAGGGAGCAGGTGCGGAGACCGGGAGCATTTCAATTGCGTTGACGGTGGGGAGTGTGGGCCCAACGGTTCCAGCAGCAGTATCTCAGGTGGATTTCCGGTGGAGGTAAGCCTTCTGTGACTTTGTCTGAGAGCTCAGACTATTTTGGAATATACTGTTATATCTGAGCAAAGACCTATGATAACCCCACTCCCCAAACGTTCAGTGGTGACCTTAGATTCCCGTGGGAATTAGTGGCCCAGCTAGGCCCTGCTTTTCAAGGATGTTCCTTACAAATTTCAGCAATCTCATCAAGGTTGGATGCCCTGACACAAGATCATAACTCTCAGCTCAATGATCATACTAACAGGATCCAAAATCTAGAAGACCAAGCAAAAACAGCACAGAACTTTGTCATCTATAATCCAGGAACATATGGTTTTGAATAGGAAAGTCGAATTTATTGAAAACCGACTGAGACGTTTGAATTTACAGCTTTTGAATTTTCCTAGAATAATTGGTGAACAGCCACGAGTTTACCCTTCGGAAGTATGTAACAGAGATATTGCAGATTTCCCCAGAAAATATTCCTTCATTTAATAGAGTATATTTTCTTCCATTTGCACGTTCAAGAGAGAATGCTGTACAACACCAACTGGACTTTGGGAACTTAACTGTATTCCTGGAATTCTCTAATGTAGAGATTTGTGAAAGAGCTACTTTGTTGATTTCATTTGTATATGAGCAAGATTTAGGCTTGGTCATGCGTAGCTATTTCCAGAACCTGGGGGTTAATTTCTTTGGTCAGTTTGTCCAAATTTTTTCAGACTTGGCTAAGGCCACTCAGGAGAGAAGAAAGGGCTTCTTGACCTTGTGTCAGGAGTCTCAATCTTTAGGTGCAACCTTTCAGCTGAGATATCCCTGTAAATGTATTATAAAGTTTAATAATGATACATGTGTCTTCTTTGCTCCAGAACAAATCAAATTGTTTCTTGAATCACGTAAAAAGCTGTTGCCTACCTCTTCTCCTCAAGAAAACCCTATAACTTAGGTAATGTAGTAAATACACGCTAAGCTGTTTCCTTAATCTTAAAATTTCTTTTCTGATGTGCTCCTCAATTAGTCGTCCTCCCCTCCATTCTGAACTTGTGGTCTGAAATAATATATATGTTTCTTATAAAGATGTAATATTATAATTTCTATTTTTTTCTGTAAAAAGTTATGCTTTGTAATTATATTAAACATTAATAAAAATCAAATTAAAAATCAAAGCAAAACACACCCTTGCCTTTGTCATATTTAGTATGACAGTATTATGCTCCAAGCTCAATACTGCTGACCTCCATGCCACATAGGCCCAGCCCATGGAGCAATAATAAGGATAGAACTCTTATCCATCATAGGGGGTGGAGGCTCTGGGCTAGTCTCATGTTAGTTGAGATTGATCTGAAAATATCTGGAATTCTTCTCCTTCTAGGGAGGGGAATATAAGAACAGGCTGACAGTCTATTTGAGTGGGAAGCAGAAAGTTCAGCAGCAACAGGAAGTGAAGTCGATACCATTGTAGAAACTATTAAACTGGAGGCAGTCTTATAGCAGAGATCTGTCACATAATAGCAAAGGCATAAGACTATAAAGAAGATTATACAACTGCAATAATTTATATGCATTAGTTTTCTTCTGAAGCCTCCAAACCATGCTCAGATATCTAAGAAATGCCAGTCCTAGGAATCCTTGGGAGAACATGAGCTTGAAGAGAGAGGTTATGAAGAGTAGAGGATATCTTTTATATTTCTCCAGACTTCTCAATAAAAGCACAACATGATGTGTTACTAAATTGGCAAACTATTTTCTTTTCAGCTAGAAGCATATCTAATGTTTGCTGATTCTGCAGGATTATCCCGGCAAAGAATCATATTTCGGTCTGTAGATTCTTCATTCCATTAGTAGTTTCATTAATCAGTGATTTTACTATGGCTGAGGTATTATTATGGTTGTCTCCACCTCAAGCTACGTGGGTCTCTCAGCAAGAGGATTGACATGGCAACACGAATGTATTTGAGGGTGAATATTTAAATGGAAGCAAGACCAGTTATATTCTGGGAAATGGAGAAACTCGGGTGTAATGAACCCTAAAGCCACAGTACCAGTTTTATTCATACATTTGCTTCCCCACCCATTTCCCAGAAAATAAACCCCTGGGGAGGTCATTTGCAGGCCTTCTATCAGTAATCTCGAGCCATCTTTGAATAATAAGAGATGGGGACCTTACCTCTTCTTTACCATTCATGTTAGTCATGGGTAGAAGTCATAATGTTAGACAAAAGTAGTGAATTTGAATAATGAAACTCATGTGAGTGGGTGTGGAACCATTACGGAAACAATCTGAGCACTTTCATATTTTGTGCATGCATGCACCATTGGGATATATCATGATAGTTACATCTGAGTCCACTGTTAGGCATGTTTTCTTGTGTCTCCAGCCATTGTACATATAAGCTTGAATTAGAAGCAGGGAGTTACAAATTCTACCTAATATTGGTATTTCTCATTGCAGCTGCAAAAGTAGTTTTGTTCATTGTCTCAAGGAGTGGAGTAATGGCCAACAGCTCTCTGTCTGAATTGCATGCATACTTAGCAATTGGTTAATTTAAAGGAGTTGGTCCAGTTCATAGAGTAATATAGGTATTCGTAAAGAGTGAGTATGTTTTAGTTTTAATCCAATAATGAGAAAAACAGTATATATGAATGCTATGGTAACAGGCTGAGGAGGAGGATTATTATGCTTGAACAAATTCCTAGGAACCTACTCCCAGTGTCTCTCCTCGTCACAGTTATTCATCTACTTCTCAACCTGGTCTGCCGTCATCCACTTCTGGGTCTATTATCGTCTCCTTCACATCCTGGTCTGTCATTGTCTGCTTCTCAGCCTTGTTGAAGATTTAACATACAAAGCATGAATCCAGACTTTCTTTCCTTGACTTTCTCTGCTGTTGGTATACTGAACTGAACTTGACAGAGCTCTATCTGGAGAAAGATTTAGATTAAAACAGCATTACTTGGCTGTATTACATGTGCAATGTTGACTCGATGTTCTATCGGTGCAGCACTGACCTGTTGAGACTTCTTAAAACTAGCTTCAGTTAATACTTTGCAATGTGAAATAATGAACTCTGTTAATGAAAACAAGTCATATTCTGTCAGGTTCACCCCTGGAGCTCAGAGTGTTGGCATGGGGCTCCCAAATACCAAATGAACTCAAACTGGATGTTTTGACTGCAGTACTCTTAATACTAAACACAAGACCATTTGTAGTACTTCTGGTCAGGGTAACCCATTTTCTTTTAAGGTTTTAGCCAGTCCAGTTTAAGTGATTTAGTTTATTCTTTCAATTTGGCCAGTAAAGTCTGTGCTTCGTACCTGCTACAATGGTCACTTATTCAATTACCTTATAGTGAAATCCAGGTCCTTGGTTACTGTCAATAGCATTCTAGGCATATATTCTGTCCACAAAATTTTGGCCATCATAGCAGCTGTATTTGCATGAGTGGGATAAGCTTCATTCCATATACTGAACTGATCAGCAATAACAGGTCAGTATTGATACCCTTGGGCTTTTTGGCAGTTGCATGAATGGACCTCATGCAGTCTATTGAAGAACTATGGTAAATGATGAAATGTTATGTTGTGTACACATAATATAGTTTTGCATAAATTTTGCCATCACTAACCCAAACCTTATGAAAAGCAGGTAACAAAATGTGTCCAAAAATATCCAGCGTGCCTGTAAATATCAAGAAAGATATATTTCCTAGTGTGTAGCAGATGGACTCAGGACCAATGGGTATAGTGTACTCCTGATAGCAGTTGGAGACGGATCAGATTTCAATCTGATGTCAGCCCTAGTACATATACCCCTGCAGGAAGTGCAGCTCTTCAGTATTTTCCGTCTCCATGGTAGTTAGGGACTCTATGCACACTCGCACAGTGTTAGATTAATTTTACCAAAGAAACCCAGAACAAGAAGAAATCTTACCTCTACAGACGAGCCCCACTCTCCTGCGGTGACACCCCTTGGGTCCCTCCCCCAGTTGAGAATTCCCGAGGTGATTTCCGCGATCCCTTGGAGGTAAGCCTCGATCCGGCGGCCGACCCTCGGTGTGGACCTAGCCCCCGACTTCGGGTGAGGCTGAGAGGCAGCGGGTGCAACTTCGAGCGTGGCAGTGAAAGTATTTTCCCTCTCCCTTCTCAGCCGGAGACCACCCGGAATGAGACCGGGAAACGCCGAGATAAGGTAAGGTAGAAATCTATTTAAAAGTCTCTGGTCTCCAAAGCTCGAAGAGTTGCACAGGTCACCTGCTGGTGCCAGTGCCACCGGGTTGATCTGAGGGTTCTCCCACGTGGAGACCCTCCGAGGTGGTTGCCATATTGTCCGCGTGGTCGCCGTCACCATCTTGACCTGTTAGCCACCCTGTCCGCTGCCCCAACCGGTGTGCACAGAGGCGAGCCGTGCGCACAAATATCTTGTGTGCACGACAGCGTGCGCCCAAGTACCACCTCACTGTGCCGGGCGCATAACTTTGGTCTGTGCGCACAACAGTGTGCACATCTCTCTGAGCGCCTACCAAACCAAGCGCACAACTTCGCACCAGAGCGCATAACTAAGCCATCGGGCCCTGTATTTCACACGCACAAGCCATGGCACCACCGGAGAAGAAGCTCAAGGCTCAGGGCCTTTGCCCAGCATGCCACATTAGAGCTGCGCAGCATGAGGAGGCCACGGCTCTGTGTATACAGTGCGAGGAGGCCTTGGGGGATCCAGCCAATGGTCCTCCCCAGCCGGTACCGGGTTCCAGCTTCTCGAACAGTACGCCGGATCTAGCGTCCCCAGCGGGAGCCTCCCTCAAACGGGGCCCCCCAGGGACACAGCATCCCCTTAATTTAGATCCAGCATCTATTTCCTGGGTGGAATTCTTCAAAGGCCTGCATACCTTCGTCCACATGCAGCCGGGTCCGCCGATAATACGATCACAGCCTCCATCAGAGGACCTCAACATCCCGGGACCCTCTATGCCCAGAGAAATGATCCCACCGTCCAGAAGCTCCACCTTCGGGGACATAGACAACTCAGATGAGGATTCAGAACCCCTGGAGGAAGGGGAACTCCCCCCCCAGGGACTGAACTTTACTGAACCATGAGGCACTTCTTCACCAAGGACGAGCTTCCAGATCTGGTCACACACAGCTTGAAAGAGCTCGCTATCCTGGGCACGAGTGCCTCAGGGGAACCTAAGACGAATCCCCTGCTAGAGGGACTCAGTCAGACCTCCCGTCATTTCCCACTGTTACAAGCCGTCCAACAGCTAATTGACCTGGAATGGGAATCCCCGGAGACTACATTCAAAGGGGGGGGGGGGACGTGCCCTGGCAGCCATGTACCCTCTGGATCCAGCTGCCAAATATCTCCTGGTATGTCCGAAAGTGGATGCCATGGTCTGCGCGGTCTCGAAGCGCACTATTATCCCAGTTGAGGGAGGAGCAGCACGCAACGATGCTCAAGACAGACGTCTGGAATCCATCCTCAGTCTTTTGACGTCTCCGCTTTGTCCCTACAGATTGCGGCCTGCTGTGTGTGGTGACATGCGACTGCTTATCACAGACCAGGAACAACACTCCTGGGGAAGCCCTGGAACCAGTAGTATCATTCCTCACAGATGCTGCTTCTGATCTGGTGCGCACCACAGCTAGAGGCGTGTCATCAGCCATGGCGGCCAGAAGACAACTCTGGCTCCGAAGATGGTCGGCCAACGCAGCGTCCAAAACGAGACTCACAAGGATGCCCTTCAAGGGAACCCTTCTGTTCGGAAGCGAACTAGAGAAGCTAGCCAACAAATGGGGCTAATCCCCACTGCGCAGCTTCCGGAGGACAGGAACAAGAGAAACGAGTGACCCTTCCCATGAACTTCCAGGGGCAGAGGATCACAGCGCTTCAACCCACACAGAAGCACATATCAAGCGGCTCGCCCTGCAGGCAGGAACCAGTCCTTTCGGAACAAGCACAACAAAAGGGGAGCCGGCACGGGCCCAGGTCCCAGCCGCACCCCACAATGAAAATCAGCCGACCTGTCCAAAGGAAGAAGCCATAGGGGGCAGACTTACCCTATTCTACCAGAGATGGGTCGAGATAACTTTGGACAAGTGGGTCCTAGCCATCATTCTAGAGGGATATTACCTGGATTTCCACCACCTCCCTCTGGACAAGTTTGTGGAATCCCCCTGCCATGACCCTTCCAAGAGGATTCCAGTGGAAGCTACACTGACCAGATTACTAGCCTTAGAGGCTATGAAACCGGTGCCCGCACAACAAATAAATACTGGACATTATTCCATTAATTTTATCGTTCCCAAGAAAGAACGTACATTTCGGCCCATCCTGGACCTCAAGTCGGTCAACCTGCACCTGAAGATTCCTCGCTTCTGCATGGAAACCTTACGCTCGGTAATAAAGAGGATACAACCAAGAGAGTTTCTTACATCCCTGGACCTGTCGGAAGCCTACCTACACATCCCGGTCCATCAAGAGCATCAGCATTTTCTACTCTTCACGATCCTGGATCACCACTACCAGTTCCGGGCACTACCATTCGGGTTAGCCACAGCTCCCCGGACATTCACCAAAATCATAGTGGTAGTGGCAGCATCACTGAGGAAGGAAGGAATCCTCATACACCCTTATCTGGACGATTGGCTGATCAGGGTGACATCCCCAGAGGAAAGTCACCAGGTGACCAACAGAGTCAAAACTCTTCTGGAGAGCCTCGGGTGGGTGATCAACACAAACAAGAGCTGTCTTTAGCCCTCCCAATCTCTAGAATACCTGGGAGTTCGGTTCAACACCTGACACCGACAAGGAGATCAAAACGGATGACCCAGTTGCGAACCCTGTTGAGCGAACTTCGTCCCACAGCATGGGACTACCTCCAAGTCCTCAGCATCATGTCATCCACACTGGAAGTAATGCCATGGGCAAAAGCTCACATGAGACCCCTACAGCGCTCCCTGCTATTACGATGGAATCTGCTGTCCCAGAACTACACCATACGTCTTCAGCTCCCGGACAAAGTTCGGATCCAACTACGATGGTGGCTACAAAGATGTCCATCTGAGCCGGGGAGTGAGGCTATCCTCACCTACCTGGATTCTGCTCACCACGGACGCCAGCCTACGAGTATGGGGCACACACTGCCAGGAGCTCACCGTCCAGGGGCAATGGAACAAAGAAGAGTCTGGATGGAACATCAATAGCCTAGAAACATGGGCAGTCAGACTAGCCTGCCTACGGTTCGGTCTCAGACTCTGGGACAAATCAGTCAGTCATGTCGGACAACGCCACAACAGTGGCTATATCAACCGTGAAGGAGGAACTAGAAGCCAACAGGTGTCTCTGGAAATAGACCCCCTAATGTCATGGGCGGAAGCGAACCTTCAAGAGATCTCGGCCGTCCACATCGCTGGGAAAGACAACGTCGCTGCGGATTACTTCAGCAGAGAAAGTCTAGACCCAGGAGAATGGAGACTGTCAACCACAGCATTCCAATTGATAGTGAGCCGTTGGGGAACACCACCATGGACCTCCTGGCAAACCGGTCCAACGCCCAACTGCCCAGCTTCTTCAGCCGTAGACGGGAACCTCAGGCCCAGGGAATCGATGCCCTGGTACAGACCTGCCCACAGGAAACTCTATTATACGCCTTCCCACCGTGGCCCCTATTGGGCGCAATCATCCACAAGATAGAACACCACAAGGGACCAGTACTTCTGGTGGCCCCGGACTGGCCAAGAAGGCCATGGTACGCAGACATGCGAAGGCTGCTAACAGGGGGCCCTCTTCCGCTACCGCCACACAGGGATGTGCTCCAACAAGGGCCGATCCTCCACGAGGATCCAGCTCGATTCTCTCTTACAGCCTGGCCATTGAGAGGACTCGCCTGAGGAAGAGCGGATACTCGGGGGCAGTAATTGACACCCTGCTCCGAGCATGCAAGTTCTCCACATCCCTAACATACATAAGGATTTGGCGAGTATTCGAAGCCTGGTGTGAGGACCGCGACATCATCCCACGCTCAGTCAAAATTCCCGCAATTTTGGAATTCCTGCAGAACGGCCTACAGAAGGGATTGTCTCTCAACTCCATCAAGGTACAGATGGCCGCATTGTCATTCTACAGAACCAAGAGTGAGGTCGGCAGCCTAGCCTCTCACCTGGATGTTTCCCACTTCCTGAAAGGAGTCAAGCAGATCCGACCACTCCTAAAGTGGCCGGTGCCTCTATGGAACCTCAACCTGGTCCTAGATTTCTTAGCAGGAACCTCCTTCAGACCTCTTCGCGGCCTGTCTCTCTGACTATTAACATTAAAAACAGCCTTCCTGGTGGCAGTCTGTGCAGTCCGTCGTATCTCCGAGCTGCAAGTACTGTCCTGCCGGGAGCCGTTCCTCACACTCACTCCGGGAAGCATCCAGTTATGCATGGTCCCATTGTTCCTTCCCAAAATGGTTTCTCACTTCCATCTGAACCAAACCATCTCGCTTCCATCGCCGGATGAGCATAAGAATTCGGCAGACTCCTAGTCCGATACCTGGAAAGGTCTGAATCCATACGAAAGATGGACCACTTATTCGTCCTTCACAGCGGGAAGAACAAGGAGAAGCGGCCTCGTGGGCAACCATAGCCCGCTGGATCAAAGAAGTTATCAAGGCGGCCTATGTAGAAGCAGGCAAGACGCCGCCTTTGCAAGTCAAGGCCCATTCCACTAGGGCCCAGGCAGTATCCTGGGCGGAAACCAAGATTCTGTAACCCGCTGAGATCTGTAGGGCGGTGACATGGTCCTCCATCCACACCTTCTCCAGGTTCTACCGTCTGGATGTTCAGGCTCGAGAGGACACAGCGTTTGCAAGGGCAGTACTAAGTGGACCATGGGCAGCCTCCCACCCGGTTCGGGAGTAGCTTTTATACATCCCATTGGTCATGAGTCCATCTGCTACACGCTAGGAAATGGAGAAATTACTTACCTGATAATTTCGTTTTTATTAGTGTAGACAGATGGACTCAGCATCCCACCCACGGCTGCCGTCATTCATGGAATTCTCGGGCAACATCCCCGAGACTGAATCATTCTCGGGTAAGCCAAGCTTTCCCTCCAGTTAGGACACCCATCCTACCAGGTGTCGACATTTCTTGGTTGAGGGCACTGGCGGTCTCCAGCTATAACCAATTCAACCAGTTCAAGTTACTCAAGTTAACCAAGTTATACAAGTTATTCAGCCACACATATATCCACAATTGCTTTTCGAGGAGAATACTGAAGAGCTGCACTTCCTGCAGGGGTATATGTACTAGGGCTGATGTCAGATTGAAATCTGATCCGTCTCCAACTGCTATCAGGAGTACACTATACCCATTGGTCCTGAGTCCATCTGTCTACACTAAGGAAAACAAAATTATCAGGTAAGTGATTTCTCCATTAAATTTTGCATAATTATGTTATTTGTTCACTTCCCAAGATTCTTGTATTCTATATTAGAACAAGATTTGTTAATTAAGATTTTTTTAAATATGCTATTCCTGAAAAGAAGTATCAACAATTAAATGCCTCCTTATCTATGGAAATTAGTTGGTATAAAACTAACTACTGGTGCTGAATTTTATCCAGCGTTGGTAATGAAGAATAACACTTTTTTTTTATTGCTAAAAATATATCTTATTGATTATATAAACACAAAAGTAAATGGTATTCTCTGACACTTTGTTAATAATATATGAACAGGAGGTCTATTGAATATTAATAATGAATAGTAGTAACAATTACAAGTATTAAAATTATAAAAAAAATCACACATGAAAATCAATGTTATTATCTTTTGATAATTTTTGAAGTTATGTTGAAAAAAGTTACGCTTGCTATAAGATAACATATTTTTTTTAATAAAACAAAGGAAGTCAAATAATTAATGAACTCAAACTGTTTAGTCAAAATTTAGCTGAAGAAAATAGATTGCTACCTCTCTTTACCATTAAAACTGAATAACTTCCTCTATTACATTTAGTGTACAAAGACTTCAGGTTTTTTTTTATCCTTTTCCTGTAACTAACTCCAGTACATAAGAACATAAGTTGCCTTACTGGTTCAGACTGCTGGTTCAGCAAGACCAGCATCCTGTTTCCAGCAGTGGCTAATCCAGGATTACATGTACCTGGCAAATACCCAAACAGTAAATAAATCCCATGATACTAGTGACAGTAATAAGTGGTGACTATTCCCTAATCCCTATGTCATTTTGGTTAATAGCAGTGACTATTCTTTGTCAGTTTGATTAATAGCAGTTTATGGACTTCTTCAGAAACGTATCCAGATCTTTTTTTTAAACCCAGCTACACTAACTGCCTTAACCACATTTTCTGGCAATGAATTCTAGAGCTTAATTGTTCATTGGGTTAAAGAGAATTTTCTCCACTTTTGTTTTAAATGTGCTACTTGCTAACTTCATGGAGTTCCCTCTAGTCCTTGTATAATCTGAAAGAATAAATAACAAATTCCCATTTACCTGTTCTAGTCTTTTCATGATTTTGTACAACTCTATCACATCCCATCTCAGCTGTCTTTTCTCCAAGCTGAATAGCCCTAACTTCTTTAGCCTTTCCTCTTAGGGGAGCTATTCCATCCACTTTATCATTTTGGTCATCCGTCTCTAACCTTTTCTAGTGCATATATATATATATATATTTATTTTTATTTTTTTTTGAGATGTGGTGACCAGAATTGCACACAGGTGTGGTCTCACCATGGAGTGATATAGAGGTATTATGATGTTTTCTGCTTTATTCACCATTCCTTTCCTAATAATTCCTAACATTTTAGTTGCTTTTTTGACAACTGTGGCACACTGAACTGACAATTTCAATGTATTGTCTGTTATGACATTCAGATCTTTTTCCTGGGTGCTAACTCGTAATATGGGACCTGACATTATATAACTACAACATGGGTTACTTTTCCCTATGTGTATCCCACAGTATGTGGAGCTTTCCAAGGAGATTGTGACAATCCCACCGCACAAGATACTTGTGGAGCTGTTGATGAAGATGTAGGAATATCCCCTTTCAGTTCCTCCTGTGAATAGGAAGGTGGATGCATTGTATCTCTTCTAGAAGGCTCTCTGATTCGACAAGCAGCAGGTATCTCACCAATCTTTATTGGCCGAATCAGCTCTCAAAAGGCCAAGCGCACTTGGACCCATTCCATAGCACCCCTGGGGAAGTATCAGAGAGTCATGGATACTCTTGGGAGAAACTTTTTTTTTTCAGGGCACATGCTTATTGCTCATATAGCGGCCTACCAGTTTTATATGAGCCAGTTTATGGGGGACATCTGGAAGCAGGTGCAGGACATGGCCAAGCAGTTGCCTCAACATCAGGACATTCTCCAGTAGCTGGTGTATAAGGGCCTAGAGTGCGGAAAACATTAGATCCAGTTGACCGATGTTTTTGAGATGGCATCAAGGGTCTCTGCAGCTGGAATTGGTGCCTGTAGACTCATCTGGCTTAGGGCATTAGATCTCCATCTGGAAGTGCAGGAGTGACTCGCTGACATGACGTGCACTGGAGAGAATGCCTTTGGAGATAAGTGAAGGTTGTGGTGGTTCAGATGCGGGAGCACCAACCAATATTACAATAACTCTCCGCTGGCACACAAGACCAGTCCTCCACTGCTAGGAGATCTTCAAGGGCTGGCCAAAGGAAGTTTCTCTTCTACCTGAAGAGATACTATCCTCTGTGTCCTTGACTCCTTCAATAGCAGCAGGCCCCTAGCTGGCATCCCAGTCAGCTCCCGGGACCTGATTTTGACTGGATCACAGGGAGCATAGTGAGTCCGATGTACCAGGGCTGATGCACCCACCAGTTGGGGAGAGGCTGCTGTTCTACACATACTGGTGGCCCAGTGTAATTTTGACCAGTGGGTCCTGTCCATTGTCCGTGGAAGGTACAAACTAAATCTTTTGAGTACCCTTGCCAAATTGCCCCAGAGCCCCTATTGGGGGCCGGTAGTACATCAGGAAGTACTCCTTGCAGAGCTTTCCTCCCTCTTGATGGCAAGAGTGGTCGAGCCCATTCCACCAGGGCAAAGAGGGCAGGGATTCTACTCTCGGTACTTCCTGATTCCAAAGAGAACAGGAGAACTCCGTCCCATCCTAGACCTAAGGGCCCTGAACAAATTTTTCAAACAAAAAAAGTTCAGGATGGTTTCCCTGGGCACCATGATCCCCTTGTTTAGAAAAGGGGACGAGCTGTGGTCTCTAGATCTGAAGAATATGTACATCCACATCGAGATCTTCCAAGATCACAGGAAGTATCTCAGATTTGTAGTAGGGAAACAGCACTTCTAGTGCCACATTCTGCTGATGGACTAGTGTTGGCCTCACGTATTTTTACAAAGTGCCTGGACAATGGTGGTGGCGCACCTTCGCAGTCTGGGAGTCTATGTTTTCCCTTACCCGGATGATTGGCTGGTCAGGAGCAGTTCTCGGGCAGGGGCCAAAGATTCCATGCAATTGACCATCCGTATGTTTGGAGTCACTAGGTTTCGTCATCAGCTATCCCAAGTCCCATCTCAGCCCATCTTTTTGTAAAGAATCCCAGCATCGAGTAGGCTATTAATTTAACATTTGACACAAAAGACATTATTTAATGGGACATAGTTCTACCTCACCAATTTGCTATATTTTTGTGAAGAGATTAAGAAACGTGGATAATGGTAAGCTGGTGAATGTAGTGTATTTGGATTTTCAGAAGGTGTTTGACAAAATTTCTCATGAGAGACTCCTGAGAAAATTAAAAAAAAATAATGGGATAGAAGGCAGTGTTCTATTGTAGATTGCAAATTGGTTAAAAGATAGGAAACAGATTAGGACGAAATGGTTAATTTTCTCAGTGGAGAAAGTTAAATAGTGAATTGCTTCAGGGATCTGTACTATTACCTCCTGCTTTTAAATATATTTCTAAATGATCTGGAAAAGAACAATGAGTGAGGTGATCAAATTTGCAGACATATAATTATTCTGAGTCAGAACATAAAACTTGTCATACTGGGTCAGACCAAAGATCCATCAAGCACAGTATCCTGTTTCCAACAGTGGCCAAGCTAGGTCACAAGTACTTAGCAGGATTCCAAGCTGCTTATCCCAAGCAGATTGTGGGCAATTGTCAGAGGACCTTAGGAGACTGGACATCCAAGTAAAGTTTAATGTGGACAGGTGCAAAGTGATGCGCAGATGAGAAAAATTAACCCACAGTGTTAGGTTCCATAGCAGAAGTTAGCACACGGGAAAAAGATCTAGGTATTATCGCGGACTATACTTTGAAATCCTCTGCTTAATGTGCAGTGGTGGTCAAAAAAGCAAGCAGACTGTTAGGAATTATTAGGAAATGAATGGAGAATAAAAATGTCATAATTCTTCTGTGTCATTCCATGGTGAGACTGCACCTGGAGTACTGTGTACAGTTCTGATCACCACAGCTCAAAAAAGATACAACTGAACTGGAGATGGTACAGACAGAGGCAACCAAAATAAAAGGAATGAAATGGCTCTTCTATGAGGAAAGGCTAAAGATGTTAAAGCTGGTCAACTTGGAGAAGAGAGGGCTGAGGGGGGGGGGGATATGATAGAGATTTATAAAATCATGAGTGGATTAGAAAGGGTAAATGTTAATTGGTTATTTTACTCTTTTTCAAAAAATACAAAGACTTGAGGACACTCCATGAAGTTAGTAAGTAGCATATTTAAAACAAATCAGTGAAAATAATTGCTCACTCAGTACACAATTAAGCTCTAATTCATTGCCTTTGCCACACCCTCAGGCAGCTTAATTAGGTTTAAAAAAGGTTTGGACAAATTCTTAGAAGAAAATCCATGAACTGTTATTAATTGGATAGACTTGGGTAAGGCCACTACTAATAGCTGAGTATTAGTAGCATGGGATTTATCTACTCTTTGGGAACCTGCCAGATACTTGTGACCTGGATTGGCCACTGTTGGAAACAGTGTATTGTGTTTGATGGACCCTCACTGACCCAGTACGACAATTTCTTAAGAAAAGCAGGCACTGTGGTGGGTGGAAGGGTGGTAAGATTTTAATAAGCAAAAGCCCTTAGACTAGAGCATACTAGCCTTCTTATGCTACATATCTTCTTACCCCTTTCACTGTTGCCCTTGCGCATTTTCAAATATTGCACACAACCTATGTACATACCACTTGTTCATTGTTTCCCTGTACATATTTTCTCCTCACGTTTCCGTCTTCACCCCCCCTGCCCCCCCCTTTGTCTCGACCACCCCCTCCCCTCCCTCCCCTATTTATTTAGTTATTGATCTGTTACTATGTTCTAGGTTACACAATGTTCCTTGTAAAGGCTTTGCCTATATATATCCTTGTTTTAAGTTATCTGTAAACCGGCACGATGTGCAAACGGTTGCCGGTATATAAAATTAAATAAATATAAAATATAAAAAAAATAAAAATAAAATAAAATGCTGTATCACTGCCCCATCCCCTTCCAAGCAGTTTCTCCAGTTTATTAATGTTCATTTGAGAGGTACAGTACTTGTAGTTCTTGTAAATATTGCTGTTGTGAAATTTTTTTACAGCATAACAAACTGGTGATCCACAATGAAAGTGAAAATAACCTTGAAGGTGGAACAAGCATTAACTGTAGCATCTCTTAGCATTTGTTGGGCGTAAGTGTTAAAATGGATTAACAAAATAAGGCAGGTGTAAGGCCCACATGCCTGAAAACTAGCACTTAAAAAAAAAAAAAAAAAAAAAATCCTTCATTAAGAATCCCTAATGTGAATGAGCAATAGCAGTCAACTTGCACTCTGTGTTTTGAAGACAGATCTTTCACTGCTATTCTTATATCTATTTAGAGGCTTTATTCAGCTGTATGTCTGTATTTTTGCCATAATTTTTTTGCCATTAATTTGCCATAAATTTTGCCATAAAAAAGCTTAAAACTTGGCTTTTCAAACAGGCCTTCCCGGGATAACAAGATTACCCCACCACCCCTGCCCTTGCTATCCTTTCCCTTCCCCCTCCCTCCTTGCCAGTAACCTCAGCTGCCCCCCATTTACTTAAGTATTAACTGCAATTGTTGAACCCCCGTAAAAAAAACTTTCTATTTTTCCACCCCATCTCCTCCAAGTTCTACCTACCCCCTGCCTACCCCATGTGTATCCTATAACCTCAACTCCATGTTTTGTTTATATTTATTATCTACTTGCCCTTTCCGAAGCTTGTTATATAACTCTGTATACTCTCTAAGTTCCGCTTTTCTCCTGTTTAATGTATTTCCCTACTGTTACAAGTTATATGTAAACAGATATGATGTTTCGACGAATACCGGTATATAAAAACCTTAAATAAATAATATACAATTTGCTTTGTTTGCCAAACTGACTTGATTTATTTTTGATCTCTTGCCCACTTTTAAATCCCACCGCACCCTGCCCCTCCAGCTAATAAAAGCCTCATTTATTACTAAGATTTTGAAGCCTACATCTTTCTGAACTGCTGCATTTTGCTTCATCTAACCATAGTATGGTGGGTGGATCTGCTGTATTTATCTTAGTGTATCAGAATGCTCTCTGAAGCTCAGTCTGTTTAATTTACATTCAGGCCGATACAATACAGTGCGCTTGTGGCGATATTAAGTTGGAGGAACCAAAAGGTTAAAAAAAAAAAATAGGAAAAAAAAAAAAGTGTGCCTGCGGTCAGGTTAGGAAAAGGGATGCTCCATTTTCCTAACCTGTGGCTGTGTATAGGTTAGGAAAAGGGATGCTCGTAAAATTGAGCGTTTTCCTAACCCACTGACAGCCACCTCTCCTGGGCTTCTGCTGCCCAGAAGGTGCTAGGGGCATGCAGTTGTCCCTAGCGCCTCCTTTTTAGCACGATCTCTCATTTAAATATTGTATTGCATGCCCAGGAGAGGTGGCTGGGTGAGCTTTAGGAAAGTGGGTGCTCAACACTGAGTACTTGTTTTCCACGTGTCTTTACTGTATTGGCCCAATTGTAGGTTTGTTAGAGATATATTAAAATAATTGTCTAACTAAAGAGGTTAAAAAAGATTGACTTTTTGTGTTTTACAAAGGTATACAACAGCAAGGTCTTAAACTAGGACATACTTTTTAAATATGAAAGCAAGATTTTATAATCGTGAATGCATTGATTGGTTTTGCACTGGACTTCAGTTGTACACGTGATGTTCTAATTTTCCATCTGTGCTTTCAGATTCACATTACAGTAAAGCTTGTTACGGATTTTATTTACATTTGTAATGTAAGAACCAAAGCAGTCTCGATGAAGTTTCGTACAGGATTGGCTTGTCATTGGGCTTTATTGTTACATGTAAATGCTAATATTTTATGCACATTTGTGATTATCATTTGTCAAAATCTAAATGAAAATGATACTATACCCATTCCTATGCAATAAATAAGACAATTCAGAAAAAGTTTAACTTTTATTTGTGTGTTTTTAATTATTACCCGTTCTGAACCTTTGGCTAGAGTGGGAAAAAGTCCTTTTGAATATAACTTACCTTTAACTTACCTTCCATGCAACTTTACTTTCTGCTACCTAGATGAGTATTTCAAGTCCTCTTGTTTTGGATGAGCTTAGTATCTGACATGTTTAAATAATCTCCTTTGATCTTATAAGGCTATGCTTAAACCAGAGTGTTACATTTTTTCCTGTTAAATTTTTTTTTTTTTCTAACTTAGTTCTCTGTACCGCTTCATGGCGAAATTGAAGTTAAATGTAAACCGGTATGATTTGTATCTCTACAAGAATGTCGGTATAGAAAAAATAAAAATAAATAAATAAATATAAATAAGATGATTGCTGCATATTTTGCATTATGTCCTGTCCATTGCTACACTCAAATGTCCAGAAGATTAACTAGGATTAACATATTATCTTTGTGAGGCTTTGTCTTTCAGAATGTGGCATTCATTCTTCTGACTGCTACCACCATCAAATATATGCTGAAGACAGTTTCTAAAGGAATTGGCTCTGGTAGCAGAGGGGATGCCTGGATAAAATTCCCTGGGAGAAATTTGTCCTCTCTTCAGTGGCAACAGTTGTGTGCTGTTTTTGTTTTGGCTAAAAGGGAGTGGATTAGGGCAGGAAAGGGAAAACACATTGGGATTTCATTTTTAAATCATAGCATGTACTTTTATTACATATATTTTTCACCTCCTGTAAAATGGGTGTAAACTAAGAGCATAACATAAGAAATTGCCATACAGGGTCAGACCAAGGGTCCATCAAGCCCATCATCCTTTTTCCAGCAGTGGCCAATCCAGGTTTACAAGTACCACAATATTAAGTACACTTCTTGAGTACTTTTGTTCCTGTGGTCCCTTCCAGCCCTTAGTTTTCAAAGGGAGTTTTTTCATGTGTGGCTCCCCGACTGTGGAATGAGAATTGGGTTAACTGTCTTTAAGAAGACAAAGCAAAACTTGGTTATTTGAATGATACTTTACCTACTAAGAACTTACAGTTATGTAGATTTTACCAACTGAAATGGGTTATAATTTTTGAAATATTTATATAATTTATACATTGCTTTTAAAACTTTTACAATTTTATGTGGACTAAGGTTTTTAGTTCTAATTATTTTAATGTGGGAAATATCTTGATTTAATTTAATGGTTTATTTGTTTTAATTGATGGTTTTTATATGTTGGTATTTATTGAGATCAGCAATTAAGCAGGTACTCCAAAGTTAATGGAGCAAGGCTAGGCTGAACAGAGCTCCATCTTGAAGCTTCATATGAGGCTTTGTTAAAAGTCTTGGGAACAAAGTTGTATGTGTGTATGCGCGCGAAGAGTGTCCAAAATCTGCAAGTCTAAAGTCACTTTTTGTCAGGATAGGATCCAAAAGTTGATATTGTTTGGAGATTACCATAATCCACTGGTATAAGGCTAATGGGTTTCTGCTATGACTTTTTAACTAGGAACATTTATGCAGATTCTCACACGAATGTTGATGTCATTTGGAAGACAGCTGGTGAACAGTATTCTGTTCATGATTGGATACAAAGTTTGTCAAGGCCACAAGCTCAGTAAGTTTGTGTTTGATGGTACCAGCTAAATTGTAAGGTGAAGACAGATTGTTCAATATGGAGAACAGCAGCAGCTGCTGCTTCTCTGTGCAGTTTTCACAGGCATTCACATTGCCTGTGAAATTATTGCAATGCTTTGTTAGTGAACACACTACATCCACTTCAATTAATTCAGAATGTGGCATCACAAATTCTAGGCATAAGTTTTAGGGGACATGTCGTTCCAACTTTATAGAAACTGTACTGGCTTCCAGTACACCAACACATTCAATATGAAAATGAAGTTGTTATTGTTAACATATTGATAAATATGAACACTCCATGGATTAATTCTACTTTAAGAATCTATACTCCTGTACGATTTCTGCGGTCCTCTAATCAAACCTATTATCTATACCATCTCTGAGAGAAGCACGTCTGACTGAAACCAGAGAGAAGTCTTTCGATTAAGGATCCCACTTAATGGAATACTCTTCTTGTCCAAGTAAGGAATATTAGAGAAAAACATTCAAGAAAGCACTGAAAAATGCCTTATTTAGAGAGGTGTTTGAACTAGAAGATTAGTTTGAACATTTGCCTCACCTTTGATTCCCTGAAAATGTAATGTAATATGTCACATTTGTTTTTTTTATTTAGTTTAGTTTACTTACTTTTTAAAATCTTGTTTTATGGTTATGTCTGTTTTAAACTATTTATTTGTATCAGAGTTATTACTCATCCATGATAAGAACATAAGAACATGCCATACTGGGTCAGACCAAGGGTCCATCAAGCCCAGCATCCTGTTTCCAACAGTGGTCAATCCAGGCCATAAGAACCTGGCAAGTACCCAAAATTGTCAAACAGATGATGAAATGCTAAGAGAAATCAGGGAAACCAATTTGGCAGTGCAATAATAATGGGAGATTTCAATTACCTCATAAAAATACATTGTGAAGCTATAGTTTCTCCTTCAATGTGCTGTATATTATTATTAATGTGAATTAATTTGTGTGAAGGACCGTCATAACACCCACGGTATACTAGCTATTATAGCTTTATGTATTAACCGCTACGGGTCATTTTTAATCATCGGTCCAAGTCCTTTTATTAATAACAAGCCGTAAAGCCCGTTAAAACGGGCTACATCCCTCTGTCTCTCACCTCCCCCTCATTCTCTCTCCCCTCACTCTTCACCACCCCCCTCCCCCACCCCCACCCACTCCTCTCCACCCTCCCTCTCCTCTCACTCAGTCCCCCCTCTCCCTCACTCCCTCCCACTCGGTCCCCCCTCTCCCTCCCTCCCACTCACTCAGTCAGTCCCCCTCTCCCTCCCTCCCTCCCACTCACTCAGTCCCCCACCTCCATTTCCTCCCGGCGCCGTAAGCGCGACTTCCCGCAACCCTCACCCGGCTCCATTAACTCCTCCCGCTCCTGCCGGCAGATCTCGGGGGGGGTCACTCCCGCGCGCGCGGCAGTGACCCCCCCGAGATCTGCCGGCAGATCTGGGGAGGAGAAGCAGCGGCACCGCGCGCGCGTGCGGCGCCGCTGCTTCTCCTCCCGCTCCTGCGGCCCCACCGCCATTTTTTTTTTCTGATCGACATCCTTGCCCGCACATGCGCAGTAGAGCTGTGCTCTACTGCGCATTTGCGGGCCGTCGGTCACAGGCCATTTATAAGGTAGATTATGCTTTTTCATTTTTTCTCATATTGTTGCTTTTTCTTAATTTTTCTTAAAATTAATGTGGAACTGATACTTCCCTTAGTAGATGACAGTGCTACCGCGCTTCAGAAAATCCAATTCTTTTGATGTCGCTGCCGCACTTCAAAGAATTAATTTTACTCGGGGGACAGTTGTTCAACGAATCCAGTCCAGTTGCATATATTACATGGTTGAAACCTTTTATTAGCTTTCGAGGACTTCCGTACCATATTGCAAACTCTAATTTTCTCAACCTAATTACTTGGTCATCCCACATGTCTTTTAAAACCATTACAATTATTACAAATGCCTCAGCAAGATTTTTGTTAGGAACTAGGAAATTTGATCACATTACATCCTCACTGATTTCACTGTACTGGCTGCCAGCATAAACTAGAATATATTATAAAGTATTAACATTAATATTCAAAATAATTCATTCCAGTAACAGCTGTATGATGGGCATGACATTACAATCATACACATCTCAGTGAATACTAAGATCTCAAGATAAAGGACTATTGACTGTTCCTACAATATAGAGCACACATCTGATGCAAGTAAGAGATTGTGTGTTTTCCATAGCGGGTCCAAAGCTTTGGAATTCTCTACCTGAGATATTACATTTGATACCAGATAGAAAGATTTAAATGTGAGCTAAAAACATGGCTATTCAAAAATGCATATAACCTAACTTAAACCATCAGAATTTAGAGAGCTACAATAACAAGAAGGACAAGAGAGATTAATTGAAGCATGAGGAAAAAAAATTCAGCATGAGGCTAATACTTGAAATTTTATTTTATGTCCTAGAACGTTAGTTAATATGTATTGGAACATTTCATTTCATTTGATAGATGTTAATGCCTGTTTATGAATACTACCTCTGTAACCTGTCATTTGTTGACTTATAGTTATGAATGTTACTTTTGTAAACTATTGTGATCTTTACATGGAATGACAGTATATAAAATATCTAAATGAATAAATATCTCCTGATTACGTTTTCATGTGTAGAATTTTTCCAGGGGTTGCAATCCTTTCTACAGTTGCAATCCTCAGCTGGAGTACTCCTAGAATGGCAGCGAGACTACCCGATAGAGATCTGGATGGCACAGATGATGACACCGATCCAGACTCTCTTGAGGATGGTGAAATTCCTCCAGAATTAGAACCGAATAGGACTATGCTATGGTTCTTCCATAGAGATGAATTGCCGCCCTGATTTCCCAGACCTTGAAAATGCTGGGAGTCCCTGGGGCAGATTCCATGTCTGAGCCAAAGAAAAATCCCATTTTGGTTTCTCTGCGTAAAGCCTCTTGTTTTTTCCCTGTGATGGAGGCAATTCAAGAATTGATTGATCTTGAGTGGGGTACCCCAGAGGCTAATTTCAAAGGAGGTTGGGTTTTGGAAGGCTTATACCCTTTTGATCCAGTGGTGAGAGAGCGTTTACATTTTCCGAAGGTGGATGCACTTGTATGTGCAGTCTGCAAGCAGACTATCCCTGTGGAGGGAGGAGTGGACTTGAAGGATTTACATGACAGGAGGATTGAAACTCTCCTTAAGCAGGCATTTGAAGCAGTGGCAATGACTTTGCAAATACCTTTTTGTTGTTCCTTGGTGGCTCGCTCTTGTTTACTTCTCTCTCAAGAGGTTGATAACTCGGTAAATTCCAGGGCAGTTAGGGAGCCAGCAGCCACTACCTTGGCAGATGCAGGCTGTGATTTGGTCCGCACCTCAGCCAGAGGGTTGTCTTCAGTAATAGCAGCCAGGCATCAGTTATGGCTGAGAAATTGGTCGGCCGATGCGACCTCCAAGGCCAACCTCACAAAATTGTCCTTTAAAAGCTCGCTTTTGTTTGGGAGACAGTTGGAGAAACTGCCCAATAAGTGGGGAGAATCACTAATTCCTTAGTTACCAGAGGATAAGAAGCAGATGCCATGTACCTTTAGCATGAGAAGTCGTGCTAGGGGATCCAAGCAGTTTTCAACCCTATAGAGGAGCGACCTTTCAGAAGACTCAACCTTTTGGTAGGTCTCAGTTCTTTCGTCCCAGATAGCCCAGAAGGGGCATGGGCTTGGGTAGTGGATCCTCCCGAGCCTCCCAATGAAGTTTTGCTGACCCACCCCCGGGAACAGGAGACAGAAGAGAGAGAGGGTCCCTCTATCAGAGGTTGGTTGCGATCACATCAGATCAATGGTTCCTTGAGATGATACGAGAAGGATATGTGCTGGAGATTTGCAGTATTCCTCGGGACATGTTCATGGTCCCCTCCTGCCTCTCCCTGCAGAAGAGGCAGACAGTGGAGGATACATTGGCAAGGCTCCTCAGTCTGAGGGCTGTGATTCTGGTGCCCACATCTCAAGAAAATATGGGGCAATAATCAGTTTATTTCATTGTGCCTGAGAAAGAAGGATTCTTTCTTCCCATCCTGGATCTCAAGGGTGTCAAGTGTCTCACTTGCGGGTGACGCATTTTTGCATGGAGACCTTGCGCTCGGTGATAATGGCCGTACAGTTGGGAATTTCTGACCTCTTTGGAACTGTCTGTAGCATATCACATTCCCATTCGATTAGAGCATCAGTGCTTTCTGCGGTTCGCAGTTCTGGGACACCATTATCTGTTTTGAGCACTGCCTTTTGGTTTGGCGACAGCTCCCAGGACCTTTTCCAAGGTAATGGTGGTATTCGTGGCAGAGTTGAGAAAGGATGGGATCCTAGTGCACCCATATTTGGACAACTGGCTGATTCGAGCCAGGTTGTTGGAGAGTCACCTGGTGACCCGCAAGGTGGTCTCCCTGTTACAGGAGCTCAGCTGGGTTGTGAACCTGGTCAAGAGCAGTCTTCAGCCTGTTCAGTTGTTGGAATACCTTGGGGCTTGGTTCGACATGAAGCAGGGCAAGGTTTTCCTGCCAGAAGCTCATATTCAGAAGTTGATGGCACAGCTACATCTATTGATGAACATTCTGTGCCCAACTGTATGGTCCTACCTGCAGGTACTTGACTTAATGGGGGTAACGCTTTCAGTGGTACAATGGGCAAGAGCGCATATGCATTCTCTTCAGTGCTCCTTGTTGTCTCTGTGGAACCCGCAGTCTCTGGACTATTCGATTTGGCTCCATCTATCAATGGAGATCTCTTCTCAACTGCAGTGGTGGCTACAGCCGAATCATCTAAGGAAGGGAATTTCCCTAATATGACTGGACTGGTGAGCCTCCATTGTTGGGGAGCTCATTGACAGGAGCTGACAATGCAAGGGCACTGGGATGCAGAAGAGTCTCTGGTACATCAGTCGTTTGGAAACCAGGGCAGTTCAGCTTGCAGGATGTTTGCAGTTCAGCGATAGGCTGCAGGATCAAGCGGTCCGGATAACGTCTGACAATGCAACAATTATGGCTTACATAAAACAAGGTGGAACCAAGAGCCGACAAGTATCGCAGGAGATACATCAACTTATGGATTGGGCCAAACTATATCTCCATATGATCTCAGCCTTGCATATTGCAGGAAAAGACAATGTAAGAGCAGACTTTCTCAGCAGGGAAATGGGTGCTATCAAACAAGTTGTTTCGGCTGATTCTGGATTACTGGGGTCTCCTGTTTCTAGCTACTTCTCACAGGAGACAACCAAAGTCACTGGGAATAGATGCCTTGGTGCAGGAGTGACCGGAAGACAAGTTGCTGTATGCCTTTCCTCCATGGCTCATTTTGGGCAGATTAGTCTGAAGGATCGAATGCCACAGAAGGATGGTGCTCTTGGTTGCTCTAGATTGGCCCATGAGATCGTGGTATGTGGATCTGTGGCGGCTCCTGGTGGAATTGCCCTTTCAGCTTTCAGCGCACAGGGATCTGTTGTGGCAGGGTCCTCTTCTTCACAAAGCTCTGACTATTTTGTCTTACGGTATGGCCCTTGAAAGGGCATGCTTGCTGAAACATGGATTCTCTGCGGCAATGATTTTCACCTTGCTAAGAGCTAGAAAGTTCTCCATTTCTTGGCTTCTGTGCTAGTTTGTCGAGTGTTCAAGGACTGGTGTGATGATCTGAGGTACTGTTCCTTGTTTGGTCAAGATTCCGCTCATTTTGGAATTTTTGCAGGATGGCTCGAATAAAGACTTGGCAATTAATTCCTTAAAGGTACAAGTAGTGGCTCTCGTATGTTTCAGGGGTTAGGGGAATGGTGGATCCCTGTTGGCTCATCTTGATGTGGCCCGTTTCCTGAAAGAAGTGAAAAATCTTCGTCCTTTGCAGTTTCTGGTGCCCTTATAGATTCTTAATTTGGTATTGGATTTCTTAACAGGCCCTATATTTAGATCAATGTACATCTTGAACTTGCAATTTCTGACTTTGAAAATGGTGTTTTTTTGTGACAATTTGTTCTGCGCGTAGGGTTTCCAAGCTGCAGGCCTTGTCTTGCCAGGAGCCATTCCTCTGGGTGACTTCAGGGGCGGTATAGCTGTGTATTGTTCCTTCTTGTCTACCGGAGGTGGTCACTGACTTTCACTTAATCAGTTCATCTCCCTGCCCTCTCTAGACAAAGAGAAAGATGTTGAGGCGTACCATCTGTTGCGACCCTTGAATGTTGAGACATATTGTCCAGTATCTGGAGGTTACTAAGCCTTTACGGAAGATGGATCACCTATTTCTTCTTCACTACAGTACTGGGCAGGGATAGCTGGCCTCACTGGCTACCATAGCTCGCTGGATTAAGGAGGTAGTCATGGCTGCATACGTTGATGCTAGGAAGCTGTTGCCTACTCAGGTCAGGGCTCATTCCACTAGAGCTGAAGCAGTGCAATGGGCGGAAGTGAAATTGTTGTCTACCATCAATATTTGCTGAGCTGCAACGTGGTCCTCATTACACACTTTTTCCAGGTATTATCATCTGAATGTGCAAGCCCAGGAGGATGCAGCCTTTGAACATGCGGTTTTCACTGGACTGTGGGCAGCCTCCCACCCTATATGGGAGTAGCTTGGGTACATGCCACTTGTTCTGGATTTATCTGACTGGACACTAAGAAATGAGAAATTACTACTTACTTGATCATTTCCTTTTCTTTATGATAGTTGGATGAATCCAGCTTCCCTCCCTTGGCTGCTGAATGGTTGTATTATGGTCCTCCACGGCTATGTGTTTTATAGGGATTACTGGTAAGTGTTTGTCCAGTCCCTAGACTAGTGTTTTATTTTTGTCTGAGCTCAGTGTTGCCTGTTAGCTAAGTATTGAAATGGTTACCTGTTTAATCAAGTTTTACTAGTCTGTCCACAGTTGCTTTTGAAGAGAATACCGGCAGGCTGATGTCACTGCAGGGATATATATACTGTGATGTCAGTTTGCTCTGTCTCCACCTGCTGGTAGAGGTGCATTACCTACTTGTTCTGGATTCATCTGACTGTCCTAAAGAAAAGGAAATTATCAGGTAAGTAGTAATTTCTCAATGCATAAGAAGAAAGCTTTTGTGCCAGTGGAAAAATAATGTACTTTGATCTCTGGTGTCTGGATTTTTAATTCACTCCAATGTGGTGTTAATCTGAGCTTTGTTCAAATATCATTTGAGCAGGGGTGGAAAAATCTTAGGCACCTACAATTTGACTCCTGCTTCTGTAGCCCAGGGGGTGAAGCCTTTGTTACTGCGGCTAGATGCACTCCCCTGCTTCTGGGCTGGAGGGCAGCATGAGCAAACAATGGCAAAAACAAAAAAAATAGACACAAACTGCTTAAAAAGAATTTGCCTTGTGCCCACGTTCTCTAAATATTTTTCTTTCCCTGACATAAATGAAATTCCTCAATCACGGATACATATATATACGCAAATAATACAATTGCACATTGTAGAATATATCTGTATATTGGTTGTTACATACTAAGCTTTTTTTTTTTTTTTTTTTAACTTGTGACAATGGAGTATGGTTTTTCATACCACTAATACTTTTCCACGTCTTTGGCTTGAAAACCTGCCAGCGAATAGGATGTTATCTATAAATATTTGTTCAATCTGTGCTTTTCAATCTTTTATCCAATAAGACCCTGTTTAACTACTGAAAATTCACATGACCTCAGATGACAACCAAAACAAAATAAATCTCCATTCCCCTTCTTTCCCTTGCCCCAGTTCCCCCAAGCAAGAAAGCATGGTGGCAGTAGTAACAGTCAGCAATAGGGCCTGTGAATCGGTGTGCTCATACAAACCATGGCCTTCTGCAGTGTGGTTTTCTTTTTAATTCTTACAGGAAGCACATGCAGAAGGAAGGGAAAGGGCATTTGAATCCATATTGACTCAAAGGTGTCACACTGACTACTGTGATTTCAGTATCCATGTTGACAACCAAAACTCAGCAGCTGCAAACTACTTCTTTCCCTCAGTAGAAACCTTAAACCTGGGTGAGGAGTAGAGAGACCTCAAAGAGGAGCAGAGATATTTGCCAACCAGAAACTACCTTACCTTGGTACTGGCAACGGGCTACAGGAGATCGACCCCTCCCTTCCACCTTTCCAGGGCCATGCTGATGTCATCAAAGCACGCATACTTCTATCATTTAAACCTGAGCTCTTCAGTGCACAGCTGGGGAGGAGTAGAGAGACTTCAATCTCCTGTAATCTGTTGCCAGCACCATTTCTTGGTGCTGGCAACAGATTGCAGGAGATTGAGCACTTCTTTCCTCCATCTGGGGCCATGCTGACATAATCAAAATATGTGTACTTGCATCATTTAAATCCGAGCTCTGTGGCACGAAGCTGCATGTCAAAAGGATGTGCCCCTAGGCACCAAATATGGGAAAGAGAGAATGAGCCTTGTATGTCCTTTCCTGCTCCTACAGAGAATAAAGACTCTAAGGACGATCATGTTATCGGGGTGAGTGAGGCCAATAGAGAAATAGATGGTGAAGGTTTCTTGTCGGGGGAAACCAGCCACCCCCTCAATCCATTGCTGGTCTTGCCTGATGGAGGATTGATACCTCATGATAACTTCTTAAATACAGCAGTAGCACTCACACAATCTCAGCTCTTGAGAATAATATAGAGACATCTAAGGCGGGTTCCCCTGTTGGATGAGTGTCCCTCATTATTTAAAAAGTGTGTGTGTGTGTGTATGTATGTATATATATATATATATATATATATATATATATGTGTGTGTGTGTGTGAAGTGTTATCATTTGATGAAGATAAAGTGCCTATTCTTTCAAAAATATATTATCTTAAGAGGAAAACAATTTTTGGTAATGAAGGGGCCTTAGATGTATTAGCATTTCGTGAGTTAACACTTTCTTAGAAGCATCCATAGAGGATATCCCCACTAGAGCTACTTTGTTTAGTCTCATTCTCTTTGCTGAAAGATAAGGATTTTTTTTTTTTTGTGATCAAAAGATCCAGAACTTTCCTGATTTCTCAAGGGCCATTCAGGCCCAAAAGAAGCCTTTCCTTTAAGCAAAAGGTATTGGATATCGTTGCAAACTTTTGTGACAAGTTTCCTTGTAAATGTCTAGTCGCATAACAAAATAAATTTTTCTCTGATCCACTACACCTGCATCATTTCCTACGTGATAAGACATTGGTAACTTCTGTGAGTCTTTAGAAACGTAGGGTAGCGGTAATTAAATGCTGGTAACATAGTAATGCTGTTAATTGTGAGGTCTCAGTAGCAATAGTTTATTGTAATATTGATTTTCTTTACTTATAGAATTTTTTTCATGACTCCTCATTCTTTCTTAATGTGGGCTAATAAATTTAATATTTGTATGGTTATGTATTCTAAATGGAACTTCTGTATTTCTGTTTTTCTAATACATGGTTTGTATTTGATATAAATAATAAAGATATTATAAAAAAAGAATCCTTACACCCTGTTCAACTAATAAATCACCCAAAAGACAAGGTTGTCCATACACTCATCCTACTCTACACGGAGCACTCCAAGAAGTCCAAATTGACAACAACCAGACCGTTCTACTCTCCTGGTCAGACTACCATCTAATACACCTCGAGATGTATCTACTCCTATCCCACAGACTTTCTAAGATAGAAACTATAAAACTGCTCAGGCCAACCTCAAATCTCAGCCCTGAGAGCTTTCTATAAACCTTCCAGAAATTGCAACCAGCCACTCTCTCCCACCTTTCCTGTGCAGCTGATTCAGTCATTACTCTTATTGACTTCTGGAACTTGGAACTCACAAAAACCATAGGCATGCTCACTCCTAAGAAGATCACACACACACAAAATCCCAAACCCAACCCCTGGTTCTCTTCTGAACTAAAAGGGAAAGACAAGTCCTCAAAGGGACAGGAGAAACTGCAGAATTCACCAGATGACTCACTGCAAAGCCATCATGGAAGCAAAAAAGATCTAATTCTCTAAAATCACCCAAGCAAAAAACTATCAATGAGTGCTCTTCTTGACAGTAAACTCCTGGGCTTCCCTGCTGCTCTACTTCTCTTCTTTACAACAGATGATCACTGTAACAAACTGGCCAAATTCTTCATGAACAGAATCAACCACATCTGAGCAGAGCTAGATGCCTCTACTATATGTCTTGCCAAGCTCAATAAAACCACATCCCCTCACCCCTTTGCTTTTTTGTCCTCTGCTTAACAAAGATGGTGGATTCCATCCTCACCAACCTCAAACCCACCACATGCCTGGAAGATCCCACCCGTCCTAGCTCATGAAACGAGCAAATTCGACTGCTCAGCGACTTCCAACTGATCATCAGTGCTTCACTTGCTGAGGGCTATGTACCAAAATCCCTAAAGAAAACTGAGACCTATTTTGAAGAAACTGAATTGGGACCTCATTGACCCAGCAACTACCATCCAGTCTCTATAACTTACCTTTCCTCAGCAAGATCATTGAAAAAGAATTCCTGCTATAGCTAACTGATTTTCTGTAAGCCACAATTCACCTGAACCCTTTACAATCTGGGTTCCAATCCCACCATACTGCTGAGATTGCTCTAACTTACATAGCTGAAGAGCTATGATTCTGCTTAGACCGGGGCTAAACAACCCTCCTAGTACTCCTAATTCTCTCAGCTGCTTTTGACAATAACTATGGTATCCTCACTTCCTACTTAATTAAGCTAGGACTCACAGGCCCAGTCCTAGCATGGCTTAAATCTTTACTCCACAACTGAACACAGGTAACCTCATTAGATCTGCACCCCCTTCTCTGTGGTGTGCCACAAGGATTCATCCTCTCAACCTATTTAACATTTACATACCCCTTCCATTGGCAAGCTGCTCAGGGAATTTTGAATGCTCTACCACACTTATGTTTGACATTAAGCTATGTGCCCACTAGGTTCAGACCTGGTCAAAGCAATCTTTAAGTAGTTACCTGTGAAAGATCGCAGTCTGGTTACACTTCAAAAAATTAAAGCTAAATCCCTTAAAAAATGGAGGTAGTATGGATTGGAAAATGTGACTACAGTCATATCCACCCAAGAATGACTGACGCTGGAAGGCGCAACCCTGTTCTTCAGCCAATAAATCACAGATTCTCAAAGCTCCACTGCGGCCAAAATTCTATCAGTAGCTATCTGCTTTCTTCAGTCTGCACCAACTACACCATCTCTGCCCCTTCTTTGATAGTCCAGATCTGTGTAATCTCCCACCTAGGCTACTGCAACTCCCTCTACATTGGGCTACCTAAGAAACTTAATCATCTAGTTCTGGGGGAATTCTGCGCTACTGCGGAATGCAGAATTTGCGCAGAATTCCCTCACGCAGATTTCCTCCTTCGTTGCTCTTCCCGCAGATTTCCACCGTCTCCACACAGATTTCCTCCCTCGCTGCCCTTCCCTGTAGATTTTCATTGTCTCCTCGCAGATTTCCTCCCTCACTGGAAGAGGATTCAAAACCGGAAGCATGCTGCATACGGACAGCAGCCATTGCGGCTCTGGCTCATGGAGAGTGGGGGCATCACAGCACAGCACGGATGGCTCAAGGTTAGCAAGCTGCACTGTGATAAGACCAGGACCCAACAATCGAAAAAATAGAGAAAGGGGGAGGGTGAAGGGAGAAAGAGAGAGAGGGGGGGGGGAGGGGGAGTGTTTCTAGTATGAGAGGGAAAGCAGGTGAATGGGGACAGGGCAGATACCAAGGGGGATTCATATTTCCATTCGTTCTTGGCCAAAGGTCTGCAGCCTTTGACATGTTTGCCCTGGGCCGGACAGCTGAGCGGACTCTGCCTTCCCCCACAGAGGATACATTTAACCCATCTGCTGCGCGAGACAGACCCCACAGAAGTGGGAGATGGGTTAAATGCGACTCCTGCTGCTGCATGTGAGGCTTGGAGTTAGCTTTCTGATTCAGGTAGTGGCAGTGGTCATTGTCTGCTCAGCTGTCCAGTGCCATGGGTGGCTGCCCCTAGCCTAGAATAGGTGGAGATGTGAATCCTTTGACCTCTGCTTCTGTTCCTAGTTATCTCCTCTCATGCCACTCCCACTGTAGTGAAAGAGAGAGGACCCAGGGGCTGCCAGCAGACCTCATCCTGCTGGCGGCTAAAGAAGAGGCCCAGGCTACTCCTGGGGGAAATCTGCGTTACTGCGGAGCACAGAATTTGTGAGAATTCCCCCCCACCCCACCCCATGCAGAATTGCCAAATTCTGTGCAGAAAATAGCAGAGGAGACCCCGGCAAGCCGTGAACAGAGCAAAAAGAGAAGGCCCCCGTGTGCCATGAACAGACTGTGCTCTGCTCAAGGCGAAAATGGAAGGCTCCTGTGTGCCGCATGCCGGTGAGAGAGAATGTGTGTCAGGGAGGGGAGGGTGAGAGAGCATGGGGGTGATGCCGGTGAGAGAGAATGTGTGTATGAGAGAGGGGAGGGTGACGGAGAGCATGGTTGGTAAGAGGGGGGGTGGGGAGGGTGAGAGAGCAGGAGGGTGTGAGAGAGAGCATGGGAGGTAAGAGAGGGTGGGTGGGGGGGATGTTTTGAGTGTGGGTTTCAGAGAGAGGGAGCCGATATGAGGGGAGGGGGATGCCGGTGAGAGAGAGTGTGTGAGAGAGGAGAGGAGGGTGTGGGGGAGGTGAGAGAGACAGCTTGGTTGGTAAGAGGGGGAGTGGGGGGGATGCTTGAGTGTGGGTTTCAGAGAGGGAGCCTATATGAGGGGAGGGGTGTGGGGGGAGGGTGACAGAGAGCAGGAGGGTGTGAGAGCATGGGAGGTAAGAGAGGGGGGCTGGGGGATGCTTGAGTGTGGGTTTCAGAGAGAGGGAGCCTATATGAGGAGATTGTGAAGGAGTGTGTATGTATGTGAGAGATTGGGAGCTCGTGTGTATGAAAAAGGGATTGTGTATATGTGAGGATGCTAGCCTGTGTAAAGGGATTGTGTATGTGTGAGACAGAGCCTGTGTGAAGGGCTGCGTGAGAGACAGACATAGGTAGCCTGTGTGAGGATGTATGTGTGAAAGAGAAAGGGAGCTTGTGTGGGTGTGTATGCAAGAGAGAGGGCCCTGTATGAGGGGGTGTGTGTGTGTGTGTGTGTGTGTGCAAGAGAGTGAGGGAGCCTGTATGAGGGTGTGTGTATGTGGAAGGGACACTTTTTGCAGGGAATTTTGCTCAAAATATTTAAAATTCTGCAACTTTAAGTAATAACTTTGTTCTGTAATAATTAAAAATGTAATTACTTAAAGACTCAAAAATGTGAGATCCAATAATGCTAGACACTTATGAAATATCAATATATATAGTAAGTCTAGCCCAAATATAAATGAGGATTGTATGGAAACATCCAGGGAAACCTCAAATGGTGCCTACAATAGGCTATTTTGATGCCTATGTGGCTACTGCAACTCCAACAGTAGCCACATAGGCATCAAAATAGCCTATTGTAGGCACCATATGAGGTTTCCCCGGATGTTTCCATACAATCCTCATTCATATTTGGGCTAGACTTACTATATATATTGATATTACTTTAAAGACTGTCATGTAAACTTTGTTATTTTGACCAATATAAAGTTTGCAGAATTTTCAGTTTGTGCACAGAATTTTTAATTTTTTTTGTGCAGAATTCCCCCAGGAGTAGCCCAGGCCCTGAGAGTGTATGTGTGAGCACTTGTGTTTGTTGTGAGCCAGTGTGGGTGGGTAGGTGTCTACCTGGGAGTCTGTATATGGGGGGGGGGGGGGGGGGGAGTGTGTGTGTGTGTGTGAGAGAGAGAGAATTGTTCTGTCTCCCCACATACATGTGTGTGACAGATGGCATGTGAGAGAAACATGTCTGATTTCAAAAAATATTGTTATTTTTAAAAATAAATGTGCAGAATTTTGCAGAATTTAGAAAATGTGTGTGCAGAATTTTCAAAGCAGAATTTTTAATTTTTTTGCACAGAATTCCCCCAGGAATAATCATCTGCTATTATTACAAAACTTGGTTGCACGAATGACAGTAAACACCAGCAAGTCTGTCTGAATTGCCCCACTTCTGATGTCACCTTACTGGTTTCTGGCACACTAATGCACCATATTCAAAAATCCTGGCCCTGGCCTTCACAGTTGGACACTACCCTGTCTCACCAACCGACTCACCCCTTGTACGCCTTCCCAGCAACTACATTCACTAAGCCAAGTTGGGCTGGAGGTATCAACCCCCCGCCCCCCCCCCAAGAAAAACTGGGAAAAGAACTTTCTGCAGGAGCTGTCCCCACTTTATGGAACACTCTACCATTGGACATCAGTCTCACCCCTGCCCTCCTTGCCTTCAGGAAACAATTAAAACACTTGCTAACAGCTTTTGACCCATGGCCAGAATCTGACTCTCTCACCAGATCCTTAGTTTTTCTGGTCCCCACAGATTGCAAAGATGGATACAAAGCCATATGTCTTATTGTAGCCATACATATTGCGCGCGCACAATCTAATTAGCCAACAGTTGTAGCAGTATGTATATCCATTCTAATGTTTCCAACCATCACCTGAATAGTAATGTATATTGTCTGAATGAATTGTAATGCAAAACCTGCTATAGCATGCTTTCAACTCCTCGGCTGGAGAAGCGTATCTTAAATAGATGATAATCCTATTGGTTGCAACATGACGTAGAGGTTCTTAGAGAGGGGAGGTGGTCTTATTTCTTTATTACCATCCATATGTGATTCCATATGATGTCTGGTTTGGGAACAGCTGTGTTAGATTGTTCATAATTGCAGTATGATATTCAAATAGCTGTGGCTGCGTAGTGAACAGGAGAGACAAAATTGTGGGAAACAGTAGATAGGTTAAAGCCCTACTTAAATTGTGATTTTGTAGAATTTGGGTCTCCTGCAAGACTAACCTTCTACTGCGGTTTAAGTAAGCAGAAGGTGGTTTTTCTTTAAAGCAACCAGTCTAGTTAGCAGTTAGCATACATTTGCACAGAGGTGGAAAAATTTTCCAAGAGCTTGGGTATCAGCCTACATTTTTTAGGAGCCAAGACAAAAAATCTCTCCCCAGGCAGCTCATCTATTTTTTTTTAATTTTTACTTTTTCACTATTCTTATTTTTACTTTATTTTTACATTGTTTGTTTGGTTTTCTTAGTTCACTTTTTCCCCCACTTCTCCTTCTAACCTGTTCTCTCATGCTCCTCCACCCTTATCTCTCTCCTTTCCTTCCTCCTTTCCTTTCCTTCAGCTTTTCTTTTGGTCGGGGCCAGTAGCAATAGCAACTGGCCCAAACTAGTAATGGTTCTTCTG
Organism: Rhinatrema bivittatum; assembly: GCF_901001135.1. Classification (NCBI taxonomy): domain Eukaryota; kingdom Metazoa; phylum Chordata; class Amphibia; order Gymnophiona; family Rhinatrematidae; genus Rhinatrema; species Rhinatrema bivittatum. The sequence goes on along the minus strand of NC_042621.1, from coordinate 214,468,923 downwards.
GCCCTGGGACCGACAAGGTAGTTCCTTCGAGCCTGGACCCTAACTACAGCTTCTTCCCACCATGGCGTGATGGCAGTGTCTCCTCATGGGCCAGTCCCCACTGCAACAAAGGCATCTCTTTGCCTGGGTCTGTGGTGGTGGAAGCAGCTTCTCCCAAGCAGGGGCACGCTGCATGGAGTGGTTTCTTTTTCAGCCTGGGTCTGACTGCAGTGAAAGGGCTTCTGTCCCAGGCGAATGTGGTGGTGGCAGCAGCTCTACCTAGGCCAGTGCCAGGTGCTAAGGATAACCTGGAAATTTTCCATCCTGGCATTTACAAATGAGAGGCATAACTGGTTCCATGACTGTATACTTAGATTTTGCTGCAGTTTTGTTCATCTTAATAAGAGCTACACTCTTGAAACTGCTCACTTAATGTTGAAATACTTTGTGTGTTGGTACTTCAGATGTCTTGCAGTCCTGTTTGTATAAAAAGTGCTAGATGTACAACTGTTTTTACCATGGAGCACCACACTCTTTCTAAGAGAGCCATGTTGAAAGCTAAGAAAGCAGAATTTTCTCAAGAATCTCTGTCCTTTGTGGTATCTATTACAGTAGGGGCAACTTTTGTGTCATTGTACTTTCCAAGCTTTTTCTTCTCTCCATTATATTGTAGACATACTTTTTGTAAGTGCCATTTCTTTTCAACTTTGTGTTTTTCTTTGTGCTCCAAAATGTCATTCTATCCCTTTCTAGTAATGTTCCTATGGTACTTTCTTAGTGGCTGTGTAAATATTTCTGTGACTTTTAAAGCATCTGTAAATCAAACCATTTTAAAACAAATGAAGTTTTGTACAGCTTGCTAAAACATCATTGCCAGTTTCCATGGCTGTTAATGAAATACCTTTTTTAAGCAATTAATGTTGTTTGAATTAATTTAATATACCAAGATTAAAGGATTGTAAAAGAAAATGAAGCAATCAGTTCCTTATCCCCCTGCTAGACCAGACCTCACAATAGGGATTTCCTCTTAGAACATAAGTTGCCATACTGGGTCAGACCAAGGGTCCATCAAGCCCAGCATCCTGTTTCCAACAGTGGCCAATCCAGGCCATAAGAACCTGGCAATATCCAAACACTAAGTAGATCCCATGCTACTAATGCCAGTAATAGCAGTGGATATTCAATAAGTCAGCTTGATTAATAGCAGTTAATGGTACGATACATGGAATGCCCCCTAGTCCTTCTGCTATCCGAAAGAGTAAATAACCGATTTACATTTACCCGTTCTAGCCCTCTCATGATTTTATAGACCTCTATCATATCACCCCTCAGCCATCCCTTCTCCAGGCTGAGCAGCCCTAACCTCTTTAGTCTTTCCTCATAGGGGAGCTGTTCCATCCCCTTTATCATTTTGGTCGCCCTTCTCTGTACTGTCTCCAATGCAACTATATCTTTTGGAGAAGGTAGCTGGTGCAAACAGAGAACACCGCCCCTAAGCTGTTTGCTGTGATGTCATTTCCCCTATAAGGGAGGTGTCCTGGAGGCAGTCCCCGGTAGTTCTCTGACTCACAGCAAGAATGGACGGATTAGTGCTGTTTGTTTTTTTTCTTCAGACTGATTGCAAGTCCTCCCTGGGCTTGGGGCAGTTCTTTGGAGTCTTTCCTCAGTAGCCCTAACTCCTGGGTTGTGGTCGGGCTTCCCCCTGGTGATCCCTTGGGTCACACCCCCAGCTCTTGCAAAGGTTGGAGTGGCTGCTCTGGCAGGGGACTTCCCCCCACCCTACAGGGAGATGAGAATCCTAAGGGCTAAGATGCTTTGCCCAGATTTTGGCTCCGCCCTTCTCCTGGAAGCACAGTAAGTTTTTAAAAAAAAAACAAAAAAGAAGAAAGGGGGAGAGAAAAAGGCAAACAGAGGGCGTTGAAGGAGTAGACTGGATCGGCTGGGGAAAATTGGAACCCTAGCATGGTGCACCCTGATCAGCTGCAGGGAAAATGCACCAGGACATGCACATGCATAGGCCCGATATGCAGGGAGGGAATGTGTTTACAGCAGGCGCACAAATGCTGCCAGCACTACTGCCTGCTTCGGTAAGCCAGCTCGGCAGCATGCTGAGGGGAAGGAGATGGTCCTGCCTGTGGGACCAAGAGGCTCCCTACAGTGGCGGGTTCCCTATGCCCCCGCTGCCAGTCTATTCCACCTGTGGAGGATCCTGGGCCTCCCCCCCCGTGGAACAATCGGGTGGTAAGGAGAAGGGGGACAAGATGAGGCAGCAACACTCAGGTTAAGTGGTATCATCGGAGACCGGGGGCACTCAGACTCTTCCTCAGTTGTTTCTCTGGGGGGCAAGCAAAGGATACCAAATGACCTGAGTTCCCCTGTTGGTGGCCCCTCAAGTGTCTTTTCAGCAGACTTTGTCTTGCTGATGCACCAAGTGTATCAGGCTATGCAGGATAACCAAGACCTCCCGGGCCCATCCAGAATCTCTGGACAGAGACTACCCCATAAAAAGCCTAGGTCTTCTACAAATACTAGAGTTTTCTCAAAGACTCCTGAGTCTAGGGGGAGCTCCTCAGGGCCAGACTCTTATCCATCAGAGGAGCAAGAGTGCTCCTCAGAAGACTAAGCTGAGGCAGCGGTGGTGTGTGTTTTTCTCAGAGAAGACCTGCCAGTGTTAATCACGGATAGTCTGGCGGCCCTTAAGATTGCTGATCCCAGAAGGGAGGACCACCCGGAAGGGGACCCCATCCTCTTGGGGAGGAAGAAACCTCAGAAATCTTTTCCCTTTCATTCGGCTCTGAAGGAGATGATTATGTCGGAGTGAGAAACCCCCCCAGGGCCCCCTAAGGGGAATGAAGATCCTTGGCAAGGTCTATCCCCTGCCACAGGATATGAAAGACTCACTACTCTGATTCCCTAAAGTCAGTGCCTTAGTGTCAGCAGTCACTCATAGGACCACCATTCCAGTGGATGGTGGGTCACCTTGAGAGACCAACAGGATAGGAAAATTGAAAGCCTCTTTAAACAATCTTTCACTATTAATGCATGGACCTTACAAGCCTCCATGTGTGGGTGATATGTGGCTCGGGCAGAAGTTCTTTGGGTTCCAACAATTGCCAGACATGGAAGACTCAGCCATAATTGTATCTGGGGTAGCCTTTTTGGCAGATGCCCTTTATGATCTCCTCAGGATGGCCTCTCGAGCCTTGGCTTCTGAAGTAGCCATAAGAAGGCTGCTCTGTCCTCAAAGTCCCGCTTGCGCAGATCATCCTTCAAATGGGGTCTGCTCTTTGGGGAAGAGCTAGAGAAACTAGTAAAGAGCCTTGGGGTCAAAAACCCCAGAGGCTCCCAGAGGACAGGCTAAGGCACAGTTTTAGGAATCTGAGGTGCCAGCGCCTCAGATTATCACAGGCACAAGTTTGGCAGCCCCCTCCTTTTCAACAGGCAAGAAGGTCCAGGACTCAGCTCTTTCAAGGAGCCAAGCGTTCCAGGTCCGATCCCGCAACCAGGGCAGGCTCTAGCCATCCTCCCCAATGATGCTTAGGGGTCCCCCTGAGTTTTGTCCCTGTGGGAGGGTGCCTACAGGGGTTCTATTTGGGGTGGACCCACATCACTGCAGACTGTTGGGTACAAGCTCAGGGTATGTGCCCGAACGGTCAAGTCAGTATCCCAAATATTCATGGTCTCTCCTTGTGCCTCCCCAGACAAGGGAGAAGCAATAGAGGCTATCTTAGCCAAATTACAAAAGTTATGAACAGTTTGCCCCATCCCATGTCAGGAGAGGGGCACGGGAACCTATTCCATTTACTTTGTGGTACCCAAGAAAGACTGCTTCTTTCGGCCTTTATTAGACCTCAAGGAGGTCGTCAAATGCCTCAGGGTCCCGCGTTTCCATGTGGAAACCCTGTGCTCGGTCTCCCTAGACTTAGCCGAAGCATACTTTCACATCCCGATAAGGGAATCTCATCAGAAGCTCTTGTGACTCTGTGTGTTGGGCAACCACTTCCAGTTTCGAGCCCTTCCCTTTGGCATTGCGACCACAGTAAAGACCTTTTACTAAGCTTATGGTGGTGGTAGTAGCCAAACCTCACAAGCAGGGAATTCTAGTCCACCCCTACCTGGACAACTAGCTCATTTGGGACAAGTCCACCCAGGAAAACTTCAGAGTTGCCCTCACCATAGTGTGCTTGATGGAGCATCTAGATTGGGTGGTGAATGACATGAAGAATAGTCTCGAGCCCTCGCGGTCCCTGGAGTTCCTGGGAACACTTTTCGACACACAAGCTGGGCGGGTATTTCTCATCCCCAAGAGACAGGAAACATTAATTTTCCACACAAGAAGTTTCTAAGCTCAGTCTGCAAATACAGCCTGGCACTTACCTGCACCTTTTAGGCCTCTTAGCAGCAGCCATAGATTTGGTTCTGTGGGCTCTGGCACACATGTGCCCCCACAGCAAAAATCCAGAGTAAACAGCACACGCAGAAAGGAGAATGTGTGGCTAACAAAATTAATAAAGGCACTGTTCAATATATAAAAACAGTTTTATTTAATTACAGTTAACAAAGGAGATTTTCAGATAACAATTCACTTCTTGAACAAGGGACCCCTACAGGATTCTCTACTGACCATGTGGACACAGACCTCAAGGAACTACGAACAACTTTTGACCATGCATCTATCAGTAAGGGGCAGCCTAGACTGGTGGATACATCTTCCCAACCTCACAAAGGGGATAATCCTAGTCACGCCAAAATGTGTCATTCTGACCAGAGATGCCAGTGGCATAGGCTGGGAAGCCCATTGCCAATGTCAGATGGCCCAAGGGCTGTGGGGCCAGCAGGAGAAAACCTGGCACATAAACAGGCTTGAGCTGCAGGCCATCAGCCTAGCACTCAGGGCCTTTTTCCCATCATTAAAAGTCAGGAGAGTCAGAAATCACTGACAGTGCCATGGCCTATATAAACTGCCGGGAGGGGTGGGGGGTGGTGGTATACACAGTCAGTCCCTACTAGCGCACAAGACGGCAGTAATCTGTGCCTGGGCAGAATGGAATCTGGAGAGCCGGACAGCAGCCCACATTGCAGGCTCATGCAATACCAAGGCAGCAACAAGCTAGACCAGGGTAAATGGAAGCTGAGCCATTGAAGCTTTCCTCAGTATCGTGGGCAATTGGGGGCACCCAATGATGGATCTGATGGTATCCCGACTTAATGTGAAGACGAAAGATAGAGAATCAAGTGATCCTGGTTATTCTGGTAGTGCTGGACTGGCAGAGGACAGCATGGGACATGGACCCCAGAGATTACTGGTAAGTCCTCCCCTGTGCCTTCCGGAAAGGAAGAGCCTTCTCACCAAGGCCCTATATATATTTATTTATTTATTTATTTAAACATTTTTATATACCGACCTTCCTCACAAGATATCAAGTCGGTTTACAGTACAGAAAATAATTATCAGTACATCAAATACATATCCAATTAAATTACAATAAACATTATCAAAAACTCTATAATCATAAACACAAAATAAAACCAATGTCAAATTAAAATCCTAATTTAAAAAACAATAAAACAATGTAAAACTAATACTGCAGCCCACATTAATCATTAATTCAGCATAGAATAATATCTAGAACACATTCTACTAATCACTAATTTGGCCCATTTCCCCAGGAGAGGAATTCTAACCTATCCTTCCTAGCTCCCCTCATTTTTCCAAAGATATCTAACCTATATTTTAATCGGAGAGAATAAAACCTAATGCAGGACAATCACTATACTTAACTACTGTTTAAATAACCAGGTCTTTAAAAGTTTTTTAAACTTCTGAATGCATGATTCAGATCTGATATCAAGCGGAAGTGCGTTCCAAATTTTAGTACCAGCCAGAGAGAGAGTCCTCTCCCTGACTGAACTCAAATGAGCTACTCTCGGTGAAAGAATTGTAAGCAAGGCTTTCCCAGAAGATCTCAAAGTACATGCCGGTGTGTGTATGCGCAAAGATGTGTTCAACCATTCATTATTACAACCATACACTGTTTTATGTGTTAACATTAAGCATTTATAATGAATCCTAGCATTTATAGGCAACCAATGCAGCTCTCTCAAAACGGGGGAGATATGATCATATTTTCTCTTATTTGACAATACCCGCGCTGCTGCATTTTGCAATAGCTGCAAAGGTCGCAAAGTTGAAAGTGGCACTCCTAACAATAGAACATTACAGTAATCCAATTTCAGTGATATAATTGCTTGTAACACTGTACGAAAATCTTCTGCATGTAATAAAGGTCTTAATTTTTTCAATATTTGCAATTTATAGAAGCCGTCTCTAAGGCTTTTATGGCAGCCTTCATATTCAGTTCCGCATCGAGGATAGGACCCAGGTCTCTTACTTCAAACTTAATCTCATAAGATGGTGCTAGCGACTTGATTTCTGTTTCTATTTTCTCTGTTACTTTGTTACTTAAGTATAGTATTTCTGTCTTTGCACTATTTAGGGACCATGACATGTGAGTCAACAATTGTTTTATGGAGGTAAAATATATTTCCCATAATTTTAAAGTAGACTGGAGTGAATCATTAATAGGTAGTAAAATTTGGACATTATCAGCAAACAAATAGTGGACCAGACCCAGTCCAGCTAAAAATCTACAGAGAGGGGCCATATGTATATATTAAAAAGAGTGGGAGACAATGAAGAGCCCTGGGGGACCCCTGTCTGTATCTCCACCGGCTTCGATTCTACTGTGCCCAATTTTACTCTGAAAGATCTATTAGATAGAAATGATCTCATCCAAGTGAGGGTAGTGTCTTTCAGCCCAATTTCTTGTAGTCTATCTATCAGGGCTTCATGATTGATAGTATCAAATGTCGCCGATATATCCAATAGGATTAATAGGTATGATTTATGTTGATCAAATCCTCTTTGAATCGTGTTGGTCAGAGAAATCAACAAAGTCTCTGTATTATGTGATTTACGAAACCCAAATTGGGAAGGAAAAAGCAAATGATTTTCCTCAAGATACTCCGTCAACTGTCTATTTACAACTTTCTCCAATAAATTAGCCACAAATGGGAGTATTGAGATGGGACGATAATTTGTCATAACCTGCGGGTCAAGTTGTTCTTTCTTCAATAAAGGTTTTACTATAGCGCATTTCAAAAGATCTGGAAATATTCCCTCCTCTAACGATATATTAATAATGTCTGCCAGTGATTTTGCTATAGTATCAGGGACTATTTTAAGGACCTTAGATGGAATAACGTCCAATGGGTGAGTGGCTGGATTAGACTTCTTTATCAAATTACTTACTTCTAGTGAGGATACCATTTCAAAAGATGACCAGGCAACTGAAGGATTACAAGGTAGTGAGATATTTTGAATGGGTTGGTTTTTTAATTTCTTTACGAGATCCTGTACTTTATTTATGAAAAAAGAAGCGAATTCGTTTGCTTTTTCTTTTGGATCTTCGAAGACATACAAGTTTCCTTTGGGTTTGATAAGGTCAGCTACGTAAGAAAATAATATCTTGGAATTGAATTGAATTCCTGGAAGACCCTGCTCCATTCTGTCTTACGGCACGGTCCTTCAAAGGGCGCGCCTGAGCAGGAGAGGATTCTCCCCTGCAGTCATTTCCACTATGCCGAAGGCTAGGAAGTAGTTAGCTGCTCTGACATATATTAGAGTGTGGCGCATATTTGAGGCTTTCTGTCATGATGACAACGCCTCCCATGGAAAACAGGTCAAGCACGTTTTGGAATTTATCCAGTGAGGGCTGGATAAAGGTCTATCTCTTAACTCTTTGGGAGTGCAGATGGCAGCCATCTCAGCATTTAGAGGTCCAGTCAAGGGCCGCCATATAACACACCCAGACATATTGCATTTTCTCAAGGGGGTAAAGCATTTTAAATCATCTTTTTGCTCCTCTATGGTCTCACCTTGGGAACTTAATCTGGTCCCCAAGGCCCTGACGGCCCCCCCCCCCCCCCCCACCTTCCCTTTGAGCTGCTGAGACGAGCTTTGCTTAAGGATATTACTGGTGGCTATCTGCTCAGCCAGACGAATCTCCGAGGTACAAGTGCTTTCCTGCAGCGATCCATACTTAGTTTTCTCCAAAGGGGCTGTGATCCTCTGTCCGTTCCCCTCCTTTCTATCTAAGGTCTTGTCACCCTTTCACCTCAATCAGATGACTAACTTGCCGGCTTTCAAGAAGGGGGAGCCAGTCAAGGAGGAGGCAGAGTTGCATTCTCTGGATGTCAGGTGGATGTTGCTGCGGAACCTCAAAGTCACAAACCCGTTCAGAAAAACTGACAGACTGTATTATTTGGCGACCCATGCAAAGGCGAGGCAGCCTCTAAAGCAATCTTGGCCAGATGGATTAAGGAGGCAATAGGCACAATCTGAATCCTGAAGGGCAAAAAGGTGCCATCAGGCCTCTGGGCACACTCCACTAGGATCCAGGCAACGTCATGGACGGAGGTATCAAGGGTGCCTCCGGAGGAGATCTGCAGGGCGGCCACTTGGGCCTCCCTATAGTCCTTCACCAAGCACTACAGAGTGGATGTCTGGGCTAATTCAGAGGCCTCCTTTGGAGCAAGGGTGCTAGGTAGATCCCTATTGTGAGGACTAACATCCTGCTGTCCTCAGAGAATACCTGTAACAGGTAAGCAACTTTGCTTTACCCTGCTATTCAGCTGGGCCTACAGTTTCTTGGCATGGAGGAAGCCAGAGCAGCCACTGGTGTAATTAAATTTGTAGGTCGGAGCACCCAAGCTTCAAGTAGTTGGCTGTGTCCTCCAGGGGCAATTTTCAGTTTTTTGTGCTAGAATTCATGATTTCTTAGCATTTGCCAATGCAAATGTCAGCTTTGGCAGAAATCTACTGGGGACTGCCTCCAGCACACCTTCCTTTTAGGGGAAGTGATGCCTCCAAGCTGTTTGCTGTGACGTGTTCTCTGCACCAGCTGTGGGAGGACTGGTCTAGCAGGTGTCAAGGAAAGCAGATTATCAGGTAAGAAGAATTTTGTGTTCATGTATCAAACCCCTTTAATGCTTTTCAGATTAGTTTGGCTCTTGAATGTACATTGTTGATGTTTTTTTTATTGCATGGCACTGTAGGTTCATGGCTTTTATACTTGACTGACTTCTTCAAATTCTGTCTCTTCTGTTTGCTGCTGTTAGAATGAATGTGAACAGAATATGGGTCAATGCTGCTGGATTAGGCAGGTTTGGGTAATTGTTTTGAACAGTCTCTAGTCAGTGCCACCAACAGAATTTAAAGACATGCTAATTAAACCACATCAGTATCAGTACATCCACAATACATGTCGAATGTCATGGACTGAGCAAACAATTCTAGTTAAATGTTCTGTTACAATGGCATTAGAAAGCAATTCTTCAGTAGTAGTTTTCATGTGCTGTGCTCCAGGATTTTGACTGATGTCTAGAGACCTTCTTTTTCAGTTTTACTTTTTATGTGTTTGTCCCAGTAGTTTCTGTGTTTTACAACAAGGGGAAAAAAAAACAGGGGAAAATCAGTGTAAAAATGACTTCATTTTGCTGGGTAAATATTGGAGTTTATTTTGATGGACAGAAGCCAGGATGGTAAAAAATAAAATCTTTCTTTCTTTAATTAGATTAGGAGCCTAGAGCAGGGTTTCACAAGCATTTTGCAAAGAAGGGCACATAAGTTTCAAAATCATTGATAGTGCTACCTGAATCTTTTAAATAACCTCTTCTCTCAGCATCTCACCTTTTCTCTCTCCATCTTCTATTGTCTCCTCTTTTCTCTCCAACTTTTCCCATCTGCTTTCTCCCCAGCAATTTTCCTATCCCCTTACCCAGTTGTCTTTCATTTTCTTTCCCTCTCTGAGCAGCTCCCTTTTTTTGACCACCCGCCCAGTGTCCCCTTCTCTCTTCCCTCCTCCCGGAAGGGCACCGTTCCCTATGTGAGCCTGCAGGAATGTTTTTGAAATTAGGGTGAAAATCAGGGCAAAAACCCAGTTATTTATTGGTGAAAATCAGTTTGAACAAAAAACGAAGGACCCTACTCGTGTCATTAGGTACAGTTTTGAAGTATTGTGGATTTAGTGATACCTTGAATGATTTTGTGATACATGCTTATGTAATCAATTTTAACATAATTCTTTTAAAAATTGTGACTAATTTCTTGGTCTGTTTCTTTGTTTTTCAGAAAGTAACATGGTTTTAATTTATAATACCCCACCCCCGCCTGTTAAGGTTACAGAAAATACTGCTCATTAAAATTGTTTTTTTCTTTTTTATCACAAATGTGTGCGCAAAACACGCTCTAACATTCAGGTACCAGGACATATGATAGTCATTGAGTAACATGTCCTAATACATTTTATTACATTGATCTTAAAAAAATGTAAAAAGAGCCAGTGCAACAACTTAAATTCATCTTTACAGAAATGTGAGAACCCCACTGGTTGGTGTTTCAGGAAGGCACTGTTTCAAGGGAGCTTCGCTTTAATTCCAAACTGCAAGCACGAGATTAGATTGAATTAAGTGAAGTTCCTAACATTTTTCGTAATATGGTCTAATCTTTTTTTTTTTTTTTTTTTCTTAAACCAAATTTTCCTTTGTATGATTTATTCCTTGTGAACCATTTAACAAACATTACAGTAGAACAGGAGATCTGGCGTGCATAAGTTTTCAGGAAGCTTCAGAACAAACATTACTGGGGAGCTGACAGTAATCTCATGATCTTCTTTGGCTACAGGCACAGGACTGTTTGAATGAAGCGTCAGAAGGAATTCTGTGTTATTTATTTATTTATTTAATTTCTTTTCCTATACCGATGCTCAAGACTAGGTCTTATCGTACCGGTTTACAATGTAACTGAGGGGAAACCAATTAACATCAAGGTAGAAAGTAAAATTACATTAAACAGGGAGCATAAAACCTGGGCAATGGAAGACAGTACAGAGTTTAAACTAAGAAACAATTAGAGAGAGATAAATATATAAATCAACAAAAACTGTAAGCAAGAAAAACACATGTTAAAAACACGTGTTAAAACACATGTTAAAAACACGTGTTAAAACACGTGTTAAAACACGTGTTAAGCAAGAAAAACACATACACATTTATTAAACACACGTCATACACCCAAAGGGATGAAGTCCAAAACTAGTGAGCAGGTTTCCCTGACAACGGATAGTAGTTAGGGCTGAGGCCTTGATGACTGCATTACTTCAACACCTGTAAGTGGTTTTCAAGCAGGGCCTGGGACCCTTTTCGCAATCCTGTGTGGCTAGTTCATTAGTCATTCTTTGTTTTATCTCTGTGAATGTCACAGAGATGATTTTTCTTCCATAAGCATATCTTCTGGTTCGAATCCACGGCAACATTGAGCATAGTCTGTCTTTATGAAGCTGATTAATGTTTTAGCAAAATCAATTAAACAGATCTGTAGTTTAATTAAAGGGGCAGGGCATAAGAATCTATGTACCTTTCACTAGTAGGTTTTTATATTGTATGTGATGCCAACAGGAAAGTCCTCTGACAACTGATGTGTGACACAGATCCTTTTCAATTCACTTACTGCTGCAGTTATTTTCTTTGCCCTTGAAGCTGTGCCAGTTGCTGCAGGGGTGCTTTGTTTTGTCATTTCAAAGCTTTCCGACCTTTTCTTATTCCTGCCCAGTATCCCAGAGATACACTAGTAAAGTTTTCTGTTATGCACAGACATTTTAATTCATGAATTTGGACACTACTGAGTATATGGTATGTGGGTTATGACTATTTTGGTGGATGGCCTGGTTTACACGTGTCTCTGCAGGCAGTCACTGAAGCAATGCACTTGAACTTTTGACAGGCAAGGATGTGAGTTGTCAGTACAAGGGTCCTCTCTTCAATCCTTAATCAACATGGGTGGGGTGAGGTTGGGAGGAGAGTAAAATGGGATTGTCCTGGTTTTGATATGTCTTCGTGAGAAGGCAGGATAAGAAGATTTTATTACCAGAGTTATGATTCACAAGTCAGTTTCACATTTTAACCTAAAGATTTGGTGGTCTCTGATCCCCGTTTGTGATCCACACATCAAAATCTAAGGTTAAGCCAATATTTATCCCTTAAAATTGTGCCATATGGTTTTTGTGTTGGAATGCAAAGCCGTACGATGTGTGTGGGTTTATGGACAGGTGGTACAAGCTTGTCTTGGACAGCCATTGATAACTCGGGATTAGAGCGGGAAGAAGGTGAAGGGGGGGGAGGGAGGGGAAGGAGGGTACTGGAGGAATAGAAGGAACATGGACAGGCTGGGGAGCATGGGAAATGGTCGAAAGAGTAGGGGTTTGAATTGGGGTCTTGTGATTGGCAGCAAGGAAGGGAATGACGCAACAGCTGCTTGGTGCCATTTGAGTCTGGGCGGCATGGAGAGAGGACGCCTGGGGGCTTGCGATCCCGCCCTCCCTCCCTGTGTTCAAGGTGTGCGGTGGTATATTTCTGTTATGTTTGTCGCAGCGGAGGCGGTAAACCCGAGCCCTAGTTACTATTGAAGAATTTGTAAGGTTAAAAGGGGGAGGAGGGGAATGAGGGGGGGCAACTCGTGCAGTTGGCGGGGGCTGCTGAACAAGAAGGCCTGCAAGCTTAGGGGCTATAGCTCAGGGCCAGGGCTTACCCTCGCTGGTATGAGGCAGGGGAGGAGGGTGGCAGTGCTTTACCTCTGGGACGAGGGGTAGAGATGGAAAAGGGAGGGGGGAGGAGGGGAAGATAATGGGGGATGGGAAGTTGGTGGTTACATGATATAATGTTATAATTGTTGTAAGGGGCTCGGGTTTGGAAATAAACTGCGGCCTATGTTCAGATGCCAAAAGTGGTACGTGTTTTATTGGGGGTGGAAGGAGCGATCTGAGAGCAGGTCTAACCTCCCTGAGTTATCTAACACCATACCGTTCCTTCCCACAGATAGTTACAGCCTGCTTACTTTGATGTTTTACATTCTTTGAGGAGAATCCCAGGAGCGAGATAATTCTGCTGTTGGGCTAATTTACAAGATAAACTAACTCGGAGGCCTCCAAAAACTGGAAATTCTTCTTCTTCTGCCAGTAACTATGGCAGAAAAGTAAAGTTAGTGATGTTAGCAAATCCGAAGCCTTGTTGGACTGGCCAAATAAAAATCCCTGAAATTCTTGATCTTTATTTGTAATCCGAGTTTCCACAGTGATTTTAGGTGGAATAAGATGTCTACTCTTATTTATCAAGTAGCCATGCATGCTTTTAATCTCTCTTCCTTTTTTGTCCTTTTTTTAAACATGGTTGTCTGTCTGCACCTTGAGCTGTCTACAGTTGTTCTTCAGTTTAAAACTATTTCAGACTAGGTATCTTTTAAAGCATTCCTTAACATGTGTTTTGTTTTGTTTTTAAGTTATGCTGCCTGTCTCTCACCTTTTCTCTTGGACAAGATTTGGCAGGTGAATAGTGAATGTTTTTTTGGTTTTGTTTTTTTTTTCATGAGGGTGACCTGGCAGTTTTTTCTGCTCCTTTGGACCTCTACTTGATCAGAAGTAGTGCCTGGACCATGACACGATGAGCCTTCATTCACTGCTACTCAGGATTTTACTCCTATTTTTGTTTTCTTTTCTTTCCATCCCCCAACATGTCTAGTCTGGTAAACCAGCAAGTTTTTTGATCAGAGGCCATATACCAGGGCTCCTGCTAGGCCCCAAATCCAGTCACCAGGTGTCTCCCTGAAGTGATGACTCTAACTCCCTACCTTGCTCCCTGGATGGCCATGAATGCTGCTGCCACAGCATCTCTAGCCAATCCGGCAAGTGGATCCAGTTGGCGGACTTTCTGCGCAGCACTGCCATCTAAGCTGCCTCAACAGTTTAAGTATATTTTTAAACTCAGTGTTTTTGTTAATTTACTTTACTTTGAAAAACCTATTGTCAGGTTTATTATAATAAAAACCTTCATAAGCATTTTCTGTTCATCAATTATGTTTTTGTTTTACAAAATGACCTTCTCCAGGAAATACATAAATTATTTTTTGGAAAAGAAATAGTCCACCATGATCGCATTTGTGCAGTTATTCACACCATATTTCAGAATGTGCACAAGTTTATTTGTGCATGGTTTCTCTAGCAGCGTGGATAGCAGAGAGAAGAGCACTACCACCAAAGCAGATGGACAAAAGACCTTCTTACACAACCTGTCTCACTATGGGCCACTAGTGACCCAAAAATCACAACTACACACAAAACTGTTATGGGGAGTATTTTTATAAATATATTTTTTAAACTTTTTTTTCCAAGAGCAAGCACAGTAACAAGTATTATAAATGCATTTTACAGACTGAAACAGACAGATGTTATCCTGTGCTGCTACACCCACATGTCTTATAAAGCTATCTAAGCATAACAAACAAATAACCTTTTAACCAGAGAGAAAAGAGAACTCCCCCCTTATAAACAGTTAGCGGCCCAAAACAGGCTCCAAATTCTATCATGTAATGAAGTTTTGTGCTGCAACGCCTAAGTGAGCTGTTCAATCAACACAATTTATTTAAGCTGTTTGCTCCAATGCGCTAACAATGGGATCAGCTTCCAAAAGGTAGTGATTGTGAAGCGGGCTGCGTGTCTCATATACCCACTCCATTTTCGCCGTTCCTTTTTAATGATCACCCAATTCCCCTAGTGGGTATATCTCCGCTGTGAACTGAATCGGAGTCCCCAGGCCCTTAGCGATTTCTGCCTGCACCTCCTTTCATAAAACGTGTGTGTTTAGGCAAGATCACCACATATGTATATATGTACCCTATTGTCCGCAGCCCCACCAACATATGCATGACGCACCAGGAGAGAAAATGGAAAAGAACAGCGAGTGTCTGTATGCCCTGTGGGCTTGGACAATTTTTACAGTGTGGAGTGAGAAAAAAATTTAGGATTTTGCAGAGGAGGAGAGGGAGCATGCCATTATAGCTGCCATCAGCTACGCTGCCATCTTAGACCCCCTGTTCTTACATTTTTTGGATTTAATCTGAGAAGTAAGGAACCTCAAAAGGCGACAAAGGTGGATGTAAGCCAGTCAGATAGGATTCTCAGCACCTATTTTTAGATTGGTACTATATTTTAATGTCTGTAGTTTTGGTTTGTAGGTATTTCAATTATTAAAAAGGCTTTTATACTTCTTTTATTGCCACTTTTGCATATATTTGGCTCAGTAATGTGTATAATTTTTGTGAACAAAATATTGCTAAAATTGCTTTTGCTCAGCTGCAAGTTAGACAGCTTGATCTAACGTATTGTGCTTATAGCTGCTTAGTCTTAATGTACTATGGAACTATTGATTTGTTTGCCAGTGGAAGAGAGTGTGGATGTCTGTGTACATTGCAGTGGCAGCTTGCCAGCTGGCTGTGGTTGGCACTTATCAGGTTTCTACATGGAAAAATATTGACAACAAAACCCAGTGTCTAGTTTAGTCTTATTCTCAGTAGCTGGACTTGAGCATATCTTTCTGTGGTGGTAACATGCTGAAGAAACTGGAGAAGAAGGTAAAAGTGTAAACATTTTGGAAAATTAATTTGAATCAGTGGAATGTGTGCTTATTTTGACAGTAGTCTCCTAATACATGTTTGGTCACACTATTATTTTTAATTGGCGATATTGCTTAAAGATATTTAGTTGCATGCTACATGTGACTGCTTTGTAACAGTTGGTATGTACATTGAAGATTTGAGTCTGAATGGAGCCTATTAAAGGCATGGTTTTTTTTTTTTTTTTAAAAGAGATCAGTATTAGCCTTTAAAAAAAATTGAGCCTGGGGAACTCATAAAATACAAACTTTAAAAATTATAAAAATGTTTTCATTTAATAAAGGAAAAAATGCAAATGTGTAAATAAATTTTGATATACACATACAGGGCAATTCAGAATGTGCCTTGAATTTGAGATCTTTGCAGTAATGTAATATTGCTGGCACAACGTTCTCATGAGAACTCTTTATTACTCAAACTCTCCAGCAGAAAAACATTTCATAGAGTGCTGCTATCTGTAAAAGATTTTCTGTTACTATTTTTAGTATTTTTGATATTTTGTTTTTAGGTGATTCATTTATAAATATGGGGAAATACTAGCATTAATCCTGAGTTTATATGTATTTTTTTTCCAAAATGTTTATTACTGACTTAAAACTTTCTGTTCCATCATGCTTTGAAAGTTTCTTAAATCAATTGAGAAGGCATTCTGAATGTAAGAGGGCAGGAAATTTAGTGTAGAAGTGGACAACTCCAGTTCTTGAGATCCACAAACAGGCCTGGCTTTCAGGATATCCACAATAAAAAATACACTGCTTCCATTGTATGCACACCTATCTTATGCATATTAATTGTGGATATCCTGGAAACTTCTGTTTGTGGCTCTCGAGTTCTAGAGCTGGCCACCCTTGGACTAGTTGTTAAATTAGGCGTGCAAGTATCCAGATGATTGGGCTGCCTAGAATATTTTCTCAGGTCTACAAAATCATGAAAGGACTTGAACAGGTAAGTGTGAATCTATTTATTCTTTTGGATAATACAAGGACCAGGGGGCTCTCCATGAAGTTAGCAAGTAGCTCCTTTAAAACAAATTGGAGAAAATTCTTTTTCACTCAATGCATAACTAGGCTCTGGAGTTCATTGCCAGAGAATGTAGTTACAGCAGTTAATGTAACCGGGTTTATAAAAGGTTTGGATAAATTCCTAAAGCAGAAGCCCATAAACTGCTATTAATCAATAAGGATTAGTAGCTTGGGATCTATTAATTTAATGTTTGGGTTCTTGCCAGGTACTTGTGACTTGGTTGGCCACTATTGGACACAGGATACTGGGTTTGATGGATCCTTGGTCTGACCCAATATGGCATTTCTTATGTTCATCAAGCAATGAGCTCTTTGTGTTTAAAGCAGTGCACATGTCTCACCCTACCTGCCCTTGGTAAGAGAAAGAGCTATTGTGTCCTGACAGATCTCTCAATAATTGCCAGTGGGAACTTGCTCTTCCCTTGACACTTCCTATGATTTAGGGATGTGCATTCATTTGGAATGAATGCAAAAAGCACAATGAAAGAGGTCAATGGTTGGTATGACTGGTGCAAAATGAAAATGGGCCTCTGATAAATATATATGAAAATTTTCATGTGTACTTGTATTTCTTTGAAAAAAAAAAGGGCCTGGTTGCCAAGGGAGGCCTAGGCTTAGTTCTGCGCTCTGCGCCAAGGCCCGGCCAGAGATTAGGTCCCAGTCAGTGCTCAGGCCTAGGCCCGGGTCCCGGTCAGCAAGGCCCAAGTCTGCAGCTGGGTCCTGGTTGCCGAGGCCTCGACCCAGCTACTGAGGCCTGGGTCTGATGTTAGGACCTAGGTTCCTGTCTGATGGCAAGGCCGGATCCAAGTTGCTGAGGCCCAGGTCTAACACCAGGGCCTGACGGAGGCTGGGTCTTGTTGCCAAGGCCTGGGCCTGGACGAATCCTTGATGCTAGTGCCCAGGTCCGAGGCTGGGTCTTGGTCACTTAAAGCTTGGGCCAGGGTCCGAGGCCTATGTCCGGCCGAGGTGGGCCCTGGTCACTGAGGCCTGAGTTTGGGCCTAGGCCTGTTGCTGGTGCTTGGCCCAAGGCTGGGTCCTGGTTGCTAAGGCTCTAGCCTAGGCCCAGTTCTGATGCTTTTTGCCTGGCTAAGGCTTGGTCCCGGTTTCTGAGGCTTGGGTATGATGCTGATGCTGATTCTAGTCATCTAGGGTCCAGGCCTGAAGCTGAATCCCAGAGCTTGGGCCTTGGTTTTATGTTCATGAACAAGGTCTTCTGATGACTTCTTTGCTTAATTCTGCAATTATAAATAACATTCTCTACCCAGAGGACATGCCCCAGTAATGTTACTGTGGCACTTTCCTCTAGGGTGGATGACGCCTTTTTGTTTTGGCCATACAACAAAATGACATTGCCGCCCTGGAAGAAGATGCCCCAGTAATACTACTGCGATACATTTTCCAGACAGGGATGTTATTTATAGATGTCAGAAGGCCTGCTCCTAGGCCTAGGCCCAGGCGTGGATCTCTGTAACCGAGACCCAGCCTTTGTTGGGGCCTGGTGCCATTACCTGTGCGAAGGCCTCAGCCTTAGTGAATAGGTCCTGTATTAGTTCCTAAGCATAAGGTCCAGGCCATTGGAAAAGAATCCGCCAAGCCACTGCATTGGGCCCAAACCTGAGCCTAGGCCTAAGTGTTAGGGATCTGGCGCACAGCTATGGCTTGGCCCCAGCGTCGGGCCTGGTCTTCAATGACTGAGATCTATTCTCTGACTGGGGCCTAGACCTCGGCCTTGGCAACCAGGACCTGTCAAGGCTAGCCCCATCAGTCCTAGGGTGAAGCCTCAGGGCTAGGTCTGGTCCTCAGTAACTGGGACCCAGCCTTTGATGCTGGCTTGACCTCATTTGTGCCCTATTGTCTGACCTGGACCTAGGTCCTGGTCTCGGTGATTGGGTCCCAGCCTCAACTTTAGCCACCGAGACCTAAATGGGGCCTTCTCCTATTGACTTCAGTGTAAAACAAAAAAAAAAAATTTTTGTTCTAAAACTAATGAAATGAATCAAATCACCCACGCAATAAACTAATGAACTGAAACATTTTTTGAGGCTTAGCATCCCTATTGGGATGATAGGCCAATTACTTAATTTCCTTAAGTTTACAGTTAGGTCCTGATTTTATAACTAGTTTTTACATTTTTTAATGCACTTTACCCATGTAAGTGGGCTTTTGAAAACTGCTATAATATATGCCATTGAATTGTCAGTGGTTTTACATGTGTTAATTGAGTGGCTTCTGAAAATTGATACAATAGTTTTACATGTAGTTGTTTAGCCCCTTTGAAAATTCACCAGTCTTGTTAGCTATTTGGTTCAAGGATGCACGGTATCTATGCACAATTTGTATGGCATCTTGGTTTAGGATATCCAATAAATGCCAAAATAAAAAAGGAAAAGAGAAGAGTTAAGAGTTGAACTGACTGATTCCTGTATAATTTGTGGTCAACCAAGCAGAAGTTGATATTTTCCTTTGCCTTGTTTTGTTACTAAGATTATTGTGGAAGTGAATTTCAGCGCAGCTGATCGAATACATAAATGCTTAGGTTTGGTTAGTGTGGTGCTTATTTTCTGGACAAGCTACAAATCCTTGGCTTCTAGTTGTTATCTTACCTCTGTGGATTGGATTGGGTGGCGGGGGTAGTATGGCGGTGGTAAACTGAGATGTCAGGAAGGAGAAAGACAATGAAAAGGAGGGATATATTTGATGAGATAGGAAGACATTGAGGTGAAGGGTGAGGTGTGTTTAAATGATGATTCCTTGTCTTTTTGCTTCACCGGTATGGAGTGCTTGGTGTTTGTGCCTCTTCCAGCCAATGAAGGCAGTTTCCTTTTTTTTTTTTTAAATAACTTTAATGACATCACTACTACTTCATGTAGCACGTTTGGAATGGATTATGTTGTTGTTCCTCTTTTCATAGTAGTGTACTGCATTGGAATCTAAATGTTAGTTCTAAAAGCTCTAACAATGTCACCTTTTGAACCCATAAAACATTCCACCATCAAAGATCTCATTTTGAAGACAGTCTGTTTTGTAGCTAATATATCTGCATGGAGAATATTGGAAATTCAGGCATTGTCATATAGTCATCTATTTTTATAATTCATCAAAGATTCACTAAGGATAGCACCAGTTCCTTTGTTTTTGCCAAAAGTATGATTCACGCTCCATATAAATCAAATTGTTACTATTGCACAATTTAAGGGCACATTCTTCATCATGGGCAGAATTCAGCACAGTTAGTCCTGTTGACATTTGTACAGCAGCTATGTGGTTGACTTTACATACATTTTCAAAACATTATAGGTTGGATGTTTTTGCAAAAGTAGACCCTTCTTATGAGGCAAGTGTCTTGAAAGCGGATTTAACATTCTTAATCAATGTAGTTGAGCTTTGGCATTTTACACTGGTCTGGTATAGCAGAAAGACAAGAAAAAAAAATTAAGGTGCCTGATAATTTTATTTTCTTTATTTCTGCTACACCAGAAATAAAGAAAATAAAATTATCAGGCAATACCCTCCTCCAAAAAAAGGTTCTTTAAAAAGAAAATTCAAGAGATGATAAAGAAAAAAGTTCTTGTCCTATTCAAATATTTTAATTATAGGCTGTAACAGAGGAATACTGGCTTCCTTTTCCTCTATAGACCAGTCCATTACAATAGGGATTTCCTTCCTTCACTGCTTGATGGAGACAAAGGGCACACCTCTTTCATGACCTCACTCTGGGATATAAAGGAGGTGTGGTCTCGGTCCAATACCAGTAGTCTGTGTCTCTGTTCGCTGGCGAACACATGAATAGGATGTAACTCCCAGGGTCAGGGTGCAGCCCTGGCCTGGTTGAGCTCTTATTGCTCCTAGGCCAACAGTCTCAAGCGGTTGATTTTCCCAGTGGGAGCAGTCTCCTAGGCACTGCTCTGAGCTTCTGGAAGTCTGTTCTAGTTCCTTAGGGGTCTGTGGAACTTCCAGAGAAAGGTGCTGGGGCCAGCACCCTTAGGGGGTCTGTGTAGCGTACAGAGCACGATGGCCATAGTTCCCTTTGGGGGTCTGCAGAACCTCAGAGAGTGGTTCCTGAATGCTCAGGAGCCTGGCAGCTCCTCCATAAAAAAAAAAGAATGGAGAGGGCTTGTCAAGGCTTTCTCTCTCTCTCCACCCCTGGCTCTTCCTTTCCCTGTCTGCTCCCTCTCCCTGTCTTACAGGTGAAGGAGCAGTCACAAGAAAGTAGAAGCTGGATGTGCTATCATGCAGTGGGTCCCTGGAGGTGATGAGTTGTGGCTGTGCTGTTTTAATGCTAGAAATATGTATGACTGGGAAAGAGAGATAATACAGAAGCTGAGCAGTCTCATTTACCACAGGAGAAGGGGAAATTTAACCCCCTGTGGTTGGACTGTTGGCCTGATTGTCTCTGCAGCTTGTCTGTAAGACTGGTATAACTTTGCTATGTATATGTGCATAGTATGATGCTTTTAATGAGGTTTACCAAGTTCAGGTGGGGCAAGGCCCATAAAAACAACTGCAGACATTGCTCAGTGTGAGTTTTGATCTATAGAGCCAAGCAAGTTTTTAATCCTGCAGGCTCCCCTTAATTGGTAATGCTCTGTCTACAGAGCCAATAGATGGTATTGCTCTGTGAGGCCAAGTAGGATTTCTTAAATAATGCGGTAACTGTTGACCCAAACAGATATAATTCTGAAATTGCAGGGCAGGGCCAGGGGCAAAGATGCATGTACTCATGTGTCCATGGCCAAGGCTGAACCCACTCTACTTCTCACCATGGCCACTTACAGGCTAGACAATAAAGAAGGTAGGGGACCATCCATTCCTATTTGGTCAAGAAGGTGCTGCTTCATGGATTTGATAGCTCCTGAAGGGAATACTGTTGTATTTGCTAAGAACTGAAGCCTTATCTGGGTTGATGGAGGACTCATTTAAGTTCTTTCTGGTGATCAGGACCTTATAAGGGGACAACAGCGAAAGAAGGGGTATTCTATCTCAGTAATGCCAACCATATTAAAGGCATGGAAGTTCCGCATCCCTAATCCATATCACATTTGGAGAATTGTTTTGAGGATTACTTCTCTAAGAAAGACCTTCTCTTCTAGGAAACAGTGTCTCATGTACTTATACAAGTGGGCCTAACGAAGGATGGGCACTTGGTCTCAAGAAGACCCAGTTAGCAGCCTTCACATGTGATGGAAGTCGAGTTAAAGGCGCCCTAGTGCATCTGGTTACAGAATGTCTTATGTTAGGTGTAGATCACAGTTGTGACTCAGTGGGAACTTAATCAGGCGCTAAAGGCCTTGGGCAGGTGGACTTGTTGAGCCACTAAAATAAATTAAGTCATGTTTTCTGAGGTCTTGCTTCCTTGAAGGAATTGGGCATGGTCAAGATACATTGCTGGGTTGCAGGCTGTGCTCTGCAGATAGCCTTATCTAAGAGCTCCACAAGGCTTGGGTCCATCATTCTTGCCCCAACTAGTATAGCCATTCTGAGGAAAGTAATCAGAATCTCCTCCAGCCCTCTGTGGTAAGGCTGACCCCAAAAAAAATTGTGATATATATATATATATAGATAGATAGATAGATAGATCATAAACTCTGATTAGGAGATGTACGTCAGGTTCTATTGACTTACCTGAAGGTGATAACCTATGATTTTAGAACAGACAACTTGTTTGTGGTACGTGGGGGTGACTGGAAAAGGTAGTGCTCAGAGTTCATTCTATAAGGGCACAAACCTCATCCTGGGCAGAGGCAGGCTGGCCTCACCAGAGGGAATTTGCAAGGCAGTATCCTGGTTATCCTTAAACCCTCGTAGTGAACAGTGTAGATGAGGCATATGGGCCAAAGCAGACACTGCCTTGGAGGCAAGGATTGTGAAGACAGTCCTGTTTTCTTCCTGTCGGGTTTAGGGTCTCGCTCTGGTGTCTCCCTGTTGTAATGAGCTGGTTTAGCAGATGAAAAAGAAGGTGAAATTATTTACCTGATTCTTTTCTTGAGTACTACTAAATCAGTCCAGAACCCACCCAGGAAGAAAGGGCAAGGAGAACTGTGGGAACTATAAGTAGCTTGGGAGGAATGCCTGGATGCTTACTACCTCTTCAGCCTCTTGCTATCCTTTCACTCGGCATACCTTTTGATTTCACTCAGAGCGGTCACAGTACCCACTAGTAGCTGTTTTTTTTGAAACAAAAAAAGAGAATGGCATTAGAAGGAATCTCTAGTGGTCACCTTGCTTTGGCAACAGACTACTGGTATTTGACAGGGATCACACCCCCTTTATAGCCCAGAGTGAGGTCATGAAAGAGAAGTATCCTCTGTCTCAGTCGAGCTGTGGAGGAGGGAAATTCCTATTGTGATGGACTGGTCTAGCAGTACTCAAGGAAAGAAAATTATCAGGTAAGTAATTTCACCTTAACAGGTTCCGAGCATATCATATGTAGTAGAAATGATGTCATTCTAAAAAAAAACATTTATTTAAAGAAGCTTTCTAATAGTTCTTTTCTTTTGCTCCAGCTATTTCTATTTTAACCTTACTCCACTTTGCAGATGCTAGTAATATTATTTTATTATGTGTTGTTAGCTTGTATATTGTGACTTTGTCATTATTATGAGCATTTTTATTATACCTCGCCCCAAACTTTGGAAAGGTGGGCAATAAATGCTTTAAAATAAATAAATAAATGCCTGGACTGGTGTAGTAGAAATAAAGGAAAGAACATTATCAGATACAATTTTAATCTCTTCTTGATGGGCATAAGAGAAGGGAGGTTAAAGAACACACAATGGAGCAGAAAGTGAGAGGGGAGAGGCCAGAAAGTTGAGTTTTGAGAATTTTCGATGTGGTTTTTGTTTGTCTTTTGTCTTAATTATTCCTTATTTGTATAGCTTTCATCTTGTTGACTTTCATGACCTTCACACTAAGAAGCTGATAGTTATGTTATTGTCAGCTGTAAATAAAAGAATGAGTGAGGCTGGGAATGCTTTCCTTAACCTTTTAGGTGTGTTTTCTTAGAAACATATTTTGCCTAATCTTTAAATGGTCCATAGAAAGGTGTGAGAGAACATGCCAGCAAGTGAGATTGAGAGAAGACATGCACATATAGTAACATAGTAATGACGACAGAAAAAGACCAAAATAGTCCATCTAGTCTGCCCAGCAAGCTTCCCAAGGTAGTAACTGCTGCTCTGTGCAGGTTACACCCATGTTTCTCTTAAGGGTAGTAACTGCCACTCCATGCAGGTTACCCCCTTGTTTCTCAAGGGTAGTAACTGCTGCTCCAAGCCGGTTAAGCTTTTTTATTTATTCCCATCCTCTAGCCTTTTAGGGATCCACAGTGTTTATCCCATGTCCCTTTGAATAACATAACATGTTGCTTATCCAAGAATCGTTTTTTAAACATTATTTCATACCGAGTCTAAAAGATTAAATTATAGAGCCTGCAACCACTCTTTAAGACATCATTTGCCAGCCAGTTTGCCATGAACCTTTCTTCCAGCTAGCCAGAAAAGAGTAGAGGAGGATCAGAGCTGCTGCTGCTATCAGCCGAAGTAAAGTCTTAATATTTCCTATCTGACTACCTGACCTGCAGGATGGCCTACCGCCAACAGGGGGAGACAGTGGGCAGCTTATCTACTGCTTTCTCCTCAGCCAACTTTCCTTTGCAGTTGAAATCATGCAGGGCCTCATAGCCTCACAAAACCTGCTAACCCCATGTAGTTCTGATTGCAGAGGGAAGCCTGCAGAGGAGGAAGAAACAGCATGAAAGCACTGTTTGCTGACATCTGCCTGTTGCTGGACTGGGGAAGGGGGAATAGGAAGAAAGGACAGATGAATATGCCAGGGATGTGGGGAGAGAGACAAATTAATCTCCCGGGGGGGGGGGGGGGGGTATGGACAGATTGCTTTGGAGAGGTGGGAAGATAAGATGATGCCAGAGGAGAAAGAATGGAAGGATGCCAAGAAGGTTGGGAATGAGGGAAGAAAAGGGAAGGTGATAGTGATAGGGGAAGTTAGAGAGATTTAAATAACCCCAAGAAGTAAATATACTGAGGCGGGCCTCTTACAATAGAAAGGAAGCTCAGAAACATGAAGTCAAGAAATGAGAATGAAAGGTGTTCGACACGGGAGTAATCCAAGAGATATTCTTTTATAGAAAGGATAGTGGAATCATGAAACAATTTCTCCATCCAGGTGGTAGATACAAGGACCATATCAGAATTCAAGGAAACATGGGACAAGCACATGTTTGAGGGATCTGTGAGTGATAGGAAGGGACTATAAAGCTAAGCAGAAGATGTGGATGGACCATATGGTCTTTATCTTCTGTCATGTTCTAGGTTTCTATGGGAGTGGAGGGGAGAGGGAAGGGAAATTAAGATGCTGATACCAGAGGA
Source organism: Rhinatrema bivittatum (assembly GCF_901001135.1). Classification (NCBI taxonomy): domain Eukaryota; kingdom Metazoa; phylum Chordata; class Amphibia; order Gymnophiona; family Rhinatrematidae; genus Rhinatrema; species Rhinatrema bivittatum. The sequence goes on along the minus strand of NC_042621.1, from coordinate 214,443,976 downwards.
GGGGGAAAAGAAGATGGCGAGCAGGGTGTGCCACAACATGAGAAATATTGGGAACCTCTGATCTAAGAGCAAGGCTTGTAGACATTGAAGCTGTAAATGAATGCCTTTGTTTTTATATTTACAGTGGTTTGCTGTCTTGATGCGGTGTGTGAAGTTCTTGTGTATCCCTGAATATTTAGGAGAGTAGGAGTCAAGATGGAATGTAAGTATCTGCTCGTTGTATTTGCATAAATGTCAGCAGTGTTTTGACGACATACCTTTTTGCGAGAATGTCTTTTCAGAACCATGCAAACACTGCATCTGTTGTCTGGTGGAATTACATTTATGGTATTGTAAGGGTAGCTAGTAGGTGTTAACTATTTTAATTGTTTTAACTAAGAGTTAATGTGTTTTTTACTGAGTAAATCTGAGAACAGTTAAAAATAGGAGCCAAATTATATACATTTTTTCTAACATGATGGCTTAAGCTACTGAATCATTATGAATACTATACATATATTACATGATAACATGGCTGCAAAGCATGGTGATAGAATACTTATTTTTACAGTCTAAAATGTGTTGCATTTGATCTGTCTCAGACTTCAGAGTCAAGGATTTTGATACAGCCTACTTGCATGGCTGTTTAACTAAAAATGAAATTTCTTCCTATAATTCCACTTGTCTAGAATAAATGAATGTTGGAAAATAAAGGGAGTAATTATGGATGTTGATAAAAAAAAAACTTCACTGAAACTGTGCTTGGAGAATGTTCTAGTTGTGTCAGGCCGGATCAAAAATGAAGTATTTTTGGAATAGATGAAATCTCAAGCTTTTGTAAATTTGCTTCACTTTTCAGAGTTTCAGTCTTGGCTCCCATTGTTGGAGGATTATAAACTGCCTCTTATGCTGAGCCTTTCAGAACCACTGGCTGCTTGTTCAACCTCTGTTGTCCAATTTTGCCCCTAGGGCTTGAGCATATATGCAAGTTGAGCTGACCATCCTAAAAAATAAACCTGTCATTTGATATAAAATATCTGGGTACTAACAGAAAAACTTTCTGGTTTTATATGGGTGCAAGGTTAATCTGTTTCCTGTTAGACATATGGTTGAGGTATTTAAGTTCAGAGCACAATTTTGCAGAAAAATCTTTAATTTCTGAAATAATGACTCTGTCATGCTACTAATTAAAAAGAATTCACACTGCCATGGCTACTTGTAACATTGGCAGTCAGGAGACCCAGCTGTGAACATGAATTCTGTATCCATATTCTCCATTAACATTTAACAGTTATTTATTTAAACAACTAGTATCCTGCTCTAGGGAGATATTAGGGGTGAATATTCACAAATCTTTGTTTGCATAAAAATGAACAGACATGACATAAACACAAAATCAGATGTAATACAAACAAAAGTACAGGGTGGCCCATGGAAAAGTAGCCCACCTCCAATACCAGTGCCGGGAGGCAGGCTATTTTTCCATGGGCCACCCTGTATAATTATAGCACTGGAGAATTAGTCAAACCTGTTAGTGAAGTGTCTGCAACTACTTCACAAGGATGACATTGAAGCTGTAATCAATATTCTGTATCAAAGCTCAACATTACTCATTCAATGTGAGTGTGACTAGATAAGTCTGTAGCAGTTTCTAACCTGGGACAAGGACAATTCAGATTTGAGAACCTCTGAAGAGAATTCAGGAGAACTGGACCAGCCACCCCAAACAATCTGTCCCTAAGATTCAGCCTGCCTTACAAGTTTAAGGGATGGTACATCAAGCAAATTACATGATGATGACCACAGAAGGTGGGGGAAAACAAATTTAGAGCGATGGAAAAAATGGCGTAAATTAAGAGAAATGTATATGCCGCCTATACACAGCTCTACGCAGCTTTAAATTAATGGCTTTAAATAGCAATGTGAAGATTTTGAAATTGATTCTCCAAGGTACGGGGAACCAGTATACATAGTAACATAGTAATGATGGCAGAGAGAGATCAACTCTTCCATCTAGTCAGCCCAGCAAGTTTGTTATGATAGTAACTACCACTCTTGAGTAGGCTACCCCCATGTTTCTGTTAAGGGTAGTAAATGCCGTTCTGTTCAGGTTACCCCCAAGCCTTATGTTAACTATCAAAACCAAGCAACTGTCAAACTCATAAGAAAATTACAAAAAGCAACATTTTTACAAGGTGAGCATCCTTCTTGATAATTAATATAGCACTGCTTGAACATATTTTGCTTTTTGACTTGGCCATAGAAGCAATCCTATGTTTTTTACCTGATATCTGCATATCAGTACCCCAGACCATAAAAGTCAGGGCCCAGGGTTGATTGTCGTCTGAATCCAGTTCAGAGTCCATTGAAGCAGAGAGCGATGTTACAGTTGTGTCAAAATAATGAAAACTAATTGGTTAAGGGTAGTAATCCTCATGCCTTCTGTTAGGGATGATAGGTGCTGCTCCATGCAGGTTAACTAAAGTCGGTGTGATGCATTTGCATATGGGAATGTCAGTGATCTTATGAGCAGCAGCGTTTTGAATTAGTTGAAGGACTCTAAAGGTGGATTGTGTTCTTAAAGACCACCCTATTTAATTACTCATTCTTGACAACTTGTTGTTCACAACTCTCTTGAAAACCAGTCCTGTCAATAAGTTAGTTCAATCTTTTCCAGCTGTCTCCAGGAGTTACACCTAGCTGGTCTAGTTTTCCAGATCCCTATATGCATATGACAGACTTGCATACACTGTGTCTCCAGTATTTGCAAATCTATCTCATGCATATTCATTTTAGGTAACCTGAAAACCAATCTCAAGGATGTAAGCAATATATAGTTAATTCTAGATATGTAAAAGGGCATATCCTTGATGCATTATTTCTGAACAGTAGGCTTAGTTTCTGAAGAATGTGGATGTTAACTTTTTAGTGTTAATTTGGATGGGAATGATCAACTAAAAATGTAGTGTTAATGGAAAAAAAAATAACTTTTAGCTAAAAGAACTTAACAGCTGTAAAATTCCTTGAATCTTTTGATCAGTCGCTTTTTCAAAAACATGAGCATCTAGATTGTTTGAAAATCATTGGTATCAGATAGCAAATCAACAGTTGATGCATTTAGCCCCTATGAAAATTAAGGTTATCAAATCAGCGTGTCTCAGCATGTTTTACAGATGATCTTAGCAGTTTGAAACAAAAAGGAAGGCTATTGGAATATAAATAGCATAGTTCCATAAAGGAAGAGGCCAAGGTAATTCATAGGGTATGTTTTATATGATTATAATTTAAAAATTAAAGAGCAAATGGATTATTGGGTTAAGAAAATTATTAGCCATGAATAGCCCAAAGGCACTATTTGATGTAACAATTTTATAGTTCAAAACAGTAAACAAAAGGCACCTCTTACTTATATTTTCTAAACGTGGCTCAAGAAAGACAGCATAGATGCTGTTCCATGTATCAACAAATTGGTTGTAAATAATAATTTTTTAAAGTACCGCATCAGCAAGCCTTCAACGTGTTCAATCCGGCCCAATTGAACCGTTTTATAGCTTACATGTGGAACTACTGCCCCTGAGGTTGAAAATACTTCTATTAATGTAACTAAATTTTCTATTTTATTTTTCAATTTGATAAACTCCAGGAGAAATTGCTAGTTGATGTATTGGATCCTTTGGAGAGTTTTTGCTGAAGGGAAGGATGGAAATCTCTTAGAATGTTGATGCCTGATGTTTGTATTTGCTTGCTGTGGTCAGACCATATGGTAATTTTGCATAGCCATTGCCTATATGGCTTTTGAAAGATTGTGGCTTGGGATTGTGTAGCACTCTGTAATGTATTGTAAATGCATCTTTATGGGAAGGGATTTATTCAAATAAATTGAGAGAGGCTACAATTCGTCCCATTTTAAAGAAGCCTAATCTAGATGCTTTGGCTGTAACAAATTATAGACCTGTTTTTATTGTGCCTTATATAGGCCAGCTTTTCTATAAGGGTGAAGTAGTTGTTGAAAATAATCTTTTAAATCTTGTCAGATGGGATTTTGCCTGTATCATAGTTCTGTAACTCTTCTGGCAATTTTAAAGATTCTTTGAAGTGGTTTGGATTGGGAGTTAGACTTCATGGTGGTCTTTTTAGATTTGTCCCAGGAATGCTTGAAATCTAAAGGTATAAATGTCTGCAAATTTTTTTTGTATGCATTTTGGTAGCACATATACTACAAATTGATTTTTTTTTATTTTAAAATTGCCTTGAGCTCTTACATTTAAAAAGATAAGTAATTACTTACTTTGACTTGTGCACATGAAAGATTTAGTAGAGATCGTGAATTGGGACTACTTGACTGTATAGTCTGATGTAGGAACTTATCCTTGGAAACTGGTGTTACATGACACTTGCTCTGTCAGCTGTTTTGAGAACATGAATCTGACTGTTACTGCTCAGTTTCTAATTATAAGTTTCACTTGAGTTATTAAAGTCTATTTTAGAAATACTTTCCATTTTGGCTTAAATTAGATATATGAATAGGTAGCTCATGTTCATCACATGTTGGTTTTAATCTGAGAAAGTGTAGCACATTTTTCTGTTCATAAATTTTGCATGCCAAGAAAGCTGTCAGCACACTAGTCATTTTTTAGTGCTTTAATCTGTTAAGAAAATATATGTTCAAGTAAGCATGCAGTTGCCACACTGTAGAAAAGTATCAAACCAGAATATGGTTCATATAGCAGCTAAAGCTAAGGAATGCGCACACTAAATACTGGACTGATTACAATGTATTTTGACTCGACACACACTGAGCTAAATGGGCCAAAATAATTGTGGTGGTGATGGCCTGTGGCCCAGCTTGCAATGAATATACACATGGGGATAGCTGACTCTAGTTCTGGAGATCTAACAAGTTAACCAAATGCTCAAATTTAGCTTGCTCTTTTTGACTAACTTAAACCTCCAGCAAAACAGAAGAAGAAACAGTTATGAATATATGCAGATCTATCTGATGCTCTCTGAGTATCCTGGAGATCTCAAAGACCGGAAACGGCTATCCTTAAGTTTCTATGGGGATGATGGCTATGAGGTTTTAACACACATTTTAAATAGAAAAGTTCAATGTTTTCATTAATGTTTGTAACTGTATAAAAGATTTAATTTTTTAAAGAAAGGTACAACTTAGAGATACATTCTATGGCATGCTAGTAGATTATTATTTAAAAGTTTGCAGGACTTTTTAAAACATTTCATGGTATGCAGTGTTTATTATAGTTGAAATGGTTGACTGGTAGTATAATTTTTTTTTTTAATTTTTGCTTTAAGCAGTTGTAGGAATACTACAGAGTAAGTACTGTTATTTACACATAATCTTAGTTTTTATGCAAGCCTGGACTACTTATGTGTACATCAGAAAAAGGGCTCTGTAATCTGTGATTGCAGTTAAAGATGAAGCAAGTGTCTGAGTTTAGTTTTAGGGCAAAAGATAGTATTGACTAGGGCATGAAACTCTTAAATTTATCAGGAATAATTTGCTTCAATTTAGCACAGTAGTATTTTACAATTCCACCCTCCTTCCCCAAGATTTCAGTATGTATATTGTCATGTAAATTATGAAAACCTATATCTTGAGGCATTTTGAAGCTGATCTTGTGTAGGAACTAAAGTAATAAAATGTTTTATGTGCTGGCAATTTGGGTATACAGTATGATTAAGAAACCTGTACTATAACTCATAAAGTAAACTCTGCTGCCTGCCAGTTTGGAGAATGATTTTAATTTTCTATCATAAGGAGGAATAGCCTAGTGGTTAAAGCAGTGGGCTGTGAACCAGGAGACCAGGGTTTGAGTCCTGCTGTCACTCCTTGTGACCTTGGGCAAGTCACTTTACCCTCCATTGCCTCAGGTACAAACTTAGGGCTGGATTTTAAAAGGGTTACGCACATAAGGTACGCGCGTAACCCTTTTAAAAAAAAACCCTGCGCGCGCCGAGCCTATTTTGCATAGGCTCGGCGGCGCGCGCAAGCCCCGGGATGCGCGTAAGTCCCGGGGCTTGCAAAAAGGGGCGGTTGGGGGCGTGGCCAGGGTGTGTGGTTTTCGATCGGGGAGGCAGTAGTAACTTTTCTGATAAAGGTAGGGGGAAGGGTTAGATAGGGCCGGGAGGGTGGGTTAGGTAGGGGAAGGGAGGGGAAGGTGCGGGGGTGGAGGGAACGGTCTGCGCGTGCAAATTGCACAAATGTGCACCCCCTTGCGCGTGCCGACCCCGGATTTTATAAGATACGTGCGTATCTTATAAAATCCAGCATACTTTTGTTCGCGCCTGATGTGCGAACAAAAGTACGCATGCGCGCTCTTTAAAATGTACCCCTTAGATTGTAAGCCGCTCTATGCAGGTTATCCCCAGCCCTCTGAGATATCACAAACCTAAGTTTGAGATATCTCAGATCAAATGTCGGTATATAATAAATAAAAATATTTCATTTTACAAATATGACCATATACAAATTTACATGTACCTTAACAGGTCTTTCTTCAGCTTGTGCCAAACACATTTAAGTAAGTTTGCCCATTGGTAATATTGACAGTAATAGTTATATTGTTTTAATATTGACAGGGGCATTATTTTGAATACTTAATTGTTGTGGTATTGAAAAACCAGGGCTGAATTCAGCAGCAAAACGATCAGAATTGCCCAATCAGTAGCATCCAGGGAGCATTAATAAGACTAGAATTAGAGGAGCCTATGTGGTTGTTCAGAAGAGCAGTCCTGCACCTGCTGAGAACTGGCCATTGCTTGAGTGTATTAGGATGATTTAGGATGATGACCAGCATAACTAGATCCATTTTATTCCAAATATTTTGGAATGTTTAGATTGAAAAAGTAGCTTTAGAAGATTTAAATTGTTTAGTTTAATAAATTAAAGAAAAGCTACAGAGAAATAGATGTTTAACTGTGTGGTTTATCCTCCTTTGCTGCCTCTCAGAAGAGAGAATTTTGAGAGAAATTTATATTGAACAGTTTACAGTTAGTAGCATCTCCTGGTTATGTCTGTTTTTTTTTTTTTTAATTTAATGTTTATAATTGCATGCAATGTGAGAAGGACATGCAAAATTAAGGCAAAATATATGTTCCAATGAAGTAAAAGTGTTTTGTAATGTATTCTGTTAAAGAGAAATAAATAACGTCTTAAAAAAAAAAAAAGCAAGTCCAGAGAAATAATGGAATTCTAAGAGGTAGACAAAACAGAACAAAAATATATAGTAACATAGTAATGACAGCAGAAAAAGACCAAATGGTCCATCCAGTCTGCCCAACAAGCCTCCCATGGCAGTAAATGCCGCTCTGTGCAGGTTACTCCATGTTCCTGCTAAGGGTAGTAACTGCCACTCCGTGCAGGTTACCCCCATGATTCTGTTAAGGGTAGTAACTGCCGCTCCATGCAGGTTACCCTCAAGCCCACTATAAATAATGCTGATAAATGGACATGCTGAAGTTGTAACTCTGGGGGAAAAATAGCTACAGTCTTTCATTGAATAGTAAAATAAGCAACCAGATTTTATCCTCAAAACAAAATAGACGTAGCTGAAGAAGAAACATTGTGGATTCAAGGTTTTGTCTTGAGCACCTAAGGTCAAAGAGAATAATCTTGAAAGTGTACAGTTGTATTTAATTAAAGAAAAAAAAAGTGTATCCCAAAGAGAAAGTAGCTCTCAGTTTAATAACTTCAGAGGTTCAAAAACCTTCTCTTTCATTCTTTGGTGGTTCTAGAGAGGTCAGGATACATTCTAATCTTACGTTTAATATTTAAGTAAAAAGTCTGTGACCATAAAGAACATTTGCCTAACCCAATACTATTCCTCTTGATGGCAAATGTGATCAAAAGCATAACCTTAGAAACTGAAACTTCTAGAGAGTCCCTAGTACTATCAGGAATCTGTTGTTTTCACCCTTGTCCCAGGATAATCAATGTTCCATTTCACAGCAAAACTTTTAGATTTCTGAAGAATATTCAGATAGAAAATATGTCTTTAAAATAGACAGGAAAGACTCTTTCAAGACCTGGAGTGCTTCTACTAAATCATTTTTAATTTTAATTTTTTATAATATTTTAAATTACATGAAAACATAATCTATTCATCATGGTATACAAGAAACAAAACAAAAAAGTCAAAGCAAATAACATGCAGAAGCAAATGTAAGTCCACCATAAGGGAGATCCAAAAGGTGAATTAAAATAAGATCAAATTATATAAGAAAATAAACTCATCAAAGACCCAAGATCCAACAATAATATTGAGGCAGCATGTTCAGGTTCAACAAAAGTATACCCGTTTCCTTGATAACCCATAACATAGCTACAGAGGGATTTGAGAAAAAATATGGCACCCAGTGGCTCAAAACAAATTTTCCTAACCCTGAGGATTTTTAGATAAATCAGGAAACATCCTAACAGATTTCCCCAAAAATTTATTTAGGCATTTTTATATACCGAAACATATTGTATACACTTCATGTTGGTTTACATTGTATCTGTGGACTGTCTTTAATGATGTGTCCTAAAAAGCATTAAAACAAATAAATAACCCTATAAATAGTAAAAACATCTAAAATTCGTCTAAATTTAATTTTTACAAAATAAAATACATAAAATTCATTCAATATCAAACTAGTTATAAAATAGGGTTTATAATAGACATTCTTTGTAATAGGCTAGATTCACAGGGGGAGTCTCAAGAGTCTCATACTACTTTGTTGAACGCCTGTGCGAACAACCATGTTTTTAGCTGTTTCTTAAAAGGTTGTATGCTCGCCTCTAAACGTATATCCAGTGGAAGAGTTCCACAGTTTTGGGCCAGTTATAGAGAGGGCCCTTTCTCTGACTGCATTAAGATGTGCTGATTTGGGAGATGGAACTGGGAGAAGTGCTTTACCTAGGGACTTCAAATTACGAGAGGGTGTGTGGATGCGAAGGGCTGCATTTAGCCATTAGTTATTATTGCCATAGATGGTTTTATGAATAAGCTCAAACATTTGTATTCGATTCGAGAATGGATAGGGAGCCAGTGAAGGCTCATCAAGATTGGGGTGATATGATCAAATTTTTTGGAATTGGTTAACAGATGCGCTGCAGCATTCTGCAAGAGTTGCAAAGGGCAAATAGATGTTAGCAGTAAGCCCCAAAAAAGGGCATTACAATAATCCAACTTTGATAATAACAGAGCTTGGAGCACCGTTCGAAAATCATTATAGTGTAACAAAGGTTTTAATTTCCTTAAGATTTGTAATTTATAATTATGGTCTTTATAAATGCCTTTAGGTGAAGTTCACTATCTAATATTGCCACTTGACTTATATTGCCTCTTGACTAATATTGCCTCTTGACAAATATGGCCTCTTGACAAATATGCGCAACACTAAGTCCATGATGATACAAAAGTTGTATTTACCTCCTCCAAAAAGATCTCAAGTAATATGTCAGCTTCCAAGTAGTGAGCTAAGGCATCAGATTCCTCACTTCTCTCAACAAGAACTGGTTTAAATCCAGGAGCATAAAATACTTAAGAGAATGGTAGAACCACATCTAGAGAAAATTTTAATATAGCTAGGAAATGTCTTTATCATCTAAGGAGATCAATTATATTGAGAAAACATAATTATATGTTGTTTTTAGTATCTTGCCATATCTTCCTTCTCAAACAAGAAATGTCTTTCACCAAGTTAGTCTTAGTGTTTTTATAGCAAAACTATCTGTTTTAGAACTTGCTCAATGTTAGTGTTGCAATCTTGTGGTGCACAGTTGTAGGAGGAAAACTTGAGCTCTGTGTCAGCTTTAAACTTGTAAAGTTGGAAGACACATCCAGCTAAAGTCCCCTCAATCCTGGCCATTATATACCAAATATCTGATCGAAACTGCCTCGGTGGGGGGAGGAGGGGGTGTGCTGCAGAGTTTCAGTTCCATCACTGGCATAGAGAACATTCTGGTTGAGAGCAAGAGCAAATCCCTCCAGCAATGGCGGTTGCTCTTTTCCATCTGAGCTGAAGGAGACCAGTGATACCATCCTCTCTTCCTCAGTCTCCACCCGCTGAGCCCAGTTGGCAGAAACTACAGCAGCTTCAGAGCTTACAAATGAGTCACTTGGATCAGTTGCTAGTGTTGAGGGCACGGTGGGGTAAGCTGGAACCTTGCGTTTCTTTTTTCTCACTATCTTGGGGAAAAATGCAATTGAAATTAAAAAAAATTAACATTTTTTTTAAAAAGATGCGATGTCAGGAGTTTACTTAAATCGTCTACTGATGGGGATATCTCCAGCTTGGGTTCTACTGAATGTTTTTAAAACTAATCCACCCCACATGTATTCAAAGTTTTTGGAAAATTAACTCTTAGATTTTTAAATTTGAAGGTGTTCATAACAATTTCCAGTGTCTATGAAATAGAAAAGATCTTTCATAAAAAATTTGCTAAGAATCTGCTGATTTAAAACTTTGTTCGTGTTAGCATGTTTTGTAGCAAACTCTTTAATATCAAACTTACAGGCAAGAATCTAATTTTGCAATCCTTAACATATAATTGCTGAATGTTTATACAAGCTTGTTGATAGGTCTCCATGGACAGCCACTAGTAATCTCCTTCAAGGAATTAGCATTCTCTCCCACTGTTACAGTAGCCTCCTTCAAAACTAAAAGACCATTCTAGTGCTCTGTAAGTTTTTTGTTCATGCTGAATCCAGTGTTGTCACTGAAGGGGTATAAGAAGTATCCTTTTCAGTCTGACTCAGCAAGGAAGAAGGGAGTTAGCTCCAAGGGAGTACCTTCTACAAAAGTACTCATTTGCAAAGTTAGACATTTTTCAGGTAACATTAACAAATCCAGAAAAACTGGCTGGCAGACAGCATTTGGTGCTCCCATCCACAAAAGTTATTCTCCTCTGCCCTTTCTTAAGAAACCAAAGCAAGGATCTCCATTTCCATACCCTCTCATCACCACATCATCTACAGTGGTCTCAGATATCACCTTCTATCAGACTCCATGACAGCTCTTTGTGATCTCCAGCACCTAATTTCACCCTGTAAATACTTCAGGACTCTAATCTCAAATGACTTCAACATTCACATCGATGAACCATACCTGGACATCTCCCAAGAATTCCATACCTGGACATCTCCCAAGAATTCCTATCTTCCCTGGAGGCCCTCAACCTTAACCAACTAATCGTGAAGCCAACCATTGAATCAGGCCACACACTCAACCTGAGTTTAGTCCCTCTGCAATTCCTAAAAGATTATACAATAGAAAATATATGGACCATCAAAGTTTCTGGACTCACCATCACCTAATAATTTGATATCCACCCACTCGCATCCCAGGAATCCAAACCAGTGAAAACCACAAAATGGTTTGGCCCAACATCACACTTCAACCTAGCGTCACTCCTACCCCCCCTCCCCCCAAAGTTCATCAGAAGACCTTCCCTTTCCCCCTCCAACTGCAGTGTCCAACCTAGTAGACGGCTGGAACTCGGATCTTACGTTGGCCACAGATAAGGTTGTCCCATGGACACCATCACCATCAAAAACTCTAAACCAATCCCCTAGTGTATGCCAGATCGACAAGAAAGAAAAAGAACCGTAGACAGTTGGAATGGAAATGGCAAAAATCAGTCTCAATCTGACAAGATTGAATGCAGGTGGCATCACATTGCTTACTGCAGGGCAATCACTGAAGCAAAGAGAGCCTACTACACAAAAACCATCACTCAAGCAGAAAACATTCCTAAGGCGCTTTTCCAGATCATCAACAAACTCCTGAGCACCTTTGACTCCCTTTCTCAAAACAGACTCTCACTTCAATAAACTAGTAAGGGTGTGCAGCCTCCAAAATTTTTTAAAATTTTGTTTCCCTCCCCCCACCTCCCCGGGTATCCTTTTGTTAAATGTTTTGTTTCAGCTCCTTTGCTGAAATAAAATAAACATTTAAAAAAAAAAATACAAAACCCCAAAACAAAACGGAGCCTCTCCAGGCACTCACCCATCCCAAAAAAGTGCCAGGGCCAGAATCCACCCTGACCCCCACTTACCCTGTCCATGGGGGACAGGAAGGATGCCCATTCGCTCCTGCCCCTGGGTCATCTGCTTTCAGATAGCGCTGGCGGCCCTGAGACTGGGCGCCATAGTAACATCAAAATGGCGTGTTTTCAGGGCTGACCAGTGCCATGACCATATTCCTTTTCCCAGTGGCTTCCAGTTTTGAAATGAAGTGTCTGCTGGATAAAGAGAGAGAACTACCACTGTAGTATTGATTATGGGTTTTGGGGTTAGGGGAGTAAACTGTCAGGTCTGGTCCCATTGCATCACAGCTGCCCTGCTACTTCCTCATGTTGGACTGTTGCTATTACCACTGACATAAAGTAATATTTGCACTGCAAGAAATGACTTCTCATTTTTTTGTAATTTGATACTGGAAGATTTACCTAATCATCTTTACATAACCAAAATAAATTCAATGCTTAGGTTCATATCTGAGCCTAAGCTTAGCTCATGAACCAAGTTGTCTTCAGTAGCTTGTGGGAAAAGCTTAGCTATTTTTTGGTGATTAGTTTTGACTAGTTTTTTTTTTTTTTAACTCCTTGCAATGACTTTGAATATGCTAATACTTTGTTTTTCTTTTTTTCCATCAGTATGCAGTGGAACTTAAATTTGCTTTCTTGCAATGTGTAGCCTGTTGAATATAAAGAGTGATGAGAGAGTTTCTAGTGTAACGTGAACCTATTGGAAACTCTGTTAAACATCGAAACTTTGTAAACCGTTGTGATGGCGAAACCGAACGACGGTATATAAAACTCGATAAATAAATAAATAAAAGCTGTGACTTTATGTAGATGTTTCCACCCTAGTTCTAACTCTATTCTTTTGGTTGACTTCATTAGAAGAACCCCTTAAGGTTTAAAACCCTTCTGTGATGTGAAGCTCAGCACTGCTAGAACTGTGCTATTCTTTTTTTTATTTTTTTTTTTTGTTCTTGTTCCCTTCCCATCAACATGCATAGTGACTGACCTGCAGGTGTGCTACGAGAAGAGCTGGGTATGAAAAGAGGAGGCACCTGCAGTCTTCAGTTTTTCTCCCTTCGTAGCATGCCGGATGTCCTCCTCCTCCTATCAGAGGGCATCTGAGAGCAGCGTCAATGTGCTGCTGCTGCTGCTGCTGCTGCTTCCCTCTCTGCTAGCTCTCTCTCGCAAGACACGCTGGCCTCGTGCTGTTATTATTGCAGAGGCAAGCTGACAGAGGGGGAAGCAGCTGCAGGTAAGTGCTGCTCAGACTTGAGCTGGCTCGGGGGGGGGGGGGGGGGGGGGGGGTAGAGGTGGGAGGAAAGAAACACCTAAATGTGCCAAGGAATATGGGGGGAGGGAAAGATGAATGTGCTATAGAGTGTAGGGGAGAGGGAAGGCGATGATGCCAGGGAAGAGAGAAGATGAAGATGATGATGCTGGAGTCTCCGTGGTATGCAAATGTATCTCATACATAATCATTGTGGATATCCTGAAAACCTGACTGGCTGTGGGGTCCCTAGGACAGGTTTGGGAATCCATGCTCTAGAACAAGAAGACACAGAATAAGGGTGAAAAGGAGGAAGACTTAGGAGTAGTCTAGGAAAATATTTCTTTACAGAGAGGGTGGTGGATGAATGGAACAGCTTCCCTTGTGGAGGTGGTGGAGACAATATCTGAGTTCAAGCAAGCATGGGATAAGCACAGAGGATCTCTGAGGGAGTGGTAAGGATTGTAAAGCTGAGTATTTGGTGTGGATGGGCAGACTAGATAGTCCATACGATCTTTTTCTGCCACCACGTTTCTTTCTTTTTCTTTGATGCCACTAAAGAGAGATTTTATCAACTTCTGTAAATTTTATTTTGAAGTTTTGGCTTTATGACCTTAAAAAGCCCTGAAAGCTTTCAAGCTCTTACAGAATTCAGCTGCCTGGTTAATTTATGGCCACCCTATGAGAGACCATATAAGATCTGTTTTGTTTTATCTTCACTGGTTGCCTTCCAGTCATGGATTAACTATAAGATTGCAATGTTGGTCCATAAATTATCTTTGGATCTTTTCCATGGATCAGAACTATATTTTGGGTCTATAATCCAACCAGGGCACTACGTTCCTTGCAAAGAAGTTTGTTGGATTTTTCATCAGTTCATCAAGCTCCCCATTCAGAAACACAAGAGAGCCTTTTCTCTGGCGGCCCCTGTCCTCTGGAGCTCTCTTCCACTGGACCTGCGGCTGATATTCTGCACTAAGACCTTGAAATTGATATTAAAACATACTTGCTCGTGCTTGCAATTTTTTGAGGAGTTTAAGGGCATTGTTTGGTTTTTTGGATTTTTATTTTTTGGATTGTCTGAGCTGATTTGGTTATCATAATGTTTTTGAGCTGTTTGTTTATGATTCTGTATGATATTGTTTGCTGCCTAGGACTTGTGCATAGGTGACTTAGAAATTCCATAACAAACGTAATAAACTCACTCTGTCTAGGTGGCAGCAGTTGCCTTGATTTGGGGCCTGTTAAGGGAAAGGATTTTCTGGCTCTGAAATTTTAATTAATTTCTTTAACAGGTGGCTAATCTTGAAGTAATAAAGTCCCTACCTTTCTGGAGCTTAATTTTAGTTTTGAAGGTGCTTATGAAGCCTCATATTGCGCTTTTGAATTCTTTCCCTTTATTTTCCCTTCATGGACTCAGAATTAGATCAGTGCTGGTCAGTTCTTGCTGCAGCCCTAGCATGATCCTGTTCCCCTACCTCCTCTCTCATTCCAGCAGGAGCACAGTAGGGTGGTACTTCATCCCATGCCTGCCGTCTCCTCTGCCTTCAGTCTGAAGTTTTGAATATGCAGAAACCTCTAGCCTTGCAGGACCTACTGACACAAAATGTTCAAATAGACTGAAGTTAACAGAGGAGGCAGATGCAGGTAAGATGTTCTGTTCTCCTCCTGGAGAGAGAGGAATGCATTGTGGGGTAGTGGAGTGAAAAAAAAGACGATACAGGGTGAGAGTGAAAGACAGAATTGTGTGGAAGAGGGACAGAAACAGTATCATGTTTCTGCATGGGATAGACTTAGTTTTTGGGTACTTGCCAGGTTCTTATGGCCTGGATTGGCCACTGTTGGAAACAGGATGCTGGGCTTGATGGACCCTTGCTCTGACTCAGTATGGCATGTTTTTATGTTCTTGGTTTGGTGTGCTGTGATGAATCAAATTCTGTTTTACATGGTTGTTTGGCCAAAAGGCTTACAGGTGAATTTTCAAAGGAGTTTTACATGTAAATGTAACATACTATCTTGGCAATTTTGGAAAGCCATTTATGAGCATAAAGTGCACTTACGTGGGTAAATCCTATGGACTATTCAATGGCATATATTGAGGCAATTTTCAAAAGCCCACTTAACACTAGTAAAGCGCGTTTATGAGCAGTTAAACTCCCACACACACACCTTTGTTCTTAATGCGTGTGCTTCTCATTTTTATACTCTGATTCTTTCCTTTTTATTTTTAAACAAAGAACGAGTGTTAAGTAGTACTTTATATTATAGCTAAAACAGAGAAAACTGGACATAACTTATAAACACCCACCAAGTAATATTTATTATGATACTATGTTACAGTGTTTTGATGACACCTGTTAGTTGTTAGAATCCTAGACATTTTATACAAAATATAGTTATGTGCCCCAATGTAAACCGTTGTGATAGCACCCGCTTAACGACGGCATAGAAAAGATTTTAAATAAATAAATAAAATGTGTAAAACCCAGGTGAACACGTGTAAATGCTTTTGAAAATCAGGCCCATAGTAAGCTGCAAACTTTTGTCTTCAGGCTTTCTTTTGCTTCAGTTCTTTCCCGGCAAATTGGTAATCTGATCACTGTATTGACATGTATTTGGATGATCCGAATGTGAAAAATACAATGCATGAATTGATGTTTGGATCGTTGTAGCCAAACTAAAACATCACATCTGAATATGTCCAGATATTTTTGGATCATTTGTTTTGGTAAATAGCATACGCTGTTTACTGAAATGAATGAATGAACCAAACATATCTGTCCCCTGCAAATACCTATCCCCCCAAAACTAGCAAAATGTGGCAGAAAATTAACTGAAAATGAAACAGCCTGAACAGAACCAAATTTCCCACACACCCCTGCACTTCCCTAACCGAAGAATCAGAGAATTGTTCTTCCAAGGCAGTGCTTACAGCCCAAATCTGAGTTAGGAGCTTTTTTTTTTTTTCATTTTTTGGAATTATCTGAAATTATATGTTCACAAAACCTCTGTCTCTAAGACTGAGCAGGTTTTGCTATCTGAACAAAGCATATTTTTAGACTCCCATTGTGTGACAGTTGGAGCTATTCCAGCTTTCACCAAGAGCTTAATTAGCCACCTCAAACAGGTGAGCTTACAGTTGTACTTTTTAATATTAATTCTCAGGTGGTTTTTAATTGAGCTTAAGGTAAAAGCTCGAATGACTTCAACTGCTGTACAATGAATCTTAATGTATTCCCTGTCCACGGGCTAGATAAGGAAAAAAAAAATTCATTTCCAAGTCTTCCATAAGCTGGGTAGGTTAATTGAGAGCCAAAAGGTAGGTAATTATCGGAGATAATAAAAAGTGAAAACTTATTCTGTAAGGTCTCTGACTACTTCTCAGGAAGAGAAAGTAAAGGCCTTATAGGTGGATATTTGCAGGACAGCCAACTGAGAGTCGGTGAAAGCTTTTACTAAACCATATCCGAGAAATAGATAGGCATCAGTAAATGTGGATTTTGGACGTGAGCTCTTCAGGACGCAGCCAACCCACCACAGGAGGGGACTGCTGTGGTAGATCTCATCTAATATTCTAGGAGTGAGAAGTAGCAGAATGGAGTTGTGTACCTGTTAGCTTCTTATTGACGTATCAGATTATTTACTTTGGGTATCTTTTTATCATGCAATGATGAATTTGGTATGTTTGATTTGAAAATTTGTTTATAATTTGGGACTGTTATGCAAGGTGGTTGTGGGGTTTTTTGTTTGTTTATTATAGAGGAAATGACAACATTAGGGGAGGGAAGAATGCGATAGCTTTAAGGGTTCTGATGCAATCCCCAGCAGATGGCTCTTTACATAAAGATATAGAGATATTTAATCTTGTTCAGTTTAGTATGAAGTAGTAATCTACTTAGTTACTATTCTGAACATGACAATTTCCAGATGTTCAAGAGAATTGCATAGGAACTGCTTAAACGTGCATTCACAGGGGGCAACATAACCATGTTCGGACTAGCTGCTGCATGCTTCCTTTGTCTGTTACCTGGTGTTAAGATGTCTTTTAAGCATAAGGGGAAAGTATGAGTCTTCCTTCTGGACTCTGCTTTGCTCTCTGTTTAGCAGCAGATTTAATCTTCCATGTCTTGGAATGCTGCTTCTCCTAGGATAAGCAGACAGGCGACATCATCACATGGCACGGCACGGAAAACTTTTGTTAAAGTTTCTAGTAATTTTGACTAGCACTCTGAGCATGCCCATCATGTCACTATCTGCACGTTCACGCAATGTCCCCCTTCAGTCTCTTGGGTTTTTTTTTTCCCTGCGGTGTTAGTTGCCTCGCGGTTTTGGAGTTCTGTTCTTCAAAGTGTTTCTCATTCAGAATTTCTTGTTTTCTCAGCGTTGGGTCCCCATTCTACGATCAGTGCCCCTTTGGTGTGGTATTTTTTTTTTTTTTTTTTTTTACCTCCTTGCAGTCTATTCTGATTGCTGGCCATCAACTGCTCGCCAGCTAGTTTTCATGGCGGTGTCCAGTTTTCGGCGGTGCCCCCAGTTCCCGCAGACCATGTCAATTACTTATCCGCTCAGTGTCTGCATCCTCTGCCTGGGGGCATCGCACAACTTCCAAGGGTGTCAGCTGTGCGATCAGATGACCCCCAAAAGCCATCATGCTTGGCTGGATAAAATGGAGAAGCTTTTTGGTACTAAAACATCTACTCCATCCATGCTGGCATTGGGGACGTTGACACCCGGGGGCCAAGGGGAGCCCTTAAATACCTTATCCCTCTCTACACCCCTGGCAGGATCATTCCGAGAAAGAGGAGCCAGTGATAGGCCCTCTCTGACGTCGATGCTCTCAAAGGCATTGGGATCCTCAGCGCCAGGGAAGGACCGGGCCGACCATTGTGGAAAATCCCAAAAGCACCATAACCGGTCGCCAATGGCGCATAGCTCCGGATCCAGTGTGGCATCGGCAGCTGCCGTGCCACCACTGAAGCGACCACCATGGTGAGGAGGCCTCATCCTCCTATAAATCCAGGAATCCCAGGCATTCCTCACAGATATTGGTGCCAGGTACAGAGCCTCCTCAGAGCTCCGAGGAGGCTCCAGTGATGCCTCGCCCCCCCCCCCTCCATCAATCCTGGCTTCCCCGGACTTCCAGAAGGAGTTGGACCGCAGGGTACAGAGTGTGGTCATCTGAGCCCTACGGGGCATCGAACCGCCCCCAGCACCAGCCCCCATTCTGGTGCCAGAGCTTGCGCCTTTTCTGTTGGTGTCCCTGCTAGAGTGTCTGGACGTCCTCCTCTGTGTCCTTCTGACGCAACCAGTGCCCGGGGGACCCTCTCTTCCCCAGCAGCCACCAATGCTCTCCTCCGGAGCGATTCCCATTACCGGGTTCTCCGAGGAGGCCATTGGTGCCCTCGGGTCCTTTGGTTCCGTGGCCACGGCTCCCCGAGCTTGTGCCTGGGGCGTTGGGAACCTCCCTACCATCGATACCTTTGCTGCTCTTGGGGCAATCGGTGCTGAAGCCAAGCGGCTTTGACAGGACCCACACGAGGAGGAGGGGGCCCCTATGACCCCTGGGGAGATGATACTTCGAACTCCTCTTCTGAGGACTCTGGTGACCTCCTCTTGGAGCCTTCACTGGATGAGAGACGCAGGTCTCCGCCAGAGGACCTCTCCTTTGCGGGATACATGCGGGCCATGGTCGAAGCCATCCCTTCCAACTCCTCACAGAGGAGGATGCTCGACACGATGTTGGAAGTTCTCCAGTTTGTCGATGTGCCAAAGGAGTTGGTGGCTGTCACAGTCCATGAGATCTTCAAGGAACTTCTCCTGAGGATTTCTGAACATCCAGTGTCAGTTTCTCCAGTCAGTAGGAAGGTGGACACCATCTATTTGGTTCAACAGGCGTTGGGATTTGAGAGGCATCACCTCCCTCACCAATCGGTGGTGGTGGAGTCCGCCGTCAAAAAAGCCAAGTGCTCCCGCACCCGTACCTCAGCCCCTCCGGGCCGAGATCACAGGGAGCTGGATGCCCTAGGTAGAAAGGTGTTTCAGGGCACTATGCTTATCGCTTGCATTGCCTCCTACCAATTGTATATGATCCAGTACAATCGGAACCTGTAGAAACAGGTCCAGGAACTGGCGGAATGCTTTCTGCAGCAGCAGGAGGCGTTCTCTGCTGTAGTACAACAGGATCTGGAGGCGGTAAAACACGAGGTGAGATCCACCTACAATGTTTTTGATCAGCGGTTAGGGTGGCTGCAGTGGGCATTGGCGACTGTAGGATGGCTTGGCTCTGGGAGTCTGACCTTCATCCGGAAGTCCAGGAGAAGCTAGCTGATCTGCCCTGTACAGGAGAAAATCTCTTCAGGGACAAGGTCAGGGATGCGGTAGCCCAATTGAAGGATCATCATGAGTCCCTTCAACAGCTATCGGCTGGCACTTCCGATCTGCCATTCTCCGTCAGGAAGGCTTATCAATAAAGCTCAAGAAAATTCTTCTATTGACAAAGGAAGTATTACCCTCTCGCCTCCCAGCCTTGGACCCCCCATGCTGGGTTCCAGGGGTCGTTCTCTCCAGCCACGCCTCTCCAGACTCCAACCAGCCCCCATCCGACCCCTGCCACGGGGTTTTGACTGGAGGCGAGGGAGCTTGAGTCAGTCCACCATACCCCCGACATCATGCCCCCCTGTAGGAGACAGACTGCTTCACTTCGCCCACCACTGGCCGCACATTAATTCTCACAATCATTTGCCAGGGTTATCAGCTAAATTTCAGGAATGTCCCTGCGGACTTTACACATGTCCATCGTGGGGTTCATCCTCTCTGCTGGAAATACTTCTGACAGAGTTCTCCACCCTTCTAATGATGGGAGCAGTAGAACCTGTTCCCCTCTGCCAACAGGGCTGAGGTTGCTACTCGAGGTATTTCCTGATACCAAAGAGAACTGGGGGGATTATGTCCCATTCTCGATATCAAAGCCTTGTACAGATTCCTTCAAAATGGTCCTCTGGGAACCCTGATCCCGCTTCTCAGAAGAGGAGACTGGCTTTGCTCCCTCGATCTCAAGGATGCAACGCCCACATTGCGATCTTCCCAAACCACAGGAAGTATCTTAGCTTCGTGGTGGGGCAAGCTTATTACCAATATCGAGTGCTGCCGTTTGGCCTGAGCCCCTCGGGTCTTCACCAAGTGCCTGAAAGTGGTGGAGGCACACCTCAGACATCAGGGGTACATCTGTTGTTGCTGCACACCCTCAATCTGACCATGTGAATGCTGCGATCTCTGGGGTTTGTCATCAACTTCCTGAAGCCACATCTCTGTCCATCTCCTCATGTGGACTTTATAGGATCCAGACTGGACACGAGTCAGACCAAATTGTTCTTGCCCCGCGATTGGGCCCTTGCCCTATTCTCGCTGGCGAGCTCAGTGTGCGGCAGTCAGCAGGTTCCTGCTCACCTGCTGTTTTGTCTGTTGGGCCACATGGCTGCCTTTGTCCATGTCACTCCATTGGCTTGCCTTTGCATGCGCAGGGCACAGTAGACATTACAGTCGCAATAGCAGCAGGTGTCCCAGGACTTCGAGGCATCTCTGCAGATCTCCCTGACCTGGTGGGAGAACCTCTCAAATCTGGAGCAGGAGATCCCATTTCAGGTGCCCCGCCCTGGGAAATTCTTACCACCGATGCCTCCACCCATGGGTGAGGGGCCCATGGGTGGAGGCATCGGTGAATACGTTGGAAATTGCGATTGTTGATCCTAAATAAAAATTTAAACCCCTCACCCTCCTTAATCCCCCCCCAAGACTTACCAAAACTCCCTGGTGGTCGAGCGGGAAGTCAGGACGCCATTTCTGTATTCCTTTGCGAGGAGCACGTAACGTCGGCGTCACGTCGGAGTGACGCGGGCGTCACGTGATTCCCCGCGCGTTCGCTCCGGGACCCTATTTGGACACAACCGGAACTTTTGGCCAGCTTGGGGGGTCACTATACGTATGAGTGCAACTAGAGCTCCAGTGTGATATTGTATAAGAAACACTGCCTTTTAGATATTTTTTTGCCATAGGTATTTCATATGACGGCTAAAATAGTATTGTTGTTAATACCAACAAAAATAACTTCTGTGCTATGGGTATTATGTATTCCCTTTGTAGACAAATCAGATTTTGTCAGACTCTATCATAATCGAGCACTATTGCATGATAATTGAAGGTATCATGTGTTTTTTTTGGATGGCAATGTAGCATAAATAAGTACAGAACAGCAAACTTAGAGACACAGGTTCAGTTCTCCTATTCAAATCACAGTGTAATCTTATGGTAGTTCAATTCCTTTGTGTCTGTTAACTTGTCTGATATGTGCATATATTTTTCTGTGTGACCTTGAGTATCCTCAGGCTTGGATGTTAAGTTCTTTGGGGAGCAGATTGTTGAGCTTGCGCAAGTTATCATGTATAACATTTAAAAATATTTGTATAGCAGTATTTACGTAGGTTTTAAAAAAATATATACAAATATTAAAGCATTGTTACGTTACTGAATATGTAATCAAATTAAATGGGCAGCCTTTTTTTTTTTTGGGGGGGGGGGGGGGGGGTAAACTGTCACATTCACTTGACAGCAGGTCACTCTGTTCATTAGCTGCAGCTTAGGAAAAAAAGATTCCCAGAATTGATCAGCAGTTAACTGGGTCCAGGTGTTATGACTGTGAAAAAGGTAAGTTAAGATATGCAAGACTACTTGGGCAGATATTGAAAGGAAACAGAAACCTTGCAAAATGTATGTAGAAAAGAAACATGCTGTGTTTAAACCCTCATAGTCATTCTAATTCTAACCTTTTTAGACCATTTATTCATGGTAGAAAAATGTTTTTTAAAGTCCAAAAATTGAAATATGTTTGTGGTTTTGATTTAGACATTAGATAAGTCTATTTTGTTATAGACTTTAGCTGTATAGCTCTGTATTTACATTCAAATAAACAATTAACTGAAGCATATGATCTGTATTCTCACTTGCTACATATCTGCTGGATGTAAAGCTGTATTCTATTATTCTCTGAAACAGAAAGGTACACAGTAGATGATGACAGTAGAACCAGCTAGTTTGGCTGGTTATTCTGGTCTAGATTGCTAAAGTTATATTCCAGTTGCCAACCATAGACGTTTGATGCTAGGGATGATGATCTTATCAAAGTTCTTTATCTTAACAACATTGTCAGAGTAAAGTGCCTATTGTCAATGGTCGGTCAGTCTGTCAACAATGCAACCACTGTATTGATTTGCTTGAAAATTGGTACAGTGGTTGTCCAGTGAAAGTTGAGGGTGAATATTGAATTTGGTTTAGGTTGATGAAGTTTTGGGACCACCTAAGTCCCAAATGCATCCATGTGTTATGTTATATGTAACTCTTTCCAACTTTTTTCTTCATCTTTGGTTCTTTATTCTCTTATATAAATAAATATACATGTTCCCATTCTTAATCCAGCACCTAAAAGCTGCTCCCTGACCATGTCTTTACCATGTAGCTTTTAATAATCTAAATAGCTACAAAACTAATGAGGCTATTGCCTGAACATCTGGATGTGTATGTCCTTTGATATTGCTGTATAGTATCACACCACCACTAAGCTGCCAGCATTGACCTTGTGGTTTCTGAGGAGCTGTAGCTTATTGGTACCAACCTGGTTATCCCATGGCCAGTGGTGTTACTAGGGTGTGCTTAATTTATCTGCTTCTTGTTTTCTTATCACCTTTCTCTCTGCCTCTGTATTTGAGAGCCTGAAATTTGGGTTGTTTGCAGTACTGTAGCCTTTCAATTCTGTTCTTACCACTGTCTTCTATATCTGCCCCAAGTATACTTGAATTCTTTCACAGTACTGGTTTACACCAACTCTATTGGTAGGTTATTCTAGGCATCTGTCACCCTCTCAATAAAGAAGTAATTTCTTTGAATCCTTCTCTCTCCAACTTCATATCATGACCCCGTTTTATTTCCTATGGAAAACTTCATCTTCCTCTAATTTATTTGTCTCTTAATTGTTTTGCTTCCTTCTTCCCTACAGCAAGTATTTCCTCATCTTTCATGTCAGACCATTTCAGAAAAGTGGGCTTCTCCTTCCTATCAGAGATGGAGACAGAGGGCAAGTTATTTATCTTGAGGCTTCCCCTTTATATAACCTGGTGCAGCAGGGAAGATGTCAGTAATCCTCTGCCTCCAGCAGATGGTAGGAAGGCTGGTCCAGCAGAAAGGAGGAGGAAGGGACACTGAGACAGCAACCCAGGTGCTGGGTTACTTCTTCCAGGGTAGGCCCGGACTGAGTCAGGGGAGCTCCAGCGGGATGACAGCCTTTGCAGACTGCTCCTTCTCTACCTGGGGTGAACAGGAATGGTAGGCTCCTATGTTTCCCTTTAAGTAGTGAGATATCTTTAAAAAGAAAAAATGTAAATTGCAGTAACAGCGCAATCCGAGAGCCAGATCCAGGTCAGGAGCAAACTTTGCCCTTCTCTCCCCCCCCCCCCCCCATTTCGAGGAATCTCAGGTATGGAAAGGGGAGGAAGTGTGGGCGATGCAGGGCCAGAAGAGCAGCATGTATTGCTGACTTGTTTTGCAGAGCATGCAATGGAGAAACAGCGCAGCCTCACATGCTGTTTCCTGCGCATTGGAAAAGAGTTCCCCTGTGTCATCTTACATTCGGCACTCCCTTATGGTGTCAGAGCCGCTATTGGTAAGCCCCATAGAAGCCCATAATTCCTCGAATCCCAAGGGATCATGTGGCCCGGAGTTCTCTCTGAAATTCAGCAAGATGTTGCACGAGGCGTACCGGAAATGAAGGGACAAAGCAACATGGTTCCAGGCCCTAAGACAACAGAGGAAGGCATTCTCGCTGAAGAAGAAATGAGGTAGCCAGAGGCAGATCCCCGCAATACCACAAGTCTTCCCCCCCCCCCCCCAAAAGCAGATTCAGAGGAAATGGAGCAGGGGGAGCAGCAGTCTTGGGCAGAGGATTCCACAGTCAGATTATTCGAACAGCCCTCATTTCAAAGTTCTTTGACATTAAGAATGGAGAAAGATTAGCCTAAAGAGGAACTAGCCAGAGGAGATCCTATCCTGACGAGCATAAAGAAACCAGCATGTGATTGTTGACCATGAATATGAACCCTAATAAACCATTGTGATCTTCTTTTGGAATGATGGTATTAAAACACCTAAATAAATAACTAAATAGATATAGGTTAAACCTTCAGGAAAAGGAGAATACAGCATTCTTCACAGGGGTCCTAGAAGCAGCTCTGGGGCACTCCTATCTGAGATAAGTACTGCTTAGATAAATCTCTCTTGTCTGGGCTAGTCTGTCATGGACGATCAGGAAGGTTAAATTAGGTTTGCCTAATTTTCCTTTGCTTGGGTCCTGCCAGACTAGACCAGAACTCACCCAAAGGGGGGGAGGGGATAAAAGATGGGAGATAAGGTTCCTTTCAGTATGTAATGGGTATTGAAAACAAGTACCCTTTATGGTAAGTTGTCCTGAGGAAGGAGAAAAGCAGAATGAAGGTCAAATCTGTTTGTTAGTTATACTGGATCAATCTTTTCTTTCATAAAAGTCAGTTTTCCTTGGCTTTCCAAGGGAAGCTCACACATTAGCTTGGGCAACAGATTACTGACACCTCCCCTGCTGCACCAGGCAGTGTAGAAGGGAAGCACCTGGAGAAAGGACTTGTTCTCTGCCTCCATCTGCTAGTAGGAGAGAGAAACCCACTTGTCTGTACTGGTCTGGCAGGACTTCAAGGAAAGGAGAATTAGCAGGTAAGACCTAATTATTTATTTATTTTATTTTATTTATTTAACAGTTTTTCTATACCGACATTAAAATACACATCATATCGGTTTACATTATAACAGCAGGTAGAAAATACATAGAACGGGGAGGAGGGGTGGGTAACCAGCAAAAACAAGTTAGTGGGCTCTAACAGGGAGCCCGAGGCAATAGTTAAAAAAGGGGGGGTGTGATAAGAGGAGCTATTTACACAGGAAGGGGTGGGGGGTAAATTGGGTGGCTATTTACAGGGAGAAGGGAAGGGGGCAATTATTTAACTAGGGGTGCAGGGAGAGGGAAGAGAGTGGCAAAGTTAATCCGGAATTAACACCATTTGAGTGTCTCTTTGTAGAGTGTGTGTGTTGCAGACCTGCTGTCATTTTAGTAGCCCTTATCTGAGCTGCTTCCATCCTCTCAATGTTACATAGGTATGATATGGCCTGTGGAACTCAACACAATGCTCAAGGTGGGATCTCGTTCTTGACACACACACACTGGCAACATTACCTCCTCTTTCTGTTGGATAACACCTCTTATCCCAGGACAAGCAGGATGCTAGTCCTCACATATGGGTGACGTCACTCACGGAGCCCTTAAGCGGGAAAAACTTCTGGCAAGTTTCTAGAAGCTTTTAACTGGCTGCCTGAGGCTACTGAGCATGCCCGGCATGCCATGATATTCCCTGCCACAGGGGTCTCACTCCAGTCTTTTTTTTTCCGCGCTGCTAGCTGCATCGCGGGTTATAGGAGCCCTGTGAGTTACCTCACAACGATAAAGTTCATTTTCAACTTTTTACCCCTTACGGGTCTCGCTCGGTTTGTCACCGGCTGGTGACAAACACCATATACTTTTTCGCTGAAAATAGGAATCCGAATTCATCGACGGATGTCGACGGAGAAAACATCCAGATTCAAAAAATGTCCGGCCTGCAACCGGACTATGTCGATCACGGACCCGCACGTCGAGTGCGTTCGCTGTTTGGGTGGAGACCATAACATCGCCTCTTGTGCCCAATGCCAAGAAATGACGGTGAAAGGTAGGAAACTTCGCCATGAGAAGATGGCTCAGATTTTTCAAATCCAGACGTCGTTGTCGCCCACGACTTCGACCAAATCTTCACCGGTCGGCATATCGAAAAAGATACTGCTAAAGAAAAGAATCCCGGAGGGTTCGGGGGATGCTTCATCGCCAACACCATCCGTGGCATCGTCGAAATCTGTATCTGAGGTTCGCACAAAGCATAAACACCGTAGGCACCATTCAATTCCTCCATTGCCACCGCCAGAGGAACCGGTACCTAAACAGCGGAAACTATCATCGACCTCCGTAACACCTACAGGGGAATCGATACCATCGACTTCTGTGACAGACTTAACCGCTTTGATTAAGCAAATTGTCACTGATGCCCTTAAGGAAAAGAAACTGGCGATATCGCAGATGCCGACCCTAGGGTCGATGCCGACCACCGGGTCGATGCCGACTTCTCAGTCGATGCCGACCACCGGGTCGATGCCGACTTCTCAGTCGATGCCGGCCACCGGGCCGATGCCGATGGACCAGTCGATGCCGACTATCGAGTCGATGCCCTCTTCGATATCGATGCCGGTGCCATCGTCGATCTCGATGCCGAGGACGACTGCAGCGTCTGCATTAACAACGCTCTCTATGCCGATGGACATGCCCAGCTGCTCTTCAGCGATGCCTGCTGCTCAACTGATATCAGCAGCTTCATCGTCGATACAAATGCCAGGGCCATCGATGGAATCGACTATTTTACAAACCTCGATGTCCACAATGGCTTCTAGGCCTATCTCTTCAATGATTCCCATTTCCATGTTCTCTTTCCTAACTTCAGCAATACCAGCTACTTCACAAGTAACACCTCATTACACCCTAGCTCCGTCCGGAGCTCCTGTACAAGGGAAGAAGGCATCAGGAAAGTCTAAGCACACTTCCATCCATGCTCCAGAGGTTTCTTCTGAGAAAAGGTTGCATGCCATGCTTACAAAAAGGTATCAGGACCTTTTAGCTTCCTTGCCTGCACAGCCTGAAGAGGAGAGTGATGTCAGTGATGGTGCACCTGACAGTCATGATCCGTTACAAGGCCCATCTGGGGTGTCACCATCTAGAAGGCTGGACCATCATCCATACCAGCCCCCAACAGACACTTGGTCGGATACACAATCGGAGCATTCTTCAGAGGATTTTTTATCAGAGGGTACTCCGCCTCAGGCCAAGAAACAATCCCCTCCTGCGGATTTATCATTTGCTTCCTTCATCCAGGAAATGTCAGAATCCATCCCTTTTCAGCTCCAAGCTGAAAAGGATGAAAGACAACAGACACTGGAGATACTACAATTTGTAGATCCCCCAAAACATAACTTGGCTATCCCAGTACATGAAGTGCTGCTGCACCTTCAACAAAGGATTTGGGAACACCCGTGTACAACACCTGGCGTGAATCGGAGAGTGGACTCTACGTATTTAGTCCAAGCAGCTCCAGGTTTCGAAAAACCACAACTGCCACACAACTCATTGGTCGTGGAATCTGCTCAAAAGAAATCACGCAGATCCAGGACGCACGCTTCTATTCCTCCAGGGAAAGACAACAGATTCCTAGACCTCATGGGACGAAAGATTTACCAGGGAGCTATGCTGAATTCCAAGATTGCTGCGTATCAGCTGTATATGACGCAGCATCAAAGAAATCTTTGGAAACAGATAGAGGAATTTCTCCCATCCCTACCTCAACAACAACAGGAGGCAGCACAACAAATTGTGCAGAAAGGTCTAGATGCTGGAAAACACGAGGTGCGAGAGGCGTATGATGCGTTTGAGACTTCTTCCAGAACTGCAGCATCAGGCATCAGTGCACGAAGATGGGCCTGGTTGAAGGCTTCGGACTTACGTCCAGAAGTCCAGGATAAACTTGTGGACTTGCCTTGCCAAGGTGACAATTTGTTCGGCACAAAGGTGCAAGATGCCGTGGCACAGCTTAGAGAGCACTCTGAAACATTAAAGCAGCTCTCCACTTTGTCACATGACACTACACCTCACCCTACCCGCAAGCCGCCACGTAGAGACACAAGACGGCCTTTCTACAGGCCGAGGAGATATTACCCTCGGACCTCTAGACCACGGTCTACAAGGCCTCAACAACGACCTCAGCAAAGACAGCAGAGAGCTGCAAGGCCGCAGCCTCCGCCCCAGACAGCTTCCACCTCTGGCTTTTGAAAGCAGTCCCGGAGAACAGAGCCAACCAAACCCCTTTCCGGATTTACCAGTAGGGGGAAGGATTTCCCAATTTTACAACGAATGGGAAAGCATCACCACAGATCAGTGGGTCTTATCCATAGTTCATCAGGGTTACCACCTAGACTTCACAGCTCCCCCGCAGGAGTTTCCACCACAAAACTCCTATCTCGAACACATTCCTCAATTACAAATGGAATTATCTACTCTTCTGAAAGCAAAAGCTGTGGAACACGTACCACACTCACAGAAGGGAAGAGGATTCTATTCCCGGTATTTCCTCATTCCAAAGAAAACCGGAGGACTTCGTCCCATTCTAGATCTCAGAAATCTCAACAAATTTCTCAGAAAAGAAAAATTCAGAATGGTATCCTTGGGCACCATGCTTCCTCTCATACAAAGGGGGGATTGGCTTTGTTCTCTGGATCTCCAAGACGCTTATACTCACATACCTATATTCCCACCTCATCACAAATACCTAAGATTCAAGGTGGGACACCAGCATTTTCAATACAGAGTCCTACCATTCGGCCTAGCCTCAGCTCCCAGAGTATTCACCAAATGCCTAGCAGTAATAGCAGGACATTTGCACAAACAAGGTGTTCATGTCTTTCCTTATCTCGACGATTGGCTAATAAAAAGCCAGTTGCACCAAGGAGCACTAACTTCTCTACATTACACAATACGATTACTTCACAGACTGGGATTTCTCATAAATTATCAAAAATCCCACCTCCACCCGTCTCATCTACTCCAATACATAGGGGCAGAATTAAACACAAACCTTGCACAAGCTTTTCTTCCAGAGGACCGTGCACAAACTCTGTCCCGGTTGGCGTACTCCATGTCCATACAACCACGAGTGACAGCTCATCAGTTTCTCATCTTACTAGGCCACATGGCTTCAACAGTTCATGTCACTCCGATGGCAAGACTTGCCGTGCGACTAACCCAATGGACTCTTCGATCACAATGGATCCAGGCCATTCAACCACTGCATTTTTACATCCAAGTAACCCACCAGCTACGCTCTTCGCTACAATGGTGGACAATCAAGGACAATTTGCGCAAGGGCCTACCCTTCCAAAAACCGATCCCTCAGATAACATTAACTACAGATGCATCCACCTTGGGATGGGGAGCTCATGTAAACTCTCTTCAAACTCAAGGAACTTGGACAAAACTCGAAGCCACATATCAAATCAATTTTCTGGAACTTCGAGCTATACGTTATGCGCTGCATGCGTTCAAGGACTGCCTGTCACACAAGGCTGTGCTAATCCAGACAGACAATACTGTAGCCATGTGGTACATCAACAAACAGGGAGGTACGGGCTCGTATCTCCTTTGTCAGGAAGCTGCACAAATTTGGGACTGGGCCTTGAACCACTCAATGTTCCTACAGGCCACTTATCTAGCAGGGATTCAAAATGTACTAGCAGACCGACTCAGTCGCCAGTTCCAACCACACGAATGGTCTCTAAATCCCTCTATTGCGACCAAAATATTCCAACGTTCGGGACAACCAACAACAGACCTCTTTGCGTCGCATCTGAACCACAAAGTGGACAACTTCTGTTCTCTGCACAAACAGAAGAACCAACCAGCCAAGGACGCCTTTGCTCGCCCTTGGAACTTAGGCCTACTATATGTATATCCTCCAATACCGCTCATCACCAAGACACTGGTGAAGCTACAACAGGACAAGGGGTCCATGATACTCATATTGGCCTCGACAAGTATGGTTTCCCACACTGCTAGACCTGTCAGTCCAGGATCCAATACGCCTGGGAGTAGCTCCCAATCTCATCACTCAGGATCAGGGTCGGTTGCGCCATCCCAACCTTCAATCCCTATCCCTGACTGCATGGATGTTGAAAGCTTAATCCTACAATCACTTAATCTCTCAACTAATGTTTCTCAAGTACTTATAGCTTCACGCAAACCTTCCACAAGAAAGAATTATTCTTTCAAATGGAAACGGTTTACTTCCTGGTGCAAGCAAAACAATATTGATCCTTTCACTTGCCCCACATCTACTCTTCTAGATTATTTGTACCATCTTTCGGACTCTGGTCTGCAGACATCGTCAATCAGAGTGCATTTGAGTGCAATCTCCGCTTATCATAACAAAATAGGAGATGCACCTATATCCACACAACCTCTCGTCAGTAGATTTATGAGAGGTCTAACTCAACTTAAACCACCAATTCGGCCTCCAGCTACACAATGGGACCTGAATCTGGTTTTAACAGGCTTAATGCGTTCTCCTTTCGAACCCATAGATTCCTGTGAACTTAAATTTCTCACATGGAAAACTATTTTCCTCATAGCCATCACATCAGCTAGAAGGGTTAGTGAGTTACAAGCACTTGTCACATATGAACCTTATACAAAGTTTCTCCATGACAGAGTGGTTCTCCGAACACATCCAAAATTCCTTCCTAAGGTAGTTACGGAATTCCACTTAAATCAAACGATAGTTTTACCCACATTCTTTCCAAGGCCTCACGCTCACCAAGGTGAAAGAGCTCTACATACTTTGGACTGTAAACGTGCGTTGTCGTTTTATTTAAATCGCACTACGTCCCTCAGAACATCAAATCAGCTTTTTGTCTCTTATGACCAAAATAAGCCAGGTAGAGCAGTGGGAAAACATACTCTTTCAAATTGGTTAGCAGATTGCATACAATTTTGCTATGAAAAAGCAGGCCTTCCTCTCCAAGGGCGAGTAAAGGCACATTCAGTAAGAGCAATGTCAACCTCAGTGGCACATTTTCGGTCAGTACCAATCATTGACATTTGTAAAGCAGCAACATGGAGTTCCCTTCACACCTTTGCAGCTCATTACTGTTTGGACAAGGAAGGACGACAGGATTCATCCTATGGACAATCTGTCTTAAAGAACTTGTTTCCTGTTTAATCCCAACTCCTTCTACATCCACTCTGCTGTGATCTTCGGCTGACTCATTTCTTCAACAAGGCATTCCGGTTACCTGCATGGACAATGACTCAGCCTCTAGCTTGCTAATCACCCATATGTGAGGACTAGCATCCTGCTTGTCCTGGGATAAAGCAAAATTGCTTACCTTGTAATAGGTGTTATCCCAGGACAGCAGGATGTAGTCCTCACGGAACCCACCCGCCACCCCGCGGAGTTGGGCCTCAGACTTTATTATTTTATTTTTGCTAACACTTATTGCTACATACAAGACTGGAGTGAGACCCCTGTGGCAGGGAATATCATGGCATGCCGGGCATGCTCAGTAGCCTCAGGCAGCCAGTTAAAAGCTTCTAGAAACTTGCCAGAAGTTTTTCCCGCTTAAGGGCTCCGTGAGTGACGTCACCCATATGTGAGGACTACATCCTGCTGTCCTGGGATAACACCTATTACAAGGTAAGCAATTTTGCTTTATGCAGCAAGTATACAGTTAGCTTTCCCTTTTCTTTTGTTATATTGATTGCATACTTTGAGGTCATGTGAGATTACTGCTAAATCTTTTTCTTTGTGTCCAGTTTTGTCCTTCTGAATGATATGTAATTAGATTTTTATACCCCAAATACATAGTTTTACATTTTAGTATGAAAGTTCATTTTCCACACCTTTGACCATGCTTCTGTTTTTTTTCAAACTCCTTTTCGTTTTTGTTCACCCCTTCTATCATGTCTGCTCTGTTACAGATTTTTGTTTAATTGGCAAACAAGCATATTTTCCCTCAAGTCTCTCTGTAATGTCATTAAGAAAGATTGAAAAGAACCGGTCCTGGCAGGAAGCCCTGGGTACGCCACGGGTCACTTTACTTTCTCCAGAGTGTACGCTATTCTCCACCAGTCTCATTCTATTTGCTCTGTCAACTTCTCATTCAATTTATAACTTTCAGTCCTCCTCTCGTTTTCTAATTCTTTCTGGAGAAACTACCTGTGGACTGTTTTCCCATAAACTTTGGTCCTTGATTCAGGGTTTGTTTGGGATCATTTTGTAATTTTATGGGTTTTTGCATTTAAATATTTTTCTAGCCCAGCAGTTTTGCTGTGATTCTTTGCTGGGCTTGCCAGTTCAGGTAGTCCAGGCACCCTGAGCCTTTGACTATTAAGATCTTTTTCTTACTTATTTTCTCCCCACCTTAAACATTACAGTAATGGTCCTCTGCATAGAGGCATGTACAATAGTTCCTTTCAGAGACTGACTCACGTGTATGCTGTGACTCGCTAGCCGGTTGACATTGTGGCTATGCTATGATTAGTGCTTTCTTCCAGGGGCTACAAATTCTGCTTCAGTTGCTTTTTCTGCCCCTGACTGGTTTGAGAATCGGGAGTCAGGTTCAGATAGAGTACCCAGGTCTGCCATATGGCAGAATAGGGTACTTACTTCCATTTTTAACTTACAAAGCATTCTTTTGTTTGGAATGTCCATGACACAATTTTTCTATGTTCTAATGTCCAGCCTACTGTAGTTCATTCTACATAGTCCAATATAGCCTTTTTAAAAGGAAATGCCTTTATCTCTAGTCTCCTGACAGTTACCAGTCAGTTGTAACAAAAGTCCATGCCTGATGGGTTTCATCTTTCAATATATTTTCTAATAACTGGCATACAGCTGTAGGCTTAATAAACACTTCTGATCTTTAAGCTAGACAGAAATAGTATAAAAGTTATATGAATAAGGCGCTTAGTGTTGCTTTGCCAGTATTATAACCATAATTATTATGTAGTAAATGTTGCATTATGCCAGAAAGAACGTTGTTGTTTTTTTCCCCAAATAGAAGAAATAAAATAAGGACCATGTGACTCAGAAGAAGAAATAAAACAGTGTATCTCAGTTACATTCTGTAAACTGGCATGGGGCCCTGGCAGCACTGTTCCCGGTCCTCAGGTGGTTACAGGAAGCAAGATTGCTCTGCTGCTGCACTTCACCCTAGACCACAGCCAGCAAAGGCTTTTCCTAAGCCTCCTCCCCTTCCTTGCCCTGCAGATGTTTTTTTCCGAGTTGGGGATGGTCCTGAGGTTCCAGCTCTGGGAGGGAGCAGCTGCAACTGAATGCTAATGAGCCAGTATGAGGCTGAGTCAGGGTCAGCTCTGCCCTCAGCCCCTGCCTTCCATACAGAAGCCAGGGAAGGGACAGGGTCACTGACTCTGTATCATACTGGCTCATTAACACTCCTTTGCATTTGCTTCCTTCCCAAAGATTAGGCTTGGGAACCAACCCCCAACTGGAAAAAAGTCCATAGGGCAAAGGTAATAATAGTAGTAGTGTTGCTGGCTGGCAAGGGGAAGGGAGAGAGGGATTTCTTATCTTTTTTTATTTTTGAAATAACCTGGTGGCTGACAGATGTGAGAGAAGAAAAGAGGAAGGAATTTTTTTTTTCAATGATCAACTGGTAGCTGGGTGGGGGGTATTTTTTTTTTCTTTTTTGAGGACAATATTGTTGGGTGATTAATAGAGGGAAGGTGGGGGAGGAGCAAGAGGGATTTGTTTTCTTTAAAAAAAAAAAGTCTTGAAAGGGCTAATTTCCTTTTAAAATGACAGCTCAGCAGCAGGGCTGACCCCTGAGATTAAAGACCAGGTAGGGATGGGAGTATATCCTTCTCCACCCAAGTGCTTTCATTTTATGGGGATCCCTGCTCTTTGGTGTTCCAGCTGGTCTACATAATTTTAAGGAAGGTGGCTAGCTGGTCCCTGGTGTACAAAAGGTTGAGAAACTGATTTAGGTCTTAGTCTGCCTGCATATGTCATTACTGCTCAATAAAGGGAAGGGGAGAGGCTGACCGAGGTGATGAGATAGTAAAATAGGTGAGAGAGACCAATGGCCTTTAGTCCTTTTGCATTTGTTTCAAAGTGTTTGATCATTCTATTTTCCATTCTTGTATATTCCTAGTTCCCTTTAAGTACTCTTGATTATGAAGTCGATAAGGGTCTGATCTTCCTGTGAGTCATAATCACTGACTGGGCTGTCATTCTGTTTTTCTTTGCAATGTTTTATGTTATATTTATGGAGACTGATTCTTACAATTTGTGGCTTGTTTCATTGATGTATCCTCATAATCATTGTTTATTTATATTATGCTTTTCCAACAACAGAGTTCAAAGCATGTTACAGACAAAATTGATTTTTACAAAGGATGCAGTGAAGAATGAAATTTAGTGCACATAAGATAGTTTAAATTACAAGTATAAGTTAGTTTACAAAAATGGAGATACTGTAACACATTGAGGCCGATGCAATATAAACCCATTAAAAACGGGCACTTGTATTGAGCATCCGTTTCCTAATTTGCACCCATCCACCTCTCCTGGGCACACAGTGCAAAATGCTAATGAACTGTCGCATTAAAAAGGACACGCTAGAGAAATTGTACATTCCTAGAGCGTCCTTCGCATCGGGCGCCTAGGAGACATGGCTGTGTGTGGGTTACGAAAATGGACACTCGATACGAGTGAGTGTCCTTTTTATCCCGCAGCCTGACCGGCACAATATACATGGCCTGGAGTGTGTATATTGTGACAATACTAAGAAGGAAGAACCACAGAAAGCAAACTGGGGGGCTTGGACATTCCTGAAGGGAGGCACACAGGCTGCCCAATCAGGGAAGAAAAAAATGGCAATGTTATCTTGGTATTAAATAAATCCAAACAGAGAGGATATATAAAATTATTAAATTCGTTTTATATCACTATTTCAATGACAAATTATTAGGAACAACACCATCAGTAATAGTGCAAATATGATTTAATCCATTGCCTCTCGCCACGCAATGGGCCGCAGGCAATTTCAGCGATTAGTCAAGCACTAGGTATATAATCATTTGGTGTAGTTCCATACCTACTCAAAATATTTTATTCAATTAATTTAAAACCAATTTATTATTTTTATTTTTACCCCAAAAAATATATTTGCTAAATCCTAAGATTTACAAATTTGTGTTTAAATACCACTATCACCATAGGTTTTACTTTAATTTCAAACCTGTCCCTGTCATTATTACTCTAGTTTTTATTGTATCATTGAATCCTAAGATTTATTATACTTAGCTCCACTGTAGATTTTTAATTCAACACTGTCCCGACATGGGCCATGTTTCGACTGTTTCCAGTCTTCTTCAGGGGATGCCTTGTATCTTAATTTCAACTTCAAAATCAATTTTGCCTTTCCAGCGCTAGTCATTCAATTTGACAAAATCATTTCTGCTGGGTTTTCATTTGTGCAGTAATGGCACCTCGGCGTTCAAATTCATGTTATCTTGGTACCATGGTGGCATTGCAAGGTCAGGAGGGGGGGAGGAAGCTGCTAGAAAGTAGTGACCACATTGTAAGCAAGTCATGGTTAGCTATTGGGCTGGAGAGAGGAGCTGCTTCCTTTGAGGCAGACTTGGCTATGGGAACAGCCACTGCACTGTTCCACAACCCAGGAAGACCTGCAACCCTCAGCCCGGGAGGAGTTCCTTCTGCCGCTGGATCCCCTACCCTGGGAGACAAATCACAGTTGCCTACCCGGGGGACAAGAAGTGGTGAGGTGTAGGGTAGGGGAATGGCCAAAGAGGCCAGAGAGAATGAGGAGGTGAAGGAGGAGAGAGGAAGGAGGTGAGGAAGGGAGAAGAAAAGCAAAAAGTGTTTAAAAAAAAAAAAAAGAAGAAATCGAAACATGAGAAAATAAAATAAAAAGATGAGCAAAAATACAAAGAGCTATTTCTATCCTTGGGTATAAGTATGGAAATGGATCTGCCTGGTATTTATAATTTTATAACAGGAGCTACAGGAAATTCAGCCATGTTCTTGGGACGCAGCCCAATGCTAGAGGTGCTTCAAACTAGAGGTGAGAGGTGTTCCAAAGACTTGGATTGCAATAGGGCTTAGTTATGTTTTTGAATTTGCTTTTAGTGAGGTTGGTGGTATAACATTGTAACTCTCACTTTTCTTAATTGCTTCAAGTGAATTTGGAAAAGTAGTAAGCAGTCTATGTGCCCCTACTTTTCAGAAAAGTTTGTTTGTTATTGCTTAGGTGAGGCGAAGTCAGACTGGAATAAACTGCCTGAAACAAGAAAGGAAAATTCTAACTGGAAAACGATATTTCACTGCTTATTTTCTAAGCAGCTATTTTAGTAATAAGTGTGGTGGAAATTTCCCAAGGCTATCATTTCAAACTATTGTTTAGGTAATTAGGAAAATTGATCTTAAACTGAAAGAAGACTTTTATGGCCTGAGTAAAATAATGATTAGCAGATAGGTTTAATGAAACATTTTACTGGAAGACAAAATTGCAAGTTATCCATAAGAACATAACAGTGGCAATTTAACTTCCTTTTACAAACTTGTTATAGCCCTGCTTTTTTATTTTTTTAATTGTTAACTTTTTATAACGGGTATATCACTGGGGTGTGGGGGGGGGGGGGGTGTGTGTGTGTATATGTTACCCTTGGATGCTATAGTGCTTGTATGGTAGGGTTTTCTTTTGGTTGCCAAGTCAGCAGATTTTGCATGCTCTAGGATATACATTTGAAAACTGGCCCTACCAGAAGTTTTGTGGTAGTCCTTTATTTACTTGTCCTGCAGGAAGGAGTTCCACATGCAGAAAATGTGTACTTACGAATGTTTGTATACATGCTTACATATAAATCCAATGGAGATGAAGGCATTGACTATTATTTTTCAGTGCAGATAAAACCTTGAAGCCTTATCTCTCTTTTTTTTTTTTTTTTTTTAAACTTCATTTGTTTAATAAGAAATTGAATGAGGTTTGGTTTTGTTTTTAATGCCTGGAATTTATCCTGGTCAGAAGTGGTGTAAAACTTAGTTCACATTTCCAGTGCCTAGCCTTAGTAAAGGTTGTTCTGCTAGTCTATCTTGTGCCAGTAAAATTTACCTGCAATTCCTCTTTTGGGTGAATGCTAGACTTGGGAAAACTTAGATAAGAAAGAGAAATGGAGGACAGAGACAGCAGCAATGAAGAAGAAAAAGGATTGGGCAGGCCTGGCTTGAGCCATCATCAGGAGGCCTGCAGGCAGCGTATATGTCAAACAAGAGCAGTACTGGGATTACCAAAGAGGGATGTGGGTTCCAGGGCATTTTCTGTATCTAAATGAGAACATTTGGAGGGATTTTCATCCTCTTGCAGCTCAAAAGCATGCTATATCTTGGGCTGGTAAAGCTACGCACCACTTTGTTCCAGAACAGGACCAGTCATCCGTTTCCAGATGTTTCAGCCAAGTACTATGGCCCATGACAAAAACGCATCAGGACCTACATCAAGTATCCTCAACAGCAGGAGATAAAGTGTACTTGGTTTTTTTGTATTACTGGTATACCCAATGTGATAGGTGCAGTTTATTTCATTTATCTTGTTCTCATATACCCACCCCCCAATCTGATCAAGAGCTTACTTTTGGAAGTGAGGTCTCATCTCATGTTTGTGGGTTTGTTTTAAGATGGATTAGTAGGGGCATGCAAATTTCAGCTTTCCTGACTCCAAGGAATGTGTATATGATGGGGAGTTTTAGGCAAGTCCAGAACCTATAGGCTCAGGCCTGGGTGGTAGGACCAAAATCATCCATTATTCCAGTCCAGCCTGTTCAAGGCAACCATAGATATGGCCTTCTACCCCAAACCCTCATG
This sequence comes from Rhinatrema bivittatum, assembly GCF_901001135.1. Classification (NCBI taxonomy): domain Eukaryota; kingdom Metazoa; phylum Chordata; class Amphibia; order Gymnophiona; family Rhinatrematidae; genus Rhinatrema; species Rhinatrema bivittatum. The sequence goes on along the minus strand of NC_042621.1, from coordinate 214,406,043 downwards.
TTACTTATACAAAGATTGGAAAAAAAAACCCCAAAAAAACAGAGACAATTCTCAAAAAAATCATTTATTTGGGGACAAAACATGATGTTTAAGGTTCTACTTGCATAAGGTTTACAAAGGAGTATACTGTTTATGATGGTTAAATCCATAAACTTCTCCATCACTCTCCTGCTGTCACTAGTGCTTGTTAATGATGGTTACATAGAAACATGACGGCAGAAAAAGACTATATGGCCCATCTAGTCTGCCCATCCATCCAATTAATTTAGCATTATAATTCTCATCACTTCCATAGAGATCTCCTGCATTTATCCCATGCTTTCTTTGGAAATGTCTGCAGTGATTGGGTTGATCCAGGTAAGGGAGAAGTCAACTAGTAGGTCGTCTTCATAGTCTCATGGCTGAAAACTGGTAAGCTCCTATCTGTCGATGGGAAGGTTGAAAAGTTGCATGGGAGGAGCTTCCTATATGTCTTCTGCCATGCCTGCTGGGCCTGGTTGAACTGCTGCCTTCTCCAGGCACACAAGTTGTTGCCCCTTACAGTTGATTTTTTTTATCCTTTCATGGATGCTGCCCTATACTATAACATTCCCTCCATCCTCCCCTCTCCCTCCCCAGGGGACGTATTCAAACATGATTCTATTAACCCATTCAGTATTCTTACTTATTCACCAGCTTGTACAACAGTGAACATCTTATCGGCGTCGAAAGTCTCTTGCAGACCTACATTTGCTTCTGTCTGAATAGTTGCTTTTACCAGCTCTTCTATGGGTGTTAACTCAAGGGAGCAGTGTGGTCTGCATCCCGCCCCCCCCCCCCCCCACACACACACACACAGTCCATTTCCTTGTGTGTATTGTGCCAGTGATGTACAACCTGCTTGACAGTCCATTTCTTAACTGCCATGCTGCTGACATTCTGAATATGGATTCCCATTTTAGCTTCTTGCTCACTACTGATATTTTCCTTCAGAGCAACATGGTGTAGTTTTCTCACACACTTCAGCACAAAAGATCCTTTTCGCTTGCAGAGAAGTGCACATCATGACTTGTATGTGCTTTCTGTCCACTTGCTGCTCACTTCAGGGCCTTGCTTGTTTCTCATAGCACTCTTGGGGGGGGGGGAGGGGGCAGAGCCTCCATTCTTCTCTTCCTCCCTTTCAGGTCCCTGCACCTCCTTTCTCTGCACTTCCACCTTCACCCTCCTTTCCCCCTACAATTGGCTTCTACTCCTCTCTGTGCCCCTTTCTCCTCTCCATATGCTCCTCCCACAACATCTCTCTTCTCTATCAACTGACTCGCCCAACGCAATTCTCCTAGCCTCTTACACCACTCGCCTGCCAGTCCTGATCCCTGCTCTTAGACACAGAATCTTACTGGCACATCCATTCCAACAGCTGGCCTGCAGATCTATTCCGCTCTTGCAGAATCTAACCAAAAAAGTGCACAATATACAGATTAATGATCATAAAACAACAAAAACTGGCACACAACAAATTCTCTCCCAAGAATACAAAGAAAAAATAGTCTATTTTAGAGAGGATAATGGATTGCAGTACCAGGTGGAAATCTCGGAAGTGAAGGAGAGGTTTCAGTTTTTTAAGAACTTGTAATCTGAAAAATCATTCTTTAGTGGAATTATGGACAAATGTTTTAAGATTAAATTGGCTGTCTAGTAGCACCCCTAAATCTCTGACGGAAGGTGAGTGATTGATGGCTGTTTTTGCGAATTGTGAGGAGCTTGGGGAGTTGAGGAGGATGTTGTTTTCGTCTGGCGATATGATGAGGATCTCCGTTTTATTGGTATTGAGGATCAAGTTTAGGCTAGTGAGAAGGCTGTTAATCGATTGCAGACAACTATTCCAGTGGGACCAGGTTTTTTGAAGAGAGTCTGTGATTGGGAGAAGAATCTGGACATCATCCGCGTAGAGGTAGTACGTTAATTTTAAGTTAGTGAGTAACTGGCAGAGTAGGAGCAGGTAAATGTTGAAGAGGGTGGGTAAGAGGGATGATCCCTGGGGGACTCCCAGGTTGGATCTGATAGGGTTGTGATTCCTTGTTGATCCTGAGCTTTAAGAATCTGTTGTCAAGGAAAGATTTGAACCAGCTGAAAGCCACTCCCTTGATGCCAATGTCTGACAGACGCTCTAAAAGTATGGCATGATTCACAGTGTCAAATGCCGCAGACAAGTCTAGTAGTGCTAGGAGGTAAGGCTGTTTTTTTTCCAGGTTTGGAGGATGGTGTCTGAAAGAGAAGTTAAGAGGGATTTAGTGTTTAGCGTTTTGCGGAATCCAAACTGGAATGGGGAAAGAATGTTGTTCTCCTTCAGGTATTCAGAGAGTTGTTTGTTTACTATTTTTTCCATGATTTTGGCGATCAGAGGCAAGTTCACTATGGGTCGGAAGTTTGCCGGGTCAGTAGGCGGAAGGTTGGGTTTTTTAAAAAGAGGTTTGAGTATTGCGAGTTTTAGTTGGTCTGGAACCCACCCTTGAGCCAAGGAGCAATTAATGATATCTGCTATAGGCTTTGAAATGATGTTTGGAATGGATAGTAGAAGACTGGAGGGAATTGGGTCCGACGGATGTGAGGAGGGTTTGAGTTTCTTAAGAATGTTTTCAGTTTCCAGAGATGAGGAGGACTCGAAGGATTCTAGAATAGAGTTTCGTTTTGGAGATGTTGTGAGAGGATGGGGGGCTCCCAGGTGGGAGGCGGTGATGATTGGCTTGATGAGGTTGTCTATTTTTTTCTCGAAGTAGAAGGCCAGTTCTGTTGTTTTGCTGAGGGCTAAGTCATCTGCTATGGTGGGAGGGGATGGTTTTGTGAGTGATGAGACATAGGAAAACAAGGCTTTGGAGTTGAAGATGAAATGATGGATTTTTTAAGAAAAGAAATCTTTCTTAGTTCTGAGAATGGCGTTCCTATAGGCATTTAGTAGTGATTTGTAAGCCGATAGCATCGAGGCGGATGGGTTCTTGCGCCAACTGTGTTCTTTGCTTCGTAAGCCTTGCTTGAGGGCCTTTAGTTTAGGGGTGAACCATGGTTTTCTATTGTCCTGAGATGGGTTTAGTGTTTTCTTTACCCCCTCATCAACTCACACTAACCATGGATGCCTCCAGGAAGGGTTGGGAAGCCCACCTAGGCGAACTGAAAACTCAAGGTCTTTGGACTCCTCGAGAGACTACATACCAAATCAATCTCCTAGAGTTGCGTGCTATTTGGAGAGCACTTTAAACGTTCTCTGCCCAAATTCGAGGATCAAGTCTAATGGTGTACACCGACAACCAAGTAGCCATGTTTTACATAAACAAGGAAGGAGGGTCCAGTTCCTGGACACTGTGTCGGGAAGCAACTCGAATACTCCATTGGACAATCAAAGCCCAAGTATCAATTCAAGCCATTTACCGTTTGGGTCTCAACAATGAAACAGCAGATCGTCTAAGCCGGATTTTTCATCCACAAAAATGGACTTTAAATCCAAAAGTGGCAATAAGCATTTTCCAACAGTGGGGTTTCCCCACAATAGACCTCTTTGCCACAGAAGCCAACAGACAAGTTCAAACCACCTGCTCCATTTATCCCAGCAGCCTACAGTTTGCCCCGGATGCCTTCCTCATTCCATGGACACCAGGCTTAATGTATGCCTACCCTCCCATTCCACTAATTTCTTGGACAATTCAGAAATGCATTCAGGATGTGGCGGACATGATACTCATCGCCCCAGCATGGCCAAGACAACCATGGTATACATACTTAATGCAACTTTCAATATGCCCAACAATAACGCTGCAAAGCCTTCCACATCTTTTGACGCAAGAAAGGGGCTCTCTCCTTTATCCAATGCATCAATCACTTCATCTCACGGCGTGGAGATTGAAAGGCAAATACTAAATCACCTGGGCCTATCTTCACAGGTAGAAGATATCCTTATTGCATCCAGAAAACCTTCAACCAAACGCAACTATACTGGAAAATGGCATCGGTACTTGAACTGGTGTAGCCCGAGGAACATAAATCCTTTTTCAGCTACTGCCACTCAACTACTGCAGTATCTGCACACACTTTACGAGGCAGGTTTAGCCACCACTTCTCCCAATTTCTAATCATCCGTTAATCTCCAGATTCATGAAGGGCATGTAACTGCTTCGCCCACTGGTGATTAAACCACCAGTACCATGGGACCTAAAAGTGGTTTTGGAACAACTAATGCTTCCTCCCTTTGAACTATTGGACTCCAGCCATATAAAATATATGATATGGAAAACAGTCTTTCTGGTGGCCATCACATCCGCGAGAAGAGTCATTGAACTCCAGGCCTTGGTTCACTACTCTCCTTATCTAGAATTTTACCATGACAAGGTTGACTCTTCGCCCTCACCCTACCTTTCTACCTAAGATGGTATCGATTTTTCATCTTAATCAAACTATAACTCTACCCATTTTCATGCCAAAACCTCATGCGAATGACCATGAAAGACTTCTACATTCTCTAGACTGTAAAAGAGCTCTGGCTTACTATAAACAAAGGACCCAATCCACTTCGAGACCTTCTCAACTGTTTCTTTCCTTTAACCCAAATGACCCTGGACAACCAGTCTCAAAAAGGATTATAGCCAGTTGGTTATCACAATGCATTCTATTTTGCTACAACAAACGTTCCATTAAGCTTAATAGCAAGCCTCAGGTGCACCAAATCTGCGCCACTGCAGCATCAGTTGTCCACTTGAACAAAGATCCCTTAATTGATATCTGTAAAGCGGCTACATGGTCGTCCATCCACACCTTCACATCCCATTATTGACTACAACAGCAAATGACCTCTGATGCAACAATAGGCACAGCAGTCTTATCAACTCTTCAACATGTATGAGACTGTCTACTTCTCTAAGGGTTGCTGTCCGAACCTTCAAGACCATATACCTGCGGACACGACCCGGGAGCTTGGGACTTCCAGATAGCATGGCTAATTTGAAGCTCCAGGGAGGAAGATTCAGAACCAATGTCAGGAAGTATTTCTTCACGGAGAGGGTGGTGGATGCCTGGAATGCCCTTCCGGAGGATGTGGTGAAGACCAGAACTGTGAAGGACTTCAAAGGGGCGTGGGATAAACACTGTGGATCCATAAAGTCAAGAGGCCGCCAATGAAGAGTGGGTGACTCGCCAGAATGATGGCTACTGCCTGGAGACAATACCCTTATTAAATAAACATACACATGCTTACTGTGACTCCAACATCACTCTAAGCTTCAACAGCAAGAGGAAATGTGGTAAAAAGGATTCACACTCACAAAGAGGGGAGTAGCTGGCTTGTTACGGCGATTACTACCCCAAACCAAATGTGCCTGATACTTCACTTTCGATGCATATCCAGCATGGCTCTCTGCTTCAACAGCATGGGAGAAGAAAAGAGGGTTCGCACTCACAAAGCGGGGAGTAGCTGGCTTGTTACGGCGGTTACTACCCCAAACCAAATGTGCCTGATACTTCACTTTCGATGCATATCCAGCATGGCTCTCTGCTTCAACAGCATGGGAGAAGACTGATACTTCACGCATATCCAGCATAGCTCCCTGCTTCAACGGCAGGGGAGAAGAAAAACAACCGATAAGGGCTGTATAACATAGTCTGGGTAAAACAAATAAGCATGGGTGTAGCTTGCTTATTGCGGCGGCTACTACTCCTAACTAATCAAGCTAGATATTTCACTTGGATGCAGCTCCATCACTGCTCTCTACATTAAAGGTGGGGGTGGAAGGGAAATAGAACCAAGAGCTAAGAGAAACAGATAAGTATGAGAAAAAAATGTGTGAAGCTTGCTGGGCAGACTGGATGGGCCATTTGGTCTTCTTCTGCCGTCATTTCTATATTTCTATGTTTCTATAATTCAGCCCTGCTATCGACAAGAAAAAGCAAGTTTGCTTACCATAAACAGTGTTTCCGTAGATAGCAGGATGAATTAGCCATGCGTTCCCTCCTTTCTCCCTAGACAGTCACACAAAGGACACATACTTTTTAACTTACCTCTCGTTTGGCTACAAAGAAACTGAAGAGGTGAGGGAACCGCGTGGGAACACTACCACGCAGCTGCACAGAGTCAAAGCTCTGTGATTAGCTGAGGAAACTCCGCCTGCTTGGGGTTGCGACTCTTCCCAATTCATCCTGCTATCTATGGAAACACCGTTTACGTGAAGCAAACTTGTTTTTATGGTGAGCTTCTTCCACTTTCCTGTTACAGACATACAAGAAAGCCTAGATATTTTCTTTCGATAAATGTAAAAGCAATGTCTAATCCCATAGCTGTTTTCACTCTCTTCAGTTCTGATTAATGCTCAAGCTTTGAAAAAGAAGATACCAACCATGTATAACCTTTTGAATGAGAAAAACATTGATTGTTTGTGTTACAGAGACATGGCTGTTACTAAATCATATTACTTCTCTTGACTATGCTGTATTTTCCCAGCCAAGACTAAACAAAAGTGGTAATGGGCTGTTAATAGCCATCAAAAACAAATATCACCCAACATATTATCAAACTGAAGACTTCTCTTCATACGAAATTTTAGTAGTTACCTCCAAACTAGCCAATTTTTGTCGTCTTGTTGTTTACCCAGACTTTTATCTCATAACATCTCTCCCATCATTGAAAGGCTAGCCAACTTGAAAACAGATTTAAAATCCACTGTTGTTCTAGGTGACTTCAGTGTTCACAATGATCAAGACTTTATATCTCCTGCTGGAGATGTTTTTTTATCCACTGTGAATGATCATGGCTGAAACAATACATCCATTTAACCCCAATAGTTAAATAACATAACTGATAATTAGAATACGGATGACGGTAACCTCTTTCTTTACTACGATTTAAAATGTAAGATATTTATTGTTAGTTATTTACTTTGCTACTACCCTATTATGCTAGCTATAAACATCCTACTGTCAATGACATAACCCGAATATATCTATTACTGCGCCTGGTATACTGTTTCACCAGTTGTTTCCTAACCTGTAATATGCTGCTACCTTTGTTTCTAATCATGTAATTTTGTGTATTATCAGATGTTTTATTAACTTGTAAAATGTTTCGTAATTTGTAATATGTTGTTCAACCTGTAAACTGGAGTGAAGGCCTCTAGCTAAACTTCAGTATATAAAAAACGTTTAAATAAATAAATAAATGTTCCAGCACACATTCATGGGCATTCTTTAGATTTGATTTTCTTCCCATGGTCTGATCATCATTTAATATTATATTTTGGTTACCTTAACCCATGATCATTCTCTAATCCGCTGCCTAAAACCATCACCAAGTGTGGAGCGATTGATCCTGAAGTATTCAAGAGAAATATATTCACATAGTTCAGAAATTTCCTTTACTGATATATAGCTATGAATTCCTGAAATAGTTCCAAAAAACCCCATAAAACTATTAAGTAATAAAAACGCTCCCTAGTATACCAAACAAAATCTAAGAAAAAGTGAATGTCTATGGAAAAAGCACAAAACACCAACACACAAACAAAACTATCAAAACATTCTTGATACTTACAGAAATCAAATTAAGAAAGCAAAGAAGGAATATTATACCTCACGAATACATGTTGCATTAGATAATCTGATGGAACTATTCTACACAGTCAAAAAAACCTAACAAGCTCGCCTTCCATTATATCAGATCACAATGTCTTTACAAATGAACATTGTGATAAATTTGCCATCGCAGTAACAGCCAAAATTTTATTTATTTATTTATTTATTTAACTTCTTTTACTATACCGACACTCAAGACCAGGTCTTATCGTACCGGTTTACATTAGAACATGGGGAAACCAATTAACGTATAAGTAGAAATGAGAAGTTACATTAAAACAGGGGGAGTAAAAACATGGATGTCGGAAGATAGGACAGAATTAAACTATAACAGAAATGGGAGATCGAGTAATCAAGCAATAAGTTAACAAAATTACAAACTATAAATTAACACAAAACAATAAATTAGTAATACAGAAACATGGATTATAATCAGCGGATATATACATGGTATGTCAGATGGGAGGAGTGGCGGGGGATGAGGGGGGGGTGAGGGAAAAAGGGTGGGTTGTGGTTGAGGGGGAAAGGGAAAAGGTTGGGAGTGAGGGGAGGGAAAAGGGTGGGTTTAAGGGTGAGAGACAGAGTTGGTTGAATGGATTCCTTCAACGGTAGGCTTGTGTGCATTGTTCCTGGCAAATATTCATACAAACTTTGCCTTCCTGAAATATGAACCAAAAAATGAAACCATCCTAGATCATGAAAAATGAGATTCATTTGAAACTGTGGCTCAGTCAACAGTGATTAGAATAATTCAGAAAATGAGTTCTTCTCCATGTCCCTTTAACGCATGCCCGACATTTCAGATTTACTCGCATACATAATTAACATCTCTCTCTTCTGAAACTTTGCCTTTAGCTCTCAAACAGGCCTCAATATGTCAGATTCTAAAGAAAAAGTGATCCTGCAATTTTAACCAACTGTTGACCTATCTAATCACTCCCATTTATTCCAAAACTAATTGAATCTTCTGTCTTAGAGCAACTCACAGAATTTCTAGACACTCCATTGATTGATCACTTCCAATATGAGTTCTGTAAAATTATGGTACTTAGACTTTGCTGATATCCTCTGTAGTTGCTACCATTCGAGGTTTTGACCAGGGTAACAACCATGTCTTGTATTCCTGGACATTACAGAAAGCTTTTGATAGTTTACATCACAAACTATTTCTATGTCGCCTTCAATCTTTGGGAATATATGGTACTGAATTAGTGATGCACATTCTATCTTTCTGAAAGATCCTTTCAGATTAAAATTGGCAATGCTCACGCTGGCTGGTACTCTCTAACTTCCGGGGGCCACAGGGATCTGCACTATCTGCAACACTCTTTAACATATACCTTACTCCAGTATGCAAATTACGGAATTTAAGTCAATGACATTGGGTTTTTTTCTATATCAACATTCCTGGTCTTTCACATTCGGCTTTATTAGATATATACCCTACAAACAATGCATTCTTGGCTCTTGCATAACAAATTATAATTAAACATAGATAAAACAGATCCTAATATCAAGTCAGAAAAATTCAAGAATGAACTTCCCAACATCTGTCTCCTTCAAAGGTCAAAATATATTGATGAAGCACCAAGCATGTAATCTAGGTGTCATTCTTGACAGCATATTTTCAATGAAACCCCACATAATATTGTTAAACATTACTTCTTTAAATAACATAGTAAAACTTCTTGAAACCATTACTAGAATCTGAAGACTTTGGAACAGTCTTTCAGGCATTAATCCTGACTGGCATAGATTACTGTAAAGTCTTCCTGATGGGCCTTCCAGCTAATGCAGTTAGATCAATACAGATTGTCCAAAGCTCAGCTGCTCGTTTACTCCCAAGAACAAGATTGCGAGAACAAATGCCTATATGCTCATCTCTCCACCGGCTCTCAATATAGTTTAGAATTCAATACAGATGCAGATGATATTCAATTTCTGGTGCCAATTGAAAACACAGTAGAACAAACATTTGAAGTTATTAAAGTTTAACTGCTATTAGACAATTACTACATCTGAAATTAATTTTAAATATGGAAAAAACGGAAATAATTTTACTTGAACGAAAATGTAGCTATAAAGATATGCCTGTCTTGGTTCTTGAAAATAATATCAAGATCACACCATCCTTTTTTGCAAGAGATCTTGGAGTTATTTTAGATACTGAGCTCACCTTAAAGAAGCATATTTCCACCAAATTAAAAGACAGTTATTTTAAATTATTAACGTTAAAGCTGAAACCCTTTTTGGAAAAACATGATTTTAGATCCATTCTACAAGCTTTAATTTTTAATAATATTGACTACTGTAATTCTTTGCTTTTAGGTTTACCAGTATCTACAATCAGACCCTTAAAGGTATTTCAAAACTCAGCAGCCAGAATTTTGACAGGCCATAAAAAATGTGATCACATCACCCCAGTTCTGATCGCTTTACATTGGCTTCAATACACTATCGGATAGAATATAAAATAGTTTGCATAATTCATAACATGATCTGTGGTGAAAGAACAGAGTGGTTAAACACAAATATACGATTACATATTCCACAGAAAAATTTAAAATCAGCGAATAAAGGTCTTCTGACAATTCCACTATAAAATCAGCCAGACTCAGCCAAGTAAGAGACCGAGTCATATCGATAGCAGGAACAAAAGTATGGAATACACTACCAACACAACTACGATTACAGGCAGACAAGAAGAAATTTAAAGCAGAGTTAAAAACATGGCTGTTTAAATGTGCCTATATGGAGCATGCGTAAGATGCACTTGTAGGCTTAACTTTTCTTTTCTTTTAGATATGTTATAAAATCCAGGGTCGGCATGCGCAAGGGGGTGCACAATTGTGCAACTTGTGCGCGCCGAGCTGCGCAGCCTGCCTCCGTTCCCTCCGCTCCCCCGCACCTTCCCCTCCTTAACCCGCCGCCCAGCCCTACCTAGAACCCCCCCTTACCTTTGTTGAACAAGTTACGCCTGCCTCCCGGCAGGCATAGCTTACGCATGCCGGCCAACGGCCAGCCCGCGATCCTGGGCAAAGCGGCAAATGGCCGCTGTGCCTGGAGGCTCAGGCCCCGCCCCGCCCCTTTTTGCAAGCCCCAGGACATACGCGCGTCCTGGGGCTTGCTCGCGCCGCCAAGCCTATGCAAGATAGGCTCGGCGCACGTAGGGGCAGCTTTTCGGTGGTTACGTGCATATCTTACGCGTGTAACCCTTTGAAAATCTGCCCCATGTATATTTTAGATTTAGAATTTTAGCTTGACAGCTAATTTATTTTTCTGTGCTTTCTTTTTAATTATTTTAGCTGTCTCTTGATTTTATTGTATTATTGTATTTCCTTGTTAATTAATTGTAAACCGTTGTGAAGTTCTTGCCGATGTGACGGTATAGAAAAACAATAAAACTTAAACCTTAAGGTGATTAAAATTGTTCATGGACTACTTCAGAATGACTCTATTCCATTGTTCAGTTCCACTCTGTGAATCTATAAGCCTAAGATCTTTTTGGAAGCACCTTATATTAAAGTAGCACGATTAGGTACTGCAAGAGAGAGCTTTTTCGTTGGCTGCATGTGAATTATGGAACTCTCTCCATGAGCAGTTACATCTGATGATATGTAGCAGAACTTTAAAAAAAAAAAAAAAAGCCTTAGACACATCTATTTAAAATAGCTTTTGAGGGTTTTAGCAGCATAAGAGAGAATTCTTAATCTATGGCAAGTTGTTTGTAAATTGTGTATATTTACTTGTCTTATATTTTGTTAAATTTTAATTGTATATTTTCATCTGTAATCCGCTATGAATTGCTGGATATAGAGAACAAGAAATTGATTTTAAATAAATTAAAGGGATAGCAGGAGGGGCAAATTCTCATTGAGTAAAGCTTTAAGAAATGAGACATCTTAAAAGTTAAAGAAAACAGGGGGAGAGGAGAAAGAGGAGCCTGAGGAGGTCTTTCCCTTTTGGAATTACCTGATTGCCTGGGGATTGGGACGCCGCCCGTGCCCCGAACGCTGCGCCTGATTGCCTAGGGCTGGACGCTGACCAGACCCCGAGTGAGGGGAAGAGGCCTCACCGACGTCATCAGGGAGGGACCGGAAGGCTTTCAAAAGCCGGCCCCTCCTGCACCCAAGCCGCGTGCACCTAAGGGGCACACAGCTTTGTTTGAAATTTTACTCTGGCAATTTTCTTGAACAAGAAGAACAGGACGTGTTCATCAATTGTAAGTGAGACTTATATATTTATTTTCTTTGCACTTCTCTCTCCTTGATTCCCCCCGAGCCAGGGGAACAATAAGAACAGAAATTATTGGAGGAACATAAAAGAAAGAGAGTTTGAACTCTATTTACAAAAAAAAAAAAAAAAGTTTTCCTAATAATCTCATGCCTCATACTAAGAGAGACTCGTTTAAGGGAGACACAGACTTCGTCTCCCTTATTAACACCTAGCAGCCTCAAATCTCCTCTTTCTTTAATGTCACAAATGGTAAAATGCCGGGAGAGGAGACCGCTGTGCATGAAGCCTCGGAACGAGAAGCAACCGCACTGGTCAGTGACATCTTTGACCCCCGGAGCCCCTAAAACTCCCTCCCCACCATCAGTAAAAGAAAAAATACTTGACAGACCTACAGAGGATGTTGGTCTAGATGAAGTTTTCATATTATCTAAGAATGGAGAAAAGAGTGGAGACCTGGCTGAAGGGGGAGAGGTCAAATCACAACCTGTCATGAATATACTTCTACCACAGAAACCTCTGGAGATAACTATGGACACGTTATGGACAGCTATTAAATCATTGGAATTGGCTATAAATAAATTAACCCAGATTACAGCTAGCTCCTAACAAAAAATAATGAATGTGGAAAATATGGCTTTATTATCTCAAAATAACTTGGTTAAATGTGAAGGAAGATTAGAAAAAGTGGAAAATGTTCAGAGAAATCTTATTAAATCTGAATTAATAAATCAAAAGAAATTGGAATATATAGAAAATCAATTGCAGTATTCCAATTTAAGAGTTTTGAATTTTCCTAAACAAGATTTGATACCTGCAGTAGAGATGTTTAAGGAGTATATGTTAAATATATTAAAAATACCTAGCCAAGCATTACCAACAATAGAGAAAGCTTATTATATCTCCTTGAAACCAGATAGAGGAATACAGACAGGAAAGATACAGCCAGAAACTCTAAATTTATCAGAAATAATTGAAACATCAATAGATACGGATATAACACTTAGAGCTACACTTGTGGTATCATTTGTTTTTCCTAAAGAGAGAGATACCATGTTGCGTCTATTCTTTAGAAATAGACTAGAAAAATTCCATGGATATCAGGTCTGGATATACCCAGACCTAACAAGGTCTACTCAGAATAGACTAAAAGAATTTCTGAAATTAAAATCAGATGTACTTTTTAGAGGAGCTGGATTTATTTTAAAATTTCCTTGTCTGTGTGAAGTTAAATACTTGGAGCATAAATATGTTTTTTTCAAAACATCCGAGTTACAGGGTTTTGTAGATTCGCACCCCCCCCCAGTACAGGACCAGGTTAGGTGCAATAGATAAAGATACCAATTGTATCCTCTAGAATAAGATTGAGAGGAGGGAAGATATTTTCTCTGTCTCTCAAACTAAATAAACATTTTCTTATAATTCACTCAGTAAATAAATTGTTTTGCCCTGGTATTTTCTTGAGAGGTAACAGAATGATTCTAATATTCTAAATATTATTTGTAGGTAAAAATTATTATACATGCTTTGATTAAATGTTGAATCATCTGTATTAATATACAAAATTTGTTTTGTGTAGATTATTGAAAATGAATAAATTAAAAATTAAAAAAAAAGTTAAAGAAAACAGTTATTGAGGTGGGTGAGTGTTTTTGTTTTTTGTTTTGTTTTGTCCTTTTAAAGTAAGACAGATCTGCACCTTAAAACGACCTTCCAGTCTGGTGAAAAGGTCATTCTAGTCTCTACCAGTTCCTCTCTTTTACAACTAATTAAATATTTTACCTACACTATGGTGGGTAGAAGAATTTTAGAGAGAAAGCAGCAATTAGCTCTTGAATAGCAGGGTAGTTTAATAGGGGGAATTAAATTGAAGATAGGAATCATTTTATCTAATTTAATCAGCAAAAATGAAATCTTTGCCCCAAAAACAGAGGGGTGGGTGGTAGGACAATACTAGCTCAGATTAGCTTTTGAAAAAGTTACTAGAAATGTGCATTCATGTAAGATGAATGGGGAATCTGGACAATACAGCCCATTTTCATTCCAGTTTCTTTTCCCTGAAAAGAATGTGTAGTGCCTCCAAAACCCCCCAAAATCTTCAAGTTATTTGTTTTGGCTAACAGCGTGCGCAATTTGCTGATTCAAATAACCAAATTAAAAACAAACAAAAGCCCCTGAGAAATTAAATTTGGCCAGAAATCAGGCCAGAAACAAAAATAAATCAACCAAACTGAAAATATTTTGTTTACACATACCTAAAAGCTACCTTTTCTCTAGCAGTTGAGGACAGCAAGATATATAAAGACCTGAAAGCAGAATTTTGCATCAATATCAATGGCAGCACAGCTTTAAAAGACTGAAATATATTTTTCTTTCTCATCTGGAAACCAAGCAGCTAGGTTTATCTGCTTCCTGTCTGGGGTTAGAATGACTTATTATGGTTGACTAAATCAACCCATGTATTTTGGGTCAGGAGTCAAAATAAGGGTGACCATATTGATAAATTATTTAATAGTTTGCTTTCTTAACATGACTTAGTTTATTTATGAAGGTGATTGCTTTAGTCAAGGCAGTGTTTTCTTGTCTGAGACTGTGATGGGCTGAACTTTGTCTTACTGAGTGGGACTACTTGTGATTGAAGATTAATAGTGATTTATCATGTTATCTTCACTTGACAAAAAGCTCTTTCAAAAGTATATTTGTATACCATAATATTTATTTTATTTTAGCTCACCTTTCTAAATGATGCTCAAGGCAGCTTTCAGCATTATTCAAGTACAATAAGTCCCTTCCCCAAAGAGCTTATAACCTAAGTATGTACTTAAGATAAAAGGAGATAGTGACTTGTCTAAAGTCACAAGGAGTGTCAGTGGGGAAAGTGGATTTGAATTCTGGTTTTCAGCCCATTAATCTTAGGCCACTCAGAAGATGGTTGTACTCATGTTGATATGTCAGATATATTTTGAATAATAATACAAAGTTGAAATGCATTTATACTAACTGTATGTTGCAACCTCCTTTTATAACTGGAGTAATTTAGAAAAGCAACTGGAGCAATGTAACATGCTGCCTGCTTATGGCAAAATTCTACTGTATCGCTTAAAGGACAATAGCCTATACTCTATTTTAAAGGTGAAAAAACTGCAATATTTTTCTAAAACTGTCCAGTGTTCTGAGGTTAAAGGGCTAAATTGAAATGTCCTTTGAAATTGCAAAATCAGAAACTGAAACCACAGCTTTTCAATATTTTGTTAACTTGAGCACTCACTAAAAGGATAGATAGTACCAGCTGATTTAAGATATATCAGATCCTGCTAGTAAGAATGTCACATACTATAAATAAAGCAAAAAGGAGTAATTCAATTTTTACTTGGTCAAACCCTCTTTCTAGCTAGGTGTATTAGGGAGTTTCCTTTCATTTGTTCTTTTATATCGGTCTTGAATCCTCTTTTGTTGATGAAATTATTTATTTATTTATTTATTTAACGTCTCTTATATACCGATAGCCGTTCGCACATCGTATCGGTTCACAAAGAACAAAAAACTTATGGGCAGCGCCCTTACAAATAACAGATAACAATACAAATAACCGGGGAAGGAGGCAATGCAACTTAATAGGTCAATAAATAGGGAGAAACTATAAATATAACATGCATAAAACTATATACAAAGCAAAATTGCTTACATTGTAATAGGTGTTATCCCAGGACAGCAGGATGTAGTCCTCACATATGGGTGACATCATTGATGGAGCCCTATTGCAGAAAACTTTCTGTCAAAGTTTCTAGAAACTTTTGACTAGCCCTGTGAGGCCACTGAGCATGCCCAGCATGCCATGATATTCTCTGCCACAGGGGTCTCTCTTTAGTCTCGTATGTAGCAATAAGCTTTAGCAAAAATAAAATAATAAAACGTATCGGCCCCAACTCCGCGGGGTGTCGGGTGGGTTTCGTGAGGACTACATCCTGCTGTCCTGGGATAACACCTATTACAAGGTAAGCAATTTTGCTTTATCCCAGGACAAGCAGGATGCTAGTCCTCACATATGGGTGATTAGCAAGCTAGAGGCTGAGTCATTTTGTAGTAAAGCAACAGTGAAGTATTTTTGTTGAAAATGAGGCAGCCGAAAATCACAGCAGGTTGGATGTAGAAGGAGTTGGGATTAAACTGGAAACAAGTTCTTTAAGACAGATTGTCCATAGGCTGAATCTTGTCGTCCTTCTTTGTCCATACAGTAATGAACTGCAAAGGTGTGAAGAGAACTCCATGTTGCAGCTTTACATATGTCAAGAATTGGCACTGAATGGTAGTGTGCTACTGAAGTTGACATTGCTCTTACTGAATGAGCCTTTACTTGCCCTTGGAGAGGAAGGCTGCTTTTTCATAGCAAAACTGTATTCAGTCTGCTAGCCAATTGGATAGAGTATGTTTACCCACTGCTTTACCCAGTTTGTTTGTATCAAAGGATACAAAGAGTTGAGTGGATTTTCTATGGACTGCAGTGCGGTCTACGTAATATGCTAGCGCACGCTTACAATCCAAAGTATGTAATGCTCATTCTCCTTTGTGAGAATGAGGCCTTGGAAAGAATGTGGGTAAAACTATGGATTGATTCAAGTGGAATTCCGTAACTACCTTGGGGAGGAATTTTGGATGTGTCAGGAGAACCACTCTCATGTAGGAATTTTGTATAGGGGTGAGTACGTGACAAGTGCTTGTAACTCACTAACCCTTCTAGCCGATGTAATGGCTATGAGGAAGATAGTCTTCCATGTAAGAAATTTAAGATCACAGGAATTCATGGGTTCAAAGGGAGAACGCATGAGCCTTGTTAAGACCAGATTCAGGTCCCATTCTGTGACTGGTGGCCGAATTGGTGGTTTAAGGTGAATTAAACCTCTCATAAATCTACTGACCAGAGGATGTATGGATATTGGGGCATCTGCCATCTTGTTATGGTAAGCTGAGATTGCACTTACCGGTAGATGCACTCTGACAGATGAGGTCTGGAGACCAGAGTCTGAGAGGTGGCATAAATAGTCTAGTAGAGAAGTTGTAGGGCAGGAGAAAGGGTCAGTGTTCTTTTTCGTGCACCACAAGGTAAACCTTTTCCATTTCGAAGAATAGTTCTTTCGTGTTGAAGGTTTTCATGAAGCTATCAGCACTTGAGATACATTGGTTGAAAGATTGAGTGGTTGTAAAATTAAGCTTTCAACATCCATGCTGTCCAGGGATAGGGATTGAAGGTTGGAATGGTGCAACCGACCCTGATCCTGAGTTATGAGAGTGGGAGCTACACCCAGGCGAATTGGCTCTCTGATCGAGAGGTCTAGAAGTATGGGAAACCACACTTGTCGAGGCCAATACGGGGCTAAGAGTATCATGGATCCCTTGTCCTGTTCTAGCTTCACTAGAGTTTTGGTTATGAGCGGTATTGGAGGATACGCATATAGAAGGCCTGAGTTCCAAGGGCGAACAAAGGCGAACTTGGCTGGCTGGTGATTCTGTGCAGAGTGCAGAATTTGTCCACTTTGATTCAGGCATGATGCAAAGAGGTCTATTGTTGGTTGCCCCCAATGCTGAAATATCCTGGTTGCTACTAAGGGATCCAGGGACCACTCGTGTGGTTGGAACTGACGACTGAGGCGATCTGCCACTACATTGTGAATGCCTGCCAGATAAGTGGCCCGGAGAAATATGGAATGTGTTAGGGCCCAGTTCCAAATCTCTGCGGCTTCTTGAGAAAGGAGATATGAGCCCGTACCTCCCTGTTTGTTGATGTACCACATGGCTACTGTGTTGTCCGTTTGAATCAGAACAGTCTTGTGTGAAAGGCAGTCCTTGAACGCATGCAGCGCATAACGTATAGCTCGAAGTTCCAGAAAATTGATTTGAAATGTTGCTTCGAGTGTTGTCCAAGTACCCTGGGTTTGGAGATTGTCTATGTGAGCTCCCCAACCCAAGGTGGATGCATCTGTAGTTAAAGTTATCTGTGGGACTGGTTGCTGGAAGTGTAGGCCCTTTCGCAAGTTGTCCTTGTTCGCCCACCAAAGGAGAGAGAAACGTAGCTGGTGGGTTACTTGAATTGGAAAGGACAGTGGTTGAATGGCTTGGATCCATTGTGATCTTAAAGTCCATTGAGTTACCCTCATGGCTAGCCTTGCCATAGGAGTGACATGAACTGTGGAGGCCATGTGGCCTAGTAAGGTTAGAAACTGATGAGCTGTTGCTTGTTTCTTTGAGTGAAGCGAGTTTGCCAGTAGGGAAAGTGTGTCTGCCCGATTCCCAGGTAGGAAAGCTTTTGAAAGTATGGTGTTCAATTCTGCTCCTTTGAATTGAAGCAGGTGAGACGGAATGAGGTGGGACTTTTGATAATTGATGAGAAAGCCCTTGGAGTGAAGTAGAGTAATTGTTCGATTGAGAGAAGCCAGAGCTCCTTGTTGACATTGACTTCTGATGAGCCAGTCTAAATAGGGAAAGACATGGGCACTTTCCTTGTGCAAGTGTGCTGCTATTACTGCCAGAGTTGGTAACCTCTAGATATTATTGCAAGTACTCATTGGTCTGTTATCTGTATCCAATGGTTGTAGGTAGAAGGAAGATACTCTGCCTCCTACCGGTAGATCTGGTTGAGGGTTGAAGAGGTGGCTTTGGTCTCTGGGAATGGCCTCAAAAGCCTGCAGCTGGTCCCGTCTGCTGCGGAGGTTGAGGTCTAGCCACCCTAGGTTTTCTGGGCTGAGCTCTTTGCTGCGGCCTAGAAGATCTGCCCCTTGATGCTGGAGGGTAATAACGCCTCTGCCGATAGAAGGGTCGTCTAGAGTCTTTTCTTGGAGGTCGGCGAGATGACTGGGTAGTAGAATCCTGTGAAACTAACGATAGCTGGCGCAGGGTTTCTTTGTGTTCTTTTAATTGTGCTACAGCATCTTGCACTTTAGATCCAAAAAGGTTGTCACCAACACATGGTAAATCAAATAACTTTTCCTGGACTTCAGGCCTGAGGTCCGAGGCTTTAAGCCATGCCCAATGTCTTTCACTTATACCAGAGGCCGCTACTCTGGAGGCTGTTTCAAAACTATCATAAGCTGCTTGGACTTCGTGCTTGCCAGCTTCAAGTCCTTTGCGAATGAGTGCTTGGGCTGCTTCTTGATATTGCTGTGGTAATGAAGTTGAAAATTCTTGCATCTATTTCCACAGATTCCTCTGATATTGAGTCATGCACAATTGATATGATGCAATTTTTGTGTTTAACATGGCTCCTTGATAAATTTTCCTACCCAGGGAATCCAAGAATCTATGATCCTTGCCTGGAGGAGTGGAGGAATGCGGCCTTATTCGTTTTGATTTCGTTTGTGTAGATTCCACAACCACTGATTGGTGTGGAAGTTGTGCTTTTTGGTAGCCAGGAACAGACTGTACCAAATAAGTAGTGTCCACTCTCTTTTATTGACAGCAGGTACTGAGCATGGGTGCTCTCAGAGTCTGTGCTGTAATTCTAGGAGGACTTCATGGACAGGTATAGCTAAGACTTGTTTTGGAGGATCTACGAATTGGAGGACCTCCAGTGTGTGCTGTTTAGCAT
This sequence comes from Rhinatrema bivittatum, assembly GCF_901001135.1. NCBI lineage: Eukaryota > Metazoa > Chordata > Amphibia > Gymnophiona > Rhinatrematidae > Rhinatrema > Rhinatrema bivittatum. The sequence goes on along the minus strand of NC_042621.1, from coordinate 214,386,647 downwards.
CCTCCTCAGCTACTAGAGTAAAGGGTATGGTGTCTGCTATATCCTGAACAAAGTTTGTAAAGGATAAATCCTCCAGTGGAGATTTCTTCCTTTCTTCTGGAGGGGAAGGATCAGACATAAATCCTTCAGAGGAAGTGTCTGTATGCCTGTCATCCCATGTATCATATGGATCGTCCTAATGTGGAGACATTGGAGAAGATCTTGGTGGACAAGGAATTCCTGAAGGACCTGGCTGCGGATCTTCGATAGGTATCCGTCCAGGAATTTCTTCTCGTGGCTTGGATGGAATAGCACCGGCTATTTCATCAAATTTCTTCATAAGCTGGTACAGTGCCAATTCAGGATGTCCTGGAGCCCCAGGTAACATTGGCATCGGGTCGGGTATCGACGATGGAATCGGGCATCGATGGTCGCCTTGGTATCGACTTAGGCTCTGGTGCAGGCACCGGCATCGGCGGGATTATCGGCATTGATGCGGACATCGGTACAGGCATCGGCGAAGGCACTGGCATCGACATCTGTTGATCTTTTAAGGCCTGGAGCACTGCTTGATGGATGAAATACGACTGTTCCTGCGTAACAGCTGGTGCAGGCAGAGCAGCTGTACGCGGTGGCGGTGGTCGTGTCGATGTTCCTTCCACAGAGCCCTGTGGAGGTTCGACAACTGGTGCGTCACCATGGGATGAAGGTCTCTGCGTCGGAGGTACCGGTGTTTCCTGAATCCTAGGCCGTTACGCGGTCGATTCCTCTGGGGAGAGAAGCGCCTCTGGTTTCGATGGGTGTCAGTGTTGATGGCGGTGCTTTGAACGGTGTTCGGTCTCTGACTTCGTCGATGCTATCGATGATGTTGGCGATGGATGGTCCCCCGACCATTCTGGACGACGCTTTTTCAAAATTATGCGTTTAGAGACTCCGGTCGGAGACGATTGAGTCAATGTGGAGGGAGATGGCGGAAGTTGTAGATGGAATAAATGCTCCATCTTTTCTTGGCGGGCCTTTCTTACCTTCTCGGCTATTTCTGCACATTTGGGACAGGTTGTTATGTCGTGTGTTTGACCCAAACAAAGGACACACTCAAGGTGTGGTCTGTAATGGACATTGTCCGATTACACTTGGGACATTTTTTAAATCCCGTGGCCATTTTTACGTCGTCAGCCATTGATGAAATGAGAAGAAACGTGAGAGGAAAAAATTTTACTCAAAGAGTAAAAAAGAGACCAAGATTTACTCACCAGCTGGTGGAAACCTGAGAGACCCCAATGTGGGAGAAAATGAATGGTGCGAAATCTGATTTTTAGTCAGACAAAATACTGTGAGGAAACTCACAAAGGCTCCTGCTCCGCGATGCCTACAGCAGCACGGAAAAACGAAGACTGAAGAGAGACCCCTGTGGCAGAGAATATCATGGCATGCTGGGCATGCTCAGTGGCCTCACAGGGCCAGTCAAAAGTTTCTAGAAACTTTGACACAGAGGTTTCCGCAATAGGGCTCCATCAATGATGTCACCCACATGTGAGGACTAGCATCCTGCTTGTCCTGGGATAATACTATGCTCTATTTGGCTTGCTGTGGTTAAAAACAGTACAAATACATTTTCATTTGATGTCAGTGTCATTCTTAAAACCTTCTGTAAACTGTACATTTGAAAACTGGGTATTAAAATGACATTCCTTAAGACTAGGTATATAGAATTTTAAATTAAGCATGCATAGTTACTTAAGCACCTTGGTCTTTAAGTGGCTTTAAGTGGCTTACTGTTTATCTTGTACTCGTATACACTACAGTACTTAAAAGAGCAGTGTGACCTGCTCACAGCAGATGTTATGTTTACTACAAATGGAAAAATAAGTGAGGAATACGAAATGAAGTAATCCACACTGAACTGGGAAAGTTAAAACCAGAGCTTCACTGAATAAATCAACTTGACCTTTGAGACCATGCCTGCTAGGCCATAGCATCTCCTGTGCCTTCTCAGGCCCTCCTCAAATTACCTGTCAGAGGTTGAGCCATCAATTGGGCAAATTAGAAATACTGTAATACCCAGTTCTTGACTGTTGCTTCTGATAAGCAATTGAGGAGAAGCTGAGATGCAACACTGCTCTGATATTTTCTTAGAGCCTATTTAATTCACTAACTGGTTAACTTTGTTCTGGTTTTATTCACTTGCATTCCTCTACTAAACATGATACTTATGTAATTTTGACAGTAAGGATGTGACACTGCACTGATCTTTTCTTAACACAGAGTCATCATCATTCCACTGCAGTTTTAAATAACAGATATTTTACGTCATAACAAAATAGATGAAAGCAATGCGTATATTCCATTTACATAAAATGTGTTTTTGTTTTTTTTCATGTGTGTTCTCTCTTTCAAAGACAAACTGTGTATTCATTATATAAATTGCACTTTGGCAGATTCATACCAAGTGGGCCATGGATTTCTTGCATCTTTCTACATTTTACTATTGGGTCATTGATTTCATTCTTACTTGGTCTGATTTCTTGAGTTTCAGACTTTAAGCTGGACTTTTTTTTAAAAGTCTGCTTGCAACAGCTAAGGAGCCTCATGTCCCTCTGCTATTGCCTCCATGGACTTGTCTGGCTTTCAGTGTTGTCCTTTTCCCATTTTCTCATGTACTCAGCCTCTTAGCACCAAAATAATAGGAAAATGGACCTGCTGAGGTAGAAATCCGTGAGGAGAGGAAAGAGCAGGAGCTGTAATGTTGATTGACAGTGACTCCATATGTGTTTAGGTCTTTAAGTAATGCACAGGGGAATTTCTTTTTCCTGTTTTATGTGTTTTTGTCAACTTTGTGATTATTAAAATTTAAAACTTAGGCCAGACCTGTCCAGTCCCTCTCCTTCCTCCTTCAGCCTCCATGCTCTTCCCATGTGTCCCACTATCCCAACCTCTAATCTCCCTCACTCCCTCACTCCTCCAATCCTGTCTTTTCCCTCCCCACCCTTTTCTTTCCTCTGCTTGCTTCAGAACCCCTCTGCTGCTGCTTCTTGCTCATAGTCAAGTATGATTTTTGCTAGATAGCTTTACAAGCATTTTCAGATCTCACAGGGTGTTTGGCTCTCGTGATACATTTATAAGTGCCAGCCCCCGATGGGCCCACCAACTGTCTACTCCCCTAGATTTTTCAGTAGCAGGTAGAATAGGAACTAGAACTAAGTCTATAAATAGAAACATCCAGAGTAGCATGCATGTTTGACTTTAGGTCTTAATCGAACTGTTATTCTTTCCTACCAGTTGCATTTTGTCCTAATGAGCTACCTACTCAGTTTAAACCAGGGTTGGGAATTGGCAACATGAACCTTCATTCACAAATACCTGGAGATATTTTACACTAATTTTGTATCTCCTCCGAACTTACTTTAGTCCAGTCATTGCCGCAGCAGCCCTCAGCCAGGGACTATGCAGCAAGGTGCCTTTCAGAAGCTTTGCAGTCAAGGGACCTATAGCCATCTGGTATGTCCATTACACAATTACTTGACTCCTTTATTTCTCCCTCACCCCCTACTCCCCAGAGCTGTGAATGCAGGGCGCAGAAAATGTGAGCTGAGAATTAAATCACATCTTCTGCATTGCAGCACTGTTAATAAGCTACCAAGCTGACACTTAACATTTTATAAACTTGTGTTAGAAAGTAATGTTTTCTTGACTTTCATAATTCTAATCTATATTTATTTTGGCTTGATCAATATTGGCAAAGTTTCGAACTCAACCCATTTTCCAAAAGAATCTTGATTTTGATCTATCTAAATTAAAAAATATATATATACCTAACAAAAAAACCCAACCCATATATATATATATATATATATATATATATATATATATATATATATATACACACACACACACAATATAAATAATATATATTAAGATTGACTATGTTGTAAGAATATAAGATTAAAGATTCACTGTTAGCTACTGGAGCCTCATTGATGTAAAATATACCCAGTTACATAAACATAATAACATAAGAAAATGCCATACTGGGTCAGACCAAGGGTCCATCAAGCCCAGCATCCTGTTTCCAACAGTGGCCAATCCAGGCCATAAGAACCTGGCAAGTACCCAAAAACTAAGTCTATTCGATGTTACCATTGCTAATGGCAGTGGCTATTCTCTAAGTGAACTTAATAGCAGGTTATGGACTTCTCCTCCAAGAACTTATCCAGTCCTTTTTTAAACACAGCTATACTAACTGCACTAACCACATCCTCTGGCAACAAATTCCAGAGTTTAATCGTGCGTTGAGTAAAAAAAGAACTTTCTCCGATTAGTTTTAAATGTGCCCCATGCTAACTTCATGGAGTGCCCCCTAGTCTTTCTACTATCTGAAAGAGTAAATAACCGATTCACATCTACCCGTTATAGACCTCTCATGATTTTAAACATCTCTATCATATCCCCCCTCAGCCGTCTCTTCTCCAAGCTGAAAAGTCCTAACCTCTTTAGTCTTTCCTCATAGGGGAGCTGTTCCATTCCCCTTATCATTTTGGTAGCCCTTCTCTGTACCTTCTCCATCACAATTATATCTTTTTTGAGATGCGGCGATCAGAATTGTACACAGTATTCAAGGTGCGGTCTCACCATGGAGCAATACAGAGGCATTATGACATTTTCCGTTTTATTCACCATTCCCTTTCTAATAATTCCCAACATTCTGTTTGGTTTTTTGACTGCCGCAGCACACTGAACCGACGATTTCAATGTGTTATCCACTATGACGCCTAGATCTCTTTCTTGGGTTGTGGCATCTAATATGGAACCTAACATTGTGTAACTGTAGCATGGGTTATTTTTCCCTATATGCATCACCTTGCACTTATCCACATTAAATTTCATCTGCCATTTGGAGGCCCAATTTTCCAGCCTCAATAGGTCTTCCTGCAATTTATCACAATCTGCTTGTGATTTAACTACTCTGAACAATTTTGTGTCATCTGCAAATTTGATTATCTCACTCATCGTATTTCTTTCCAGATCATTTATAAATATATTGAAAAGTAAGGGTCCCAATACAGATCCCTGAGGCACTCCACTGTCCACTCCCTTCCACTGAGAAAATTGTCCATTTAATCCTACTCTCTGTTTCCTGTCTTTTAGCCAGTTTGCAATCCATGAAAGGACATCGCCATCTATCCCATGACTTTTTACTTTTCCTAGAAGTGAAAGATCATTAACCACTTTTTCAAATATTACTTCAGCACCAGCATAAGAGGTTTTATTCCCAATACTTCCTCATCCCGAAAAAGAATAGGAGTCTCCATCCAATTCTAGACTTGCATACCCTCAGCAAGTGCATTCAGAAGGAAAAATTCAAGATCACATCTCAAGTCCATCCTACAATTCCTCCAGCCCAACAATTGGATGTGCTCACTGGATCTCAAAGATACTTACTCCCATATCCCAATACATCAGTCTTCATGGTGCTACCTGTGTTTTCAGGTCAACATGTGACATTACCAGTACAAAGTCCTCCCCTTTGGCTTCTCATAGGCCCAAGAGTCTTTACAAAATGTCTAGCCATAGCTGTGGCCCACTTAAGAAGAAAAGGAATAAGTGTCTTTCCTTACCTGGACAATTGGCTTCTTGTCTCTCCGCAATCCATAACACTCCAAATGCACTTGGTCAAAACAATAATCTGTCTGGAGAACCTGAGCTTCATAATAAACTACGAGAAGTCCAACCTTCAGCCAACGCGAGTACTACGGTTCATAGGAGCAAAGATAAATACAATTCTTTGCAAGGCGTTTCTTCCCACCGAAAGAGTCCAAACATCTTGCGTGCTAGCTCTGCAGTTGAAATAATCGCATCCCTCAGCACGTCAAGTTCTCACTCAGTTGGGTCATATGGTGGCAGCAATTTATGCCATCCTGCACATTTGTCTCCATATGCAATGTTTACAATGGGATCTCAAGACCCAATGGCCTCAGAATAGCCAACCAGTGTCCAAAAGGTTGGCTCTGACTCGAGCTATGAGGATACATAATATGGTGGCTAACCCCATCGGTTTTAATGATGGGAGCTCCATTTTGCAGCCCTATGCATCAACTCAGTTTAACCACAGATGCATTGCAACATCTGAAAAAACAGGGACTGTGGTCTTTGGTGGAGAAGACTTTTCAGATCAATCTGCTAGAGATGAGGGCGATGAAACATGTAGTTCACACATTTGTGCCTCAGCTTCAAGGAAAACATATGATACACACAGTTAATCAAGTGGTCATGTTCTGTATAAACAAGGAAGGAGGGTCCAGTTCCAGGATAACGTGCAGAGAGGCTGTTCATTTTCTGGAATGGGCTGAAGTATGCTCTATAATGTTAGAGGCAACCTACCTTCCTGGAGTTGCGAACACGGAAGCCGACAGACTCAAAATCGTTCATCCCCATGAGTGGTCTCTACATCAGAGAATGGTAGATAGTCTCTTTGCGGCATGGGGCACTCCATGCATGGACCTCTGTGACAGGCAGCAACAGGAAACTACCAGTGTTTTGCTCCGTCTACCCAAGCCGAGGAAGATTCGCACAGGATGCGTTTCTCATTCCCTAGATGGGGGACCTGTTCTATGCATATCCTCTGATACCACTGATAGGTCAAACAGTTAAAAAATGCATCATAGACCAGGCAGATCTCATCCTCATCATTCCAGCCTGGCCCAGATAGCTGTGGTAAGCCTATCTAGTTTAACTTTTCATCCATCCACTTTCTTTGGGGGACAGTGCAGAACTACTGACACAGGAAAGGGGGGGACTCTACTGCATCCCATGAATTCCTCTCCACAGCTGGCAGCATAGAGATTGAGAGGAAAGTATTAAACTACCTCCAATTACCGCCAGGGATCCAAGATATTCTTGTTTCCTTTACAAAACCATCAGCAAGGAAAAACTATGTATTCAACTGGCAACGTTACCTTCTTTGGTGTGAGACAAGGGGCATAAACACATTCTCTTGTCCCATTGAAACGCTGTTGGAGTATCTACATACACTGTTCACAACAGGGCTGGCAATGTCATCTATCCACATACACTTAAGTGTGATAGCCCTGTATCACTCCCCAAGGGATGGGCTTCCCATTTCAACCCATCCGATGGTATCACGATTCATGAAGGGGTTTCTGAGGCTTTGACCACCAGTCTCTAAACCTCCAGTCCTTTGGGATATAAATATAGTATTGGAAAGGCTCATGCTTCCACATTTCAAACCCCTGGACGCTGTCTCTATGAAATATTTGACTTGGAAAATAGTGTTCCTGGTTGCAGTTACTTTGGAGAGATGAGTCAGTGAACTTCAATCGCTAGCTCACTATCCCCCATACTTGCAATTTTACCATGATAAAGTCACCTTACAGACATATCCGTTCCTCTTACCGAAAGTTGTCTCAGCTTTTCACCTGAACCAAACAATCACGTTACCTACCTTTTTTCCAAGACCGCATGAAAATGACAGAGAAAGTTTGCTTCACACCTTGGACTGTAAGAGTACCTTGGCCTACTATCCCAACTCTTTGTGTCATTTAATCCAAATGCACTGGGGCTGCCAGTAGCAAAAAGGACTTTAGCAAATTGGATAACTCAATGCATTCAGCTCTATTACTCGACACATTCTACCCAGCTTACAACCTCAGTTAAAGCACATCAGGTTAGGGCTGCTGCAGCTTCTGTTGCACATCTGTATAATGTGCCTTTGGATATTTGCAAAGCGGCTACATGGTCCTGTATCCATACCTTCATGTCTCATTATTGTCTCGACCAACAAGCAGCTTCAGATGCCTTGCTAGGATTGACGATGTTACACCATACCGCAGGAACTAGACGTTGTCCACGGAACTTGCGTGTTGTACACACGACAACTAATTAATACTGTAACCTGTGACTGTGTCGTCCTTTCTCGATACATTGATAGTGTGTGCGTGAAAGTAACCCTAAGCTAGGAACTCTCAGACAGCATAGCTAATTCAGCTTGCTTATTGACAAGAAAAAGCAAGTTTGCTTACCATAAAATTATGCAGAGTAGTTAAATCTCAAGGGAGCTGTGATGAATTGCAGGAGGACCTTGCGAGACTGGAAGATTGGGCTTCCAAATGGCAGATGAAATTTAACGTGAACAAGTGCAAAGTGATGCATATAGGGAAAATAACCCTTGCTGTAGTTACACAATGTTAGGTTCTATCTTAGGAGTTACCACCCAGGAAAGAGATCTAGGCGTCATAGCAGACAATACATTGAAATTGTCAGCCCAGTGTATTGTGGCAATCAAAAAAAGCAAACAGAATGTTAGGAATTATTAGGAAGAGAATGGAAAATAAAATGGAGGATGTCATAATGCCTCTGTATCGCTGCATGTTGAGACTGCACCTTGAAAACTGTGTTCAGTTCTGGTCACTGCCCTGAAAAAGGATATAGCTGCACTGGAGAAAATGCAGAGAAGGGCACCCAAAATAAGGGGCATGGAACGGCTACCCTATGAGGAAAGGCTAAAGAAGTTAGGGCTGTTCAGTTTGGAGAAGAGACAACTGGGGGGGGGGGGGGGGGCCTTTGATAGTCTACAAAATCATGAAAGGACTTGAATAAGTTAATGTAAATCAGTTATTTACTCTCTCAGATAATAGAAGGACCAGGGAGCGCTCCATGAAGTTAGCAAGTAGCTCATTTAAAACAAATCGAAGAAAATTCTTTTTTACTCATTGCATAGTTAAGCTCTGGAATTCATTGCCAGAGGATGAGGTTACAGCAGTTACTCTAACTGGATTTAAAAAAGGTTTGGATAAGTTCCTAGAGGAAATATCCATAAACTGCTATTACGGTAATTAATAAGCAGTAGTAGCTTGTGATTTATCTAATGTTTGGGTGCTTGCCAGGTACTTGTGACTTGTTTGGCCACTGTTGGAAACAGGATACTGGACTTGATGGATCCTTGGTCTGACCCAGTATGGCATTTCTTATGTTCTAAGTGTTGTTTTACGTAAATAGCCGGATGAATTAACCATGTGAACGCACCCTCCTCCCTAGACAGCCTTTTTCTGTTCGCTGCACTTCGCTATCTTATCAACTGAGGAGAAGAGGCAATCGCACGGGAACAGCCATGCAGGCGCACAGACCAAAGTTCTGTATTTTTGGAGAGAAGCTCCACCCCCGAGCCGCCCGGAGGATGTCCCATACAGCATGGCTTATTCATTCTGCTAGCTACGGAAAAAGAGTTTTTGATAAGCAAACTTGCTTTCATTGTAAAAGTAGGAGTTACATCCCTATGAACAGGGTAATCTTTCTAGACAGCAAATTTTAAAAAATTGTGTGTATGTATGTATATGTAAGTATATATATATATATATATATATATATATATATATATATATATATATATATATATATACACACCCTCTATCAAAAGCCTTATTACTTAAAAACTGTTTTAGCACAAAATTAATATCAATTTATTGTTTTAGAAATACATCACACTTTTTTGAAAACCACCCACCTTATTTATATACTTTTTTATATTTAAAACAATCATACATCTCACTCACATCAAGCACACTTCATATATTTAACCACCTTATCAAATTTCAATAGCAACAGTTATTGTCTGAAATGATTTTGATTGCGAGTTGTGCATTATTGTATTATACAGTGAAATGTGCTTGGTGTGGGTGAGAAATGTATGACTGTTTTAAATATAAAAAATGTATATAAATAAAGTGGGTGTATTTCTAAGACATTAATAAATTGAAATTAATTTTGTGCTAAAACTTTGATTTCAAATAAGGCTTTTGATAGTTTATATATTTTGTATGTGTGTGTGTGTATATATATATATATATATATATATATATATATATATAAAATTACATTTTGTGTATATAGATATATATGCGTATGTATATATACTCCACTTTTTTTTTTTAATTTGCTGTCTAGAAAGATTATCCTATTCATGTATCTGAGGGATGTAACTCCTACTCTTCCAATGAAAGTGGTTAATGATCTTTCGCTTCTAGTATAGTATCATTGTTTATTAACTAGATGTTTCACATCAGTAGCTAACAGTGAATCTTTAATCATTCTTAATGTATATTATATGTATAAATTAGGCTTCATCTGATTATATTTTTTTGTTTTACTTAACCTTTGGAAATTTGTTTGTATTGAGATTGGTCTTTAGAGGTAAAGTACCCTCACCAATTTTGTTAATTTTGAGATGCAGTGAGAAGTTTTATAATGCTTTTTTTAAAATTTATTTAACATCTCCACCCCCCCTTTCATTCTTATATTTCACAGCACAATAAAATAATTTTGGCTGATGCATTTTGAATACAGCAACCCTTGCACTCTTCTCACTTTTCTGGTTTGTAGACATTACTCTGGTATTATCAAACTGGAATCTACATCGGCTAAATATAAGAGGAAGGAAGTTGGGGGATGCTATACTAGCTCTGGTTACAAACAGAGAAAGGAGCATAGCAACCCTGAACACAAATGAAATCAACCAAAAAAATAAACTAGAAAAGAGTAACATGGACATCTTATGTTGTCTAGTTTTTCTGTGTTGCAGAAATTTGCCTATGGTTATGAAAGTGTTTGTGAATTTATGTGTAATAAATACAGAATTAAACTTTGGATATGGTTTTCCCCTATAGGAAACTAGGCAAAAATTGAAGTCAACTGATGGCCATAGACACTGACTAGCGATTGTGCAACTTTAAAAATGCTTGATAGTTTCCAGTCTGAGATTTTAACTGAGTTGGACTGTCCTGTTCTCCTGTAGGACATAAAAAGAAAATTCTAAGTGTTTGCAGGCATCAAGGGCACATAAAAAGTATAAATGTGGGATCACTGGGTGCTGTAATATCTGTAGCACATATTTGAATGAAATTGGATGGCAGAGAAAGGGGTTTGGGTGCTACTAGGCAGGGAGGAGTGGGGGAGAAAGGAGATCTGGAGTTTGAGTAATGAGGGGTGAAAGGGGGGTCTGTGCAGGCTTCTGGACATGGTGAGACATGTGTGCTGTTAGGCAGGAGAGGGGTGGGGGAAAGGAGATGGTGCAACTAGACAGGGAAGCATGGGGAAATGAAGGTTCAGGAGTCTCATGGGCAGGAAGAGAAAGGGGTATAGGAGACTGGATAGTGGAGGAAAGCTGAAAATGTTGCTGCTGGATGTGGTGGAGATGGGAATGTGGGAGCTGGTGGGCGGGGGGAGAAAAGTGGTCAGGAAGATGCTGAGCAGGAAGGGGTGGGAAAGGGGGGCTGGGGTTATGCTGGGCAATTAGGGGGAGGAAGGAACAGGGCAAGTTGCAGGGAGGATGGTCGGGACTGTTGGGCAGGGATGTGAGTGCAAGACGATGATTGAAAAGAGTAGTTGGGAGAAGTGAGGGATGGGGTTATGAAGGGGACAAGACGAGGTACAAGAGCCATAATATGTCAGTTTGGGGAATATGTATTTCTTCTGTCTTTGTTCTTTGCTTAGTGTAAGAGGAAATGTATTTCTGTTTCTAGTTCTCCAGTTTTGTACTGTATGCAGAATGTCTTCTTGGAGTTTTCATTCCACATTTGTAATTTGTGGTGTTTGATTCTATATTTCATGAAGACTGGTATTCTGCCTCTGCAGGGTATGTATGTTTTTCTGTTATACTGCCACTTTGTATCATCTTATGATATTGCTTAGCTTAGAGCAGGGGTAGCCAACTCCCAAGAGCCACAAACAGTGCAATCTCATGTAAATTCATTATGAATATCCTGCAAACCTGCCCTGTTTATGGCTCTTGAGGACTAGAATTAGCCATCCCTGGCTTAGAATCCCTGCAGAGAGCAGAACTCCTTTTCCTGGTTGAAATGACATGAAACAGGTGGCACCTTATAGACCAGTGGTTCTCAACCGTGTCCTGGGGACCCCCCCCAGCCAGTCGGGTTTTCATGATATCCACAATGAATATGCATGAGAGAAAATTTGCATGCTATGGAGGCAGTGTATGCAAATTTTCTCTCATCATATTCATTGTGGATATCATGAAAACCCAACTGGCTGGGGGGGTTCCCAGGACAGGGTTGAGAACCACTGTTATAGACTAACCAATTGGAGGCATGAGCTTATGAGGACAGAGTCCCCTTCGTCGTCATTTGGATTCCTCCCAGCAGCTTGTTTTCTTTTGTTGGTTCCACAGTGTGTGTGCATTGCCATGGTGCTACTATACTGCCAATATAAAAGGACAAGAGCAGCAGCAGCAGGCCATGGGCAGATGCAACATTGCTGTGTGTCAGCAGGGGTCTGAGAGATGGGACCAAACGTTTACCTACATGGGGCGAGCAGTGAAGGAAGGTTTCAGCAGCAGAATTATCCTTGGGCCAATTTGAGGATTCAGCCAGGCCCAGAAGATAAGAAACAGTGTTAGCTTGGGTGGGACTAGGGGAGGAGGAAGACAGAAGCAGCTTTATACCAAAAGAGAGTGGCACCCTGCCTGGAGGGGAAAAAATGGGTAACTCCATTTTTCTTTTCTGCAAGTCAGGGTTAGAAGAGCCTGGTGGAAGAGGTGGTGAAGCCTTAATGTGGAGGGAAATGGAAGAGGGAGAAAGAAAGAGAGTTTAGCAGGGGGTGGGGAAGGAGAGGAACAACCACCCTGGAAGCTTGGGGGATGAGTTGGTGGGGGGAGCAAACCTGGAGAGGGAAGACAGTGAAATGGGGAAGGGGAATTGTATCTGTAGGGGATACAGTCTTGGACATTGTTTAAAAATACAATCCTAGAGGCGCAGTCCATATGTATTCCACACATTAAGAAAGGTGGAAAGAAGGCAAAACGATTACCATCATGGTTAAAAGGTGAGGTGAAAGAGGCTATTTTAGCCAAAAAAAATCCTTCAAAAATTGGAAGAAGGATCCATCTGAAGAAAATAGGATAGAACATAAGCATTGTCAAGTTAAGTGTAAAACATTGATGAGACAGGCGAAGAGAGAATTTGAAATGAAGTTGGCCATAGAGGCAAAAACTCATAATAAAAACATTTTAAAATATATCCGAAGCAAGAAACCTGTGAGGGAGTTGGTTGGACCGTTAGATGACCGAGAGGTTAAAGGGGCTCTTAGGGAAGATAGGCCATTGCAGAAAGACTAAATGAATTCTTTGCTTCCATGTTTACTAATGAGGATGTTGGGGAGAAACCAGTTCCGGAGATGGTTTTCAGGGGTGATGAGTCAGATGAACTGAACGAAATCACTGTGAACCTGGAAGATGTAGTAGGCCAGATTGACAAACTAAAGAGTAGCAAATCACCTGGACTGGATGGCATGCATCCTAGGGTACCGAAGGATCTCAAAAATGAAATTTCTGATCTACTAGTTAAAATTTGTAACCTATCATTAAAATCATCCATTGTACCTGAAGACTGGAGGGTGGCCAGTGTAACCCCAATATATTTGAAAAAGGCTCCAGGGGCGATCCGGGTAACTATAGACCAGTGAGCCTGACTTCAGTGCCGGGAAAAATAGTGGAAACTATTCTCAAGATCAAAATCGTAGAGCATATAGAAAGACATGGTTTAATGGAACACAGTCAACATGGATTTACCCAAGGGAAGACTTGCCTAACAAATCTTCATTTTTTTGAAGGGGTTAATAAACATGTGGATAAAGGTGAACCAGTAGATGTAGTTTATTTGGATTTTCAGAAGGCATTTGACAAAGTCCCTCATAAGAGGCTTCTATGAAAACTAAAAACTCATGGGATAGGAGGCGATGTCCTTTCGTGGATTACAAACTGATTAAAAGAGAGGAAACAGAGTAGGATTAAATGGTCAATTTTCTCAGTGGAAAAGGGTAAACAGTGGAGTGCCTCAGGGATCTGTACTTGGACCGGTGCTTTTCAATATATATATATATATATATATAAATGATCTGGAAAGGAATATGACGAGTGAGGTTATCAAATTTGTGGATGATACAAAATTTAGAGTAGTTAAATCATAAGTGGACTGTGATACATTACAGGAGGACCTTGCAAGACTGGAAGATTGGGCATCCAAATGGCAGATGAAATTTAATGTGGACAAGTGCAAGGTATTGCATATAGGGAAAAAATAACCCTTGCTGAGTTACACGATGTTAGGTTCCATATTAGGAGCTACCACTCAGGAAAAAGATCTAGGCATCATAGTGGATAATACTTTAAAATCGTCGGCTCAGTGGGCTTCAGCAGTCAAAAGAGCAAACAGAATGTTAGGAATTATTCGGAAGGGAATAGTTAATAAAACAGAAAATGTCATAATGCCTCTATATTGCTCCATGGTGAGACCGCACCTTGAATACTGTGTACAATTCTGGTCACCGCATCTCAAAAAAGATATAGTTGCGATGCAGAAGATACAGAGAAAGGCAATGAAAATGATAAAGTGGATGGAACAGCTCCCCTATGAGGAAAGGCTGAAGAGATTAGGGCTGTTCAGCTTGGAGAAGAGACAGCTGAGGGGGGATATGATAGAGGTCTTTAAGATCATGAGAGATTTTGAACAAGTAGATGTGACTTGGTTATTTACACTTTCGAATAATAGAAGGACTAGGGGGCATTCCATGAAGTTAGCAAGTAGCACATTTAAGACCAAGCGGAGAAAATTCTTTTTCACTCAACGCACAATAAAGCTCTGGAATTTGTTGCCAGAGGATGTGGTTAGTGCAGTTAGTGTAGCTGGATTCAAAAAAGATTTGGATAAGTTCTTGGAGGAGAAGTCCATTAACGGCTATTAATCAAGTTTACTTAGGGAATAGCCACTGCTATTAATTGCATCAGTAGCATGGCATCTTCTTTGTGTTCGGATAATTGCCAGGTTCTTGTGGCCTGGTTTGACCTCTGTTGGAAACAGGATGCTGGATTTGATGGACCCTTGGTCTGACCCAGCATGGCAATTTCTTATGTTCTTATTTTCTTAGATCTGTGAGAGGGAGGAGTAAGTGTGAACTGGAGGGGTTGAGACTGGTCAGGGAAAAGAAAGCGAATAAGAGCCTTCCTGGGTTATATGTGTGTGGAGCCTGCCTGGATTGTGTGTGAAGAACGTTTGTGCTACTCCCACTAATCCATGACACGCTCAGGGTGACTGGAAATCAAAAGCTTTCTGGTATGGGGAATGGGAAATGTTTCCATCCTTAGTTTTAATTATTGGATGCTTGATATGTCTCCTATTTTGAAATATTTTATTGTTTGGGAATATTTTTAAAACTTTTTATGAGTTTTGAATCATCAGAAGTATTATATTCATTGACTCTGATGATATACCTTTTATTAGTGTGATTGATTTATATTTCTTGATTTTATTGGTGGTTGATTTGAGAATGGTGATGTTTTCTTTTTTTCCATTGCTGTATTGCTTGTTGCAGTTTCCAATTCAGTTTCTGTGTACATGTTTCAGTACTGTGAAGAGGTATTGCCTACTAATGTGAATGATTTCATTTCATTGTTAAAATATACCTATGTTCTTGTTATGACTTTTATTGTGTCTGCCAGCTGAAAGAACAAAAACTATCCATCCAAACAGAAAAAAACATATATAATCTATTTAAAACTTGTGATGTATTTGTTTAATTTTAAACTAAGATTTAAAGCTTTAACTTATTAATATCTAAAATCAGCAACCCCATTTGTCACTGTGAGTGGAAGTTTCCTGATCCTTAGGCACATTACAAGAGCTTGCACAAAAATTATGAAATTTCTGTTGAGAGTACTCTTATCTTTCATTGTGGCATTCTTAACAATAAAAGTAATGCTGAGGCTTTTTATTTTTAGTTCAGAAGTGGATTGTTGTGCGAGGTGTGTCACACATACGAGCATTGTCCGTCAGGTGTGTCACAACAGCCCTCTGGGGATAGGGAAATACCTACAGTACCTGAATGTAATCCACTTTGAAGCACTGTAAAAAGTGTGAAAAACGGAATATAAATCTAAATAAATAAAGAACCACTTCATTAGACTTCTCTATGTATAGAAGGATACTATTGCATTAAAGGATGCCGCTGAAGAGAATGGAGGCTGCCCTGAAAAGTACTTATGAAATTTCTGGCTTTTTACTGTGATTTGTGCATTTAGTGTGTGTCTGGGGGATATGATCAAATGCTATCAGAACATGCAGCAGACCTTTAGTAAATCTGAGGTGGCTACAGCTGGCCTGTTACCATCCTCATCACATGACTTTATGGCCCACCAGTTTACTCATGCTCCTTTGGGCTTTCATCTTAATCTGAACCAGCCTCGTGTTGAGCTTATCACTATGAACCTTCACTTTCAACTACCTGGCATTTTTTTTGCCTCCTTTTTGTTTTTCTGTCCCTTTTCTCCCTACTTAACCCAACATCACAGCAGCAGCTCCTTCTGGAGCCTGGCTAATGTGAGCCCCAAGTTTGAGCAAAGGCTGGGACCGCTCTCTCTGCAGAATTGCCTGCCAGGGGAGCAGAGTCCTGGCCTGGGAACCAAATCCAAGCCCTCCATATGACAGCATGCAGCACTGCCATTAGGCCATTGGACTGGTCTTTCAAATGACTTCTGTGGAACCTACAGTGCTTTCAGAAAGTATTCAGACCCTTTCATTTTTTCCACATTTGGTTACAGCCTTATTCTAGAATGGATAACATGCAGTTTTTCCCTCCTCGTTCTATACACAATACCCCATAATTCTAAAGTAAAATCAGGTTTGTAGAAACGTGTGCAAATTAATAAAAAAAACAAACAAACCAAATATCACATTTACATAAGTATTCAGACCCTTTATTATGACAAAGTTGACTCAGGTGCATCCTGTTTCTATTGATCATTCTTGAGATGTTTCTCCAACTTGCTTGGAGTCCACCTGTGGTAAATTCAATTGATTGGACATGATTTGGAAAGGCACACATCTGGCTGTGTAAGATATTACATTTGACTGTGCATGTCAGAGGAAAATCAAAGCCATGAAGACAAAAGTATTGTCTGTAGACTTCCGAGACAGGATTGTATTGAGGCACTGATCTGGGAAGGGTACAAAAAATTGCTGTAGCATTGAAGGTCCCGAAGAACACAGTGGTCTCCATTATTCTTAAATGGAGAAGTTCAGAATCACCAGGACTCTTCCTAGAGCTGGCTACTTGCCCAAACTGAGCAAGAAGGTCCTTGGTCAGGAGGGTGACCAAGAACCCAATGGTCACTCTAACAGAGCTCTAGAGTTCCGCTGTGGAGATGGGAGAAACTTTCAGAAGGACAACCATCTTTGCAGAACTCCACCAATCAGGTCTTTGTGGTAGAATGGCTAAATGGAAGCCACGCCTCTGTAAAAGGCACATGACAGCCTACTTAGTTTGCCAGAAGGCACTTAAAGGACACTCAGAACATGAGAAACAATATGTTTTGGCCTGATGAAACCAATATTGAACTCTTTGGCCTGAAAGTCAAGCATTATGTCTAGAAGAAACCAGGCACTATTCATCACCTAGCAAATACTATCCCTATAGTAAAGAATAGTAGTGGCTGCATTATGCTGTGGGGATGTTTTTCAGTTGCAGGAGCTAGGAAACTAGTTAGGATTGAGGGAAAGATGAACGGTGCAAAGTACAGAGAGATCCTTGATGAAAACCTGCTCCAGAGCGCTCTGGACATCAGACTGGAATGACGATTCACCTTCCAACAGGTCAATAGCTCTAAGCATACAGCCAAGGCAACGCAGGAGTGACTTCAGGACAAGTCTGTGAACATCCTTGAGTGGCCTAACCAGAGCCCAAAATTGAACATCTTGGGAAAGACCTGAAAATAGCTGTGTATAGATGCTTCCCATACAACCTGACATAGCTTGAGAGGATCTGCAGTAAAGAATGGGATAAAATCCCCAAATCCAGGTGTGCCAAGTTTGTAACGTCATACCCAAGAAGGCTTGAGGCTATAATCGCTGTGAAAGGAGTCTTAAAGTACCGAGTAAAGAAGGGTCTAAATACTTATGTAAATGTGATATTTCAGGTTTTTAAAAACATTAATTTACACATTTCTACAAATCTGATTTTGCGTTATGGGGAACTGTGTGTAGACTGAGGAGGGAAATATGCATATTATCCATTTTAGAATAAGGCTGTAACGTAATAAAATGTGGAAAAAGTGAAGGGGTCTGAATACTTTCTGAATGCATTGTACATGGTATTAAAAATTCATAATAAATTCTTCCATTTGCTCTTCTGTTGAGCCATTAAAAAGTATGTGCAAATAACAAATGGGCAAGCAAAATCTTAGAACATCATTCAAAACCACATATCACTTTGTATCAAATTAATGGCATCAAACATGGTGCTTAAGATTTACAGGATTTTCAAAAGCAAACCAACCTTTGTCTTCATTTGCCAGTCCTTATAGCAATCGTCAGCTATTTTTTATTTTTGTTCAAATATTATGGTGATCAAAAGGTTCACAAAACTTTCATTCTTTCTGTTCCAAAGTCAGAAAGGCAATAAACCTGGGTAGATCTACAATTCCTCAATACAAGCAAAACAGTGACACCAAATTGTCAGTCAATCTCAAATGTTTTCACAAAACTACTTAGCTTTCAGCATTCACAGAGGCTACCATTGTCTCAATATCCATCCCCTCCTGGTTCTGACATTGATGTTTCGAAATTGGCTGGCTCTGGTATTCCAGTACCTTTTAGAGGTTTAGTCAGTCAGTTATTGCTGGCTGCTCGCTTTACAATCGCCATTTTTTGGAAAGGGATTCCCGGCTTAAAACATTGGAGAGCCCAAGTCCGTATGGTGGCTAACATAGAACACCTGTGATACACACTTAGAAATGAGCAATTTAAATGTGATCATATTTGGAAAGCATAACATACTTATTAAGAGAGCATTATTAATGTGTAATTGTTCATGTATTTAGCCTCATTTGTTCTAAGTGTGATTACTGTACCAATGTCTGCCTGAGTTGTTTATATACTTTTAGACTATGCCCTGTTTACATAATTGTTTTTTGTTCGTTGTATGCCTTGATAATGCATAAATAGAATTAAAAAGAAAAAAAAAGCAGAAAATGTACTTTCCTTCTCATTGATGATAGCCCTGGAGAGTCTTTGATTTCCAAAATTCCTATCAATCACAAGAATGCTGTGTTAAGCCCATTTACCTGCTAAGGCAACTTCTCAGGTTTGCTACCTACCTAGACTTAAGTAGTTACAGTAGATATTTTATCAAATTGTCTGAGCCCAATCTCTTTTGTTGCTAGCATTTTTTGAATTGGTCCTTTTCAATTGTTTGTGGTCCCCTGCTTTGGATTTTGTTTATAAAATCTTATGAGTCCGCTACTTCCATGATTTGTGTCCAGTGCGGATTCCACTATAAAGCATACATGAAAGAAATTTGCAATAATAATATAAAAACTTCTCCCACAATGTTAAACCAGATTTTAAATTATTCATATGCCTTTACAAACAACCATGCTGTCAGCCCTTTCCTAAATAGTTTCATGGGTTCCCAGCGTGACTACAATCTGTTTGAACGTTTTTCTATAATGACATCTGTATGGGGTACATTTAAGTTTTGGATAATCCAAGAGGCATGAGAGAACAAACTCTACATCATGTGAAAGTTTATGGGGCACTAAGACTAGATGAAACTGTTTCCATCGTATGGGAAATGAGACAGCTACAGTAAGATTGCTGTTCTTAAATGTTTACGAATAAATGAGATCAAGATAGGTTCCTCAGTTCCCGCATTCAAAGGCATGGACTAAAACAGAACCAGACAATTATAGACCTGGGATAAGCAACTATCGTCTAGAGCTGCAAATATTAGCTTTCTGAGTAAACAAATATGTAAACTAACAAGGCTCTTATGTCCGATATCTACATCTACATATGTGGTGAATATTGTGGATATTATGAGCAGACGTGTTTGCTTCTCAAGGTTTTGCCTGCACCTGGGTTAACATAACATCAGTTTCAGGGAAAATAATGGAAGGTGCTATAAAAGATGGACCCATTCTGCCTGAGGGGAAGAGGAGTGATTAATAGGGAATAGGTTTCCTGGAACTGCATCATAACAAAAAAAACTAGACTATCTTGGGTTGGTATAGCAAGAGCATTTGTGCAACTCTTCTCCAGCATCCTCTCAGAATTCTCTAGAATCCTGTTTTCAGAGACTTTGGGGGTTCTCCTTTTAGCAGTCTATAGTATATAATTTTCTCTCATCTGCTTATCAGAAATTAATTTCAGTGAGTTTCTGGTTCGTAGATGTTATAGAGCAGAAGAGTGCAGTCCAAAGAGCCTTAGGGAAAACTTTGAAAAATATTCATTTTTACTTTTTGTGATGCACATGGTTGCTATGGTTACTACAAGATATTGTAACAATGGCAATGTGTTCCATTCTTAAAGAAATAAAGTTGGTTTGGGAAAGATAAACATTTATTACTTTGAAAACCAAATTGCACAGTAATTTCTAGCTTCCAGCAGCATTCTTCATTGAATAGTGATGTAATTGCATATTTGGTGAAATGCCATTGTAAAATACAGCGCATTAGCTTCAAGAAATAAAACACTAGCCTCAGACATTTTCAGTTGGACCACACATTTTCAAAAGTGTATGGGAGTATTTGAGCAAATTAGTACACTCTATTTAAAAAAAAAATATATTTTTTTAATTTCTGCTGTTTTAATGCTTTTGAAATAACTAGGAGTAATCTAAGACCTGTAACATATTCCAAACATCCATAAAACATCTTTTGAACCTGGACATAGCAATCAGAAAGTTACCTGTGCAGCAGATATTTCCCAGCTGTTTTATTTTAAAGTGCCTATTTCTTAAGCATAATCTTTCTTCCCATTCAAAAAGATGTATAGTGTCACTGAAAGGCACTATACATATGTATGTGACAAACTGTCAGCAAATGTGAACTGCTGCTTTAAAATTGTTTGTACATATATCCAGATTTCCAAATATTTATCTACATCTTCTAGGCAAATATTTTAAAAGTCCTTGTTACTAGAGAAATGTTTTGATGGTTTGACAATAAGTCAGAGAGAAACATGCTAGACAAGTTTCACAAGGGATCCATTAAAAAAAAACCAAAACCTGATTATATGCTTATGGAATGCATTAAGAAGACAAACTGAATGCACAAGAAAATCTTATCTTTCACAGTTTATCTATATTAAAGGCAAGGCATTTTAGTCAGAGTATATGTGGTAAATTGATTGTGTTAACTCACTTTCAGGAAAAAGCTAAGGCATGACTTTTTTGTCCCGGCCTTTGCTTAGACCTCCCTGGCAGAGATCCTCAGACTTTCTGAGGTTACTACATGAACTTTCTAGTAAGGACTTTAAATTTTATACCCCTGATTTTTCAATGCTATCAAACTTTAAACTTGGTTCATTTGTGATTGTAAGTGATCCTTGACCAATGCACTGCGATTTAAAATATATTGTAATCTGCCTTGAGGCTGTTTTTGGGAAAAGGTGGAATGCCAGATGTCTGTAAATAAAACTAAATTCAGTGCTGAACTGCAGTAGAGAATGCAAATTCTCAGAAAAATCATATTGTCTTACACTCCACCTTTTAGTAGTAAAGGTGAAGAAATCAGATTTAATCTACATATTAAAGATTCTAAACATTCCCCTCCATTGTGAATTAAAGAAGAAAACAATCCTTCTGTTTTCCCCAATGTTCCCCCCCCCCCCCCCCCCCCCCCCCCCCCCCCCCCCCCCGTCATGCACTCTCCTCCACCATGGATCTTATAAGTTGCCTGCTTCCATTCCTTTCAAAAAGAATTGGATGCATTTTACTTGCAAATACTAAGTACAGGATATAAACTTAGCTAGAGCATAAAAGTGCCACTTGTTAGTAATACAATATGGGAGCAATTTTCAAACTGTCCAGCCATTAATCTGTGGGTGGAAAGTTAGGGGAAGGACTTGGATGACAGTCTGTGAGTTTTCTTGGATTAGCTGATGGAGAGTAGATTGCTTTGTAATGTGCAAAAAACTGAAACTGTGAAGTTGAGCAGTCAGGAACTAGTACCCCTTCAGGCTGATGTAGTATCATGTGCTGGCTGCAGCGCTCGGCGCAATGCTCGTTTTGGATGCACATCCATAACCCCCAATGCAGAACGCACATCCAATCGCACGCGTAGCTAATAGCACTCGTCACATGTAAATTCATGTTGGTGAGGCTATTAACTATTCTACCCTATGCAACAAAAAAATGTGCACCCGACGTGCACATTTTTACTCTCCAAAATTAACGCCTGACATTTGTCAGTGAAAAGGACTAATCGGCAAGGGTTTTCTCTTAAAGACCTCGGATTCCCGAATTCAGGTACTGGACCCCCGGGTCCGACCCGGACCTCTTGGCCCATTGGGCCAGACCTTGGGAGAAGGGAGCTTAGGTCATGTCAGCCACTGGGCACCCAGCCATGTCTCTTACGCGCCCGATGTCAGACGTTCTAGGGACGCACAATATTCCCTAGTGCGTCCTTTTGTAGCATGGCAGGTCATTTTAAAAATGACATTGGGTGCCCAGGAGAGGTGGTTGGGTGCGCATTAGGAAAGCAGGCGCTCAGCATTGAGCACTCGCTTTCTACGCGCCGATATTGCATCGTCCTCTTTGTAAGGGAAGGTTTGTATGGAGTGGGAAATTGTGACTGTGGGTTCAGTAGTCAAAGACCTTGGAGTTCAGGTGGATTCTAAGTTTAGTTTAGAGTTTCAAGTACTTTGCACTATGCGGTATGCTTTCTTAAAACTACAGTTGGTTGAACTTCATTAGTTTGTCTTTTATTGTATTACTATTATGAATGGTTTTTGTAATTGACCCGGAGTTTGATACTGTGGAATATAAAATCCATTCAAACTGGTGATGCAAGTATTGATAATCTTGCATCTGGATTATTGTAATAGCCTATGGGTATGCCTACCTCATATGCTCACCTAGAGGCTACAAAGATTCAGAATGTTGCAGCCCGAGTGGTATTACAGAAGGCACTTTGGGAAAAGGCAACTCCATTTTTAAGGTACTTGATGGTTGCCAGTAAAGAAGTCGGCTTAATTGTAAGATGATTCTGGAACTTTGAGTGTTGAGAGGAACTGGGCCTGTTTATTTACAGAATAAACTCCAGTGGCATAGGTAGGGCGTATATTGTGGTCTAGTCAGGCAGCTTTTCTAGTGATCCTCTCTTTCAGGGAGGTTAGAAAAGCTTGTGAAATAGCTAGAGTTTTTTTCTATTAGCCCTATTTGGTTGAATTCTCTCCCTATAGATTTGAGAATGGAGCTGAACTGTGATCTGTTTTGTAAGAAATTTTCAAAAATTGATTTTTCCTGTTTTATATGAGATTCTATGGGGGAGGAATGAGGGTAGTTGGTTAATTATGATTTGGAAAGTGAGGATAGGTTTCAGACGTTGGCTTGTTGGAGTAGGGTCAGTGGTTGAAGGAAGGGTTGGGGTGAAGTTATGATGTGATGTTTACCTACTTTTTCTCTGGGTAGATTTTCTTTGGAAAATCACTGAGTAATAGCAGCATGGGATTTTTAACTGTTTGGAATCTTGCCAATACTTGTGACCTGGCTTGGCCACTGTTAGAAACAGAATACTGGCTTGATGGACCCTCGATCTGACCCAGTATGGCAATTCTTATGTTCTTATGACACTTCCCTTTTTTTCCTTTTTATTTTTCCAGATGTCATTTCAGTCTCTGACATATTTCATGTTTTTCTCAATTCCTTCTCCTCCGTTTGTCTTTTTCTGATTAGCACTACCATTTCACTTCTCTTCTTGCCCAAATCCTCATGCCCTGCCCCTCCATCTCTAGTTTTAGCCATCTCCCATAAATCTTTTCCCTCCCTCTCCCCCTTTTCCATTCTATCCTCCTAGTCATCTCACTCACATTGATTCTTCCAGCCTTCTCCAGCTCACTCTTGTCTTCTTTCTGCTTTCTCTTCTGCATGTGTGGCTGGCTTGGCAACCACTGCTCCTTTTGTCCTTTGATCTCTGGATTTGATTTAAGCTATAAATTATGATTGTCATGGTGACTTCCCTGAATTTCAGTAACCCTATTCCAGGGACACCCTTTGCTGCAATTTTAGTCAAGCAGATCACATAGTGAGGTCACATTAGTAACATGGACAGAATAACCACTATATGAGAACACGTGCAATTAAATGTTTGACATGGAGATCATCATACCCGAGTTGTATTGGCAAACTGCTGACCACTTGCGGTTTTCCTTTATAATTGTCAGTCTCCACTTTTACTCGTGTCACAATTTTTTAGCTTTTAAGTATTGTAATGAAAATATCACATAGCTCTTCTATAATTTATTCAACAAAGGCTAATGTTTTGTATCTGCCTCAGGGGTATAGATTCAACCGCATCTTTTGCATTCAGACAGGCTTAGTGGGATCTCTGTGTTTTCTTCCTTCTCTATACATAATGTCATCACTAAAAACCAAGGAAAATCATGTAAGAAAAGATCCAAGAATCACATGACCAGTTTCAAAATGCCCAATAAAATATTCCTCATGGTTCCATTGAAACAGTAATATGGCGAGGAGAGAAGACTGCTGGGAGACTGAGGGCCCATTCCAGTTTTCTCGCTGGTGATTCTATCACTGTGAGTATATTCAGCCCTCTATATTACTTAGTCTGCGATGGGAAAGAAGAGGACATGAGGGATTCTGCCTTTTCCATCAGGGACTGTCTCTTCTTCCTTGCTCCTACAGCTCACTATAGATTCCTTCATGTCATCTGCCATCTCAAGTACAGGACAAGTAGGACTTAGGGGAAACCTCTTCTTCCCCTACCCAGAATGAAACGGTCATTTCACTTAGTCCTTCTGCATGTTTCAATCTGCAACGAAGCGTGCACATTTTTTTCAGGTCTTTCAACTTTAGGTGGAGAAGAACCTGTAACCCAAGTGGCAATAGGAATAGTTATTTATTTATTTATTTATTTAGCACTTTTATATACCGACTTTTCAATAACAGAATTACTGATCAATTCGGTTTACATTCTAAACAGAAACAATGACAGGTTAATGTCTTACAATGAACAGGTAGATGGAACTTGGATACAGATATATGGGGTTAATAACATAACGTAAATGCTACGGAGCCTAATGTAGGCTAAAGAAACAGGTGATAGGTATAAGGCTGGGTATTTGATTTTAGACTGCCAAGGATTCATAGATGACCTGAGAGTCCTTTGGGGGGTAATAGAGAGTACTAGAGAGTACTAGAGATGATCTATATAGTTCTCTAGGGGGTTACCAAAGAAGGGATCCTTGGCAGGGAAAGTTCCGCAGACTGATGATTATGAGAAAGCTTGGTTGAATAACCAAGTCTTAAGTCTTTTTTTAAATATAGTGGGGCATTGCACTAATCTGAGGTCTGACGGGAGAGCGTTCCAGAGTTTGGGACCGGCTGTAGAGAAGGCTCTTTTGCTTAATGCTGACTTCATCGGTGGAATCTGAAGGTTGTTTCTGTAGGCTTGTCTCACTGGTCTGGTAGAGGTGTGGAGTTTGAGAGGGATTTTGAGCTCGAGTGGGGCAATGTTATGTAGTGCCTTGTGGATTGATGAGAGCACTTTGAAAAGTATTCTGAATTTGACGGGAAGCCAGTGTAGGCTTTTTAAGATGGGTGAGATGTGTTCTCTTTTGTTAGTCTTGGTTAGGATCCTTGCTGAAGCATTTTGCAACATCTGAAGAGGTTTTATGAAGACTCTTATCATATCTCCTCCTGTTAAGCCACCTTTGATTACTCTTGAAACATTATGGATAGCAATAGTTGTATTAAATAATTCTCTTTCTTCTACTATTTAAAATGTTTTATCTTCAGTTAGTGATCTTTCAATTCCCATATCTTCTAATACTCAAAAACATATTCAATGTGAAATAAAATTCAAGAATTATTGGGATATGTTAAGCTTCAGGAGACTAATATGGCATTAAAGATAAAGAATACTCCCACTGTAGGTTGGAAAACTAAAACAAAAACACACACACAAAAAAACAAACTTAAGAGACATAATTTGAGATTTTATTAATTTTCCTCAATCTTCCTTAATTTCCTCCTTGGAGTTACTAAGGAAATATTATTTGGAGCTATTACAAATAACTCCTGAGTCTTTTCCTCTCTTAACCAAATTGTATTACTTTCCTGTTGTGTTACCCACTTTGAGAGAGAATATAGAGAGGGAGGAAGACCAGTTAGAAGATTTAAGCTTTTTTGACATATAGAGATAGGGTTATTGCTTTAGGTTATTCTTTTCTGTTGCAATTTCCATGTAATGGGAACAATCATTTTTTGTTCTTTGACTCTAAACATCTTGAAAAAGTCTTCAATCTAGAGTTCCTTCTCCAACTTCTATTCAAGTTCCCAGAGAATTGTCAAGCTAATCAGTTAGATGGAGGGCGCTTGTAAAGAATAGAGTCATTTTTAACATTAGGACAGTGACAACATATCCCTGCAGGTATGCAAGTCGTAAAAAGTTGGCAGTTCTTTCTTGTTAGCAACAAAAGGGAAAACTAATTATGTTTTCCTGAAGTTTGTCTTTTAAAAAGAGACGACAAAAATTAAAACTTGAGCACGCTATTGAGATTCAAAGGTGCCATGCAAAAATGGGAGTAAAGTTTTAGCATCAATTTTACTTACTGTGTGTGATAAACACACTTGGCCCCACACAGAGCAGTAAACTAATGGTATACAAATAGACCCAGAGTAAAAAATCCACAAAGTCCAAAAAGTGCGCTAAAATCAGTTAAACTAGAAATGCAGAAAACTGCAATAAAAATAGCACAAAGGCATGATTTATTAAAGCTTTTTCTCCCATTCTGTCTATGGGAAAAGTGCTTAGTAAATGAGGCCCTTTCCCTCAGTGTGAACAATGTTTACATTCAGGCCGATGCAATATTATGCACTCAAGCTAGAGCACAGGTTAACCCATGGTTGGACACAAGTCCATAACACCTGATGCAATCAGAGGATCAGCGCATCCAAAATGCATGTCCAAACCAGCGTTTAGCTAATGGCGCTCATCACATGAAAATGCCATGTTGAGGCTATTAGCTAGTACCCCCAATGTAAAAAATAACAGTGCGCCCAACGCACACATTTTAACCTTCACAATTTAACGCTAGCCCCAGAGTTGGTGCTAAGTCTTGAGGAGCCCCAAAAGTTGAACAGAAAAGCAACTTAATATCGTGACTTAATATTGTCGCGATATTAAGTCGGAGGAATCATAGAAAGCAGCAACATGGAAAAATAAGTCTTGATGTCGGTCAGGTTCAGAAAACGGATGCTCAATTTACGAGTGTCCATTTTCCTGATCTTTGGCTGTGCACGGGTTAGGTAAATGGATGCTTGTAAAATTGATATAACTGAAAAATGTTTTGTCACTTCGCTTTACCTCTTTGGCAATCCTTTCTTCCACCTGCCTCTTTGCTTTCTTGATTCTTTCTTCATCTCCCTCAGTTTCACCAGATATTCTTCCCTGTGTTCTTCTTTTTTGGGATCCTTTATATTTCTTGAATGCTGTTCCTTTTGCTTTTATTTTATCAGCCACATCCTTTAAGAACCAGATCGGTTTCTTATTTCTCTTACTTTTGTTTATTTTTCTCACATATAGATTTGTTGCCTTCGTAATTGTGCCTTTTAGTCTGGCCCACTGCTGTTTCACCTCACTCATTTTTTCCCAGTATTTTAGTTCTACCTCCAGGTACATCCCCATTTCGACAAAGTCCATAGTTTTGATATTCAAAACTCTGATCTTGTGATTTTTCTGTATCCTATTTGCAATATCAAACCATATCGTTTGATGATCACTGGTGCTGAGGTGTGCACCCACCTGGACATTAGAGACATTATCCCCATTAGTGTGCACTTGGTCGAGTATAACTCCCTCATGACATCCACTATCTCTCTACTTCTGGTAGATTCCGCAGAAGGGATTCTCCAGTCTGCATCTGGCAGATTAGAATCTACAACAATCAGCACTTCTCCCTTCTTTCCCACCTTTCGGTTGTCTTTGACCAAATCTCTGTCTAGTTCTTTTGTTTGAGTTGGAGGCCTGTAAACTACTCCAGTAAAAATGGATGCACTATCATTTTTTTTTTTTTTTAGGATGGCCCATAATGCTTGTTATCTTATTACAAGGTAAGCAATTTTGCTTTCTCTGCCCCACATTCCTTGCAGTTCAGTTGCTTAGATATTGTTTTTGACATAAAGAGCTATTCCTCCCCCTTTTCTGTCCTTCCTTAAATTATAGCCTGGTATGGCCATATCCCAGACTGAGAATCCGTGAACTACGTCTCTGTCACAGCAACAGTGTCCAAATCCACTTTAACCATTAGGTCCTGCAGGTCTGGGATTTTATTGCCCAAACTACAAGCGTTTATAGTCATAGAAACATAGAAATGACAGCAGAAGAAGACCAAACGGCCCATCCAGTCTGCCCAGCAAGCTTTCACACTTATTTTGTTCTCATACTTATCTGATACTCTTGGCCCTTAGTAACTTTTTGGTTCTGTTTCACTTCCACCCCCGCCATTGCTGTAGAGAGTAGTGCTGGAACTGCATCTAAGTGAAGTATCTAGCTTAATTGGTTAGGGGTAGTAACTGCCGCAATAAGCAAGCTACTCCCATGCTTGTTTACCCAGCCTGTGCAATTCAGTCCTTGTTGGTTGTTTGAATATAATTCCTCTTTTCTTTATTCCCCCCCCCCCCCCCTGCCGTTGAAGCAGTAAGCTGCGCTGGATATGTATTCCAAGTGAAGTATCATGCTTAATTGATTCGGGGTAGTAACCACTATAACAAGCAAGCTACGGCCATGCTTATTTGCTTATCCAGACTATGTAATTCAGTCCTTGTTGGTTGTTGTCTGAATATAAATAATCTTTTCTTCATTCCCCCTGCCGTTGAAGCAGTGAGCTATGCTGGATATGCAGTGAAAGTGAAGTATCAGGCATTATTTGGTTTGGGGTAGTAACCGCCGTAACAAGCAAGCTACTCTACGCTTTTTTGTGAATGCAAATCCTATTTTCCACATTTCCTCTTGCCATAGCTTTCCAATTTTCTCCCTTGATTTGTTGCACTTCCTAGACACCTTTTCTGCTTTTTTTAGCTGATTGATTTTGTTATATTCTCCTCCCACTTCTTGTATTGCTTGAGGGTGATGTCAATTTCATTGGTCTTCTCCTGCCACCTCCATTCTTTAGTTTAAATGTCTGATAATATATGATCTGAATTTCTCACTTAGCACCCTCCTTCCTGCTACAGACAAATGTAAGCTATCCTTACCATATAGCCTTTTACTGCTCCATACATGACCCCAGCCTCCAATGTATCCAAAACCATTTTCTGTACACCAGGTTTTGAGCCAGGAATTGAAATTATTTATATGGCACAGCTTCTCATTTCCCTTTCCATGAACAGGTAATACTTTCAAAAGGCAATAGTCTTTGCAGTGTGTCTTATTATCTTGCCTAGATTTTGGAAATCTTTTTGTACTTCATGGATACCATTTCTATTGAGGTCATTGGGCCCCAGATGGATGATAACACTGATATTTAATTAATTAATTAATTAATTAACTAATTAAAAACTTTTATATACCGGGATTAGTGGGGACATCATGCCGGTTTACATTTGAACAGCAGATAGAAATTACATGTTAACAGGAGAATTACAACTGGGAAGGGGAGTAACATAAGTGCAGAGTGGAAAGTAACTTAACAACAAGTAAACAAAGGAGTCCTTAACAGCAAGGAACAAATGGGGTCCTTAATATAAGGAAAGGATTGGATTGCCTCTGCGGGGGTTAAAAAGTGCAATTGTTATCATCGCCCCTTTCCCCCCTCTATATCAAAGTTCCTACTTTCTTCTTCAATGACTTGGACTATCTGGTTTGCATTTCTACCAGCTGAGGATCCTGGAAGACATTTAACTGTTGTCACCATCAAATTGTGCTCCCAGATTGGTTCTTTTGATTGTCTCCCAGCAGAATCATCTTTCTCTTATGACATCTGATCCTGTTGAAGGGCTTCTGGGTGCATTACAATAGGTTCTTATGTGTAATTTTTAAGACTTTATTTTATCCTGCTTGGGCATACTTTTTTTGAAAAAAGGATAGGGAGTCATATAAATAAATACAAATAAATAACTTACACAGTGTGGTCATGGTTACAGTCCTAACAGCACTGGGATAACTTACATTGAACAGCAGTTATAGCCCTAAACAAAAGTAGTATAACTGCACCAGGTTTCCAAGAGGTTACATCCCTAACAATGGTGATAAAGTTGTATCAGGCTTTGAAGAAGACTGAAGGAATGTACATGGCGTGGCCATGAGGTAGATTTTCAAAGAACTGGTGAGTGTCAAAGTTAATGTTAACTGTTCAGATAGTCAGCTGTTGATGAATAATTGGTTAAATCTAAATGCACAAAACTTGTTGAGGCTATATTTAGACCAGCTGTTTGTGTGGCTGTGGTTTGGTGGACAAAGCTAACCAGTTTGTACTGAATATTACTCTAGTTGGCTAAATTTGAAAATACCACCATGAGAATGCCTCAACCCCAGCCCCTTTTCCCCCCAGTTAAATGTGTGCACACAGTGATTTTGTGCAGAAATTTTAGTCAGACCTGGGGTGAAGGGTGGAGTATTTTTAACCACTTAGATTTATGTGGTTAAAATTCGATTTTAATAACCTAAATATTTTGACTATAGGCATCTCATAGTTAAAACCCAAATATCAGTGAACATGAGGAAACAGGATGTTTAGGATAACAGCCTTATAGCTTTGGTGACTGTGTGAATTATTGCAGGTAGTGGGGGCATGACTGTGGAGGAGAGGGCATAGACTTTGATCTTTTGGGATTCAGAGAGATTAGAAGGCTTGGGATGGCCTGCTGGCAGACGTGGTAGAGGCTGGTGCAGGATTGTGCCATGCTTGGTAAGGGGTGGTAGGGGAAGGGTTGGGGTGAGAACTGGTGTTGGTTTGGACGTGGCAGTTTGTGCTCATTTAGCCGATGTGATAAAGAACTATAGAAAAATCTCAATTGGGCAGACTATATGGATCTATTGATCTTAATCTACCATCATTTACTAAGTTAATTGGGTTACATGTGGGTTAAAATATTTAACAAGAAACGTTACAAAATTCTAGTGTGTTTCACTCTCTGCTTAATATACTTCACTTTCGTCCTTCTTTATCTGATACCCATCGCTTCTTTTTGCGTGAAATGTTTCTGTCCCATCTTGATTATTGCGTTGACCACCTTGCTGGCCTTCCAGACTTATATCATCCTTTACAATTGCTTCAGAATTCTGTAGCCCTGATTGTTGTATAGAAAGCAGGGGCAGCAGAATGCCTTTTTGATTTGGGGGGGGGGGGCAGCCAAGTTCCATCCCGACTCCACCCTCAACTCTGCAACAAGCTCCACCCACATTCCCACTTCAGTTTTTTTTTAGTTTACTTTTACAGTTAATGCCATTCTGACTTACATACGTTCTTTGCATAAATTAGAGTATAATTCAGGGATGGCCAACTCTGGTTTTCGAGAGCCACAAACAAGCCTGGTTTTCAGGATATCCACAATATGCATGAGATAAATTTGCATGCACTGCCTCCATTGTATGCAAATCGCATGCATATTTATTGTAATTATCCTGAAAACCAGGCCAACCCTGGTATAATTATCAATTCCCAGATCAATTAAATACTTAATGCTAGAAAACAGGATATAGTGGTAAAGGAGGAAATAACCAAAACAGCAATATTAATAGAAATGTCAATACTAAGTGACTATTTGTGATCACAGACCCCACCCCTCCCCAGCATACACACAGCCCTCTAACATTGGGGGCAAAGCAAGATATTTTCCCCTACACGTCACCATAGAAAAAAATGCTGGTGTCATCTAAGTAATAGAACCACTAAACCTCACATAACTATTTTAATATTTCCCCAAAAAACAATAAAATATTTCAAAATAGCAGCCACATCAAATAACACCCAGAAATTACAACTAGTAAAGATTTACAAATCTCCCATCCTCCACACCTGGGGTCTTTTCATGTCCCATCAACCTGAGAATCTGGTAATAACCCAAACTTTATCCTGTCTCTCTCTCATACTGTTCATTCTCTAAAACATTCCCCACATGCTCTCAAACACACACACACACACACTCGAGCAATCATTCACCCCCATATACACGCACGCAGGCGCTCTTTCACACATACGCAAGCAGGCAGGAAGGCACTCTCAAGTATACCCGGGTAGGCGCCATCTCACACACAGGCAGGCAGGCCAGGGGCCTCGTTTTCAGCCACCATGAGATGGGGTCCGTGTTGGCCTGAGCTGCGCTGTTTGCTGCCACTGCTTCTGCTGCTGTGGGATGGGCTGTGTAGCAGCCTGTCCACAGCAGCTTTTTATTTGGCTGCTTGTGGGGACAGGCTTAGCTGTGGCACAGCCAGACCTGTTTGTGAAGGATGGAGGCCTTGCCACGCGGTTGCTGCCTCCTCCTCAGCTGTCGGCGCCTGGTGATGTCATTCAGGCGCTGGCAGCTGAAAAGGAGGAAGCAACTAGAAATACTGTAAGGCTGCAATCTTCCATTTTGTTAGGGTCAGGCAGGGTGAGGGAAGGGATCCGGGGCAACAGCGGGGGAAGGGGGGGGGTATGGCAGCGCAGATGACAGGGGCCATCCCACTTCCCACAAATGAGATTGTGCCTTCTATTGTTGGCAGAAATTTTTTTTTGGGAGCGGGGGAGGATCCATGGCCCCTGCGTGCCCCCCTCCCCCCTTGTTCTGATGCCTATGATAGAAAGCCCTTTTTTTTTTTTCTCAATTTTTTTTTTCTCTTCATTCTCATGATCTCCTTTCACTTGCATCCTGTAAAGTTCTGCTCTATCTTTAAAGTTCTGGTATTTTATTTTTTTTCAAAAGCATCTACTGCTTGGCCCTACCCTTTCTCTCTCTTTCTAATTAACTACTCTTGCCATGCTCTTCCTTCCTTCTCACACAGCCTTTGTACTGTCCCCTGCTTTAAGCAGATGATGTTCTGCTTCTGTACTTTCTGTGCTTTCTCCCTCTGGCACCTTTCCTGCTGAGGTCCCTCACTATTACTTTTCTACTCAAAATTAAAACCCACTTGCTTAAACTTTCTTTTTCCAATATAATTTGCAAAAATCCATTTCCGTTCCCTTCTAAATTGTTGTATAACATATTGTTGACTCTAATTGAAGGCATCTAGGGTAGGAATCTGTATAAGAATAAAAAACAGAAATGCTGGTATAAAATAGGTTATGAGCCTAAAGAAAATATAGCAAAGTGGGGGCCAGAAGCCTGATGGGAAGTGAATGGGGAACTGGGAGAGTGTGGTATAGAAAATATACACAGTTAGAGAGAAGGAGGAGTAGAGTGGAGGAATAGCCTAGTGCAGAGCTTTCCAAACTTTTCATGTTGGTGACACACTTTTTAGACAAACATAATTTCGGGACACAGTAATTCAGTCTACTAGTAAACCAGAGGTTAAAGGTTAAACGAACGAAACATATTTCGACAATTTATGTATGTTTCCTTAAATATATACATAAATAAAATGTTTCACGACACAACCTAAATTTATATTAAAAATATATATTCCAAGATTCATGTTATTGTTATAATTTGAGAAACAATAATAAAACATTGTCCCCCACACACTCATCTCTCTCCTCCCCCCAGCACATGTCTGGCCCCCACACACTCATATCTCTCCCCCTCAAGCACATGTCTGTCCCCCCACACTCATGTACCTCGTCTTTTTGATTGTTGCCAGTTAAGTGCTTCACTCCCTTCCATGATCACCAGACACTGCTGCTTGCAGTCAGTACTCCTCATGGCCAGGCCTCATCGGCAGCAGCAGCCAATGCAAGGATGGCTGGGCTCGTTCCACCCACCAAGCCCCCCAAAAAAACGCGATTGACAGCAAAAATCACCCAATAATAAGCAACCCATAAACTGAAAAAAAAAAGTGAATCTCTAGGAAAAAAAAAAGCCCAAACTCGCATCAGAGTTGACCGGGCTTGCGCAACACACCTGCACACTGCAGGCGACACACTAACGTGTCCCGACACACAGTTTGGAAAGCTCTGGCCTAGTGGTTAGAGCAGTGAGCGAAGAACCAGGAGACCAGGGTTCGAGTCCCTGCTGTTGCTCCTTGTGACCTTGGGAAGTCACTTTACTCTTTACAAACTCAGATTGTAAACCCTCTGGGGATAGGGAAGTACCTACAGTACCTGCATGTAATCCACTTGGAAGCGGAATATAAATAATTAAATAAAAATAAGGGAAGGAATGAACAACAAGTGTGTGTT
This sequence comes from Rhinatrema bivittatum, assembly GCF_901001135.1. NCBI lineage: Eukaryota > Metazoa > Chordata > Amphibia > Gymnophiona > Rhinatrematidae > Rhinatrema > Rhinatrema bivittatum. The sequence goes on along the minus strand of NC_042621.1, from coordinate 214,352,316 downwards.
CATGCTATTCCTTGTGTGACTACAGGCACATTCCAGTGGCAGAGCAGCTTTCCAAATGCTCGATTGTTTCAGTGCCAGTGTGTTCTGACCTTCCTGAGATTAACTAAATGGGTCAGAAAGTGGGATTTTAAGTATTGGGGGAGTCAATGGCACGGGAGAAGGAGCACCCTGTGATCCCTGTCTATGGCAGAAATTTGAATAAAATTACATGAGAGGTTCAAAAGATGTATGGCGGTGACTGGAAACTGGTTAAAAAGTGTCAAAGCCCATTCAACAAATTATTTCTACATCTAGTAGGGAGGGATTTGCTGAGTAAAGGAGCCTAACAGAATTCTCCCCTACTACCCCTTTCCCTCTCAGCAGCAGAGTTCAAAACAAATAGGAGATGTTTAGAGATGCGCAGCCCACAAATTTTCGGTGTGGTTCAAGTTTTTGTTTTTGGGTGGGGGGACAGGGGAGGTTGGATTTTCATTTAATGTTTTTTTGTTTCTTTGTTTGCCAAACCAAGAACCCCCCCCCCAAAAAAAACTGCTTAAATAAAAAGGGGGGGGGCCTATGTCTGGGCTGGCCCGGGCTCAGGGCTGAGGCTAGACCCAGGTTGGCCCAGCACCAGGCATGATCCCAATGCTTTGGGCCTAGCACTAGGGTTTGGCAGTGAAATCTGGTCCTGATTCTTGGTTGCAGTACTTAGGCCCTAGACCTTTGCTTGTGGCTAGGTCACAGCCCAGAGGCTGGGTGTGACCCTGAGGATCTGCTCCAAGGAAGTAATAGCAGCCCACAAAGATTGTAGCATGGCCACCTGGGGCACAATTTGATGACATGATCATCTCCCTCCTGACCTCTTTCAATTCAGTCATGCTCAGTGCTATTGCAAAGGCTGCCCCTGGTGGTAAAGAGGAGTATGGTTTCTTCTTTTTCAAACTGTTGCTCTCCACCATCCTCTCCAGGGGCAGAGACGTCCAAGACGACTTCCTTCCTTTTCCCCCTGTAACCGAAGCTGAAGAGGAAACTACCTGAGCTGCTTCCCCACAGGACACAGGTGGTTTTACTGTGTCCCCTCCCCAGCAACTATAGCATGCAACTGCTCTGACAGTACAGCCCCTCCTGGAATTTCAGACCTCGGCGAAACTTCCACTTTGGGACTGGCACAGACGCTCCACGATCAAGGCCAGACAACGAGGCGATGGTATCTGGAACCGAATTGAAAAAGCCCTGCATTGTCAGCTGAATAGATTGCAAGGCAGGCCCAGGTTCAGGGCAGAAAACCCTTACTCTTTGCTTGAGCTTCATGATTATACTGAAAAGTAAAAAGACAAGCAAAGCAGGAGCTCTTCTAATTCAGTGCAAACAACTAGGCACCATCCTCAATCTCCCGAGTTCCCATCCGCTTTCCTGGGGAGTTGACTGCCTCGCTAAAGCTTTATCTCTGGAAGAGACTGAGGAGCTCACAAAACAGCACGCAGGAACTCCCATGAATGCTCAGTAAAATCTTTACTGCGCTCTGAGAGCTGCGTCCATGTCAGTGCCGTTGGGTGCTGTCACCCATGCATAATGGATAATTCATCCTACCTTCTATGGGGAACCCTGTTTACAGCTAAGCAAACTTATTTTTGCTTTTTTGCTTTTCTGAATTGTAGGCACAAGGCACCAAACCTGAACTGATTTCAAACTTTCTATAGTTAAAGAATGTTTGTTTTCCTGTTGTAAACCTTATTTTGTCTTAAGATGTGTGCAAAATCAAACATCTAAAACCAACTAAATCTACTTGCGAAATACTGTTAGCAGCTTGTGCTGCTCATTGTCTGAAATCCATGTCTGGGGGTGGAAAATTCTCTTAAAGATGAGAGAGAGAGAGAAAATAAATGATGTCCCCAGAAAATTCAGCTGACAGGCATTCTTTTAATGGTATTAAGCAGTACCACGCCCTGCATGCCACAAAAGCTATACTATTTAGACACACCCATTCCCTCTTACAGGGGCTGCAAGTCAGAATGAATCAGAGTAGCGCTGGCTTTTCTGTGGAGGGAAAGGCTTCTTGAGCTTGCTAAATACAGAAGTAACTCCAGCCCCCATAAGTCACAGGCTCTCTCTTGCAGGGCTGGATTTCCAAGTCTGTGTTTATATGCCTCTCTACTCTCCTATAAAGCAAAAGGGAAAGTAATTGCAAAAGGAAAGCAAACGAAGTGAAGTTAGAAAAGAGAGGCCCGGTAACCCAAGGTAAGTATGAAGAAAAAACTTTCATTCTAAACTCTTTGTACATGTAGAGAGATCTGCTAGAGGTTTTGAGAATTTTCGTTTTTGACTCTTGGTTTGTAAACATAAAAGATGAAATATAGGTAGCCTGTGGTTACATATATATTTGTTTAAAGCCTTCATCGTGTGTGTACGGTTTCTTTATATTTGTTCCTAGTTGGGGCGGTGTGTTCTAAAAACTGTTTGTTACAACTTTAATAAAGGTTTGTTCATGTCTGTGAGGACTAGTTTTATATATTTGTATTTAGACCTGGTTTCAAATAAAATGTGGTTTATTGGTGTTGTTTACATGAAGAAACTGTGATAAAACAGTTTGTGCTGCATTGTTCGATGGTTTACGGGTTAGCTTTTTAAACAGGAAGGTATACACGTAATGTATTCTGTCAAATACATTTACTAAGCTAACAGGTTTCTAATCGCTATAAAAAATTAAACCAAAAGCTTGTTCAGAAGTACAAATATTGGAATTAACAGCCACTGTTTAAAGCATAAATTAAATCATGATCATAAGCTTGAGGGACCCAGATTTCACTACTGAACCAAGTGAAATTCATGTTAATTGTCCACCTTCTGGTGTTGCAAAATGCCATAATATCTAGATTAGAATAGAAACTATACATTTAAATCTCAATTTTGAAGTTTTAAATTGTAGCCATAAAACAACAAAAAGCATATTTTTGAAGAACAAAACCATGTTTTCTAGAATTTTAGTTTAGGAACAGATTGGAAAAAACACATTATGGAGTCCCACAATAGCATTTTACATAGGCATGTTCTATTTATTTTAACAAAGTTTCAGTCTTTTTTTTTTTTTTTTCTTTTTGTTGAATTAACTTTTTTTCATGGGTTTCTGTGGTTTTTATTTCTGCTGTTCCAGCACACATTGAAAGGGTTTTTGTTTGCTTAATCCTTTTTTTAAATAATGAAACCTTATCTTCCTGTTTATATTTTCTTCAAATAAACATTTTAGTGAACAGTAGGAGGTTTAAATGTTTTTTTTTAAGGGTATTCTTAACTTTATACTTTGAAGAATCATCTCATTCTCTCACCATTCAGGTGCTGGTAGTGGTAAGGGCATAATAAGGAGCTCTTTTGTAGCAAACATTTGTCTTGCATTTAGAAAACACATTTCTACTTTTCTCAATGTTGGCAGATGGTTTTATACACACACCTCAAGGGTTCTAAACACAGGAAATTCTAGCAGTAGACAGTATATCAAATACAAAACCTGTGTATATGTAGTATTTTAACAATTTTTATTTTAACAATATCAAAAATAGTTTATAAAAATATTTCTAATATGACAATATATAATTCCTATAAATCATCCGCTCTCACCATTCATACTCTTTATGAAGACATCATACACAACAAATTTCACATATTACAAATTACAAACAATATTAAAATACATTCATATTAGAAATACTTTTTATACACTATTTTTGATATTGTTAAAATAAAAATTGTTACAAAACCTGTGTATTATGTAGTATTTTATTTGATATATTGTCAGATGGTTTTGCCATCTTTCCTCATTTAAATTGTAACTTAAAAAAAAAAATGATGCAGTATGAACAGACTAGGTACATTATCGTCTTTATTTCTTTTGCCATCATGTATCTGATATTTAGAGACTTATTTTGATGCTCATGGAAGCCACCTGATTTCAGACATTAAACTGACAAAAATAATCAACAAGAAAACATGTAGCGCTAAAGGTCAACAAAAAAAGTTGTAGGTGATATTTTTTTTTCTTTGACTAACTTAATACATTTCTACCTGGCGTTTGAGAGCTGGACTTCTTTCATCAGGTCGAAGCACCTGACATGAATGGGACTTCAACTTTCGAAAACTAGTCTGACATATTAAGAAGTCTTATGTCTCAGTGGCTCCAGAAATGATTGAATGGAGAGGCATAAAGGGGGCACAGTGAATTTCAGGGTAGTCAAGTGCCTTTCCCTCCAACCAATCAAAGTAGTCTAACAAGACTGGGAGGGAAGCTGGAGGCGGGGCCTTGCCTTCCCTGTCCCACTTTGGAAGAGCTCTGGGTCTGTGTACTAAAACACATGCCTCCATTTAATAATACATGTTAATTGAAGTAACTTAATGGCTATGTTCAGTGCATATTATTTGCATGTGTCTTTTTATCCCAGGATAACAGACTGCACATGTAATTGAGCTGACATGCAGAAAACTTTCTGCTAAATGGTTGATTAGGTATTAACACTGGATAGTTCATCCTGTATTAATTGCTAAGCATGTCACATGACTTGCCTCAGGAAGTGCGGTTAACTTTCATGCCTGTGGCTCATGTTAAGGTGCAGTATTAAATCTGATGTGAGTGGAATTGAGTAAACAAATCATAATCTATATAATCCCTCAAGTGCACTGCCAAGAGAACTCTGAATTTAATATGTGTATCTGTATAAAAGGACCTTCATAATAGTTGGGCTAATTTCCATGTCAAAAAATGGCCAGAGCATCAATCTCGATCTATTTAATACCCTATTATAATCATTGGTCTTTCATAATTGCTTGTCCTATTTTTATTATTCTTTATGCATATAAACACATTTAGAACAGGTCAAACATCTTAAAATGCCCTGCCATGGTCGCTGTTTCAGAATCACTCCTCCTGCTTCAGCAGGGAGTGGTCATGCTCTGTTAACGCATGTTAATGTGCACCATTACCAGATAGTCTGACCCCCTCCCATCCCTCACCACCCCTTCAGTGATGGTGCTTTTGCAAACTCTCCCGCTGGCTCCCTCTATATATTGAAGGGCCTCCAGGATTCTTCCCTTATAGCAGGAGACAAAATCAATATGTTCTTAAGTTGCAAAATGGTGCTTCTAACACGCTGATCTGATGGGGTTTGGCACTGTGATGCACCAGCAATTTTTGTTTTTTGGGGGGGGGGGACACTGTGAAGGCCCATGGGGAGTTTGGGGGGGGGGGAGGGAGGAGCATCGTTCTGGAGATGTGTATGTTCAGGGCACTCCCAACCCTTTCACTCTGCACAGCATACCTGGCATTCAGATTGTTGCCTACATTATTATGACCTCACTGTCTTTTAATGCAGTTACAGTAATGCAGGCTGTGATCTGCATATAATTTGTTTGCCAACTCTGGTTGTACCTATTTCTGTAGGGTTTTAGCACATGACACAATTGCTTTAAGGACTGAATTTAATGAAACTAATTTACTTTGGCAGAGCACCTTAATCTTGCCTTCTTACAAAATAAGCAGATCTGCATCAGATTTTTCATGTGCATGCAAAACTTGTCTTACATACAATAATACTGAACAATCGTTAGTAATAATGGGATAATTTTTAAAAAGATTAGTAGGTTTACTTTTGAATGCATGTTCAAATGTGTATGCTCAGGGATATGAAATTTCCTTCAGAACTTGCTTGCTGGGGAAGACACATATTCACTATATTCTCCTAGTTCCTCCATTCCCTGCCCCCCTAGAGGTCTCATTTTTCTTCCTATGGTCCTTCCTCTGCCTCAGATCTCCAGGGGAGCTGAAGATGCAACTTGCTGTTTCTGAACCCTGGCTTGCATAGAAACAGGATGGCAGTCTGCTCATCCACATCAACATTACAATCCATACCACTCCCTCAGAGATCCTGTGTGTTTGTCCCATGCTTTCTTGAATTTAGATACTGTCCTTGTCTCCGCCATCTCTATAGGGAGGCTGTTCCCAAGCATCCACTACCCTCTCTGTAAATGAAATATTCCCTTAGATTACTCCCAAGTCTAGCCCCTTTCATCTTCATCCCGTGACCCCTTGTTTTAGAGCTTCCTCCACATAGATATTTTGGAGATATTTAAATGTCTCTTTCATATCTCCCCTATCCCGCTTTTCCTCTGTCAGGCCGATACAGAACGGTACGCTCGGCCGAGCACACCGTTTAGCCCCCGTTTGGCTGCGTGTTTTAGATGCTCTATTACCCTTTATACTGTAAGGGGTAATAGCACTTGGAAAACACGTGGCTAACCTCCGCGAAACTAATAGCACTCATCACACGCAAATGCATATTGATGAGCCTATTAATTATTCCCCCAGAATACCGAAAGTAAAATGTGCAGCCAAACCTCACATTTTACTCTCAGAAAGTAATGCCTGGCCAAGGGCAGGTGTTAACTTGAAAGCACTGGGAAATGTGTACAGAAAATCAGAAAAAAATGCTTTTCTGTACACCCTCCGACTTAATAGCATAGCGATATTAAGTTGGAGGCACCAAAAATACAAAAAAAAAAAAAAATCTGCCCGCCAAAACAAATGCTCAGTTTTGCTGGCATCCGTTTTCCATACCCGTAGCTGTGCAGGAGAGGCGGCACTCTGAGTTGAGCGCCTGCTCTCCTGACGCATGCCCTGGCACTCTCCTGGGCATGCGATTTCTGCACATTTTATTGCATCAGCCTGTATATATGTTTAGATCTTTAAATCTGGCCCTATATACTTTAGAATGACTACCACTGACCTAATAGCAACTGTCTAGGCTGACGTTTGCCGGTTTATATAATTTTAAAATGCGGTCTCCAGAATTGTACACAGTATTCAAATGTGGTCTCATCAGAGACTTATACAGGGGCAATATTTCCTCCTCCTTTTTTTTTTTCTGCTCGTTCCTCTCACTATGCAGCCAAGCATCTTTCTGGCTTTTGCCTGTTGCCTTATCCACTTATTTGGCCACCTTAAGATCATCAGATGTGATCACTTCCAGATTCCTTTCTTTTTTTTTTTCTTGTTTAGAAGAATTTCACCTCCTAAACTGTACTTCTCCCTTGGGATTTTGCAGCCTAAATGCATAACTCTGCATATTTTAGCATTAAATCTTAGCTTCCAGGCTCTAGATCATTCTTCAAGGTTTGCTAGATTCCTCATGTTTTCCAGATCATCATCCTGGCTGTCTACCCTGTTGTAGACAAATTAATTTTCAAAAGCCTGCATAAGTGTTTGCATCTGTTTGTTCCATTCAGTTTTTTTTAAAAATGTATAATTATAAAACTGATTCATCCAAAATGCTCTCATTGCACTAAAAATGTGTACGCTTTACAAAATTTGGATATCACTTGTGTTTATCCTGAAATCTTGATGTTATAAATACTGATTAGACTGTTTTCAGGAATATACAAAACTAATTAAAGGATTATAAAATATAGAATGGGAGACCTAGTTGTTAGAATAAGACTGAAAACCGAAAGCCCCAAGTTCAAATTCTACTCCTGCCACTGATGATTCTTGTAACCTTTGACAATTTAATTTCCCATTGCCTCACGTACCTGCTTAGAAATTAAACTCTCTGGTGAAGGAATTCATTGCAAAAGAATGAAATGTAATTTATTGTAAATCACTCTGGTTTTGGATGCCATAGAAATGCCAAAATAAAAACACTGATTCACCATTTTGGCATGTTTTTTTTCTTTTGAGAATTCTGTATGAGGTTTCTCCAGGCTTGCGTGTTACAATGTCTTGAAGATTAACTTCCTGGAGTATCCATGACAGCGTTGGCATGTTGACAACCCTACTATCCTTTGACCTTCTGAAAGGCCTACTCAGGAAGTTAATGGAAGAATATGCAACACCCTGATAATCTTTGTTTCTTTTGGAAATAATTTCACGTTTAAGTCATTTTAGTGTTTCTTTTAGGTAGAAAGAGGAAGCAATTTTAAAGAAGCAGGCAAATAAGTTTGCTGAGGAGAATAGTGTTCCTTTTAGAAATATGAAAACAAAATGAGGCCACCAGCCTCTTATGGCTTTTTTTTATTATTGTTTTACATTCTTTGTATTGCTATTAATTTGAGGTCTGTTAAACAGTTTATAAACCCTAAATCACATATTCATTCAGTTGTTGAATTAGATTTGCAAAACTGTTTCACTTTGACTCTAAATGTATATTACAAGTGATAAACTAATTAGAAATAAGTTTGAATCTACTCTCCACAGAATAAACATCCCCATTCTGTGAGTTTCTATAGGGAACTAATTTTCATTTATAGCTGTAGTAAATCCAGTGTTGGCCATAAATTCTGCTTCCCTTTTTTCAATAGAAAAAGAAGGGAGAAGTGTTTCTTGTTGGAGATTTTATCTGACGGATGTAGACTGGAGAATTCCTTCTGTGGAGTCCAGGAGAAGTAGAGGGAGATGGATTCCCTGCAAGGGATTCTGCTCAAACAAATGATAATGGAACCCACGAGGGAGACCGTTATACTTTGACCTAGTGCTCACTATCGGGGATAATGTCTCTGTCTGTGTGGGTGCCCACCTGAGCACCAGTGATCATCAAACGGTATGGTTTCATCTAGCAAATAGAATACAGAGAGGTCACATGAAGACCAGAATTTTGAATTTCAAAAATGCGGACTTTGTCAAAATGGGGACGCACCTGGAGGAAGAACTAAAAGTCTGGAAGAAAATGGGAGAGGTAGAACAGTAGAGGGCCAAACTAAAAGGATCAATTACAAAGGCAACAAATCTATGTTAGAAAAGTAAACAAAAGTAAAAGGAATAAGAAACCAATCTGGTTCTCAAAGGAGGTTTCTGAAAAAAATAAAGGCAAAACAAACAGTGTTCTAGATCAGTGGTTCTCAACCTTTTTCCTGTCGTGACACACCTGGTGGACAGTGCTCACATGTGGACCCACCGCTCAGAACAATCCACAGCTAAACTAAAAAAAAATAGCCTCAATATTACTTTTATTATGAATGACATAAGGGAAAGATAAGAGTACTCGATCTGAACAGAAATACATTTTTGTACAAGCTGCATTCTCTATCCCTCGTGGGGGCTACCAACATTTTTTCTTCTGCTGTCACTTTCGGGCCCAGCAGGGGAAGATAGAATCAGCTATCATTAGCCCGGAAGAGAAAGAGAACTCTCATTTCTCGATGGGCTATGGCAGAAATGGAGAACAAGAGCTGTGTCCTGCTGGGCTCAGTATGTGAAGAAGTCTGCCTTGTGAACCATACAGCCTTGCGCACTCTCCTCTCCCCAAACAATTAAAAATTATGAATTTATAATAGATTTTATATGAAAAATGACATTAAAAGTACAGTCTGAGGTATAAAAATATCACATGTATATTGTATTTACATGCACTGTGGTACAAAACAGAAAACCCTGCAAAAAAGTGGAAAAAAAAAAAAGACACTTGGAACCTATATGGCATTAGGCCTATTGGGTCTTAGTATGGGTCTCGAATGGGCCATGCACAAATTTCTCACTTGAGCAAAAAGTAAAAACCCCAAAAAAAGCACAATTTGATATAAGACCTATGATTATACTGCCGGTATACTATGTGCTAACTAGCAGTGAAAATGCATGCCTTTGTATGAGGTCTTTCTTCAATAATTTGTTGTGTACTCACACTGTCGAATCTGATAATTGTTTGGGACAATAGCATCTTTTGTATTTGGATATCCGGTCGCTATTCCCTTCCTGATACAGTGTGCTAGAGGATATATGTTCTCACATTAGGCCTATTGGAACATGTTCAGTGTGGGCTTAGCACTCAGAAAGTTATGAGTAAAAGAATTATAGCAACAACGATATAGTAAAATCTCCATACTAAAACAACACTGACAGGACACAAACAATAACAGTATGAAAAGGTAGAAGTGCTAATATTACACCAGGCCCTAAAATACGAATACACCTCATATTAGGAAAACAGAGCAAGCCAGGCTGCTATAGATCCCTACACAGAAATTACATGCTGGCAGAATACCTCACCTCAGTCATACATACAGAATACAGAGACACTATGCTCTTTTTATTGTGTATTTGGTGAGGGTCTAAGTATGAATAGAAATATACAGACAAAAGCTGAACTGGAAACCACAACAGTACAACAATGGAAAAACAATATCACCATTCCTCATAATAAATCAAAAGATATAAAATCAATAGTAATAAAATCATACATATTTCATAACAGCCGAAAAATAGAATAACATCCAACAATTAAAAACTCATAAAAATTTTCCAGACATCAATAAAACATTTCAGAACAGCAGACACGAACATCGCCACACTTCCCAGTCCCCAGCTGCCCCAGCGAAATAAGAACTCATCCTCCGCCCGGGCTAAAAATGCTGATAGACTGGGCGGAATGCGGTAGGAGAGCTGGAGTCAGCAGCACCAGCATGATCTCTTCTTCCCGTAGCCCGGAAGAGGAAGTGGTATGCAGCAGCTGCATGCCCAGGAAGAAGAGACCATACTAGTGCGAGCAGCGCAGCCCGAAGAAGAGAGAGACAGCCTTAAGAATGAGCAGCGCGGCACAGAGCAATGTCAGCCCCTGCGGCCGATGGGACTCTTTTTTTCTCGTGGCTGCGAGGTCAGGAAGTGAAAGAGGCTACTGCTGCCACTAGTTCGGTGGGGTGGGGGGGGGGAGAGAGAGTGAGTGAGTGAGCAAGCATATGTGTTTGACTTCCTGTATATGTGTGTGTGAGACAGCATGTATGTAAGTGAGTGATTTGAGAGCCTGTATGTGAGACAGATCATGTGTATGTATGATTAATAGCCTGTGTGTATAAGTAAGAGAGAGAGCAAGTGTGTTTGTGTGTGATTGAGAGCATGTGAGTATGTGATTGAGAGCCTATGTGTAAGTGAGAGAAAAAGAGAGCATGTGTGTAAGTGTGTGATTGATTAAAAGCCTGTGGTATGTGTAAGTGTGAAAAGACAGATAGCATGTTTGTAAATGTGTGATTAAGAGCCTATATAAGTGAGAGAGAAAAAGCAAGTGTATATGTGAGCGATTGAGAGCCAGTGTGAGAGAGAGAGAGAGAGAGAGAGAAAGCAAACCATCCTTCCTCCTGCGAATTCAAAACAATCTCAGGGCACCTGGATTTCAAATGTTCCCAGGTATGCAGAGGAAAGCATTTTTTTTATCCTTATTTCATTATTGGGTCTACTATTTTGAAATATTTTATTGGAATCTAGAAAGGTTTGATATGAGTTTTTAATTATTGGATATTCCATTCATCAGCTGTTTTAGTATGGTTTTACTGCTATTGATTTCATATTTCTTGATTTGTTTTGAGGACTGGTAATGTTTTTCTTTTTCCTTTGTTGCACTGCATACAGAGTCTCGGGCTTATTGCAGTTTCCAGTTCAGTTTTTGTCTGCATGTTTCTGTTTATGCTTTATGGTCTCTTTATTCTTTGTTAGGTGAGGGCCTGCACATGTGACCAAGGTGAGGTATTCTGATGGCGAATAGTTTCTGTGTAGGGCTCTGTAGCAGCCTGATCTGGTCCATTTTCCTAATAAGAGGTGTATTGATGTCTTAAGGCCTGGTGTAATATTTTCAGTGTTGCCTTTTTTTTTTAGGTAAGGTGGTTACTGTTTCAGTACTGGAAATTGGTGTTTTGCTATGGGATGTTTACTATTTATGCAATTTCTGTTCAGACAGAGTACTTATCTTTCCCTTGTATCATTCTTAACAATAAAAATAATACTAGACCTTTATTTTTTTATTTCCACCATGAATTGTAATGAGCAGTGTCACGCATGTGAGCATTGTCATGTGTCATGATGGGGAAAAAGGTTGAGAACCAATGATCTAATGGTTGGTATGGCCTTTGGTGATTGGAAGGGGTGGGGGACATGGGCAGTGACTGATGCTGTGATGGATAGGAAAAGGGCAGGAGATGCAAACAGTGTTACAAAATAATTTCATCATGCAGTGTAAATCTTGTCCTAGTTTTCCAACTTCTGTCCCAGTGCATCATGCTATTACAAAACAAAGGGATTCAATCAAAAATTTATCTATTAATCAATAACACACATAGAGAAAATCACTTTTACAATATATATATATATATATATATATATATATATATATATATATATACTTATTCAAGCCAAATGTACATAAACATCTATCTAGACCAGCGATTCTCAACCGGTGTGTCGCGACACACTAGTGTGTCGCCAAGCACCGGCTGGTGTGTCGCGTGCTCCCGGTCTCTCCCGCTGCTCTTTCTTCCCTGCTGCCGTTGCCGCCGGGCTATCAGAACGTTCAAGCCCAGTGGGAACGGCAGCGATGGTAGAAGAAGCAGTCGCACCTGCGGCTGGCCTTTTCTTCTTCCTGCGCACCTCCCCCCATAACCCGGAACAGGAAGTGGTACGCGGTGCGCGGGAAGGAGAAAGACCGTGCCGCATGATAAAGTAGCAGCGGCGGCTGCAGCATCGGCCCCTAAGCAATTGAAGCAGCCGGTAATCGAGAAAGGAGACAGCAGCATGAGCCTCCCGCGGCCGATGGGATTCTTCTTTCTTGGCCTGCGGGGGATGGAGGAGGCTGCTGCAGCTACCATTTGGGGGGGGGGGGGGGGGAGGAGGAAGTGAATGAGAGAAGCAGCCAGCCAGCTTGTGTGTAAGTGAGAGAATGTATTTGATTGAGAGCATGTGTGTGATTGAGAGAAACTGGTCAGAGAGCTGATGTGTGTGTATATGTGAGAGACAATGAAAGTGACTGCTCAAGGAGATGACTGATGTGTATGTGAGAGTGTGAGACAGTCAGGGATGTGACTGATGTGTGTGTGTGTGTGAAAGAGAGAAAAAGCATGGAAGTGAGAAATCTGGGTATGTGAGAAAGCATGGGAGTGAGAAGCCTGATTATGTGAGAGAGAGCATGGGAGTGGGAAGCCTGTGTGTGCATGCATGAGCGAGAGACTGGTTGGTACGGTGACTGTGTGTGTGAGAGAAAGAGACTGATGTGTGTGAATGTGAGAGAAAGAATGTGATTCAGGGAATGAGAAGCCTGTGCAGTGGAGAGCGAGCATGGAAATGAGAGAGAGACTGGTGTGTGTAACAGAGAGAAAGTGATTATGGGAATGAGAAGCCTGTGCATGTGAAGAAGAGTGAGCATGGGAGTGAGAAACCTGGGTGTGTGTGACACAGCATGGGAGGGAGAAGCCTGTATATGTAAGACAGAACATGGAAATGGGAAGCCTGTGTGTGTGTATGCATGAGAGAGATCAGGTGACTGGTGTGTGTTTGTGTGTGTCTGAGAGAAAGAAAGTGATTATGGGAATGAGAAGCCTGTGCATGTGGACAGAACAAGCATGGGAGTGAGAGACTGGTGAGTGTGTGTGTGTGAGACAGAGAAAGTGATTATGAGAGTGAGAAGCCCGTATATGTAAGTAGAACACAGAAGTGGGGAGCCTGTGTGTGTGTATGGCATGAGAGAAACTGTTCAGGAAGGTGACTGGTGTGTGTGTCAAAGACTGTTTGGGAGATGATTGGTGTGTGAGACAGAAACTGGTCATGGGGGCATGACTGGTATGGTGTGTGTGTGTGAGAGATATGGGACTAAGGAAGAGGACCATGAGTATAGAGCTTAGCCTCTACTGCTGCTTCTGCTGTGTGCTATGGCCTGCATGGAAGAGGAGTAGGAGAGCTGCTGGAGGGGGTAAGTAAAGGTGGCTTTTTAAGTTTATTTTTCTTGATTGACTGCCATTTTAATTATTTAATATTATGTGATGTGTCTGCTTTTTTTGAAATATTTTATTGGTGTTTGGAGAATTTTTAATAGTTTTTATGAGTTTTTAATTGTTGGATGTTATTCTGTTCATAGCTGTTTTGAAACATTTATTCTGCTTATTAGTATAGTTTTACAATTATTTCTGTGTGGGGATCTATAGCTGCTTGCTAGTTCTGTTTTCCTAATAAGAGGTGTATTGGTTTATAGGGCCTGATTTAATATTTGTAGTGTTGCCTTTTCATAGATAGGGTTACTCCTGTTTGAGTGTATTCCATAATACAGGTGTAACTGTGTGCGGATTAGTTTATGTGCATTACTACAGATCCTGGGAGTATATTAGGTTGGTTCTGTGTCTGTTACCAAGATGAGATATTTTACTAGCATGTAAGCGTTTTATCAGTCTTATTTGTTGTGTTTTCTCAAGAGGACATGCATTGGTGGTAAACTGCTGTCTTTTCATAAGTAGGGCTATTGAGCCTGGAAGTAGAAGGAGTTTGAGTTGCTGTTACTGAGATGACACCAGAACCAGAATATCTTTTTTGTAGGGTGAGTTGTATGGGGAATGTCATAATTTTGCTTTACATCCATTATTGTGGGTCAGGGGGGTTCCCATGGATGCAAACTGTACTTTTACATCTAGCCCCGTGACGATCATGGGTCAGTGTGTCACACATGTGAGAACCATATGTCAGGTGTGTCCCGACAGAAAAAAGGTTGAGAACCACTGATCTAGACAATTAAAATCTAGCTAGCTCATACATCTTTCACATACTTCATTCATACCAATTAAAAAACAGATAACACATATCAATACTTATAAATATTGTTACTCCAAAACTTTTACATTCAATTTCTATAACACGTTTATTTTATTTATTCTCTTTCTTGCTTCTCACGCTTTTATGTTTTTCTACATCTTATATTTCTGTATCACATATCTGGTCCGACAAAGATATCTTCGTTTCACCCTTTCACAAGGGCTTCCTCAGGGACTAACCCAAAATATAATGGGGCAGATTTTATAAAACTACGTGCGCGTGTACTTTTGTTTGCGCACCAGGCGCAAACAAAAGTACACCGGATTTTAATAGATATGCGCGTAGCCGTTAAAATCCGGGGTTGGCGCGCACAAGGTTGCCCAAAATCAGCAGCCTGCGCGCGCTGAGGCACGCAGCCTGCCTCCATTCCCTCCGAGACCGCTCCAAAATCGGAGCGGCCTCAGAGGGAACATTCCTTCCATCCCCCTGCACCTTCCCCTCCCTAATCCCCCCCCCCCACCTTGGTCCGTTCCGGGGGCTGGTCCGGAGGCCGCAACACGCCCCCGATGACGCGCCGGCCGCGACACACCCCCCCAGGAAAGCCCTGGGACTTACGCGCATCCCGGGGCTTTGCGCGCACCGGCAGCCTATGCAAGATAGGCTCGGCGCGCGCAGAGGGGGTTTGGGGTAGGTTTTCGGGGGTTACGCGCGTAACCCTTTGAAAATCTACCCCAATATCAGTAATCTTTCTTCAATGCTTATCCTCAAGCCAAAACTGTTACTTTACAAACTCCAATCCTTCATTTCAAGACTCTCATATGTGATTCTTAACTACAGCAATCTGCAAATTTTCACAACATCCATTTCTTCAATGAATTAAATCCATTAAAATCCATTACATTTTTACCGCAACTGAAGTCCATAAGTTTTTCAAATTGATTTATTCCACATAGTAGCCAACATAGAAATCTGCAGTAGAATGCTATGGGTCTGGAGGAACCATACACAGACACTTCTAAATTCTGTTCCTCCATTTGATTGATTTTATGATTACCGTATTTTTTGCTCCATAAGATGCACCTAGGGTTCAGAGGGGGAAAACGAAAAAAAAAAATAAAAATGGTTTGCTAAACCGGCTCCGTTCCCGGGCATCTGTGCGTCTTATGGAGCGATGGGTGTGCATACAATTTTTTTTGTCCCCGTTTCATTTTTGGGTCTGGGGAGGGCCATTTTGGTCCACTTCCCGGAACGGAAAACTTTTATCATGCTATTTTGTGAAAAAACAAAAAAAACCCCTCACCGCAACCCTTCAAATTTAATTAACTACACCCCCACCCTCCTGGACCCCCCCCCAAGACTTGCCAAAAGTCCCTGGTTGTCCAGCAGGGGTCCTGGAAGCGATCTCCCCCTCTCGGGCATTCAGCTGCCTGTAATCAAAATGGCGCTGGTAGCCCTTTGCCCCTACTATGTGACAGGGGCTACCGGTGCCCCTGTCACATGGTAGGAGCAATGGACGGCCGGCGCCATCTTAAAAAATGGCGTGGACCATCCATTGCTCCTACAATGTGATGGGCCGACCAATGGCATCGGTAGCCCCTGTCACATAGTAGGGGCAAAGGGCTAACAGCGCCATTTTGATTACAGGCAGCTGAATGCCCGAGAGGGGGAGATGGCTCCCAGGACCCCCGCTTGGACCACCAGGGACTTTCGACAAGTCTTGGAGGGAGGGTGGGGGTTGTAGTTAAATTTTTTTTTTTATATTCGCTCCATAAGACGCACAGACATTCTCCCCCCCTTCCCCCACATTTGGGGGGAAAAAAGTGCATCTTATGGAGTGAAAAATACGGTAAATAAAAAAGAAAGATGAGCGGTTTACCTTCATAAGAAGATCCCCAATATGAGCTATGCTACAATACTTGATGAATACCTTGAAAAAATTTGTTTTCAAATCTATAAGAACATAAGAAGTGCCATGCTGGGTCATACTCTGGTCCATCGAGCCCAGCATCCTGTCTCTGACAGTAGCCAGTCTGGATCATAAGAACCTGGCAGATCCCAAATAGTTTATATTGCTTGTATCTCACTCCCAGGGCTAAGCACTGGCTTTCCCAAGTCTACCTGGCTAATCATTGTCTGTGGACTTTTCCTTCAGGAACTTGTCCAATCCTCTTTTGAACCTCACTATATTAGTTGCCGGGACCATGTCCTCTGGCAGCAGGTTCTATAGCTTGATTGTGCGCTGAATGAAAAAATATTTACTATGACTTGTTTTAAATCTGCCGGTTACTAGTTTCATGGAGTGTCTCCTAGTGGTGTTTGAAATGGTAAACAAACATTCCCTATTTACCCATTCCACCCCACGCCTGATTCTCTGTAGTCTCTTTTCCAAGCTGAAGAACTCTTAGTTCAACCTTTCTCCATAAGGGAGTTGTTCCTTTCTGTTGCCCTTCTCTGAACCTTTTCTATGTCTGCTGTGCGACCTTTTCTATGTCTGCTGTGCGACCAGAACTGCACCACACTATATTTAAGGTGCAGTCACACCATGGATCTGTACAAAGACATTTTGATATTCTATTGCTTTCCAAATAACCCCTAACTTTCTATTTACCTTTTTGACTGTTGCTGCACACTGAACTGAAGATCTGAAGATGATATCCACAAGGAAGTGACTCCTAACTTGGAACCCAGCATTTTGAACCTGTAGTTGGGATTATTTTACCTATGTGCATTACTTTGTACTTGTCCACATTAAATTGCATCTGCCATTTAGATGCTGAGTCTCAGAAGGTCCTTCTGCAAGGGATACCATCGGAGATTGATTGGTCCTTCAGCCCAAAGATGATTCAATCAAACAAGCTCATTAGGGTGGGGGTGTTTGCAGAGGAGAATAAACACTGCTTGTTTAGCTACCAGATTTGGAGGGTTCTGTGGTTTGTAGAGGAAACATTCCCATGGTAGGGCACCACCATGATTTTGTTCAACTTGAACGGGGCTCTGGGTGCCATAGAAACAGCTGAAACCACACTTCTTGTTAGCTTTATAATAGAAATCGACAGGGATTTGACTTTAAGAATAAGACCATGAGTTGCCATACTGGGTCAGACCAAGGGTCAGTCAAGCCCAGAATCCTCTTTCCAGCAGCGGCCAATCCAGAATACAAGTACCAGATTTCTGAGAAAAAGTGTGCTCTTATTTTGTTTTTAAACCAACCCCTACACAAAGCACACAGGTACAAAAGTATAAAACTTGAATCTTTTGTACCTGTGTGCTTTGTGTAGGGGTTGGTTTAAAAACAAAATAAGAGAGAAAGGTAGCTAACAGAGCTTGGATAGAACTATACTTTTGTGGTTGTGAAGTGTAACTTTCTGGACCATTGACCATTTTTCAGTTTTTAATTTTATTTTACAAAAAATGCAGAGACATAACGAATTGTGACTTTGAAAATTTATTTTAGGAGCATACTGGTTTGCAATAAACAATACTGTCTGGAGCAGTGTGTGTGTAGGTGTCATTTGTAATTCACACATCTGCTAACTTTTTAGGGAGTTGAATACTTCCTATGGAAACACAAAAAGGCAAAAAGAGAAGGACAAGCCAGTTGGGGATGGGGGATAGTAAGTTCCCTAGCATGTGCTGCAGGTGAACTTAGCTGCATTTCTCAGCTACAAAGAAGCGATCTCATGCAGAGGATTAAACTCGTCCAGCTGAGAGATGGAAGATACACTCAGCTGGAGTAGGGGCAGAGGCAACCAAGCAGACTGTGCAGATCAGATTGTCTTTTTCTTCTATATTACTGTTAGAAAAATGTAACAAGTTAGACTCAACAATAAATAAATCTTTTAGTTTATTTGAACCCACAAAAATGCAATGAATGAGGCCATTTTCAGTTCATTCCAAATGGAGCAAACCAAAAATAGCCTTCTTTGAAAATAACTGGATGGTGCTAAAGTGGCATCACTTTGGTACCTTCCTCAGATACTGCCAGTGCCATTTATAAAACAGCGGGTCGAGGGAGGGAGCGGGCATCACTTCTGTCCTTTTTCAACGAGGATTGAACAGGGCTGGCTCAGTGTTCTCGCTTGGAAATTGGGTTTGCAGGGGCCTGGTGAGACTGGGCCAAGGCTGCTGGAGGCATTTAAAAAAAAAATTTTATTTTTTTATTTTTCATGTTTTGGGGCTTTTTCATGGTTTATTCAGTTTAACAAATCAAACAAAAAAAACAAAACAGTTGGGGGCTGCACATTTCTATTGTAATTTATAATCTTGGGTGCAAGATAAAAATGCTCTTGGCATTATGCATGTGAGAAACTAATCATTCACAGGCTGTTGGATTGAAATTTTTATACGGTTTCCTGTTTCATTTCTGTCTTTCATTGTTTTCCATTTTTATAAAAAGAATCACAGGTAATTGTATCTTTCATAAAGTTGCTCATTTATGTATCTTTATGTAAAAACGAATCGGTTACTTAAAAAGAAGAAAAAAAAACCCTCAATTAAAGTGTTCCTCTCTTTTTGTTTTGTCACTTACATATAATCTAGGAAGCCTTACCTCACAAGCATCCTTCTGTGCCCAGTTACATATATTAAGTGTGCAAATGCTGGAGTTAGAATAGACACATTTTAACTGGTGTGTAACACAAAGCTGCCATTTACTTTTGGAGAACTGCTTGTACATAAAGGTCCTGATTTACAAAGCATTTTGCCCATAGGCACAGTAAATAAGGCTGTTAAAGGCCTGTTTATCAATATGTAATCATATGTGCTAACCATCGTTGTTAGTAAATAGGCCTGACTCAGATTAATGGAGCCTGTTTACTATCAACACACATTAACATGTGATACCTAGGCCCCTTAGTGCAGCATCTAACAAAGAGTAAGATTTTGGAGCCAAATGGTTAAAGCTGAACTTATTTTTAGAAAGAATTTGGGAGAAAATTCAAAATTTTATAAATAACTAAAGTAAAAAAATAACTGCCTTTGAATCGTTTTTTGTAGGTCTAGCAGCTTTGACATTTTTCTGATGAAGGTTCATTGTTTTTTAATGTTAACTCTATAATATGTACTGGAGGAAAGGAAACTTTGCTTAGGATTTGTTAAGCTGTTTTTCTGTACTAAAAAGACAAATTCTAATCACTCTAGGGAAATTTACTTAATTTTTTTTTTCAACAGGTATACAATGAGAGAGAGCCTTTTGAAGGTAGAGCTTTGAATGGCAAGTCCTGGCAACAACTAAATGGTAAATTAATTTTTTTTTTTTTTTTTGTTCAGCAGAACTTGAATACCTGTTTAGAACAGTCACAGCATGAAGCAAGTCACTTGGGGCTCAGTTACAGCGAGAGTGGCGTACCCATTGTGATGAACACTGGATGTACAGCTGGATTCATATTAATTGATTCAGTTTTAGAAATAAGTAACATATATAAATATATATTTAGTTTCTGTTAACTGCTGGATTCTAAGTACAGGGAAGGATTTCTAACTCACAGGTGATAAAGCCACAAACTAGGAATGGAAATCCTTCCCCTTAAGTGATCAGACAGAACTATACTTTTATGTTTTGGAAACCATATTGCCCTCTGTTTAAGTTGTTAAATAAAGTGCCTTTGTGTTACAAAAATCAAGAATAACTATTAAGTCATTGAAACACAGATGTAAAAGAACATTCAGCCCGTTTGGACCGTCGCTATTACTTTTTAAAACCATCAGCCACAAAATGTGTTAAATTTACTGTAAAACCCAGTAGCTATGGCAACCAAGGTATGCTGCAATATCTCCATAGCAAGCTCTTTTTGCAAACATTTTTGTAGACACTGAATGGAGAAACATTTTTTTTAAATGCTATTTTTATTAAACCTTTTACACAAAAGGAAACAGTCGACAATGGCACTGAACATAAGTACCAATATCCCGAAAGCAAAATTCTACAAACAATATCAAAAATTGAAACTACAAGCATAACAATAAAAAATAAAATAGCTAGAACAAAAATTTACTCTGAACATAATCCCAAAACAAAAACTTAAATAGAAGAAAAGTCATACAAAGGCCCAACTGCATCCAGCTAGCCCTAATCCATCAGAAAAACCAGAACTAAAAACCAATCCTAAAATTACTAAGAAAGTATACACAAGAATCGCAAACCACCAGGGAAAACATTCACCCCTGAGATGAATCCAGGTACACCAATTGTACAAAATCTAAAAATGTCTACATCTTTTGACATCAGGATAGGAAGCCATCACCTGATGTGTCAATAACTCCATAGCATAAATGTGCCATAAATTTTGAAACCACAAGGAATTGGATGGCTTTAAAGAGTTATTCTAGTTCACGGTAATAAGGCATTGAGCTGCCATTAACGCATATATAATTAATGTAGGGAGTTCAACTTGATCAGAACAATGAGCCTTCAGATCATGAACTAGGAGTATAGTTCCCAGATCCCGGGGGAGTTTACCTCTGTTTTTTATAAATTGACGTTATAATTTCTGACCAAAATATGGTGATGACTGGGCAGACCCACCAGACAAGTAAGAAGGATCCTCTCCAACAAAAAGGGTCACTTTTAAACCCCATTTACAGGGATGAAGACCAACAATAATTAAAAAAACAAAACAAAAAAAAATGTGTGCCCAGATTCCTGAATGGCAGTACTAATAGAACTCCCCTTACATATTCTAAGAAAAAATCCTCCCAATCTTCATCAGCCAATTAAACCCCAAATTCTTTTCCCATAATACCATAAGAGAATCAAATGTGGTAGAGTCAATTATAAGTAAAAACTTATAAAATAATAGAAATTAAACCTTTTGGGGCAAATTTTAATAGGTATGCGCATGGCGTACATTTGTGTGCACAACCCGGCGCGCACAAATGTACGCCCAATTTTATAACATGAGCACGCAGCCGCACGCATGTTTATAAAATCAGGGGTCTGTGTGCGCAAGGGGTGCACACTAGTGCGCACCAAACCCTTGGGGGGAGACCAGCTGGCTTTCCCCGTTTCCCCTCCCTTCCCCTACCTGTACCGCCCCACCAGCCCGAAAAAAGAAAACCCCATTCCTTTCTTTCACAAGTTACACCTGCTGACTGCCGGCGCACGATCCAGTGGCCTTGCAGAGGCCTCTGGCCACGCCCCTGGACCGTCCCGCCCCCCCCCCCCCCCCCGACTGCCCATTTTTTCAAGCCCCGGGACTTACACGCGCACCGCCGGGCCTTTTGAAAATAGGCCCGGTGCGCATAGCCCCCCTACGCGGGTAAATCTTTGAAAATCTGCCCCTTTATTTATAGAGGAATTGAGGATCAGTTTCTCAAAGGCAATAACTCTTCTACTACACTTGAACTTTGCAGGGGCCCGAGGAACCCACCCTTTGAGTTGAAAGTATTAAAACTCTAGGACAGAAAGTAAATAATATTTCTCATACAGAGCATAGATGAATGCCTAACCGGAGCAATTTTCCTTTCCATTGGAATCCAATATTTATCCGGTTAGGCATGCATCAAAAAAAAAAACAAAACGCCCGCACTTTTTTCAAGGCTGTCTGAATCTCACTGCCCAGACAAAGTGCAAAAACTAACTTTAGTTTTTATATCTTGCTATATAAAATTCCAAATTAGTTTGTTTCTTAAAGAGAACATCGGGAGCACAGATGGGTAACGTATCCAACAAAAAGATAAAATGGGGAAAAATATTAATTTTAATAGTGACAATCCTGCCAAATCAAGACGTTTGTAAGGGAGATCATAATTTGAGATCATTCTTGTCTTAACTGAATAATTGTGAGTAATTCAAATTGAAGAGTTTTTCCAAACAGCAGGGATCAAAATCCCTAAATATGTCAGATAATTGTTCCTCCATCTAAAAGGGAAGAGTCTTCCTGTGGGTAAACTGACCAATATTAATTCCCAAAATCTCAGTTTTGCTGTCATTGACTTTATAACCTGACACTTTGCTAAACCTGTTAAGTGTCCAATATAATTTTCAGAGATTTAAAGGGATCTATCATATATAATAGCATATTAGCAAAGAAAAACAATCCTATTATCTCTACCATCAGTCTCTGAACACCCACGAAAACCAAATGTTGACATATCAAAGCCACCAGGGTTTCCATTGCCAAAGCATATAGTAGTGATAATGGGGGCAACGTTATCTAATAACCCTGACTACCAGGAATTTCTGCGAAATCATGCTGTTTACTTTTATCTATGCTTTGAGATTCTAATAAAGGCTTTGAACCCACTTTAGAAAATTCATCCCAATGCCGAATCTGCAAAGAGTAAGATATAAATATTCTCATTCAACCCTGTCGAAAGCTTTCTCTGTGTTCAGAGAAATTAACAAATCCTTGATCCCAAACCGTTGCACATGATGTAATAAAATCAGTGTATGTCTAACATTATCCACCCCCATCTCCCTTTCACAAAACCGGTTTGGGCTATGTGTGCTAACAAGAACAGCACATGTTCTACTCAACAGGACAAAATCTTGGCAAAGATTTTATCATAATTTAAAAGGGAACTAAGCCTGTAAGATCTACATTCATTGGGATCTTTTCCCGTCTTGGGTATAACTGAGAAGCCAACAGAGAAGAGCAAGGGAGTGAACTTCTCTACAGGATACCATTATACTAAGCTGCAAGCCTAGGAGTGAGAGAATCAAAGTATTCTGTAAAAAAGAAAAG
The DNA here is from genome assembly GCF_901001135.1 of Rhinatrema bivittatum. Taxonomy (NCBI): domain Eukaryota; kingdom Metazoa; phylum Chordata; class Amphibia; order Gymnophiona; family Rhinatrematidae; genus Rhinatrema; species Rhinatrema bivittatum. The sequence continues at coordinate 214,329,126 of NC_042621.1, read as the reverse complement.
AGAAAAAAAGAGGAGAATCCAGAGGAAAATCGCACCTCTGCATCTTAGTCCCTTCAGGGTGAGGGACAAGGACCAGCCTGGGCCGCTCCTGTCTCTGATCTTTTCGTTTTCTTAGCCACAGGCAAGCCACGCTTTAATTTTCAGTTTGTTTTTGCAGGCAACCCTTGGAATGTAGGAGCCAAAAAAAAAAAAAAGGTAAAAACGTTTTCTGTTAATGTAACCTGGGGCAAGAAAGGCAAGCAAGAGAGTCTCCTCCCCAAGGGGACCCCCGGGCAAGGGCGCCCAGCGCTTCTCTTGATCTTAATTTTCTCTAGAAGTAGCAAGGACATTGTGGGTAGACAGCACCAGCTTGGGCAAGAAGCTATTGACAACTTCCCTGCTGAACCAGCTTATATGGGGAGTTTCTCAGGGAAGAGGTCTGGAACTCTGTCTCCATCTGTTGGTAGGGGGGGACATAACCCAAGGTGAAGACTGGTCTGTCAGGACTTGAGGAAAGAAAGTTAGCAACGTAATTGTACCATAAAATTTGGAAAAAAAAACCCCCAAAACTTTTTCCTAAAAGAGGTCTGTTTCTTTTGCTCTTTTAAAATTGCCAAGTTTTCACAGTCCACATAAGCTTTACAATATAACTTTATTGGAAAATGCTGTATGTACCTAAGTGCTCTTATAAAAGCACTGTGCATAAATAGTGCAGTCTTTATTTTTGTTTATATTCTGCCTTTCATGACACATCAAAGCGAACATAAATACCATCACTCAGAATGGCACGGTTTGGCATTACTAGGGAGAGAGCCTTTTTGGTAGCAACACCGGCAATTTGGAACTTGCTTCCAGAACAATTACAATTAATTGCATGCAAAAAAAATTCAAAAAAGCCCCAAAGACACATTTGTTTAGAATGGCTTTTGAAGGCATTTATAAAGGCAGACGTTTTTGATTTTCGTGACAAATCTTTGTACTTTTTTTCTGGTTTTGTGATTTGTTTATTTTATTTTGCAACATGTATGTATAATTATTTGCTTTATTGATTTTGTAATTTTTATTGTAATCTGCTCCGTGTGAAAGGGAGTATGCATAATAGAAAACATTTTAAATAAATAAATGGCATTATTTTCACATGAACTTGCAAATAGGATGAGCTGGGTTACATACAGGCTGATATAGTACAGTGCGCTCTGGAGCGCACTGTTAACCCGCCACTGGACGCGCGTTTTCCCTTACCCCTTATTCAGTAAGGGGCCAAAAACGCGCGTCCAATCCGCCGAACCTAATAGCACCCGCAACATGCAAATGCATGTTGATGGCCCTATTAGGTATTCCCGCACGATACAGAAAGTAAAATGTGCAGCCAAGCCACACATTTTACTTTCAGAAATTAGCGCCTACCCAAAGCTAGGCGCTAATTTCTTCGGGCACTGGGAAAGTGCACAGAAAAGCAGTAAAAACTGCTTTTCTGTGCACCCTCTGACTTAATATCATGGAGATATTAAGTCGGAGGTCCCGAAGGGTAAAAAAAAAAAATTTGAAGTCGGCCCGTGGCGGTCAGCGGGCTCGAGAACCAACACCGGCAAAATTGAGCGTCTGCTGTCAAACCCGCTGACAGCTGCCGCTCCTTTTGCCCATTTCTACCGCTGGGCCTCATTTAAATACAGAATCGCATGCACACTGAATTGGCCCGATAGAGAGAAGAGGCACCAGCAGGAAAAAGGAGGTGATAATGCCCCTGTACAGGTCTGTGGTGAGGCCTTACCTAGAATACAATGTACACTACCTCTTTTTGGAGAGTATTCTATGCATCCATCACCCTTTCCGTGAAGTATTTTCTGACATTGCTCCTGAGTCTAACCCCTTGCAATTTCATATCATGACTCCTGGTTCTATAGCTTCCTGTGTATCAGAAAAGATTAGACTCTTGTGCATCATTTATACTTTAACAGTTTATATCCTATCTCCCCCGTGTCTCCTCTTCTCCAGAGTATACATATTTAGGTCATCCAGTCTCGTGTCATATGGTTTTTAGTGCAGACCCCACACCATTTTGGCTGCTTTTCAACTGCTTCTATCCTTTTTGAGATATGGTCTCCATAAAATGAATACAGTACTGCAGGTAAGGCCTCACTAAATGGTCAGTTTTCTCAGTACAGTGCCTCAGGGATCTATACTGGGACTGGAACTTTTTAATATATTTACAAATGATCTAGAAAAGGGAGCAACGAGTGAAGTGATCAAATATGCAGATGACACCAAATTATTACGAGTTGTTAAATCACAAGCGAATTGTGAAACATGGAAGGAGGACCTTGAGAGTTTGGAAAACTCAAATGGCAGATGAAATTTAATATGGACAAGTGCAAAGTGATGCACATGGGAAAAAAAATAACCCAGTGTTAGGTTCTATATTAGGAGCCACCACCCAAGATAAGGATCAAGACAATATCATGAATAATACTTTGAACTCCTCAGCTCAGTATTCACTGGCAGTCAAAAAAGCAAACAGATTGTTAGAAATTATTAGGAAAGGAATAGAAAATAGAGTATATATCTCTATATTACATCTCTATATTGCTCCAGGGTGAGACCGCACCTAGAGTACTGTGTGCAATTCTAGTCAGCACATCTCAAAAAAGATATAGTTGACATGGAAAAGATTCAGAGAAGAGCAACCAAAATGATAAAGGGGATGAACAGCTCCCCTATGAAGAAAGGCTAAAGAGGAAAGGGGTATTCAGCTTGGAGAAGAGTCTGCTGAGGGGGGGGGGGGGGGAATATATGATAGAGGTCTATAAAATCATGAGAGGAATTGAACACAAATGTGAATCAGTTATTTACTCTTAAATTTAAAAAACTAGGGGAAACTCCATGAAGTTAGTAAGTAGCACATGTAAAAGAAATCGGAGACTATTATTTATTTTTCATTCAACATATAAGCTCTGGAATTCATTGCCAGAGAATATAGTAAAGGCAGTTTGTGTAGCAGAGTTTAAAAGAAGTTTGGACAAGTTCCTGGAAAAGAAGTCCATAAACTGTTGTTAACCAGATAGACTTGAGGAAAGTCACTACTTATCTGTGGGCTAGCACTGTGGGATTTAGCTACTGTTTGGGATCCTGCCAGATACTTGTGACCTGGATTGGCGTCTGTTGGAAACAGGATACTGGGCTTGATGGACTCTCGATCTAACCCAGTATGGCAATTCTTATGTTCTTGTATTCTAATTAGTTCTGGGTTCATTTCTTTATTTCTTATAGCTTTTGTCATCGAGGTTTATATCTGCAGGAGTTTTCAATTCATAAAAATATGTATAAACTCTGCATGCATGTGATAGTCAAGAGCTTGGGAGAAAAATCAGGAATTCAAAAGAAGGTATTTATAAAAAATAGTTACTAAAAAAAAAATATAACCCTTGTGGTTTGTAAAATCTTACTGTTAATAGAATTAGATCAGGAGCTTTTTAATGACCCTCTCAGGAAAAAGCCTCTTAAGAGAAACATGCCATGTTAATCTGATTTTTATTACTCTTCTAGAGAGATTTTCCCATCACAGAGTTCCATCTAATAAGCTTAACCCTTCAGCTACAAGCACTTCCTGCTAGAGGCTAAATTACCGTATCTTGAGTTAAACAGTTGAACCATTAGTGGATAATTTTATACTGAGACCTCTGTTACCTGCTGAAAAATCACCTTATCAGGCTTGAGAGTTAAGAAATAAAGGGCAAGATTTTAAAACTTATGCTCAGGCGTAGATTTTATAACATGCGCTCGCCAAGCCCGAGGGGAGCCCCGATGGCTTTCCCCGTTCCCTCCAAGACCGCTCTGATTTCGGAGGGAACCTTATTTCGCCTCCCCACCACCCAGCCCTACCTAAATCCTCCCCTACCTTATTTCGGAGAGTTACACCGGCCGGCTGCTGGCGCGCGACCCTCCGGCACGGCTGCTGTGCCGGAGGACTTGGAATGCCCTCGGACCGCCCCCATACTGCCGCCCCGGCCCCGCCCCCGATCTGCCCATTTTTGAAAGCCCCGGGACATACGCGCGTCCCGGGGCTTGCGCGCGCCGCCAAGCCTCTGCAAAATAGGCTCGGCGCGCGCAGGGGTAGGTTTTCAGGGGTTACACGCGTAACCCTTTGAAAAACGTTAAAGAAAAAAATTTGACGTAAACATTCACCAGTGCTTTTTTCCTGCTGGCCTCCTCTGCTTTATCACCAGCATAAAGCTAAGGATAATCTGCAGTTTATTAGTTTTTTAATTTTTAATTTTCAAATTTCAATTTTTTATGGCAAAAACATATGTAATATACTGAATATGAATATATAAAAACATTAATTACATTAATATGCTTATATTCAATAGTACACTCAATAATGCACCTTCTTACAATTCATATCTCAGTATTTGTTTATCTAGGAAAACTGAAGGACTTTTAGTTATATAACTGAGCGATCAAGGTATAACAGAGAGTATCCTACCCTCTTCAATTTAACATAATCAGAGTGAGCAACTTTATCTCTTTTATTAGCTCTCATCCATTTATTGCATTAGGGGGTTGGCTATCTAGGAATGCCCGAAAAGCTGAAATATCATAAAAAACATATTTTGTTCTTTATAAAATAATTCACATTTACAAGGGTAACATAGAAAAAATTTTGCCTCTCTAGCAAGGGCTTCAGATTTTAACTTAAGGAATTCCTGTCTTCTTAGTTGAGTGGCTCTTGCCAGGTCAGGATAAATCCAAACTTGTTGGCCATGAAATTTTTGTACTCTATTTCAAAGAAATAAACGTAACAATGAATCTCTTTCAGAAGGAAAAATAAAAGAGACAAATAATGTTGCCCTTGTTAATATCTCAGTTTCTGTGGTTATTTCTAAAACATCTGAAATATTTATGGATTGCTCTGGAAGTATATCCCGTTTGTTATCTTTGTGTTAAATAATATATTTTCGCCAAAGCTGGAATAGATTGGCTTGGCATTTTCAAAATATGTGTTAAGTACTCTTTAAACATTTCCTTGGGGAGCATGGTTTTTAAGTAAGGAAAATTTAATATTCTTAAATTAGAATATTTTAAACTGTTCTCCATGAATTCCATTTTCCTCAAATTTAGATGTCTCCATCTTTAAAATATTATTTTGAATAGTTTCAATCTTTCCCAGCTTCTCACCTTGGGCCTCCAGTTTAACATTATGTTGAAGGACAACTTTTTCTAACTCTAAGGCTTTCTGCTGGGAAACAGTATTAATATTGGTCAATTTTACTATTGCCCCCTCAAGGGATTTAATCGCACTCCAAAGTATATCCATAGTTAGTTCTGTGACTTTTTCAGGTAAAATAATTCAATTCAGGCACTACCTCCCTTCCACCCCCTGCAACTAGGTTCCCCATTCCCAATCCCTCGTTTATTCGTTTATTTAAAACAGGAGATTCCTCTCCAAATATATCCTTTGAAACAATTGGTGGGGATGGGGTATTGGGAGCTCCGGGGCTCAAGGAGATGGCTTCTGCCTGTGGCACAGATTCTCGCTCCTGAACTGTGCCTACTGCGGCTATTTCCCCGGATAATACATTTGTTGCTGTTGAAAAGAAAGAAGATATCTGAGGTTGAGTTAGACCTGGTAAGGGAGAGGAAGACGACATCTCCCTAATCTGGGCCTTCCGTTTAGTATGAGGCATGAAGTGTAAATCAACAAACTATCTTTCTTTTATTAAACTCTATTCAGTTCCTAGAAACTAAAGTCCTTCAGAATGGAGGCCACAAGAAGAATAAGATATTAATTACTTATCTGAAACTTCAACCCAAGCGCTTCTTTAACTTCCAGGAAAATTTCAATTCCAGTACAAAACAAAGCCGCGCGCCGGCGTCATCTAAGCACCGCAGGGGAGCCGGTTTCAAACGAACCGGTCCCTCCCCGTTGACGTCAGCGGCGTGACAGGGGCAGGGGGCGGAGTCTCTCCTCGCCCTCATCGGCAACAGGAAGTGTCAGCAAGAAAACAAAGTTCCAGGAAATTAGCAGTTTCGGCGAAGTTCCTCCATGCTATAGGTATCAAACAACTTCTCTTGTGCCTCCGATAATCTGCAGTTTTACAACTACATACCTGTTTCTAAGGATGGAGTTTTGCCTAATTTAATGTTAGATGCTGGTATAGTAACTCACCTTTTATCCAAATACCTATAATCTGGAAACTCCCATTATCTGAAAAAAAATGGATCTCTGGCTGGACTTTTCTCTTATCCACTCCTGCTGCTGTTCATCTCCCTCCCATGCTGTTCACAGCTCAGTGTATGGAGCATTGCATGATTCAAACAGCTGATCTGAACTATGAATTACACAGGAAGAAGAGACATCGACAGCTGGAGGAATGAGTAAGAAAAGAGCTGGGCTGGGTAGAGCCATGATGAGGAGATGGGGTCAGAACTTCTTTTCAGAAGAATCAGTTCAAATTGATCTAGGTGGTCCTAGCCATTCCAGATAAAAAGTGGTGTTCTGTATTTTTAGGGACACTTGTTTTCAGTTTTTTTTATTTTATTTTGCCTGGGAACTTCAGTGTTATAACAAAAGAAGTCAGTGGAAAAATGCCCTCTCCCTCTGCAGACGGAGACCGTCTCTGTACTCAGCCGGGAAAGGCTGAGCTCAGTAAGTTTAAAAAAAAAAAAAAAAAGTTGTAAGAGACAGAGTAGAGGGGTTGTTTTAGGATTTCTTCTGGTCTCCGTGCTAGGTGCGCCATTCCGAAGTTCATTCTGGCTCCCATTGGGGTTAAGGGAACTGGGCAGCCTGGTGGATTGAGCAACCTGAGTGGGCTAGGCCCCGCTTAGACTACTTTCTGGGCGCCAAGTGGAAGGCCACAGCAGCGTTTTTGCATGCTTTCTCCTGCGCTTGTGGCTGCCCTCTAGGTGTGCAGTGCTTCCGGCTGTGCGTCCGAATTTTGCGCCCAGTTTCTTTTCATTGTGCTGCCTATGCATACATTCTGGTACATATAGCTTGTGCGCCCAGTGCACTTGGTTTTGCAGCGCATAAACTTAGGACGCCTAACTTTTTTCAGCGTGAGCTCGGCTGGATGCACATCTTCAGTCACTTGTTAAGCATATTGACGAATTAATTGCACTGGTGGCTAAGAAACCTAAGCACCTATCCCTCTGTGCTGCCTGTCAAATTCGGGTATCTCAGCCTAGAATACCCTCTAACTTATGCCAGCACTGCTTAGAAGCTCAGGGAGAATTATCTTCCTCTGATTTTACTAAGCATGGCTCTTCCCAGCTTGATGATGGTCTGGATAAGGACATCAAATCACATGCAATTCCCCCTTAAGAAATTCTTTTTTCATCAGATCTATCAATTTATTGATGCTCACAAATCATGAGTCATTTCAATTCAGAAAATACTACTTCACTGGGAGACAATCGAGCCTGTGTACTGACCCGAACTGACTTCCCGAATAACTACAAGAGAAAAATTTTTTTAAAGGAATGGAGGAAGGGTTTCATATATCTGAGTCTTAAACCCCCGCCAGGGTGAACTCAATCCGTGCATGTATAATCATAAACCAAACCTCCTCCGTCCCTTATTTTTTATCTGTTCTTTTTAAACAGTGTGCATCAAGCCTACACCCTTATGTGTTACATTTAATGAAAAATCATATTCAAGTCCGAATAGAGTATTCTTCTTTTTTTGAGTATCAAAGACGGATGAACTTCACAAAGGAATTTAAAAGTCCCGACTTATGATAAGTCGGGACTTTTAAATTCCTTTGTGAAGTTCATCCGTCTTTGATACTCAAAAAAAGAAGAATGCTCTATTCGGACTTGAATATGATTTTTCATTAAATGTAACACATAAGGGTGTAGGCTTGATGCACACTGTTTAAAAAGAACAGATAAAAAATAAGGGACGGAGGAGGTTTGGTTTATGATTATACATGCACGGATTGAGTTCACCCTGGCGGGGGTTTAAGACTCAGATATATGAAACCCTTCCTCCATTCCTTTAAAAAAATTTTTCTCTTGTAGTTATTCGGGAAGTCAGTTCGGGTCAGTACACAGGCTCGATTGTCTCCCAGTGAAGTAGTATTTTCTGAATTGAAATGACTCACGATTTGTGAGCATCAATAAATTGATAGATCTGATGAAAAAAGAATTTCTTAAGGGGGAATTGCATGTGATTTGACTATACATAATATAATTTCCCCAAAAAATATTTTTTTGGTGCTTATTGCTAACTGGATAAGGACATGTCAGGAGGAACGCCTGATCTTGGAACTCCCTTGACTGGTTCTTCAGCAGGGGACGGCTGCTTAGTGGGCACCGCACAACTGCCTCATGATTTTGGCATGAATCTTTCTGCCTTTTCTTGGGTAGAATTTTTTCAAGGATTACAATCTTTTCTTCAGGCTCAATCCTCATCCCCGTCCAATCTGGTCAGGTCAGATCCTTAGTCGTGGCCTCTCTCGGTACTACGTTTAAGCTCCGAAGTACACCTCTGTTAGCTGCAGGTGTTCCCGACAGGAATCCAGATGGCACTGATGATGAGACAGATCCTGACTCTCTGGAGGATTTGGAAATTCCTCCAGGACTGGAACTGTATAGGACTATGTTGCAGTTCTTTCATAGACATAAACTGCTGGCCCTGATGTCCCAGATGTTGAAGATGCTGTGAGTCCCTGGGGCAGATTTCATGTCTGAGCCAAAGAAAAATCCCGTTTTGGTGTCTTTGTGTAAAGCCTCTTGTTTTTTTTTTCCCTGTTATAGAGGCCATTCAAGAATTGATTGATCTTGAGTGGGACGCCCCAGAGGTAAATTTCAAAGGTGATCAGACCCTGGATCCAGTAGTGAGAGAGCATCTGCATTTTCAGAAATTGGATGCACTTATCTGTGCCATCTCTAAACGGACAACTATCCCCGTGGAGGGAGGAACAGCCTTGAAGGATGTGCATGATAGGAGGACTGAGGCCAACCTTAAGCAAGCATTTGAAGCAAGGTGATGACATTGTACATAGCTTCCTCTTGCTCACTGTTGGCTTGCTCTTGTTTGCGTCTCTCTCTGGAGGTTGATGACTGGCATGAATTCCAGGGCGATTATGGAACCTGCTGCCGCCTTTTTAGCAGATGCAGGCTGCGATTTGGTCCACACCTCGGCTAGAGAAGTGGCTTTGGTAATAGCGGCTAGACATCAGTTATGGCTGAGAAATTAGTCTGCTGATGCGACCTCCAAAGTTAATCTTACAAAATTGTCTTTTAAGGGCTTGCTCTTGTTTGGAAGTGAGTTGGAGAAACTGGCCAGTAAGTGGCCAGTTCACTGTCTGCAGAAGGGATAAGAAGCAATTATCACACCCCTTTGGTATGAGGGGTACCTAAAGGGTTTCAAGTGGTTTTGTCCCTACAGAAGGACAATCTTTCAGAGGACTAGGCCTTTCGGTAGGTCTCAGACCTTTCGTCTCATACAGCCCAAGCGAGGCACGGGCTCAGGTAGTGGAACCTTCCGAACCTCCCAATGAAGGTTTGCTGACCCACCCCCGGGAACAGGAGATCGGAGGTCATGCCTCTCATCAGAGGTGGGTCTAGATCAAATCAGATCAGTGGATCCTGGAGGTAATACGAGAAGGATATGTGCTGGAGTTTCACAGTGTTCCTCGGGACATGTTCATGGTGTCTCCTTGCCTCTCCCCACAGAAGAAACAGGCAGAAGAGTATAAACTATCAAGGCTCCTCAGCCTGATGGTTGTGATTCCAGTACCTACATCTGAAGAAAATATGGGTCAATATTCCATTAATTTCGCTGTGCCCAAGGAGGAGGGCTCCTTTTGTCCTCTCCTGGATCTCAAATGGGTCAACCATCATTTGCAGATAATTCATTTTCGCATGGAAACATTATGATCAGTGATAATGGCCATGCAGTTGGGGGAATTTCTAACCTCCTTGGATCTATCCAATTGGAGCACCAATGGTTTCTGCGTTTCGCAGTGATCTCGGCCTCTTACATTGCAGGAAAAAACAATGTAAGAGCAGGCTTTCTCATCAGGGAGAGTCTGGACCCAGGAGAATGGGTATTGTGGGATGAGGCATTTAGGTAGATAGTGGATCACTAGGGCCTTCCGTGTCTAGACCTGCTGGCAACTTCTCGAAATGCGAAGATTCCTCGATTCTTCAGTTGCAGGAGATATACAAAATCCTTGGGTATCGTTGCTCTCGTACATATCTGGTCAGAGGACAAGCTGCTGTGTAGCTTTCCTTTGTCGCCCATGTTGGGCAGAATAGTTCATAGGGTCAAAGGCCATAGGGGGATGGTGCTTTTGGTGGCACTGGATTGGCTCAGGAGTCCATGGAATGCAGATCTGCAAAGACTCCAGGTGGACTCTCCCCTCCATTTTCTGTCACGCAGGAATCTGTTGCAGCAGGAGCCTGTCCTTCATGAAGATCCAACTCTGTCTTATGGTCTGGCCCTTGAGCGGGCTCGCTTGTTGAAGTGTGGATATTCTACTGCGGTGTTTGCCACCTTGCTATGAGCACGAACGTTTTCTACTTCCTTAGCCTATGTGTGGGTTTGGCGAGTGTTTGAGGCTTGGTGTGAAGATCGAGGAGTGTTTCCTCGTTCAGTTAGGATCTCGCTCATTTTGGAATTTTTGCAGGATGGGTTGAATAATGGGTTGACCTTTAATTCCTTGAAGGTACAGGTAGTGACTATTGCTTGTTGCAGGGGCCAGGTCTCATCCTGATGTGGCCCATTTCTTGAGGGGAGTGAAACATCTTCAGCCTCCCTTGCGGTTACCGGTTCATTTGTGGAGTCTTAATCTGGTGTTGGATTTCTTGGCAGGCCCTATGTTTTGACTACTGTACAGCCTTTCATTGAGGTTCTTGACCTTGAAAACGTTTCTGGTGGTGATCTATTCTGGATGTCGAATTTTCGAGCTGCAGGCCTTGTCTTTCCAGGAGCCGTTCCTTCGGGTGACTCTAGGGGTGATACAGCTGCGTGTAGTGTTCCTTCCTTTTTGCCTAAAGTGGTTTCAGATTTTCACATGAATCAGTCCATTTCCTTGCTGTCTCTGGATAAAGAAAGATGTAGAGGAATATTGCCTGTTGCATCCCTTGGATGTCGAGACATGTCATGAGGTATCTGGAGGTTTCTAAATCTTTCTGAAAGATGGATCTCCTGTTTATCCTTCATGGTGGAGGTAAACATGGTGAGCAGGTTTTACAGGCTACAGTAGCTCGCTGGATTAAGGAGGTAGTCACAGCCATGTATGTGGCTGCAACATGGTCCGCCTTACACACCTTTTCCAGGTATTATTGTCCGGATGTGCAGGCCTGGGAGAACACAGCCTTTGCATGTGCGGTTTTGGCTGAGCTGCGAGCAGCCTCCCGCCCTATTTGGGAGTAGCTTGGGTACATCCCACTGGTCCTGAATCCATCTGTCTAGAAGCTAGGAAATGAGAAATTACTACTTACCTGATAATTTCCCTTTTCCTTAATATAGACATATGGATTAAGCTTCCCACCCTTGGTTGCCGAATGATTGTGTTATGGTCCTCCTGTGATCCAGGGGTTACTGGTTCATCCAGTCCCTAGATTGATGTTCATACATTCTTTGCCTGAGTTCACTGTTTCTTTTTGGTTAAGTACTGAATGGTTATCTGTTATTAATGAAGTTTTTACTAATCTGTCCACAGTTGGCTTTAGAAGTGAAAATTGACAGGCTGATGTCAATGCAGGAGTACATATACTGTGATGTCAGTTTTCTGTCTCCATCTGCTGGTAGAGGTACATAACCCACTGGTCCTGAATCCATCTGTCTATATTATCAGGTAAGTAGTAATTTCTCACTCATAAATTTCCCAAACATTTCCTAGGCACAAAATAGGTGTAATTATGTGCAGATAGTTTTGGTGGGATAATTTTCAAAATGAACATATTGCTTAGAAAGCTAGTGTAGCTAATATGTGCACTGCCAACTTTCTTATGTGGACTATTACAAAATTACTCCCTTTATGTTGTAGCAAGTAGCCTCAATCCAACATTGCTGCTAATATATATGACTAATCTAAAATCAGCTAGAAGTAGACAGATCACAGACTACCTTCAAAGGGTGTTCCTCAGGCAAATGGTGAGACAACCCATGAAGGAAGTAGGTGAGGACATGTGTGAGGGATAAGAAGGGGAGGAGGCAGCATTAGCACCACAACTGTAGGGCTGGCAGCAGAAAGGCTGATGAAGTTTCCCAGGCCCCAAGTAGTCCAAGGTGGGGGTGAAGGGTAGAAGAGAGGAATGGTAGGGGGGATAGGGAGGGGAGGCAGCTTGGGAAGCCTCATCAGCTTTTCTGCTGCCGGTTCTGCCAAATGATACTCTTAAGGTCTTAGCACAACAGTGTAGGTTAATGAAAAACATTGGATAGTATTGCTGAAAGAAAGCAATTTGTGTTTATTATGTTATTATCATCTTAGTTATCAAGAAGCAAAAACATTTTTTAAAAACTAAAATTGAACTTTCAGTAAATTGCTCATTGGAGCTTTTTTCTTTGGTGAAGATGGTGTTAGTCAAGTGGGAAAATCAGGATCAATGTTTTCCCAGTTGTGAAGAATTAGCAGATTTCTTTGAGAAAGTGGATAAACTTAAGACCTCCTTGGTTAGTACCCCACAAACGGGAAGAAAGCCAGAGAATCAACTAGGGGGGATAAGTAGTGTGTTTTTAGGGGTATCATTAATGTAGAATTAACTATGGTAATTGTAAAATTACAGTCCACTTAATACTAGGTTGAACCCTTATCCTTTTTCTGTTATAAGGGGGCATGCAAGATGTTACCTGTGATATTATCAAGTTGATAATCAATAGATCATTAGAACAAAGAAGAGTTCCTGTACAACTTAAGGCAACCATTGGACCAGTGAAAAAGACTCCAGCATTAGCCTCAGATTTAGCATCCAATTTTAGACCTATATCAGATCTCTGGGAAAACTTTTAGAGAAGTGCATATTACTGCAATTGAATCTTTCAGGAGGAAGAGATTTTTTTTTTTGTATTGTCAGAGCAAGGAAGATCTGATAGTTCAATTGAACATTTCAGCGGTGTCTGACACCGTGAGCTATAGAAGTTCAGTGTGAAAGTGGTTTAATTCCTTTTTAACAGAACGGAAGCAGCAAATCTAAATAGGAGAAACTTGTTCAGGATGGAAGGTTTTATCGTCTGGGGCTCCATCATTATCGCCTGTTTATTTAATATTTACTTATAACTTGTGAGGTATTTAGTTCTCTTGGTTGAAAACAGTTTATGTGTGCCACTGATATTCAGTTTTTACTCCCTGTGAAAAGGGTGCATTTCCAGTTTTATTTTTTCTGGAGTATATTGCAGAACCAAATGAATTGGTTCTTAATATAGGCCAGACCTCTCTTCTATGGCTTGGGAGAGGTTTACCACCTGAAGCTTTTATTGCCTTTTTGCTGGAGTACAGATTATGAATATCTTTGAGGCAAGGAATTTAGGAATCATAATTGGATTCTGGGCTAACTTTTAAATCCCAGATTTTAAGAGTATTACACAAGTTGCTTTTTATAAGCTTAAATTATTGAGATATTGAAATGTGTTACCTAGAAAGATATGCACTGTCCTTCAGGTTATATTATTTGGACAGTTGGATTTCTGTAATGGGTTTGTATGTAGGTCTTCCTGCCACACTTGTATTAGGTGTTTTACAATTGTTAAAGAACCCAACAGCTCAATTAAAATAGGAGGGAGCCGTAGAGAACCATTTAGAGAAAGCATCATTGGCTGCCAGTAAAGTGGTGTTTGCGGTTTGATTTTTAGTAATTGCATACAGGTTTTCATACAATGATCCTGAGAGAATAGATTACGACCATATGAACCTAGCAGAATGTTTAGGTCCTCAGATGCCAATTTGCTATCAATACCAGCCACAAAGAACTATAGACTGCAAATGAAGCATCGCAGGGCATTCTTTTATGTTGTACCAACACTTTGGAATGCTCTGCCAGAAAAGCTTTGAGGTAAGAGAAGTATTGAGGTTTTCAGGGAACAGTTAAAGCGATCTTTTATACTGAAGCATATTGGTGATTTTAAATGTTATGCTGTTTATTGTAATATTTTAAAATTTGTTATTGTTTTAATTTTTGTATTCCACACTGGTAGAGAAGACCTGGGCTGTGATAAGGTGAGCTGGGGTGAGGGTTAGCAAAGGAAACTTAAAAGAGAGGTGAAGAGGACTGGAAAAGGAGCTATGTGGAACAGAGAGGAGGGGGATTGATAGAAAAGGTAAACCAAAAGAAGAGTGGAGAGTAGTATGAAGAGGTAAGGAGAGGGATGAAGCAGCAGGAGAGGTGAGAGAAGATCATTAGCCACACTGGAGAGTCTGAATATAAAGATATACACATGAAGGAAAAATAACAGAAAAGGTAAAGAAATGAGAGGAAGATGAGAAAAGTAGTTTTAAAAGGATTGAGAAGATAGAGGATAGCTTCAAACTAAAGACACAAAAGTTGGAAAATTGTTACGTTTTGTGAAGATTTCTGTGCTAGCTGGGGTAGGTCAAGGGTTGGGGGAGGGTAAGCAGATGGTATCTGGCTTTTTCTTCCAGCTCTGCAGTCACTGGGATAAATTATTTTTTTAGAAGGATGGAAAAGGGGAAGAGGATGTGGTGCTCGTGCAGGTTCATAGGCTAAAAATATCTCTTAACATTTCTCCTCCTGACAATGCCGATATTAACAGGTGCGTTCAGCTGAATGCACCTTTCTGCTTTTACTTCAACGTGCATTTTCTGTGCACAAAACTTACTGCCAGTGCAGCAAGTTGTTTTGCGCCCAGAAAGTGTGCATTTCTAAACAGGAGTACTGCTTAGCGCCCTTGCATGGAAATCCCATGCAAATGAGGGCATTAAGCATTACTCCCCAATGCAGAGTGACTGCTGCTGGCCAACATGCTTTTTTTTAGTGCTGGAAACTTAACTCTGGGTCTGAGCTACTGCGCTGGCACTTAAACCCCCTAAAAATGGGGAAAAGGGTATTTTAAAAAGTTTTTAAATGTCTGCTGATAAGTACTAGTACTGACTTATCTGGTTATCTGGCAAAGGATAACAGTGTAAATATATGCATTTATTGAATCACAAATGAATGCAGTAGAGAAGTTCATAACAAGTGAGTTTAGTGATCAAATCCATATGCAAACTATGCTTCAGTAAACAACTAACATCATCACAGAGCGGTGTTTGTAGAACTTCCATAGTCGATGGAAAAAAATCTTTACATGGCTTACTGTGTAGATAAAACAGATCAATTAAGGGATAAAGGCCAGGACATGTGTTTTTGTCTCAAGTGTAACGGTTCACCGACCACGCTGCCATGGGGTGCCGCTCCTCTGCATCTCTATCAGGCTTTCTGCGAGGCCCTCCTCTCCCTGGCGTCAGTCAGCTGCTCGTAACTCTCTGGGTCCTGGTTTCGGCAGACCCTGGCTCTGCTGGGCTTCAGGGTTCCCCTTATACGGAGTTGGGGGTGAAACCGCCCCCAATCCAAAGATAATGCAGAGACAGAGCTTTCTTCAAAACAGTTTATAAGACGACAAACAGGTTCTTTACATTTACTCCTTCACCTCCCCCACCTCCACCAGTTCTTGGGGGCTCAGTGCCTGAACAAATGGCCCTGCACCCGAGCACTCCAGCTCCCCTACCACTGGTGCTTGACCAGAGTTACCTTTTAAGTCAAAAACCCTCTATTTAAACCCTAAACACAACATGCTCTTTAGAGCCCTTCTTCCCAGCTTCCTTTAATGT
Source organism: Rhinatrema bivittatum (assembly GCF_901001135.1). NCBI lineage: Eukaryota > Metazoa > Chordata > Amphibia > Gymnophiona > Rhinatrematidae > Rhinatrema > Rhinatrema bivittatum. The sequence goes on along the minus strand of NC_042621.1, from coordinate 214,313,374 downwards.
ATAAGTTGTACATCTCCCCTTCCTGGCTACTCCGTATCCATGGGAGAGCTGGAGGATTCCTCTCCCCCAGAACCTACCTCATCCCTTCCTCCTCTTGCTCTGAGGAGCTGGCCTTTTCTGGCCATTGCCACCATGTCGGCACGCCCTCTTCCTCCAATTCCATCGGTTCAGCTGTGTCTGACTTGTTATCCTCTAAGTCTGCCACCTGTTCCCCCTCCTGCTCTGCCCACAGGTCAGGTGGTGGTTCTAAGAACCCGGGAGTTGTAATTTTTCTTGTCCTCAGTGACGTCCTCTGCTGTCTGCCTCTGGTATTACCTGACGTCATCCTATGGTGCCGTGCCTGTTCCTGACCCCGGCAGTGCTGCACTGCATCACACAAGGGTGAGTGATGAATGGATGGCGAGAGACTGATTGATTGAAGCTGCGTTCTTTGTCTTTTTCAGATCTCTACCAGAATGAATGAAAGAATGGTAGTATGACATTAATAAGAGAAATTGAGGCAGGCTGTAAAACCTTATGGTTACATGCCAAAATGTGTATGTCCAGATACAAGAGGCTCATGATGTGGATAATGTGTTTCTAAAAACTGCAAGTGGTGTGTATAGAGTTGTGTGCTGAAAAGTAAATTCAATAATGTTGGCCACCATGAGGAGGGTTGTAGACAGAAATTCTTAATCACATACGTGGCACAAAAGGAGAAAGTCAAATGCTAATATACAGCATGCCTACTCGATAACATAGTAAATAAGGGCAGATGAAGACCAAAATGGTCCATCTAATCTGCCCAGCAAGACGTACAGAGTTGTAACTGCTGCTCCATGCAGGTTACCCCCATGCCTTCTGTTTAGGGTTATTGGGTAAATGGAGGCAGAGGGAAATAATGACTTGGTCCTGGCCACCTAGAGTTTGTTTAATAAGAAAGTCTTGAACTCATTCACAATTTGACTCATAGTTAAATGCTATAACAATTTGAACACAACACCTTTCCACATACAGTGTTAACTGCAACTAATTTTCTGACTGAAGTTGTCTGTTTTTTTTTTTCTGAATGAATTTATATGAGCATAACTTGCCAGTTCACCCTTTTTCCAGTATGATCGCATGCAGAGTTAATATTCGCATGAGCCATGATGATTTATACACCTATCTGCGTAAACCACAGGGATTCAAGATGCGAGATGCCCCCTTTCTCCTATTTTATTTTAAATACAAGTGATGTTTAGTGCTCATGAAAGGTATCTGATAGCACTGAAAACTGAACTACTTCATTGATCTGCAGAACAAATGCAACACTGGAAGCATCAGTGCAAGCTTCCCTCCACTGCCCCCTTAATCTTAATCTGGAAGGGCCGTCTTTTTTTTTTTTTTTTTTTAAAGACAGAGGAAGTCTGTCTCCATGCAGTCTTTGGTTTCTCTGGTAAGGCTTGCTAGCAATGGTGCCAGCTAAGGCCAAATTGTGGTGGTGGTGGTGGTGGTGGCAGCTTTTGGGATGTCCTGTGGCATCTGGACTGGGGCTACCAATTTTATCTTACTTAGGCTATCAGCGGCTTTCAGATAGTAGGGCATTTTGGTCAGTACTGACTTAGAGTAGAACCAGTGACCTAGAAGTGAAAGGCTCTTTAACATTGTCTCGTTGTGATGGTCATGTCCTGTGTGATTTGGCAGCATTTCACATGCAATATTATTTTTGGAAGAAGGCTATGAGATTTGTATCAAATCATGTTACCTGATATCATGCTACTGTCCTGTATACACCAAAACCAGTGGAAGCAGAACAAATGTAATTGTTTTTGGATTTCTGATTACCAGTAGTTTAAATTTATCATATAATGGCATTTTTGATACTTTGAAGAATCCATTATTGTTTGATCAGTCGAAATAGATTAACATGCAGCAGTGTAGCTTAAGGTAAATAATGGTTTGAATTAGCAGGAAAGATTCAAAATCAAAATAAGCTTTACTTTGTAATGCATTGCATAGCAACTTTAAATGAGCATAGTGTTTCTTTTAAATGTCATTTACATTTTTGGATACTATAAGAGGACTGTAATAAATAGTAAATTTTGTTTGGAGGAAATAAATTGAATCATCTAATTCTGCCTTTGGCAATCATAGGCTTTCAAAGTAATTTGGTTACTGAACTCTGAGCTTGTACCTTGTTGCTCTCATATTAAATCCCTAAAGCTATTATTAGCTAGAGATGTGCATCGGGTGCCTGATCGTTTTTGCTTTCGGGTTTGTGTGGCCACGGGAAAGTCTCGATAATTGATAATGGATAATTGCCAGGTTCTTGTGGCCTGGTTTGGTCTCTGTTGGAAACAGGATGCTGGGCTTGATGGACCCTTGGTCTGATCCAGCATGGCAAGTTCTTATGTTCGTTTTCCCGCGGATCGGCATTTTTGGCTTAGCGTGCACTAACAAAAAAAGTAAATTTTTGTTATTTTTTTGTTATTTGACTTAGCGCACACTCGTTAGCATGCACTAAGCCGAGAAACAATTTTTTTTTACGAAATTTCGGGGAAAATGCAGTCGTTTTATCGGTTTCCCGATCCATGATGATTTAGGAAATATCGTACGAATTTCCTAATCGTCAAAAAACGATTGCACATCCCTGTTATTAACTTATGCCAAGTTCTAGTGTAGCTGTAGTGACAGATTTCGATTTTTTTGTTGTTGGAGTCAATATAGAGAAGAACTCTAGGTTCTAGGCAAGCAGCACATTACTGTGAAGTTTCCGTGAGCCACCTGAGGGAAAGCTTCATTTTGCCTTTCATATATACAATGCATATATAAGGATAGTGAATCTTTTCGGGCTGTTTTTAAAATCCCCCCCGGGCGTAAAAAAACAGGGGTTATGTGCGTGGCCGGGCCTTGCGCACGCTGCACGCATTTTAGAAGAAGCCCGGCCGCGCACGTAACCCACGTTACGTGCACAAGAGCCAGACCTCTATGAAGGAGCGGGGAAGGGGGCTGTCCAGGGGGCAGGGAGTAGGCGTGAGCAAGTTACTTAACAGGTCAGGCCCTGAAGTAACTTGCTGATTAAAAGGTTAAAAAAAAAGGGGGGTGTTTAGAGAATGGGGTGGAGAGGGGGAAGGGAGGTTAGGGTAGGGGGTAGGAAAGTTCCCTCCTAGTCTGTTCCTTAATTGGAGCGGAATGGGAAGGAATTGGGAAAAGGGACCATCGCCTCGCACGTAAATTAAAAATGTACTCCCCGCCCCCGCGCACGCAAGTCCCAGGCCATGCACACATGTGCGCGCAGATGTTAAAATCCGCCGCGCACTTGCACGCTCCCCTCGGACACACCCGCGTAAGTTTTAAAATCTACCCCTTTGTTTCTAATAATCAAGTACTGAAAATATTTCACCACCATTTGCATCGTATCATTGTTTTCTTGGCTGAGTGTACATATTTTGTATGTATGGCTTTTTGTTATGGTCTACCTTAGATACAGTAATATAATTGCCACAATTTCAAGTTAAAATACCTTTTCAGGATTGCATATATTTTTCTGGTCGGTGTCTCGTGACAGGGCAATAGGTATCTTATAATGTACTAAACATGGCTCACTTTGTAAGCAAGCTACTGATAGTGCAAAAGAATGGTTTAATAGTTTTGTTCATAGAAAATCCCAGGCTCAGCTGAGGCTGTGGTAGTGGGGCTGCTTTAACATGCAGCACTCACTGGGAATCATTGCTGTAGAAATTAAATACAAGTCTCTGTCTCGTTGCACGAAAGAGTCATTCCTTGGAAGAAATAATGAAAAAGGGAAGGGCATTGTATGCCTTAAACCCTTGAATCAACTGGGATTTACCAAGAGCAGCAGAAACATTGTGAGTAATGTTTTGCTTATTACTAGCATTAGGAAAAAAATAATGTGGTTCTTGTGATAAGCAAGCAGGTATTAAGAATAGCTTGCAAGGGAACAGCAATGTAAAAATAAGAAAAACAAAAGTACTGCAGGCAAAAATGATATATAATGTAATACTTCCATACAGGGATGGAAAAGTTGTAGGTGTCTGTTCTAATTGGCATCTGGTTCCTGCCACTGGCTCAGACCTGGGAGTTGCCGTCAGCAGGCTTGGGAGGAGTAGCCACTGCTGCTGTGGTGGGCCTGGACACATTTACCACTGCTATGTTGGGCCCAGGCACGCTGCTGTGAATTGGAACTGCTTCCTACCCACACAAAATGGAGGGAAAGAGACTTTGAGGGTTGGATAAGCAAGTAGAAAAACAATATGCTCAGTGCACCCAGAAGTGTGTAAAGCGGGATTTTTTTTTACAGGGACATATATGTAGGGCTTCTGATTTTAAGTTTTAACCAATAAATAAAGACAATACACTCCCAATGCCAATAAATAATAAAATAGATGTTTATTGTATAAACACAGGGAAAACTCCACTTCCCCCTATTATTCTCTTAGCCCTTCCCTTGCCTGCCTTGGTCCTTCACTGGGTTTTTGTACCTCTTCTGTGCCGGTGACTCAGCTGCACACATGCCTGTATTTAATTCAACCAAAACAGGTGCCCAGCAGTAGTATCTGTGCAGTAAAACACAGATATTTGTACTCTCAAAGAGTCCCTAATTATTTTGTAGACCTCTGTCTTATCTCCTCTCAGCCCTCTCTTCTCCAGGCTGAAGATACCTAACCTCTGAGGCCTTTCCTCATAGGGTAATTATTCCATCCCCTTTACCATTTTGGTTGTCTTTTTCTGTACCTTATCTAATTCTGCTATATCTTTTTTGAGATGTGACCAGAACTGCTGTGAATCCAATTGTTTCAAGACTTGTGGCTTTTCCTCCTTTTAAAGTATTGACTCAGTGGTATTAAATGCGTATCAAATGTTTTACCTGTAGATATGCTGATGATGATCAGTTTATAGTCCCAATAGAAACATCAATTAAACACTCTGTGAAGGTTTTAGAAATCTATCTCACTGCAATACAGCAATTACTAAAACGCATGAAGTTAGTTCTCAATAAACAAAAGACAGAAATTGTGCTATTAATAGATTCCCACAAAAATCCCTACATTTTTCTTGATAGATTATACTAAGATAGAACTGATGGAACAAGCACGCAACTTTGGAATAAGAATAGATAGCAATTTGACACTGAAGAAGTATATTTCAAACAAAATAAAAAATGGTTATAATCTAAATATATTGACAACTGAAGCCACTACTGAAATATGATGATTTCATGACTGTCCTACAAACTTTGATATTCACTGAATTTCACCATTGTAATTCATTGTTACTTGGATTGCTAGCAAAAGGTTAAAAGTGTTCAACAGGCATGGACATTGTTTAAAAATACAATCCTAGAGGCACAGTCCATGTGTATTCCACATATTAAGAAAGGTGGAAGGAAGGCAAAACAATTACCGTCATGGTTAAAAGGTGAGGTGAAAGAGGCTATTTTAGCCAAAAAAAATCCTTCAAAAATTGGAAGAAGGATCCATCTGAAGAAAATAGGATAAAACATAAGCATTGTCAGGTTAAGTGTAAAACATTGATAAGACAGGCAAAGAGAGAATTTGAATTGAAGTTGGCCGTAGAGGCAAAAACTCATAATAAAAACATTTTAAAATATATCCGAAGCAAGAAACCTGTGAGGGAGTCGGTTGGACCATTAGATGACAGAAGGGTTAAAGGGGCTCTTAGGGAAGATAAGGCCATTGCAGAAAGACTAAATGAAATCTTTGCTTCTGTGTTTACTAATGAGGATGTTGGGGAGATAACAGTTCCGGAGATGGTTTTCAGGGGTGATGAATCAGATGAACTGAACCAAATCACTGTGAATCTGGAAGATATAGTAGGCCAGATTGACAAACTAAAGAGTAGCAAATCACCTGGACCGGATGGTATGCATCCTAGGGTACTGAAGGAACTCAAATATGAAATTTCTGATCTATTAGCTAAAATTTGTAACCTATCATTAAAATCATCCATTGTACCTGAAGACTGGAGGGTGGCCAATGTAACCCCAATATTTAAAAAAAAGCTCCAGGGGTGATCCGGGTAACTATAGACCAGTGAGCCTGACTTCAGTGCCAGGAAAAATAGTGGAAACTATTCTCAAGATCAAAATCGTAGAGCATATAGAAAGACATGGTTTAATGGAACACAGTCAACATGGATTTACCCAAGGGAAGTCTTGCCTAACAAATCTGCTTCATTTTTTTGAAGCGGTTAATAAACATGTGGATAAAAGTGAACCGGTAGATGTAGTGTATTTGGATTTTCAGAAGGCATGAGGGACATGAGGGACTTTACAAAGTCCCTCATGAGAGGCTTCTAAGAAAACTAAAAAGTCATGGGATAGGAGGCGATGTCCTTTCGTGGATTACAAACTGGTTAAAAGACAGGAAACAGAGAGTAGGATTAAATGGTCAATTTTCTCAGTGGAAAAGGGTAAACGGAGTGCCTCAGGGATCTGTACTTGGAACGGTGCTTTTCAATATATATATAAATGATCTGGAAAGGAATACGACGAGTGAGGTTATCAAATTTGCAGATACAAAATTATTCAGAGTAGTTAAACCACAAGCGGATTGTGATACATTACAGGAGGACCTTGCAAGACTGGAAGATTGGGCATTCAAATGGCAGATGAAATTTAATGTGGACAAGTGCAAGGTGTTGCATATAGGGAAAAATAACTCTTGCTGTAGTTACACGATGTTAGGTTCCATATTAGGAGCTACCACCCAGGAAAAAGATCTAGGCATCATAGTGGATAATACTTTAAAATCGTTGGCTCGGTGTGCTGCAGCAGTCAAAAAAGCTAACAATGTTAGGAATTATTAGGAAGGGGAATGGTTAATAAAACGGAAAATGTCATAATGCCTCTATATCACTCGATGCTGAGACCGCACCTGGAATACTGTGTACAATTCTGGTCTCCGCATCTCAAAAAAGATATAGTTGCGATGGAGAAGGTACAGAGAAGGACAACCAAAATGATAAATAGGATGGAACAGCTCCTCTACGAGGAAAGGCTGAAGAGGTTAGGGCTGTTCAGCTTGGAGAAGAGATGGCTGAGGGGGGATATGAGAGAGGTCTTTAAGATCATGAGAGGTCTTGAACGAGTAGATGTGAATCTTTTATTTACACTTTCGAATAATAGGACTAGGGGGCATTCCATGAAGTTAGCAAGTAGCACATTTAAGACTAATCAGAGAAAATTCTTTTTCACTCAACGCACAATAAAGCTCTGGAATTTGTTGCCAGATGATGTGGTTAGTGCAGTTAGTGTAGCTGGGTTCAAAAAAGGTTTGGATAAGTTCTTGGAGGAGAAGTCCATTAACAGCTAATAATCAAATTTACTTAGGGAATAGCCACTGCTATTAATTGCATCAGTGGCATGGGATCTTCTTAGTGTTTGGGTAATTGCCAGGTTCTTGTGGCCTGGTTTGACCTCTGTTGGAAACAGGATGCTGGGCTTGATGGACCCTTTGTCTGACCCAGCATGGCAATTTCTTATGTTCTTAAATTCAGCCAGGACCCTTCAGTTGTTGCAAAATGCCACTGCAAGAGTTCTACTAGGTAATAAGTGTGACCATATTAGACCAATTTTGAAATCATTACACTGGCTTCCGGATAAATTCAGGGTATATTATAAAATATTATGTATGATCCATAATATGATCAACCGAAAAAACACTGATTGGTTAAGTATAATGCTGCATTTATTCAGACAACAACGAAACCTAAGATCAGCCCCATTATTACAATCCGCACATTGAAGTGAAGTGAGGGAAAGAGCGATCTCAATTTCTGGGCCGAAACTATGGAACTCGATGCCAGTCGAATTACGTGTCCAGAAGGATTATAAGGCCGTTTAAGAAAGATTTTAAAACATGGTTATTTGGCACAATATGAACATCTAGGAGAAGGAGGGCAAAATAGAAGCACAGGGACTTAAAGCTGGAAGATCATTGTTTCGTGTATAATGAAGTTTATTAGCAATTTTAATATTTACACATTTTGCAGTTATTGCTGTTGTAATTACTGTTTTTATTGATATACCTTTTTGCTGTGAACTGCTGTGATTGTCTGCAGAATGATGGTGTACAAATAAAATAAATATGTATTTAATACCACTGGTCCTGGAGAAGACTGAAGTCTTTGTAGATTGTGATTCCCTTTAAAAGATCAATATGAAAAAATGTTGTGGTACATGAGCTTCATGCTACATATGTCCTTTCTTCTGATGGGAAAAACAAGAGAGGAGCACTGCTGCACGCAAACGATCAAATAAACCAGGAGAATGTGCAGGATAAATTCAATGTCCACACAAAATTTTGAGTGAAGAAATGTATTCTTTTTGAGACGGCAACTCCACAGTGTTATAACCGGATATAATTCAATTCGGGTCCCCCGACACAGACCTGTGTTTCGCCGCGAGGCCACGTCGGAAGGCCCAACAGTACTTTATTTCTTCTAAAAGGTAAAACAAGGATAACGTTACAAAACAGCAAATCAAAAGGTAGACAACAAAGAAAATGGTGCCGGCATTATTAAAGATGTAGAATACTATAAGTCAACTCCATAGCATACCTAAAACTACAACACTGACATAAGAACTATATAACTTTCTTCTGATGGGACATGTGGCCTTGACTTTGGGAGTTACTGTCCCACAACAATTTCTAGACATAAATGCTCTTCCCCTTTAGCCTTGAAGTTGCATCTGAAGTAAGTAAAGTGATTTCATAAGCTCTTGTAATCAATATAGATGAATGGGCTCTGACCAATGTGCCGTAAATGCGCAGTAGAGAGCGGCTGTGACACGCATGTGCGGATGGGAGAGCTGTGACAGATGTGCCGCGAATGCGCGGATCAGAGCACCTGGGAGAGCTGTGACAGACGTGCGCAGATCTGACCGATGACGTGCCGCTCATGCGTGGAAAAGGAAGAGAGCTCTGACCGATGTGCCGCGAAACAAATCTCTCGTCCATTTCACGCTGGTGTGACAGCACAATTTGAGGATGGACCAGGCCTCTCTGGCAAAATGAATAATGGTGTCCTGGCTGGGTTTCCACCCTCTATCTGCAGAAATAAAGCTTGCAGAAAAAACAGGGAGTGGAGGAGGGCTGAGGGAGAGGGAAGGGGTTGTGGATGAGTTGAGAGGGGAAGGAAAGGGAAGATGAGAGGGGATGGAAGGAAAAGGGAAAAGGATATGAGTGAGTAAGTGGGAAGGTAAGACGTTGTGGAGAAGAGAACGGCTCTGACCGGAATCTCGCCCGTTTGAACGGGCCTAACGGCTTGTAGTATAATGTTGCATGAAGCTCATGTACTGGAGCATTTTTTTCAAATTTGTCCTTTAAAGCAGTGGTTCCCGACCCTGTCCTGGGGGCCCACCAGCCAGTCGGGTTTTCAGGATATCCACAATGAATATGCATGAGAGAAATGTATCACAATCCTATGAAGACTTCAGTTTTCTCCAGGACCCCAGTATATTTGTTAGAGCTCCCGTCTCCCAGAGACCAACTTTATGAATTCAAGACTTCCCAGGATGCCTTTGCTTCTGCTTGCTGCTGCCTGCGAAGTAATGTCCTTGGGTGCACCACCGGCAGGTTACTGGGAAGGGGCATGCCCTATTAGTGAGCCTCTTCATGAAGGAGGTGGGATTAAAGTCATATTGCAAGGCAGGACTTGTTTTATTGGAAGGAGGTGTGGGTCGGGGGGGGGAGCGTTTGCAGCTGTGCAGGAGCTGGAAGTAAAAAGGACTAGTGTTATAGGTGGGGTTCTAGTTTGTTGCACAAATTAGGTATTGATATATTTTTTGTATTTTGTATTTTATTAGGATTGATATTGATTTGAGAAAGTATTGCATTTCCTGTACATTTAAACAGTATTCTATATTTTATTTTGTTTGATGCTATTGTTGTACACTAATGTGGGCTGCCTTCCAATTTGGATTTGGTGGGATTTATTTATTTGATTTGTATTCCACTTTTTGGCACTTCAAAGCAGATTACGTTCAGAAACTGTAGCTATTTCCCTGTCGTCAGAGGGCTTACGGTCTAATAGGGAGATTTATCAAGCCCCACAGTATTTTATCACAGGACGAGCAAATTATTGCAGGGGGGGGGGGGGGCTGTCCTGTGATAGATTACCCACCCCTTGCAAAATATCGCAGCATTCGTGCAACAAACCTTTTTTTATCACAAGAGAAATGCAGGATAAAAAATCACACTGCAAAACTAGCCTGAAGTGAGTGAGGTGGGCCACCTCAGGCTGGGCTGCCATCTTTTAAAGGTCCCAAGGCTCTAAAATTCCCCCCTCCAAAATTGTGATAAGCCCCTGAGAGTCCGTGTTGACCCCCTGCCCACCCACCTATAGAGGCAGAAGCGACCCCAACAAGTAGAAACAAAAATTTTAAATGCACACGATGCCCCATCCCCTTCCCTAGATATCCGATACAATCTCCCCCCCCAACACCTGAGGGAAATGGCCCCTTAAAACCCCTCCAGCATCAAGTCATTTCTGCCCCCCCCCCCCCCCCCACCAAGTTTAAATACAATCATATCCCTAAGGTCTGGTCTCCCCCAGTCTCTCCCCTCACCCCAACCTGAAAAAAGGCCCTGGAGGTCTGTGGGAGGCAGCCGAACCCCCATCCCCAAACCTGCCTCTACCTCTAAAATTGTTCAGTGGGGGTCCAGAGTGCCCTTTTAATCTAGATCCAATCAATGCCATTTTTCAAAATGGTGTCGACCTGACCTTGACCCATCTTGTGATAGGGACAAATTCCAGAGGGGTGGGGTGATGAGTGAGGGTCACTATTGGCCCTTGAGGACTTTTCTAATATCATGCCTCCGACTTAATATCATGGTGATATTAAGTCGGAGGCTTAATATCATGGTGATATTAAGTCGGAGGCTCGCGGGTCGAAAACAGTACGCTCAATTTTGCCGGCGTTCGGTTTCCGAACCCGTGGCTGTCAGCAGGCTCGAGAACCGATGCCGGCAAAATTGAGCGTCTGCTGTCAAACCCGCTGACAGCTGCCGCGGACCCTAATTTAAATAAATTACTTTACTGTATCACGCACAGGAGAGTGGCCTGTGCACGCACCGGGAGAGCGGGCGCTCGCCTGCTCTCCCGCTCTGAGCAAATGGAGAGTAAAGTGACTTGCCCAAGGTCACAAGGAGCCACAGTGGGACTCGAACCCTGGTCTCCTGGTTCTTAGCTCCCTGCTCTAAGCACTAGGCTACTCCTCCACTCCTACATTGAATTGAAGATATCGTGTGATAAACGGCATTTAAAATGCGATACATTGGTTTAGTAAGTACTTGAGTAAAGGAGAAAGAAGTGGCTTGCCCAAGGTCACAAGAAGTAGCAGTGGGATTTGAACTCTGGTTTCTATGGTTCATAGTCCACTGCTCCAAGCACTAGTGTCTACTCCAAAATAAATGGAAGTCCGTACATTTGTACCCATACTCCAGGCACTATGGTTCACTATAGTCTACTCCCAACAACTTTCTGATCATAAAAAAATTCTGACCCTGAAAAGGTTGAAGATGTCTATCAGGATCCTTAAATGAAAGTCAAGGACCAATATAATAAGCTACGAGTTAAATCTGTTCACTGAAATTCAGAACAGTTTCTTTATGCACAAGCTAAAAAATGTTTTAACTCCCAATGTATAAGCTAATGTTATGCTAATGAATTGAGTTAAAAAATGTATAGAAACCCAAAAATGTGTGCATAAAAGTAAGATTTATTAGCATAAATCATATTTTATGTGCAGAAAATGCAGACTTATAAGTCCAACCACCTCTGAGTCCAGCTTCTGCCCATAAGCTAACATTAGTTGTGGAAACTTTACTCCACCTCTGACTGGGAGTTACATTTCCATTGTTAAGAAAATGCAAGATAAGCCAGCAGATTTCTCTGCCCTGGAGGGTGTGGGTGAGGTAATAGCTAATCTATCATTAGCATGAGAGGGCACTAACTGAACCTTTTTTTTTTTTTTTTTTGCACAGAACTCCTTGCATTGGCAGTAAAGTTTGGGCAGAAAAAAGATGCATAAAACTACAGGCTAAATTGTGCACCTGGTTCCATCAGCTACCTAGGCCTATCAAACAGGATATTTTCTGTGCTTTCTGCATGATTCCTATCTGCATATCCCAGCTAAGCTTAATTCCCAGTTTCCTCTAGTTTGCATCAGGTGAGCAGGATTACCAGTAACAGTGTATTAGTTATGTGTTCCCTGAGCCGTGACCCCCTAGCCCTGTCTTCCAATCGGCCCCCCCCCCAAGGGATGTTCACCAAGGCGCTAATAATACTAGAGGCACCGCCTCTTTTCCCTCTGTCCTTCCTGCCCCCCATGTGCTCGAGCTTTCCCTTTCTCCTCTACCCTTGTGCAGCCCCCATCTACCTTTCTGTCAGGTCAGCAGTAAACTACCACTTTGCCCCAGCAAGGGGAAGGGAATCTCCAATCCACATTGCTTTCTTTTGAGCTCCTTATCAGCCAGTTAGTGATAAGAGTTAGGGGCCAAAATAAAACTGCTTTCTCTCCCTACTTCCTCTTCCCCCTTCTTTCGCAGGAGAAAATAAAAATAAGTGAGCAGCAAACATTTCCACTGACCCCTGAAAAAAAATCTTTTAACACGACTTGTATTGTAGAACGTTGCCACCTGCTAAACATTATACACACAATTTAAAACAAATACATTTCTTGTAGGAATTGAACCTTTTTAAAAAGCACATAGCTATGTTTAAAATCAATACGTGTTGTTTTCCTACCTTTTTTTTTTTTTTTTTTTTACATTGTACTCAGAAGCTTTGGGTTCACTTGCTGATGCTTTTCTGGCTATACTTACGGATAATGGTTTAAGCAGATTTCAGCATTGGTAGTATTATCCAATTTATGCCAAAAATCACAACATTTAGCTCTTCATGAAAAACTTCCAGAATTCTTAGATGTGCACAGTTACAAAGCTATGTTAAGTGGAGAGTCAGTTTGATAATTAAAGGCTATGACTGTTTTATTCCTTCGTTGCTTACTCTTGTGGTTTCTTTTCTAGTTTCCATTTTTGTCCTAATATAGTTTTGGGGTTTTTTTAGAGATGTGAATCGTGTCCTCTATCGTCTTAACGATCGATTTCGGCTGGGAGGGGGAGGGAATCGTATTGTTACCGTTTGGGTGTGTAAAGTATCGTGAAAATCGTTAAAATCGTGAGCCGGCACACTAAAACCCCCTAAAACCCACCCCCGACCCTTTAAATTAAATCCCCCCCCCCCCCCAAATGCTTTAAATTACCTGGGGATCCAGCGACGGTCCGGAACGGCGGCGGTCCGGAACAGCCTCCTGCAATTGAATCGTGTTGTCTTCAGCCGGCGCCATTTTCCAAAATGGCGGCGCAAAATGGCGGCGGCCATAGACCAACACGATTCGACTGCAGGAGGTCGTTCCGGACCCCCGCTGGACTTTTGGCAAGTCTTGTGGGGGTCAGGAGGCCCCCCCAAGCTGGCCAAAAGTTCCTGGGGGTCCAGCGGGGGTCCGGGAGCGATTTCCTGCCGCGAATCGTTTTCGTACGGAAAATGGCGCCGGCAGGAGATCGACTGCAGGAGGTCGTTCAGCGGGGGTTCCGGACCGCCGCTGAACTACCTCCTGCAGTCGATCTCCTGCCGGCGCCATTTTCCGTACGAAAACGATTCGCGGCATGAAATCGCTCCCGGAACCCCGCTGGACTCCCAGGAAAATTTTGGCCAGCTTGGGGGGGCCTCCTGACCCCCACAAGACTTGCCAAAAGTCCAGCGGGGGTCCGGAACGACCTCCTGCGTCGAATCGTTTTTGTCTATGGCCGCCGCCATTTTGCGGTGGCCATTTTGAAAAATGGCGCCGGCTGAAGACAACACGATTCAATTGAGGGGGCCGTTCCGGACCGCCGCCGTTCCGGACCTCCGCTGGATCCCCAGGTAATTTAAAGCATTTGGGGGGGGGGGGGTTCGGGAGGGTGGGGGATTTAATTTAAAGGGTCGGGGGTGGGTTTTAGGGGGTTTTACTGTGCCGGTTTTCCTGCCCTCCCCCTTCCCCCGATTTACGATTTTTTGACGATAAATCGGGGGAATTGGTATTGTATCGTGGCCCTAACGATTTTTGACGATTTAAAATATATCGGACGATATTTTAAATCATCAAAAAACGATTCACATCCCTAGTTTTTTTTGTTTGTTTTTAAGTAAAAGGCAAAATACCATTTTTATGTTAACATTTCTTGTTTGTTTTTTTTTTATTAAGCATCTTCACGTCTTCATACATGCATCAATGCAATCCAGTTCTGATAAGGATTAGCAAAGAGGCTCTGTAGTTTACCTTTAGTCGTAATGTTGGTGCCTGCTGAACAGGAGGACCTTTCAGAAACTTGAAACTGCCATAGGATTTTGAGAACTATGTTTTCCTCCTATTATTGCTGCGTACCCAGTGCAGGATGAAAAGGGCTTCATTACAGCCGTTCAGCTCCTCTGAGGAAACGAGCAGTGCTAATTTTAGCATAGATACCACCTGAGGCACATGTTGCAGTGCAGGGTGCCATCCTGCATAATTTATCTGTTTCCTCTTTCCCCGTTTGGCTGCCAAATGCACTTTGTACCTGGAAGTGGTTTACTCTGTTGCTTTTCAAAACATTTGTTGTTCCTTTATGGAGGCAATTTTTAACACTTGATGCTCAGTCCCTGAGTATTTTAACCCCATGCTTTGCACCAGTTTTTAAAGAGAAAGTACAAGTATACGTTTCCCTCAAACTGCCAAGGGGGGGGGAGGGGAGTGCTTGTAGACATTTGTACCTACCATTTTTTTTAATGAGGAAAACCATGCACATAGCTTTGAAAATGCAGAACTATGCACAATGTTGCTTCTTCCAACCTAACCCAAACCTCAGGAATGCCTCCGCACACGGCGGGTAAATAGCTTTTGAAAATTGCCTTCAAAATGTGTAAAGGTTTAAACAAACTTGGACATTGTTTGGATTTCAAAGAAGAATTTTCTTTTTTAAAGCTTGTCTGAATTTCTTTTGATTAAGTGAAGTGCTGTGCTAATATATGCCGTCAGACCTTTTGTTTAGCCAGAGGGCGTTTGTATGATCCTGTGAAGAGAAATATAGTCCTGGTGTTTTGTTTTTGGCTGCTAGGCGCCCCTCTGCTTGCAGGGGCTCTCACTGGGCCATGCTCGGATCTGCTCTAACCTCTGCCTTGAAGGCTACATGATATAGCAAGGGCAGTGCTATATAAACCTGCATTAGTTATAGCTTGAGGCTTCATCATCAAGTCATCTTGGCTCTTTGCTTTGGCCATCTTACTTAGCATTGCCTTGCCTTGCCTAAGGTTCCCGTTTGCCTTGTATTTACCTTGTCTTGTCATTGTTTCCTGTTAGCCTGAGTCTGTATATACTTTGCTCTGTTCTTGTGCTCCTGTCCTGTCTGGGCCCCCCTGTCTCCCTCCTGCTTCCTTTGGGTCTCCCGGTGGCCCTTCCTACCTGCATTTACCATGTCTTGTTTTGTCTTGTTCCTGCCTGTGTGTTTTACCCTGTTACTGCCTTATCTCTCTATGCTCCTGCTCTGCCCATCCTTGCCTGTACATCCAGCCTTGTTCCGCTGTCCTGTTTTTGCCTTGCCTTCCTTCCTCGGACTGGCCTTCGTTGCTGCCTTGGACTGACTCTGGCCTTTGTTTGGTTTCTGCTGGCTCCGACCTCTGCCTGGACTCTGACTCTGCTTCTGCTTGTATGCTGCCTGCCCTGACCATTGCCAGCCTTGTCCCAGCTGGAGAAGTGCTGCTGGCCACCAGAACCTGCAGGCTCAACCCAAGGGGGGAGGTGGCCGGTCAGGCAGAAGACTGTATCCTGCTCTGTTGTAGAGGCCAGTACTGCTCTTGCTAGGGGAATACCTTGCACCGCCCTGCCCAGCTGTGACACAGGTTGCTTAGCGGCTGATGTAATAAGCTGTGCTCTGTGATAGTTTAACACATGTGCTAAAAAATAATGTAACTCCTCATGCAGTAAGCTAATGGTGTGCTAATGCATTGGAAGCTTAAAAAAATACACCAAACTAACCAAAAATGTGTACAGAAGATATGCTTATTGTGCATAAAAACTGTTTTCTGAGCAGAAAATGTCTTTAAGTGAACAGTTCATTGTATTGTGTATATTTCCCTAATAATCTACAGTTTACTAAGCAATATAACATAAAGGAGTTGTGCACTAATGGATATGATGCATGACCCCCAGTGCATTGAGCCTTAAAGGTAACAGAGCTAGGAAATGTGGATGGAATGGATTATTAAACATAGAAGATGTCAGCAGAAGTCTGCTTGTTTGTACCTGCCTTCTGTGCTGCCGCAGTAGATCCTATTCTATAATCTGGCCTTTCCCTTCCCTTGGCCATAAAAGATCCTTTCAAACACCTGTCCTGAAGACAGAGCAATTTGGAATGCATTAATGAGCAGACTTAGTAGGCAGTAAATATAGATGTCACAGAATTGGAGAAACTTACTGCTGTATATTTTTCCTCCATGATCTATAGTGAGAGAGGATTAAAGCATGTCAATCCAAAGTGAATTTGATAGTGTCTTACTGGCCAAAAAGGTCGTATTTTATGGAAACAGTGTTGGAACCTTTCAAACTTCCTCTCAGCTATGACAAAGGTGGCCAACTCTGGTTCTCCAGAGCCACAAACAGACCTGGTTTTCAGAATATCCATAATGAATATATGTGAGATGGATTTGCATACATTGCTTCCATTGTATATAAATATATCTCATGCATATTCATTGTGTGTATCCTGAAAACCAGGCCTGTTTATGGCTCAGGGATGACCAACTCTTGTCTTGAGGACAAGAGTTGGTCATCCCTGATTTATATAATAAGCCAAGGGCCAGTTCTTCATTCAAATCCGTGCTGAGCACATGCCATGGAAGTGACAGAATATAAATACTTGCAAATAAATAAAATCCAAAATTAGTATTCCTAATGGATTGGAATTTGAGAGGCTATCCCTAAAGAAAAAGAGCTGATCAACAGATTAGCAGAAGACTTACTAGAATCAAGAAATGTTTCCACAAATAAAGCTACTTACATAATTTGGAAAAGAATACTTTCTGGTATCAGGAGAGGATAGTTTCAGCTGCTAAGTCTTTAAAATTTAATTGTAGAACTTTTCTTCTGTGGCCATGATAAAGGTCTAAAAGTAGCTAAATTAAGCGTGCAAGTAGCATATAGTCAGCAATATGCAGTCCTGTTGGAGATAGAAAATTCTTCTTTCCCAAGCTATATAAGGTTTCTAAGGCCAGTTAGTTTTCTCTCCTCCATTTAAAACTTTGTTACTGAGTTTTATGTTGTTCATATTGTATGCCATCTTGGGCATAGTTATATGGGGGAGGTGGGTTATAAAACCAAATAAATAAGTTGACGTTTGGATTTTTTTTAATTTTATTTTTATTAAGCTTTAAACAAATATAACATCGAATGTTATTCAGAAAATACAGAAAGAAAATCATTCTAATTATACATCACATGAAGAATTAACATTGTTATCCAAATATTATAAGAATAGTGGGAGACAATCATTAATAGCAGAATAAGAAGAAATCTTTATCACAAGTACTAAATACTACCCAGTGAAACCATTTACCTTCGTTTAATTTGCCAACCCCACTTGAAGTTATATTAGGATTAAGAATCTAAATATACCCGTAGTTGCTCAGGTTCAACAAAAATATATCTAGCATTTTGAAAAACTATGATACATTTACATGGGAATCTTAGAATTTGGCTCTCTTGAAACTACCTCGCTCTTCAACATCAGGAAACTTTCTCTTTTCTTGCATTCTTTTTGTAATGTCCAGGAACACTCTGATATTGTTGATTCTGATTGCAAAAGGACAAACGAAGTATAGTATCTCTTTCAGATATCAATGTGAAGGATACCAACAAAGTTGTTCTCATCTCTATCTTTGTCTCAAAAGATTTATCTAAGATATCTGTTAAATTTTCAGAGACTGTAGAAACCTGATCCAGTTTTTCTTTTACTTCCTCTTTAGAAGGTAGGTAAAATATTTTAGAAATTGTGGGGATAGACACCTCAGAAAATCCTAGGATGTTAATTAAATAGCTTCTAAGAAGGTCTTTAGGAGCCATCCACCTCATCTTCGGGAAATTCAAGAACCTCAGATTTGGTCTTCTTAATTCATTTTCCATATACTCAATTCTTTTAGATGTTAAATTTTCTGATTTTATTAAGTTACATTGTATCTCTTTAATTTTTTTTTCTAATTCCATTTCTTTTACAGTTGTTTCCAGCATCAACATCTTATTATCCAGTCTCTGAACTGTATTCACATTTTCCTTCATCATAGACAGATCATTTATAGCCTTATTCATAGAGATTAATACCGTCCAAATTTCTTCAAGAGTTATTTTTACGGGCATTTCCAACAATGTATTGCAAACTACTTGTATTTCAGTTCTTTATCTCCTACCTTCAAGGGACGTCTCCCCCCTTGTTCCTTACGCCGTTCCACCTCGCTCAGGCCTGTGGAGCCCTGCATAATCGGGCTCTCCGAAGTGCTCGGCATTCCGCCGTCACTTCTCGGGGCTACTGAGGTCCTTGAGGTCGTTTGTTCCTCCAGCAGGCTCGATGAATCTCTCCCCTTACCCCTACTGGTGGGGTAGGAGTTGTTGGCACACCGGGGCTGAGGGATGTTTCTTCTACCATGGTGACTAACGGCTGCTCTCCGCTAGGCTCGCCTGCGGCTCCTCCCTCTGGTTTCTGGTGCATGGATCTTCCGAAGGCTTCCTCGATCCGTGGTGGTCTTGCTGCAGTATTCGGCGTTGAAGTAAGGATTTCTCTAATTCTTGCCTTTCTCTTTGTATGAGGCATTATTTAAACGTTGAGGTAACTTTCAAAGAAGAAAAAGGCTTTATTCAGAAATTCTCCCAGGGAGCTAGGTTGCCTGCATGTTCACTGCAGCGACTATCTTGTCTCGTTTCTCTGGGTTTTAAGATACTAACGAGCTACTGGTGGCCTCCAGTTTCTTATTTATTTATTTATTTATTTACCATGTTTATATACCAAAATTCATGTAGCAAAAGTTACATATCAATTCGGTTTACATTATAACATTAAACAGGCAAGACAGAGTGCAATTACATCGAACAGGTGGATAAAACTTGGATCAAGTAACTGGGTATTAAAGAACAAAAAGATACAATAAATAATGATGTACTAGAACGGACCTGGCTAAATATGCAGTAGACATGTTACAAGGTGCACATATTTGGAAAGGTTGAGAATAAAATTATTGGTATGGATAGAAGGCTTGTTCGAATAGCCAAGTTTTGAGTCTCTTTTTAAAGGCGATAGGGCAAGGTTCTTTCCGGAGGTCTGGTGGTAGAGAGTTCCATTGCGCGGGGCCTGCTGTGGATAGAGTACGTTTATTTAATGAGGATTTGATGGTTGGGGCGAGGAGAGTATCTTTATAGGCTGTTCTCACTTGTCTGGAGGGTATATGTGGCTGAAGAGGGATATTGAGTTCCAGAGGAATGAGCTTGTGTATAGATTTATGTATGATTGTTAGTACTTTGTAGGAGATTCTGAACTTGATTGGGAGCCAGTGTAGGTTTTTCAAGATGGGGGTAATATGATTTCTTTTGTTAGATTTAGTTAGAATCCTGGCTGAAGCGTTTTGGAGCATTTGTAATGGTTTTATTGTGTTGGTTGGTAGGCCAAGTAGGAGGGAGTTACAGTAGTCAATTTTTGAAAAAATGATTGCTTGGAGAACTGCCCGGTAGTCTTGGAAATGGAGGAGCGGGCTGAGTCTTTTCAGAACTTGCAATTTATAGAAGCCGTCCTTAGTGTATTATTAATGAATCTCTTAAGGTTTAGTTGATTGTCCATGCTGACTCCGAGGTTTCTAACTTGAGGTGAGAAGGATAGTTGACTAGTAGGGGGTAGGTTAGACGATGCATAGTTACAGTCTTGTGTGACGAGGAGTATTTCGGTTTTGTTGGAGTTAAGGATCAGGTTAAGGCTCTTGAGTAGGTTGTTGATGGCTTGGAGGCAGTTGTTCCAGAATTCTAGTGTTTTTTGTAGTGTTTTCGTAACCGGGATGAATATTTGCACGTCGTCTGCGTAGATATAGTGGGTTAATTTTAGTTTGGAGAGAAGCTGGCAAAGTGGTAATAGATAAATGTTAAAGAGGGTGGGGGATAGGGAAGAGCCTTGAGGGACTCCCAAGGATGAGCGAACTGGGTGTGATTCTTCATTGTTGACTCTGACCTTATAAAATCTGTTATGTAGATAAGATTTGAACCAGCTGAGAGCAGTGCCTTTGATGCCGATATCCATTAGCCTATCCAGAAGCGTTGCGTGGTTTACCGTGTCAAATGCGGCTGATAGGTCGAGGAGAATGAGTAGGCCGGGTTGTTTTTTATCTAGATTCAGTAAAATTGTGTCCGTCAGAGAGATTAGCAGAGTTTCTGTATTTCGGGTTTTTCGGAAGCCGAACTGAGAGGGGGCTAGTATTTTGTTATCTTCTAAGTATTCCGTGAGTTGCTGGTTGACTAATTTTTCTAGGATTTTTTAAATGAAGGGGAGTTTAGCAATCGGGTGATAGTTGGAGGGGTCATCTGGAGACAGGTTGGGTTTTTTCAGGAGAGGTTTTAGGATTGCGAGTTTCAACTGGTCAGGTACTGAACCTTGCATTAGTGAGCGGTTAATAATGTCAGGTACTGTCAGGTACTGAACCTTGCATTAGTGAGCAGTTAATAATGTCGGCAATTGGTTTGGCGACTGTTTTTGAGCTGGCAATGAGTAAGTTGGCGGGTATCGTGTCTGTGGGGTGAGAGGTGGGTTTGAGCTTCTTCAGGATTGTTTCAACCTCTAAGGATGACGTCGGCTCGAACATTTCAAGGCTAGTGTTCTGTGGATAATGAGAGTATTGGGCTGGTGGCGGTAGAGGAGCGTTGTTGGCTTTTAGAGGTCTGATCAGATCGATGATTTTTTTCTTGAAATATGCGGCTAACTCTGAGGCTTTGCTGGCTGCTTGATCATCTGGGATTGTCGTGGGGGTAGATTTAGTGAGAGATGAAACAAGGGAGAATAAAGCTTTAGGGTCGAAGATGAAGTGGTGTATTTTCTGTGAGAAAAAATCCCTCTTTGTTTGGAGGATGGATATCCGGTAGCGGTGCATGAGAGATTTGTAAGCTTCCAGGTTTGATGGGGAAGAGGTGTTTCGCCATGTATGTTCGAGTCTTCTGATTTCTTGTTTCAGGGTTTTTAGCTGGGGGGTGTACCAGGGTTTCCTGTTGTTCGCATTAGAGTGGAGAGCTTTAGTGGTTAAAGAACATGTTAGGTCTGCTACGTCCTTAGTTATTTTGATCCAGGAGGTTGTGGCTGAATTGGCATCCGTGAGGTCTAGTTAGTCTAATGCAGAGGATAGGTGTGGGCTGAGGGTTTCTGGGTTGCATAACTTCCTGAATTGGACTGTGGTTTTTTGTAATGGTAGGAGGATGGGTTGGGTGAACTTGAGTTGTAGAAATCAACTTGTGGTCTGACCAGGGAACTGGGGAACAAGTTGTAGATGAGGCAGTGGTGAGGCTTTCATTTATGAAAATTAAGTCTAGTGTATGTCCCGCTTTGTGCGTCGGCTCTTTGATAATTTGTTTGAATCCCAGATACTGAAGTGAAGTGAGAAAGGTTTCACAACTGGATGATTGAGGGATTTTATCCACGTGGAGGTTGAAATCTCCCATTATTATAGTAGGGGTATCGGTGTTGATGTGTTTGGCTAGGAGTTCAATTAAAGGAGACGGGTCCGATTTTAGGCTTCCTGGAGGGGCATAGGTAAGGCCATTTGAAGGTGTTTAGATTTGAATAAAGCGAATTCGAGAGAGGGTAATGTGATGGTGGTCTGTAGGGATAGCCCTAGCTCTTTTTTTGTGGCTAATAATAGACCGCCTCCTCTTTTTTTGACTCTGGGGATAGAGAGGATGTCGTAAGTGTGAGTAGGGAGTTGGTTGATTAGAGCCGTGTCTTCAGGTTTCAGCCATGTTTCGGTGATTGCGCAGCAGTCCGGATTTGATTCTGTTAGATAGTCGTATAGGAGATGAGTTTTTTTCGATAGTGATTGTGCATTGATCAGGGTTAAGGAGAGTAGCATGAGGCCCAGCAGTTGGTTCAGTGGTGAAGTCATGATTGGGATAATTCTTTTTTGAATGAAGTTGGGATTGGTGTGGTTTTTTACAGAGTTTCTCCTTTGGTTGTGGATGATCGGTATAGCGAGGGTGTGCATGGTGAGTGACGTTTGGGTGCGTATTGGGAAGTCTCTAAGAGTGCTGTGGAGGTCTGGGTGAGAGACTGGGGGCGTCTGAGGGAGTGTTGGAGGTGTCTGGACGGGAGCTGGAGAATTCTGGATGAGTGATTGTAGAGCCTAGAGTCTGGATGAGTGTTGGTTGAGTCTGGATGAGTGCTAGAGTTGTCCGAGTGAGAGCTGAAGTCGTCTGAGTGAGCGTTGGAGTCGTCTGAGTGAGTGCTGGAAAACTTCTCGATGCTTACTTGATGTTTTTGGGAGTAGTCGTCTAGAAGGATGTTAGGGGCATTTAGCTGTAAAATGGAGTAAGTTGCGGCTTGCTGTGACCAGTGGGACCGGTGTTAGAGCCTATGTTTGGTTTTTTTTTTATGAGGTACTGCACTTCGGGGCGCAACGAAGGGGCGAACAAAGGGGTCTGCCCCTTTGTCACACTCCTTCGTTGCGCGACGCCCAGCGCGCAGCACCTGGGAGTGGTTCCTGCGTTTAAATCCCCCTCTAGTCGCGAGGGGATGATGTCATCGGCACGCCCTGTGAGGGGGGAGGACGACTCCAATCGTGTCTGTGTGCGGATCTCAGCAAAGCAGAAAGCAGACGGGCTGCAGGAAGACACGCGGATCTCAGCAAAGCAGAAAGCAGACGGGGCTGCAGGAAGACACGCGGTCGGTGTGGGGGCCCTTGGAGGTAGGTGCGAGAAATAATGGGCCTTACCCTGACGGGCTCGTGCGCCGACCGCGCAGCCCCTTCTCCCAGCTCCTGTTGATGGCGTCCTCCATCGGTCTTGCAGGGACCCCTGGGTCGCAGCAGATTCTATTCTTGATAGTCAAAATTATTTTTTTTGTTGACGATCTGTTCAGTGAGAAGAACTGATGAGCATCAGGCAATTGAGATCTAAGGTAGTTTAAGGATAGTTTGTGGATCCATTCTTGAGGTGAATTCACCATTGAATTCAGTGTAGTATTACTTTTATTCCTGGAACCCAAGTCTGAGAAGTTTTAAAATGTCTGGCTATTAAAAGAAGTTTTTAATTTTATTTGGAAAGGGCAAAATCTTTCAAAAGGTTAGAGCAATATGTTTTGTTTGGGGCAAATGCAATCTGGTTTCTAAAATGACCGTTGCCAGATGGATTACTGTTATCTTTGAAGCTTACAAGGTGGGACTTTTTTCAGCCCTCAGTTTTGTGAAAGCTCAGGCAAAGAGCATGGATGTATCTGGGGCTGCCACTTGTAAGACAGTATAATACCTTCTCTAAACATTGTATTGACAACTGAGCATTAGTGGATGAGGTGTCTGGAAGAAGAGTTCTGCTGGCCATATTTCACCCTAAACCAGCATTTGATATCAGTTTTCCTCTTCTTAGGAGCAGAAATTACCAGAAGCAGCGCTGCTTATGTTTAGAGCTAGGACCATCAAAAGACTCTTGTGCAGATTATTTAATAATATGCTTTGCAATACATTCGGGTTGTATCTCATCATTGGTGCACATAGTCCAAGTAAATTTTTATTACTTTTTTTTTTTCAATGTTTTCAATTAAAAAATGAGAAGTTACTTTCCTTGCTCTTTATATCACGCCAAATATATGTTTTGGTTGCTGCCTCATGGGCTTGTATTTTCAGCATAGTGCCATTAGTAACTTAGGTCCACAATCTTTTCTATAATGCACAGATGACAAGATATAGTTAGGCTGTTTGGCAAGAATAGTTTACTTATCACACTAATTGCATCCAGTGTCAGAGGTCATTACATTGAAACTTACATGTAAAGCTGATCAGGTTTCCTCATGGTGGTAGCCATCTTGTACTGTTACCACACCCTAGCCTGTTTGGATAAAAAGTGACTGACTGCTTTTATTGGTTTCCTGAAGTAGGAGTAGTCATGTATTTGGTGGTGCTGTACTGGGAGAGAGATCTATAGGCCAGGTGCCGCTCCTGAGCAAGATTGGTTGAAGGAATCTGTTTTGATGTCTTCTGTTGCTGGAATTGTTATGGAAGCTTCAGATGTGGATCTTAGTGGTCTGGAGAACATGTATAAGGAAAGCCTTTGTCTCGAGTAGATAGGTCTGTTTCTTCTTCGAGCCTTGAAAATCAGTCAGGGCTTTGAATTTGGCTCTGTAGGGACTAGTAACCAGTATAGTTTATATAGGACAGGTTTGATATGAATGTGCAGTTTGCATCCTTCTGTCAGTCATACTGTGAAGTTTTGTATTAACTGGAGTTTGTGAAGGCCCTTTTCTGTTAGACAAGAGATAGGAAACCTTTCTGAAATGTTGTGCCAAGATTTAAATCCAGGGTAGGCAACTTCAGTCCTCGAATGCCGTAAGCTGGTGAGAAATTATACCATCAAGCCATGCAGCAAGGGAACAGATTTGTTAAAGTAAACCTTAGCATTCTGTGTTAACCCCCATAAAAGTGCTGTTTAGTTACCATCGGTGGCATAGTCCAGAACAGATTTTTTGACAGGGTTACCATCCCTAGCAGTGTCTCTTTGGTCTTAAAGCCCCCTCCTCCTTAGCAACAAAGATGCAGAGCAAAAGAGACATTTTCTCTTACCACTCACCATAAAAAAAAAAAAAAATAAATAATTCAAATTCTGTAGTCCCCTCAGTAACAGCAACACAAACTCTTTCCACTACCCAGAATGTTGTGTAATAATTCCAAACCCTGTGTAAAAAAAAAAAAAAAAAGTACTGAGAACCTAAAGCAAACCTGCCATACTATAAATCACTAACTGCTAAACTCAAAATATTAATAACCCTACCTATGAAAAGGCAACATTGCAAATATTACACAGACCCTAAAACATTTTCTGTTGATGATAAGCAGGCTGAATTAGCCATTACATGTGGGTGATGTCATCCAGCGACACCAAACAGATTTGTTTTTTGCGTACATGTTACTGAGCATGTGCTGGAGTTGCCTCCTGACCCTCCTCAGTCCATTGGAGCGAAATCTAGCTTTGTAGTTGACTCTCCAGAGAGGTGGGTGGGTATTCCATGGCTAATTCATCCTAATATCTAGGGAAATCACAGTTTATAGTAAGCAAACTTTATTTTTCCCCTTCGACAAACAGGTTCTATTAGCCCCATTATATGTGGGGAATCTCAAGCTGAGGCTTACAGTGGATTGTTTACTGAATAAGCAACCCAGCCTCCACCTTGGAGAGTAGACTACAATAAAATCCATTTAGCTGTTGTATTCTTAGTTTCTTGAAAAGTGGCATTTGTTGGGGCCAGCTGTGTGTGTGTGTGTGTGCGCGTACATGCACCCACGTGACTGGTAGATTTGCAGACTGGAAGAGGGCCCCACTCAGTGGGAATATAACTGGCCTTGTGGACTTGGAGAAAGTGGCCATGTGGGCTCAAGGGAGTTCTGGCGATTGAGGGTGACGGGGAAAGTTTAAACAGGTGATAGCTACTTTTCTAGATTTTTTTGATTCTTGCAGAAGGCTAAACTTGTCAACAATATATTTATCCATTGTCCTGCATGATATACTTAGGGACCTTTGTTTTCATTGTTTATTGTATTTTTCCTGGGAATTTCAATGTTATAACAACATAGATCCATGAAAAAAAATACTTTATAACACACAGGAGAAAAATCAGTGGAAATCATTTTTCCATGGATTTTTTTTATTATAATGAAATTCCTAGGAAAATAAAAACTGAAAATGAAGATCCCTAGATAGACTATTACATAACTTCTTTGTGAAATGAGAGAATGAATTCACTGTTCTGCAGTACAAATAAGGAACTTCTCTTACAGTTGATATGTCACATTTTAGCTAACTTTATAATACTTGTTGCAGCACATGCAGTGTGGTTCATCACTTGCTTGTAAATACAGAAAAATGAACTATTTCTAACTCTAGATTTCCTTGTTTCTGAAGACTTAAGCTGGTCTCATAAATAGGTTAATCTAATGAGATACATCCCTTCTCTCAAACACCCATGAGCCTTTCCTGAATTATAACTTAGCCTTTATATTGCTGCTTAAAGGACAAGAAAAGCCAAATTAATCATGCATATTCTTTCACTATCAATGAAAATAAATGTGTGCTGTATTAGTGAATATTGGCTCTGGTTTAAAATTTATAGATGATGCAAACACTTCAGTAGTACTTTTGTCAATAAAAGAATTGGTTGTATTTGGTACATAAATAAAAATCCTATAAACTGTAGGCATAGGTTATAGTTAATTTAACTTCTAGCAACATTGTTCACTGTCGAAGGGCCAGGAGCAGGACCACATAAAACACACACTAATAAGATTGGAAGTGAGGTAACTCTCAATTGATTTTTAGAAAAGTGTATTTGTGAGGAGCTAGCTAAACCTAAAGTCAGTAAAGCAATGGGGCAGGATGGGATACATCTAAGGGTATTAAGGGGAGTTAAAGAAGTTCTGGCTGACTTTTTCAATGTATCTTTAGAGTTGGGAGTAGTTCCAGAGGATTGGAGACAGGTGGATGTGGCTCCTATTCACAAAAGTGGGAGTAAGAAGGCGGCTGAGAATTACAGGCCAGTTAGTCTGACCTCTGTGGTCAGCAAATTAATGGAATCAAAGTTTCTGGAATCCAGTGGATTGCAAGATTCGAGGCAACATGGTTTTAGTCTTGTCAGATGAATCAGATCAACTTCTTTGTTTGAGTGACCAGAGATTTACTTTACTCTGTCCTTAACCTCTTCCACCCTGTCTGCTGCTTTTGACAGTCGATCACCTCCTTGATGCTCTGCGTCACTTGGATTTTGGACTCTGGCTTGTCTTGGTTATCTTCTTACCTCTCCCTTTGCACTTTTAGCGTTTCCTCTGATGGTTCTTCCTCTACTGCCATTCCACTATTAATTAGTGTGCCTCAGGATTCTGTCCTAGGTCCTCTTCTCATAATATACTTATTCCCTTGGTGCTATGATTTCCTCTCATGGCTTTCAATATTATTTTTATGCTGATGAGTCCAAGATCTATTTTTCTACAAAAGAAATTTCACCGGAAATCCAGTCCCGGATTTCAGTCTGCTTGTCTGACATTGCTGCCTAGATGTCCCGTCGCCACCTTAAATTCAACATGGCCAAGACAGAGTTCCTTATCTTCACCTTCCTACCCCCCAGCCCTTCTCACCTCTTCCTCCTTTCTCTATTTCTGTGGATAACACAGTCATCACCCTGGTCCCATCAGCACATAGCTTTGGAGTCCTCTTCGAGGCCTCTCTCTCCTTCTCTACACATATCCAAAATCTTACTGAAACATGCTGTTTTTCTTTATAACATTACCAAAATCTGCCCTTTCCTTTCTGTACACACTACCAGAGCCCTTATCCACTCTCATCTCACAGGTTTCCTGACAAACCATTTCTTTCCACTGTAATCTGTCCTAAATTCAACTGCATACCTTTATCCTCTCCCTTATGAGGAAAGGCTAAAGAGGTTAGGGCTGTAAAGTTTGGAGAAGAGAGTGCTGTTGGGGATATGATAGAGATCTACAAAATCATAAGAGGACTAGAATGGGTAAATATGAATCAGTTATTTACTCTTTCAGATAATAGAAGGACTAGGGGGCACTCCATGAAAATGGCAAGTAACACATTTAAAACAAATTGGAGAAAATTATTTTTCATTCATTGCCGGAGGATGTTGTTAGGGAAGTTAGTGTAGCTTGGTTTAAAAAAGCTTTAGATAAGTTCCTGGAGGAGAAGTCCAATATACTGCTATTAATCAAATTGACTTAGGGAATAGTCACTGCTGTTACTGGCATTAGTAAAATTGGATCTGTTTAATATTTGGGTACTTGCCAGGTACTTATAACCTGGATTGGCCACTGTTGAAAGCAAGATGCTGGTCTTGATGGAACCTCTGTCTGATCCAGTTTGGCAACTTCTTATGTTCTTATCTTTCGCCAAAGTTGTTACACTCACATAGCCCCTCTTCTGAAGCCACTGCATTGGCTCCCTAGCCATTCTTTGCATAAAATTCAAGCTTCTTTCTCACCTACAAATGCCTTCATTCTGCAGCACCTCACTACTTCTCCTTTCTTATCTCTCTCTGCACCCCTCCTCTGTATCTTGCTTCTCTACCACCAGTTCCCGTCTCCCTGCTTTCCACCTGGCTGCGTTGTGTGCTTTGAGAACTGGTGAGTTATGCTCCCTCTCTTGCTGTGTTTAAATCCCATCTAAAGACCCACCTTTTTGAAACCATTTTTAAATCTTATGCCTGATTGTCTGCTTTTAGTCTTGTAAACTAACTTCTTTTTAACCATTGTCTTGCTCTATGAAATACCCCAAGTCTCTTGTCCTGTATGTTTGTTGTCTTGTATTGTAAGCTCTATTGAGCAGGGACTGTTTTTGTATGTTAGTACAGAACTACATATGTCGTGTAGCACTATAGAAAAGTTAAGTAGTAGTAGTTTTGTACTGGGGAGAGCACTAGAAGTAGTGTACTTAGGTTTCAGGAAGGTCTTTGACAGGGTTCCACAAAGGCTATTTATAAATAAATTGAGCACCCTTGGTATGGGCTCTAAATTGACTGAATGGGTTAAAAACTGGTTGAGTGGGAGATGTCAGAGGCTAGTAGCAAATGGAGTTTACTCTGAGGAGGCGGGGCATTACTAGCGGTGTGCTACAGGAATCAGTCCTTAGACCAGTTGTTCTCAATATTTTCGTGAGCAACATTGTGGAAGGATTGTCCGGAAAGGTTTGTCATTTTGCCAATGATACCAGAATCTGCAACAGGGTAGACAGCAAGAAAGATGTGGAAAACATGAGGGATCTACCAAAGCTCAAGTAATGGTCTAGGGTCTAGCAGCTAAGATTTAATGCTGATTCAGTTATGTATTTAAGATGCAAAAACCCAAGGGAGAAGTACAGCATAGGGGTGAAATTCTAAGCATGAAAAAGAGCAAGATCTGGGGGTGACTGTATCTGATGACCTTAAGATGGCCAAACAGGTGGATAAAGTGATGGGAAAAGCCAGAAAGATGCTTGGGTGCATAGAGAGGAATAGCCAGCAGAAAAAGGAAAATATTGCCCCTGCAAAGGTCTCTGGTGAGACCTCATTTGGAATACTGTATACAATTCTAGAGATCACACCTTCAAAAGAATAGAAACCAGTTGCAGTCTGTGCAGAGGATGGCTTCTAAACTGATAGGTGATCTTCACTCTAAAGCATATCGCGATAAGACTTAAAGATCTGAATCTGTAATACCCTAGAGCAGTGGTTCTCAACTTTTTTTCGGGACACACTTGATAGATGGTCCTCACATGTGAGATACACTGAACACATGACTGTCACAGGGCTAACCCCACCCCCAACCCTCAGTAATGGGTATAAAGGAGAACTAAAATATTCCCCATACAGCTCACCATACAAAAAAGATATTCTGGTGTTATCTCAATAACAGCAACATAAACTCCCTCTACTACCAGGCGCAATAGCCCTACTTATAAAAGGACAGCAGTTTACCACCAATGCATGTCCAATTGAGAAAACACAACAAATAAAATGAGGTATTTTATATGTCTACGTGCTAGTTAAATATCTCATCTCGGTCATACACACAAAGATCAACCTTCACCAAGTACAGAAAGATTACAAATATGGAGACAAACTGGAATGAAACTCCAAAAAAGCCACTCAGCACGCAGAGCAAACCTGGAGAAATGGAAACAGAAATAACACCTAACAAAGTCCCAGGATCTGCAATAATACACACAGACTAATCCGTCAAAGTTACATGTGATTTATGGCATGCACTCAAATGGAACAACCCTACTTATAAAAAGGCAACACTACAAATATCAAACCAGGCCCTAAACACCAATACACCTCCCATTAAGAAAACAGAAAAAGCCAAGCTGTTATAGATTCCCACACAGAAATAATTGTAAAACTATATGGAAAAAATGTTTCAAAACAGCTGATGAACAGAACATCATCAAACAATTAAACTCTTAAAAATTATTAAAAATTCTTCAAGCACCAATAAAATATTTCAAAACAGCAGACACATCACATAATACCCAATAATTAAAATGGCAGTCAATCAAGAAAAATGAACTTAAAAGCCACCTTTACTTACCCTCTCCAGCAGTTCTCATACTTCCTCCCCTTGCAGGCCACACCAGAAGCAGCAGTAGCTGTCCTCACAGTCCTCTTCCTTAGGGACCACAACCAGTCTCTTCTCTCTGTCACACACACGCACCTGTCTCTCACACACCTATCATCTCCCCAACCGGTGTCTCTCTCTCTCTCTCGCGCACGCAGATACACCAGTCATCTCCCTGATCAGTCTTTCACATACACGGCTGCCCCCTCCGGAGGACGGCAGAGAAGGTTGAAGGGGCTGAAAGCAACAAAAAGTAAGTTGGTAACATGTTGAGTCGCTTCGGGAGGAGGGGATTTTAGATTTTTAGGTTTTCTTGGGTTAAAGTTGGTATCCACTTCCTGGTGCCTGTCATTTGAAATGACATTTGAAATGACAGGTACCAGCGCACCCAGGATACTGTATAGGCGCTATATAAAGCGCCTATACAGTAAAATGGGTTGCGCGGGCCTAACGCTTCACGGACGCTTCTTGGACGCGGCTTGCATTTGCAAGCTATTTAAATACAGTATCAAGCGGTAGGTGAGCAGAACTGTGCGTGCGGCAAATGCGGGTGCGCCCGGCACTAATGCAGCTCTTCCTACCGCTCCTTACTGTATCGGCCTGATAGTCAGATATTCAGTGGCTGTCACTTAGCAAGAGAAGTCCTTATTTATCCAACTAAGTAGCACTAAATAGCCTCATAGTTTTCACAATTTTTATCAATTTGCAAGTGTGATATTTCTGGCTGGCCTCACAGTCCCTGGTGTGCTCTGTCTCATCTTTGGCTTATTTTTAGTGGTCCAGTAAAACCCATCTCAGAGCTGCCAATGCCTTTTTTACACTTTGTTTTATAAAGGAAGAATGAATGCTCCCCATTTTTTGTTTCATCTTCCACCTAATTTTCTCCTTTCAGATGTCAAATCTTGAGTTTTGAAAGGTTTCTGGGTCTGAAGGCACCACAGCGTCGCATGGAGAGCTGGCAGGAGCATGTAGACAATCTCATGCTCACCCTGTCAGCTGATTGAAGTCCAGCAACAAAATTCAACCTCCCTGATGCCTCAAAACATTATGGGTCTGGTTGACTAAGATTTGTCTCCCATTCCATATCTATGGGGGAAGCTGGTAAATCAAGCCCTAAGCCAGTAAATCTGGGGGACTGATGAAAAGCAAGCTAATGCTCACAAAACACAATTTGTACACAAAGCATGATTTATGCACCTAAATCTTAATTTGTGAGTGCATTTTAGAGTTAGCATGCTTTTTTTTACACTCCCAGTGCATTAGCATACCATTAGCTTACTGCATCAGGAGTTAACTCTTTTTAAGTGTTTAAGTAAAGAAACTGTGTGCTGAAGTTGAGTACACTCTAAATTTATTTTTTTTTTAAACTAACATCTTATTACACTGGGACTTCAACTTCTTAGTTACTGAAAAAAAAAAAAAAAAAGTGTTTTTCACTTATTCTCAGCTGCCATCTACTCTGGACTATCGCATTTACCATCAAGCTCCCCATCTGCAGTGACAATTTAAAGTTTGTAATGTATGTAGCTCATGACAAAAATCTAGCATTGGCCATTTATAAAGCAAGTGAAAGACATTTATTTTATAGCTTAATGCAATTGAATTGTGAATATATAATAGCTATTGACATTTGTACAACTAAAATTGAAGCCTTGCTATTTGGTGCTACTCATCACAGATTTCAAACTTGTACAGTTACAACCTTTTAAATATGTTTGTTTACCATGTATCCAGTGTATGCACCTGTACATTCATGGAGCAACTCTATTTGAAATGTCCTTTATTTTCTTTTCAACAGAAGATGGTCAAAGGAAAAGTCTGAATGTTCAGGACGATCAAGTTGCTTCCTGTGTACAGAAGACATGAAGAGATTTACATAGTGTTAAAACTGCTTTCACGCGTTACATTCAATTTGCCAACCTGGTTTCTGCTGCACTCTTGACAGGATGAACAAACTGAGGAAGGGATTCTTGCAGTATTGCAGAAACCGTGACTTCTGCCCTGTTTAAAGTTCAGTTTAAACTGTACTTTTGCCTGTTGGGGAAAAATGAAGGAAGTGCCGTATTGGTCACCCAAAGAAGTAGCTGCTTGGTTGACAAAAACAGGCATGCAAGAATATTCTGAGATTTTTAAGCATCTCAACGGTCAAGGCTTGCTTACGCTAACAGAAGAAGACTTTAAGAAGCCACCTTTGTCACGTGTTTCTTCAGATAATGGGCAGCAGCTGCTGGAGATGGTGGAAACCTTAAAAATAGAGCTCCACATAGAGGAACACAAGAATGGACATGCCAATGGGCACCTGAGCATGGGTACAGGTGTCCCCAGCAATGATTATGGCTTTAACAGTAAAATTAAAAAGAATGGATTGCCAAATGGATACACAACGGAGATGATTAAGATCCCCATGCCAGAACTGGAACGGCTCCAGGCGTACCCAATGGAGTGGTGGAAAACCTTCCTGGCTTTTCTCTATGCACTTTGTTGTTTCATCTTTACCTCAGTGATGATCTGTATCGTCCATGAACGAGTACCTCTCAAGGAGGTGCAGCCGCCTCTTCCGGACACATTTTTTGATTATTTTAACAGGGTAGAGTGGGCCTTTTCAATCTGTGAAATTAATGGGATGATTCTTGTTACACTGTGGCTAATCCAATGGCTATTCTTAAAATACAAGTAAGTAATTAATTTTGTAAATAGTTTGTTGTAATTAGAATAGTAAGATATTTCTCTCAGACTAGGCAATGTTTCTCTTACCTATCAAATCCTAAAGATCTTTTTTTTTTTTTTTTTGATAATTCAGTCTGCAAGCTAGATCAGATAGTTAAAGATTCCATGTTATAAAAAAAAAAAAAATTCCCGTGAAGATATTGTTCACATTTTTGGAAAGCTGTCATATTTAGCCACAGTTACTCTTATAAATAATGCTTCTGTCCTGAGCCTTATGAGAATCCGAAACGGACATCACATGAGTAGATGAAAAATAGTCTCACAATTTTAAAAAATTGGAGGTATAATCATATAAATTTATGTAAAAATATAGAAAATGAAATATTCATGCAAAAATGAAAGGTGACCTGTAAATTTAAAGAGGAATGCAGTGTTTAGAGCAGATGGAGGAATAGTAGTTGGAAGAAATCGACGCCAAACAGGCAGAGGTATGAGTCAATCCATTTTCTGGCTTAACTGAGGGCCCCTAGGGACTGATTTTGGGCATTTGGAAGGGTGTGGGTCACAAGAGGAAGATGATAGAAATGAGGCGGGAGTAGGAAGGGTTATTGTGTCTCAAGTAAGTTTTTGAAGCAATGCTAATAGAGTGCCGGGAGGAAGATGACACAAGGGGGGATTGTAGCTCAGGTGAGGGGGGAGGGGGTTTAAATTGCCTTTGGGCTTGGGAAAGTACTGTTGAACACATTTAGGCCTCTTATTGCAATGCCTAGGTTTGGAAAGCACTGAAAACTGGCTTTAGCTCTCTTAAGTTTCTATCCCCGCCCAGAATTTGAGTAGCTAAATTTGATCACTTAGTGAAACTTAGAAGCAAAGTTTAAGTGCTCAGCCCAGTCAATATTGAATGGCTTTGCTCAAGTCAGCTAAGTCCCTTTGAAAATTGACCCCAATATTTATTTAGTATCCTTAGTTCAGCAGTAAAATGTTTTTGGTTTCATTTTTTTACAATCTCCCTTATAATAGTGTTTGAGTAACCTTTTCATTAGTTAACTGAGCCCTTTGTTCGTTTCCTTTTTTTTCCTGTTCATATTTTATGTTGAGTTCCTTTTTACTTTCCTGTAAACACCTTGAGATCCATATTCAAAAGCATTTAGCCAGATAACTTAAGTTAGCCAGCTAAATGAATATTTGGGCACATGTCCAGCTAAATTCTAGATGCCTAATATGTTGGGCGGCTAGAATTTATCCAGTTAAGTTAGCATTTAGAGGGCATACCTGGGAGGAGTTGAATTAGCCAACTAACAGGCTGATTCAGTAAAAGTCGCGGTAGAGCCGGCGAGCGGCCACTCTCCTGTGCGCGCGATTCAGGAGGGAACAACATGCAAATGAGGGCCCGCAGTAAAAGGAGGCGCTAGGGACACTAGCGCGTCCCTAGTGCCTCCTTTTTGACAGAAGCAGCGGCTGTCAGCGGGTTTGACAGCCGATGCTCAATTTTAATGGCGTCGGTTCTCGAACCCACTGATAGCTACGGGTTCGGAAAACGGACACCGGCAAAATTGAGTGTCCGTCTTCTGACCCACGGGCCACGAGCAGATTTTTAAATTTTTACCTTTTTTTTTTTTTTAAACTTTTGGGGCCTCCGATTTAATATTGGTATGATATTAAGTCGGAGGGTGTACAGAAAAGAAGTTTTTACTGCTTTTCTGTACACTTTCCTAGTGCCGGCCA
This sequence comes from Rhinatrema bivittatum, assembly GCF_901001135.1. Classification (NCBI taxonomy): domain Eukaryota; kingdom Metazoa; phylum Chordata; class Amphibia; order Gymnophiona; family Rhinatrematidae; genus Rhinatrema; species Rhinatrema bivittatum. Next base: position 214,278,583 of record NC_042621.1, on the reverse strand, counting down.
AAATTAACGCCAGCCTTTGGGCAGGCGTTAATTTCTGAAAGTAAAATGTGCGGCTTGGCTGCACATTTTACTTTCTGTATCAGGAGGAATAACTAATAGGGTCATCAACATGCATTTGCTTGTTGCGGGCGCTATTAGTTTCGGGAGGGTTGGGAGCGCGTTTTCGACACGCTGTTACCCCTTACTGTTTAAGGGATAAAAATAGCACGTCGAAAACGCGCGGCTAAAAGCAGGCTAACAGTGTGCTCTGGTGGAGTGCACTATACTGTATCGGCCTGCTAGTTACCTGGCTAACTCCAATATTCAGAGATAGCTGTATGACTTAGCCAGTTAAGTTTATTCGGGCCAAAGAGCTGTCCTAAAGTTAGGTGGCTATAGTTAACCAGCTAGCCGGCTATATTCAATAGTTTCAAAGTTAGCGAGATATGTTTATTTGGCTAACTTTGCTAACCAGACTGAATATGGACCTCCTTATCTTATCCCTGGTTTTCATTTTTTGTATTGTAAGTAGTTGAGCTTAAAGTTAAATACTTCAATAAAAAGTGACAACTGAAATTCAAATATAGAGCTAGAGAAGTCACACTTTTAAATTGTAAAGAAATTCTACCATCTTTCCATCACTCTTCACTTAATAATGGGGCCAGCAGGTATACTGTATGATTTCATGCTGGAATCCCAGATTTGGTGCCTGTAGCTGGCACCTCCTTACTTTGGCAAGAACTGGGGATGCTGCACAGTCAATATTCACAACCCCCAGGAGAAAAAGCTTCCCGGCTACTGGCTGACTTAAGAGTGTACTTGTGCCAAGTTGTGGCAGGAACTGTACCTTTCATTATAATGCCATTTCTGGGATGCTGGCCTAGAATGGACAGGGTCAACTCATGAGAAACCCAATGCAAGTTCACTCAGTCTTTGTCTTTGCAAACCATTAGGGGTTGATGGGGATTACAGTTAGCGCAGGATAGATTGCAGACAATTGGAAAAAGTCCTGGAGAGGTCTGACGCAGTAGAAGCGAGGATTGACACCGAGATGGAAGAGAACTTGAGTTGCAAGAGAGGGAGGGAGATGCTGAGGTAGATTAAAAAGTAGCAGTAGAGGCAAAAGCTGGAGGGGGTAGGGTTTGTAGAAAGGTGGAGGAATTGATGGAGGTACTGGAGAGGGGAGGAAAGATGAGAAACAGGAGGGGGAGGGTGGGTGCAAGAGTTTGAATTTGAGGGAGTTTGTAGGGTAATGATTGGAAGATTCCAATAAATGTCCTGTCCTGGAGCACTGTGTGCTTTTTAAGGGCTCAGCCAGAGTCAAAGGGATTTGGGGCATCCTTGGGAGGAGGGGGGTGGTGGGGACTGCCTGCATTATAGGTTTTTGGTCTATTTCTTGAGGGTTAGAGGAGGAGAATGATCAAAAATAGGAAAAATAGCCCAGGTAGTCGTGAATGAAAGTTTATGGCACGATGGCCCCTGCTGGAGTAGATTGTAAATGATCTAGAAGCCCAAGGGAAGGAGGAAAAGAATATATTTAAATATATATATGTATATAGAGAGAGAGATTTATATAAATATGGCGATTTTAAAAACATCCTAGAATTAATTTTACTTTGGGTTGTGGAAAGTCAATGATTTGTTTACTCTGAGTAATGATATGCAGCTTTTTATTTTTATGCAGAGATTTTGATGAGTGGTAGTTTTCCATATGAATGTTCTCTTTTAACCTTATCGGAAATTAGGTTAAAATTTAGGAGTACCATAGTAGTATTGATGTTTGAATTTGCATCTCTGTGAGCATTGTATAATATAGCCAGTTTTCCAGTTCCTGTTAGAACCTGAGTGAACTCTAATCTCAAATGTTGCTGTCAAGTTATTAGGGGCCACCTGCAAGGAACCCCTCCAGTCCTGGGCTTCATGTAGCTACACACTTTAAGAGAAAACATAAGTACATCCTAGCTTACACTTGCAGGTTTATATAACAGTTTTAGGTCCCCTTTCCTCAGGGACAATATAAGAATTAATTCAATATTTTAATCTGTTTAGCACAGCTGGACTGCTGCAGGCAAAAAATAAGCATTTTAAATAAATAAATAGCGTCATAAGCAGATTCAAAAGGCAAAACTGACAGTTAAGTCTGATCGATTCCAGGTTAAGCAAGGCAGGTACTTTCCTTGACACGAGATTCACAGGTCTCCTCCAGGTTCTCACAGCTTGACATTCAACCCTCAAGTTGCTGGAATACTATGGTGTATACAACTATCCCTTTTGAATCCCTGGAGACTAATCGGGATCCTTGGGGCAGGATTGCAGGTCTGAGTTGGAGAGATCAAGCAAGCCCGTTCTTGCTCAGCTTTCCTTCCATATAGCCACCAGCTGGCTGAACAGCAATGTCTCCATCTCCTACCCCTCACCCCAGCAGCCTGCTGGCCGAGACCAGCTCATCTGCTTTTGCCCTGTCGTTTATAAACTACTACAGTATTTGCAGGAGGTAAGGGTAAAACTACTACAGTATTTGCAGGAGGTAAGGGTCAATAATACGTACAATCAGCTTTCTCCACTTTTATTTGTTTTTGTAATTTAATTTTATATGTCACTTAATATATGGCTCTAGGTGGGCAACAGTGCATACAACGTATAATATAGTAATAAAAACAAACAGTATAACAGAACATATAAAATTAAAACTTCATGAAATCAGTAGTGGAAAAACACCAAACAGAAATTTACTAAACATATACAGTAGCAGTACTACTATCAATTAAAAACTAGAAAAAAAAAAGCCATGCTTTTCTCAGTTTACAGAACCTCAAAGTTATCCCCTGATTAAAACCAAACCAACCCTGGCTGCTCAACAGCAGCAACATGCCATTTGAATGTTTAAAGCAAAACCAACCTATAAGCAGGAGACAGCCCTTGGGCAAAAAAAAAAAAAGGTCTGTAGAGAATGCAGTGTTGGTATGCTATTGTTTCAACCTGATACTATCTGTTCACATTCCTGCCTTTTCAATTAAAGCTTAATGACAAGAACAATGTAAATTGACACCTAATTGAGAAACTAGTTCTAGTAGATACTGCAGGGCTACCCAAGGCTGTAACCAGATTGCTGTTTGAGAAGTGGCCTGGATTTTCTGTGCAAAATGGATCGAAAGTTAGGAATATTGAGAATGATAAAGATGACACCTTAATTAAATTTAATTAGCTATTGTAATCATATCAACGTTTGTTGATTTGCAGTAAATTCTGTACTTAATATACCTGTTACTACCCGTAGCAGAGAACCTCATTGCAAACTGCAAGGTTTCTTTGTATGATGGAGCATATTGTCTTTGCAATAGTATAAAACCCTGTCAACGTTGAAAAGGCAAAATGTGCAGACATATTCCTTGCTTTCCTTCCCCCTCATCTCCCCCTTGCCTTCTCTCCTTTCTCACTCACTCCCTTCCCTCCCTCTCTATCTGCCGAGGTGGGGGAGGGAGGAAATCCTGCCAGCATACTCGCCCCACTGCAGCAGGTTGTTTTCCTCTGGCCTTCTTTGGCCATGGGTGGATTGGGCTCCACCACTGGCCCTGCCTTAGCCCTGGGTCTCTCTCTGCTCCGTAGCTGCTGGCTGGAGAGGCTCCACCAGTGACCCCGGACTTCTGTCTGCTCACCAGTACTGTGCTGCTTTTTTGGGCCATCATGCACACATTGCTGTCCAGCCTGACTGCACATGAACACATCCCAACCTTAGGCAAGGACTGACACGCACACACACTGACAGACCTGGCTTATTATAGCAAGGATTTCTTTTCAATAGAGCACCTGCCTTTGGTCAGTGTGAAATTGTGATTTTTTTCCCCCCCTCCAGTAGTCAAAATCACAATACGGAACACAAAATAAACAAATTTATTTTTATTTATTTTTATTTATTTAATTTTATATACCGGCAACCGTTTGCACATCGTGCCGGTTTACAGATAACTTACAACAAGGATATATAGGCAAAGCCTTTACAAGAAACAGTGTAAAAACATAAGCTCAAAACAAACGGAGCAAATAACTAGATAACTTGTGGAAGGAGGGGGTGGGTGATCGAGACAGAGGAGGGGGCAGGGGAGGGTGAAACTGGTACATAAGGAAAAAATATGTACAAGGGTCGAGTGAATTATTGATATATACATATGTTATATACAAAATTGTTTAAGCGCGTAGAGGCTCAGTACTTGAGGTGAGGAGGTGTGTACGGTTGCGTTAAGTGACAAAAATTATGTGCTGGAGGTTAGGTGTGGGGTTTGTATTTCCTTAGAGGGTGTGGGTGTAGGTCCTGTGGAGGGGGTGTTAGTACAAGATGAAACAAATGAAAACATCTCAGCATTAAACCATGTTTAGTGTAGTAGCTGCCCAATACTTTTTTCATACAACCTAAAAGAAGCTAACCCTACACACACAGCACTTGAACCTAAGTCTGTAATTTATGTTTAAAAGTATCTTTGAAGTTTTCTACCGATTTAAATATAGCCAAAGACTTGTAATTACAACAGTGCTGCCTTCTCTAATAATAGTTTTTCTAAGTCAGTGGCATGGAAAAGGGTTGTAGGGGCAGACCTAGTGCTTAGATGGTTCTTGTTAATAGATCTAGAACTAGTAAATGCCATAATTTAAGGTACACACAAATCTAAAGGACTACTGCCTACTAACCCAGTGGCAGACGTTTATATCTGCAGTTTTTATTTCCTGCAGTAAAAATACAAATGTTTCTGGTAGATTCCTTAAAAAAAAAAATGAAGATAGTGTCAATGCAACAGAAGGAACCTAGTCTTAGCTAAAAAGCTGGCCTGCATTCTGGGCATACTGGAAGAAGTGGGAAAATTCTAAGAACTCTAAATGTAGATTCTCAACAATAAGCATTTTGACTTTTATAGAACTTTATACCCAAAATTAATTCAAATGGGCTTCAACATATAAAAACAAAGGACCTGGCAAGTGAGCTTATGACCTGTAGTCAAGATCCCCTTTCCTTCAGAATTGTGAAATAAGTGCAATACATTTTGTGTGCTAGCTACTAATACTACATTAGGTAAATCTTTTGTGTCTTTGTCAAAAATACTACTGATTTTAATGTAAAGTGTTTGAACTCCCTTGCAACTGCAACACAAGTAGGGGAAGGGAATTTATATTACATAGAGATAACGTTGTCATCTACTGTGACAAAAGAAAACTGTGGCACTGCCAACATAATTCCACTTCTACGTCTCTTCTTCCCCACCAGTATGAACTAGGCAAGAACAAAAAGTGTGAAAATAGTCCAAAAGCCTTGTGGAAAAATCTCATCGTCCTACAGGTCTCAGAGTATTTGCATTCACAGAACAGACAGAAATGGCTCCATAACAGAAAAGTGTAATTGTAGCATTTAAAAGTGTATAAACTAGGATTTGTTTTCTAGGTATGTGACAACTTTTTCTTTGGTTATAGGTCTATTATTGGTAGAAGATTTTTCTGCCTAGTTGGCACTCTGTACCTGTATAGGTGCATTACAATGTATGTAACTACACTTCCAGTACCTGGAATGCATTTCAATTGTTCTCCAAAGGTAAGTTCTTAACTTTCAACCATTCTTTCTGTAAATGTTAAACTAAACTTTTGTACTGTCTTTACATGAAAGAAAATTATACCAACCAGCTGAATAACCAACTACTACACAGGTGAGAGATCTAGGAGTATTAATTGATAACAGGATGAACCTTAAAGCCTCCATCAACAGAACCACCAAGGATTGTTTCCATAAACTCCAAGTTCTGAAAAGAATCAGACCACTCTTCCACACTCAGGATTTCAGAACCATTCTACAAGCTATCATTTTTTCTAAGATCGATTACTGTAACTCTATCCTTCTGGGCCTACCCTCCTCCTACACTAAACCCCTTCAGATGTTACAAAACGCTGCGGCAAGACTACTGACAAATTCCAGGAGGAGGGACCATATATCTCCAATCCTAAAGATCTCCACTGGTTGCCTGTTCACTTTAGAATCCTCTACAAATCTCTTTCCATAATATACAAAACTATCCATCAACACACCCCTCTAGACTTACAAGTCCCTTTCCAAATTTACAACTCCTCCAGACCAACAAGAAACGCACTCAGTGGATCTCTTCAAGTGCCCCCAGCCAAAACCACCAGACACATTACCTTGAGAGATCGGGCCTTCTCAACAGCTGGCCCCCTTCTGTGGAACTCCATCCCTCCGGACCTTAGACAGGAGCCCAGCCTCCCAACCTTCAGGAAGAGACTTAAGACCTGGCTGTTTAAAAAAGCATTCCCGGACACCGATTAATTCTATTCAGCCAGATCTACCACTTACTCATGTAAATATGTTTCTGCTAATGTAAATACCTTCATCTAATGTTATACGCTCCATTTCTTCTCTTCTCCCAGTTCTATTACCTTGTTATTTGTAACTGCTTCCTTCCACACCAATAGGTTACTCAATTGTTCATTGTACACCCCTGTTATATGTAAACCGGCATGATGTGTTTGTAACATGAATGCCGGTATATAAAAATTTTAAATAAATAAATAAATAATAAATAAACTAATAAATACAGTGAGAAGAGACCACAAATCTCTATGAACTCAGGATGGCTAGTTCAGAGGGGTATTTATTTATTTATTTATGCAATTCTTATATACCGTAATTCGGAACACAGGTTCCATCTTTACGGTTTACATATTCTGTCTAATAAATAAGAATAAGAAATAGAAAATACAATAAAACATCAATAAAATGAGATAAAACAGTAATTAAAAGAATAACAGTTAGATATATATTAGAATAAATTAAAAATCCTTAAATAAAACTAAATTTCTCATGTGGATTGCAGCTTTATATAATATCTTGGGTTTGAGTTCCATATGCTTGTTGAAAGCACCACGTCTTTAATTCCTTCTTGAATCGTTTCAGATCATCCTGCATTCTCAAATTTAATGGCAAACTGTTCCAAAGTTTCGGTCCTGCGACCAAAATCGCCCTTTCTCTCACCTCGCTCAAATGTGCTGTTTTAATATTAGGTATCATTAACAATCCTTTATTAGAAGACCTGAGTTCTCGTTGAGGCACGCTACCTCCAGACCTACGACTCGAACCCAATCTACCAGAGTTCAAAAAAGGATTAAAAACCTGGCTCTTCAGGCAAGCGTTCCAACTCCCAGATTGTAACTAGGCACCTCCTCCTGACTTTCAGATCCAACCTTTGCAGGGTGTCTCTAACACCTTGTCACTTAATTGCATACCCGTCCTTGCTTACTCGCATGTCTATTTAACATTCAATATTCACCTTTATATTACCGCTTACTGCAGACCATTTACGCTACTAAAGTTCCTTGTAAAAAGGTGAACACACACATACTATTCAATACACGAATAAGTTTATTTGTTATTATGTTATTATGTTTAAATTTGTTAAATTTTATTGTTACTTTCAATATTCCCTGAAATAATGTTCAATGGTTGATTAGTTATTGTTCTGTGTTCCATGTAAAAAAAAACCCCGGTCTAACCCCAAGACCAGGGCAACCTTTTCGTTACTTGTAAACCGGATTGATTTGTATTGCATACAGGAATTCCGGTATATAAAAGTTAAAAATAAATAAAAAAAAATAAATGTATTTTGATAGTAGTGTTCAGCCAGTTGGTTTTATCTTCATGTATGATCTTATGGATCGTACATAATGTTTTGTGTTTAATTCTGTTTTCTAGCGGCAACCAGTGTAAAGATTTCAATATTGGGGTAATATGTTCTCTTTTCTTTGTGTTTGTCAGAAACCTTGTGGCTGCATTCTGAATCACCTGAAGCGGTCGTAAGGTTGATTTAGGAAGTCCCAACATTACAGAGTTACAATAGTCAATCCCTGTAAACAGTAATGTTTGTAAAACATATCTGAAGTTATTCAGAGAGAGCAAAGGTTTTAAACATTTCAGTAGCCTCAATTTACTAAAACCCTCCTTGACTTTTTTGGATATATGTGCTTTAAAATTTAATTCATAATCAATAGTCAGGCCTAAATTCCTGGTTGTATCAGTTAATTTAAAATAGGTTTGATCATGTAAAGTTATTATCTTTTTTTCAAGATTAAAATTTTTCCTATCTAAAACCATAAAAACGGATTTATCCAAGTTTAAAACCAATTTCATTTGAACAAGAAGTTGACTTATTATTGTCAAGTACATAGTAACCATTTTAAAAGTTGATTCAGTATTGCTCTTTTTAGGGAATATTAACTGGATATCATCCGCATATATATAATAAGTCAGACCTAAACCAGTTAGCAGGTGACAAAGAGGTAATAAATACACGCCTTGTGGTACTCCCGAGGTTAGTTTTTTCTTGTCGGACAGCGAATTATTAATTTTGACAGAAAAGGTTCTATTTTCTAAAAACGATTTAAACCAGGTTAATGTTTTGCCTTCTAGACCTATATCATAAAGTCTATCCATAACAATATTATGATCTACCGTATCAAACGCGTTATTTGGTTTTGAAGATACAATACCAGAAAATGTCAAAAGTTATAAACTTTATTTATAAAGGAAAATTATAGGGGAAAATTTTTAATACATTTAATACCCTAGGGGTAGATTTTTAAAACTGCGCGATCGCGTACTTTTCTTTGTGCAGCAGGCGCAAACAAAAGTACGCTGGATTTTATAAGATACGCGCATATCTTCTAAAATCCTGGATCAGCGCACGCAAGGCTGCCGATTTTGGGCAGCTGGCACGCGCCGAGCCGCGCAGCCTGCCTCCGTTCCCTCCGAGGCCGCTCCGAAATCAGAGGGAGACGTACATCCACGCGCGCCAGCGAGCTGCTGGCGCCGAGACCCAACCCGGGGGCGGTTCCGGAGGGTGCGGCCACGCCCCCGGAATGCCCCCGGGCTGGCGCCATGCCCCGGGCCCGCCCCCCAAACGCCGTGCCACGCCCCCCAAACGCGGCGTCACTCGGCGACACCCCCGACACGCCCCTTTTCAGAAATCCCGGGACTTACGTGAGTCCCGGGGTTCTGCGCACGCTGGCGGCCTATGGAAAATAGGCGCACCGGCGTGATGCCACACCCAGGGCTCTGACGGCACTTAACTGGTCCACAGGTACCTGGCATGTAGCACCATCAGTGGTTCGCCAGGCGCCTACAGACATTGACAGCCAGGAGGCACCCATCGTGTACATGGCACCCAAAGGCACCGATGACTCATGAACACCGCAGGCCAAAAATGTCTGAGGGTCGGCTGCACCAATGGAGATCGATGCCTGAAGCCATCGCTGGTCCAGCGGTACAGACGATGCCCGTGGTGCCCCATGGTGGAGGCTCTGTGGCACAGACGCACCCTCATGTGCTTTTCGGCACTGACACACTGCATCAATGCCCAAAGGAATAGATTATGGTCGGCATCCTTGACTGTTTTCCTTAGCTCAGCTATGCACCTGAGGGCGTTGATGCTGCAGACTTGATGACATCTATGACATTGCCTATGACTGGCGCTAGCCTTGACAGTGACTCCAGTACTCAGTAGCACCGATATGCTTGAAGCCCCCCTGGGGCTTCTGATGTCCCATGTTCCCAGCGCATTTGGCGCTGTATGGCGGCTCCGGTTACCTGAGAGCGTCAGCCCTCATGGCACCCAATGGCCTTATGCTATCGATAGCACAACTCGATACCACTTAGTATCGCTTCTGGACACCACAAAAGGAGGGGGGGGGGGAGTTGGTGCACCCAACGCTCAATAGCCTTGAGGGCACCAGGCCATGGTGCACCCTGGATGCATCTGCGTTTCAGGGTGCCTTGGGTGGGTGGTGACCCTGGTGCTCCATAGTGCCTCAGCCTCCCCAGGCCCAAAGTCTGTGTCAGCCAAGGGCTTCCATGGCGCTTGAGGGCTCTCCAGACCCCTTTGCTCCAGTGGCCAATGGCCTTGAGTGTGACTAGGCGCTCAATGTCAGTTCTGGTGCCCCCTGGCAGCGATGGTGCTTGACAATGTTGAGAGCATCCACGAATGGCCTCGCTGGCAAACATGCCCAATAGCCTCCATGGTGCTCAATAGCATCAAGGGTGGCTATGCACTTTGAGGGCAGTCATGCACCTCAATGGCAATAAGGGCGGATCTGATGGCATCAAGGGTAACCATGGTACTCCATGGCAGTCCTGGTCCCTGACACAGTCCGGGCCGCAACACTCGGGGTCAGTGTCGATAGTTCACTGCATTGATGCCCATGGCACAGCATGAAACTCAGTCCAGTGCCATTCCACCAGTTTGATTGTCTGGCGTGCACAATGGTGCCCACCAACGCCTAAAGGACGGAAGGGCCCACAGCCAGGGCAGTTGGCGGCATGCACGGTGCTCAATGGCTTTCAATGGCCCTTATGGTGTTGAGGGCAGTCCTGCATCTCGATGGCATTGAGGGAGCCCCAGTATCTCAATGGTGTCAAGGGTAATCATGGCGCTCGATGGCAGTCCTGGTCCTGACGCAGTCCGGACATCAACATGTCAGACCATCGGTGTGCTGGCATGGATGTGTATCGGCAATCGTTACCGGACATGGCACCGAAGGTTACAGCAGCAACACTGCTTGCCCAGGCTCCTGCACTCACCCTCTCTCACAAGTAAACTGCACTACCAACGCTGGCAAGCAGGAGGGGAGGCTACGTTGTCCAGAGCTTCTGCTGTGGCGACTAGTTCCTTAGAATGTGGGGAGGATGAGCTCCCCCCACACACCCAGGAATGGTGCAGTCCTCGATCTCTGCGCTGTGCGAGCTTCTATCGATGCCGGTCAGTTGATGAAATGACATGGAACTCTTGCTTGTGTAGAACTCAGGCAAGTCCCCAGGCTCTGCAACCCTCACGGATCACCCACGGACTGTATTCATTCAGTCCTGTCAGCACCAGACAAAGGCACAAAAGCAGACAGAGCAAGGAGAGGACACAGAAGCTAAACCCAGAAAACAAAGCGGAAGCCGATCCAGTTGGCTGTGTAGCAGTAAGGATAAGAAGAATCGGATGATGAAAAAAAGCCCTTTATTAAAATCTGCCCGACTCTGGCCGAGTTTCGCTCTTTAATCTAGAGCTGCCTCAGGGGCAACCAATTGGATTGCGGTTAAAGTCTTGCGGATACCATCTGCAGTCACACAATTTCTATTCGCATTTGATGATGCAAATTGAATGAAATGATCTCCACTAATGGTGCTACGTGACAATACCACCAGTTCAAGTATTAATTCATGATACAGCAGGTTATATGTTTCTAGTTTATGCACAATACTGTGGCATCGGCCCTGCAGGCTCACAATAAGTCCTGCTTAAATTGATTGCCCTGAGGCAGCTCTAGATTAAAGAGCGAAACTCGGCCAGAGTTGGGCAGATTTTAATAAAGGGCTTTTTTTCATCTTCCGATTCTTCTTAGCCTTACTGCTACCCAGAAACTAAACTACAGGTGCAGTATTTTTTATTAAGGAATAAAGTTAGACCCACGGCTGGTAGAAAGTTGAAAAGTGAAAATAAAAATAAAACTACCACAAGGAAAAGAAAAAGAAAAACTGCAGCTCCAGAAAAAAATCACAATAAAAAAGTGTGAAAAGAGAGCAAAGCTGAATACTGTGACCAGACGGCTCCTGTAATCACATGGCTCTGTGGGGGGGAAAAAGAGACTGAGGGATTCTCCCTAGGGGTAGGGTGATTACAGCTGCACATGCTCAGTAGGGCATGTTTGAAAGCTCTCGAATCCTTGAGATCAAAGTTCTGGGCCCGGCTGCATCCAATGATGACACCCAAGTGTGAGGACTGCCATTCTGCTTGTCCTCGGAGAAAGCAACTTACTGTGTTGCTGTGGTAGAACAATGTAGTGGGGAAAACTAAGGAAATACTATTTTTGGATTGGGAGCAAGGTTTTCATTAGCTGCCACTGACAGACCTTAAAATAATTGTTCCTCAGTTGTCTACCAAAATTTTTAAAAAGTAATTTCTTGTTTAACCAGAGATTTTTTGTTGACAAATTTATATTTGTTATATTTAGTGTATGTATCATACTCTGTCTAAAAGTTTGAAAGTAGCATTTTGAAATAAAGTATCAGAACTCTGCTGATGGCAAGTTAAAGGAGGAAATTGAAGTGCATGGTAAACATGAATGACTCATACAGAGACTGAGAATTCCTGTTGTGTGGGTTGGGTTTCCTTATTAAATGCTGTAGTCATGTTTAGTTATGAAACATTTCTAAAAACAGAGGTTAAAACAGTTTAGCGAATGTATGCAGAAACCAGAAAAGTATTGAGTCTGTGTAGATGCTGTGGGCAGTGAACTCTGAGTCAAGTTGTGATTGCTTTGAATTATAGATGTGCTGATATTAAGGTGCAAGAATTTCCCAGCATCTACAATGATCAAGGCAAAGTGCATTGCCAGCTCAGAAACAGTGAAATATTTCAACAGAAGATTAAACAGAACACTAGTGTTGACAGTAGAAATTGGTGAATAAACTGTGACTTGCATGGATTGCAATTGACTGAATTACAATTTGATTTGCTAGGCCATAATTAATCCTGCTTAGATTTCTGTTCTTTTTTTTTTTTTTTGTTAAAAGGTCCAGATTTTGCCACTTTTTCTCCAAGTTTCATGTTTCAGTTTCCCTAGTCCAAGTTAGTACATAAGTTTAATGTATTTCTCTGACATGGGTCGGGTTTATCAAGTGTTGGTTGCCTATCTTTTCTGCTTTTCTCACCTTACTATTCAGAAAATCAAACTAAAGTGTAGATATTTTTTCTTTAAAATATTCAGCTGTGTGGCAATGGAGGACAGAGACTGAAGCCATCTCTAGTTAAAAGGTGTCATTTTCTATTTCTTTATGTGAAGTTCTGGAGGAAAGATTTGGGATGAAGCCAGAATAATACATGATCTGGTGTAGCTTGTTATTGCAGACAATAGTTTGTGAAACATTGCAGAATATAGGCCACAGAGAGCTTTTCTTGGCAGCAAAGGCTGCTGTCCTAACACAAGGCTGACATTTTGTTGTTTATGCTAATTGGTAGCTTCCTGTTCCATGAGAAATCATCTTGATTTCAAATTAAATTTTTATAGTACATGAAATGTACTATATAGAAATATGCAAAATGAACTACTGTGCTCATATTCTCTTGTGGTTGTTACAATTTTTGTGTTCTGCCCAGTAATAGTTGACACTTGTTGATGACTGCTCAGATCTTCAAATTCAGCAGTATGCATTTCCATCACACATGACTAGAAAATAGTTTAGCAATTGTAAGTCTTGATTTTATGGCATTACACGAAGTTTGTGGTTGCTTTTGGACCCTTTTAATGTCATAGCAAGCTGACTTGATGTTTCTCTTCAAATTTCAGAGTGCAGTATCTCAGTGTTGAATGCTTAGAGAAATGTCAGTTGTAGGAATTTTATTTGAGATATATAAGAAATAGCAAAAAGATGAATTGACGTATAAGCAAAATACTTTTGTATTCTGTACGGTGTGTTTATAGATACTCATTTCCAAACCGTTTATTGCTTTCCTCTTCTCCTCCCAAAACCCCCCGCAAATGCTTTGTAAATAGTTAACAAGAAAAGGGGAAGTGAGCTAGCGAGCCCAGGGAAATTCTGTTTGGATCACAGCTGAGAGAGAATTGCAGAGAACGAAGATGTTGTGAACACATAGGACACTCCCATTCCAGACATAGCAGTAAAGAAGAAAAACATAACAATCGGGCCAATGCAGTAAAATGCACGGGAGAGCGCCTGCTCTCCCGACGTGCACCCAGGCCACTCTCCTGGGCGCATAATGCACTATGCAAATGAGGGCCTGCGCTTATAAGGAGGCGCTAGGGACATTAACACGTCCCTAGCGCCTCATTGGCAGAAGCGGTGGCTGTCAGCAGGTTTGACAGCAGACGCTTAATTTTACCAGCGTCAGTAGTCAACCCGCTGACAGCCACGGGTTCGGAAAATGGATGCCGGCAAAATTGAGCGTCAGTTTTCCAACCCGCGAGCAGATTTTTAAATTTTTTTTTTTTTTTGGGGCCTCCGACTTAATAGCGCTATGATATTAAGTCGGAGGGTGTACAGAAAGCAGTTGGGTTTTTTTAATGTATGTTTGTTAAATTTTTAACACTAACATCTACAAATACAAATTGGTAATTAAATAAGTAAGTAATTGAATGACAACAGCCATATGTAGATCCACCATGGAACCCATCTAGACGAAACTTCAATAAACATAAGTGGTAACATAAACATAGGCAGTGGTTCCATATGTGAGACAGAGAAGGCCTGGGACAGTAATTTGTTCTCATCGTCCACCTTATGATATGCATGGGATAATATACTTATCCACTCATCTGAAAAACATACTGCATTGTGAAGGAATCTAGAGCTGTTTGTCATACATTGGTTTGGGCAGTGCTAACAGTTCGTATCTGCTCGGTGATTTTACCACCCTACCTTCCCCTTCTCCCATGCCCCTCCCCCCCACCCACCCAGCCTACAGAGTCAAGGGATCATCAAATACAAATACAAATGGACCATAAGTACATTCAGCATACATTACAATAGTTTAGAACAAAATGCAAATAGTATTGGGAAATATACTAATAGTGTCGGTAGATATACAAAGGGCCTAGTGAAGTTTATAAATACCTGAAATAACCGGGATACCCGATGGATGGGATGGATATTAAAGCCACAGATGTTAACAGTGCATGAGTTTTATCTAAGGTTGGGTGTGGGTTTCAGGAAATCGAAAAAAGGTTCCCAAATGTTTGAATTGTGATGAGTTTCTTGTGAGAAGTATTCCTAGCAGTGGCATATTCGAGACTACTCAAAGAAATCATTCTAGCAAACCAAGAATCCACATTTGGTACTTTGTCTGTTAGCCAATGTAATAAAATCAGTTTCTTTCCCAGTAGTCCTGCTCTGTGAAAAAAGAGTACTGTGTGAAATGATGGGTCCCAAGGTAAATGTGCAGTATAACCAAATAACCATAAGTTCAGATCTACTGTTAAAGAGTGGCCCAAGAATTTTGAGCACATGCTAGCTATCCCTCCCCAGAAGTTAGTTATACAAGGACAATCCCAGAAACAGTGACCATATGTACCTTCTTGTGTCTTACATTTTGAGCATTGGTCAGTGGTGGCCACTCGGATTTGATACACTTTAGAAGGGGAGATGAAAAATCGCCAAATGAATTTATAGAAAGTTTCTTGCAGCAACACATTGTCAGTGATATCTTTGACCAACTCAAAAAGCCGTTTAAAATAATCATATGTTAATGTAAACAGGGGCCATTCTACCCATTTCCTGTAGAGTTGTTGAAGGGGATCCTGTGTGCCCATCTTGGAAAGGGCTGTGTAGTACCATGTAATATTCATTTTCTGCTTAGGATGTTCGGGAAATATCTCTTTAAGCTTAATGAAAGGTGGAGACAAAGAAAAATAGTGCTTTTGGCTTGCAAGATAATGTATTTGTAAGAAGGCAAAAAAATCTTTTGGCAACAACTCAAATTGTCCTTGTAAAGAAGAGAATGTCTTTGGCTGTAAGGTAGCGTCGTCATAGAGTTGGTACACATACCGCAAGCCTTGACTATGCCATCTGTGGAAAGTGGAGCTTTGGCTTCCTGGTAAAAAATCAGGGTTATGTGTTATGGTGTCAGGCGATAGGGCAAAGTAAGGAACTTTAGTAGTTGCCCCCACACTCTACGACATGTATGCAGCAATAATTGAGACTTAAGGTTCATTGGAATTTGACTAGAATCTAATTGTAAGAGGGGGTTTAATCCAGATACTTTATACCAGGCTAATAGGGATTTATAAGGGATATAATTAGATGTGGAAAGAAGCCAATCCCGTACCAATCGTAAACTGCAAGCCATAATGTACCAGAGAAGGTTAGGACAACCCATACCCCCTTCCCCAACCGGCCTGCACAGTACATCTATAGAAAGTCGCGGTTTTTTCTTTCTCCTTAGGAAAGTATGTAGTGTTTTATTGAAAAATTTCATATCTTGCTTAGTCATCCATAGAGGTATCATTTGGAGTATATACAACCATTTTGGCAATATTATCATTTTAAATAGTTGTATTCGGCCTCTTATGGAGACTGGTAGTGCCTGCCATTTTTCAAGGGTGTGAGATGTATGATTTATCAGTGGTTTTACATTGGCAGTGTATAGGTCATCTATTTTGATTGGAATTCGAATCCCTAAGTATTTTAGCTCTGAGTCGACCCAACGTAATGGGAACTGGCCATTCCACATGGCCCAGACAGTTCCAGTAACGTCTACAGCCTCAGACTTTTCCTGATTGATCTTTAGGCCAGAGAAGGTGCCAAAGGTTTCTTGGAGCTGCAAAACTTCTGGTAGGGAAACACCAGGATTTAAAACAAAAATCAAAACATCATCAGCAAACGCCGCGACCGTAAATGGTTGTTCAGGGTCCCCAAACCCCGTTATTTTGGGGTTCATGGCAATTTTCCGTAATAAGGGGTCAATGGCCAGGATATACAAAAGGGGGGATAGGGGACACCCTTGGCGTATCCCCCGACAAATAGGTACATTCCCCGAGATAAATCCATTGGCTATTATTCTGGAAATTAGAGATCGATACAGGAGTGAGATATAGTTTAGGAAGGGACCCTCCATCCCCATCTTTCGTAATGCAAAAAACATATATTTCCATGAAACTCGATTGAAAGCTTTTTCAGAGTCGAATCCAACAGCTAATGCAGGGCTATTGCTGGAACGACATATTTTCATAGCTGTGATCAATTTGAGTATATTAGCATTCCCCTTGCGACCTTTCACAAATCCCACCTGATAGGAAGAAATTAATTGGGGAGAAGCATATTGAGTCGTTCCGCTAAAACTTTGGCTAATAGTTTGAGATCACAGTTCAGTAAAGTTATTGGTCGATAAGACCCTGGAAGCAAGGGGTCTTTGCCCGGTTTAGGTAAGACTGTGATGTATGCAAGGTTAAAGTCTGTTGGAAAGATATTTTTATGTAAACCATCTCTATAGAAAGCAGTAATATGATCTACTAGCTGGGTTCGTAATATTTTATAAAAATCTTATGAAAACCTGTCCGGTCCCGGAGACTTCCCAGATTGGACCGCCGCTATGGCATTTGAGACTTCAATGGGTTGGATGGGGCGATTGAGAAATCCTAATTGTGTCTGTGAAAGTCGTGGGATTGGGATGTCTTGAAAGAACTCTGCCTCAGCGGAACGGTTTTCATTCTGCTCAGCAGTGTAAAAAGATGCGTACAAAATTCCCAAAACACATCGCAAATATCAGCTTTTTGCGTAACCAAGTTACCTCTGGCGTCTTTCATATGTGAAATAAAGGTTCTAGGACGTGCTGCCCTCACTAAATTGGCTAATCGCCGTCCCGCCTTATTTCCGAACTGGAATAGTTTTTGTTCTCCCTTGTACAATTGTTGTTGTGCCCTAGTGTGTAGTAGGGTATTTAAGCGAGAAAGTGTGTTGTAATAATCTGTCTTCGAATGGCCTGGATTAGAAAGCAATACCTTCTTGTGGCATTGTAGCTGCTGTTCTAGTAATAAGATGTCAGAATTTAATTGCTTTCACAGCGTGTGAGTGTATGAAATTATTTCACCTCTAAGGACAACTTTTGATGCTTCCCAGAAAATTTGGGGGTTGTCAGTGTGCTGTTGGTTATGCTGGAGGAATTCATCCCATTTAGCCTGAAGAAACTTCTGAAAGCATATATCTTGCTTAAGATAAGCGGGAAAACGGCACATTCTTGGTCCATCTCCGCCATGTGTTATATTAAATTGTATGGCTACAGGAGAATGATCTGAGATGGCTTGCGTTTCTATGGAAGCAAAGGTTATATTAGCAAAACTACCATGCGGGACCAGAATGTAGTCTATACGAGATAGAGATATGCGTGTAATCTCTCTCTGTGGGATGTAACACTCTCCAGATATCCAAGAGCCGTAACTGGGAGCAAAGATATGCTATGCCCTTCAATCTTTTGTTTGGGGTCTTTAGTACAGGGGGGCTGCGATCTACCCTAGCATCGTGTACACAATTGAAATCCCCCATAAGGAAAAGTGTTCCTTGCGTGTGGATTAATAGGAGATTTCCTAAATGCTCAAAGAAGCTATGTCTATACTCATTTGGTGCATATACATTGCAGATTGTAACCGGACTATCTTTCCACATGCCAGTGAGCACAACATATCGACCCTCTTGATCTATGATTTGACTGGTGATAGTGAAATTGAGGTTTTTATGAATTAGAATCGCAACACCCCCTTTCTTCCCTTGTGCTGCTGAGAAAATACAGGTTCCCACCCATTCTCTACGCAATTTTGCGCTTTCAATCGAGGAGAGGTGCGTTTCCTGTATTCATGCGATATCTGCAATGAAACATGTGGATGGATCGGTGTAAACAAGATTTTTATTGTTTACACCGATCCATTCACGTGTTTCATTGCTGACAGCCATCTTGGATCGGCTACCGGTTTGTTTTCATGCGATATCTGACAGTAAATATTTCAGAAAGTTAAGTGTCTTCTTTCTTTTAATGGGAGATCCCAAGCCATTAACATTCCAAGATATCACCTTAACCATTATCATAACATGCTTTATACTTCTGGGGCACTAGCCCCTGATACTTTAGCCAATTAAGGTGCAGAGGGGCCCCCAGCTTAGCCCCCCTACTTCCAAACATCAATGTGAGCTGATTGGGCTGATTACAGGTCCGTGTTTGTCCATATCCTCGGTAGCCTCCCACCCCATCCCTCCCCCTTCCCAAACCCCATATACCGAACTTGACCACTTCTGCAGTGGCATAGAAATCATGTGTTAGTATGTATACGGGTGTCTCACTCCCCTCCCGATGAATTCTTAAATGTGTTACCCACAGCATAGATGGCAACATACTTTCCTAGACATAGCAAGTCCCACACCTGGTAAAGTCACAATAGAGATCATAGAGGGGATCAGCAATTATGTAGCCCCGCATTAAAGTGTCTTCCATATCTGTCCTGAGATCCGTGTCTCTCTTTCTAGGAGTAGCGAGCCCGGTAATAATTTACTGGGTGCAGGGATACCTTTATTACAGGTCTAAGATGTCCATCCTCATATATGAATCGTGTTGAGCTTTCCATTAATGTCCAGGATCTCTCTGCGTTAGCTTCTTAGATGATCAGGGGCTCCGTTCCAAGTGTACAGCCTTCATCTGTAAAAGTCCAGCGTTCCTGCTGACCGCTCCTCATTATGGTGCTCCTAGGGACTCGTTAAAACGAGACTATCAAGAGAGGGAAGGCATAACTAAGTGTGGTCAATAATTTAATGTCTTCCCCTGCAGTTCCAGCGTACTGTCCAAGAACCAGGCATGAAAAATGCTCTCGCCTAAAATCCAACGCAGAGATCCTCAGACTGAGGGAGACCTAAGACCAAATTGCATTTTGAAGCAGGCTCTCCCTCCTCTGATAGCCCATATTTAAAAAATCGGAAATCTCTCTGTGGAAGTCTGCCCTAGGAGAGTCAGTTCCGCATGTCAGCCGGCAATCTCAATGCTGTTGCTGGATATATTTCTGAGCTGCCTCCGGGGTGTCAAAAGTATAATTTTTATCCGCATTCCATATTTTTAACTTTGCCGGATAAAGCAGGGAGAACCGTATTTGGCGGTTGAAGAGCTTTGTACAGACGGGGGAGAACGATTTCCTCATTTCGGAAACTAGCAGCGAGAAGTCCTGAGATACCCTGATCTTCGACCCATTGTAGGCTATCTCTTTTTTTAATCGGTATGCTTGCCAGATGTCTTGTTTGTGGCGATAATTCAGTAATTTTGCAATTACAATACGAGGCCTAGTCATGCCATCTTTCTGCAATCCGAGCCATGAGATTGCCTTGCAGCATTGGCAGCCCAAGTTCCTCTGGTAGCCATTTTTCCAGTAGTGCACATAACTCGCTGTCGGCCACGCTTTCAGGGAAACCCAAAAAACGCAGATTGCTTCTGCAATTATGATTTTCCAAATCATCTAACTTTTGTTCCAGGGCCTGTATCTTAGTGTCATGCGTGGCCAGGGTAGCTGGGACTGCTAAACAATCATCCTCAAGCGTCAATAGCCGGCCTTCCACCTGCTCTATTCTCGGTGTAAGTTCTGTAAGAGCCGAGCACACTTCCATGAGTCTTTCCTCTATACCTGCTAGTTTCTCTCCGAACTTTTCGTCGAGCACAGTGCGAACTGTCTCTTTAATATCCGCTAGCGTAATGCTAACATTTGCACTTTCCCCCACCGGTTCATTCCCGGCCACCATTTTGGGTTCCGCTCCCCGCGGTTTTTCTTTATCTTTTTTTTTTTTGCGGCCATTCCCAGCGGCGATTTTTGCATATATTGAACGATGGACATATGCTCTTACCCAGGCAGGGGGGGTCAGTGGTCCGATCTTTGCGGTTGCGGGTCAGATGATAATCGATTGTGGAAGCGGACACCCGGAGCCTGAAGAGAACCCTCTTTCTGGCTCACCACATCACGTGATCTCCGAAAAGCAGTTTTTTCTGCTTTTCTGTACACTTTCCCGGTGCCGGACGAAATTAACTCCTGCCTTTGGATAGGCGTTAATTTCAGAGAGTAAAATGTGCGGCTTGGCTACACATTTTACTTTCTGAATCGTGCGGGACTAACTAATAGGCTCATCAACATACATTTGCATGTTGCGGGCGCTATTAGTTTCGGGGGGGGGGGGGGTTGGCCATGCGTTTTCCATGCACTATTACCCCTTACTGTATAAGGGGTAATTAGATAACAACAAAATATGACAGAAAGGTACAGAAATAGTCCCACTTATCTTTGGTGCTGCTAGTTTGATTAAACCATGATCTTGATATATTGCCTGTAAATATTATACTCTCTGAGCTCCAAAAGGAAGACCCACTTGGCACAAGGCAAGTATTAATAATACTAGCAGTAAATATGAGAGATTGAAATCCCACCCACTATACCCTGGCTTAAGAATGAGGTTCATTCCTGACATGGTAAGCATAAAACTAAGTCACTTAACAGGCACTGCCCTGAGAGAGGCCATAGAAGAAAAGGGAGGGGAAACCAGAATGGGAAGGAGAGCTAAAAAGAATTCATGTGACATCTTGAGGAAGTTGCTGAGATATTTATAGTTTCACAGAACTAGAATGTGACTGTGTGCTTTTGAACAAATCACAAAAACTGCCCACCATCCGGCCAGATCAACCAGTAAAAACAGGAAAAACAAAAAAATTACTATTTCCCTGAAACGTTCAAATATCCAAATTTTTATAGCAAAGTTTGTAGGACTGTAACTCACACAGCCTAATAAAATTCTAAAGGCTGTAATCAAAAACTAGGTCCATATTGCTATATTATTTTTATATATTTCTATAGTCCCATGCTCTTAAAATTACTTACAATATCTTTCATAATTCCTATTGCATATTATATGGAGCAAATCACCTGAAGAAACAAAGTCCCAGTGAATACTTAGCTAGAATCTGATTGAAGCACCTTGACAGGATGCCATGTTTCATAGTAAACTGCATTAAAGGGTCGTATCCAAACTGCTCGGGCTCACAAATGACAATTCCCACAGGTAACAGTCCTTCAGATCTTCATTTTCAAAAGTCACTATGTGCCTTTTTTCTATTCACCCATCTCACTGTCCGTTTCAGCAGGGAGTTTGAACCATGCGTAATATGCCTGCTGTGATCCAGACATTCCCACAGAGTGCCTGTAAAGCAGAGCAGGTCCATAAATGGCATCTGATTTGCTTAGCAATAGCTGAATCTGTCAGTAAACAGTTACTGAATATAGGAAAGGAAAATGAGAGAGATGACGAGGACAGGTAGAAAATCAGGTGACTTCACAGACTCAATAATGAGCTAGATACTAAGATTTAAATTTGTGTTACTAAAAATAAAAGTATATGCTTGGTTTAAGAAAAAGTAATTTGCATTACCTTGACTTGGAAGACATTTAAGTGAAATTGGGAAAAATTGCTGCTGCTTTTTATGGATGCACTTATGTAACCAGATACAGCACGATTAGACCTATGTGCTAAAGTGTTTGAAAACTGTGCTTTAACTTAATGGTTTTAATGCATTTGAGCTGCTGTAGTATTCCCTAAACAGTGACACATGAGTTTTGCAGTTTATCGAATACTGCAGTGTGTGTTCCCAGTCAGCCCAGGACATAAATAGAGCATGCAATTTTAAGTTAGACAGCTCTGTCTCCACCCAAGGGAAAAGTCCTTTCCCATATTATAACCCTCTAGTAGACACCCCCCCAACTGATAAACCTCTTCCCCTCACTTCTATATTTGGGACAGAGGAAGAGTGTTTGTCAGCTGGGGATAGCTCCTCCCCAATTATGGACCCTTGCTCCTTGAAGTAAAGGGGGGGGGGGTAGGTTCTGGGCTAGTGGGGGGCAGGGTTTGCTGATGGGGGGGTGAAGCTACTATGGGCAGAGTTACTGTGCTGGAAAGTATTTTGCCGGGGGAGGGAGTGGGCACTGTGCTTTCTCAGGGCTGGCAGTCCCTGTAACATTTGCAGCCCAGGATGGCTAGAGCTGTGCATCAATATGTACTTTTGCGTGTTAGTGCTCCGTCAGAAAATGTTAAATTCAGCTCTTGAGATGTAGTTAACTTTCATTCATTAGCAGTAGTAACACAGCTTATGCAAGCTGTGGGGTAGATTTTATAAATCTGCGCCCGCGCGTACTTTTGTTCGCGCACCAGGCGCAAACAAGAGTACGCGGGATTTCAATATACGTGCATAGCCATTAAAATCTGGGGTCGGCGTGCGCAAGACTGCCCAAAATCGGCAGCCTGAGCGCGCCGAGCCGCGCAGCCTGCCTCCATTCCCTCCGCCTCCCCCCACCTTCCCCTATCTAAACCCCCCCACCTCTTGTTGTACAAGTTACGCCTGCCCAAAGCAGGCGTAACATGCGAGCACCAGGCCGGCCGCCGGCGTGCGATTCCCAGGCCCGGGAGCCGTTTCGGAGGCCTCAGCCACGCCCCCGGGCCGGAACCACGCCCGTGGCCCCGCCCCCAAATGACGCGGCGCCGCAACATGCCCCCCCGACACGCCCCCCCCAGGAAAGCCCCGGGACTTACGCACCTCCGGGGCTTGCGCGCGCTGCCGAGCCTACTCAACATAGGCTCGGCGTGCGCAGGGGGTACTTCGGCCAGGTTTTCGGGGGGGTACGCGCGTATCTTATGCATGTACCCCTCTGAAAATCTGGCCATGTGTGAACATACTAATGAGGTTATTAGTGTGTTTTTGTAAATGAATGAACTCATTTGCATTTTAGTATGGAAAATTGTGTTTAGGATGCATTAATGCTAAAATGGTATTTGCTAAACTCTTAGTGCTTTTAACATGCATAAATGCAGTTAACACAAATTAAGGCCTATGTTAGCACTAAAGTAGTTTAGCAAATAAATCTATATATTTGTAGGGATGTCCCTAAATATTCACACTTACATTTTACAGGTGCTTGCTCAATGGGAAGGCAAAATATTTTAGATGTCAAGATGGATTTTTTTTTTTTTTAATAAACAGTAAATATGATTTGGCAGTTTAAAGAACTGAACATGTAAATAAATTGTACTTTGAGGGGTTAATTTTGAATCATGCATGTTTTGCAATATATGTAGGTACTTTTAACTAGTGCATGTTGCAGTCAAGTTTCAAAGGAAAACCACACGCATTGTTTAATGTGCCCACAGAAATGCCTATTTTTAACGTGGCTAAAGGCTTGCTTGCTATGGAAGGAGGGTAATCTACAGCCAGGACATTTTATCAGGGTAAACAGCTTTGAAAATTATTTTCTGACTGCAACTCTGAACTTGTGTGTATTGAGTTAGAAGGGGAGATGGTTGTCTGGTCTCATTTTGTTTTAATATTTAAGCTGAATGGTAGTTGGAAATGACTGGATGCTGAGTCTCGCCCCCTGAAGAATGATATAGCTTCCCTTATAGTTGCAAAATGAGAGCTAAGGTCCACCCTTTCTCTTCCAGCTGGAGCTGCTTCTTTGTACAACTAAGCGATCAACACTTCTCTTCTCTGCAGTTCACTTAAATTGCTCTGTGAGCCAGAGTTCAAATTGCCTTGGGCCACTGACTTTTCACACACATTTCTTGCTATTGGTCCAAGTTAGAAGCACACAGCTTAGACGAAATCTGTTTCTGGTTTTGGTTAAAAAGCTTTTGCTGCTGGTGCTTTATTGGGCTTCACTCCTTCCCCACCTTTAAAATATGCCAATAAAGTGAGACTAAGAACTTGTCTAGCTCATTTTAAAAAAATAAATTGAATTAGGTGCCCATGGTAGCAACTGATGGGAAGAGAAATATCTCTTCAGAAAGGACACGAGGAGCTAGAAATGTTTGCCATTTCAGTCCCTCATCTTCTTTCCTATCTTTCTGCCACTCTGGTCCCTTTAACTCCTTGCCTTCCAATCCCCAGTGCTGCACTGGTTTGTGCCACATATATCCCTCCTCTACCCATGCCCTCCCACCAGTAAGTTTACTGGTTAAAAAAAATAGCATGTCTGTAAAGGTAATTTCATGTCAGTAAAAACATGAGCAATGCCATGGGCTCAGGCTCACATGTAATAAGATGTGAATAAGGAAATGTGCAGTGATATTCAGTGAACATTTTCTTCAGCCATGTACTAAAGAAAAGATTAATGTATGATGCAGTAAACTAATGCAATAGGAACATAAAGTATGCTAACCTAAAAATGTCTGTAAACCATGATTTATGGGTCTATATTGTATGCTGCACAGAAAAATGTGTTACTTTCACAAAAAATTGTTCACACAACACTTGAGTTAGAAGCATAAAATTTGAACTCCTAAAATTTAGGGACACCACACTGTTTTGCTTCTGATTCGTGTTTCATGCTCACGTTTGTGTACAAACCAAGTTTTATGTATATAAATTCCGAGTATAGGACCATTGCACCACAGACTGAGTTCAGTCCCAGACACTGAACACTAGCCCCAGAAACCTTACCTTTTACCAGGAGTTAAATTTCCAGCATTAAGAAAACATGAGTTAAGCCTGTGCACCTCTCTGCATTGGGAAGTAATAGCTAATGCTTTGAGTAACAGGATTTGCAGGAAGGAGGGCTAAGCTGTGCACAAAACTCCTTGTTACATTGGGAGTAAAGTTGTACACACAAACTGCATGTGTGCACAACACAGTGCATCTTACACTGTGGTCTCTATGAGGCTGCAATACTTGAGAATCAGTAACTATATATCTTGATGCATAACAGAGTGAATGTTGGCCTCCTAAGTTCAGTTACTTTCGCTTATATTAATAAAAATATGAAGGAAAAGAGCGAGCATTATCTGTTCACTCAGTTTGTAAATAGTAGTTGCCAATTTTTGTTTATCTTATTTAACTTTGGCATGAATTAGAAAAGTTTGTCTTCAGTGGGAGAGATCTACCTGGCTTTAGCTGGTTTCATATGTCGGTAACCAAGCTTATCTGAAAGTTGTCATTCTTATTCAGTAAATTTAGAATGCACAGATAGCTGAAGGTTGCCATTTGTAATTCGTGTGAAGGGGATAATGGGAAAGTAGTTGGAACCACCTTTACCACTGAGCACCCTGGTTGCTATTCCAACGGCCATGAAGTTCATGTACACAAATGGTTCTTCAGAGAATTAATTACCATTGTGGCTAAACGATGCAGTAGGATATTGAATTTCTAAGGTATTGATTTGTCAAACTGTTCATGCATGTAACCAAGTTTCAACTGCATAAACTCTGCATCCTTTGTAGTGACTGGTAGTTGAATAGATTTTTAAGATGTGATTATTTGCTTTATGTAAATTTTGATGATATATTGCAGGATATTTGGAAATATTCCATGTCTTGTAGTTCGTACAGTAACACACATTCAGAAATGCATTTAAATGTTAGATTGGAAGGGCCATCAGTTAGACATGGATATAAATCAGTGGCATAGCTGCGATTGAGTTGGCCCACCCACTTTGGGCTCAAGCCCTTCCAATCAGCACTGCCTGACAGCATGAAAAAGGACCGGTTGCAGGAGTATCACACATCCTATCCCACAGCGGCCCAAAAAGAAGAGGCCTTGAAGCATGGGCTGCTGCAGAGCCCATCCTGCAGTGGCCCGAGAAGAAGAGGCCCTGGCGCAGGGTCACCATGGAGCCCATCCCAGCAGCTCAAGAAGAGGAGGCGTTTAAGCAAGGAAAACCAGAAAAGAGGGGGAAGGCCCTGATAGTCTGTGTGTATGCGAGAGAATATAGGAGTGAGAAGTCTGTGTGTGTGTGTGAGAGAGAGCATGTGGGAGTGAAGAGCCTGTGTGAGCGTGTGTATGTGAGAGAAAGAGAGAGCATGTGGAGTGTATACGTGTGGAAATGGGAGCCTGTTTGCGTGTAAGGGAGTGGGAGCCTGCGTTAACAGCATGGAGTGGGTATGCATGTGGAGCCTGCATATGAGTGAGAACTTTTGTGAGTGGGAGCCTGTGGGTATGAGTGAGTGAGAATGGGAGCCTGTATGTGCGAGAGCATGTAAGAATGAGAGCTTGCATGTGAAAGCAAGAGCCTGCATTTGAGAGAGCATGTAAAAGTGAGATACAGTATGTGTATAGGAGTACGAGGATCTTTGAGTGGGACCCTGCATGTGAGAGAGAGCACATGGGAATGGGGGTCCTGTGTGTGTGTGAGAGAGAGAACCTGTGTTAGTTGGGAGTGCGTGTGAGAGAGAGCCTATGGGTATGCTTGAGGGAAGAAAGAAAGAAGAAACAGAAAAAAGACTCTGAAAAAGGAATTAAGAAAACAGACAAGGGACAAATGGGGAAAAGAGACCAAGACCAACCGATTAGAAAAATAAGATCAGACAAAGATAAAAAAAAAAAAGATTTTGACTTTCAGTGAATATGCTGTCTTTGGGAATGTGCATTTCTTATATATTTGAGGTTTACTATGTTGCTTTTTCTTTAGTATTCCACTGTCCAGCATCTGATTTCTCAGGCTTTCCATTTCAGTTTTGTCTGCATGTTTCTATTTCTAATTTGTAGTCCCTTATTCTGTATTAAGTAAGGGTCTGCCTTTATTGCTCATGTGTGACAGAGGTGCTGTATTTCTGCTAGCATGTAGTTTCTCTATAGGGATTTGAGCAGTTCAGCCTGTTTTTTGGGGTGTACCGGTGATATACTAGTATTCCAGGGCCTGGTGTAATATTTGCATTACAGTCTTTTCATAAATAAAGTTGCTGCAGTTTATTTCCATTATGGTGTGGTTTAGCAAGGTTCTAGGGTTTTTTCCCCCCCGCAGGGGTTTGTGTTACTTCACTAACAGGTACATTTTAAAAGGAACGCACTTGCGCCCATAAACGTGTGCGTTGCAGCGCGGGCAAAAGTACGCCTCGTTTTATGAAGTATGCGCATAGCATATAAAATAATGTTGTCGCGCGTACTTCCACAGCCTTTACACGCGTATCTCGCACGCTGGGGCGGGGGGGGGGGGGAGGAGCAGTAGCAAAGTTATGCAGGCAACACATGTGCTTTGCCTGCGTAAAGTTTGTGGTTGCGCACATCAGTCTTGGACTTGCCCCCGGACCGCCCGTGAGCTGCCCCTTTTCCGCCTCCTTATTCTGGGCGCACGCCCACGTGTGCGCATGCGCCTTTCCCGGCCTCTTAACATTTGCGTTGCTCGCACGCAGCCACATAAGCACTTATGTGGCTGTTTTTGCGCAAGCAACGCTTTTAAAATCTACCTCTGAGCGTTTAGCAGTGGAGGGAGGGAGTTCTGCTGTTACTGAGATGGCACTAGAATATGAATAGATATATATTTTTGCATGTTGGGTTCTCCTAGTTCTGTTCTGCACCAGTTCTTCTGATTTTTGCTGTTTTATTGTAGTTATAATATTCTCTGCATTTTTGGAAAATGGCTTCATAAAAGAATACATTGATATTTGTTGTTTTTTTTTTTGTGTAGAAAATTTTTTATTGGCAAACAAGGCTACAAAACAGTAGAAAAACATAACACAATTGGTGCACAGGCATCAGAGCCCGATTAATAATGAAATCACAGTTTTCCACGCACATGTAAACAAAACCCAAGTTACCAGTTTTATACAATGTATAAGTATATCCCAACCCCAATACCCACCCCCCACCCTCCCACACACACAGCGGAACACAGGGTTATAAATTGGTAAAAGAGCGAAAAGAGAAGTAGAAGGGGTAGTGAAGATCAAGGGAAGTAGTACAGCGGGCAGAGGACAGGGCCCCCAGCAGACCCAGTATGGGGTAGCCCATACTAAGTGAGCACAAAGTTGCAAAATGACAGACACGGAAATGCAAGAGGCCAAGAAACACCAGGAAACACCACTAAACACCATGAGGCCACAATGATGTTCAAGGGCGAGGAGCAGGGGAAGATGGAGATGCCTGAGAATCGAGCCACTGAACATAATGGACCCACATTTTTTCAAAAATACCCATGCGATCTCGAAGCACAGCAGTAAGTCTACTGAGTTGGTAATACGTGTATAACCTATGTTGTATTTGAGCTAAGCTCGGTAGGGTGGTACCCTTCCAATGGAGTGCCAGTTCAGATCGAGCTGCAATAAAAACATGTGTCAAAAACCTCTGAATGTGTTTATTGTGTCCGGGGACTGGAAGGCCTAAAAGCACATGCCAGGGCTCAGCCTCTATCGACTCCGGAATAAACGTGGATAACCAAGCAAACACTTCACGCCAGAGGATAACAACCTCCTGGCATTCCCACCAAAGATGATAATAGGTACCTGTGTTCCCACACCCCCTCCAACAACGGTCCGATAGGGCTGGACGATATTTATGTAACTGGACCGGAGTATAATGCCACCTATAAATAAGTTTGTAACAGTTTTCCTGTAAACCCACCGACACTGAGCATTTATGAGCAAGTGTATAGATAGCGTCCCAGTCCTGGTCATCCAACTGACACTGAAAGTCCCGATCCCACAAACCACGATGTCGGGGGGGATCCTTTGCCACCCCATTAAGAATGCTATACACCTTAGAGATAACGCCCCGTATGGTGGACGCATTCTTGCAATAGGTTTCAAAGAGGGTACCTTTTAATTTTAAGTCATTCCCACGAAGGCCCCTTTGAACAAAATAGTACAGCTTAGCATAATGTAAAAAATCTATCGCAGGCAAAGTATATGTAGAGCAAAGCTGATCGCGGGTCATAAGCAACCCTTGTTGTTGGACATGTCCCAAACGAACAATACCCTCAGAGGTCCACTGGGTCACCGTCGGGGAGTGATCCTGAACAGAATATACCGTGTTAGAACACATGTGAGTCATGATAGTGTATTGCTCAGGACCCACAAGCGTAGGCTTCCAAGTGTGCCAAACACGAAGGGTTGTGCGGAGAGCAAACGGAAGATACAAGAGTGGTCCCCACGTTACTTTAGGTTGCCAGGGCAGCGCAGAAATGGGAAAGTCCCCTAGAAGCGACTGTTCTAAGTGCACCCACTGCGGTATATCGTTAGTGCGATGGAAAGCAACCAAAGCTCGTAATTGTGCAGCCGAGTAATACCAAAATAAATTCGGTAGGTTAACTCCCCCCCGGATTTTTGGCCTAAATAACGTGGTCCTCGCCACCCTTGGAGGACGTCTGCACCAAATATAGCTACATAAAATTCGTTGCCATTGTTTGAGTACACTGTTGGGTAAGTAAATGGGAAGGGTCGTAAAAAAATATAAAAATCTGGGGAGAATGTTCATCTTAATGACAGCCAGGCGGCCCAACCAGGAATGCATTTGGTTCTGCCAGCCATGTAAATCTTTTAGAATGGTTTTTACGAGAGGATCATAATTCAGGGAGAATAATTGACTGGTAGAGGAACCCAAACGAACCCCCAAGTATTTCAACGCAGGCTGGGCCCATTTAAAAGGAAATGACTGTTCGATCATTCGGACTTCAGAAGATAATAGGGTTAGATTAAGAAGTTCCGATTTGTCGTAGTTCACCTTCATGCCGGAGACAGCTGTGAACCGACCCAACTCTGCCATAACACCCCGAAGTGAGTTCACCGGGTCAGTAAGGGTGAACATCACATCATCTGCAAAAAGGGAGATTTTGAAATGGTGAGCACCCCTCTGCACACCCACAATGTCCTCGGATTCCCGAACTGTTGTAGTAAAAGGCTCCAAGAATAGAGCAAATAAGAGAGGGGACAGTGGGCACCCCTGTCTAGTTCCCCATTGAATGGAAAAAGAGTCCCCATATCCCCCATTGGCCTTAACCCGAGCAAAAGGATGATCGTACAGTTTCGCCAGCCAAGACATAAAGGAGGAGCCAAATGCCATGCGCTGCAATGTTTTAAATAAGAATGGCCAGTGAACCAAATCAAAAGCCTTCTCGGCATCGAGGGAAAGGAGAACCGCCGGCTGTCGATGAGTGTGCACCAAGTCAATGATGTCCACAATCCTCCTAACATTGTCCGCCGCCAGGCGGCCTGGCACGAATCCCACTTGGTCGTTATGCACCAAGCCAGGCAAGACCCCATTAAGTCGTACTGCCAGAACTCTGGCCAATAATTTGAGATCTATGTTAATTAGCGAAATAGGTCTGTAAGAGCTGCATTTTGTGGGATCGCGGCCCGGCTTGGGAAGCACGGTTATACCCGCCGTATTGGAGTCACTACCAAGGGTGGCACCTTGCAGGAGAGAGTTAAAGGCGTCCGTTAAGGGACCAACCAATATATGCGCAAATTTGCGATAATAAATACCCGTGAATCCGTCGAGGCCTGGAGCCTTGCCTGGCTTTAAATGTTTAATAGCTTGAAGGACCTCATCCTGTTCAATGGGCTTGTCTAAATATTCCCTCTGGGAGTCCGTGAGAGTGGGTAACCTGACCGAAAGTAGGTAGCTATCAATATCAGCATCTGTCACCGTACCATCAGGGGCATACAACTGAGCATAAAAGTTAGTAAAAGCCTGCCTAATACCCTCCGAGGTTGTAGTGGGCGGCTCAGTCCCTAGATCTATTTTCTCAATGGTCGTCTGGGCCCGAACTGCGCGCAGTCTATGTGCAAGGTAGCGCCCCGCCTTGTTACCCCCTTCAAAAAACTGTTGCTTTAATAAAAGGAGACGATGACTGATAGCCTCGTCATCCAAAGAGCAAATTTGACTCTTAATTTGCAAAATGCGGTGGTAAATTTTTTGAGAGGAGGTGGCAATGTGTTGTTTTGTCAAGGCTTCCAGGTCAGCCAATAAAGTGAGCCTAGTAAGTGCCCTAGTTTTATTACAATAGGCCGCCTGGGACAAAAAGTGGCCCCTCATAACAGCCTTAGAACACTCCCAGAGAAGCAGTGGACTAGTACCCCCAGTAGCATTCTCCTGAAAGTAATGTTTCGGATGGGATTCCAGTTTAGCAAGAAACCCCTGGTCCTTAAGAAGACTCTCGTTTAGTCGCCAGGGTCTGTACCCAGGGTCTAAATCTTGAAGGGCGACCTCAATCCATATGGGAGCATGATCAGACCAGGTGATGGGGTCTATCCCCGTCTGGTACACTCGAGCCTGAGCTTGCACAGAGACAAATAAATAGTCAATTCTCGTATAGCTGCCATGGGGGTGAGAATAAAAGGTGTAGGACCGGGAATGAGGATAGCGTTGCCTCCAAAGATCAACAACGCACCACTTACTCAAAAAGCGGCACCACCTAGTTCGAAATCTAGTGGCTGGCCCCACCCCAGTACTATGGTCCAACTTAGGAAATAATGTAGCATTAAAGTCGCCTCCCAGGACAAGGTCCCCATCCAAGTGTTGCTGTAATAGACGATCAAGTTTGCTTAAAAACGCTACTTGACCAGTGCTAGGAAAGTAAACGTTAAGGAGAGAAATAACACTGGTACCCACTCTAATCCTTAGAAAAACATACCGGCCCTGAGGATCAATAACAGTAAGCAGGACTTCATGCACACATGTACTAGAAATCAGTATCCCCACACCCACATACTTGTGGTCCTTAGAGCTCGCCGCCCAGCAGGCAGTGGAGAAGCCAGGAAACCTCAGCAGCCTTTCATGATGCTTGCGCACATGAGTCTCCTGCAGGAAGGCTATGCCAACCTTCTGTCGCTTAAGCTCCCTGGTAAGTAAAGAGCGCTTTCGAGGAGTGTTGAGCCCTTTCACATTAAGGGAAAGAATCTTAGTAGCCATCAATCAGAGAGAAACAGTGAACCAGTGAAAATACTGAGACCTCCCCAACCCGCTGCACACACCAAAGAAAAAGATGACACCCCTACCCATTCCATCACCACCCAAAATAGAAGAGAGAGACCAAGTGCCCCTGTGTGTGACCCCGTAGTTATACCGTATCCCATCATCCACCCCAGGGATACACAGGAAGTGGGAGCCATGGCCACCCGATATACAGCAGTCACCAACCCCCAAACCCCCCCCCTCCCCCCCAACCCGCCTCCTAATGCTAGCAAAATACAGAAACCTAAACAGCAAACCCGCACGCATACCAAAAATATAGTACGCTAACTGATACCACACTCTCAACGCAGCATGGCAAAAAAGTCTCCAGAGGAAAGGCAGTCCATGAACAGAACAAGTCCACACATCTATGGAAATGCAGCAACCTGAAAATTAGTCCTGCAAGTGGAGAAGAAACTGGTCCAAAGGAGAGATCACCCTTGATCCTTCTGTGGAGAGCGACGAACATCCGACTGCCTCCTCAGCCTTTTGCCCCCCTTATCCGCACGTTGCCAGCGAGGGGTGGCGCCCAGCTTACTTAGAGGCGCCACCATCTTGGGGACCTGGAATGATGCTGGGATTTGCGCTTTCTGAAAGGCCTCCGCCGCATCTGCCAGAGTTTTAACTTTATAAGTCACTCCTTGAGCTTGAAAAAGTAGCCCAAAAGGGAATGTCCAGCGATACTTTATATCCTTGGACCGCAATGCGGCTGTGACCTCCCGCAAGGCATACCTCTTCTGAAGCGTGAGGGGCGCAAGATCTTGAAAGACGGATATGGGCATATTTTTCCACTGGATTTCCTTCTGAGAGCGCGACGCAGCATACACCCTCTCCTTGATCAAAAAGCTATGGAAGCAGATGACTAAGTCGCGGGGTTTCTGATCCCTGCGCTGGCCTAGCGCACGATGTGCACGCTCCAAGCGCACCTCTGGTGGTGCGGCCTGTGAAGTAGTCGTGTCATCCAGACCTCCCAGAAGCAAATGCTGGCAAATTTGCGTAGCTACAAGCGCTGCATCAGAAAATTCAGGAGTTTCAGGCACACCCCGGATACGAAGATTAGCCCTCCTGTTTCTATTCTCGAGGTCTTCAATTTTCTCCTGCAGCTCCAAAATATCAGATTGACAGTGCGTACCCTGGCTTTGAAGGGAGGTGAGGGCCTCACTATGAAAATCAACCCGGTTCTCCACGTCATCTACCCGGTTCCCCAGGGCCGCCAAATCCTCTTTTAGATCCGCTACTGAGGTCATTATGTCATGTTTATGTTGCCTCATATCTCTTCTGAGGTCCATAAACCATTGCCGTACCTCTGTGCGCGTAAGAAAATCATCCTTCGGTGCAGAGGCCCCGCCGGGCGGCGTCGCGCGCTTTTCCTCAGCCCCCTCACTCTCCCCCGCGCTGAAATCGCCGTCAGAGGCGCCATCTTGCTCCGGGTCCGGCGGCAGCTTAGAATATGAAAATTGCCGAAGATCGGCCGGTTTTCGTTTGGACGCCATAAAAAATATATTGAAAAGGAGGACAAAGCTCCCGGGTAGCTGTATCAAGAAAAAAAAACCCGTTTCGCTGCGTTTTTAGCGGGCGGCAGCTCGTGGGGGAGCGGATCTCAAGAGCTATGCGGCTGCTTCCATCGGCTGCGTTAACCACGCCCCGATATTTGTTTTAATATGTGATTGACTGAATCTGATGCTTCTGTTAAGTGTTCTTTGTGTACTTTTTACATGATGTGTATTTATTAAAACTGCAGTAAATATAACAATACAGATTAATAATGTATTTATAATATTGGTAAGTACTTGAAAAAATTGAATTGAAATATTTTAAAGCATCACTCATGTATGGCTGTTGTAGACTACTAAGAAATCTATTGTCAGGTGCACTCTAAGGCATTATTTATCAGTAAAAGTATAACTAGGAGGGGATAGACCTGTTTGCCTGCAGCCTACCCATGTTGACCTTGAGCTCCCCCCAAAAATCAGTTCTTGCTGTGCCACTGATATATAAATACAATCAGACTGTCATTTGAGTTCTGCACTTTTTAATCTCCAGCTATCGAGGCTCAGATTTAGGCATAAGCAACTCAATAAACAGCCTCCAGCGCCAAGGGTCTATAGGTATCAGAGTACCTCTGCCATGCCAGCCACATAGCAGCAGCCTGAGAAATTCAGCACGGGGCCTTCTGCGCCTGCCCCGTGCTGACAGGTCCTGCGGCACCCAGCCCCTTGCACGGGTTTCCATGGTAACGAGAAATCCATGCAGGAGGGAAGGGGCAGGGCCTGCAGGCACACTGCAGATGCAGGAGGGCTCGGGCAGAATTTTTCTGGCGTACGCTGCTGCAAGCCGGGGGAGGGAATGCTCACCCTGTGAGGAGAGAATTTCAGCAGATGTGATTGAACTCAACTTAAAACTGGCCCTGTTGCTATCTGCTACTTGGTTTTGTGGTAAGTGCCAGAATAAAGCTAGCCGTTTAGACTTTTTAATAAAATGTTTAATTGAATGATTGAGTTCATTCTTCAAAATTCATTTGCATTTTCTCTCCAGGACTGTATAACGAGCAGTTATGTTGCTGCTATTCTTGTTTTCTTTCCCATGATTCAGTGTAGTGTGCATAAGGTATTCCCATTTGTATTGTGCTCCCAAAGAGGGAATGAAAGCAATTACTTCTGCTAAAATGTTCCAGTTTGTTTGTTTTTTTTCTTTTCAGTAATGAGGATTAGCTCAGATAGACCGTTCTAAAAAGGCAGTTATGTCCATTTTCAGAATATAAACGTACATGTTTCTTGGTTTTATTGCTCCCTTTGATTAGTCTAATTCCTGTCTCCTTGCTTTTTTATTGTGATCTTTTATATTTTCATATATAAGAAAAAAAAATCCTCTTTCCCCAAGTGCACACTTGATTTGCTCCTTTCTGTTCATAGCTATCAGTATGATGCCTAGGTGAGATTTTGATAAAGCTCAGCACAGCAGTGCCTATATTTATACAGATTCTTTGTCGTGGGTGAAGCTTTCAGATCTTTCAGCCCAGTGGCACAACCGTGGGTGGGCTATGGCCAAACACTTTGTGAAATAAGACAAACCCCTACAACAGCACCCCTCCCCCCCCCCCCCCCAAACCCCCCCCCCCCCCCACACACACACACACACCTAGAATCTTGCCATATTATACCATAAAAGCACTAACTCTCGAGACTCAAACAGCAGCAGTCTTATCTACGAAAAAAACAGCAAAAGCAAACATTACACCAGGCCCTACAATACTAATACACCACCTAGTGGGCAAATAGAGCAAGCTGTACTACAAATTCCTACAAAGAAACTAAAAGCTAGCAAATATACTGCACCTCACCTCTGTCACACATGCGCAACACAGATTCTTATGTAATTCAGAATAAGGAACTATAAATTAGAAAAAACAAGCAGACAAAACTGAAATGGATAGCCTGAAAAACCAGACCCTGAACACTGACAGAGCATGCAAGAGTGGCAGGCTGTGTGAAAGAGCACATGTGAGAGTGTCTCTGTGTGTGTGTATGAAGGAGGGAGGAAGGAAAGAAGAGAAGGAGACAGAAGAAACAGAATAAAATCAACCCTGAAAAAGGAATTAGGAAAAGACAGACACAGGGAACAAAGAGACTGGGACCAACCAATTAGAAAAATAAGATCAGACATGCCATCTTTCGGAATGTGCATTTCTTGTAGATTTGTATTTTGCTTTTTCTTCGGTATTCCAGTGTTTAGAGTCTGGTTTTTCAGGCTATCCATTTCAGTTTTGTCTGCTCTAACCACTAGGCTACTCCTCCACTCAATTTATAAACAAGCTGAAAATCAAAATACTTTATGCCAACCTCTGTTGCTGCCTAATAACTCTGAAAAGCTGAAGGACTTGTCTCTTGAAGTAAAAGTTACATGGGCTCCTCTGGTCCTGGAGACTACACAGATAAGCACCCTTTGCCCACCATCATGTTGTTGGTTTTTAGACTGACTGGTTTAGGTATGTCAGAGTAGTTTGGGGCCGATGCAATACAGTGCACTCAGCCAAGCACACTGTATAACCCGCAGTTGGACGCGGGTTAAATAGGCGCTAATCCACCCCCTAATGCAATAGGGGGATTAGCGCCTATTTAACGCACGTCCAACATGGAGTGAATGGGATAGCGCTCATCACATGCAAATGCATGTGAATAAGGCTATTACTCATTCACTCCAATGCAAAAACATAAATGTGCGTCTGACGCACATTTATCGCTCAGATATTAACTCCTGCCTGGAGCAGGCATTAATAGCTGAGAGCACTGAAAAAAAGTACAGAAAAGCAGAAAAAAAAACTGCTTTTCTGTACTTCTTTTAAAAGTTAAAAAAAAAAACCAGACCTCAGCTAGTTTATCAGCGTTGGTGTTCATAACCAGCAGACCTTACGCGACCTTAGCACCTCCTTGCTAATGCGACCCCCTAATTATAATATAGCATGGCGCCCCCCTTAAGGGCACCATGCGCACATTAAGAAAGCAGGCGCTGACTTTTCAGCACCCGCTTTCCGCGCTTTTTTTTTTTTTTTTTGCATCGGCCCCTTTATGCTTTACTGATGCAGGGAAAAGTTTGTTTGGCATGTTTCCTTTTTTGAAACTTGGATCAAGGTTGAGCTATTGCAAAACAAAATAGAGGGGACCTTGGCTTTAACATTTTGGAATCTGATTCCGGCTCCAATTACCTTGGAAGCTGTCCCCTTCACCTCTCACGGACAGAGGGTACAGGTGTTAGCACAGACTTTGAGGAAATGGGGAAGTACCTGGAGGAAGAACTTAAAGGATGGGAGAACGAGAGAGATGTGGATCAGCAGTGGAGCAATCACCAAGGCAACTGCTCTATATGTTAGAAACATAAAGAAAGCAAAAGAAAATTGAAACCTATCTGGTTCTCAAAGGAGGTGGCTGACAAATTAAAGCTAAAAGAACAGCATTCAAGAAATATAAAGGATCCCAAAGGGAGGGAGCACAAAGAAGAATATTTGTATCAACTGAAGGAGACGAAGAAAATAATCAAGTTGGCAAAAAATCAAGCAGAAGAGAGGATTGCCAAGGGAGAATAAAAATGGTGACAAAACATTTTTTCAGATACATCAGCGAAAAGAGAAAGGTCCAAAGTGGTATAGTGAAATTGAAGGTGGTAATTATCAATGGTGTGGAGAGAGACGAAGAAATGGCAGAATATTAAACGAATACTTCAGCTCTGTGTTCACTAAAGAAGACCCTGGAGAAGGACCATCTCTACACAACAAGAAACTGGAGGGAAGTGGAATAGATGAAAATCCTTTTACAGTAGAAAATGTGTGGGAAGAGCTAAAAAACCTGAAAGTGGACAAAGCCATGGGGCCTGATGGGATTCATCCAAGGATATTGAGGGAGCTCAGAGATGTTCTGGCGGGTCCACTGTGTGACCTGTTCAATAGATCCCTAGAAACGGGAGTGGTGCCGAGTGATTGGAGAAGAGCGGTGGTGGTCCCGCTTCACAAGAGTGGGAACAGGGAGGAGGCTAGCAACTACAGACCGGTTAGCCTCACTTCGGTGGTGGGAAAAGTAATGGAGTCACTGCTGAAAGAGAGAATAGTGAACTATCTACAGTCCGGAGAATTGATGGACCAGAGGCAACATGGATTCACCAGGGGAAGATCCTGTCAGACAAATCTGATTGACTTTTTTGACTGGGTAACCAAGGAATTGGATCGAGGAAGAGCACTCGATATCATATACTTGGATTTCAGCAAAGCTTTTGATACGGTTCCGCACAGGAGACTGGTAAATAAAATGAGAAGCTTGGGAGTGAGTGCCAAGGTGGTGACCTGGATTGCAAATTGGTTGACGGACAGAAGACAATGTGTGATGGTAAATGGAACCTTCTCTGAAGAGAGAGCGGTTTTAAGTGGTGTACCACAAGGATTGTGTTGGGACCGGTCCTGTTCAATATCTTTGTGAGCGACATTGCGGACGGGATAGAAGGTAAGGTTTGTCTTTTTGCGGATGACACTAAGATCTGCAACAGAGTGGACACGCCGGAAGGAGTGCAGAGAATGAGACGGGATCTAAGGAAACTGGAAGAGTGGTCGAAGATATGGCAGCTGAGATTCAATGCCAAGAAGTGCAAAGTCATGCATATGGGGAGTGGAAATCCGAATGAACTGTATTCGATGGGGGGGGGAAAGGCTGATGTGCACGGAGCAGGAGAGGGATCTTGGGGTGATAGTGTCTAATGATATGAAGTCTGCGAAACAATGCGACAAGGCGATAGCAAAAGCCAGAAGAATGCTGGGCTGCATAGAGAGAGGAATATCGAGTAAGAAAAGGGAAGTGATTATTCCCTTGTACAGGTCCTTGGTGAGGCCTCACCTGGAGTACTGTGTTCAGTTCTGGAGACCGTATCTACAAAAAGACAAAGACAAGATGGAAGCGGTACAGAGAAGGTGGAGGATCTTCATCGGATGACATACGAGGAGAGATTGAAGAATCTAAATATGTACACCCTGGAGGAAAGGAGGAGCAGAGGTGATATGATACAGACTTTCAGATACTTGAAAGGTTTTAATGATCCAAAGGCAACGACAAACCTTTACCATAAGAAAAAAATCAGCAGAACCAGGGGTCACGATTTGAAGCTCCAGGGACGAAGATTCAGAACCAATGTCAGGAAGTATTTCTTCACGGAGAGGGTGGTGGATGCCTGGAATGCCCTTCCGGAGGAAGTGGTGAAGACCAGAACTGTGAAGGACTTCAAAGGGGCGTGGGATAAACACTGTGGATCCATAAAGTCAAGAGGCCGCCAATGAAGAGTAGGTGACTCACCAGAATGATGGCTACTGCCTGGAGACAATACCCTTATTCAATAAACATACACATGGTTACTGTGACTCCAACATCGCTCTAAGCTTCAACAGCAAGAGAAAATGTGGAAAAAAGGATTTGCACTCACAAAGACGGGAGTAGCTGGCTTGTTACGGCGGTTACTACCCCAAACCAAATGTGCCTGATACTTCACTCTCGATGCATATCCAGCATGGCTCTCTGCTTCAACGGCATGGGAGAAAGACTGATACATCACGAATTTCCAGCATAGCTCTCTGCTTCAACGGCAGGGGAAAAGAAAAACTGATACTTCACGCATATCCAGCATAGTTTCAACGGCAGGGGAGAAGAAAAACTGATACTTCACGCATATCCAGCATAGCTCCCTGCTTCAACGGCAGGGGAGAAGAAAAACAACCAATAAGGGCTGTATAACATAGTCTGGGTAAAAACAAATAAGCATGGGTGTAGCTTGCTTATTGCGGCGGTTACTACCCCTACTACCCCTAACTAATCAAGCTAGATATTTCACTTGGATGCAGCTCCATCACCGCTCTCTACATTAATGGTGGGGATGGAATGGAAATAGAACCAAGAGCTAAGAGAAACAGATAAGTATGAGAGAAAAAATGAGTGAAGCTTGCTGGGCAGACTGGATGGGCCGTTTGGTCTTCTTCTGCCGTCATTTCTATGTTTCTATTAAACTGATATTTGAATTTTAACTTATTGGGGGCAGGGCCAGCCACTTGGAATTTTTCTCTTGATTAATAATGTAAAAATAACACTTTCCTCTGCCTTATTTAGAAATCGTGGCACCAGTCCATCCTAGGAACTGTTTGACTTCTTGACACTTACTACAAATGAATCTCAAGACAATGAGGCCTGATCTTTGTTTTTCTAAAGCACAACTAGCGCAATATGTGGGATTCCTTTTGAAGACTGTTTTATAGTGCCTCTTCAGTTTTTCTCATTGCTCATTTCAGGGAAAACACTTGATGTGGTTTCTGTACTTTGACACAACAATAAAAATTGCAAAATGTACAATTACGCCTTAGAGGCCTGGTTTCTGTTTTCATGCTTCCTAAAAGCTAAAGCCTGTTTTCTCTTCCCCTCTCAGCTCTTTGGAGATTGGGAAGCGCAGCTGAGGAGAATAATGAAGATGCTTGCAGGAGGGGGTCTGTCGATCACGGGAGCGCACACCCTATGTGGAGACTATCTGTACAGCGGGCACACAGTTATGCTAACCCTCACATATATGTTTATCAAAGAGTGTAAGTACAATGCAGATTGATTTCTGAGCTTTCTTATGCAACCACATGGTAGTAACTGCTTTCCCTTCAGCTTGCATATGTTTTACAGACAGGAATATGGACAGTTGTGTTTTATTGGTAAACAAAGGCGAGTTACATGTAATTGTAAGTGTTTCCAAGTCCCCAGAGAGCGTATAATCTAAGGTTGTATCTGAAGCAGTGGATTAGAATGACTTGCTCAAGGTCACAAGGAATGGCAGTGGGATTTGAACCCTGGCTTCCCTGCTGCTCTAATCACTTCTCCACTTTCTAAATGACTGGCAGTTACATTGCTGTATGGCAGACAGCTGTGTGCACAGTTCAGAGAGCTGTAAAATGAGATTTCAACGCAATATAATTGCTCGGCTGTGAGCACATCATAATGCTGACATTTCTCATTACATCACTGTTGTACCTATCTTTCTGCCTTTCTTTAGTGCAGCAGCTGGTTTGTACCACAATTTCTGGTTTTCTTTTGGGTGGAGGTGAGGGACATGTTAAAAGCTCTTTGTGCCTGCCAGCTTATCCAATGCATGTGTAATGCTCTGTTACTTTTTTCCCATTAATAATTGGAGCAGAAACATTAACAGCGTTTGTATCACCAGCAAACCCAACAAACAATAGGATTCCTATCAACACATGAAATACATGTACAAATCACAGGATTATATATTTATTTTATTTATTTAACAGCTTTTAATATACCGGTGTTCGTGCGAGCACATCACGCCGATTTACAATAAAACTTGAGAAAGGAGGAAATTACAAAAAACAGGGGGTGGGAGATGGAGCAGGAGCGAAAAGAGGGGGGGAGAGAGGGGGAGAAGGTAAAGGAGGAAAGATAGCAGCTGAGAAAGTAAAAGGAACGTAGCAGTATTTACATGAGAGACAAATTAACGAGAGTTAAACATTGTCGCTAAATTACAGCGGTTAATGAAGGATATATAGAATATATGTCTCAGAAACCTCCTTTTCCAGATTTACCCCCTCTCATTCCCATCCACCCCACCTCCCCTGTTAGGTCTGCCAAATCTCCTAAGGTTTCCAAATGGTCAAGAAAATGCCCATTTTGGTTTTTGTTTTGTTTTAATTTTTTTAAATTGCAGTGTGCCACTCCATCCTATATATCATCTCCAGCCCTTTATATGTTTGAGCTAAAGTTGGAGCATCCACTTTTTTCCAAATAGCCACAAAGGCGCATCTAGCAGCATTAAGAACTTGAGAAATTGATTAATTCATTTCATGCAGAGCATCATTGATAGCTACATTGAAAAGGTACATCAAAGGGTCCATCTTAAACACCAGCTTGTCAATGTCTGTATAAACCTTTGAACTGCTTCCAAACTAACACAGTTCCCACATAACCCCACCATATATGTCCCATTGTGTCCTCTTCTCCACAATCCCTCTAACATTCGACAAACACACTACTATATATTTTATGTAGCTTATAAGGAGTAAGATAACATCTGTAGTTTATATCATATAGGTGTGAGAGGAGAGATTTCCCCCCAAGATACCAGCTGCGGAGAGTATCTGTCCCATATCCTTAAGTATATCTGACAAAAGGGTTATGAATCTTCTCAGGAGACCGATATTTTTTATCCACCCAAGGATATGCCCAAAAAGGAGTCTCGTGCACGAACATTTGTTCTATAGTCAACCATTGTTTGACCTCCCCTCTCTGGTGCCACTCCACAGAAGCTCGTAATTGGAAGGCTGCATAGTACTTCTCCATTTGACACACTCCTAATCCTCCCATTTCCTTGAGTCAATAAAGAATATAGCAACTTACTCTTGGGGTCTATATCTCCAAATAAATCCCAAACGTTTCTTCTGAATTTAAGCATAACCTTTGGAACCTCAGTTGGAAGTGTCTGAAACAAATATGACAAATGAGCCAGCACATTCATTTTCAATACTACAACTCTTCCTAACCATAAAATAGGTTCATTCATCCAAATTGCTAAATCTCCATTTGTTTTTTTTAACAGAGGAGTATAATTAAGCCTTAGCAGCTGATGCCTATGCATTGAGAGATTAATGTCCAAAATATCTGTTAGCTTAAGCCTCCCACTTAAAAGGAAATTGCCTGTGAAGTATCCTAATCTCTCTATCTGGTACTGTAATATTTTAAATATCTGATTTAGTGTGGTTTACTTTGAAACTGGACACCCTCCCATATCTATCTATTTCCTGCATCAGGGTATGTAAGGATGCTGTGGGGTTAGACAGTGTAAACATCATATCTGCGTATAACAATACTTCTTGGATCCCACCCGAATATCCTTAATGTCCTGAGGATCCTGTATGGTGGATGCCAAAGGTTCCATGGCAAGTGCAAAAAGCAGCGGAGACAGAGGGGAGCCCTGCCTC
This sequence comes from Rhinatrema bivittatum, assembly GCF_901001135.1. Classification (NCBI taxonomy): domain Eukaryota; kingdom Metazoa; phylum Chordata; class Amphibia; order Gymnophiona; family Rhinatrematidae; genus Rhinatrema; species Rhinatrema bivittatum. Next base: position 214,235,854 of record NC_042621.1, on the reverse strand, counting down.
GTTCCCCTTCCCAATACAAATGAGTCTGAGTAACCTCCATTTACTCACAATCTCACTGCTGGTGCATTGTAAAGTTGCTGATTTACAATTAGTATTCCCTAACCCCACTTTCTACAAAATCGCTTACAGATATGCCCAATGCACACTATCAAAAGCCTTTTTGGTGTCAATTAACAAAACCTGTCAGAATTATATTGTTGGGCAGCCCAAATTAAACATCCTTCTAATGTTATCTGCAGTATATCTACCAGGAATAAAACCCGATGTGGTCCTCATGTACCAGTTCTGGAATCACACTAACTAGTCTAGTAGCTAAGATTTTTGCCAAAATGTTTATATCTTTATTAAGTAGTGAAATGGATCTATATGAACACAATTTGTCTTATCCTTCCTCTCCTTGGGTAGCCCACCACTTTCAAAGATGGGGCAATCTTATTAGTACTCAATAGTGCATTAAACATTCCCTTTAATAGATCTGCCTGGATATTCCCAAACTTCCTATAAAACTGGCTGTGAAGCCATCCAATTCTGGAGCCTTATTTTTCAATGTTTTAATGACGTGCAAAACTTCTAATTTAGAAATGTACCCATCCAATCTCTGCTGTTGAGCAGAGTCTAGTAATGGAAACTATATCCTTAACAGATAACCTCCAATATCCTCCTCTCTTACTTTATTAGCATCCATATAAAGCTCTGATAAAACTGCCTAAGTCTCTACCTTATCTGCTCAGGGGTATATACCCACTGCCCCTGTCCATCCCAAATCTGTGCAATCTGGGATTGTGCCATTTTCTTTTTTTTTTTTTTTTTTTAAATCTTTCTCGCCAACAATTTAGAGGCCTTATTGCTAAATTCAAAGTATCTGTTTCAACAAAGTAAGATTATGAGCTACAGAATCAACTTCGCAACCCAATTCCCTTCTCGCTTTATCCAATTGCTACCAAACATTTTGGGAACAAGTTTTCTTATGCTGTACCTCTAATTGCCTTATTGTTTCAACCTGTCTCCCCCATTCCTTTTTTCCCCCAGGTAGCCCAAGATATCAACTTGCCTCGAAGAACTGCCTTCAACCCATACCATACCATGCTGGAATGAAGTTCCCCATTTTGATTAATTTCCAAGTACTCACTAAGCGCATCCTCAATCTTCTAGACAAATGTCCCATCCCTTAGCAACTCATCGTTTAATTTCCATAGAGTCGTCTTATTCTGCAAGGATAAAAATCCCCCCCCCCCCCATTTTTAACCACAGCAGAGGATGATCTGATCAATCCCTACTTCCCCACAGCTCGCCCATCAAGGTGTTTCCCACCCAGAAATAATCAGTACAGGAATATGTCCCAGGTGGATGTGAATAAAACGTATAATATCTGTAAGTAGTATTCTATGCCCACCATACATCTTTGAGATTCATGACTTAATTATATGTAACAGTTTGCCTCTCTGCTTCTTAGACGCTGTCTCCGAAGATGATAAATTATCCAATTCTGGTTTTATTGCCAGGTTAACCCCCCTCCCCACACACACACACACACACACACACACATCGCCACCATTAAAGGGCCTTTAACATATAGTGAGATTTGCTCAGCCATCCCCTCATAAAATTGCCTTTGCTCGGTATTTGGAGCAAATAGATTTATAATCATAACCATAGTGGCTCCCCCCCCTCAAAAATGTTATGTTAAGAATCAAATATCTAACCATCTTTATAAGTGTCATAAACATCAGCTTTTTAATTTTCCAAAATATATCCACCCCACAACGTTTTTTCCCTCCCATACACGATGCCAATACCATTTGATCAAAACTCTTTCAACCCATTTACGGAAGTGTGTTTCCTGGAGCAAAACCATATCCACATGCGGTCGGGACATCTCTTTATACAGTAATTGCCTCTTCATATATGAATTAGCCCGTTTATCATTGAAAGAAATTAGTTTAATACCCTCCATCAAATCCATCCAAAGCTGTTACCACCTTTCCCTTTGTCAGACACAAAGCCCTCTGCAAATCCCACCTTCTCCTACATCAAAGCCTTCCACCTCTTTGCTCCTTCAACACCCAGCAAAGATTTCTTAGAAGGAAGAATTTACTGTCCAGATATCTCCCATTACCATTCACCCTTTATAAGAACTGAACTCATTTACATGCCGATATTAAAACCATTTATCACCATACCTCACCTTCCCCTCACCCCCCCTCCAGAAAGACACTTCCTTCAGGCAACCCAGTCTCTGCCATGTAGGGGATTAATATATCCAGTCTTCCACCTTCGAGTGAACCCCACACTTAGCCAGATCGTCATCTCAGCTACTCAGTCAGCTCCATCTGCACTGCGCCATTCCTTTTTTTTTCATCAGAACCCTTTGCCACTTTGAAAAGTCTTTGCGACTTCGTGCCGGCATCCCCACCGTGCTCCACCTTGTGTCTGCTGATCATCCTGTGACTGCAGTAAACCCGCCTTCTGCACCATGGCCCTTGCCTCATGCTCAGTTTTTACTTTATAGGCCGAAGGGGAACAACTCCTTATATTCACATTGCTCCCTCTCAAAGTATCTGTAATTTCTTTCATCACTCGTCTCTTGGTAAGCGTCGTAGCTGACAAATCCACATAAGATTCAATTTTATGAGCCTCCCATAATAGCTCCACTGGCCCTGGCTATTGCCATCACCTTTTATGTTTGCTGAAATTTCCTGAAGCACAGGATGATATCCCTGGGAAGATTCTGATGCCTAGGGCCTCCAAGCAATGTACCATTTCAATCTGTATCGCAGGCTCCTCCACCTCCATACCCTCCTCATTAATCAGCAAAGCCTTGCAAATTCCCCACATCACCTCAACACAATTAGAATACTCCTGCAATTCAGGGACTCCTCTAATGCGCACATTGTTCCTGTGTACTCAGTCCTCTAAATCAGCCAGCTTGTTACAAAGCTCCTCTTTCACTTTTTTCAGGGTAAGGGTTTCTTTTTGCAGCTCTTCAACTCTAATGGCCTGCTCTTCCACATGCTGGTTCACATCATCTACACGAGAGCTGACCTCATTCACTTCATCTCTTAATTCATTTATATCTCGCTTAAGTTCCTTGAACCAGTCACTCATCTCCTAGCAGATCGAGCACTCCCCTTCTACACTTTCCATACACACATGCTCACCCTCCTTCCCTGAACAAGAGGGATATCGTGCCCGCACCACTCTCAGGCCTGCCACCCACCAGTTTGAGGCTGCAGTCGCCGCAAAGTAGCTTGATTTCACCTACTTTCCTTCTCTTCGATAGCTTCTATTTAACCATCTATTAACCAGGGGTATGGGCTTTCAGTTCTCCTGCTAACTGCTCATTTTATTGGTTACACTATTAAATGAACACCCAGAACATAGCATGAACAAGTAACTGTGCGTAAACAAAACTTGCTATGAAAAAGGACTTGTCTAGTTTATAGTGACCTTCATATAGTACCGCAAATAGCTTATGGCTTTTTCATATGATAAGCCCTGAGAAAGCGCTAGGGCTTTATAATCATGAGGTCACTTGAGAAAACAGAGTTCATAAATTCTTCAACATGAAGTTATCAAATGCACTTATCTGAAAGGCGTCCACATAAACTTTTCTTTGCGTTCCGTAGCTAACTAGTGCTTTCTCAGGGCTTATCATATGAAAAAGCCATAAGCTGTTTGCGGCGCTATATGAAGGTCACTATAAATTAGACAAGTCCTTTTTTATAGCAAGTTTTGTTTACACACATTTTATTGGTTAAGCAGACATCTGACCAGAGCGCATGAATCAGGTATCCATCTTTGCCCATGATGTCACCGAGGGAGCTCAGAGATGTGCTGGTGGGTCCGCTGTGTGACCTGTTCAATAGATCCCTAGAAATGGGAGTGGTGCCGAGTGATTGGAGAAGAGCGGTGGTGGTCCCGCTTCACAAGAGTGGGAGCAGAGAGGAGGCTGGAAACTACAGGCCGGTTAGCCTCACCTCGGTGGTGTGAAAAGTAATGGAGTCACTGCTGAAAGAAGGAATAGTGAACTATCTACATTCAGAAGAATTGCTGGATCAGAGGCAGCATGGATTCACCAGGGGAAGGTCTTGACAGACAAATCTGACTGACTTTTTTGATTGGGTGACTAAGGAATTAGATTGAGGAAGAGCACTCGATGTCATCTACGTGGATTTCAGCAAAGCTTTTGATACGGTCCCGCCCAGGAGGCTTGTAAATAAAATGAGAAGCTTAGGAGTGAGTGCCAAGGTGGTGACCTGGATAGCAAGCTGGTTGACGGACAGAAGACAATGTGTAATGGTAAATGGAACTTACTCTGAAGAGAGAGCGGTGTTAAGCGGAGTGCTGCAAGGATCGGTGTTGGGACCGGTCCTGTTCAATATCTTTGTGAGTGACATTGTGGACGGGATAGAAGGTAAGGTTTGTCTTTTTGCGGATGATACTAAGATCTGCAACAGAGTGGTCATGCCAGAAGGAGTGGAGAGAATGAGACTGGATTTAAGGAGCTGGAAGAGTGGTCGAAGATATGGCAGCTGAGATTCAATGCCAAGACGTGCAGTCATGCATATGGGGAGTGGAAATCCAAAAGAACTGTATTTGATGGGGGTGATGAAGGGCTGATGTGCACGGAGCAGGAGAGAGACCTTGGGGTGATAGTGTCTAACGATCTAAAGTCGGTGAAACAATGAGACAAGGTGATAGCTAAAGCCAGAAGAATGCTGGGCTGCATAGAAAGAGGAATATCTAGTAAGAGAAAGGAAGTGATGATCCCATTGACAGGGCCTTGGTGAGGCCTCACCTGGAGTACTGTGTTCAGTTCTGGAGACCATATCTCCAAAGGGACAGAGACAGGATGGAGGCGGTCCAGAGAAGGGCGACCAAAAAGGTGGATGGTCTTCATAAAATGACTTATGAGGAGAGATTGAAGAACCTAAATATGTATACCCTGGAGGAGAGGAGGAGCAGGGGTGATATGATACAGACTTTCAGATACTTGAAAGGTTTTAATGATCCAAAGACAACGACAAACCTTTTATGTTGGAAAAAAATCAGTAGAACTAGGGGGTCATGATTTGAAACTCCAGGGAGGAAGACTCAGAACCAATGTCAGGAAGTATTTCTTCACAGAGAGGCTGGTGGATGCCTAGAATGCCCTTCCGGAGGAAGTGGTGAAGACTAAAACTTAAGGATTTCAAAGGGGCATGGGATAAACACTGTGGAGATCCATAAAGGCTAGAAGATGGGAATGAAGAGAAGAGCCATGGGGTTGGCTTACTGGAATGGAGGCTACTACCTGGTGATTAGTACCCTTACTCAATAAGCCTTCACACGGTTAATGCAACTCCAACATTGCTCTCTGCTTCAACAGCAAGGGGAAATTTGAAAAAGAGGATTTGCATTCAGACAACAACCAACAAGGACTGAACTTCACAATCTGGGTAGACAAATAAGCGTGGGGTAGCTTGCATATTACGGCGGTTACTACCCTAAACCAATTAAGCCTGATACATCACTTTGAATGCATATACAGCGTTGCTCTCTGCTTCAACGGCAGGGGGAAATGTGGAAAAGAGGGTTTGCATTCAGACAACATTCAACAAGGCATTGATGTGTGCAGTCTGGATAAACAAGCATCGGGGTAACTTGTTTGATGTGGCGGTTACTACCCTTAACCATTAGGCCTTTTGCTCACCTTTGATGCAACTCCAATATTACTCTCTGCATCAATGGCAGGGGATGGCAGGAAATTTGAATCAAACAGTTACCAACAAGGGCCCTGAACTTGATGGTTGGTGAAACAGATAAGTATGGGAAAATAAATGTGGGAGCTTGCTGGGCAGACTGGATGTCATTTCTATGTTTCTATGTTTCCATGTACTGTTACTTTTATTAGAGCACTTTTTGATGACCGAGTCTCTAGATGCATTACATTTCTAATATTTCAAAGGAATGCACACAGCCATCTTTGTGGTAAGAAGTCTGGTTATCAGCTTTGGTGCCATGACTGTATGACAACTTCCAAAAAGAAAGGCAAGACAGTCATGGATTTTTTTTTCTTATCCCAGTTACAGCTGGGAAAACTGAGGCACAGAGTAGTCAAAGTAACTTACCTAGGAATAAAATGTCAGGGGTAGTCCCAGTTCCATATTCCAAGGGCTACACAAAGAAACATTTTTTCTTTCACTCATTGCTGATCTTACGTTTGACTTTTTGCAGCATACATATGATTTTGCTTTACTTTGCCATTCAGATTTTACTGGTTATTGCCAATATTTAGAAATAGTGTACCCTTTGGCAGTGTCTTGCATTTCTCATGTCAGAAATGCAAAGAAGAGATATCTAACCTGAGATTTCAGCCATTTCCACAGTTATTTTTCTCTGCTGCAACATAGTGTATGTAGGTATGTACACAAAGCAGTAATCTTGGTGTTTATTTTATTTAAGAAATGTATAGCCTGTCTATCTGCCATTCATAAAAACATTCATAAAAAATTAGACATAACCAAAAACTCAGCAACATGAAATTCTGCTCTTCTAATTACATTAAGCTCAACAGATACAGAAGAGGATATCCAAATTGATAGGGGCCTTCGGCTTGATCTAACATCCTCAAAGACCAGCAGATTCAGGGCCAAATGTTTGTGCAAATAAATACCATCTTTAATTTTTACCAAACGCTTAGCTCTTAATTCTTCTGGCAGGATGTTGCACCACACAGGGCCAGCTGCAGAAAACATTCTACAGAATTGTCTTTGAAGATGCATCTAAGTGTTTGCCTGGCATATCTCAGTAATCAAGTTGGCTTATATGGCTTTAATATACAACTCCAGTATGTATATGCACTCTGTTGCATTTATATTTAAGGCTGTTGATGTAGCTTGGTAGGAAGAGCACAGAACTTAAATTCCAGACATTACGATAGCCACCATCCACTGTGACCTTGAGCAAGACACACAATCCCTTGGCTCAAACTTAGGGGCCTTATGTTCTAAACATTTCTCCCATTTTGGCTGTAGAGGGAAAATGCTAGGTAAATAGGACATTTAAATTGTAATTTCTTTGTGCCCTGGACACTGTAACCATATGAATTATGATATACATTGCTGCTCATTCTGATTGTTTTATGGAATTAATAAATGATCGCTAGGTTTTTGAACCTGTCATATTACTGTCATCCATTTCAATCACTGAAATCTGTTCCTTAAATAAGCTGTACTTGTAAATGTGCTATATAAAGTTGTACTCATGAGTTTACATACTCCTGGCAGAATTTGTAAGATGTGTAGCATTTTAAGAAAATATGAGTGATCAGACAAAACACGTCTGTTATTTTGAATGTGTTTCAAATTAAACTATTTTATGCATCACAGAATAGCACAATCATTAAACAAACCACAGCAATAAAGGATTTAAAATGGTCCTGTTCTAAAGTTTGCATACCCTTAGTTCTTAATATCGTGTATTGCCCCCTTTTGCATCAGTGATGGCTTGCAGTCTTTTGTGATAGTTGTGAATGAGGCCCTTTATTTTCTCATGTGGTAAAGCTGCCCATTCCTCTTGGCAAAAAGCCTCTTTGGTTATCTAGCATGAACTGCATGTTTGTGCTCCCCAAAGTGGCTGAATGATGTTGAGGTCAAGAGACACTGATGGCCACTCCAGAACTTTCACTTTTTCCTGCTGCAGCTGCTGAAGGGTTGACTTGGCCTCATGTTTCAGATCATTGTCATGTTAGAAAGTCCAAGTGTGCCCCATGCGCAGATTCCTGGCTGATGTATGCAAACTTTCCTCCAATATTTTCTGATAAGATGCTACATTTATCCTGCCATCAATTTTGACTAAATTCCCTGTACCGCTGTAGCTCTCACACCCAAAAACAGCAGAGATGCACCTCCATGCCTCACACAAGGGATGGTGTAGACTCCTCTCCAAACATAGCATTTATGTTTGTGACCATAAAGTTCAATTTTGGTCTCGTCGTTCCAAATTATTTTGTTACAGATGTTTTGAGGCTTCTCGAGGTGCTGTTTAGTGTATTGAAAGTGGGCTGTTTTGTGGCATTGTTTGCAGCCATGGCTTTTTTTCTGTTGATTCTACCACCCAGCCCATTTTTGTTCAAGTTTCTCCTTATTGTACATGCTGAAACACCCACACCCCTTTGTTTCAGAGAAGCCTGTATTTCAGTAGAAGTTGCTTGTGGGTTTTTCTTTGCAACCTAACACATTTTTCTGGCATTTGTCTGAAATCTTTCTTGGTCTGGCTTGGTATTAACTGAACCCATAATTTCCCACTTATTGATCAGAATTTGAACAGTACTGATTTTGGATATCTTTATATATCCTTTTCCTGATTTATAAAGTTGAACTACTTTTGCTCACAGATCCTTTGACAGTTCTTTTGCTTTCAAAATGCTTCAGTAATCACCAAAGTCACTGCAGCCCTGGATGAAATGCACAAGGGTTTCTCAAGAGCTAAGAAACTCATTGACTATTTATACTCACATTAATTATAATCAAACAAGGCACAGGTGTGGATACCTACCCTTAATTGCCGTCTCAACCTGTATGTGTCAACTTGAGTGCATATTATCAGCCCAAACATTCAAGAGCATGAAAACTTTTGAACAGGACCATTTTATTATTTCTTTTATTGCTATGGTTTGTTTAATGATTGTACTATTCTGTGATGCATAAAATAGTTTATTTCTTGACTAGGTTTCGGGGGTTAATACTCCCTTTTCTCCAGTCAGAATACTTAGACCTAAGGAAGAGGTAGTCTAGTCTAGCTCTGGAAGCCTAGTCTAGATATTTTTTAATTTAGTCTAATAAAAAGGCATCACCTTACAGTATTTTTTTTTTTGTTTGTTTGTTAACCTTTATATTTCCATGTGTTCAAGTGGACTAGAATGGCAGGCAATACTTTATCCAAGTACTTATTAGTATTATAAAATTAAATCTGTATATTATTTCATTTGTTCAAAATAATGCTCCTATTTTGTGGAATTTTAAAAAGTAATGCAGATTTTTTTTTTTACTTTTAGATTCATCTCGGCGATTCTGGTGGTATCACTGGATTTGCTGGATTCTCAGCATAGTCGGGATATTCTGTATTCTCCTTGCTCATGACCACTACACTGTGGATGTTGTAGTAGCTTACTACATCACTACACGACTTTTTTGGTGGTATCACACTATGGCCAACCAACAAGTGAGTTTGTCGTCACTAAATACTTTAATCTTCATGCTGCATTTTTGTTATATATTGAAGAGAGACATATTTTCCTATTTTTATGTTATATAGCATATTATGCAAATTCATAGAATTGCTTGGGGATATATAAAGAAACATACAACATTGGATTCCTCTAGTATGCAAAAGCTTTCCCATCTAAGAGTAATTAAACGTTGCAAGTCAACTGTTAGTGCTGAGTTCTTTGGACATCAGTGTAACTTATAGTTAGAGAAGGAAATCTTCCTTCTGTTTTGTTTTTTGAAATGAAAGTAAATTGAAATGAAAGTTGGTTTGGTTCAGATTAATTGGGGTTTAAGAAATCATTTAAATGTTACTTTTTTCTTGATCATAAGAAGTATTTCAAGCCTGTGTCATGCTTTTCACTTGCTCTCCCTATCTCTTTGCTTCTGATGAACAGTCTTCCATTGTGAATTGTTTATTAAACCTGGGTGCTAAGCTAAATTAAATTTTAATGTGATTATTGCTGAAGAGTGAGAGAAGGATCAGGATACTGGATGGTAAACAGCCTAATGTAACGATAATGCATGATATTTAAAATACTGCACAGACCTTACCCTCCCACTAGACCAGTCATTACTTGTGGGATTTCCCTCCTCCACAGCTGCCAGAGACAGAGGTAATCTTATTTTTCTCCCTTGTAACATCACATTCAGCTTTAAGGGAGATATGGCTCTAGGCAGTTGCCAGTAGTCTTTGTCTCCAGCAGTGGGAGACTAGTGAGTCATATTTGGCACATATTTGAGATATTTTACATATTTCTGGCATCCACATAAGGTCTCCCCATGGAAGGCAGAAATTGTTTGCATTTTAGATTTCATCCAACAATGACTGCATAAAGAGCTAGCCCTTAATTCCCTGAAAGTATAGGTAGCAGTTATCTTGTTCTGCAGAGGGCCAGTCAAAGACTTAAAGTAGCAATGTAACCAGACATCATCCATTTTCTTAGAGGAGCAAAACATATTAGACCCTCTTTTTGGCCATTGATCCCTCAATGGGACCTAAGTCTGGTCCTCCGTGCTCCCTTTTAAGCCAATAAGACATTCATCCCCAAAGGACCTTTCCCTTTCCAGATTTTTCTTCATGTTCATTTGTTAGTGAGTAAGTGGAGAATTGAGTTTTTAATCCATTTATTTTACCTAACAAGGGGGTGGCATATTCATTGCAGTCCTTTTTCTGAGAAGTTGTATATTCTTGAGTTGGAGGAAGATAGTCCTTGATTAAAATTTTGACTGTTTCGAAGAGTAATTTGGAATTAAATATCATTCCATGAATCTGTTTTGCATAGTAGGTCGTTTTTTTTTGTTTTATTGATTTGTTTACGGTATTTAGGTAGAAGGGATCTCTATTTTTGTAAGGATACAGCTGACAAGCATTTCCACCATTGTTTCTCTGATTTTCTTGTCTGTTTAGTTTGTCTCAGCTCTTCGTTGTACCAAGGTTTCTTTTGTTTTGAGGTATTCCATTCATTTTGAAATATGTTTGTCTGTACTGAGCTTAGGTTATCAGCAATATCATTGGCAATTCTATCCCAGGAGTTAAAAGTGGAGGTGGCATTAGATTGAATTCAATTAGCTTATTTATCTTTTTTTTTTTTTTTATTCTTTATTTATCCTTTTTCAATTACAAGAAAGTAAAATATTCTAGGTTGATTACATTATTACTGAATAGAAAACAGAAAAATGAAATAGGAAAATAAAATCCTTCCATACATAAAACAAATTAAATCCAGTTTTTTTTTCTTTTGGAAAAACAATACTTAGAAATAATTTAACTGTAATCACACCTAATATATATGTGAATTTCTTCATTATTCATTATTTTCATGTGGTAATCTATTAACACAAAGTAGAGGCAAAGAAAATTAAATGGGAGAAAATTAAGAAACTACATTAATTATCATAGCATTAACATAGGACTACACTGGATCATTACTTTACAGTAGCTCTTTGCTAATCAACCGGGGAAGAAGTAGTGGGTCTACGGGCATCTATAAATTGACGAAGTTGGTCAACCTGAAAGAAAATAAAGCATTCATCTCCTTTCCTCAAAATACATGTACTAGGATAACGGAGCGTAAAAGTATAATCTAGAGAAATAACATCTTGTCTTAAAGTAAGGAATTCTCTCCTTCTAATTTGCGTAATCTGTGCTAGGTCCGGATAAATACGTATAGCCTGACCATAAAATAGTAAAGGAAATTTGCGGAAGTAATTCCTCATAACTCCGTTTAGATAGAACCATGCCTTCCGACATTCAAAAAGAAGCTAAAGACTTGGCTATTCACTCAAGCTTTCCCTGAGAGCTAAAATCTGGTGAAGCGACAGACGATATACCTACCTCTGTACATATGTTCCTGATTTATGGTTCACAGTTACATTTAATTGAGTTTATGAAAGTTCTCTTTTAATAGTTTTCCTGTATACTTGTGTTAATGTATTCTGCCTTGAGGCGACTGTTTTAATGTATTTCCGCCCTGGAGGCGACTGTTCAGTTCCTTGTAAACCGGTGCGATATGTATTCTTTACAGGAACATCGGTATATAAAAATTAAAAATAAATAAATAAATAAATAGATCTTGCACAGTTATAAATGTAACAAGTAATGTACTTCTTTCCATAACATCCGTCTCAGAGTTTTCTAAGAAACTGGTCAAGTTCATCGAATTGCTGGAGCTGATATAGGCCTTGTGGTGGAAGGTCTGTTGTTCACAAATGTACAGAAATTTATTGAAGGCATATTCTCTTCCGTATATCCCAGACCTTCTCTAAAAAGTCTCTTTAAAGTAAGGAAAGGAATTTCTCCAGCTATTTTAGGGAAATTCAGCATTCGTAAATTAAGATGCCGTATGTTATTTTCTAGTGCTTCTAAGCGTCTAGAGCAAGCCATCTGCTCTCTTACCACTGCTGCATTAACAACTTGAAGAGACTGAATTTTCTTTTCAGCCTCAGAAACTTTAACTGTGGTTTCAGTGGCTTGCGTTTGAACATCCAGTATTCTCTGTTGGATATTATAATTCAAAGAGTCCATTTTACTCTCCAGTCTTTTAATAGCATGCCCTCCATTGAGTCCCACAGTGACTCGAGCGTCACTGCCTCCGGTCTAGATGTTAGAATTGGGGACTCACCCTCAGCGTCAAGTGATGTTCTTCCCAAGAGTCCGTTTGACAGTGCCTCCCCACCTTCTCCTCCGAGGCTGTCCACCATCTCCGGGCTCCTCCAGGACTCCGCACCGATCAGAGCACTGCCCTCCCGGGCGGACTCCCTCACTATCGGCGTCTGCTCCGAGTCAGCCTCCGCCCCCCCCCCCCCCCCGTCGCTCCGGCCGCGTCATCTACCTGCGACTGGGAGATGACTCGGTCAGAGGCAAGATGGCGGCATAGGAGGTACGCTGTTCGCACGCTCCTGAAATTTTCCTCTTATTCAACTATTTCTGCAAAAATCATGCCATCAAAGAGAAAAGGTAAAGTAAGGATTTTCCCACCCGAATCCTTACCACCTTTGGGGCAGTTGGACATTCTGCGATACATGCGCCAACTGGATGTCGAGGGAGCCGGGGAATCCGATGTGAGCACCAGCTGGGGAGAGCTGGGAGCTCCTGCGGACGAGGCGTCTCTCAACTAGCTTATTTATCAATGATTCTTCAAGAATGTCCAGTTTTATTTTCTTTCGGAAAGTGAAAGTTTGATTATTGTTTGAATTTGTTTGCTTAGTGTTGCGTGTTATTTATGCTTTTATTAGTTGGTGATCAGACCAGGGCAGTGTATTGTGGGAGGTATTGATTAAACAATTGTTGTAGTTGGCATATATTAGATCTAAGATATGTCCAGCTTTATGAGTGGGGTTGGTTACAAATTGTGACCATCCCATTGCTTCCATTGTATCTAAAAAGATTTCACATGCGGTAGTTCTAGGTTTTCTATCAACATGTAGGTTAAAGTCTCCTACTATTATTGTGGAGTCTGGTGATAGAAATGCTTTAGTGAATAATTTGATTAGGGATGAGCAATCTATTTGGAGAGTTCCGGGGGAGGGGAGGGGGGGGGGGCGGGGGGTGTGCAATAGACCAATCCTATGTTTAGTTGTGTTGATTTTGAGCCTTTGAAATGCAGAGAGCAGAAATGAAGTTAATTTGGGATTTACCCATTTGTGAAATGAAATCATAACTGCTGCAGAGAATCAGTTATAAGGGCTGCTGAGAGATGCTTTGGAATTGGTGTTCATTGGTGACGTTGAGAGTATCAATGTGAACTGACCCCTGATGCAGGTGGCAAGGAGCCGCTGAAACGCCATGGCGTCGGGTATGTTTCAATAGAGTTGTCCATTGGTAAAGAAGATTATGGCTGAAAGAAGCTAAAAAGGAAAATGGACTCCATTTGATACCAAAAAAAGATAAATACTTTGTGTACATGGACAAATAAAAAGTGAACTCACTGCTGGGACATTAAATTGTGAAGAAGAGCAAAAAAAATTTGGACTTCATATAGATTCTATAAAAGAAGAAATATGATCTCTATTATTGTGGTTTGAGAATGTAAGAAAAGTGCACATGTTTGGTGATATTTGCAAATATCAATTTAAGAAATGTATTTATTTACATTGATAAAAACAATATAGTTCTCATTAGTTCACGACTGTGTATTGAGAGTGGTGATAGATAAATAGGATAAGATGGGTTCTCTGAATTTGTGATATTAAGGATTGTGTGAATTTTTAAGAGGTTGGAGGGAGTATGAATGTGGTATGATCCGGATGAATGAATGTGTGGTTTTTTTAGGTATTGCGGTGGAATGAAGTTATTATATAGTATTAAGGATTAAAGAAATTTGTAATAATGAAGAAAAGAATACAAATAAAGAAATAATCATAAAAAAATGTTTGTGGTATAGTGCAATATATAGTGAGCAAACACTAGGACCTTGTCTATTTATTCTATGTTGATTTTAATATTGCCACCTCGAAGGGCAGATTAATCTGTACGTTATAAGGTGTGAGTTTGAGATCTTTTTTACAGATTATTAGTAGACCTCTATCTTTACGTTTAGGTATGGGGAAGTGGAAGACATCATATTTGGGGTGATCGATTAGATTTAAAAGAATATTACCTTTGTTGTTCAGCCAAGTTTCAGAAATGCAGACGGTAGTTGGGTTTGTATCTTCTAACAAATCATTTATCAGTGAGACTTTTTTTTGCAAGTGACTGTGAACATTCAATAGTAGGAGTGTAAACATTAGGCAGGATGAGATTGTAGGAGAGTTTTTAATAATCGTGTGGAAAATTTGTTTTGTATTCCTTTTTTTGTTCTGTTTTTGTGTTTGCTTTCTTAGTTCACCATAGATGCCCTGTCCAAATATGGGTTCTATGAAGTTTGTGCTCCATTGTTGGAATGGTTTCAATTAATAGTAATGGTTACAGAGATAAGTGAATAGCGGTGTGCGGTGTGTAGGCAGGAGGGCAATCTGTGGGCGGGTGCACGCTGGCTGACACCGGTGTCTTCTTTCCCTCACCTGTGGGGGGGGAGGGAGTTCCTCATCCCACGGCCTCCAGTGTGTCTTTCTTCTAAGTCGTGGCTTGTGTGGAGGTGAACCGCGTCTCCTTGATGTCAGGGCTCGAGTGGAGGTGAGCCTGCCCCTTTCTCATTCAGCTCTTTCTCTGTTGGTGCTGGGCAAGCAGTGGACTGGTCGGTGGGAGGACTCAATGTCGCTGTTGTCATCGTCGTCTTCTAAGCTTAATTCTGGGGAGGGAATGGATGAAGCACTTTTCCTACGCTGGTCCAGCTGGTGCTTTACGTCTCCGTTGGAGACGTAAAGCACCAGCTGGAGACGTAATGCCAGAACCTGACCCCCTCAGGTTCTGGCATCTAGCTCATTGAATGGTTTCTCTCCCTGATGTGGCTTCATGCATCACTTCAGGCATGCACGAAGGGGCGCACAAAGGGACAGGTCCTTTGTAGCGCTTCTTTGTGTGCGCACCTAATGGCGCAAGCACCTCCAGCATTGCCACCGCGCTTGTCCTTTGGTACTGGGCAAGCAATGGGCAGTCCATGGGTGTAGCAGCCTTGCGGGCACTGGCATCTGCTTCCTCCTCTCAATGGGTGGGGAAGAGGGGTCATCCCTCCGCTTCCTGACCTACCTGTGTCCTGCTGCTGTTTCCTTGCGAGGAAGTGAGAGGGCCGATGCTGGTGCCGGACACCGGGAGGGTTCAGCGCGGTCCACTCAGCGCCTCTGGTGTTGCCACTGCACTTGTCCCTCGTTGGTAGTGGGCGGGCAATGATATATAATAAGAAAAAAACTTAGTGTTTTGCTCCAAGTTATGTCACCCTTACTTAGCCTTAAACTTGGCTATAAAAGAGGCAGTGTTTGACTAGCGATTATTAAGTGGGCCACAGTTCATGGTAAAATTAATTCATTTTGCCTTTTTTGCTTTAAGTTGGGAAGTCTTGGTAAAGGCACGTGGGACAAATTGACAAGAATTCACAAAGTTTGGAATCTAGAAATCTGCTATCCTTTCCTTCAACAAGAGATACAGTTTCAACAGGGGGTAGAGGATATGTATCAACTAAAAATTGAATCATTTAAGGCATCTAATGTATTGTAAAATGTGCTAATATATTTTTGTAAGATTTATTTTTTTGTTTTGCAGGTGCTAAAAGAAGCTTCCCATATAAATTACCTTTCACGGGTGTGGTGGTACAAGCCGTTTCAGTACTTTGAAAAGAATATTCAAGGCATTGTACCTCGTACTTATCAGTGGCCCTTTCCTTGGCCACTGGTTCATCTTGGTAGACAAATGAAATGCAGCAGACTGATGAATGACACATAACAATTGTAAAATGGGCGGAGGAGGGAAGGAACTATCTAAAGTGCTAAGAACTCTGAAAGAAGATGCCATAAACCAGACTCCTCCCAAATTTTTTTTTTATCAGTTAACATTACCTTGACTTAACCTATTCAGATTCCTGGCAAGCACTGTGATTTTTCTCTCTCTCCAAAGGACCTGCGTTGGACAACAATAAAGAAATATAATTTATCATGCACTGTACACCTTTCTGGTTAATAGATTTGGGATTGACACTACCCATAACCATGTTCCTTTGTATATGAGGCAACCACAAATATACATAAGCTTTTATATCATAGGTTTTGGTCTTTCCAGTTATGCCTGGGAATAAAATATATTATTTTCTTGGGAAAACGTACTTTTCATATCTCTTGCCCCAAAGATTGGGCTGTAAGCCATTTTCTAGCAAATGTCTCTATGAAGGCTTCTAAATACCTGAATGGGGTAAAATGCTGAAATCTTATCTACCTGTTGCACCAATATTATAAATTAAAATGATAGACAAAGAAGGGTTTAGTAACTTTTGATTTTGTAAAATCTGCAGTGACAGTGTCAAAGTGCAAAAAAAAAAAAAAAGACCTCTGTTGTTATGGTGATTTTCTAAGTATTTCTTAACTTTATTTTTCAAAATAATGTTGCTGAAAATTACATTTAAAGATTTTTACATGTCAGATAAAGTTAAAGTTGAGAGAGCTATTTGTCTATGTTTCTAGTGCCTTTCTTGTCTTGATTGTATGGTCAGTAGGAAGTCTTAAATGTTTTTGTATTTTAATTAAAGTATTTCATGGCAGAAGACAAATATATGTATACGTTGCTGAATTTTAAATTTATAACTAAATTAAACCTAAAATCTACTTAATGATGTAGAAAATATTTTTGAGCGTAAAATAAATTGAATGGTTCAAATATTGTTCACAGATTTTGGACTTGTCCTAGTGGTATGTCCTGCTTAAATTATTTTATTTTGTTGTTTGCTTCCCAGCTGAATTTTAGCTATTTCATGACAACCATTAATTCTTTTCAGAGACTTTTGCTGTCATTTAACTGCACACTAGATATGTAACCACACATTATCCATAGTTTCATGAAAATTTTGTTAAAAAGGTACCAACACAATCTTTTTCTTTGTTATATTTGTGCAGAAAATGCATGTAATCTAAGTTTGACTCCTACCATATGTTTGCACAAGTATTCTATCCTAAAGTTGCCAATGTGCAGAAAAACTATTTTTTTAAGAAAAACTATATACATGTATATATGTACACATATATGTGTGTGTATGTGTATATATGTATATATATATATATATATATACATATATGTGTGTGTATGTGTGTGTATATATATATATATATATATATATGTATATGTGTGTATATATATATAGGTGTGCAGAGAGCTGAAAACTTGCAGTTATCTATGAAAAGCTGAAGATGACGGGAGTTTCCTGTGGATGGCTGCAGATTATCCATAGAAACCTGCAACCTTTCAGCAGTTTTCATTGTATACATCTACATGTTCTGTATTTTACGTGAAATGGAGTTCTCCTTGTTGGGGGTTTTTTGTGTATTCAAAAGATATTTGTATTGTAAAACAATCATGGTGAAGGAAAATAAAACCTTTTCAAAAATAAAAGCATAGTATTTGTTAGTTTGTTACACATTGCAGAGAAGGCTCACTTTATTCTGATATTTGCACTTTTGCATTTTTACTGATACCTTGTTTTCTGGAACCTGAAAAATCTAGCAACATTCAAAGACGTGGAGGCTGCCTTTATTCCTGCAGAATTATAAACATTTTTCTCACAGGACAAGCAGGATGGTAGTCCTCACATATGGGTGACATCACAGGATGGAGCCCAATCACGGAACACTTCTGTCAAAGTTTCCAGAACTTCGACTGGCCCCTACTGGGCATGCCCAGCATGGCACTAACCATGCAGCCAGCAGGGGTCCCTCTTCAGTCTTCTTTTTTCTGCGCAGCAGTAGCCACGCGGTTAAGGAGCTATGCAGAGATTCCTGACAGGAATTTTCCTCACGGAATTACTAAAATTAATTTACCCCACAGGGGTCCCTCCTTCAACCTTTTCAAGCCGCGGTACTCTGGTACGTTTTTTTTACCCTTTTTCCGTCGATTACCGTCTAGTTTGGCCCTCGCGGCCTACTGGCCGTCGACCGAACCGCGGCTCAATTTTTTCATGGCCATGGAGTCGGGGTTCCGCCGGTGCCCGGACTGTAATCGCACCATTTCCATCACAGACCTTCACGAAGTCTGTGTAATGTGTCTTGGATGTGAGCACGATGTCCTAACCTGCACCAAATGTGCCCTTATGACACCAAAAGGTCGCAAGGCTAGAATGGAGAAGATGGAACTTCTCTTCCATGCTCAAACCCCGACGTCATCAGAACCGGCACCATCAACTTCGCGCCAGCATCGACCTCCAGCCGGTGACCATCCGGCATAAACGACTTCTCGGCCTTTGACACCCTCTACTCCCCCTCAGGACCGAGGGGATCGTAGAGATAAACATTGCCACCGGCATCGAAAGTCTCGGACCATTGAGGGAGCAAAATCATTGACCTCTCTATTATCCGAGCCGCCATCGAAGAAGCCCTGTCCAGAAAAGGCACCGACCTTTTCAGCG
Organism: Rhinatrema bivittatum; assembly: GCF_901001135.1. Classification (NCBI taxonomy): domain Eukaryota; kingdom Metazoa; phylum Chordata; class Amphibia; order Gymnophiona; family Rhinatrematidae; genus Rhinatrema; species Rhinatrema bivittatum. Next base: position 214,217,124 of record NC_042621.1, on the reverse strand, counting down.
ACCAGGTCACCGAGGCAACCCTCACCCGACAGGGTATCGGGAGCCGCGACTCCACCTTTAACGGTGGTCTCTCCGGCTATGCCTCTGCCGCCTCCTTCTGTTCCGGAGCCGGGGCTGCTTGCTCCAGGTCTCTGAGAAGAACTGGACCGGATGGTTCAGGCGGCCATCGATAAGGCGATGCATCGACTCCAGGTTCCAGACACCGTACCAATTGCGGAACCGACCACTGACCCAATTCCAGCAGCGTTGCACCGGTGCTCTTGAGGATGGAAGCGCTTATGGCCACTTTTCCACCGATGGACCCCGGGTCACCGATGGCTCCGGTGCCCTCCCCGCTTGCTTTGTCATCAGGAGGAGAAACACCATTCTGCATCCCTCCATCAGGAGTTCTGCCGATGCCTCAGCCGTCGATGCCGATACGTCCGGTGCCACGATCCACCCATCGGTGCCAATGCATCCATCGGCACTACCGAGCCATCCATCGATGCCCTCGATGCCTGCACAGGTGCCTTCCATGCCCTCATCGGTGCCTCAGTTATTCCTTCGAGTCCTTCGGAGCCTCAACCAGGACCTTCAGGGATCCCACCGCTCTGTCCTCCTCTAGACCCTAGAGGAGCAGGTGTTGATCCCTACGACACCTGGACTGATGATTCTTCACCAGACACCGATGATTTGCCTTCACCACCTTCACCTACTGAAAGCAGAAAGCGTTCTCCCCCAGAGGACCTTTCCTTCATAAATGTTGTGAAGGAGATGTCTGAATTGGTTCCCTTCCAATTGCAGACTGAACAAGATGACAGGCATCAAATGATGGAGCTGTTACAATTCCTGGATGCTCCCAAGGAAATAACCTCCATCCCTATCCACCAAGTTCTTCTGGATCTCCTCAAAAAGAACTGGGAACATCCTGGCTCTGTTGCTGCAGTCCACAAGAAAGCTGACACCACCTATCTTGTTCAGTCAGCTCCAGGCTTTCTCAAACCTCAATTGGATCACCAATCTGTGGTGGTCAAATCTGCCCAGAAAAGAGCACGGAGATCAAAACCTCATACTTCCTTTCCCCCAGGCAAGGAACAGAAATTTCTAGATGCCATTGGTCGCCGTGTCTTCCAGGGATCAATGCTCATCTCCAGAATTGCCTCTTATCATCTCTACATGACCCAATATAATAGGGTCTTATTTAAGCAGATACAAGACTTAACAGACTCCCTGCCTCAGCAATTTCAAGAGCAACTCCAAACCCTAGTAAACAAGGGTTTTGAGGCAGGCAAGCATGAGATCAGATCATCTTACGATATCTTTGACACTGCTACCAGGGTATCTGCAGCTGCTATCTCGGCAAGATGATGGGCCTGGCTCAAGTCTTCCGACCTTCGCCCTGAAGTTCAGGACAGATTGTCCGACCTGCCCTGTGTAGAAGACAATCTGTTTGGCGAGCAGATTTAACGGATGGTGGCGGAACTCAAGGACCATCATGAGACCCTGAGACAGCTCTCTCTGATGCCTTCTGAGTACTCTTCAAAACAGCCCTTTCGGAAGGACTCTTAAGAAGTCATTCTTCCGCCTGAAGAAGTCCTACCTGCCACCAACTAGAACCCGTTCTACGAGACCGTTTCAAAAAGCCCAGTCTCATCACACGTAAACAAAAAACGCAAGCAGCTCCTCAGCCGGGCCCTGCTTCCGGTTTTTGACTCCTGCATAGAGAGCAGCAGCCAGCTTCCATTGCCCCACATACCAGTGGGAGGTCGATTGTCACCTCAGACCAGTGGGTCCTAGCGATAATTGCTCAAGGTTATCGTCTGAACTTTCTCTCCATTCCACCGGACTCCCCACCTCTACCGACGTGGAGAACATCCGATCACTCCATCCTTCTGGAACAGGTGGTCTCCCTCCTCCTTTAGTCCAAGGCAATAGAACCAGTACCCTACTCTCAGCATGGCCTAGGGTTCTATTCCTGGTACTTTCTAATCTCCAAAAAATCGGGAGGCGTTCATCCAATTCTGGATCTACGTGCCCTCAACAAGTACCTCCAGCGAGAGAAGTTCAAAATGGTAACCTTGAGCTCTCTTCTTCCTCTTCTACAAAGAGGAGACTGGCTCTGCTCTCTAGACCTCCAGAGCGTATACACTCATATCGCGATAATACCATCTCATCACAAATACCTGAGGTTTCTAGTAGGCCCCAAGCACTATCAGTACCGAGTGCTTCCATTCGGCCTTGCGTCTGCACCACGAGTCTTCACAAAATGCCTCGTCATAGTTGCAGCCTTCCTCAGGACTCAAGGTGTTCACATCTACCCCTATCTAGATGATTGGTTAATCAGGACTCCCACTCAGCAAGCTGCTCTGTCGTCCCTACATCTTACTTTACACCACTCTATTTTCACTCTGATTTCTCTTCAACTACGACAAATCCTACTTAGTCCCATCTCAAACCCTATCGTTCATTGGGGCAGACTTGGACACCTTGCAGGCAAAGGATTTTCTGCCTCGACAGCGAGCTCTCACTCTCGTGTCTCTTGCACACCAGCTGCAGTCTCAGCACTCCATGACTGCACACCACTTTCTCATCCTCCTGGGACACATGGCATCCTCAGTTCAGGTCACCCCAATGGCCTGCTTGGCCATGAGAGTCATGCAGTGGACTCTTAAGGTCACAATGGACTCAATCTATTCAGCCCCTGTCGACCATTGTCCATGTAACAGACTTACTCCGTCAGTCTCTCGCCTGGTGGAGAAATCAGGTCAATCTCCTCAAGGGCTTGCCCTTCCAGGTTCCAGACCCTCAAATAACTCATCACCGATGCTTCCAACCTCAGCTGGGGAGCCCACGTGGCCGATCTGCAGACACAAGGATCTTGGTCTCCAGAGGAAGCCAATCACCAAATAAATTTCCTGGAGCTGCGAGCAATCAGATATGCTCTCAGGGTATTTCAGGATCGCCTCTCCAATCAAGTCATCCTGATCCAGACGGACAACCAGGTGGCCATGTGGTACACCAACAAGCAGGGAGAGACAGGCTCCTACCTTCTATGTCAGGAAACTGTGCAGATATGGGCGGAGGCCCTCTCCTACTCGATATACCTCAGGGCCACCTACTTGCCAGGAGTGGACAATGTGTTGGCCAACAAGCTGAGTCGCACCTTTCAACCACATGAGTGGTCTCTCAACCCCTCAGTAGCGAACTCGATCTTCCAATAATGGGGTTATCCTCAAATAGACCTCTTTGCGTCACCTCAAAATCACAAAGTAGACAACTTCTGCTCTCTCATTCGCAGCCAACACTATCAGCCAAGAGACGCTTTCTCCCTATCATGGGCAACCGGTCTCCTATATGCATTCCCTCCACTTCTCTCGAAGACTCTCGTGAAGTTACGTCAGGACAAGGGAACCATGATCCTGATAGCACCTCACTGGCCGCGCCAAGTGTGGTTTCCAATATTTCAGGATCTCTCCATTCGCAGGCACATTCCCTTGGGAAAGGACCCGCTTCTAATCACTCAAAACAGCAGGTGCCTACGCCACCCCAATCTTCAAGCCTTGTCCCTGACGGCATGGATGTTGAAAGGTTAATCCTTCAGCCACTTAACCTTTCTGAACCAGTTTCCCGTGTCCTGATTGCTTCACGGAAGCCTTCCACGAGAAAATCGTATTCTTACAAATGGACCAGGTTTACGTCATGGTACTCTTCTCAGTCCCTTGACCCCTTTACCTGTCCAATCACGATGTTTCTGGACTATCTCTGGCACTTGTCAGAGTCAGGCCTAAAAACTTCCTCCATCAGGATGCATGTCAGTGCAGTAGCTGCCTTCCATAAAGGTGTCATGGATGTTCCCATATCAGTACAACCTCTTGTAACACGTTTTTTGAAGGGCTTGCTTCACCTCAAGCCTCCTCTGCATCCTCTGGCCCCTTCTTGGGACCTCAACCTAGTTTTGGGTCGGCTCATGAAACCACCATTCGAGCCTCTTCAATCCTGTGACCTTCGATATCTCACATGGAAAGTGATTTTCCATTTGGCAATCACTTCCGCTTGCAGAGTTAGTGAATTACAGGCTTTAGTTACCTATCCGCCTTACACTAAACTTCTGAAGGACCGGGCAGTACTCCGCACTCACCCTAAATTCTTGCCTAAGATAGTTTCGGAGTTTTCATCTCAATCAATCCATCATACTACCTACCTTTTTTCCCAGGCCCCATTCCAATCCAGGAGAGCAGGCTCTGCATTCCCTTGGCTGCAAACGGGCTCTAGCGTTCTACCTAGACCGTACAGCTGCCCACAGGAAAAGCACTCAATTGTTTCTCTTTCCATCCTATCAAATTGGGGCAGCTTGTGGGTAAACAGACTCTCTCCTCCTGGTTGGCAGACTGCATATCCTTTTGCTATCAGCAAGCGGGCATTCCACTTCAAGGCCGTGTTAAAGCACACTCTGGGAGGGCCATGGCAACTTCAGTAGCACACCTACGCTCTGTGCCACTTCCTGACATTTGCAGGGCTGCCACCTGGAGTTCTCTCCATACCTTTACAGCCCATTATTGCTTAGACAAAGCCGGAAGACAAGATTCCATCTTCGGCCAGTCTGTCTTGCGCAACCTATTTACAATGTGACGTACCAACACCCTTCCGCCTGCCCAGTGGTGTTCAGGGATGCCCTCGGCCAAATTTCATCCCAGGCCTAGTGCCTTGCACGCCTGAGTACATTTGGTGCATACTCAGACATCCTCAACTCGGTACTCACCCATATGTGAGGACAACCATCCTGCTTGTCCTGTGAGAAAGCAAATGTTGCTTACCTGTAACAGGTGTTCTCACAGGACAGCAGGATGTTAGTCCTCACGAAACCCGCCCGCCGCCCCACGGTGTTGGGTTCATAACGTTTTCTTATTTTATTTTCGGCACTACCTGTAGCTTTTTAACAAGACTGAAGGGGGACCCCTGCTGGCTGCAGGGTTAGTGCCATGCTGGGCATGCCCAGTAGGGGCCAGTCAAAGTTCTGGAAACTTTGACAGAAGTGTTCCGAGATTGGGCTCCATCCTGTGATGTCACCCATATGTGAGGACTAACATCCTGCTGTCCTGTGAGAACACCTGTTACAGGTAAGCAACATTTGCTTTTTTTTTTTTTTTTTTTTTTAAGTGTTTGTGCTCTGACCACATATCACTTTGAAACCAAAGACATTGGAGAGACCTTGGTTAAAACCCAAGCTATTGAGAGAGAGAACAGGGAGGCCAGATGTTTTGGATAATGGCTTCATTAGTTTTGAATTTGATGACTGTGTGGATTATTAGAATATTTGATAATTAAACATTTAAGGGAACTTGGGTTTTGCCTCCGGGACAAACTTAGGGCTCATGTTTCTCCTGCCACCCATGGTTTATTAATTCTTTTGAGCAGACTCTGCGGAGTGAGCCAATGAGCTGTGAGAGAAGAATTAGCATACTGAAAAGCACCTCCTCCCGCTCCCTACTTAGTCTTGTCTGGGTCATTTGTGAAAGTGCTAGTCCCATGCTGCAACTGGCTTCTATCCAGCCACCCTCTGCTTCCGTTTCTTCTGCCAGCTGACTTGAGTCAGCTCTATGCTGTATAGGAGCTGGATTTTTTTTACAGCTCCCACAAGGTGAACTGTCAAAGCCTTGGTTGGTCCCAGATGGGAGCCAGCTTATTTATTGCTGCGGTGCTGTGGTCCCAAAATTGACTTTTGTTCCAAATTGTCCTTGGTTTTCATCCCCTTGGGCATTACTCCCAATGCAAATGTCTTGCCCTAGTCCCTGCTCTGGTCAGGTGCATCTGCTATTGTCTTATCGCTCTTTTTTTTTTTTTTTTCAAAAAATAAATACATTCCTAGTAATTAAGTTAACCTCATCTTAATCTTAGCTTTCATAGGGGCAGAAGCCTATTTTGTCCAAGCCAATAAAGTGTGTTGTATGAACTAGGAGGCAAATTTGCTACACTGCCCATGGCTTTGCAAATATGACAACATGCAGAAAATGACAAATAGTGCACGTAATCACATTTGCTAATTTTAATAAGCCTTATCTGTTTTTCTGTGTGTAATTTTGACTTTGCATAGCTGTTGACAAAAACTATGTGAAATTGCTTATAAGCAGAAGAATCATATAAATCAACTCATTAGCAATTTTGACATGACAAAATTTTGCTCAGAAAATCATGCCAAGTGGTGATTTCGTGTAACAATACAAAAAAAAAACCCCCAAAGGTGTAAGAAGAATACAAAATATCACTAAAAAAGATCTCACTTGAAAGATTACAAATGGGTAATAAAGGTCTCATTTATACCCAACACAATGTGTGAATGACCATCATATTTTTAGAACTAATACAAGCTTATGGGGAACAACTGTGTACCTTCATGATCCTAAGGAGCAGGTAAGTTTTAAAATTAAAAAAAAAAAAGAATGGTTAGGTGGACTTTAGGGATTGGGGTGGAGAGGGGAAAAGGTAGGAAGGGTAGTTAGGGGGTTAGGCAAAGGCTCGATCCCGTCACAGTGTGCACTTTAAAAAAAAATTCACACACACACACCCCCTGTGTGCGCACGCCCCATATTAAAATCAGGCACGCCTGTGCATGCGGGTATCATATTTTATAACGTGCACGGCGACGCGCGTGTTATAAAATCGGCGCGGCCATGTGTGCGTGCCGGGAACCGCTTGCACATGGACATGCATGCACATGTTTTAAAAACTTCTTCACATTGTGTTGGTATATATGAGACCTTTATTACACATCTGTAATCTTTGATGTGAGATCTTTTTTTGTGATAAGTGGTGGTTTTGCACAAAACTATACCTCCGAGAGATGCAATTAAGGTTTTATTGTTTTGTTTTGTTTTACAATAAAGTCTGCAATTTTTCAACAGCCTTTATCACAAAAAATTGTCACAAACTGTATTTGAATAATATTTAAAACAGCCAGTATCAAGAGAGAAAAGGTGCACTATGTCCTCATTTCCGCAAAGCCAGTCACGGTTAAGTAATCAGCCCCTTGGTCAGGCACATTTCTGAGTTTGTGAGTCTGTCCAAAGAAACAGTGATTCTGTTTTAGTGTGCAGTGAATTTTGTCTAAGCAAATTAAATGTGTCCTAGTCAGTTAGACACATCTGCTGTCCTCTTTCTGTTTGTAAATATGTAATCTGTTAATTTACTCTCTCTGACCAAAGAAATAATATTGCACGTGTAACCCAGGATTGTTTGTTTTGCCACCTTTTGCTTTCTATAAGAAGTTGACAGATTGTATACAGGACTACAACAAGTTCAATACTACTGTTACTCTGCTTGTGTTAATCTATGAAGTAAAGCCTTTCATGTTCTTGGCGACACACTGGTTGAGAACCACTGATCTAGAGATCATACAGCATTTACATATGCTGTTGCAGGCAGAGAATGGATAGACCTGAGACTACCACAGTGTTTTTACTATGTGAACGTGTATTGTTTTAACAATTTTAAATTGTTTGTGATTTCTGATTACAAATGTTTGTTAGCCGCAGTGAATATTTTATAGATACTGTGGAATACAAGTAAAGCAACATAAATAAAATATACATCAGGAAAATGAATTCCATTGGGAAAGGGATAGATTGTTACAGTGCGAGAAAAAAGTTAATTAAAAAAAAATATATAAAACATAGCCAACCCAGATTCATTCTGAATTCTGGTAACAGCTCAAAATGCACAATCAGTCATGTGATGTCATCAAGATCCTCAGTGGCAATTACAACCATATCATGTGTGGATGACTGCAGTTAGTGCCATTTGGGTTTAGTATTAAGTTAGAAAAATGTCATTTTTAACGTAAATACAGTTTGAACTGCAAGTGTATTTGCACTGGTGGTGTCATAAAATTGGTATAAAAATATTTTTTAATTGGTAAATGAACATTTAAAAGGTTTTTGTGTTGCTTAAGTTGTCTGCAAATTGACTTGAGAGATTTTTAGTAAGTATTTATTTTTATTTATTTAGGGCTTTTTTTATACCGACATTCATGATACCAATCATATCATATTGGTTTACAAGAAACAATGGTGCAATAACATTAACATCAATATGAACAATAGGCGAAGAGAGAGCAAAGTGAGCAAAAGTTACAATAAAACAGGGGCACTTGAACTGGGAGGAGGAAGAGCCAGAGGCATGGCTAACTCAGAAAATAATATCAGGTCATATACTCAGTGAGGGAATGTCCCTTCAATAAGTCGTTAGAAATCTTTGGAGAAGTACAACTGATCTAAAGTCACCCCCTAGTGGTGATTTTTCAAATCTTTCAACTTGTTTACTGACCTTGGGATCGTTTCACCCCTGGTCTTTTTGGCTGCCACAAGATGAATATCTGCAGATATAATGGTTTTGCTGAGCATCAGCTTTTATAAAGAGGTCTTTTCAGGTAATGTGGGGCATAAACAAAAGCAATCTATACAGTTCCAAAAACAAAATTTGAGGTGTGCAGGTATCAGAGCCAATACTGATACTCCATTACCTTCCTTCATGTCATTCAAGAGCTAGACCAAAAGGCATTATTAAACCAATGTTTTGCCACTAAGAGCTCTCAACTTCAAATCTGTTTTACTATAGATCAGGCAAAGAATAAGTTGGGCCTAAGACTGCTGGAACCAAATAACTCCCATTATGTTTTATGGGGGAAAAAAATTTATACGCCAGGGACAGTTCAATATGATCTCGGTCTCAGATTACCTCAGAAACCTCCAAGATTTCCTTGCAGAGGAGGCTCTGGGACTGTGGGATGAGGGTGAAGGGTTAGACCCAGGAGTAATCTAAGGAAATATTTCTTTACAGCAAGGATGGTGTATGCATGGAACAGCCTTCCTGTGGAGGTGGTGGAAAGATAGTATCTGAATCCAAAAAATTGCATAGGATAAACGCAAAGAATCTGAGGGACTGGTAGGGATTATAAAAATTAATAGTTGGTATGGATGGCCAGACTAGATAGGTCTTATGGTCTTTTTCTGCTGCCATGTTTCTATGATTGTTGCTAATGCCAAAGAGAGCTTCCTTTTGGAGTTTATAGGATTTAATATGAACAGGCAATATATCAAGATGTGCCTGGAAGTTCTTTTTAATGAAGTTGGTGGAATCCAGTACAAATAGGACTATATCTGTATCTTTCTGCCACATTTACTTGGGCGCTGATTGCATTTCTTCATAAACTACTATTAGTCAAGTTGACTTAGACAATAGCCTTCTTATTACCAGCATTAGTAGCTTGTGATCTATCTAATGTTTGGGTTCTTGCCAGGTATTTGTGACTTGGATTGGCCACTGTTGGAAACAGGATACTGGGCTTGATGGTCCCTCGGTCTGACCCAGTATGGCATATCTTATGTTCTTATGTAATTTCCTCTCTTAAAACATAATGGGCATGAGGCTGTAGCACAATTTTTACTACACTTTCAAATTCTAGGTACATAGTTATGGGGGGGGGTTTCCCCCTTGAGAGAACATGGGGGGAAACTCTTTAATACGTATGGTTTGTAGAATGAAGTGTCAAGATAGAAATAAAAAAGGGTGCTATTTAAGAAATTTTCCAACTGCTTCTTTGCGTAAAATCATAGTTCAAGACCTTTTAAAAGACTTTGCCACACCCTAAATTAAGCAAGCAATCGAACACTCATTACACATATGCCTCCCTTTGTCTTGCCTCATCCTTGCATCCTCTCTCAGTGCATGTACCCTCACAGCACACATATATGTTAGAATATTTCTCCCAGGACAAGCAGGATGGTAGTCCTCACATATGCATTAATAGCATTAATATGCATTAAAAGCATTAATAGCCACCTCTTACAATGTTATTATATATATATAATTATCTGATCTTCATTTTCCTTCTTTCTCCAAGTTATTTATTTCCTTGTTACATGTAACTGCTTTTCTGCACGATTGTTCAAATTGTAAAGTTTATTGTAATTGCACCCCTGTTTCTTGTGAACCAGCATGATGGGACTTCCGTCTTGAATGTTGGTATATAAAAAACGTAAATAAATAAATAAATAAATAAAAATATGGGTGACATCATCAGATGGAGCCCTGTCATGGAATACTTTTGTCAATGTTTCTAGAACTTTTAGACTGGCACACTGAGCATGCCCAGCATGCCACTAACCCTGTGGCAACACGGGGTCCCCCTTCAGTCTTTTTTTTTTTTTTTTTTCCATGCAGCAAGTTGCCTCACGGTTAGGAGCTCTGTGAGAAAATTCCTCACGGAAATATTTGAAGTTTACCTTCTTAAATTTATCCACACCGGGGTCCCTCATCACGATCCGTTCCCTCCGACGCTCAGTAAGTGGTTTTTCCCGTGGTGTGCGGTCAGTGCCCAATGGTCACCGACCACACACACGCCATTTTTTCGGCTTGGTGACCGGGTTTAGAAAATGCCCTGAGTGTCCGAGGACCATGTCCTTAATGGACCCGCACAATTGTATGTATGTATTTATTTATTTATTATTATTTTAAAACTTTTCTATACCGTCGTTTAGTAATACACCCTCACAACGGTTTACAAATAGGCACGTAAATAGTTTGGTTTAGGAATTATCCAGAAGGTGTCAATAAATTTTTCGGTTTCATTCTCAATAATATAGACTATATGGAAAGTGAATTGATATTTCCAATTATGTGATTAACTGGATAATCATATATGTTTTATACTGTCCTTCCCTTAAATTAATACTTAATTATGAGAAAAAATAATAAAGTAAGCAGATACATTATTAGGTGACTTCAGCTGTGTGTAGGTGTTCTTTACTTGTTCATTTGTGTTACTTACTCACCAACCTCACTGTGAAAAGCTTTTTTGAAGAGCCATGTTTTAAAACTTTTTTTGAAAAGTTTTAGATCTTTCATTAACCTTAAATCGAGTGGCATTGTGTTCCACAATATTGGACCTGCTAAAAATAGTGCTCTCTCTCTGACTTGGGTCAGTTTTGCTGTTTTGACCGAGGGTATGGTTAGTAGAGCTTTATTGGCTGATCTGAGATTTCTCTGGGGGACATGCAATTGTAGTGCAGCATTTAGCCAGTCAGCATTTTCATCATTGATTAGTTTGTGTATTGTGCATAGTGTTTTAAATTGCACTCTTTGTTCTATTGGCAGCCAGTGTAAATCGGCAAGTGTTTGAGTGATATGATCCCTTCTGCTTTTTCCAGTAAGTATTCTGGCAGCCGAGTTCTGTAGGATTTGTAGTGGTCTTATTGTTGCATGTGGTAATCCCAGAAAAAGTTTGTATTTTTGCTTAGGTCCCTCGCACGACATCCGTCACTGCCCCAGTTGCACACAAATGACTCCCAAAGCCCGGCGCGCTCGCTGGACAAGATGGAGCATCTGTTTGCGTCGAAATGTTCTGCTCCATCGACTCCAGCTCAAGCGGCACCGACCAGAGAGGGTCCATCGACTTTGGAGATGCTCCGCCAGGAACATCGTGGAGCGGGTGACCATCCGTCACCGACCCCCCTCAAAGGCATCAGCGTCATCATCCTCTGTGCCGGAGAAGGACCGGACTGAGCACAGAGGGAAACACCGGCACCGATGTTTGTCCCCGCCCAGTGCCAGCACCAATACCGCAGCAGCATCAACTTCCATCGAGCCACCTGCTAAGAGTGCCTGGGGAGAGAAGCCCCTATCCTCCTCTGAACCCAGGACTCTGAGGCGTTCCCCATGGATATCTGTGCTGGGTACTGAGCCTCCACAGACTCCTGTGGAGCCTCCAGTAACTCCTAGCCTGCCTCCTATCCCAGGCGCAATGTTGTCTACACTAGCCTTCAGGGAGAAGTTGGACAGATTAGTCCAACAGACAGTGCTGAATGCCCTTCGGGGCTTCCAGTCGCCACCGGCGCTGGCCCCCATACCGGCACTCGATGTTAGCACCGCTGCTCGAGTGCTTGGACACCCTCATCGGTGCCCTGCCAACTCAGCCCGTGCCATCGGATGCATTGGCACTGAGTTGACCATCGAGGCTTCTGCAGATCCCAATTCCCATACCGGGTTCCTCGGAGGAGGAGGCTACTTCCGGCCTGATCCCGGGATGGGATCCACCAATGCTGGAACCCATTCCAGGGCCATCGGGACTCTCGGTGCCTAAGCGCACTTCATCCACCTTGGTGCCATCGATGCCAGTGCAGACTCCATTGATGCCACCTCGTCATCCATCAATGCCTTCTCGCCCTCTCGGCTTTGGTATCCTTCCTCCCTCAGGAAGTCCACCGTGCCAGGAATCACGCGCACATGGACGCTCATGCGTATGTTTTAAAATCTACCCCCAAGTGTACAATGTCCAATTGGATAGCAGAATACATTCAACATTGCTACACCTTGGGAGGTGTGCAGATCAAATATTTTGTCAAAGCTCATCAAACGAGAGCTATGCCATTGTTCATCTGCAAGAAATGCCTCTCGAAGACATCCAAAAAGCTGACCGCAAATTCAGGCAGGCAGTTTTGCATAACCCGACTCTCCATGGTGGTGTCCAGGTTGCATATTCATATTTCTAGGCCTCACCCTATGCAGCTGTGGTTTCTCAGGGTAGAATCTATGGAAGGTCCTCAAGAGATCCTTATCAAGGATGTTTTTGGAGGGTTCCCACAAATTTTCCTTGGCCCCATGGCCCTCCCAGGCTAAGAGGTATTCCCACTTGCCTTGGTGTCGCCAGATGTTGAGGACCTCTCTTACCTGGAGAGAAGTGTCAGGTTCAGCAGAGATACGCAGAGCAGGAGGGTATTTTCGTGAGGGCCATACTAGGCTTCAACAGGGACACATGAAACGAGTTGTGGATACCCAATAAACGAGGTAGCTGGAGTTGATATGAGACAGCTCCCACTCTTCGGAAATGGTCCAATGTATTTCGGAGCCAGACGGTGAGAGGGGGGAAGTCTCAGTCGAATGTGTTGAGCACTCAGCCACACTTTCTGGCCAGGTCGAAAGAGGGAGCGAGTTGTCTATGAAGCTCGGAAGTGCGCTTGGCGTGTTCAGCAGCTCATGATAGTCGCTCTTTTACCCGGGTTCACACTTGGTGAACGGTTTGAGCCATGGATTGAGCCGCTGGGGATAGAATAGTCAAGAACAGGAAGAGGCAGTCGGGGCTGCCGTCCGAAGACTACTGCAATCAGGGATGTGTTGGTGGCTGCTGTGACATGGGTATTGTGCGACAGCTCATCCCAGGGGAGAAGATCTGACCAATTGTTTTGCTGATCATTTACATAGGAGCGTAGGAATGTCTTCAAGGTCCGATTGGTCCTTTTGGCCTGCCCATTGGCCTGGGGATGGTAGGCCAACGTATAACTCAGGGAAATGTAGAACTTTCAACACAATGAACGCCAATACGTGGCTGCAAACTGTAGTCCCCGATCGGATACAATCTCCTTGGGGAGTCCGTGGAGGCGAAAGATGTTCTTCAGGAAGAGTTTTGTCAGTTCCAGGGCTGAAGGAAGACCTGATAAGGGAATAAAGTGCCCCATTTTCGAGAAGCGATCGATGACGACCCAAATCACTATGTTTTTCTGGGAAGGAGGTAGATCAGTAATAAAGTCTGTCGAAATACTGGACCATGGCTTGGTAGGTGCTGGGAGAGGCTGGAGTAAGCCCCAAGGCTTCCCCGTTGGTGGCTTTTGCTGGGCGCAAGTGGGACCTGAGTCCACGTAGTTTCGTGAATCTTGCACCATCGTAGGCCACCAATAGTGCCTTTGCAGCATTTCCAGTGTCCTGTCACAACCAGGGTGGCCTGCTAGTTTAGAGTCGTGGGCCCACTTTAAGACATGTTCACGTAGCCTGGCGGGGAACGATGGTCTTCCCAACAGGGACTGTGGTAGTCGCAGCAAGGGAGATACAAGCAGGGTCGATAATGAAGCTAGGAACTTCCGGGACGTCCCCAGGCTCGAATGATTTGGATAGTGCATCAGCGCACAAGTTCTTGGAACCAGGACGAAAGCACAGGTTGAAGTCAAACCTTTCGAAGAATAAGGCCTACCGGGCCTGACGGGGGTTCAAAAGTTGAGCCTCTTTAAGATGTTCGAGGTTCTTGTGGTCAGTGAAGATGGTAAACTTATGTTGCGCCCCTTCTAACCAAGGGCACCACTCTTGAAGTGCTAGTTTGACCGCTGGTTTCCGTGGGGAAAACTTATGAGAGTAGAACAAGCAGGGAGTTAGCTTGCCCGTGGAAGAGTGTTGACTCAGAACAGCTCCGGCGCCAATTGCTGAGGCATCGACCTCTACAACAAAGGGACGTTGGGATCCAGATGAAGAGGCAAGGGCCGAAGCTGAAGGCTTCTTTAATCCTCTGGAAGGTAGCAATTGCTTTGGGTGTCCAAACTTGGGTGTTGACTCCTTTCCTAGTCATAGCAGTGAGTGGGGCAACTATGGAAGAGTAATTTGCAATGAAGCTCCAGTAATAATTGGTGAAGCCTAGAAAGCGTTGCAATGCTTGAAGGTCTACTGGCTAAGGCCAGTCGCGGATTCCCTGAAGTTTTTCCGGGTCCATTGAGAATCCACGATCAGAGATGATGTATCCCAAATAGGGTAAGCGATTCCGCTCAAACAGACATTTTTCCAGTTTTGTGTACAAATGGTTCTCTCTCAGATGTTGGAGGACGATGCGGACGTGTTCACTGTGGGACTCTGTCTTTAGAGAAGATCAGAATGTTGTCGAGGTATACGACTACGAAATTGTACAGAAGATCTTGGAAGATTTCATTCATGAGGCATTGAAAGACGGCTGGGGTGTTACATAGCCCAAAAGGCATTACCACTTATTCGTAGTGGCCGTCTCTAGTATTAAACGCCGTCTTCCAAATGTCATCAGGTTGGATGCGTACCAAGTTGTACGCACCTCTCAGGTCCAGTTTGGAAAAGATTCGTGCCCCTTCAAGGCGATCGAACAGTTCGCTAATGAGGGGTAGTGGATATCGATCTCTGAGTTATCGCGTTGAGACCCCTGTAATCGATACAAGGACGTAGTACACCGTCCTTTTTCTTCATAAAGAAGAACCCCACTCCTACGGGGGAATCAGATGGACGGATAAAGCCTTTCTCTAGATTCTCTTTAATATATTCCGACATAGCCTGAGTCTCAGGCTGGGACAATGGATAGGTTCTGCCTTTGGGAGGCATGGTGCCCGGCAGAAGTTCAATAGGACAATTGAACTTGCGTAATGGAGGCAAGGTATCCGCTTTCTGCTTAGAGAACACATCGCTGAAGTCAGAATACTGCGGAAATAAGCCTGGAAGGGTAACTGATTTCAAGAGGGTATCACGGGGGATACCGGGTGCAGACAAGGTCTTTTGGCATTTTGGGCCCCCACTGTACCAACTGCAGGGATTGCCAATCGAACTGGGGTTCATGGACCTGGAGCCAGGGTAACCCCAGGATGACCAGATGAGTTGAGCGTTTTAGGACGTAGAAGGATATCTCATCCTCATGGGAGGGTACCTACAGTGAGATGGATGGCCACTGTCTGGTAAATAATGAGACCTGGAAGATGTTCCCCTGGATGGAGGCAATACGAAGACTCACCTCTAGGGGTTGGAGAGGTATTTTCAAGAGTTTGACAATGTCGTCCGTAATGAAGCTACCGCTCGCTCCGGTATCGATGAGAGCAGTGGTCGCAAAGGTGTGGGCTTTGATACCCAGAGATACAGGAAGCAAGAGTTGAGGGCCAGAAACAGTTGTGCCCAAGCTCGGGATCCCCGCTGGGCTCAGGCGTTGCAGTTTCCCGGATGGACGGGGCAAAATTGCAGACGATGTCCAGAAGTGCCACAGTTAAGGCAGAGCCCCTCCTTTCGCCGACAGAGATTCTTGGTCGGAGACAATTGTCCACGATTCACTTCCATGGGTTCTACCATGGAGGAAGGTGATGGTGCAGGAGTCTTTGCTGGAGTGCAGGGTGTACTTGTAGGGTGTACTGGAGGAGAGTGTGGAGCCTTTACTTCTAGTCTTTGCCGGAGGTGATGATCAATCCTCCAGGCAAGGGAGATCAAGTCTTCTAGAGTCATGGGAGTCTCATGGACAGAGAGCTCATCTTTCAGAGCACTGGAGATTCCATGTAGGAAGATGGCTTACAGACAATGTTCTTACCACCCAAGCTCTGTGGCCAAGGTCCGAAACTCTACTGTGTATTCAGAGAGGGTCCTTGACCCTTGACGGAGGTGGAGTAAGCTATGACTAGTGATAGTCATACGACCTGGGTCTCCGAAGGTCTGCTTGAAGAGGGTAATGAAGTCCGATAACTTGGAGAGGATGGGATCAGAGTGTTCCCATAAGGGAGAGGCCCATGCCAGAGCCTTCCCTTCCAAATGAGACAGAATGAAGGTGACTTTAGTGATCTCCTTCAAAAACAACGAGGGTTGTAGCACAAACTGCATAAAGCACTGATTAAGGAAGCCACAGCAGGAGCATGGATCCCCATTATACCTGGGGGGGTGCAGGAAGTGCTAGTGTTGCTTTGGGAAGCATAGAGGCCGAGAGGCCCACCGGGTTAGCCATTGCTGTATCTTGTAGTTGAGAGCGCAGTTCTTCAACCGAAGAGGCCAGTGTCTCTAAAGCTTGATGATGTTTCACTGTGGCAGCCAGACCTGGTAGGGCCCTGGAGGTGGGAGACTCCGCCGAGTTCATGGCCTTGGCAACCTGTTGCACTCGGGGGTGGACCCTTGTCCTGGGGCAGAGAGATGGAAAGCCTCCTGAAAGGGAACAGGAGGTAGCTGCCCCCAGGGGGCGGAGCACTGGAGGAGACAAAAGCTGGGAAGAGCTTCACCACTGGAAGCCCGAGGTCCCCCCCGGAGGAGCCCGTAGAGACCTGGGCCGCTTCGACTTAGGTGGGCCTCGCAGGATCACCCAAGAAAATGAAAGTCCGGCGTGCCCACGGAGACAGGGGGAGCATGATCAGGTTCAAGGTGGCTGCTGGTTGGAACAAGAAGAACCAGAACAGAGTTGGTGATGACAAGGCAAGGAACAGAGCCAGAATCTGGAGACGAAGTTAGGCAGGCAAGGGTCAAGATCCAGAGGTCAGTCCGAGGAATGGTCAGCGAAGCAGGGGTCAGGTACTGGCAGTCAGACTAAGTCAAAGGTAGGCTGAGATCTAGAGGCAGGCAGGTCAGGAACAGGCTGTGGTCTTTGAGGCAGGCAGGCAGGCAAGTCAGGAGCAAGCTGAGGTCAGGACCAGTAAGACAGTCCGAGGGTATTACCTGGGTAGACAGACAGACGAACACAGGAACAAGCAGGACACGGACCTAGGATGCAGGAACAGGTCAGGAACAGAACTGGAACAGAAGGATCCTGGAAAGAGACTAGGAACAAGCAGGAACAGGTACAAGCGCAGAGGCAATCTTAGAACAAACCGTCCCGAGCCAAGGCAAGGAAGTAGAGGGATTAATCAGGGTGCGCCACGGAGCTAGGACACGCCCTTGGCCCTACATGTGTCCGGGCAGTCTGCATGCGTGTATGGGCGTGGCTAATATGGCCGAGGATGCCGAGCCTTGGCGTGAGGCCCGGCACGCAGTGGAAGGCCCGGCGACTGCCGCCACGGGACGCCGGGGCCTAGCAGGACTGGCTACTACTGCGGGGGAAGTTGTCCCGGGACCTGCTATGGGACCATGAAGGTAAGCAGGCCCGAACGCGGAACAAAGATGAGTCCATTCGATACCGCTGGATGAGGTCATGCACATGTAATGTCTAATTGAATCTGCCATCTATGGACAACACTGATTATGGTGAGCAGATTTGCTTTCAACAATTTCCATGCTGTTTCTTTTTGGAATCCCAAATTTTATATACTGATTTTTCCACAGTCCACTCTAATAGGATACACTTCTTTGCTATAAGGGTTGCTGCATAGATAAATCTTTTCAGACTCTCTTAATCCACTCAACTTGTCTTTTTCTTTCACTAAAATTGGATTAACCACTCAAGCAATGTTCCAGTCCAGGACTCTCCACACACATTTTATTATTATTGATTCTCAAAATTCTCTCACCATAAGACTTTCAATGAATATATGTTTTACTATACCTGTTCTTATTTTGGTTTATTACTATCTGCATTAATTTTCTTTTTAAAGCCTTTTATTTGTATGTTCTTTGTAAAATGTTAAATTGTATTTCTCTAAAATTTGCCTTTATAATAATTTATAATTCTGTATGTGCTCAAAGATTTCTAAAATATCATTTTGGTTAATTTACTTCCCCAACTCTTTTGTCCCAGTAAATGTCTCAATTTTCTTCCTATAAAATACAAATTTCAAATTCTATTTTTAAATCTCCACTGTATTCCAGAATATTTCATCAATTCCTATCTTTTTATGTCTTTCAGATTTAGAGAATTTAGGGATATAGAATAATGTCTGACTTTTAAATATGCTATGAAATGGGAATTTGGCAGACCCTATTTCTGTTTTAAAGTCTTGAAAGTAAAAAATACACCATTTTTCTCATCTATTAGGCATCCCAAATGATCTTACCCCGTTTTCATTCCATATTAAAAAAAACCCAGATATTTGAAGCTCTGGAAGGAATTATCTGTTATCTACTAATGCAATAAATGAGGAGAGCTCAGGCTTCTTTCCTCCATCTCTTCTCTACCATTTCCATGCTAATTGAAATTTTTTCATTTCTGATAATTTATATCCTTTCATGTTTAATACATTAGTGCAGAAGTATAGTTCAGTAAGACCTTTTATTACATTTTAAACTGAATACTTGCACAATTCTTTGACCCAGTCATGAAGTAATTGCATGTGACACGTCACAGTTTCCAGTCTTAAATCTGGTAGAGCAAATCCCTTTCATGACATGTACATTCTTCTGTTAATGTGCTGTAACTTAACTCTGCAAATAAATTTTGTCACGATTGCTTTAAATAGTTTCACTTCTTTTATCATTAACCACACAGCATCTACTAATACTCTCATTTTCACTAATGTAAATCTACCTGATGTGTAATCGATAAATCCTTCTATCTCTCTAATAACTTCCTAATATTTTCGAGGGCCTTAGCAATATTTACTTTTTTCATCTCCAATGGATTTGCATGGATTTGGAAGAATTTAAGACTCAAGCAGCTGTCCTGACTACTCGTTTTATCTCATGCGGATACCCACGGTCGCATATAAAAAAAGCCAATTTACGTGCCAGGTTTTCTCACAGAGGATGGCTTTTGACTCCAGGACAAAAGGAGCCTTTAGATTCAGACTCTTTAACTTATTTATTATTTTATTTATTTAAAAATGTTTATATACCACCTTTACAATGACTTGGTCAAAACGGTTTACAAGTATAAAATAAAATTGAAAACAATGAAATAAAAGAGAAGAAAAATACAAAAATGTCATTAATATAAAACAAAAAATAAAAAAATTAAGCATGTGTACTTCCGTTTTTCCCGGGGATCAGGACCGCCTGTAAGATCATTCGGAAATATTGGTATTTATTACAACTGTACCCAGCATTTAAGGAGTTACCCCGGTTTACTTTCACATGGGTGAGAAATCTTCGCGGTCTTTTGCTTCACTTGATTTCCAACAAGAACTCCATGAGCCCAGACTTCTACACCTGGGCAAACGCCGTGTGGGCATTGCTCAGTATACCTTATGTCTATGAATACGGCTACTTTGGAAGTGCCCTATTTGGACCAAGTGTTTCAACTTCATCATAGCACTACCTGTCAATCTCAGGGGATAGTATATGTAATCAAATGCCCATGTGAAAAATTTTACATTGGTAGAACTACTTACAAACTTTGTAACCTCATGACTGAACATCGCAGTTGTTTGAAGAAGAACCATCTTTCTGCATCTTTAGTTGATCACTGTTCAACGTTAGGGCATGCTTTTGAAGATCTCTGATTTTGTGCACTTGTTCAATTAACTAAATCATGGTGGGGGGAGACTTCTCCTGCTAGTTGTTACAACTAGAGCAAAAATGGATCTATCTTTTACAAACTCTAGCACCCACAGGATTAAACTCAGAACGGGAGTTTACAGTTTTTATTTAATGTTTTCTTTAATATTTTTTTGGTTAAGCTTCTCACATATTGTCCTTATTAATAAAGTTCATTTGTTGTAGGACTGATGTCAAACGCAAGATACAGCACCTCTGTACATTGGTGCCATCTTTAAATTCTAGTTCGGGATTGGATTGAATTTGTGCCGTGTTTAGAAAAGGAGGAGGAGATTGGAAGATCTTATCAAAGTACGCTTCACTATAATTGAAGACTTCATTATCAGATAAGACCCCCCCCCCCCCCCCCCCAATGTAGGGAAACCGAAATGTTGGCTGATGTCGGGTTCGCTCTGTTTACCACAGAGCGTTTTCTGTTATAACAACATGGGGCATGGTTACAAATGCTGGGGCTTTTTTGTTAAATGATTGATTATAATTTGTTTTTACACGCAAGTTAAAAAGAATACTTTTTGTTGCACATTTCTAGACATTTTATTGTGTGGATAATTGAGAAGACCAGGCAACCACCCCAGTGGTGGTCTTACACTAGCTTCCCAGCTTGCTGACACCCTTTATTAGACACACAAAAAATGCATGCACTTTCTATAGATGGTGGTGATTTGGAGTCCGTTTGGGTTTGTTGGAATGTTTTAAAGCTTTACTGTTTTATTGTGTATGTATGGTATAAGCCGCCTAGGATTTTGGCAGCATACCAATAAATAAAAGCATAACCATAAAAAGATATAACAAGGTAAAAAAAATAAAATTTTAATTTTAGAGAAAAAAGTATGAGGAGAGATTGAGCACACATCCATGCTTATGCTTGGGCAAAAAATGACTGAGGAGGCGCACAAGGCAACACCCATGCAGGAACAATGGCACATGCTCAGTTGAGCTCAAAACTCTACTAGTTTGGAGAGATAAATCCGTTCAATGCCAGCAGATGATGTCATCCACATGTAATGGTTAATTTAGTCTGCTTATCAATGAAAAAAACAACATACCGGGTAGAAAAAAAGACAAGAAGTATATGCAACAAGTTGAGTATTATAATAGCATTGTTAATTCAAATTAATAAATACAATGTGTACAGCAACATTGTGAGTGGCAAAGTTAATTATTTGAATGAGGGGTGAACAGGCATAGATGTGAAAAGGTGTAATGGGGAAGTGAAAATATAAAATCAAGTGTTGAGTTTGATGTAAGCAAGATCTTATAGCTAGGTAGTTTAAGATGTACGTTGAAAGCCAACTGTAATATGAGTAGTAATTGATTTACAATTACAATAAATAAAAAAAAAAAAAGGAAATTCTCTGATGGCAAATAGTGCATTTGGGGTTGGGAATGTGCGCTCTCTGTATATATGCACTGCCTGTCTAAGAGAGAGAGAAGTTCAAGAAAGGAGACTGAGAGGAAGAAGAAAAGCCTGAATGAGAAAGTGATGGGGGAATGAGGAATTAAAAAGAAAACTGTTGCAAAGAGCGAGGAGGCATTGTATTTGAAAAGGAGAGGAATCTGGAAGGGAAGAAGAGAGATCTGAAAGGGAAGTGGCAAGCAGGTGAGGGAAGGAAGCAAAGGGAGAGATAAGGTCTGAAAGAAGAAAGAGTGCCCTACTCTAATTCTTTTTAATTTGATTCCCTAATCAAAGGAATGGGAGGAGAGCAGCTGTGGAACATACCCATAAAAACTGACGTATTTTCTTTTGGTGTTCTCTTTGGGAATTAAAGCAAGATGCCAATCTTGCTTTAATTCCCAAAGAGAACACCAAAACATAGGCTTGGATTTATCAAAATGCACTAAATATCGCATGCGGTAAAAAAAATGGACATTTCTATGCAAATGAATGATTTTCCGCTTCGCAACAGTAAGTATCACAGTTTGCGGCAATAACATCACAGTTTGCGAATTTGTATCGCATTGTGCGGAAACGTCATCGCGTTGTGCGATAATGTTTCCAATATAAAATCACACTTCCTGCACCTCCTCCTTTGAGGGTGTGTTTGGAGTTGGTGGTTTTGGAGAGGAGGTTAGTTTTGGAGGGTGTTTTTGAGGCGTTCATATCGATATCTGAGTGAGTAGTGCTGTCTCTTTGTTGTCCTTTGTGTCCCTTTACCTTTGTCTTTTGTCCTATTTGTTGGCGTGCAAGTTTGTTTGTCAATTTCTGTGTGGTGGGAGTGAGGAGTGGTGGAAGTGAGGAGTGGTGTTGCACTGCGGTGGAAGGGAGCGCTAGGGGGCGCTCCCCAGTGTGGGACGAGATGTATGTGCCCTGTGTCCTTGTCTGGGAAACTGTCTGGGAAACTGGAGACCCTGGCCCTTCACCGGACTTGCAAGCTTCCGTGAGGCCACCAACGCAATGGTGGTCTCTGAGTGGTCCTCCGACCACTCCAAGCCCTTTCGGACATGCCGCTGGGTAACGGCAAGAAGCGGCAGGCCGGACAGAGGCAGGTGGATGGAGACATCTGGCACAGGACGAAGAGACGAAGACTCAGATGTTGAGGAAGACAAAGACTCAGGCAAGGCATGGCAAGACAAGGCAAATTAAAATCAGGAAGTTAAAAGTCCAGAACTCTCAAGAGAGTGCAGGGCCACCGCCATTCACAGACACTCGGAGAAGAGCAGCACAGAGAGGAGGATGAACGACAGCCCCTCAGGAGATCCAGGAACAGAAGGAAGGAGGACGGTGAGCAAGGTCCCTCAGGCGCCCTACACAGCCCGGCCGGGCTGGTTGCGGACCACTCTGTCCCCTACATGCCCTACGTAGCCAGCTGGCTGGTCGCGGACCACGAGGGGAGCGGGGCCTGCCCAGGGAAGGACAGACATCAGGCTTATGGACATCAGGAACAAGGGAGAGGTCTGACGAGAAGACTCCTTGGTGCTGACAGATGGAAAGACCCACCAGCGCCCTACATACCCCAGCAGGAGTGGATGCGGATCACTGGGCCTCTACGCTCTCTACCCAGCTGGGTTGGTCACAGACCCCGAGGGACAGGTCAGAGCAGAGCTTGAGGACATCTGGACAATAGTGAACATCTGGAATGTGGATGAAGACATCAGGACTGGAACGGAACATCAGGACAGAGACGAGGGAGCTCTAATGAAGATACAGGAATGCCAGCAGGAGCAGAGAGCAGTCCTGAAGAGAACAAGCTCCAGGAGGACTAGCTCCTTGCAAAAGCAAGGAAGGACTGGCTGAAGAGCCCTTTTGTAGGCAGAAGAGAGGGAGTTCCAGGAAGTGACATCATCAGGGTGGACCAGGGGGCCACTGTCTCGCTGCCCTTTAAATCATGAAGGGAGGCGCGGCCCCGCACCTAAGGAAGAGGAAGGAGGAAGTGGTGCAGGAGCCTGGACAGCAGCCCTGTTGAGAGAGGAGGAGCCGGAGTAGGCCCAACGTGGGAGGCGGTGTCTGAAGCAGGAAGCAGGCCGTGAGGTGAGCAGCGGTGTCCAGCCGCGAAAGGAGATCAAAGTCGGCTCCTGCCGCGAAGAGGAGGCTAATGTCCGTGGCTCCCTGCCACGGTGAAGAGGACGTAGGGAGCGACCTTTTGCTGTGTAGAAGAACCCCGGCATGGCTCCTGCATGCCGGGACAATGTTGGCAAGATGGTGGCCTCGGGCCGCGGAGGTAAGCTCCTACTTGCGGCTAGGCCTGTGGGCAGGAGTGCAACAGGTGGAAGTGAGGAGTGGAGGGAGTGAGGAGTACAGGGAAGAATGGAGCATGACAGGACTGGGAAGAGAGGTGAGAAGAGGAGGAGTCAGAGGGAGTGGGGAGGAGGAGTAGAAGTAGGGCCAGGGTTAGGAGGAGGGAAGGGATAGGAGGGTGGGGGAGGGGGAAGGGATTAGTCTGGAAAGAGTGGTGGGAGGAGCACAACAGGTTAGAGAGACAGGACAGAGGGGAAGAGAGTTGCTAGGGCAGGATGAGGTGGGGGTGGGGATGAAGGGAGGGGAGACAATAGCGGGACGGAGAGTGAGGGCAGGGAGGACATCCCTCCAGGACCAGAAGTGGCACCCCCGTCAGGAAGCCAGGGAGCACCCCTCCCCAGACTGCGGGCTATTACATTCCGTGCACAGGAGAACGAGCTGCTCATAGCAGGTGTGCTGCGTAACTATGCACACCTCTTTGGGAAGATAGCAGCCAAGACCAGCAAGGCAGCAAAAGTGCACATTTGGAATGACATAGCCCAGACCATCAGCCAGCACAGTGGCATCCCGAAAACTTGGGAGCAGGTATCTCACAGGTACTGAGATGTCAAAGCACAATTAAAATCAAAAGTTGCATCTCGACGAAAATATCAGCAGCAAACTGGTGGAGGGGCATCTTTGTCCAACCCTCATCACTGAAATGGAACAGAGGTTACTGGAGCATCTGGGACCGGACGTTTTTGAAGGCTTGGGGCCGCGGCTGGACATCTCACATGTCGCGGCTGGTAAGTTCTCATGAGCCATAAAGGCCCACAAAGCAACTGCTAGACACATACTGTGTCTTACACTATGGGGTAGATTTTATAAATGTACGCCTGTGCATACTTTTGTTCGCGCATCAGGCGCGAACAAAAGTACGCCGGATTTTATAAGATACGTGCATAGCCGCGCGTATCTTATAAAATCCGGGGTCGGCGCACGCAAGGGGGTGCACATTTGTGCACCTTGCGTGCGCCGAACCCTGCGCGTGCTGCCCATTCCCTCGGAGGGAACTTTCCTTCGGCCTCCCCCCACCTTTATCGTGAAAGTTACGCCTGCCCATCGGCCGCCGCTGCGCGATTCCCCAGCCCGGGAGCGATTTCGGAGGCCTCAGCCATGCCCCTGGGCCGGCACCACACCCCAACATGCCCCCTGGAACCCCCGAACGTCGCACCACCCCCCGACATGCCCCCCGACACGCCCCCCCTAGCAAAGCCCCGGGACTTATGCGCGTCCCGGGGCTTGCGCGCGCCGCCGAGCCTATGCAAAATAGGCTCGGCGGCGCGCAGGGGGGGTTTGAAAGGGTTACGCGCATAACTTATGTGCGCAACCCTTTTAAAATCTACTCCTATGTGTTTTAGCCATTCACAAGGAATGACCCAAACACAGTAGTGAAACCCACACAGAAATTGGCATTAGATGATCACTTTCAAATCACACAAAGTGCTCCTCTGATGCCAAATACCTTGAAAGCTTGTTAAGCCATATGTACTTATGTTGTTTTTCTTTTTCTGTTCTGTTTCCACAGCTCGCCTTCAAGGACATCCTGGTCCTAGCCATGAATGGCCAGGACCCAGCTGGCAAGGGGCAGGTACCATCTGGGATGCACCTGGGACGAGCCCGGCCATACCTTTAATGCATTGGCCCTTGTGTTAGATGCAGAGACACAGTACGAGGTGGAGCAGGAGGAGCCGCAAACAACAGAACAATCTCCACCATTCACAAGCCTGAATGTTTCCCTTGATCTGGAGTCTTTGATGCCCGACCCAGCAGCCTGGAGACCAGCAAGCAGCACCCCAACGCACTCTGCCAGCAGTCCAGGTATGCCTATATTGAGACCTCATGCCCCATCACCACCATGTGGCCTGCCACCACCCCCTGCAGCATCCATACCACATCCTGATGATCCTATATCATCCTCGCAATCCCAGCTCTTGCGAGCAGAATTCCGCAGCCTGCGCCAAGTGGTACAAAGGCAAAACCGCATCCTGCAGCATGGGATTGCAGCTCGGTCCTAGGATGCAAACAGTATTACAGCATCCATAAGCACCCTGACGAACATAATGAGCCAAATCTTGGAGCGCATGCCATACCCCATGTCGGAGTCCTCCTCCCTTACGTCAACCCTCCGCAGCAGTCCAGCACGGGGTTGAGGCCGCAGGGGCCGGCCCTCGAAAGCCATGCCGCCTCCAAGAGGCAAGGGACCGCGTGGCAAGGGGCCATGAGGTGGAACGGCATGCAAAAAAATGGCCATGAAAGGGCACTTTCTCTCTACATGCAAGATAGCGGGTCAGTGGGCGCTCACTCCAAAGTTCCTGTGCTGTCTAGATGGAAGAAAACGGATCAGCGTGGGTCCACCACAGAGTTCCTGCGCAGTCTCGATGGAAGCAAATGGATCAGCGTGGGCCCGCCACAGAGTTCCTGTGCAGTCTAGATGGAAAAAAACGGATCAGCTTGGGCCCACCACAGAGTTCCTGTGCTGTCAGGATGGAAGAAAACTGATCAGCAGGTGCTCATCTCTTCTCATCTGCTCCAAGTGCCGCTGTGTCTCATCCTGGGCCTCCTGCTCCCAGTGCTGCTGTGTCTCATCCTGGGCCTCCTGCTCCCATGCTGCTGGGTCTCATCCTAGGCCTCCTGCTCCCATGCTGCTGGGTCTCATCCTAGGCCTCCTGCTCCCATGCTGCTGGGTCTCATCCTAGGCCTCCTGCTCCCATGCTGCTGGGTCTCATCCTGGGCCTCCTGCTCCCATGCTGCTGGGTCTCATCCTGGGCCTCCTGCTCCCATGCTGCTGGATCTCATCCTAGGCCTCCTGCTCCCATGCTGCTGGGTCTCATCCTGGGCCTCCTGCTCCCATGCTGCTGTGTCTCATCCTGGGCCTCCTGCTCCCATGCTGCTGGATCTCATCCTGGGCCTCCTGCTCCCATGCTGCTGGGTCTCATCCTGGGCCTCCTGCTCCCATGCTGCTGGATCTCATCCTGGGCCTCCTGCTCCCATGCTGCTGGGTCTCATCCTGGGCCTCCTGCTCCCATGCTGCTGGGTCTCATCCTAGGCCTCCTGCTCCCATGCTGCTGGGTCTCATCCTAGGCCTCCTGCTCCCATGCTGCTGGGTCTCATCCTAGGCCTCCTGTTCCAAGTGCTGCTGTGTCTCATCCTGGGCCTCCTGCTCCCATGCTGCTGGGTCTCATCCTAGGCCTCCTGCTCCCATGCTGCTGTGTCTCATCCTGGGCCTCCTGCTCCCATGCTGCTGTGTCTCATCCTGGGCCTCCTGCTCCCATGCTGCTGTGTCTCATCCTGGGCCTCCTGCTCCCATGCTGCTGGGTCTTGGCCTGCTCCTTCAGTGCTGCTGCTGTACCTTGTGGTTATTCTGCTGCCTGCATGCTTGAACTTGGCTGCCGTGGTGCTTAGGATGTCCCCTTTCAGTGCACTCTTTCAACATGGACAGTCTGGGGCCTTTGCTTTTGCTCACATTGTACTGCATAATGTACCTTTCCCTTACCAGCAGTCCTCTACCTTTAGGGGTGCCACGTCCAGTTTCTAGATGTTCTTAGTGTAATCATGATTCTGCTATATGGTTAACCTGCTATACCTGTATATCTCATTCTGCTGTTAGGCAGTTTTGTACAGGTTGATAATGAATGTGCTGTTCAGAAAACGTATAATTTCCAGATATTTCTCCTCTTGTCCTGGCAGATTGTGATTACCTAAGACATTGCCATTATTGTCAGCAGTGCAATACTGGACTGCGTTAATAAACTGCACACGGCTTGAATAAGGAATCTTGCCGTTGCTCTCCTTTCATTGTATTTGTTTATTGTTAAGGGTTGCAAAGGGCAGAAGTTTGCCTCCAGCTGACCTTGCCTCCAACTACTGGATGTTATATTCACAATGTGAACTTTTGTAGCAGGCCCAAACCTGTGGGCTATGGTTTTAAAATACTTGTTAGGTCTACGTCGGTACAGACAAGATGCACAGATCAATGGCAAGGGCCTAAATGTGGCAGTTTACTTCATCCTCTGGATGCCTCCATTACAATTCATACTGTTATGTTAATGTTGCTTTCCTTCTCCTCTGTTACACAGCTGTGTACCTTAAATGGCAACACTTTCTATAGTGTGCATTTACAGGCTGGGTGTTGAAGGCAATGAAGGTGGAGTGTCAAGGAGGCAACAGTATACTTTATGTGAAAGGACTGAATTTCGGAGTCCAAGGGTATGTGATCACATACTAGTAATGTTGATATTGTACAACTAAGTAGTGTAGTTAATATTGATTGCAACTAAGAAGCCATGGTGTGTGTCGCACTCTATTGTGACCTGTGTACATTGTTAGAGACACTGTGACTATGAAGGTGCTTAGAATAGTGTCAGAAATGATAGTGGTAGTACATGGAAAGTGATCTTTCATTGGTCAATTATTATATTTCCAAGCAAGCCATGTTTTCTGTCCATACCTTTTGGTCATGGAAGAATGCCATCTGACCTTTCATATGAAAGATCAATTAACAGCACATTTAACTCCCTGCCTAAGAAGCAGCAGACAAAGAGCATGGCGTGCTCTGCAGAATCACATAGGTGTACAATAAACCCTTACACTGCATGTACTGCCTGTATCAGTTTATTAACATGTGCTTGCTATTTAACGACAAACAGCTATGCAATTTGCCTATAACACTATTTACAGTTCACTATTTATTTGTTTGTATATTTTTATATACCGACCTTCCTCAAAAGATATCAAGTTCACTACATAGTACACATGCCGTTCTAATAATATTTTGAGGTTCTGTCTTGCACTGGGTTGAATACCCTTAAGGGGATTTTGTGCACACTCCGAGCTGAAGCCTGATCAGTAGGCCTGACCATTGTATCTGTAATATATGAAGCAGTATGGCACAGGCAATCTGCATTACGCCCTTGTTTTGGGAGTGTGTGCGGTAGGTATAAGGGAAGCCTTAGTAGAAACTTACTTTACACACCCACAAGGGAGGCCAGTACAGGCATGGGAGTCAGACTGTAGAGGTGTTCCTGATACACAGCTCCTGCAACACACCACTCCCTCTGCTACTTGCCACCTCTGCAGATGCTGTTCCACACAGTACTGACGTACTCCTGCTGTGCACTTGTGGAAATGCACTTGACACTGTGTAAGAAGACTCACTCCAAGCACAGCTAACTGGAACACAATGTTGGTATAATGTATTAGTTTAAATACACTGATTTTTCAATGGGGGGTGCGCCTGTCTTTCTAGGAAAGTATATTCAGCAAAGTTGTTTCATGACACAGAAAAGATGATCGATATCATATACCCTATAGAGAGCTGGTAATATGTATGGCCCAGCAAATAGGTGGGGGTGCAAAAGGTGTTGTGCTGTGGGGAACACAATGGCCATTCTGTCTGATCTGAAACAGATACAAACATCGTACTCAGTGACAGCTTTTGCACAATCCAGGTGTCAGGATTGTGAGAGAATGGCCACCCAGACACACAGTAAGGGAATGGGGCACATTTCTATGTACATGCAGGGTGTGAAGCTGCATACAGGAAAATCAGGCTGTGAAAGATATCTGTAGTGCAAGCAGTAAATCATCATTATTTACTGTCACTCTCCTGGCAGCACAACATGCACACAGGCATGGGCCTTGTCATTAAGTATACAAGCAGCCAGTATAAATTGTTAATGGTATGTGAAAGGTGGCTTGGCCAAGGTACACATAGACACTGGATGATGTGACTTACTACACGCACTTGCTGGCCAAACCTTGCTGTGTTGCTCAGTACAAGGTGAGTCAAAATCCCATATATGGTGCCTAGCTACTTCATATTTCAGTATGGGCAGCACCACACCTCTGCACCTGCAAGGCCAGCACATTTACCAAGTGATTTCATTTGTAATTGACAACTAATGGTAATATTTAGGACTATACTGACCCCAGTACATATTGGGTCATTGTCAGAGGACCATGAGGTACAGAGAGCTTCTACTACCTCAAAGCAGTAAAATAGGTCATAGTGTGAAAAGGACCTAGAACCAGATTACCTGCTAACATCTTATGTAAAAGAGACCCCAAGGGAGGATGCACCAAATGCTGGAGGCCCCGCACCCAACAAATCTACAGTGCAATGGTCCATTATCAAGACATAAATGAAAAGGAGCCAGATAATTAGGCAAAAAGTTGAACAACGAAAAGGCCTCATGAGTGGAAGCACTGCTCATATGCTTCAGCCAGACCTCCCAATGCAAGGTATAAGGTTCTAGCGAATCTGGCTGCCACTCGGTATGGTCTCCTGGGCTCTGGCATTGACACATGCGGGATCCCGTGGGAGATCTGGACATGTATCCATCACTATGCCATGACGTACTGTCATATTATGGAAAACACAGCACAGCAGGGTGATCTTGGCAGCTTTGTTTGGGGCATACATTAAAGCTCCCCCCATCTTGTCCAAACAGCGAAAGCGGCTTTTCAAAAGGCCAAAGATGTGTTCTATGAGTGAGCGGGTACCACATAAGGCCTCGTTATATCTCATCTCTGCTGGTGTGTTAGCCATGTGTATGGGGATGAGAAGCCATGGCCTGCAACCATAACCTGAATCTCCTGCACCAATGACATAAGAAACACATTACAGTTTGCTATGTTATAGCCACATGTGACTGCCTACCCACAACATCCAGTAACACAGTCCAAGATAGCCTGGACCTTTGCTGAGCCTTAAAAGCTCATTATTGTTGCCTGACAGCAGTTGAGTTAGGTGTTGGCAGCCATTGCGCTAACCATCTCATATGCTCATAACTACAGCAAATGATGTGTGTCTTGCTAGTGTGGCATAACAGGCCCTCAGAATCCAGCAGAGGGTAATGGGGTGTAGCTGCCTGCCAACCTTCAAGACAAGCATAACAGCTGTGAGACCTGCAGTGAAAGGCTTGGCCATAGCTTATGTTGTACAGGTGATTCTCCAGTGCAGGTGTGCAGTCTGGCAAGTCGTGCCTAAATACCCTATAGAGGGAATAACAGAGGCCTGCAACATGCAATGCACAAATCTTGGGGTACAGGAGTCCAAGGGTACACATTAACACTTGTGGCCTATGTACCAAATGGCTCAGTGAATTATCACACATAAAGGTAGTGTGCCAGCGGTGAGCAGGATTACACATCCACAGAGCCATTGTAATGGCACCAAAGGCATTAATAGGAACGGTTACTTTTAGATAACAAGTAGTAGGAACCTGGATACAGCTTCATATTTCTCAACATTAGTGACTGCTTTGCCCTCAGAACTTCAGCAGGGCAGTGAAAAAGGGTCTTCAAAAGGCATACATTTAGGGCGAGATTTTAAAAGCTCTGCGCGCGCTGGCACGCGCAAAGCCCCGGGGCTTCGTAAAAGGGGCAGGAGGGGGTGTGTCTGGGGCGTGTCAGCAGTCCGGGGGCGTGTCTGGGGGCTCAGGGGGCGGGTCCGGGGGCATGGTGATGGTTCGGGGGCGGGCCGGGAGGGCGGTCCCGAGTCCCCCGGCACTGCGGCCTGTGCCGGGGGATGCCGAGGCGTAACTTGCACAACAAAAGGTGGGGGGGGGGGGGATTTAGGTAGGGCTGGGGGGTGGGGTAGATAGGGGAAGGGAGGGGAAGGTGGGGGGATGCGGAAGGAAAGTTCCCTCCGAGGCCGCTCTGATTTTGGAGCGGCCTCAGAGGGAACGGAGGCAGGCTGTGCGGCTCGGCGCGCACAGGCTGCCGATTTTGCGCAGCCTTGTGAGCGCCGACCCCAGATTTTATAAGATACGCGCAGCATACTTTTTTAAGATCTATCTCTTAGCGTATTACTTGCATAGAAACCCTGACAAGCCAGGTATACTGCCTTGGAGCTCACAACTTGTCCATGGCTACCCCACAACTATGAGCCCCCCATTTACAGACGAGATCCCATGCACAGAAAGCATGAATAGATGTTCATCATGTTCTTAACTATCTTACTAATAAGAAAAGGCAGGTTTGCCCCTGTCCATCTGTTCATGTTGAGGTACTTTGGGGTTTTTTTGTTTTTTTTTTTGCTTATCTGTGCACGTTTTCTTCACACTTCCTTGAAGATAAATATTCTATTCAATACACAGGCTATTTCAATGTTGTCATTCATCCAAATAAAGTTTAGCTAAGTATTAGAAATGAATCATTTCATTTTCTGAGGGTTAATGTCCTTTTTTGTGCATTAGTACCAGTAAAGTTAGAAACGTGATTCAAATGAGCAATTAGTAAGAACCAAAGTTCATAAAAAAAAAACCAACAAAACCTGTGGAACAAAGATTGAGAGCCTTTCGCAATGCGTCACTTAGGGCAGTGGAAGGCACATAATTTTGGCTGTAACCTGCTCACCTCTGTCCTCCAGTCAGTACCATCTTATTCTTATCTAGTGAACTGGATTAACCGCCTGTTACGGTTTTGCAAACTTGCCTCTGGCATCAAATTTTCATAAGTGCCGGCGTGTTGCCATTGCCCTGCTGCTATCTGGCTCTGCCCCCCTCCCCCCACCCTGTTGTGTTGCTGCTTTTCCTGCAGAGCTGTCTCTGCCCCACAGGAGCAGCAACTCCTTTCAGCAGCTGAGCGTGGAGCCTGGGAGCTCCTGCACACTCACAGGCCCAGCAGTGCCTGCCCCTTGCACGGGTTTCCACAGCTGGGCTGGTGCAAGGGGATTAGGTCCCCCTCCCTCCACCACTGCTCCCTGAACTGCCCACACCCAATTAAAAATTATGCATTTGTAATAAAAGATTTTACATGGAAAAGGACATTGGGATAAAAAAATCACTTACAACATGCATGTTATATTTACATGCACTACTAAGGTGCCAAGCAGAAAGCCTGCCAAAACAAGACACTTCGACTTAATCTATTGTAACACATGTTGACCCTCAGAAAGCCATGAGTAAACTGAATTACAATTACAATATAGTAAACTCCCAAAACAGCACCAACTGCCAGCACTCAAACAGTAACAAACCTACCTATGAAAAGAAAACACTGCAAATATTACACCAGGCCCTAAAACACCAATATGCCTCCTATTAGAAAAACAGAACAAGTTAGGCTGCTATACATCCTTACACAGAAATTACATGCTAGCAGAATACTTCACCTCGGTCACACATGCAGAACACAGACAAGCCCTCACCCAATACAGAATAAAGAGACTATAAAGTATAAATAGAAACTCGTGGACAAAAAACTCAACTCAGAACAACCAGCCAGACTCTGGAAAACAGAATCATCATGCTTCACAAAACCTCAATCATAATAGTAACACCAAACAAATTAAAAATAAAAATTTTAAAAAAGCTGATAACAAGAATAAAATCCAATAATTAACCTCATACACAAATACTGTAAAATATTTCAAAACAGAAACCGCAAATAACATTCCATAATAAGGATTTAAAAAACCTTCTCTCCATATCTGGGAACTTTGATTTCCAGTTATGCTGAGATTGTTGTGGATTAGTTAGCAGAGGCAGGGTGGGGGCACACAGTCTTTCTCCCCTTTCTTCACATGCTCTCTCTTCCCTCCCCACATATATACACATGTTCTCACACAAACACATGCTCTCTGTAGTCCTCACACACACATACTCTATCTGTCCCCATTCCACCCCCCCCCCCCCATGCGCTGCCTATCCCCGGTGCGCCCCCACTCTCTGTCCCCCATGCTATTCCTCCCACACTCTGTCCCCATCTCCCCAACATGCACACCCGCTCTCTGTCCCTGGCCCCCGCAATACACATACAGATGGTCTTCCCCCCCATACAGACATATATGCTCTCATATCCATGTTCTCTGTCCTCCCCTCACCCCACACCCAGACATACACTCTGTCCCCTCACATGCATACATGATCTGAAGCACCACAAATGCACTAGTTCCTCGGACAGTGCAAGCAGCAGCAGTAGTCATTTTCTTGCATCATTGCAGCATTGGGAGGCCTCCTCTCTCTAACGTTGGCTGCAGCTGCTCCCGATCCTCTCTTCAGCCGAAGGGCCCATTCACCACTGCTCCCGATCCTCTCTTCAGCCGAAGGGCCCAGTCATCACTTCTCCAGATCCTCCTTTTCAGCCAGAAGGGCCCAGTCTCCACTACTCCCGATCCTCTCTTCAGCCAAAGGGCCCGCTCGTCACTGCTCCAAATCCTCCTTTTCAGCCGGAAGGGCCCAGTCGCTACTGCTCCAGATCCTTTCCTCCGGTGCTGGTGCTTTCCTCCAGCCCCGCAGAGCCCCTGCCTCCAGTCTCAGATTCGGCCTCCTTCTTCCCACCTGCACGGGCCCACTTCCTCTTCCAGCCCATGTGTGGGAAGGAGGCCCAATCCCACAATCCTGCTCTAAAGTCCAGGCTGAAGAGAGTGGGTGGAAGCACTATGCTGTCACCCCCAAACCTGTGGCGCTCTAGGTGGCTGCCTAGTTTACCTAGTGCTTCCACCGGCCCTGTTCCACAGTAACAGGAAACATGTATATGAGGATGGGGCAGGGCTGCCGTAGTGCGAGAACTCCCAGGCCCTGCTCTGCTGCAAGAAAATACTGCTGCTGCTGCCGAAGCTAGAGCTGATTTTGAGGTAAGGGGAGGATCTGGGCAGGGGGGTCTGGGTTCCCTAAACCTCTGATTACTTCTAGGGAGGATACCCTCCTTTGGTTGCCTAGGAGCCCCCTTTACAAATCTGTGCCTGCTTTAAGCTTAATAAACAGTCCAACAATTTTTATAGATATCTGTGAAAGTATCTGCAGAGTGCACAGACTGCAAAATGCTTAAAAAAGTTGACTTTAACAGAAAAACCTTGACCCAACCAGTGAATTTTTTAAAATGCTTTGCTGGGAATCAAGATACAGACAAGTAACAGTCATTAGCTATTCCTTGGGAGCAGGAAGGTAACATTTATTTCTGTATTATTTATTACTTTAATTTATATAACACCCTGCACATAAGATTCTAGACAGGTTTACCGAACACATTAAAAAAAGATTTCAACTTTTCCTGATGGTAGGCCCAAGGCGGATTACATAAAGCAGTGTTTACAACCCTCTTCTGGGGTACACCTAACCAGTCAGGTTTTCAGGATATCCATAGTGAATATGCATGAGATAGATTTGCATATACTGGGTCTCAATGTAATCAAATCTATCTTATCCATACTCCTTGTGGCAGTCCTGAAAACCTGACTGGGTAGATGTGCCTCCAGGAGAGGTTTGAGAAACACTGACATAAAACAACAAGGCATTGTGTACAATTCTGGTCACCGCATCTCAAAAAAGATATAATTGCGATGGAGAAGGTACAGAGAAGGGCGACCAAAATGAGAACAGCTCCCCTATGAGGAAAGACTAAAGAGGTTAGGACTGTTCAGCTTGGAGAAAAGACGGCTGAGGGGGGATATGATAGAGGTGTTTAAAATCATGAGAGGTCTAGAACGGGTAGATGTGAATCAGTTATTTACTCTTTCAGATAATAGAAAGACTAGGGGGCACTCCACGACATCGCCACAAGTTCCTGCAGATCTGGGATCCATACCTTCAGGCATTGCCACATAGAGCGCATAGTTTGATTCTAAATGACTGAAACATATTACCTTTGTTATTGGACTACGGATCATTGGGATTTCGGATCCCACATCACAGAATGACTTGTTTTGATTTGGGCGGGAGCGGGGGGGGGGGAGGGCAATAAGTAGCAATTCAGGATATTTGCTTAGCAAACTAATTTTACTTCCAGATGTTGGAAGCTGAAGGATACCTGTGTTCAACATGCTGTTCTGTTATTGTTGATATGTTAAAAATGCAATAAAAAGTGTTAAACATAAAAAAGGATTGGATAAGTTCTTGGAGGAGAAGTTCATTACCTGCTATTAATTAAGTTGACTTAGAGAATAGCCACTGCTATTACTAGCAACAGTAACATGGAATAGACTTAGTTTTTGGGTACTTGTCAGGTTCTTATGGCCTGGATTGGCCACTGTTGGAAACAGGATGCTGGGCTTGATGGACCCTTGGTCTGACCCAGAATGGCATGTTCTCTTGAGTACATAAGTAATGGATAAATGCAGATATCACAGCAATATGAGCTACATTCCTAGTAAATATATGCAAGAAGTGTGTACAATGGTTTCAATAAGGAAATGGATGCACTGGGTATAAATTTCATATATATAGAGAGAGAGAGTTAAGAAGTGAATGGGCCAATTGGTCTTTTTTGCTGTCATGTAATATGTTACTATATTAAACATCAGTGGTGTGGTAGATATTAAGAATCATGTGGACAGAGGTAGCCTGAACCTCGTGGGATTCACAGTCAGGAAGACTTCCAGAGGACTAGGATGACTTCCTATTGGCAGGGGGAGTCAGAGAGCAGCAATTATCTGCTGCTGCTGCTGCTGCTTCTTCTTCCTCTGCGTTTTCCTCTGTAACCAGCACCATAGTCTCGTGAGACCTGCTGGCCCTGTGTACTTCTGACTGCAGAAGAAACCTGGCAGAGGAAGAAGTTGTAACAGCAGGTAAGCACTATTTGCTGACAGGGCTGGCGCGTTCCAATAGATGAACTAGGTGGTTGCCCAGGGCGCCAGCCTTTAGGGGATGGCAAAGAGTAGCCATGTGGGGCCACAAGCGGAGCCCATCCCACTCATGGCCGAGAGGAGTAGAGACTTGGCGGACTGCGAGCGGCACTCGTCCTTCTCGCGGCCGACAGAAATAGAATCTCAGCAGGCCACTAGCAGCGCCTCTGTTTGTGTGTGTGTGTGTGTGTGTGTACAAGAAAGCATGGAGTGAGAGAGAGGGAGGGAGCCTGTGTAAGGGTGAGTGTGTGAATGAGACAAGGAACCTAAGTGTGTAAGAGAGGAGGCCTATCTGAATGAATGAGGTTGGGGCCTGAGCTGAGATGGCGGATGCAAGGCAGAAGGTTTGCCTAGGGTGCCTAATACCCTTCCACCGGCGCTTCTTGCCGTCATCTGTAGTTGGAGGTAAGCTGATGATGCCAGGGGGTTGCTGGAGAGAGAAAGGAAGATCATAATGCTAGGGGGGTCAGGGAGAGAGAGAATAAAAGATTATAACGTAGGGGTAGGAGAAGACTCCTATTGGGTTTCCTTTGCTTCTCTTCCTCTTCCTGATGGGCCTCTACATAAGGCACCTGTTGGTCATTGTAGTGCTGAAAAAAAACAAAAACATTAATGAAAACAGTACTTAAACACTTTAGTAAACTATTTCTACTAAATGGCCATATAAAGCACCACACCTAAAGAGAAGCACAAAAAGCTGATAGTACGGGGGCAAAATCCAGGCAGGAATCAGTAGCAAGTAAAAAATTAAATGAAGGAAATACTAATAGAAGAGCCAACTATGACAAAGAAACAAGGCAGTAGCAGTTCACATTGTCCATGTTTTCTTTTTCTTAGGGACTG
Source organism: Rhinatrema bivittatum (assembly GCF_901001135.1). Classification (NCBI taxonomy): domain Eukaryota; kingdom Metazoa; phylum Chordata; class Amphibia; order Gymnophiona; family Rhinatrematidae; genus Rhinatrema; species Rhinatrema bivittatum. The sequence goes on along the minus strand of NC_042621.1, from coordinate 214,180,087 downwards.
ACCTGTTTGTCCTATGTAGACAGCAGAGGGACATTATTGGCAGATGATGGAATATATTATGTTAGAGGAAGAGTAGGTACATGAGCCCTGGATATTGTAGTTGATATTGTTGAGTCTGTTAATAGTGTTGCCAAGTTGAAATGGGGACAGAATGCCCCCATATCAACTTGGGCAACATGGTATGCCAATTCTGTCCCATATCTATTCTGACAACACTATTATAGAATCTGTAACTATGGTAACATATAATATAGGGATCCTGTTAACTCCCTATTAGAATTTACTCAGGATATATCATTAGTGTGGGGAGGAGACATAACAGTAATCTTGTGGGTGTATAATTCCCCCGTGTGGAAGCTGGTAATTGGTAAGCTCCTCTGGTGCATAAAGCATTGCCACCATTTTAGAGTGTGGATTCCCTGGTTTATTTTGTAGAAGCAGCATGTCTTGGTTGTCCTCTGATTTTCTATATTGAGTTGTTGCCTTTTAATTGGTTGGGAGCTTATTTCCACCCTCCCAATTCATGTTGTATTTTTAACTTGATGTATTTATGATGGAATATCCATTAACCAGGGACTCAAGTTTATTTTCTACTTTACCATCAAATTGGAGAGGCCCTCATGTACGAGGAACATGAGATCATCAAGATCTAAGAAGGATAACTTTCAGCCATCCTGGTGAGAAGGAGAAAGGGAGTTGGAATGTTCTCTCAAATGGACCCAAGAACGTCTACGGGAAATTTGGAGATGAGCTACAGGTACCATCCTGATACTGAAAAGGAGAGAAGTACTGGTGCCCTTCAGGTAATATGAGGAGACAGCTTGGAAGAGGTAGGAGATAAATGATTGTGTAATATGAATTCCATCTTTGATATTTCACCTTCTTGGGAGGCAAATAATCAACTTGCCCAATACCAATGGAATGGAAGAAATCAGCAACCTAAAGACTGAATCATAAGAACATAAGACTTGCCATACTGGCTTAGACCAAAGGTCCATCAAGCCCAGTATCCTATTTCCAACAATGGTCAATCCCAGTCACATGTAACTGACAGAATCCCAAGGGGTAGATAGAGTCCAAGCTATTTATCCCAGGGATAAGAAATGCAATTCCACCTTAATGGTTTATGGACTTTTCCTCCAGGTACTTATCCAAACCTTTTTTAAATGCAGCTACACAAATAACTTTCACCATATCATCTGGCAACAAATTCCAGAGCTTAATTATGTGTTGAGTAAAAAACATTTTCTCTTATTAGTTTTAATTGTATCACCTAGTAACTTAATTGTGTCCCTTAGCATTGTACTTTTTGATTAACATTTTCTTGTTTCACTCCACTAATTGGGGTAGATTTTCAGACCGCGCGAATACGCGGGATTTTAGTAGATACGCGCGTAGCCGCTAAAATCCTGGATCGGCGCGCGCAAGGCTATCGATTCTGTATAGCCGGTGCGCGCCGAGCCGCACAGCCTACCCCCGTTCCCTCCGAGGCCGCTCCGAAATCGGAGCGGCCTCGGAGGGAATCCTCTAACGCCCTCCCCTCACCTTCCCCTCCCTTCCTCTACCTAACCCACCCGCCCGGCCCTGTCTAAACCCCCTCCTTACCTTTGTCGGGGGATTTACGCCTCCCAGAGGGAGGCGTAAATCCCAGCGGGCCGCCAGCGCGCCGGGACGCGACCTGGGGGCGGGTCTGGAGGGCACGGCCACGCCCCCGGACCGCCCTGGGCCGTAACCATGCCCCCGGGCCCGCCCCCAAAACGCTGCCGACGCCCCCTAAACACAGCGCGGCTCGGGCCCACCCCCGACACGCCCCCCTCGCCAAACGCCGGGACTTACGCGAGTCCCGGGGTCTGCGCGCGCCGGTAGGCCTATTGAACATAGGCGCACTGGCGCGCAGGGCCCTGCTCGCCTAAATCCGCCCGGATTTGGGCGGATTTAGGCGAGCAGGGCTCTTAAAATCCGCCCCATTTTATAGACCTTTATCATATCTCCCCTCAGCTGACTCTTCTCCAAGCTTAAGAGTCCTAACCAGTTTAGCCTTTCCTCACATGGGACTTGTTGCATCCCCTTTATCATTTTGGTTACCCTTCTCTGTACCTTTTCTAATACTGCTATATCTTTTTTGAGAATTGGTGACCAGAACTGCACATAATATTCAAGATGAGGTTGCATCATAGCACGATACAGAGGCATTTGATATTCTCTGTTTTATTCTCCATTCCTTTCCTAATAATTGCTAGCATTCTATTTGCTTTCTTGGCTGCTGCTGCACACTGCACAATATTATCAACGATGATGCCTAGATCCTTTTCCTGAATGGTTTCTCTTAATGTGGAACCTTGCATTGCATAGCTATAATTTGGGTTACTCTTCACCAGTGCTGTAGCCAGAAATGAATTTTTTTGGGGGGAGCCCAAAGTTAACATGGGTGGGCAGTAGGCATATAGGTTTGAGTCCTACTAGTTGTACTCTTATCAATAAATAATGCCTTAGAGTGCACCTGACAATAGATTTCTTTGCAGTCTGCAACAGCCATCATGCATCATGAGAGATGCTTTAAAATATTTTGTTTGAAGCACTTATAAACTTTAAAAATAGCTTATTGATCTGTATTAATTTATTATATATGTATTGCAGTTTAGAAATGCACAAAAATATAATATAAAAAGTAAAGCTATTTGGCTTGGACCCCGCAGCCCAACTGCATTTGACTCCCATAGACATGCTATTTATAAAAAAAAGTGGGTTTAGTGGGGAAACAAATAATCCTAGCAAATTGGATTAGTAACCGAAGCCCCAGTTATGAATATTGGTTCCAAAAAATGATCTGCCTCTATTCCATGGAGCATATCCTCGCTAAGAAAGCCATGCCAAAGAGATGTCTCGCTAATCTGGTCTGCCTTTACAGCACATCTTGTTCCCAAAACCGGACCCCTAAGAGATCCCTGGAGCTCCAGATCAGACCCAACGGATGAGCCACCCTCCAACAAGGATAGACAAGATACATAGCAGACTTCAAGTGTAACACACCAACCAAGGCTCAACCAACGACCGACATCAGGACCTCAACTGCAGACTATGGGGAAGGATGGGAGGGGGAAGGGGGAGGAAAACCTGCAAGTAACTTCCAGAGTATAAAGCTGATCACTTTGGGGTGGTTTAAGGTACAGAATAGTTGAACTGTTTGTAGTTATCCGCCGTATTGTTTTGAGCAAGTGTTACCAAGTCTGTGCCCAACAGCGACAGCTGGCGGGATTCAGAAAGGTGCCACCCAACAGCTTCCTTGCGATATTGTGATATGTTGTGTTGTATACAATAAAAAAACAATAAAACATAGTTTAAAAAAAAAAAAGTAAACAAAGAACAATTAACAGAAACATCAGATTCCATCACATAATAAAACAAATATTAATGAATTCTTTTATGAATCCCCTTTCCAAAAGTGCAGAGTATATCATAACTACAATAAAACAGCAATAATCAGAAGACTCATAAGAACTAAAGCTTCACATTTGGTGCAGAGCAGAACTAGGATTGCTCATGTAGAGGTAGATTATACAAATCTATGCGAGCGCGTACTTTTGTTGGCGGGATTTTATAAGATACGCGCGTAGCCGCATGTATCTTATAAAATCCAGGGTCAGCACGCGCACGCTGCCTGTTCCCTCCGAGGCCGCTCCGAAATCGGAACGGCCTCGGAGGGAACTTTCCTTCTGCCTCCCCTCACCTTCCCCTACCTAACCCACCCCCCCGGCCCTATCTAAACTCCCCTACCTTTGTCGGCAGATTTATGCCTGCTGGAGGTAGGCGTAAATCTGCGCGTGCCAGCAGGCTGCTGGCGCGCCATCACCCGGCCCAGGGGCTGGTCCGGAGGCCTCAACCATGCCCCTGGGCTGGCGTCATGCCCCCAACACGCCTCCTGCCCTGAAATTCACGCCGCCCACCCGACATGCCCCCTTTGCAAAGCCCCGGGACTCACGCGCGTCCCGGGGCTTGCGCGTGCTGCCGAGCCTATGCAAAATAGGCTCGGCGCGCGCAGGGGCCTTTTAAGAGGGTTACGCGCATAACTTATGTGTGTAACCCTTTTAAAATCCAGCCCATTATAACCCAACATACAAAAAATATATATTTAGATTCTGGTGTCACCTCACTAATAGCAAAACAAACTCCCTCCACTGCCAAGCACTTTGTAAAGTAATTCAAACCCCTTCAAAAATATAATAAAAAAACATCTAGAACCTTGCCATACCATACCATACCATAACAACAATAACTCTCAGGATAAACAGCAGCAAACTCATCTATGAAAAGGCACTAAGGCAAATATTATACCAGGCCCTAGAACACTAATGTACCACCTACTGGGCAAACAAACCAGATAACTTCAAATTCCTACAGAAAAACTACATGGTGGATGAAATACTGCACCTCTATCACACATGCACCACACAGACAGACTCTTACCTAATACAGAATAAGAGACTACAATTTAGAAACAGAAACACACAGACAAGACTTAAATGGAAAACCCAAGAAACCAGACTCTGAACAGTGGCTTTACCCAAGGCAAGTCTTGCCTCACAAATCTGCTTCACTTTTTTGAAGGGGTTAATAAACATGTGGATAAAGGTGAACCAGTAGATGTAATATATTTGGATTTTTAGAAGATGTTTGACAAAGTTCCTCATGAGAGGCTTCTAGGAAAAGTAAAAAGTCATGGGATAGGTGGCGATGTCCTTTCGTGGATTACAAACTGGCTAAAAGACAGGAAACAGAGAGTAGGATTAAATGGACAATTTTCTCAGTGGAAGGGAGTGGGCAGAGGAGTGCCTCAGGGATCTGTATTAGGACCCGTACTTTTCAATCTACTAGATAAGGGAGCCCTGACAGACGTGCCGCAAATGTGCAGTAGAGAGCAGCTCTACCGCGCACGCGTGGGTGAGCATGTCGGTCAGAGCGGAGCGTGCCTGAAAAAAATGGCGCTGGGAGGAGCAGTAGCGGTGGCAGCGGCGCGCGCGAGGGATGGACCTCCCCCCGGAGATCTTCCATCTGCGCCATCCGAGGGAAGGGGTTGTGGATGAGCTGAAAGGGGAGGGGATTGAGAGAGGGGGAGTGACTGAGGGGAGAGTGAGGGGAGGGGAGTGACTGAGGGGAGAGTGAGGGGAGGGGGGAGGGGAGTGACTGAGGGGAGGGAGGAGAGAGTGAGGGGAGGGGGGGAAGGTGAGAGGGGGTGAGACTAGAGGGGGGAGGTGGGAGGGAGAATCGGGAGGGAAGGAGAATGAGGGGGAGGGAGTGGGAAGGAGAATGAATGGGAAGGAAAGGACCGAAAATCTTTTTTAAATGTAGCCCATTGTTACGGGCTTAATGGCTAGTATATTTATAAATGATCTAGAAAGAAATACGATGAGTGAGGTAATCAAATTTGCAGATGATACAAAATTATTCAGAGTAGTTAAATCACAAGCAAATTGTGATAAATTGTGATAAATTGCAGGAAGACCTTGTGAGACTGGAAAATTGGGCATCCAAATGGATAAGTGCAAGGTGATACATATAGGGAAAAATAACCCATGCTATAGTTACACAATGTTAGGTTCCATATTAGGAGCTACCACCCAAGAAAGAGATCTAGGTGTCATAGTGGATAACACATTGAAATCATCAGTTCAGTGTGCTGCACCAGTCAAAAAAGCAAACAGAATGTTGGTGGGAATTATCAGAAAGGGAATGGTGAATAAAATGGAAAATGTCATAATGCCTCTTTATCGCTCCATGAATACTGTGTACAATTCTGGTTGCCCCATCTGAAAAAAGATATAATTGCAATGGAGAAGGTACAGAGAAGGGCAACCAAAATGATAAAAGGGATGGATCAGCTCCCTTATGAGGAAAGACTAAAGAGGTTAGGACTGTTCAGCTTGGAGAAGAGACGGCTGAGGGGGGATATGATAGAGGTGTTTCAAATCATGAGAGGTCTAGAACGGGTAAATGTGAATTGGTTATTTACTCTTTCGGATAATAGAAGGACTAGGGGGCACTCCATGAAGTTAGCATATGGCATATTTAAAACTAATTGGAGAAAGTTCTTTTTACTCAATGCACAATTAAACTCTCAAATTTGTTGCCATGGGATGTGGTTAGTGTAGCTGGGTTTATAAAAGGATTGGATAAGTTCTTGGAGGAGAAGTCCATTACCTGCTATTAATGAAGTTGACTTAGAAAATAGCCACTGCTATTACTAGCAACAGTGACATGGGATAGACTTGATTGTTGGGTACTTGCCAGGTTCTTGTGGCCTGGATTGGCCACTGTTGGAGACGGGATGCTGGGCTTGATGGACCCTTGGTCTGACCCAGTATGGTATATTCTTATGTTCTTATGCTCTCACGCATATACATACAAGCTTCTCAATCCTATGTTCTCTCACACATACACACAGGCTTCTCCTATGCTCTCTCTCATGAATAAACACACACACACAGGCTTCTCACTCCCATTTTCTCTCTCACACATGCACACAGGTTTCTGATTCCCATGCTCTCTCTCACACATACACAGGGTCCTCACTCTCATGCTCTCACTCCCACACACTCTTATCAGAGCTCTTTCTCTACTGGGCCTCCTTGTTGAAACAAGCCTTCTCTTCTTGGGCTACATGGGATGAGTTCCACAATAATCCTGCGTCGGGCCTTCTCTTCTCACTCGGGATGAGCTCTGTGTCGACCCTGAGATGGGTTTCCTCTTCTCAGGCCGCACAGGATAAGCTCTGTGACGGCTCTATGAAGGGCTTCCTCTTCTCAGGCCACACAGGATAAGCTCCATGATGGCTCTGTGTCGGACCTTCCCTTCTCACTCGGGATGAGATCCGTGATGGCCCTGCAAAGGGCCTCCTCTTATCAGGCCGCACAGGATAAGCTCTGTGATGACTCTGTGTTAGACCTCCTCTTCTTACTCGGGATGAGCTCCGCAACAGGATGAGTTCTGTGATGGCTCTGTGATGGGCTTCCTCTTCTTGGGCCATTCAGGATGAGCTCCGTGATGGCTCTGCAATAGGCCTCCTCTTCTTATTCAGGATGAGCTTCGCAATGGCCCTATGATGGGCTTCCTCTTCTTGGTCTGCTTGAGATGATCTCCATGACAGCCCTGCGATGCACTTCTTCTTCTCGGGGGATGCACAGGTTGAGCTCTTTGATGGCCCCGAAACAGGCCTCCTCTTTTCTTCGCTGGGTAATGCTGACTGGGTGGGCCTAAGGGCAAAGTGGCTTTTTAGTACTGGAAAATTAACTCCTGGTTAGAGCTGGAGTTAAGCTTCTAGTGCTATGAAAAATAGAGTTAAAAAGTTTAAAAAATAGTCTAAATCTCTGGGTTATGCCGGCAGCTGCCGCCACTTATCCGGATAAATACTGATTTATCCGTCTATCTGGCAGCGAGGAGCAGCTACCAGGTAGCCACATAAGTTAGTACTTATATGGATATCTGGCATGGTTTGCTGTGACTTGTGGCAGATAATTGTATATCTGATTTATACATCTATTTGGGGGCTGTTTTCCGCTACCTGATAGACAGATAAATCATTATTTATCTAGGTAAGTGGTGGTGATAGTAGTGGTTGCCTCCATTTACCTGGAAAGCCTGTCAGGGATGTCTCCATCTACTTATCTACTTAAAATGTGCATTGGACCTGTGCACTGCTGAACATACATTTTACAGTTTTTATGCGTTTTTAACTCCAGATGCATTAGCATATCATTAGCTTACTGCATTGGTAGTTTAAAAAAATAATCTTGGCTTTAAAATTTGCCCTAAAAACCAGCGCACATTTTATTAGTGCCAAGATTATTGCATCGGCCTGCAAGACTGTTGTTCAAAATAAGTCTTTTCTGGCACTGATGGCAGGTACACCGGTTGACAGTGCAGCAAACGGCAACATCCAAAAAGTACAAAAATCAAATCTCAGTCCCTTTCAAAGGAACTTTGCTGCACTCATAGGCAAGTCACCTCGATGGGACTGGAAGCCGCCTCCCTTGGGTCTCCCCTAGGTACCTTTTCTGTAGATCTTTCTACATATTTCCTTACATCTTTCTAGTGTCTCTCACTCTGACAGGCTACTGGCTGACTTTTCTGTGGGTAAGGAACTTCTTTAGGATCGTTCCTCAGATACGCAGCCCTTCTCCTTGCAAGCTCCACCAAAGACAACACTCTCTGGCACTCACCTCTCCAAAAACTCTCTCAGGAGCAAGGTGACATCTCCTCCCAAGAGTTATTCCTGGGTACCCAAGCTAGACCCTAGTCACCTTTTTCTGGATAGTTTTGGTTAATGAGGAAGTTTCTCAGTTAAATAAATAAATAGCAATTATGCAGAAATGGGTTATGTGCATATCTCTGAAAATGTATTTAAAAATTATGAGGATATTACACTTACTTAGCATAATTTGGTTTTACATCCTTTACCTAGGTTGTCCTGAATAGCTTGGCTGTGTATTTGGTCTAATTTCAGGTGCATGGGGATTGTTAACGTCAGCTTTGGTTAGGAAGTAATGCCCTTTTAAATTATTAACCAAGTTGAGTTTGCAGGTTTGGGACCTGGACCAGCAAAAAACTGAAGAAGGAATTCCATTCCTACCTCCAATGCTGCTCCATGCGCATGGGAAATATTTCCCCGATGCTTCATTGCAGAGTGGGTTTGAAAACTGCTGTGTTTATGAGGGCTGAAAAGTGTACATGGACATTGTCAGGATCACTACTGAAAATGTATCCTTTAATCAGTTTTGGATTAACAAATTGGGTGCTGTATAATGTGTTGCACTGAGCAGTCTTTGATCTTTGATCACAGTTCTATTCTGAATGATATTATCAAAGCACATTCGTCTTCTTCCAGCCTGATCCCTGTTGAATAGTTATAAATGCAACCTTTGAAACTATCATATAGCATGCAAAGGTAGAGAAAAAAGGATTACTTTTGAGGGCATAAGATGCAATAAATATCTTGCTTATCATTACAAAGATAGCAAACATCAGTGCTCTCAGTCAGCTGGAAACATTGCAAATTATCCTGAGGCAGTGAATTTTACTCTCTCTTGCCTGTAGCAGCTTGTCTCAGTTTTTGTAGAAGTACACAAGACAATTGTCAAAAGCCATTTACCCAGGTAAAATGGCCAACTGAAAAATTTTCAGTCTTAACCCAGTTAAAAGTACACAGGGGACTCCATAGCACACCCTTAACAGAAGGTTTTGGGGTAACCTACCCAGAGCGGCAGTAACTATCCTAAAAATCTTGCTGGGCAAACTGGATGGACCATGTTGGTCTTTACCTGCTGTCATTTACTGTTAGTATGTTAGCTGGGATAAGAGGAGACATTCCCGGGGCCATGTTTTGGGCAGGATTAGGAAATAGTTCATGTACATTGCATTTTCTAATGTGCATGTATTTCCCAGCCCAACTTCTGTAGGCTGAAAACAGCTATTCATGCTAAGTTCTGTGACAACTTATGCTAATCAAGTTGGAATACTACAAAATACTATTGCTAGTGGAAAAAAACAAGACTAACATATTTGCTGAAACTGCTGAGAACTGTCTATGGCAGGGATGGTCAACTCTTGCTGCAAGGGCCACAAACAGGCCTGGTTTTCAGGATGTCCATAATGAATATGCATGAGATATATTTGCATAAAAAGGAGGCAGTGCGTCCAAATCTATCTCATGCATATTCATTGTGGAGATCCTGAGAACCAGAGTTAGCCACCTCTGGTCTGCAGCTCCTGTATGGGTGGAGACATTGCAAGGCCACTCTCCTATTTTACCAAAAAATGGGAGATATCTCTTTGTGACTCTGTGCAGAGTGCAAATTCTAGTGTTTTGTTTATGGATCAAAAGGTGAGGATATTTCCAGATCTTTCTAGAGCTATGCAGGAAAGAAGGAAAGGGTTTCTGGCTTTACGCCAAGAATCCGGGTAGAGGGGCAACCTTTTTCCTGAGATATCTTTGCAAGTGCAATAAGGATTGGTTTGGTTTTTTTTTTTTCTCCCAAACAGCTAAAATCTTTTGTTGATTCCAAAAAATTGTTGATCCCAATTGGTATGACTAATTTATCATGAAATTAATAGTTGGAAATGTGGATTAGTTCATGTTATGCTATTTCTTACATTGTATCTTTATATTTTCTCCTATATTTTCTCCCTAATAATACGATTTGTGGTCTACTGGAAGGATGATTATTGCCTTAATTTGTTACTTAGTATAATTTGATGATAACATCATGTTTCTTTTACAAAATGTATGCTTTGTTATATTTGTTTAAAATCAATAAAATATAAATTAAAAAGAACCGAAATTAGGGCCCAAACTCTGGCAGACACAGTGAAAAGGAAGAAGGATACAAGGCAAGACAAATGAGGCCAAGGACGAGGCCCAAGAACGCAAGGCAAGGCAAACCCATAACGTGAGGCCAAAAGCAGGGCTGAACCAAGAACTGGATCTGAGATCAGGCTGTGGCTCCGAGCATGGTGTGAGGCTGGCATAATTATATGTGAGGCAGCCAGAACACAGCTGCCAGCAGAGCCTCCGAGACACAAAGCCTGAAGAATTAGGCAGCTGGTAAGTAAAGTCCACTGAGCGCCCCTGCTGCTGGGAAACAAGAACTGCCCAGAGACCCTCACAGCGTAGAGCCATGCTGGAAGCCACGGACATACCGAATTTATAACACGTGCGCGCATGTTCTAAAATACGTTTCCCATGCGTACATGCGTGCCGGATTTTAATGTCCGCGCACGCGTGTACGGGTGGATGGCCGCCTCCGCGTACGCAGGGGGGGTAGGGCTTCCCCAGTTCCCTACCTAACCTTCCTACCCTTCCCCCTCTCCTCCCCGACCCCTAACCCCTTCCTAGCTACTTATGTTTTTTTTGTTTCATTACTTACTGCTCCTCCGGCTAATCCTGCCGGCGCGCACTTCCCCAGGACAGCAGTTAATAAGGCTGTCCCAGCCTGCCCCTACCCCTCCCTGCCCAGACCTCGCCCCCAGCCCACCCCTTTTACAGGGCCTGGCACTTCTGCGCGTAACGGGCCCGTTCTAAAATGTGCGCAGTGCACACAAGGCCCGGCCGTGTGCGTAAACCCCGTTTTTATGTATGCAGCCCTTTTAAAAATGGGCCTATACAGTATATATGCCTGCTCTCACACATATGGTTACACACTCACATACTTACACCGGCTCTCTCACTCACATACATTCTCTCACACACGCACACACCCATACCCCTTCTCTCTAACTCACACACACACCCATATCCCTTCTCTCTCACTCACACACACACATACTCCAGCTCTCTCACTCCAACACATGATCACACATACGTATGCTGCTTCTTTTAAATCATACACATTCCCTCTCTCACTCATTCACTTTTTTCTCCCCTCTGAAACTTGGAAGCACAAGGTAAGGTAGCAGCTGTAGCATCCTCCTCCTTCAATCACCATGCCTTCGGGACAACTCTTTCTTTGGGCCAGATTGGGGCAACCCTGCTGTAGTCTCCTGCTCCTTCCGGCCACACTGCTCCTTCAGTTCACATGGACAGGGGTTGGCCTTCCTCCCGTGGCGCTGGCCACGCTGCTTCTTGGGGCCAGCGTTGCAGCCTGCTTTCCCCCTAGACCTCTGCATTGGTGCAGCTAATCCTGATGATGATGGTGGTGGTGAAAGCAATGGCATATCTTTCTTCCTGCCCGTGCTGGCCACGGGACACCACTTCTTCTTCCTGGCCAGTGCTACAGGAAAAAAGGACATTCCACCACTCCCAGAGCCATAGTGCACTAGGCAGCTGCCTAGTGCTTCCACCAGCTCTGGTTATTCATAATCTGGTGTAAGGGATACATCGATCCCTTACTAGTACATTTTCCCTTTTTACCAATACTAGGGACTTTCAGTTTTTTTTGCCCATCCCTAAAAGTTGCCTTCTCCCAAGGCTGGGATTGGCCAACTTGGATCTATAAATTGGGGTTAAGCACATGCAAGAGGCAGAGGGTGTTGGAGCTGAGTAGAAGTTGGAAGGAGTGTTTTGGTGGTAATCCCTTGCTCGGTCTCCCTGGGCCCGGAGAAGAAAAAGGGAAAGGAGGGTTATGCCGGAGAAGCTGACTTTTTTGGAAGAAAGATTTTTCTTGATGCTGATTTTGGACCTGATCCCAGTTTCAGGAGGGAGCCCTCCTGCCTGAGGGGAAGGAGAGTCTGGGTGCACTGCTTGCCCTGTGCCCATCTGAAGTGGAGTGGCTTTTGCATCTGCCCAGAGAAGAGTTGAGAGGATCAGTTTTGGAAGCTTTTGGGCTGAGACCTGGTTTATTTTTCCAGAAGCCCCCTGCCAGTCACCCGAGAGTGCGGGTTTTGAAAAAGTCCCTACCCTATAAGGATTACTGGCTCAGAGAACTGCAAAGGAAAACGGGCACTGTGGACTTTTATGAATTGTGAAGTTCCCTACACTTTATCTTTTAAATAGACAGTGAAGTTTATTTTTGTCACAGTGAATTTTGCTTGAATGTTACCTCTAGTGTCCTGCCTGCTTTTGCCCTGAAGGAAGGTTCCCGTCCCTGCGAGCCAGTGGACAGTGAGTACAAACTGGGAGAGAGTGACTGGATTGAAAGTGGCTTCCCCTGTATGACTTGGGTCCAGGAGGTTAAGCCTCCCCTGACTGAGAGAATTTCAGGGTGGAAAGGACTGGTGCTAGTAGAGCAACTGGGACTTAGCCCTGGGACTGAGTGTGTCCCCTGCACCATTTTGGCACTAACACCGAAGTAGGGGGCTACACTGATTTTTACCAAATCACTTTAATCAGGTCTCAGAACATGATTAAAAAATCCCAGAAGGAAATGTCTGCAGTATAGGTGGAGTCACACAGCCCAAAATGGTCCCACTCTACTATTTCCACTGATTTCAATTAGGATGTTTGGATGGCTGCATGAATCCTCTATCTTTTAGTATATTTTAGAATGAATGTAAACAGATTCCATATTAAAATAGCATTTTCTCTTAATATAGCAGTTCCCTCAAAATGAGACAAACGCGTAGAATATGATAACAGATAAGGATTGCAAGGCCCCTCTGGTACGCTCACTTTTCTTCCAGTTGTAATATCATAGGCCTCACTTGATCTCCAGCTTTACCCTCACTTCCCGGCAGTTAAGGATCCTCTGTGCTTCTCCCAGGCTTTCTTCTTTAAATTCTGTTACTGTAGTTTTTTTCTTCCACTATAGAAGCTCTGAAGGGAAGGAAATCTTATTAGCAGTTCATATCCTGATCTGACTGGGGTGCTTATCTAGTATTGCCCCTCATCCACAAGGTTTAATAGTTTGATAGTAATAAAGATTAGTTTATATAACTGCAGTGCTTTTTCTTCTGCCTTCCCTGAAGGGAGTTTGTCAAGAGGCTACAAATGAAGTCCCTGAACTACTAATGGAATAAATGCAAGCAGCTGTCTGGAAACCCTGGTGAATATTTGTTTCCGAAATCCTAAAGGAATATTGGCTTGAGCTGTGAGGTAAGAAGTTCTTAGATATTTTGATAAATGGCATCAGTGCTCCAAGTGAGCAGGAAGTCATGGGAGCTCACTTTTTGGCACTTACTGTGCAGACGCTGCAGCTGTTCAGTACTCAGATTTTCAAAGAAACTTGTGGTAAAGCCAAAATGAAACAGAAAAATCATTTGCAGGGATTAAGGGCCAAAGCCAAATTAGATTGAAAAAGAATTCAAACACTGAGAGTCAAGCTGGGAAGGAGGACTAATATCTTTCATAATACTCTGGGCTTAGATCCAGTTTCTAAAGACGTGCAGTTCTGGATTTGCTTCACCGCATGCATGAATGGCACGGCTTTTCTTAGGTAAATCAGAACTGCAAGACCATATGTACAATTAGGTCCAATTCTAATGTTTTATTTAGATTTTTATATTCCGCTTTTCACACTCTTTTCAGCACTTTCCGCCTTTTCTAACTGCTCTGCCACTTCAGAGTGGATTACAGTCACGTACCATGGGTGTACTTTCCTGTCCCCAGAGGGTTTACGGTCTAAGGGCCTCATTTGCTAACCATATTTTCCATAGACACAGAATGGAGAAAAGCCTTAGTAAATCAGGCCCAATGTGCCCTATTTATTAAAGCTTTCCTTTCATTTGGTGTCTCTGGGAAAAATTCATAGATCCTAACTTTCAAACCTATCTGCATTTCTGTGCATAAGTGAACGCATGGAAATGAATACTAGTATTTTATAAACTGTGCTGCAGAAGCATGTTTCTGCTCTAAAAGTATGGTCATACGCTTCAGAATGCACGATTATTTCCAATTTAAGAAACCTCATATGTTACCTATTTTTATACATAGGTGCCTATATTTTAGGTGCATAAAAATGTAATATGTATGTGTAATAACGCCAGTTTCTAGGCAGAGGTAGGTATTTTATAAAATATGTGAAAATGTGTGCATGCTTACTTAAAATCACCAATTCACTGATATCTCTACCAGTTCACTCAGTCCTTCTCCAGTTCAACTAGAACCTTTAGCACTTCACCCTGAATCCCACCCAATTCACCCAGACCTCACACCCAAAAATTGCAGATAACAGATAAGCCCAGTTTCACTTGTGGAGTCAATTAGCTGGTATACAAATGTATGAATAAGTTTGATAATGTATGTGCGTATATCTCTTACAAAACAGCAAATAGCACGCATACGTTTTCCTCCAGAGCCTTTTCTGCTAAGTCAGTCTTCCTTTTTTTGAAGGCTAAATCCTTATGGGTTAAATGGTTAAAAGTTATATACCTGTCTTTTAATGAGAAAAGCTGGAGCTAGGTTTCTCTGGATGCCCTCCCACCTTCTATCTAAACCATCTGCTCCATTTCTGGTTTTCTTAATGATTCTTTTCTTAAGACTTTAATTTTTTTTTTCTCTGGTTCTCCCCAATACTTGCTTATTTTTCTGTCTTGACTAGATAGTAAGCTCCACCGAGAAGCTACTGTCTTGATTGTATCTGTACAGTGCTGCATACACCTTGTATATAAATGCGTAGTAGTAGCAGTAAAGATTAATTTTAGGATGTTTTTCTCATTGTAGTGCTCACATATGCAAAACTTTCCTTTTGTTAAATGTGTTTTCAGGCATAGAAGAGACATAGGCAGCTATTACTGAAAATAGGGATGGCTTAGCATCCTTGCTATAGAATCCCAAGGCTGACAAGAATGGTTTATTTTATTAAGAAACTTAGCTTTAATGAAAAGCAAGCCTGAAGTGCCAAGACGACTTGTAGTATTTTCCAAGCTCACTTTCTTTCTGTTATATTAATTGTTCCATTTGATAGCACTCTATAAATATATTGCCATTTCTCCATTCAGCTGTTAAATATATAATTATTGTAGATTGTCCAGTTTTCTCTATTGCTCTGTTTGTTTGCCACTAGTAAACTACTAGTAAACTCCACACGCTGTATTCCCAATGCAGTCTGTACAAAGATTCCCCTTGTGTTGCAATTACAGAATGCTTGAGTAGAAAAGAACAAATGAGAGAAATGTTTCCTTTAAATGTTCCTTTGAAACTGATATATATATAAAGTGCATAAAGGTAGTGAAACTATAGCTGAATCAGACAATTGGATAAGACCTGGCTTTTTGAAGTAGCTTTTAGCTCCAGTTGATAACATGAGGCTATGAAAAACTCTCTACACATCCTCTATATCCTTTTACATGACTAATTACCCATTAGACACTTTTCACTCTGTTGAACTGTGTCTTTAGTGTATACATTGTTCTTATATGCTCTGAATTCAACAATATTACTGTAACATGCTTTGAATTCTCCTGTTGGAAAAGCTTGTCATAAATAATTATTTGACTTGAGAAGAAAGACAAGAAATAAAAAAACAAAGTAGAATTAAAGTGCAGGGTTCTCAACCCAGTCCCTTGGTATGCCGGACCAAGGGAGAAGACTGAATGCATAAAGAGTTTTCAGTAAGGAAGGCTGAGACTGGGGTTAAACTTGAAGAGGAATCTGGAAAATTCCTTGTGGTGTGGGGCGGGGAGGAATTTGGAAGAGGAATTTGGTGCTGTGGTGTGATTAGTGCCACCTAGCGGGCAAGCCCACTAGACTCACACCAACAGCTGGCAGAGAAGCCCATGGGTGGGACTGGCTGGAGCTTTGCCTATACCAGCTGCCTCCCCCGCAGGTTGAGCCCTTGGGTTCTCGTGGCCTGCAGGTCTTATATGGGTCCCTGGGACTACCCAGGAGGGAGAGTCTAAGTCCAGGCGAAGGTCAGGGCAGGCAGCAGACAGCAGAGATGAGTAACAGGCCAGAGGTTGGGGCAGGCAGCAGACAAGCAAGGTCAGGGTCCAAGCCGAGGTCAAGATCCAGGGAGTCAAGCCAAGAGAAAACCGAGAGACAAGGAGCAAAGGTAACAGGACAACCAGAAAAAAACAAGACAAGACTAGGGCATTAAAAAAGCAAGGGCAAAGCACAGACGAGGTAAGGTCAAAACAAGGGAAGCTACAACAAGCAAGGAACAAGACACAAGATCTAGCAACACACACTGGGACACATGGTAAACTAAGGGACCTGTGGCTAAGATGAAGTAAGGATGTCTGGGGAGCCCTTAAGTAGGGCTAAGCTGATGATGTCATCAATAGGCACCGTGGCCTTTTCCTACTGTGGGCTCTTCAAAGACAGTAGCATTGGGCATGAGTGCACCTAAAAAGTGACACCTGGAGATGGTGGTAGTGGAGGCATTCTGCCACATGTAAGGAGCTCACTGGGTCCGGCCGCAGGAGAGAAACCCAGCTGTTTGTGGCGTTGGGGTTGAGTGTGATGGCTCATGGGGCCATCCTGTGAGCCACAAATCATAACAGGGAGATCTAAGTGAAGCCTGAAGAACTGGTACACTAAGTAATAGAGAGGACCATGTAGTATGCATTTGATAAGAAATTTTAATCCTGCCTGGTGATCCCATAAATTCTGATTATTCAGTACTTTACCAGAAATAAGTGTTTAAGAGTTTGTTTATTTAACATTTGGGCATCTTGGCTTATGCTTTATTTGTGCCAGCACTATGAAATGGTACTGGGGCCAGAGTTCATGGATGGGAGAAGGATGTGGTCAGTAGAAGAGTCAGGAGTTACCCTGCTGCCTCCATTCAGGTTCACTTCACCATTTGCATGAGCAACATTTTTTAACCCACTTAATACATTTTGGAGAAAATCTCTTCCACAAAAATGGAATTCTTGCCATCATATTTTGTACCCCATTAGAAGTTGGTTTACAGATTTCTTTGCAAATGAAAGGAGCAACACAAAATTACATTTTGCTTTTTTTTGTTTTATTTAATTGTTATTATTTTATTTCCCATGAAAAATCCTATCCTCCACTCTCCTCAATACCATCCTAGTCCTCCTCTTCTCCCCATCTCCATCTCATCCCTTTCCTCCCTTCCCCTCCCCTACCACTATGGTGCCAACTAGAAAAGGTATCTGGTAAAAAAGATACCTGGTACCCATATAATATTAGGCCTATTGTAATGCATGTTGGGGTGTGGGCTTGGCCCTTAGAAAGCCATGGGTAAACTGAATTAAAATTACAATATAATAAACTTTCCATACTAAAATAGCACTAACCGCCAGCCCTCAAACAGTGACAACACTACCTTGAAAAGACAACACTGCAAATATTACACCAGGCCCTAAAACACCAATGCACCTATTAGGAAAACAGAATAAGCCAAACTGCTATAGATCCCTACACATATACTACATGCTAGCAGAATACCTCACTTTGGTGAAACATACAGACCACAGACAAATCCTCACCAAATACAAAATAAAGAGACCATAAAGTAGAACCATGTAGATAAAACCAATTAGAAACCACAATAAGCAAGAATCTGTATGCAGTGCAACAATGGTAAAACAGAAACACATCACCAAACAAAATCCATAAATATAAAAATGTTAATCATAATATTAAAACCATACTAATAAAAATAATTGATATTTCAAAAGTTGATGAATATAGCATCCAATAAATTAAAAAACAATCATATGAACATTAAAAAAGAATTTTCAAACATCAATATAATATTTCAAAACAGAAGACACATCAAATAACACCCAATAATTTAAAAAGGTTAAAAATCCCCTGCTTTCCCATACATGGAAACTTTTGATTTCCAGTCACTTTGAGATTGTTGTGGATTAGAAGGGATGCACAAACTTTCTCCTCTCTCTCATACACATATACTCTAACACATGAATATTTATGCTCTCACAAACACATGCTCCTTCTCTCATGTGCACATACATGCTCACACACGCACTCTCGCTCACACACATATACTCCCACTCCCACACACAAACACACACACACGTTCTCACTCACATAGAGCCTTTCCTCTCTTTTCTTCAGTCACCAGTGGCCTTACTGGACCTTTCTTCTCTTCTTGCCTGCTGTGCCCATCCAGGCACTATGCTGTCTCTTGTTGGGCTTACAGGGCCTGCCTTCCATGCAAGCTGCACCACAGTCTTCACTCCATTTGTTCTGTGCAGACCCAGTCACACCATACTTTCAGCCTGTGGGGGCCAATAATACTACAGTCTCTACCTTGGTGCTTCCATTTGTCCTGTGCAGGCTGAGCCCTACCATCTTCTTGGCCTGCATGAATTAATGATGTCACAGTCTGCAGCTCGGCCCTTCTGTTTGGCCCATGCAGGTATCATGTCAGCCTGTGTGGGCCAATGTTGCCACAGTATCTGCTTTGGTGCCTCTGTTTGGCCTGCACAGCCTGGGTCACACCATCCTCTCAGCTTGTGCAGCTGATTGTGTCAGTCTCTCTATTGAGCTCGCACAGGCCGAGTCACATTGTCTTGTCAGCCTGTGCAGGCTGATGACGTGGCCACAAGTACATAAAACAAAAAATAAACAAAAAGGCAATGAGGGCTGGTGATTTGCTGAATCCCTTGAAGGCCCTGACTGAATACCACTAATAATGTAAGTGTGGGAACAGCCCAAAATTGTGGCAGAAAAACTGAAAGTATTGACATGAACACTGTGACAGCAGTTTGGAAAGAGAAGGACCCAATGGCACAAGTGCTAGTGGAGAGCAAATAGTACCTTTACAGGCATAAGGTGCTGATACCAGTCACAGTGGTACAATTGTCAACAGAGCATGTGCAAGATGATGACAGTTCATATATGCACGAAAGATGTGGTAGAACACAAGCTTTGGAGATCATACAAGTCCCTTCTTCAAATGGTCTGCAATGAAGTCCTCCAAAAAGTTGAGGGTGCGTGACTTCATAATTCCAGTGAACAACAGCCCTATCAAACTCCTTTTCACCTTTTTCTTACATTTCACATCACATCCATCTCATAAAAAAATAAATAAATAAATATGGCATTAGATTTAAAAAAAAAAAAAAAAAAGCTCAGCATCTAAATTAGGCGTCTTAAGTTTAGGAAGAGTTTAAACTAAATATAGGCACCTAAGCTTTCAGCTGAGAATTCTTCTAAATTTAGTCACCTACAATTTATGCATCATAATTTAGGCCTCCAATTCATTTGCCTAGATCAGTGTTTCCCAGCCCTCTCCTGGAGACACACCAAACCCGTCTGCTTTTCAGGACATCCATTATGAATATGTGTGAGATAGATTTGCATATACTGGATCTCCAAAGTAGGCAAATAAATTTCATGCATATTCATTGGGGCAATCTTGAAAATCTGACTGGTTAGGTGTGCCTCCAGGAGAGGGCTGGGAAACACTGGCCTAGATTTAAAGCTAGATGCCTTGTAATGAAAATCAGTATTAAGTGCCTAACTTTTTCCTGCCTGCTTAGTCACTTATTTTTACTCTGTCTTGCATTGTATAGTTGTGCAGCATTTTCCCCACAGAATTAGGAATGGAGGGCCAGGCAGCAGAAGCAATGGCCGTGGAGGCCTGTGCAGGCTGGAGAGAGGAAGGAATAGTGTCAGTGTGTGTTGGAAGCGAGAAAGGAGCAGCAGCAGCGAGCTGGCCTACACAAACTAGAAAAGAGTTGGGAGAATCAGCATGCGCCTATGCAGGCTGGAAGATATGAGTCAGCAGATCTGGCCTTGGCCTGTGTGGCCAAAGGAGGGAGAAGTGGGGATCTGGTAGATCCTAAACGAGAGAGGTATACAGTGGACTTGGGAGAAGTTAGGATAGAGCTGGGGATCTTGCTAAACGGGATGGCAGTCAGAGAAAAAGCTAGGGGTCTTGCTGGGGAGAGAACTGGATGGAGAAGAGATAGAGAGAGAGAGCTGGGGAGAGGTTTAAGCCTTGTGGGGGGCAGACAGAGAAAGCTGGGGACCTTACTGGGGGGAGCAGAGAAAGCTGGGATCTTGCTGAGGTGTGGGGGGAGAGAGAACTTAGGGGGGAAAGGGTCTCGACTGGGGGATGTGGTAGGCAGAGAGAGTGAGCTAAGGGACTTCCTGAAAGGTGGGGGAAGAAAGGGAGAACATTAGGGAAGGGGGTATGTGCCTGGTGGGGCAGAAATAAAAAGCTGGTTTGGTGGAAAAGTCTGGGAGAGAGGTCAGCCCTGGTGGGAAGGCCAGGTAACGAGCAAACTGAAGGACTGACCGAAGGAGAGCTGGGGAGGGCCAGATGATGGGAAAACTCTGCACAAAAGTTTTAAACATCTGCAGATACAGAAACAAGTTCTTACTTTAAGACAGTGAGTATATTGTGTTATCTGAAAAAATAAAGTCTGCAGAATTTTAAAATATTCTGCGCTGACTTTTCCCAGGAGTTCAATTTTTAGGGACCTAAATTTCGGTTCCTAATGCAAAGAGGTTCCTCAATTTAGGTACTCGGCTTTAGTCCATTTTCAAAGAGGGCAATTTAGGTGCCTAACTCCCAAAATTAAGCACCCAAACCTTTTGAAAATTGACCCCCTAGCGGCCCACAGACTCTATGTAGATTTTATTTCTACAGTCATTTCAAAGCAACTAGCCAGTTTCCCCAAGGGTAACCTTGCAGGGAGGCATTCATGTGCTCCACCTGTCTCATATAGTCATGGCATTTAACTTTAGCCTTTTCTTCAGCAGCAACAAATCAGCAGTTTCTTTTAGACTGAGAGAGTTTTCCTTGGGCTACCTTCCAAGGAGCATGCTCTCTAAATGATCGATGTGTCGCAGCACTTAGCACTTAGAGCAAATTGATTTTGTCCTGTGCCAAGTCATTGATTTCCTTCATCCAATATTACAAGCTTAGTATGAATAATTTTCAATCAAAGGCCAACTGCTCCATCTGCCAAGCACATTTGGTAGGTGGCAGAGACTTTGGAGGTTTGGCCGTGGAGAAGGAGTATGATGACTACCAGAGGATTTCTTTTGTTTTAATTAGACCCCATCTTCCACCCTCTATAACTCAGCCTACACTATAAGAGAAGGGAGAGTGAAAATGGCAGCTTCTTTCAGAACCTAAGATGCTTGCTTCCTGAACGTATTCATTTATGAAAACTTTTATACTGCCTCCCCAAGGCAGACGTGTCCGAGGCAGTTCACAAAAATGTACAAAAAATGCATAACATTTAATATAACATGATCACACAAAAGCATATTTCTGCATAATATATCTTCAGTCTATGGCAAGCCCCTGTTTGGCTGTCTGACCGTGGCCACCTTTACCCATCATTGTGCAGATGGGTTCACATCCAGAAAGCTTCAAGTTCTATTTACTACCCAAGGCAATTAACCCTGTCATTCTTGGGTTACCATGACACTCCACCAATCTTCTACTGTCTGGTCTATATTGCAGATTATCCATTGGGACTCCTCCTGTCAGAAACATTGTTCCTTTCCTGTTCTGCTCTCAATCTTGTTGGGCCAGACAATCTTGCCTGACTTGCTGAACCCGCTGCCCTAGTACACCACTGTTTTTGACCTATGCAACAAGCAACAGTCTAGTGTCTTGCCGCCTCTTAGCCCTGGCGATTTTCCCAGTTCTTCAAAGGCTTTTTCCTTGGAGGTAGAAACCATGCCACCACTTCAACAGATTCATGCTTGTAGAAGATGTTCAATGGGTTGATACCCTTTTGCTTTTCTCCAAAATCGAAAACTCCTTGGAACTTTTCCTGGAACCTATGTCTAACCTTCCAGTTCCCCAGATGGTAAAGATATTCCATAGAAATCCTCCCCGGAAGCCAGAGATAGGGGGCTTAGAAGGGGGGATACTGTTACATTTTACTGGTGCAGGGAAGGCCCTGTGAGTAGTCTCACTCACCTCCAATGGCCACATGGCTGGATGCTGCCTTGTCTTCTTTCTGCCAGTCCTCCCCTAGATACGTGTGCATGGCATGCGCCAGCTGATAAAAATTCCGTGCGGGAAATTACATTAGCGCCGGCTAGGGATTTAAACCCCAACCACGCTTCCAACCTCAGCCTCAACAATGGGTCTCCTGTATTGCAATTGTGTTGCTCTAGCCATCTAGGCTTGCCTTATTCAGCCTTCCAGCCTTGCCTCAACCAGCCTTGCCTCACCTAACCTGTCTTTGTTGTCTCGCCTTCCCTCTTTGACTTGTCTTTGTCCTTGTCCTCAGAACCTTGTCTTGCCTTGCTTAGTTCATCTTGCCCTGTCTTGTTCTTTCATGACTTGTCTCCTCTTAGCCTGTCTTTCTGGCTCTGACCTCAGCTTTGCTTCTATGACCAATCCCTTGCTTACTGCCTGGACCTGACCTTAGCCTTAAATCTTGATTTCGTCTTGTCTGCTGCAGGCCCTGATTCTTGGCCTGTCTCAGGACTCTGTCTCTGGATTCTGTCTTAGTTATCCTCGAACCACCTAATTCCTGCTGGCTGCTGGAACCGAAAGGCTCAACCTGCAGGGGAGATGGCTGGTAGAGGTGGAGATCCAGCCTGGCCCTCTTCAGGGCGCATTCTCCAGCTGCTGGCATAGGCTGCATGGGCTTGCCCACAAGGCAGCATCAACTACACCACAGCAGTAAGGGCTCACGCTCATGCCACTCCTTACAGCTCTATTTATTAAGCATTTGTTCTATAATGTGGCCCCTATAGTTAGTTTTTGGGTACTTGCCAGGTACTTATAGCCTGGATTGGCCACTGTTGGAAACAGGATGCTGGGCTTGATGGACCCTTGGTCTGACCCAGTATGGCATGTTGTGATGTTCTAGAAGCTGAATTTCTTGCCTGTGTGCTAGAAATATTTTGATCACCAAGTAAACATCTGCTGGAAGTGCACAGGATGTGCATGGAGGTAGGGGGTCAGTTGGAAGTAAGGGGGGGAATCTTCCAGACCCTGGCTCATCTTCTGTGTCAAGGGGTGTCGCTCACCTCTCTGACAGACAAGGGGGGGCATATCCCTTCAAGGTCCTGGTAATGAGGGGAGGTAATAGAAAGCCCTGGCTCTTCGGAGTCAGGAGCTATGTTGAGATTTCACTGAAAGAAATTGGTTGGAGTTGAAATCCTCTCGAGGGATCCCATAAAGTAGGAGCCAGAAGTGAGGCTGGGGATTTTCCACTTAAATCTCTAGTTGCCTAAGGAAAAAAAGGGTGAGAGACTGCTCAGAAACTGCAGGTTATCCCTGGACTTACTAGGCTAAGGAGAAGGATTAGAACCCTACACTGAGTCAGAGAGTACCTGCCTTGGGCTTGGGGAATCTTGAAGACACTTCTGATGGGTTTTTCCTGTAGCTGAACAGAAGTTCCAGTGAGTAACCATCTATCTGGTGGAGGAGTGGAAAAAATACTAGCCAGGTTTTGCAGCTGGGGACAAAGGAGGGAGAAGTAGCAAAGATACTGGAGACCTTGTGTTGCTGTACCAAGAAATCATCTTCATAAGGGAAGTTTGTGAAGAGAGGACTAAAGCTTTCTTTGAACTGTGATTTCATTTAAGTTGTACTTCTACCTGCATCTTCTTGACAGTCATTGGGGCCGATGTAATAAGACCGGTGACAAAACAGGCTTTAGTTATGAGCGCAGATTTTGATCACCGCGCACAGCTGAAGATGTTGCTTCCGTGGGATGTAAAAAAAATAAATTATGCAAATGATTTGCATGCAGAAATCCACGTACATACGGAGAAATGCGCGTACCTATGTGCGGTAAGGGCCTATGTAATAAGCGGCCGCATTCACACTCAAAACCCACGCTAATAATCCGCACATAAAAGCGAGCGAGCGAATGGGTCTCCCTATTAAGTGAAAGTATGAACCTGGAAAGTATTTTTAATATTTCAAATAACTGTGCTGCAGAAAACATGGCAAATATTTTCATGGATGCTAATTCACACTGGCATTGCAGTGAGATAGGTGCTCAGTTGGGCACCAATCTGGATGCTCAGGTACCGACATAGGCACTCAACCGAGAGCAAATATGGAAGCTATGGTGCCCAGAAAGGAGCCTAGCAAATGTTTCCACTCAGGCGCTGAGCTAGGTGCTTATTGGTCGTGAATCTATATGATCGGGTGCCCAGAAAGGCGCCTAGCTAATCTTGCCGCTCAGGTGCTGAGCTCAGAGCTTACTTGGTCATGAATCTAAATGACTGGGTACCCAGAAAAGCGCCTAGGGAAGCACCTACCTAAGCTGGCCCCTCTGACGCCAAAAAAGGGGCCTAACGATGCTGGCTGCTCAGTCACCCAGGAAAGCACCTAGCTAAGCTGGCCACTTGGATGCCGAGATAGGCGCTCAGCTAGGTGGTTTTCAGGATGCTCAGACGCCGACATAGGCCCTCTGAGTCGGCGCTGACCCTTAGCGTGTTCCCTGACCATGGCAGTAAAAAACCCAAATTAAAAAAACCTGCACTAGCATTAGCGCGGCTCCCTGCATTGCCTAGATTAGCTAATCGTCTCCTTTGCATGCTGTTAGCATGCATTCATGCAGGAAAAACCGTGGGTCTGTAAATGCATTCGTTCGTGCTTTTTTTCCTGCACACAAAACCCTTATTACATCCCCGTGTAGGGCTTTGTATAGGAAAACACATGCACAAACCCGCGGCAGCTTCAGCGTACCTTATTACATCGGCCCCATTATGTTTAACACTGAAGACTCTGAATTAAACTATCTTTTGTTTGGAACACAATTAGAGACTGGAGAGTGTTTGATTTGGATGGAATGCTCTCGGCCAGGCACTGGCTGTGCAGGAAAACTGCTCTCAGCCCTGGAAAACTGTTTCCCCATCTCATGGTTGTGATTACAAAGCACTCAGAGACTGAGAAGGTGGCCCCTATGAAAAAGGGGGCTAAAATAGACACAAAATGTGAAAAACCTTTAGTAAATAATCCCTTTAAGTAATAGGACTGCAGAGTTTACAAATGGAAATCCTTTTGCAAAACCCTTCTAATTTGACAATCGCATGCAAAAAGCCCCGTTAATGCATGCGATAGCACCATATCGTATGGTGTGATGCAAATTCAGAAAATAGGAGGAGTTAGGGGTGGAGAGTGGGCAGGATTAGCCTATTTGAGGTGAATTGAAGGGCCCAGAGCTGAGAGAGAGAGAGACTGGCCATAATGTCATCCCCATAGGTAGGTATTTGTATCCCTATGGAAGGCCCACCTAGTAACTCGAGGTGGGGTTTAGGTATGAGTGTAGGGGGTTAGGGGCCACTTTGACATTGTACGTGACACGTACAAACAGAACAGTGGTCTCTTGTGAAGATTTGATGACCTTCGGAGTGAGGAAACTCACTCCAAGATGAGATTTGGGCAATGTTCTTTCAACCTATCTTGATGGACTCTCTACCTGGGTATCATCAAGCTAGGTGGAGAGAGCATTGCCCAAATCTCATCTTGGAGTGACTTTCCTCACTCCGAAGGCCATCAAATCTTCACAAGAGACCACTGTTCTGTTCGTAGGTGTCACGTAGAATGTCAAAGTGGCCCCTAACCCCGTACACTCTTCCCTAAACCCCACCTCGAGTTACTAGGTGGGCCTTCCATAGGGATACAAATACCTACCTATGGGGATGACATTATGGCCAGTCTCTCTCTCTCTCTCTCTCTCTCTCTCTCTCTCTCTCTCTCAAAACAGTCCACCCAGTGGTCATATGCAGGAAATACAACAGGTCTGACACCTATCACAAATTCTGATAACATTATCACAATGTGCACTAACTTAGCTCTTCGCATAGGTAATTAGCACAATAAACTGAATTTTTGCATAAACCACGCCCCTTTTGCAATCGTATGTGGTACTTACCGCATTTTGATAAATCCAGGCCAAAAATAGTTAACCCTCCTAAGGGTCTCATTTTCTAAAGTATCGCAGGCCTGTGATACTTTAGGAAATGAGGGGCGGGCAGACAAAAGAGGGGGCGGGCCTGCGCTAGCCGGCAGCGATCGCACCGTCGCGGTGCGATCGCTGCTGGTTTCGTACCCAATAGCGCCACCATAGGAGGTGTAGCTATTGGGAGCGAAAGCGGACGCGAAAAGGGCCTTACCTTTTTGTTGTCCGCGGCGGCTTCGCGGAGTCAGCCCCGGTGACGCCCCAACTCCTCCTCTTCCGGGGCCGACTCCACCCCCATTTTGGTATCGCACGCGAAAAGGGACATTTCGCGTGTGAAACGTCCCTTACCGCGTGCGATACTGTTAGAAAATAAGGCCCTAAGTCAGCTATATCCAGGTAAGTGGATTTTTAGTGCTTGTATGCACATATCTGGGTGAGGGCAGGAATATTTTGGAGGTATTAGTGTACACATGTACTTCTAGCTGGCAGAACAACCCAATATTGAAACATATTGTATGACTGGGTACTTTGTATTTGAAAATAGAATTCTATTTTGCAGGCTTAAAAGTATGTGCCTACTTTTGCAGTTAGGTACCCTACTGAAAATATTCCCTTGAATGTATTTTTTTTTTATAAGTTATGCCATATTAACAAATAAAATATGTACTTGACAACATGAAATTTGCTTAAAATTTTGCTTAAAAACAATTGCCATTGCTCACTTTTTTATAACTGATTTCATTTCATTTCATTTATTAAAATGTATTAATCGCTAAACACTAGCGGCCTATGCAATGTACAACAAAAATGCCCATATATAATATTCATTATACAAAAACAGAAAACTAAAACATGCCATAATATTAACAAACACATAAAGTTACATAGACTCACATAAAAAGCCAAATATGCTCAGAAGGCATGCAGATGAGGTAATGCCACAGATTCTGATGTAGGCATACAACTGCTTTGTACTCTTCTTTCAGCCAATGTGGAGTTGATTACAGATGAGGCTCTGTTTGCATTAGCAGCATAGTATTAAATTTTATTTAAGATAATTCAGTTAGTACTTAAACAAAGACATTAATAACCATTTTTGGTTCACAGTTTTTATTCTGGAGTAAATTTTCAAGGAGCTGCCTAACTGACAAATTATATGCATACTTTTCATACCCCTATAACTTACCTAATCCTCAAAAACTTACCACCCATATAGTTTGTGTTTGAAGATTGGCTGCTTATATGGATAGAAAGTAAGGGCGGATATTCAAAGCATGTTTAGTGCTAGATAGCTGGATAAGTAGGACTTATCTGGCTATGTAATACGTTATAATACGTTGTAATACATTATAATACGTTATAATACGTTATAATTTCTTCCTGCCTTATCTTCCTTCCAGCTTGTTGCAAGCTTCCAAGTTCTCCTCCCCTGTTGATTGTAACTTTTGACTTATTCCTACCTATGGTTATCTTCGTTCACTTGAATTGTTACTCCAGTTATACCCCTTGTTAAATGTAAACCGATCCGATATGGTTATTTACTATGAAGGTCGGTATATAAAACTGTTAAATAAAATAAATAAATAAAATGTAGTGGTTGGAGACTATCTGGTTATGAGAGAGAGAGCCTCAAGGCTCATCCCTGTCCCCAACCCTCTTCAATATATACCTCCTCCCCCTCTGTCAGTTGCTTATAAACCTAAAATTAATCCACTACCTCTATGCAGACAACGTGCAGATTCTGATCCCCATAACAGAATCCCTCTCTAAAATTCTCACCTACTTGGAAAGTTGCCTTCAAGCTATTAACCGCCTTCTCACCAGTTTGAACCTGGTTCTTAATGCAACCAAGACAGAACTCCTTCTCATCTCCTCCGACCACTCGGCCCTAATACATCTGACAACACCCAACACCCAGATCACACAAGTAAGGGACCTAGGAGTAATCCTAGATAACCACCTGAATCTAAAGAAATCCATTAACAACACTTCCGAGGATTGTTTTTATAGACTACAAGTTATGAAAAGGCTCAAACCTCTCCTCCATTTCCAGGATTTCAGGACTGTGCTCCAAACCATGCTCTTCTCCAAAACAGACTACTGCAACGCTCTCCTCCTCGGGCTCCCCATTTCCTCCATCAAACCATTACAGATGCTCCAAAATGCTGCAGCTAGAATCCTAACCAACACCAACAGAGGATCACACATCACTCCCATACTATGGAACCTTCACTGGCTGTCAATAAAATACAGAATATTGCACAAGGCCCTTACCACAATTCACAAAACCATTCACAATCAGCAACAACTAGACCTCCAGATTCCACTCAAATTATACTCATCCTGAAGACCTATCAGAGAAGCATATAAAGGTTCCCTGCAAGTCTCCCCAACGAAATCCACGCGCCTATCAACCACCAAAGAATGAGCATTCTCTACAGTGGGTCCAGCCATTTGGAACAATATGTCTACAGACCTCAGACTAGAACCCTGCCCTCAAAACTTCCGAAAAAAAAACTTAAGACCTGGCTTTTCCTCCAGGCCTTCCCTTAACTTTCAAAACCATTAATTGTCAACCAGACAGGACTCTGCTTACCTGACTAACGCCCTGCCATGTTTAGACATCATATTTATGCCTCTGTTTCTTTGTCTCATTGCCTTATCTAGCTTTCAGTTATGCTGTCCTTTACCTCTGGCTAACCTAGCCTCCAAGTTATTAACCCCTTGTTATATGTAACTTTCGCCTCTGGTTAATTGATGTTTAAGTTATACCCATTGTTACATGTAAACTGATCTGATATGAAATTCTTTTCATGAAGGTCGGTATACAAAAGTGTTAAATAAATAAATAAATATGTTCAGCAGCCACTATATAGCTGGATAAGTCACTTATCTGGTTATCTGAATAGCTGGATAAGTTGTGGCTGGATTGGGGTGGTGCTACTTAGCTGGATAAGTTATCCAGCTATGAAGTGATATTCAACATTAAGCGGATGATTTATCCAGATAAATTAGACCTGCTCAATAGCAGGTTTAAACTTAGATGGATAAGACTTATCCACCTAAGTACCGCTTACTACGGGGATATTCAGCAGCATAGCAGTGCTGCTGAATATTCTGTCTAATTGGGTCATTCATCAAAATGCGTTATGGCGTTAACGCACGCAATAACGCGTTAATGCCATAACGCATGGCGTGAATACAATTATTTTAGAGGGGCAGGATCAGGGAGAAGTTTGGGCAGGATTTAGTTAAATGAGGGATGTAATTGCACTGTGTGATAGCATAACCCATACTATCACATGGTTTTAACGCCAGAAATAACTACACCTTTTTTCCTGGCATTAGGCTGTGCAATATACCTGAAATGGCCATAACTCAATTCATGATAAATTTTTGGAATTGCATTTTTGACCATTTCTGGGTTTGGGGAGGGGGAGAGGGAGAGAGTGGAGTAGAGAGAGAGAGAGCGAGCCTCTGGGAAGGGCCTCACTGTGTGCACCTATTTATATCTCTATAGGAGGGCCATCTAATAGGTTGAAGTGAGGTGTTGGTGGTGGTTTAGGGGCCAGTTTCGCATATAGAGTGAGATGTACAAACAGCACAGTACACCTCGGAGAAGATTTTATGTAATTTGGAGTGAGGAAAGTTTCGCAAAGATGAAATTTTGTACTATGTTATCTCACCCTAGCTTGATGGTACCCTGTTATAAAGTCCATTAAGCAAGGGTGAAAAAACATAGTAGAAATTTCATCTTTGCGAGACTTTACTCACTCCTACAAACAAAAAACACTGCATTCATACAACATATCTCATACGTTAAACAAAAACTCACTTGTTTTGCTTTGACCACTCTCAAGCAAGACTTACTCTTTGGCCGATCTCGGCTCTAATACCGCAGCACTCCTTCAAAAATGGCGCTCAATGCTTTAACCCCTAATTACTGGAGGGTAGGTATTTATACTCTCTTTTACTCGAACCTTGACCAATCAGGTTAACTTTCTCACATGAAGACGGAGCAATCAACTTATTTGTTGAGTCCAACGGGATTTAGTGTTCAACTTAAAAATCCACCGCTGTTCTCTTTGCATAGCCTTTGATTCACATTGCCCCCGTGTTCATCTTTATTAACCACCTCCAACACGGTACACTTCAAACTTTCAAAAGTCTGACTCTTCTCTACGCAATGCTGTACTAAGGGTGCCTCCATCTTGTTACATTTCAACGCGCTTTTATGCTCAATTAAATGCGTTTTAAGTTTTCTGGTAGTCTTGCCTATATATAATAACTCACAATGGCACCATATCACATAAACAAGATTTTGTGACACACATGTAGTTTTCACTATAGGAGTATATTTCTTCAATTTTGCTAGTGGAATGTTAATATTTGAATGTGCCTGTGCACACATTAAACACGAGTTGCATGGAAAATGTCCCACTTCCCCTATTGCTTTTGCCTCTACCCTTTTACAAAAGGAATGCACCTCTTAGAAGCAAGCTAGGTGGAACAACAGGGAGTTGTTAAAATCGAAGAAAAAAGAAGTCAGTTGGATAACTTAGATGTGCTATTAAGTGGAGATTCTCTTTTTGGAGAACATGTTATGATGTCTAAAAACTTTAATTATTGTTCATGGTACTTGGATATTATTATGACATGTAATTACCATTAATTTATGGTATTTTGCTATTTAGTTTCTGTGAAACCAAATGTATTGTTTGTATTTTGATAATTTTGTTTTTATTATGTATGTATATCATGTATATTGCCTAGGCCTTTCAGTGTTAGGCAATTAATAAATTTTAATAAATGGAAAAATGAAATGAAATGGTTTCCAATCTTCGGTGTTTCTGGCTCAGCCTTCCTCTTCTCATTTACTGCCCTTGTCTGTCTCTCTTGTTTTATTATCTTTTTCTCTCTGGTGTCCTCTTTCATTTTCTATTGTTTCAGTTCTTTTTCTTTCTTGTCTCTTTCCTTCAGCTGTAGATATTTTAATACTTTCTCTTCCTTTTTCTAGCCTCGTCCCCTTTTTCCCCCTTTTCCTCTTCTTATTCTTCCTACCTTTTTTCCTTTCACTGTTTCGCCTCCTCTTTCTCCCATGCTCGCTTTTCCATTCCTCTTACCTTCCCTCCTACATTATCTTCCTGGATTTCCTCAGACCTCCCAATCCAGGGTCCTCTCCTCCTGCCACCCTTATTCCTGTCTTTCCCCTTTATCTTCCTCCTCCCCACCCTCTTGCTCTCGTCTCTCTCCCTTTTTGCTCTTTACTTAAGAACATAAGAACATAAGAAATTGCCATGCTGGGTCAGACCAAGAGTCCATCAAGCCCAGCATCCTGTTTCCAACAGAGGCCAAAACCAGGCCACAAGAACCTGGCAATTACCCAAACACTAAGAAGAACCCATGCTACTGATGCAATTAATAGCAGTGGCTATTCCCTAAGTCAACTTGATTAATAGCAGTTAATGGACTTCTCCAAGAACTTATCCAAACCTTTTTTGAACCCAGCTACACTAACTGCACTAGTAACCACCTCCTCTGGCAACAAATTCCAGAGCTTTATTGTGTGTTGAGTGAAAAATAATTTTCTCCGATTAGTCTTAAATGTGTTACTTGCTAACTTCATGGAATGCCCCCTAGTCCTTCTATTATTCGAAAGTGTAAATAACCGAGTCACATCTACTCGTTCAAGACCTCTCATGATCTTAAAGACCTCTATCAGATCCCCCCTCAGCCGTCTCTTCTCCAAGCTGAACAGCCCTAACCTCTTCAGCCTTTCCTCATAGGGGAGCTGTTCCATCCCCTTTATCATTTTGGTTGCCCTTCTCTGTACCTTCTCCATCGCAACTATATCTTGCTCACCCCCTCTCTCTTCTCATCCTTACTTTTGATTGCCCCCCCCCCTCTCTCTCTCACACACACACACATATACACACACACACACATTCTCTCTCTCTTGCCCCCTCCTTCTCGTGTTTTCTCCTCTCACTGTCCTCACACAGGACAGTGAGGACCCAAGCACAGCCCTTCTTTCACTGCTGATTGGCTTCATTTGCTACCCATAGCCAATCAGAAGAGAGAAGCGGGGAAATAGCTGCAGGCTGAGAGCCTTCTCCCAGCTGGCTTCCTGCCTGCCTCCCCTGTGTCCTGTTCTATAGAAAAAGAGAGCTACATGGAACCAGGAAGATGTTTAAGACCTGGAGATTCTGAGTGCTCTTCTGGAGACCCAGAGTTAGGACTCTAAACCCTGAGTCTCAGGGCCACATCTGGAGAATTCCCAGGTATGGTAATGCACTGCCAAGCTCCATTCACAGACAAGAGACGAAGGAAAAGGTAAATAGCAATGAGTATACAAATAGCACAAAAAATACTGCACTCAACAATTGCAATAAAAAGCTCATAAACTACCACTAGCCTCTGATCACCTCTTCCTGCTCCAATCAACTCCTAACAATACCCACACTACGCTACTGTAAGGTTCTGCTTTCTAGCCTGAAAGGGGAGTGACTTGAAATTATTGACTTATGTGTACAGCCATCACAACTCTCTGTAGATCATACCACTGTACGCAACCAATGAAACACGCTACATTTTCCCACTCTCACCTCTCGGCCAATGCTGCATTTCTCGTGCTTACTGATATAGCTAATACAAGTGCTACTTTTCCCACCGACACCTGCCATTATAGCTGCCATGCGGTTTTTAGTTATCACTCACTAATTAAAAACATAGGCCTACCGATCTTCCATTCTATTCCTGGAACTCTAAATTCATCCCTGTCTTATTAAAAGCGGGGAAGCAGACGAGCTGAGACACATTCACTCTTCTCCACATTTGCGCGGATACAAGCACGGCTTGCGTGTATGTGCACGTGGATGTGCATGGTTGTTTCACTTCTGCATGGATTTGTGCGCGCAAATCTTCTGCATACATTTTTCTTTTTACATCTCTTAGAGGCGCCAGCTTTTGCTGTGTGCAGTCAAAATAAACCTAGGCTGACAACTAGCGCCCATTTTGCTGTGGGTCTTATTACATCGGCCCTACTGTTTTACCTGTTGGATTATGCTTGCTGCTATTAGGAATCTCTGCTCCTGTTTCAGAGGTGTGTTCTGTCTTTCTGCCTGAAGCACCACCCACCCGTGATGTCTCAGCGTTGCTGTGGAGAGGGTAAATGGAGAGGCTCCTAGGCTTGCTGCTGGTCCCTTGTTCAAGAAATGAATTGTTATCTAAAAATCTCCTTTGTTGTTTATAATTAAATAAAATTGTTGCATTCATGTATTGATTTATTGATTTTGTTAGCCACACATTCTCCTTTCTACATTGATTTTCATGCGTGTGCTGTTTACGCCGCACTTCTGCTGTGCATTGCCCGATAAATGCGGGGAATCTCATGGCTTCCACAGTCTCCAAGTTACACCGAGGACGCCTACCAAGCTCTTTTCACTGATCCACCATTCTTCACGAATAATTCTTCTCCCCCCTCTATTCCTACTTGGACTGACACCATTGTTCTTCAAGAAAGAGCTACAAGAGCTGAACTCCATGCAGCTACATTGACGGAGTACTGCCGAGCGCGACGTATTCCACGCGGACTAAGAATCAACAAGGAGCCTCATTTGCACTCTGACAATCCAGATTTTATGGCTAGATGGAATCTGATTTTGAACAAATGTTTTTTTGATTTAATGGTGCTTATCATTGAAACTACCAAGCAGGTGGCATCTTCATTGCAGGGACAGATAAATATTTTAAAATTGATAATTTGAAATTGTCTTTAATTATTGATACCTTTTCTACTCAATTAAGTGAGTTTCATCAAAATCTCGAGAAATTTTGTGCAGACCTGAAATCGAATATATTTAAGAAATTTCAGAGAGACGCCTCAGACATCGCGAGCGGTTTTGTGTATCCATGGATGTCTCAGACTTCCCAGCCTTCAAAGAAAAAAGTAGCATTTGCCAATTCCTCATCTGACGATTCTTCAGGGGACAAAATAAATGCCCCCCTCCCCCCCCCCCCCCGCCACAGCCACCGTCAACTGGGCGTCTCTTTCCGGCCGGCCAGGGATCTTCATTTTCATCCTCTTCTTATTTTTTGGATGTTCGCGAACCTCCGCTTCCTGCACGGCACCCCCACCCACATTTTGTTAACACCACAAACCACCCGATCCCACATTCAGAATCATGCATTCTCAGACACGGACGTTCGATCTGTGGCAATAACACCGTTTTCTTCCACTATTTTTAATTTATTTTCTAGGCCTCTTTCTTCATCAAAGCATCTTGTTCTACAACGTGGTCTCTCATTTGTTCCCTCTATACATTACAACACATTCAACACCAGTGTATTTTTTCAACATTTTCTACGTCTTCTCAAGGTCAAGCTCTTCTTTGCATCTAACCCTTCTTTACCTGATTGCTCTGTTATTGCTCGGAAATCACTATCCAAAGATCCACCAGACGGGGGGGGGGGGGCATCACGATGGCTCCCCCCCCCCCCCCCCCCAGTCTGGTGGATCTTTTATTATCAACATTCGAGACACTGGTCCTACATGATTTTCCTTCCATGAACAACAGTTTGGAAGCAATTATCAGAATATTTCACATAAGGAACGTGAGGCGCTTATTTCTTTATCTTCTGACTACACTATTGTTATCAAACCGGCAGATAAGGGAGGGAGCATTGTCATTCAAAATTGGAGTGATTATATAACCGAAATATGACGCCAGCTCTCAGATCGCTCTTACTACATGACCCCTTTCAGAGGATCTGATACCACGTTTACACATGGCCAATTCTGAACTCATGCAGGAAGGATTGGACAGTCACTTCCTTATAAACAAGGAAGCTGACTTCTTGATTGAAAAGTTTCCAGTTGTCCACACCTTTTACACTTTACCAAAAATACACAAGTCTCTAGTTAATCCCCCAAGATGCACTATAGTAGCAGGCATTGGCTCGATTTTAGAGCCCCTTTCGAAATTCGTGGATTTTTTTTCTACATCCTTTTGTAGATTCAGCCCCTTCCTATGTTTGGATTCTGGCCATTTTATTTCTTTATTAGACACTTTACCGTATCCTTCTCTTCCATTCCTTTTAATCACTTTGGACATTGTATCTCTGTATTCAAATATTCCTCAGGATGAAGCTGTCACAGTTATAAGATCAGTCCTTTCTCAACGACAACCTCATGAACACATCCCTTCCTCTTTTTTAGCTTCTTTCACACATCTAACTCTCACACAAACCTATTTCTCCTTCTTGGGGGAATTCTTTCAACAAATTAAAGTTACAGCGATGGGGGCCACCATGGCCCCTTCTATAGCCTGTCTTTATGTCTCCCAGTTTGAATCCACTCACGTTTACACTTCTCTTTTCAGACCTTTTTTCCCTGTTTGGCTCCGGTATATCTATGATGTGTTTCTGATTTGGACTGCCACTGAAATTCAATTTTATATGTTTTTGGATTGGCTCAATAATGCAATATACGCCTCAAATTTGATCACCATTTACATCAATCACAGATTCCTTGTTTGGATATTCTTATTAGTGCTAGCTCAACTTCCTTCACCACATCTCTATACCGCAAACCAACTGATCGCAATACACTTCTCCATCATACCAGTCATCACTCTCGGCCATTACGCAATAACATTCCTGTGGGTCAGTCCTTTAGGCCGCGTAGGATCTGCTCATCAAGACAAGACTTCATCTTTCAAGTTAAATCAATGCTTAAGCGCTTTAAGGATTGTGGTTACCCCTCAAAAAATCTAAAACAGGCGTATAAGAGGGCCCTTTACATCATCCGTGACCTGTTATTCATTCCACCCAAGAAGGACACAGACACCCATCTAACCTGCATTCTCCCTTTCTCTTCTTACAGAAGTAAAATTATTTTCATCATCAAAACCCACTGGAAAGTACTCACTCCACATCCAGTGTTTCAGGAGCCCCTAGATTCTCCTTTACATGTCGGAGAAACCTTCGGGACATGCTGGTCTTTTTGGAACTCAAACCTGAGATTTTGGAATTGGATCCCTCTGCCAGAGGCCATTCCCCATGCACCCATTGTTCTGTTTTCGTTCCCTTACTATTCAGTATTTTATCCTCAAACAATACCCTTTACAGCAACAAACCACTTGTGCATCCACTGGTGTCATTTACGCTATTTTCTGCCCATGCCCACTAGTATATGTGTGAGCAAGACCACTCGCCAGTTGTGGGCAAGAATAATCGAACACCGTTCGTGTCCCAAATCCGCTCAGCTTGAAGCCCCATTAGTTACATACTGGCAGTCCCATAACCATGATATCTCATCATTAAAGTTTTTCGCACTTGAACAGCCACAATACCCCTCACGGGGTGGTGATTTTTCTTCAATCTTTAAACCCAGCTGGACTGAAGAGATCGAATGGTCAGCTTTTTTCTAAAAATTCCTCTATTTCTTCTGCTAACATCTTTATTTCCTTCCCCCCTTCCCCACCTTTTTTCCTCTGCCCTCGCCCCAATGTAACCGTCTCTTTTAGTCAGTAAGGAGGTCCAGACAACTGATCCGTAAAGATAGACTTTTATTGCCAGCAAGATGCAGCTAAGACAAAGGCTTAGTACAACTGCATGCCCCTCCCCTTCAGGAGCAGACTCTTATGCACTTTACAGTTCTTATCTTTTACACATGCGTTCTAAGCATTGCTGAGCAAGCATATTCCGGCTGAAGGGGCTACTGACCCCCTCCCTAGACACCCTGGAACTTTCGTGAAACTTCTCCCATGTTCTGCAGGAGAGGCTGCTGGGACTTGCAGTTCTGGAAAGGAATTTGCGAGTCTGCAGTAATACAGCCCATCACATAATACATCCATTGTTCTAATCTAGGTTACAGCAGTGAAAGCTTATCAGAGAATAAGAACAGCGAAGCCAAAAAAATGAAAATGTACAATGTGCTGACAGAGTTTCTCAATGTCCTAATTACAGCTGTATTGCAAACTGTAAGTAAGCCCGTTATGAAGCAGGGAATTCTGGTACATGAAGTCCTTTGTCAGGTTGAAGCGTTCAGACCCCTTCATTCCCCCCTTTGATACTTATCATTCTCTATGAAAAGTATCACACCATCACAACGCAACTGTGGAGCTGAAAGAAACAGAAACAAGAAAAATTAGCAATTTGAGTTCTCAGGGGGCCCTAATTTCCCAAACAGTCCGATGGTTTCTTCACGGGTTTGAGACGGATGGGCCCTATTGGCTCCACCCCCCTTTGTAGCCCGAACTTGTCATGTATGGGAAGATGGCCCAGGATAAAACATGAGGATGGTTAAACAGGTTCTATAGGCTCAGAGGAATACATGTACAGTGACAGAAGCTGCGTGGCTGTTTTGCGTTCAGCAATGTCCTTCATCACCCGACGAAGGCGGTTTGAGCAAGAAAGGAATAATTCAGGGTCCTAAAAGACAAAACAGAATTAAACTGGCTAGGATAACAAACAAGTTCTTAAATCCACCGATCATGGAAAACCAACCACGGAATCCATTGGTCCAGTCCCAAGCACTATTCCACTGCTGGACAGGGATGTGTGCCATCTTGACCATGCGATCAGTGATGTCTTGGATAACCTTGTTTTGGTCATCTACCTGTAAACAACAATTGGAGAGGTTAAATGTTCCACAAACCCTCCTTCCTGGGCCAGAGGGTAATCTAAAACCAATCTATTCTGGTACACTGCAGTCATAATCTTGGTATTTTGTTTTGCCCAGAGTTTAAGAGCGAAAGCAGTCGTTAGTGATGAGCTCCAGGACTGTCTGAAGCCTGATAATTCGATGTAATTAATACTGCTTGGAAGGGTTCCCGAGTTGCCCCTTTTTGCTGCTTCATCTGCTCTCTGATTTCCTTGACAATAGGGTTTGATTTCCTGGTGTGTGCTTTGCAATGCATTACAGCCACCTTGCGAGGTAGCCAAACTGCGTCTAGTAATTCACATACTTCTGATGCATTGTTCAATTGTTTTCCCTCTATAATGCTCCATGCACTTGAATTGTAAGGAAGGCATATTTAGAGTCTGTATAGATATTTACAGTTTGTCCTTCTGCTAACTGCAGAGCTCGGGTAAGGGCAATTAGTTCAGCTTTTTGTGCAGACGTTCCTGGGGGAAGAGGTTGAGCCTCAATGATTTCATCTTCGGATACAACAGCATATCCAGCAGAACGTATCTCATGAATGATTTGGCTGCTCCCATCAGTGAATAAAGTCCAAGCTCCTTGCCAGGATTGATCCCTCAGGTCTGGTCTACTGGAATGTATTGTAGTCATGACTTCTTCACAGTCATGGGCAACTGGTTCAGGTGCCGGCATAAGAGTGGCTGGGTTCAAGTTTTTGCTGTCTTGTATTTGAAGTTCAGGTGTTTCACACAGTAAGGCTTAATACTTGACGAGACGTGAATTAGTCATCCATTTTGGTCCATGAGTCTCTAGCAGTCCTTGAATAGTATGAGGAGTTGTTACTTGTAAAGTCTGTCCAAATGTTAGCTTAACAGCTTCGGGTATCAGTAAGCATGCAGCAGCAGCAATGCTTTGAAGGCAACCAGGCCATCCTTTTGCAACATTGTCCATTCCTTTTGACAGATATGCAACAGGTCGTTCCTATGATTCAAAAGTTTGAGTCAATACCCCAATGGCCATTCCTTTCTTTTCATCGATGAACAGATGGAAGGGTTTCATTACATCAGGTAATCCTAGAGCAGGGGGTGAGATCAAGGCTTCTTTCAGTTGATGCAGATTTGCTAGTTCATGTCCTTCCCACTGGAAGGGACGAGATTCCGATTCTTTTCCTCGTAACTTGTCGTACAGGGGTTGGGCAATAATCGCATAGTTGGCAATCCACAATCTACAGTATCCCGTAGCTCCGAGGAACGCTCGGAGCTCTTTCTTGCAAGTGGGTACAGGTTGACCTCATATTGAACTAGTACGAGAGATTCCAAGACAACGAGTGCCTTCACGGATTTGGAAGCCCAAATATTCCACTTCCAATTCACAAATTTGCGCCTTCTTTTTACTTGCACGGTATCCTTTGGAGTACAACGTCTTTAGCAAGTGGAGGGTGGCTACTGCACATTCAAGATACGTTTCTCGAAACAACAGAAGGTCATCCACATACTGTATCACTGGCCCATACATGACTTGGTACATCTTCAAGTCTTTTGCCAGTTGCTCACCAAACAACGTAGGTGAGTGCTTGAACCCTTGAGGCAAGCGAGTCCATGTGTACTGCTGCTTTATTCCAGTGTGCGCATTTTCCCATGTGAAGGCAAAAATCTTCTGACATTCCTCCGCTACTGGGACTGAGAAGAAAGCATCTTTGAGATCAATGACACTGTACCACTTTGACGCAGGAGAGACTTGAGCCAAGATTGAATATGGATTTGGTACGAGGGCTACTAGATCTGCTACTTGATTATTCACCTTCCGTAAATCCTGTACTGGTCGGTAATCAGTAGAACCAGGTTTCTTTACGGGCAACAAAGGGGTGTTCCACGCAGATCGGATTCGCCTGAGAATGCCCAAATCATACAGTCTCTGCAGATGTATCTGGATTCCTTGCCTGGCCATATATGGAATGGGGTATTGAGGTTGATTGATCACCTGTGCATTCTGTTTCATCTCTATCCATATGGGGGTAGCGTCGATAGCTATTCCTCCCGGATTCTGTTCAGGCTGTATGCTCCTTGTCACCTCCCCCGCCATCTGCCAGTGGGGGTTGTCCGATCTCCTTCCTCCTCGGCCCCTTTGTGTCGGTGCAGGTCCATTTTTGTCGTTAGTATTCACTGCAGGGCTCCCGTATTTCTTTTGCCATTCTTCACAGTCTCTCTTCCAATGGCCTTCATTTTTGCAGTACGCACACTGATTCTTTCCCAAAGGGGGTCTTGTTCCCCCTCCTCTTCGCGGTCTGCCATTGTCTTGGCTCCTTCCCGTCCGAGTGTCCTCGAGAGCGGCGGCTAACAGTCACTTTCTCCTTCATATGTCTACTTGCTTCTCTCTTTTCTCTTCCACTTCTCTATTTCCACATACCTGGTCTGCTATAGCTTTTAACTGGCTGAGGCTCATGCCCTCAAAGCCCTCGGCCTTCTGCAGCTTCTTTCGGATGTCGGGTCTATTATTAAGTTCCTGGTTGCAGGGACGGGCCCTTTTCTTCTCTTCCTGATCCCTGTTCCCATACATCTCAAAATACGATGAAAAGATCACAGTCCATCTGGAAATTGAATAGGTGACCTGCGCCTGGAGGCAAATCAGTTCTGACGAGGCTGAGAAGCTGCAAAACATTGCTTCCTTCATACTTGTAAGTTTGGCATTGGGTTAATTCAATAAAGTCAACCTGGATCTGCAGGCTTTAGGTGTGCAGGAGTGATGATCAAACCCTTGGAAGCCTTGTACCAATTACATTGCAAACACTAAGAACATATGGTAATAGCCAGAGCTCAGCCCCCACCAGTGGTAAAAGAATATAATTGTAATATATATATATATATATATATGTGTGTGTGTGGGCCACTACTTTATCATTTGGGCCGACTCATATTTGCTCTTGTTCCTAATCTTGCATAGTGGCCCTTTCTCTTGCCCACAACTTCCAATAATCCTTATCTTGCGCCTGCCACTGAATCAAAATTTTTAATATTAAGTCTTTGTTTTCTCTGTGGGTTTTTTTTTTTTTTTTTTTTACAAACGGCATCCTGTAATTCCCACAGTCAGAACTGCAGCTGTCTTATCTTGCCGCTTGCTATGCTCTGCATATTTAACAAAGCTTTAACAAAGGTCCCATTCTTAATCATTTCTCCTCTAATTTTCCCAGAGACAGCTTTAAAATAAACTGCGTCAGCAAAAGAGAGTTCATACTTTATCATGCATTCCAATGTAACTTTTAAATAACAGATAATATATAGGAGACAAGTACGAACAATAATTAACATGGTATTAGAGAATAATTGACTAACCTGTGGATGTATCGAGTGAAAGATAAGCATAGGGAGGACACTGGGATAGAAGATATGAGAAAACTGAAAACTTCTGATTAACAACGCCAGCATTGAAACGCACAGCCATATTGAATGCACCACGCACTACGTACTGACACACTGACGCGGAACGCACCACCATTCCACAACCACACTTTTGTACTGTAACAATGAATTTGCTGCTATAAAATGTCTTAAAAATAGCCTGCATCATAAGGCACTAAATGATTTGTAAGGGACCCTTGGTTCTGGTATTTCTTTGCAAGTAGCAATCCTTTGTCAGATTAC
Source organism: Rhinatrema bivittatum (assembly GCF_901001135.1). Taxonomy (NCBI): domain Eukaryota; kingdom Metazoa; phylum Chordata; class Amphibia; order Gymnophiona; family Rhinatrematidae; genus Rhinatrema; species Rhinatrema bivittatum. The sequence goes on along the minus strand of NC_042621.1, from coordinate 214,138,600 downwards.
AGACAGTTTTAGCAAGGACCTTGGAGAATAAATTTAATCAGCAGAAACTCTGAGCTAAAAAAACTTCAACTTCTGTGAAACAGCCTATAAATGCCAAGGAATCTTCCTTTCGTGTAATTGACATACCACAATTCTATCTTTATTCACATACGCACACCGTCAACTAACTTTCAATAATGCTTGCTCTGTTTAAACAAACGAAAATGTTTTTCTTTCCCTTTGTCTTCATTCACCCAGGCTGGCTCAACCCCTTTTTTTTTTTTTCTTCTTTCTCTTCTCTCTCTGGCTCGATCCCCTCCTCTCTCCTGTAATTATCTCTGCCGTTAACCCTTAACTGCCATCAAGTTCTAAACTTCAACACAGTAAATTAATTTGTTGTCTGTAAACCAAAAATCTCTTCTTATTAGGGTTTAAAACAATTAAAAACAATTAAAAAATCCCTGGTACATGTGCTTGCAATTCACAGATAGCAGTTACATACATTACAATCCTTAATTAATAATGGGGACTTCCAGTTCCCCATTTTGTGCGCCTGACCCACCATTACGAGGGCGGCTCCCTCCACTAACTTCTTCGCCCATGACGGAGGATCTAAAATGACTGCAATCCAAGCAGTTATGTACGGTATATCTTCAGGACAACCCGGATTCCCTTCTCGTATAACTATATTCTGGACCCTTGTGGCCGTTTGGAAATCGAAAGTTCCTACCGGAGGCCAATTTACACACAAACTGGACCACCTATGGGTACATCGTTGAATCATTCCGGGTTTTGTACATTTTTGTCTATCAAACACTTCGCTATAGTGCTCCGTCATGACTTTTAATGGAGTTGAACCGCCCCCTCCCATTAGGATAGAATCACAGACAAAGGAGGGAAGGGAAGACGGATAGGTAAGGGGTCCGTATCCGTCAGACACAAAAGGGTCACAATCGCCCCTACTAGGACGCGGTCAGCCCGGCCTAGAACTGCGAGGCCATTCACTCTCTTTCACACAACAAGAAACCTTTTCCCGCTATTGTACACTTCACTTATAATTTTTTCTCTTATGCGCGTGGCCTTCGGAACAAAATTCCTACTAAAACACTGCGCGGGGTGTGATCAAAGCCCCCTCGGTCCGCTTGGGGATGGACCGGTTATTTGTTACTCTTTTATCTATTCTTCACTTATTTCACTGTTCCCCATAATACTCGCCTGCAGGGTTCTTCCGATCGTCACGAAAGCCTTCTTCCCGGATCACCGGCCCAAAGGTCTCAGAGGATCTCCGTGGAATGACCCCCTCAGATACCTGATCACTGAACTCAGCGGTGGCCACTCACCAGGCAAGTCTGGGGGATCACTCCGCCACAAAATCCCCTGGACCAACTGGGGGGCTAAAATAGCGTCCCCGGTACCTCCTGGCTGAGGCTCGCCAAATGTAACCGTCTCTTTTAGTCAGTAAGGAGGTCCAGACAACTGATCCGTAAAGATAGACTTTTATTGCCAGCAAGATGCAGCTAAGACAAAGGCTTAGTACAACTGCATGCCCCTCCCCTTCAGGAGCAGACTCTTATGCACTTTACAGTTCTTATCTTTTACACATGCGTTCTAAGCATTGCTGAGCAAGCATATTCCGGCTGAAGGGGCTACTGACCCCCTCCCTAGACACCCTGGAACTTTCGTGAAACTTCTCCCATGTTCTGCAGGAGAGGCTGCTGGGACTTGCAGTTCTGGAAAGGAATTTGCGAGTCTGCAGTAATACAGCCCATCACATAATACATCCATTGTTCTAATCTAGGTTACAGCAGTGAAAGCTTATCAGAGAATATGAACAGCGAAGCCAAAAAAATGAAAATGTGCAATGTGCTGACAGTTTCTCAATGTCCTAATTACAGCTGTATTGCAGACTGTAAGTAAACCCGTTATGAAGCAGGGAATTCTGGTACATGAAGTCCTTTGTCAGGTTGAAGCGTTCAGACCCCTTCACCTCCTACCTTCCTCCCCCCCTTTTCCCCCATTCCATCCCCTTTCCCTTCTCCCCCCTCCTTTTTTTCCCTCCCTTTCTCTTTTTTTTGCTTTTTTCTCTTCCCTCTTTTTTTACCCCACCCTTTTCTTCCCCCTTTTCACTACCCATCCCTCTCCCTCCCCCCTATCCTAGCCTTTCTTCCTTATTTTGTTCATTACATGGAATCTCTGCTCTCTCATTGATTGGTCCAATGTAGCCATGTGACTTTTTTGGCGCGTTTGTCTTTGGCTTCTTACTCTCGGTTCCACTACCGATTCAAGAGTTTTGCGTTGTTGTTTACAGCAAAAGGTTTTCTTTTAATGTTCAAGTGCCTTTCATCGGCATACAAGTGAGCTTTCTGAGTCTGTTTCACGTCCTTTTCGACCTCCCTTTCTATTTGTTGTCCTCCCTTTTAATCTTTTTATTTGTTGTCCTCGCATATGTTTGAAAGAACAGGACATTTTTTCGTCTCCTACTCACTTTGTGGGTCGGTACCTTTTGTATTTCAGTCACTCTTTGTACTTTAGGGATGTGCTTTTAAATTTAAAAAAAAAAAAGTTTCTCCTCTCTTGGTTATTTACATTTTCCTTCCCCACTTGTTCCCAGTACTCCAGTGGACAGCAGCAGAAAGCACATTCTAACGAGAAAAGGTTGACAGTGGTGTTTGTTTTCCTTCTCTCACCGCATGCTTACAGTTCCCCTCCCCTTCCCACGCCTTGTTACTTACTTCGCACAGCATCAGTTCCTGGTGAAGCTCTCGCAGTTTGTCTTCTTTCCTCAAACCCTCCCGTGCTTCTCAGTATTATTTCAAATTTACATTATTCATTAGTTTCTTTCTATTAACTTTTTTTTATTTCTAGACATGTTCTGATTTTACACCCTGCTTGATTGTCGATAAGTGCATGGGCTCTGCTGCCCGACTGCTTTCAACACTGCAATGCTTCGCGAATCTTAATTCACGGACTGCATGTAAGCTTGATTCTTGCACTTTGAGACGGTGCTCTCTGTTTCCCTTTTTCCCCACCTTTCCCCTTCCTAAACATTTCTTCCCTCTGTGCTTTAAGGATGCGCTTTAAAACTTTTTTTTTCCCCATCTTTGAACATGCGCCGGTTATTTACAGTTCCCAGTACCTCCCGAGTGCAGTAGGTGCCTGTTCTACTTCTATTTCCCACGGGTTCATTTCACAGGATGCTTGCATTCCCCTCCCGTTCCTTGTTCACGTCACCTTCCTGTCGCTTTCTCTTGCACGTTGGCAGTTCCTTCTGAAGCTTTCGCCTGTTTAAGCACTTTCTTCTTTTTCCATAAACTCGTTTGTCGGAAACGCTTCGCCAGCGCTCCTCGGTAATATTTACATTATCTTTTTCTTTTTATGCTTTATTATTTTTTTCCCCCATATTTAGACACCTCCTGATTTGATACACTGCTCGATCGCCGATATTTGTCCGGGCTTCGCTTGCCCTTGTGTTTATATACTGCAGTGCTTCCTGAATTATATATGGAGTTTCAATTCGCTGACTGAACGTAAGCTTGATTTTTGTTTTTGTGTGCAAGTGTTCTGTTTTCCTTCCACCCCATTGCTCGCATCTTCTCCCCCCATTTCTTTTCAAAAGAAGACTTCTAGCACTGCCTAAAATGCTTAGACACAATACAAGGAAGGTTTCCTGCTCTTCGTTGCCACCCTACTGGTCTTTTCAATTTAAATTACATTTCTTAATTTGTAATCCGTTGTATTCTTTTCATTGTTTCCTTCTCTTCCTTCCTTCCCTATTCCTTTCTTCTCCCCCTCCCCCCTTCCATAAAAACTTCTACCTTTGTTTAAATTGTTTAGATTCAATATAAGGAAAGTTTCCTTTTCCTAGTTGCCATCCTGCTGATTTATTAACCTACAATCTGTTATAATCTATTTATTTACTTATTCCCTCCCCCCCTCTTCCATTACTTCTTCCCCTTCCCCCCTTTTCCTCATCCGCAAAAGCGAAATCTTTCTAATTTGTTCAGTCTAGCCTCTCTTCCCCCCACTCACCCCTTCCCTTTTTTCCCCTCTAGCAGTCCTTATTTGCTTAAACATGTTGTTATATTCTCTCTTCCTTACATATTTCTGGTTTTGAGTGTTCGCCTCCTTGTGCTTGGTATATACCTCTTGCTACTTATTATTTGATTGTTTAATAAGGTCTCCATGCTAGCCCACTGTTCCATACTCAAATCATTTTTTTTGTGTTCTAGACCAGTGGTTCTCAACCTTTTTTCTGTCGGGACACACCTGACAGATGGTTCTCACATGCGTGACACACTGACCCATGATCGTCACAGGGCTAGATGTAAATGTACAGTTTGCATCCACGGGAACCCCCCTGATCCACAATAATGGATGTAAAGCAGAATTATGACATTCCCCGTTCAACTCACTCAACAAAAAAGATATTCTGGTTCTGGTGTCATCTCAGTAACAGCAACTCAAACTCCTTCTACTTTTAGGCTTAATAGCCCTACTTATGAAAAGACAGCAGTTTACCACCAATGCATGTCCTCTTGAGAAAACGCAACAAATAAGACTGATAAAACACTTACATGCTAGTAAAATATCTCTGTAACAGACACAGAACCGACCTAACATACTCCCAGGATCTGTAGTAATGCACATAAACTAATCCACACACAGTTACACCTGTATTATGGAATACACTCAAACAGGAGCAACCCTATCTATGAAAAGGCAACACTACAAATATTAAATCAGGCCCTAAAAACCAATACACCTCTTATTAGGAAAACAGAACTAGCAAGCAGCTATAGATCCCCACACAGAAATAATTGTAAAACTATACTAATAAGCAGAATAAATGTTTCACAACAACTATGAACAGAATAACATCCAACAATTAAAAACTCATAAAAACTATTAAAAATTCTCCAAACACCAATAAAATATTTCAAAAAAAGCAGACACATCACATAATATTAAATAATTAAAATAGCAGTCAATCAAGAAAAATAAACTTAAAAAGCCACCTTTACTTACCCCCTCCAGCAGCTTTCCTACTCCTCTTCCATGCAGGCTGTAGCACACACCAGAAGCAGCAGTAGTGGCTAAGCTCTATACTCATGGTCCTCTTCCTTAGGGCCCATGTCTCTCACACACACACCATACCAGTCATGCCCCCATGACCAGTTTCTGTCTCTCACACACCAATCATCTCCCAGTCTTTGACAAACACACCAGTCACCTTCCTGAACAGTTTCTCTCATGCCATACACACACACACAGGCTTCCCACTCCCGTGTTCCACTTACATATATGGGCTTCTCACTCTCACTCTCATAATCACTTTCTCTTTCTCACATACACTCACCAGTCTCTCACTCCCATGCTTGTTCTCTCCACATGCACAGGCTTCTCATTCCCATAATCACTTTCTTTCTCTCCCACATACACACACACCAGTCACCTGATCTCTCTCATGCATACACACACATGCTTCCCACTCCCATGTTCTCTCTCACATAATCAGGCTTCTCACTCCCATGCTTTCTTTCACATACACCCCCACAACACCAGGTTTCTTACTCCCATGCTTTCTCACATACCCAGATTTCTCACTTCCATGCTTTTTCTCTCTCTCTCTCTCTCACACACACACATCCCTGACTGTCTCACATTCTCACATACACATCAGTCATCTCCTTGAGCAGTCACTTTCATTGTCTCTCACATATACACATACATCAGCTCTCTGACCAGTTTCTCTAAATCACACACATACTCTCGATCAAATACATTCTCTCACTTACACACAGGCTCTCAATCACACACATTCTCTCACTTACACACAGGCTGGCTGGCTGCTTCTCTCTCTTTCTGTCACTCACTTCCTCTCCCCCCCCCCCCCAGCACAAACGGTAGCTGCTCCTCCAGCCCCCGCAGGCCAAGAAGGAAGAATTCCATCGATCGCGGGAGGCTCATGCTGCTCTCTCCTTTCCCTTCCGCTTTCTCCCCCAGAGCAGTAAGATCAGCTGCCTCTCCTGCTGCCACCGGACTCCTGCTATCTTCGGGCGTCCGAACTTCCTGTGGGGGGGGGGGGTAGCGGAAGCGCAGCGCACAACGTCCGCTTCCCCCCCCAAGCAGGAAGATCGGCGGACCATACGGCCCGACGCCCGAAGATAGCAGGAGGCCGGTGGCAGCAGGAGAGGCAGCTGATCTTCCTGCTTTGGGGGAGAAAGCGGAAGCTGTGCGCGACGCTTCCGCTCCCCCACCCCAAGCAGGAAGATCGACGGACCATACGGCCCGACGCCCGAAGATAGCAGGAGAACGGGTGGCAGCAGGATAGGCAGCTGATCTTCCTGCATTGGGGGGAGGAAGCGGAAGCTGCACGCGGCGCTTCCGCTCCCCCCCCCCCCCCGAACAGGAAGACCGGTTGGCCATACGGCCGCAGCAGCGCTTCCCCATGTGTGCCGTGATGGCGCGCGAGGCGTGGTTCTCTTGCGGCACGGCCTTTCTTCTTCCCGCGCACCACTTCCTGTTCCGGGTCCGGCGCGGGAAGAAGAAAAGGGCAGCCGTGGATGCCACAGCTTTTTTTTTTTTTTTGCACCGCTGCCGTTCCCGCTGGGCTTGAACGTGCTGATAGCCCGGCGGCAACGGCAGCAGGGAAGAACGAGCAGCGGGAGGGACCGGGAGCCACGCGACACACCTGCCGGTGCTTGGCGACACACTAGCGTGTCGCGACGCACCGGTTGAGAACCGCTGTTCTAGACAATAAGGCACCATTGGTCCCCCTGACGCAGCTCGGGGACTTTTATAGGCCCAGCACCCAGGATTTCCTGTGGGCACGCCCTGATAACATCATCACGATTCTCCTATAAAAGGAATCACAGTCCTCTGAGATGATGCCTGAGCAATAGGGTTTGGTTTTGTATTTTCCTGTGAGTTGCTGTTCTTGTTCCTGCCTTTCACCTGTGCCCCAGCTTGATCCCTGCCTCTGCCTTGCATGCTGCCTGCCCCAGCCTGTTGCTTGCCTCTCGATTGAAACTAACTGTGCCTGCCCTTGGCCTGCCTCTTGACCTTTTACAAACTTTGCCTGACTTGACCCTGCCTGTCTGACTTCGCTTCTGCCTCCCAATTCTGTTTTGGTATTTTCGTCCTGACCATCAGCAGCTGTGAGTCCATCCTCTAACTCAGTGGTTCTCAGCCTTTTTTCTGTCGGGACACACCTGACAGATGGTTCTCACATGCGTGACACACTGAACACGTGATCAATATAGGGCTAAATGTAAAAGTACAGTTTGCATCCACAGGAACCCCCCTGACCGACAATAATGGATGTAAAGCAGAATTATGACATTCCCCGTACAACTCACCTTACAAAAAATATATTCTGGTTCTAGTGTCATCTCAGTAACAGCAACTGTTATGGTGTCTGGCAGTGATTGGCCACAGCCCTCCCTACCTTGGGTGTTCCCCCGATGCGGCGGCCTCCTCTCTGAGCTGGGCCGCGGGCGCAGGGCCGCATGGCTGCAGCGGCATCTCTCTCCCGGCCTGCGTCGGGGCCTCCCTTGACGCGTGTGCGGGAGGCCCCGCCTCTTAAAGGGGCCACGGCGGGAGATTCAGGCCGGCCCCGGATGATGACGTCTCTCCAGAGGGGTATTTAAACCCCGCATCTGCTTTCCTTCATTGCCTTTGCAACAGTCTCCTCTGTTGCTCCTGGGCTGTGCTTCCCTGTGCCTTGGTGCCGCGTTCCAGAGTTCCTGTGCCTCAGTGTTCCTTCGCCCTTCCGATCCTCGCCTCCGAAGTTTCCTGTCTTCGTCCTTGGATCTTCTCCTCGGCTTGTTCTCTTGGTCTGACCTCAGCCTGTCTCCTCGTCTTCGCTTGTCTGCTGACCGTCCTGACCTGTGGCCTGTACCTTCATTCCACCTCTTCGCTGCCTGCCCCGGATCTTCTGCCTGGACTTCACTTCTTCTCTTCACTGCCTGCCCCGGACCTTCTGCCTGGACTCCATGCCGCCTCTCGTGAAGGTCGGTTCCTATCTCGCTGGGTGAACGCTCCGAGTACCCGCTTCTTTGGGGCTCTTCCGCATTCATAGGCTATCAGCTCCACGGAGGGCCGTCCTGCCTGATTCCACGGAACCAGTCCTTGTGAGTCTTCCTCTTCGCCTACACCACCTCCCGGAGACGAGTCCCACTGAGGGGATCCCTCGGTGGTCTTCACCTCTCGCTCCGGCTCAAGGGTCCACATCTCCAACAGCAACACAAACTCCAACTACCAGGTTCAATAGCCCTACTTATGAAAAGACAGCAGTTTATCACTAATGCATGTCCTCTTGAGAAAATACAGCAAATAAGACTGATACAGTAAAATACCTCACCTCAGTCATATACACAGAACCGACCTAACATACTCCCAGGATTTGCAGTAATGCACATAAACTAATCCGCACACAGTTACACCTGTATTATGGAATGCACTCAAACAGTAACAGCCTTACCTATGAAAAGCCACACTACAAATATTAAATCAGGCCCTAAACACCAATACACCTCCTATTAGGAAAACAGAACTAGCCAAGCAGCTATAGATCCCCACACAGAAATAATTGTATAACTATACTAATAAGCAGAATAAATGTTTCACAACAACTATGAAGAGAATAATATCCAACAATTAAAAACTCATAAAAATTATTAAAATTTCTCCAAACACCAATAAAATATTTCAAAACAGCAGACACATCACATAATATTCAGTAATTAAAATGGCAGTCAATCAAGAAAAATAATCTTAAAAAGCCACCTTTACTAACCCCCTCCAGCAGCTCTCCTACTTCTTTTCCATGCAGGCCGTAGCACACACCAGAAGCAGTAGTGGCTAGAGATGTGTTTAGTTTTTGCATGTCGGCTCGGGCGACCTGTGGAAAACTTCGTTTTCCAACGGGTCGGGTTTTTTTTTGTTCGGCGATTTTCTTCAAAAACGAAAAACCCACCCCAACCCTTACAATTTAGTTTATTACAACCCCCCCACCCTCCGGCCCCCCCCCAAACTTGCCTAAAATCCGTGGTGGTCCAGCAGGGGTCCCGGAAGCGATCTCCCGCGCTCGGGCCGTCGGCTGCCAGGAAACAAAATGGCACCGGTGGCCTTTTGCCCTTACCATGTGACAGGGGCTACCGGTGCCATTGGTTGACCCCTGTCACATGGAAGGACAATGGATGGCCGGCGCCATTTTTGGCGCTCCCAGGACCCCTACTGGACCACCACGGATTTTAGGCAAGATTTGGGGAGGTCCGGAGGGTGGGGGGTTGTAAATTGTAAGGGTTGGGGTGAGTTTTTTTTTTTTAAATAAAGGTGCCCCTCCCCCTTGCGCTAACCCGAACAACGAATTTTCCTCGTAGTTTGGGGAAAATCTGTTTTGGGGTTCGGGTCCCCGAACCAGGACGAATTAGGCAATTTCGTTGAAATTTCGTTGAAATTGCCTAATTCGTGATAAACGAATGCACATCTCTAGTAGTGGATGAAGCTCTGTACTCATGGTTCTCTTCCTTAGTGCCCACAACCAGTCTCTCTGTCTCTTACATACCAGTTACACCCCCATGACCAGTTTTTGTCTTTCACACACCAATCATCTCCCGACCAGTTTTTCTCTTACATACACACCAGTCACCTTCCCGATCAGTCTCTCTCTCATACACACACACACACACACACCAGTCACCTTCCCGAACAGTCTCTCTCTCTCATGCGCACACACACATAGGCTTCCCATTCCCATGTTCTTTCTTACATATACAGGCTTCACACTTCTATGCTGTCTCACACACACCCATTTCTCACTCCTATGCTAGCTCTCTCCACATGCCCAGGTTTCTCATTCCCACAATCACTTTCTTTCTCACACACACACTCCAGTCATCTCCCTGACCAGTCACTTCCATTGTCTCTCCTATATACACACACATCACCTCTCTGACCAGTTTCTCTCAATCACACACATGCTCTCTCTCACACACTTTACATAGATCTCAATCAAATGCTCTCACTTACACACAGGCTCTCAATCACAGTTACACAATCACACTCTCAATCACACATCCATTCTCTTACTTACTGGCTGGCTATCTCTCTCTCTCTCATTTGCTGCCCCCCCCCCCCCCCCAGCACAAATGGTAGCTGCAGCAGCCTCCTCCTGCCGCAGGCCAAGAAAGAAGAATCCCATTGGCCACGGGAGGCTAATTCTGCTGTCTCCTGTGCTGATTTCTGGCTGCTTCTGATTTTGCTTTGGGCTTACGCTACTGCTCGGGGCCGCTGCTGCCGCCGCTGCTTTTTCATGCAGCATGGCTCTTTCTTCTTCCCGCGCTCCCCACTGCACATCACTTCCTGTTCCGGGCCAGGGTGGAGGCAGGTGCGGGAAGAAGAAAAGGCCCAGCCGCAGTTGTCAGCCTCCACTAACACTGCTGTCGTTCCCATCCGGGCTTGAACGTGCTGATAGCCCGGGCGGCAAGGGCAGCAGTGGAAGATAGCCTTCCTCTCTCTTGGTGAAGGAAGAGGGGGAAAAGAGCAGCAGGAGACCGGTAGCCCGCTACACACCTGCCGCTGCTTGGCGACACACTGGTTGAGAAGCGCTGCTCGAACTTATGTCACACTACTTCAATGTTGGAGGCAGGGCAGAAACAAAATGTTCATAAAACTTCTGAAACATAAAATACAATGTTTAAAAAAAAAAACATACCTCCGGCTTCAAGACAAACTGAGTTGTTTCCATAAAATACATTAATCCTATTTAGAACCCTGCAGTTATACACCAGAGAGTGCGTACATCAGGTCAATGTAGGACCAAGGTGACTGCCAATGCTACTTTGCTTTTAAGAATGCTTGCTGGAACAGATGTGTTTTTAACTGCTTCCGAAAGGACTGAGTGAAAATTAATGTCTGTAATTGCTTAGTGAGTGAGTTCCAAAAAATTGGCCTGGCTACAGAAAAGGCCTTTTCCCAGGATTTGACTAGGTGAGCAGAATGGAGGGAAGGGGCATCAAGAAGGCCTGCTTGAGAAGATCTTAATGCACCTAGTGGATTATAGATATGCAACACGGAATTAATCCAGGGAGATAACATCACTGCTGAGTAATTTGTGGATGGACATAGCTTTTATTAATACAGACAACATCTCCTTACTGCTCCCACCCTTCTCAATTTCAATAACAACTGCAGGATGCAAGTCCCTTTTGGGTTTTACCTTGCTTCCAGGTTTAAAGTTTGTGGCAGTAATCCTCATTTGATTTTACTTTTGGTTATTACTCTGGCCAGCAGAGTCCTCTCTGCTCTGGTTTTATCTAGGAATGAAATATGTGTCTGGTGACTCTCATTAGATTTCTGGGTTGTCAGTCCTTTGGGCTAGCCCTGTTGTTTCTTTGTTTTAGGTTCACATGGTCTTCTATGCTGGTTTTCACAAAAGGGTCATAAACATCTTTACAGGAATGCTAAACAACATTAATCTAGTAGGGTGTTTTATTTTATTACTTCAAGTCAAGCAGTATATGTATGTATGTATTTATTTATTTTACTTATGTTAAAATTCTTATAGCTTGCTTATAACAAATTAAAATACAATCGTGCTAAGCAGGTAACATGGCCGCATACAATCCAGAAAAATAAACGAAACAATACAAATGAAAACATGAACTACCATGGTGTAGAAATTGCCTCTTTGTATTGATGTCCTTTCTGTCTTCTCTCATTTCTTTGCTATAGATAAAAGTCTTGCAATGGGGAGGAAAGGAAAAAGTACCTTCACACGCCTAGAAGTGTTGCTCATTGTGCTGTTTGTGCTCATGGCAGTCGTCTCCATTTTATTCATAGCACTCACGTTGGTCAGAAATGGTGCACAGAGAAATTCCGGTAAGGCGTCACTTCCTGTCCTTTTGAGTCCATTGGTGAGCCTATGAACCCTAAAGGGAAGGGCACTGAAAGCAACCTTTTGCCCAGGGCACCATTTTGCCCTGCTTGGATATATGGGGAGTCATTTTCAAAGACTTACCCGGCTGAGCGTGTAAAATCGGCACATTTGCGCATTAGTACTCTCTCTGTATGGTAAGTGATTTTTCTGAAGGGCAGGAATACTTGAGTGGTCGCTGCCACGTGGAAAAGTGTCTGCGCTGCACAAAGAAGGCATTTATAGGGCGTTCTGGGGCGGGGTTGGAAGTACATGCAGATTTACATATTTATGTACAGACATCATCAAGCATTCGTGTAAGCTTTTATGGCTGCTAATCAAGTTGCGGATATTAAATTTGATTTCTCTTTTGTAGTTTTTGAGTCAGGGGTCTGGAGCAAGAGGTGGAGGGTATGGGTGAATTGGTGGAAGGTAAGGGTGAACTAGTTAAGGTCTGGTACTTGGAAGTACACGCACAAGTAAGTATTTTCATAAAGGAAGTACCTGCATATATCAGTCAACTTCATAAAATATCTACGTCCGCATATAAACTGAGGATTATTATATGCACATGCCACAATACATAATTCCCTGTACGTACCCGGATCAGATCAGACTGCTGGGTTATGCCTCCCTTCCAGCAGATGGAGACCGAGAAAATTTGAAGGGTATCCCTTCTTAGTACTGCGTGTTACCTGCGATCCTTCAGTATTTCTCTGTCTTCAGCAGATGAAGGTAGCAGAACCTGCTATCCTTATATATATATGTATATAAATAAAATATATATAATAGAGAATATTTTTATTATTTGTTTTTGGCCTTCTCTCGTTCAAACAGGATTAAAAAAAAAAATATATATATAAGGTAGGAGTACAGGTCCTCCCAGGGGGTCGGCAGGTCCTGTTGGGACCATCCCCCCTGGTTGCAGGCGGGGCTAGGGGTTCCCTCTACATACCGGATCAGTCCAGACTCCTGGGTTTTGCCTCCCTTCCAGCAGATAGAGACAGAGAAGTTTTGACGGAGGTGCCACCTACAGTCCATCAGTATTTCTCTGTCTCCAGCAGATGGTGGAGGTGCAAAACCTACAGTCTGTTCTTTGCCAGTTAGTTGGAAAAAAAAAAATTCAGAAGAAAGAAGAATTTATACGAATTCTACAAAGCCTCCCAGGGGGTTGGCAGGTCCCGAGGGGACTATCCCCCCTGGTATTTGAGGCAGTTGGAGCGGGGGGTTGAGGACCCCCTCGTCTGTTCCGTCCCCCTAGCATTTGGGGTGATACCAGGGAACCTGGCTCACTCACACTCGGAGGCAGAGTACCCAGGAAGACATCACACAGGTTTTAAAACAAAAAAAACCCAAACATTTTAACCTTTGTTTTCTTGTCATAGAGGCAGAGTGCCTCACTGACCGGGTTCTCGTTCCGTTATCGGACTATGCTGGGGGAGGGGATTCTCCACAGTCTGCGTTCCCTTATTTTGAGGTGCAACCGCCGTTTTTCTTCATGCCGCAGAGAGCGGCCTGCAAAGCGTGTGGAATCTCGTGCGCGTGTCTCCAGAGACGGCCTTTGCTCCACCTGCCTCCCCAGGGGGAGGGAATGTCTGGCGGTGCCGGCAACAATGCTTCAAAGCCACATCGTGAGCCGGGGAGGCTCGGGCAGCTGCGGCAGGACTCCCTAGATCCGTTCCCACTCAGCGCAGGAACGGAAGCCATTTTGCAGACTTTTCATGCGGCTGAACTAGCCGCGGTGGGGGAGGGGAATTTCCCCCTCCTTTATCGCCGCATTTCCAAACCCCTGAGGGGGGCAAAAAGGCAGAGAATCCCGTTGATGTGGCAGGGCAGAGCCCTGAGGGGGATTCTGACTCCTCCTCTTTGTCATTTTCATCAGACTTCATTATGCTTCTACATAAGGCGTTCAAAGCCCGCAAAGCTGCTAAGAGAGGGGCAGGAGCTGCCTCGCTGGTCTCTGGGGCTCATGGTCCAAAGCGGCCTAGGCTACCAGGAAAAGGGGATGATGTTCTGGTACCGCAGTCTCTCCGTTGTTCCACCCTGTTCCGTCCGGTGGGCAATTTTTCCTTGCCGGATTCTGACCCGGAGGACCTGGAGTTGGGGGACAAGCCCCCACTTGGGGCAGATCCCGACGGCACATGGACCAGGCCAAGCTGCAGGGCATGGAGGGTGATGACCCTAAGATGGTCCATCTCTTTAGAAGAGATGAGTTGGACCTGCTCATCCCTGCTGTTTTGGAAGAATTAGGTATTGAGGTACCTAAGGAAGATTCCCGGATAGGGAACATTGACCCTGTCATGGTGGGTTTACGTGGGCCGCCAAAATCTTTTCCCTTTCATTTGTCCATTACCGATTTGCTGTTCCGTGAATCGGACATTCCAGAATTGGGTCTGAAGATCAGCAAAGCAATGGATAAACTGTACCCCCTGCCTGAGGAGGCTCTGGATCTGTTGAGACTGCCCAAGGTTGACGCAGCAGTGTCTGCTGTAACCAAAAAGACCACCATCCTGGTGACAGGCACCACGGCACTTCGAGACCTTTAGGACCGTAAGCTTGAAGTGCAACTCAAGCGCATATTTGAGGTTTCTGTGCTGGGAGTCCGAGTGGCTATGTGCAGCAGCTTCTCTTTGCATATGGGGCTTCGTTGCGTCCAGGATCTGCAGAACATTGCATCTCCCCTTCTCAGGAAGAGACCATTCAGGCAGGGCACTTAGAAGCCGGGTGGCATACAATGCAGATGCTTTGAATGACCCGCTCCGTACCTCGGCCTGGTCCATGGTGGCGGCCGTCACGGCCCGCCGTCTGCTGTGGTTGAGGAATTGGTCGGCCGACGTCTCATCCAAAGCTCAGTTAGCATCTTTGCCGTTTAAAGGCAAATTGCTGTTCAGAAAGGAACTGAAAGATATGATCCAATCCTTGGGAGAGAACAAGGTCCACCGCCTGCCTGAGGATAAGCCTAGAGCAAAGGGTACTTTCCCTTCCCGGGCTCATTTCCGGGGGAATCAAAGATTCCGGGCTTTTCATTCGTCAGGTTCCTCCTCTAGGCAGGGTGCAGGCAGACAGCAGTCGTGGTCTCAGTACTTTTGTGGCCATAGATTCGGAAGATCCGGGGCCCCTCAGTCTACAGGAGGGGTTAAACCTTCTCAATGAAGTGAGGCTGGTCCATTCCTCTGTTCCGGTTGTAGGAGGCAGACTGCCTCAGTTTTACGAGGAATGGGCCAAGTTAACGTCAGATCAGTGGGTCCTCACGGTAATAAGACAAGGCTACGCTTTAGAATTTGCTTGGTGCCTTTGGGACCGGTTCCTAATCTCCCCTTGCTCATACGAAGAGAAGTGTCAGGCGATCTGGGACACCATAAGAGTCCTTATCGATCTGGGAGCAATTGTTCCAGTTCCTCCTGTGGAACTGCGAAAGGGCTGATACTCCATTTACTTTGTGGTTCCAAAGAAAGATGGCACCTTCTGATCCATCCTCGACCTGAAGTGAGACAACAGATGCCTTCGTGTTCCATGCTTCCGCATGGAGACTCTACGGTCGGTCATCGCCTTGGTTCACGAGGGCGAGTTTCTAGCGTCTCTGGATCTGACCGAAGCGTATTTACACATTAGTATCCATCCCGACCACCAGAAGTTCCTGAGGTTTTCCATTCTGGGAGATCATTTTCAATTTTGCGCTCTACCCTTCGGCCTGGCTATGGCTCCCAGTACCTTTACCAAAATCATGGTCATGGTGCGGTGCACCTGAGAAAGGAAGGACTTTTTGTGCATCCATACCTGGACGACTGGCTGATTCGGGCAAAGTCAGAGGATCTCTGTCATTTGGCAGTGAACAGAGTGCTTCAACTACTACAGTCCCTCAGCTGGGTAGTCAACCCTGCCAGGAGCCACCTAACTCCCTCACAGTCCTTGGAATTCCTGGGAGCTTTGTTCGACACGCGACAGGGGAGAGTCTTTCTTACCGAGGACCGTATTGTCAAGCTGCAAGGACAAGTTCGGGATTTGTTGTCCAAGAATCCTCCAAGAGTATGAGATTACTTGCAGGTCCTTGGCTCCATGACCTCCACCCTAGAGTTAGTGCCATGGGCATTTGCTCATATGAGACCTCTACAGTCAGCATTGCTTTCCCGTGGAAACACTGAGAGGAGAGGATCACTTTGCTGGTGGCTGAAAGGAATCAGTAAGTTTTTGCTTGGGACATTGACATTGACTTTTTTAAAAGTATTGGGGCAAAGTTAACTATTTGGGAATATTATTTAGTGTGTTTGTGTGTTTGTGCCTTTAATAGTCAGTCAGTGAATAAAACAAGTTAGACTGTTTGCATTTTTAAATAGTCAGTCAATAAGGTAGCAGTAGGTAGGCAGTGAATACACAAGTTAGACTGTTTGTATTTTTAGTCAGTCAATAAGGTAGCAGTAGGTTGGCAGTGAATAAATAAACAAGTTAGACTGTTTGTATTTAGTCAATCAATAAGGTAGCAGTAGGTAGTGTGTTTATTTTTTAAAAGTCTGCCTGACTATTAAAGTGTCCTCCAGACTTTTAAAGAGCTAAGTGTTTTATTTAATAAATAACTGAGTGCATTGTATTGAAAAAAAAAAAAAACAGAAAAAAAAAAACACCCCACAAAAAAGTAGCCAGAAGCTAGAAATAAGCTAGGAGCAGTATATACCAAAGTAAAAAAGTTGAATAGTTCAGCTCAGTTACTCACCTTGGAAAGGTGTTGAGGTAGTGTGATTAGGTTTGAATAGGGAACAACATTTGTTAATCAAGGGAGCTGTGAGTCACTCAGGCTGACTAACTAAGTGTGAAGATTGTGTGTTTTGTGAATAGGTACTATTGTGTATTTGTGAATAGGTGCTATTCTTTGTTAATCAGCACAGCAGTGAGTCACTCAGGAAATCTAACTGAAAGGTCACGCAGGAAATCTAACTGAAAGGTCACTCAGGAAATCTAACTGAAGTGTACATCTCCTAAGGGATTATTTTGCACTAATTTACTTTAGAAGCACATTATAAATTAGAAGGAAAGAGCTCAGTAACCCACATTCCAGTGGAAACACTGAGAGGAGAGGATCACCTTGCTGGTGGCTGAAAGGAATCAGTAAGTTTTTGCTTGGGACATTGACATTGACTTTAACATTAACTATTTGGGAATATTGCACAAAAAAAAAACCAAAAAAAAAAAACCCCAACAACAAAAACTTTATTGAGAATTCGATCAGACCCCAGTAGGCCACTACCAGACATATAGTGAATTCACTAATACATTTAAAGGAACTTAGACACATTTGTACTCCCATAGCAACCTGATCAAAATTGAGATGAAGGCAGCAGTCCAGCAGCAAGAGGGGGGCTTCCCAGTCTTTTGCATCGAGTGTCACATGTATGATTTTTTACCCACCGGTGAGAAGTTGTACATGTGCATGCGATGCAAAGAGCTCCTGGCTCTCAGAGAACGAGTCCGATCTCTGGAGGCTAGAGTGGCAGACCTGGAAGAGCTGAGGGAGACAGAGAGGTATATAGATGAGACCTTCAGGGACATAGTAGTCCAGTCCCAACTTCAGACTGGCAGCCCTGGTGCTGCCTTGGAGGAAGAAGGTCTCATAATGGGAGAGCACCAACCAGATGTAGCAGGAAAGGATCCTGTAGCAAGGACCTGCTCTCTAGGTGATGCATTGTCCTTTCGCACTGAGGATATCTCCCCAAGGCCTACTGCCCAGGAGGGAAGGGTTAAGTCGGCCGTCATAGTTGGTGATTCGATTATTAGGAATGTAGATAGCTGGGTGGCGGGTGGGCGTGAGGATCGCCTGGTAACATGCCTACCTGGTGCGAAGGTGGCGGACCTCACGCGTCACCTAGATAGGATTTTAGAGAGTGCTGGGGAGGAGCCGGCTGTCGTGGTACACGTGGGCACCAACGACATAGGAAAATGTGGGAGGGAGGTTCTGGAAGCCAAATTTAGGCTCATAGGTAGAAAGATTAAATCCAGAACCTCCAGGGTAGCATTCTCTGAAATGCTCCCTGTTCCACGCGCAGGTCACCAGAGGCAGGCAGAGCTCCGGAGTCTCAATGCGTGGATGAGACGATGGTGCAAGGAAGAGGGATTCAGTTTTGTTAGGAACTGGGGAACCTTTTGGGGAAGGGGGAGTCTCTTCCGAAGGGATGGGCTCCACCTTAACCAGGGTGGAACCAGACTGCTGGCGCTAACCTTTAAAAAGGAGATAGAGCAGCTTTTAAACTAGAACAAAGGGGAAAGCCGACAGTCGCTCAGCAGCGCATGGTTCGGAGAGATGTATCTTTAAAGGATACTAATGATGCATTAGAATTAGGGCATCCCGACAGTGAGGTTCCAATAATTAGAAAAGTAGTCCAAGTGCCTGTAACTAAAAACTCACCTGAGCTAAAAAATTCTAACTTATCCCTATCAATTAAAAAGCAGAATAAAAATACAATCAAAAAACAAACTTTGAAATGTTTGTATGCTAATGCCAGAAGTCTAAGAAGTAAGATGGGAGAATTAGAATGTATAGCAGTAAATGATGACATAGACTTAATTGGCATCTCAGAGACATGGTGGAAAGAGGATAACCAATGGGACAGTGCTATACCGGGGTACAAATTATATCGCAATGACAGAGAGGAGCAGTCGGGAGGAGGTGTGGCGCTTTATGTCCGGGATGGCATAGAGTCCAACAGGATAAACATCCTGCCTGAGACTAAATACAAAATTGAATCTTTATGGGTAGAAATCCCTTGTGTATCAGGGAAGACTACAGTGATAGGGGTATACTACCGTCCACCTGGTCAAGATGGTGAGATGGACAGTGAAATGCTAAGAGAAATTAGGGAAGCTAACCAAATTGGTAGTGCAGTAATAATGGGAGACTTCAATTACCCCAATATAGACTGGGTAAATGTATCATCGGGTCACGCTAGAGAGATAACGTTCCTGGATGGAATAAATGATAGCTTTATGGAGCAATTGGTTCAGGAACCGACGAGAGAGGGAGCAATTTTAGATCTAATTCTCAGTGGAGCACAGGACTTGGTGAGAGAGGTAACGGTGGTGGGGCCACTTGGCAATAGTGATCATAATATGATCAAATTTGATTTAATGACTGGAAAAGGAACAGTGTGCAAATCCAAGGCTCTCATGCTAAACTTTCAAAAGGGAAACTTTGATAAAATGAGAAAAATTGTTAGAAAAAAAACTGAAAGGAGCAGCTACAAAAGTAAAAAATGTCCAAGAGGCGTGGTCATTGTTAAAAAATACCATTCTAGAAGCACAGTCCAGATGTATTCCACACATTAAGAAAGGTGGAAAGAAGGCAAAACGATTACCGGCATGGTTAAAAGGGGAGGTGAAAGAAGCTATTTTAGCCAAAAGATCTTCATTCAAAAATTGGAAGAAGGATCCAACAGAAGAAAATAGGATAAAGCATAAACATTGGCAAGTTAAATGTAAGACATTGATAAGACAGGCTAAGAGAGAATTTGAAAAGAAGTTGGCTGTAGAGGCAAAAACTCACAGTAAAAACTTTTTTAAATATATCCGAAGCAGAAAGCCTGTGAGGGAGTCAGTTGGGCCGTTAGATGATCGAGGGGTTAAAGGGGCACTTAGAGAAGATAAGGCCATCGCGGAAAGATTAAATGATTTCTTTGCTTCGGTGTTTACTGAAGAGGATGTTGGGGAGGTACCCGTAATGGAGAAGGTTTTCATGGGTAATGATTCAGATGGACTGAATCAAATCACGGTGAACCTAGAAGATGTGGTAGGCCTGATTGACAAACTGAAGAGTAGTAAATCACCTGGACCGGATGGTATACACCCCAGAGTTCTGAAGGAACTAAAAAATGAAATTTCAGACCTATTAGTAAAAATTTGTAACTTATCATTAAAATCATCCATTGTACCTGAAGACTGGAGGATAGCAAATGTAACCCCAATATTTAAAAAGGGCTCCAGGGGCGATCCGGGAAACTACAGACCGGTTAGCCTGACTTCAGTGCCAGGAAAAATAGTGGAAAGTGTTCTAAACATCAAATCACAGAACATATAGAAAGACATGGTTTAATGGAACAAAGTCAGCATGGCTTTACCCAGGGCAAGTCTTGCCTCACAAATCTGCTTCACTTTTTTGAAGGAGTTAATAAACATGTGGATAAAGGTGAACCGGTAGATATAGTATACTTGGATTTTCAGAAGGCGTTTGACAAAGTTCCTCATGAGAGGCTTCTAGGAAAAGTAAAAAGTCATGGGATAGGTGGCGATGTCCTTTCGTGGATTGCAAACTGGCTAAAAGACAGGAAACAGAGAGTAGGATTAAATGGGCAATTTTCTCAGTGGAAGGGAGTGGACAGTGGAGTGCCTCAGGGATCTGTATTGGGACCCTTACTGTTCAATATATTTATAAATGATCTGGAAAGAAATACGACGAGTGAGATAATCAAATTTGCAGATGACACAAAATTGTGCAGAGTAGTTAAATCACAAGCAGATTGTGATAAATTGCAGGAAGACCTTATGAGACTGGAAAATTGGGCATCCAAATGGCAGATGAAATTTAATGTGGATAAGTGCAAGGTGATGCATATAGGGAAAAATAACCCATGCTATAATTACACGATGTTGGGTTCCATATTAGGTGCTACAACCCAAGAAAGAGATCTAGGTGTCATAGTGGATAACACATTGAAATCGTCGGTTCAGTGTGCTGCGGCAGTCAAAAAAGCAAACAGAATGTTGGGAATTATTAGAAAAGGAATGATGAATAAAACGGAAAATGTCATAATGCCTCTGTATCGCTCCATGGTGAGACCTCACCTTGAATACTGTGTACAATTCTGGTCGCCGCATCTCAAAAAAGATATAATTGCGATGGAGAAGGTACAGAGAAGGGCTACCAAAATGATAAGGGGAATGGAACAACTCCCCTATGAGGAAAGACTAAAGAGGTTAGGACTTTTCAGCTTGGAGAAGAGACGACTGAGGGGGGATATGATAGAGGTGTTTAAAATCATGAGAGGTCTAGAACGGGTAGATGTGAATCGGTTATTTACTCTTTCGGATAGTAGAAGGACTAGGGGACACTCCATGAAGTTAGCATGGGGCACATTTAAAACTAATCGGAGAAAGTTCTTTTTTACTCAACGCACAATTAAACTCTGGAATTTGTTGCCAGAGAATGTGGTTCGTGCAGTTAGTATAGCTGTGTTTAAAAAAGGATTGGATAAGTTCTTGGAGGAGAAGTCCATTACCTGCTGTTCACTTAGAGAATAGCCACTGCCATTAGCAATGGTTACATGGAATAGACTTAGTTTTTGGGTACTTGCCAGGTTCTTATGGCCTGGATTGGCCACTGTTGGAAACAGGATGCTGGGCTTGATGGACCCTTGGTCTGACCCAGTATGGCATTTTCTTATGTTCTTATGTTGGAACCCGGTTTCCGAACAATTTCATCTCCTGCTTCCTCTTACAGATTCTGCACGGTCCAGTCTCGGCTGGTGGCTCCTCTCGGACAACTTTAAACCAGGGTGTGGCCCTGGAAGTGCCCGTTTGGATGGTAGTTACCACGGATGCCAGCCTCTCTGGATGGTGAGCGGTTTGTCAAGAAAGATCGGTGCAGGGCCACTGGTCACTGGAAGAATCCAGGTGGTCAATCAACCGTCTGGAGACCAGAGTGGTGAGGTTAGCGTTGCAGGCCTTTCTGCCACTTCTGTAGGGGAAATCGGTCAGAGTTCTGTCCGAGAACGCGACAACGGTGGCTTATATCAATCACCAAGGAGGGACCAAGAGTCAACCGGTGGCGATGGAAGCTCAGCACCTGATTCATTGGGCAGAACAGCATCTAGTCAGTATCGCTGCCTCTCACATTGCCGGAGTCGACAACATTCAAGTCGATTTCCTCATTTGCCACCGTCTTGATCCCAGAGAGTGGGAACTCTCCGCAGAAGTGTTCCAGATGATATGCGACACTTGGTCCAGACTGAGCGTGGATCTTATGGCCACGTTCCGGAATGCCAAGGTTCCTCGTTTCTTCAGTCGGCGTCAGGATGTGGAAAGTCTTTGATTCTTGGTGTGGCGGGCAAAGGATCCTTCCTCATCACGCTTCAATTCCACGAATCCTGGCCTTTTGCAGGAGGACCTAGGCAAGGGATTATCCTATAGTTCCCTTCGAGTGCAGGTTTCAGTCTTGGGCTGTCTTCACGGCAAAGTTAAAGGGGTGTCTCTGGTGGCCCACCTCGATGTGGTACGTTTTCTCAGAGGAGTGAACTACTTAAACCATTCAGTCCGGGCCGTTTGTCCTTCATGGAGTTTGAATTTGGTGCTCCGGGTATTGTGTGAACTTCTGTTTGACACCCTCAAGAGGGCTACATTGAAAGATTAGACCCTCAAGACAGTATTTTTGGTGGCTATCTGCTCCACCAGGAGGGTCTTGGAGATTCAGGCCCTTTCCTGCAGGGAGCCTTTCCTGCATTTTTCTGATTCTAGGGTGTCACTTTGGACGGTGCCATCTTTTCTTCCGAAATTCGTCTCGGCTTTCCACTTGAATCAGTCTGTGGAATTGCCGGCTTTCCCAGGTTTGGATAAAGATACTCCTCATGCTAGAGAATTGAAGAGGTTGGATGTCAGGCGAGTTCTCTTGCGCTATCTGGAGGTCACCAATAAATGTATGTTTTCGGATCATCTTTTTGTCATATGGAGGTGGTCCCAAGAAGGAGCATAAGGCGTCAAAGGCGACCATTGCCCAGTGGTTGAAGGAGGCTATCGCTTCTACGTATATTTGCTGTGGGCGGCCGGTTCCGGAAGGTCTCACAGCTCATTCGATACGTTCGCAAGCCGCTTCCTGGGCAGAGAGCCAGTTGGTTTCTGCTCAAGAAATTTGCAGGGCAGCAACTTGGAAGTCTCTGCACACCTTTGCTAAGCATTACCATCTAGATGTCCAGGTGCCGGAGGTCGGCGGTTTTGAGAGCAGTGTTCTTCAAATGGGACTCTCTAGGTCCCACCCCATTTAGGGAGCTTAGGTACATCCCAGAAGTCTGGACTGATCCGGGTACGTACAGTGAAAGGAAAATTGGTTCTTACCTGCTAATTTTTGTTCCTGTAGAACCACGGATCAGTCCAGATGCCTGCCCATCGGGTTGGTGTTCTGCATTGAGAGTCCACTCGGTTTTTTCCTTTTATTTGTAGCAATTTCTAGATCTGGAAGAAGATTATGAATATGATTGCAGTTTTCAGAGTACTCCTGATATGTACATAGATCATGTTCCTCTTATCCTGTTTGATCGAGCCGTTGGTTGGAAATTTGTTATTCTGCTATGGTATTGTTTATACTGAAGGATAGCAGGTGCCCTTTAAGTTTTTCTCTGTCTCCATCTGCTGGAAGGGAGGCATAACCCAGCAGTCTGGACTGATCAGTGGTACTTCAGGAACGAAAATTAGCAGGTAAGAACCAATTTTCCTATATATGTGCATACATTTATAAAACAGTGTACAAACTTGCATGCATTGAAACCTATTTTTGGGGCGGTTATAAGTGTTTTGTTTTTTTTATAAACTGTGCAGTTCCTGCTTCACAGTTTATAAAATACAGGTGTAACTTTAGAAACACCTACTTATACAAGTCTGTGCTTAGTTATTATGCACACTATTGAAAATTGCTCTCATGATACTATTGAAGTTAAATGGTCATGATGAGTTTGACTGGGAACGGGAGCAAGGAGGAGAGGAAAGGCAGGAAGTAAAACATTGAGCAAGCATCTGAACTGGCTCTGTCTGTTTATCCATCCATAGTTTAAAGCTTTGAGAAGAAGAAGCCTGAAGCTTAAATTGCTATGAGACTAACAGAAAATGAGTGAATAAACTTCTGTTTTGCATGGTTGCTATAATGTAGAATAGGAAATGACCAATCAGGTCTTAGATGGATCTATACCTGCAAAATCAGAGAATGTTAAATTTTGTGAAGGATAAACTTCATGGCTTTACCTATCAAATGTTTGTTCTGCCATTTATAGCCATGAATCAAATATTTAATATGGGACTTATTTACTACAGTGTGTACCATTACTGGCTGAATTTTGTCTCCTGGACATCTTAGATAATTCTGTATTTGAGGATGCTGATGAGCTGGTATTTTTGCGTAAATCTTGTCTCATTACTTAGAAATGCATTTTGTTACAATGGATTGAGAAAGACACACCCACTTTATGTGGAGAGTTCAAATGCATAATTCGTTAATTATGGAAAAAATGTCAGTGCTCAAATGTAGACGGGCTAGAAAGACAAACATTTTGCAGGTACGGGATTTCTTTCTTAATTTTCTGACACCCTGAATATGGAGCAGTATTGTGAATTCTTTGCAGATCTCTGAAGTTGACTGAGTACTATCCTTCTTTATGTTGTTGAGCTGGGTGAGAGGAGAGGGAGGGGGTCCTGCGGGGTTGGGAAGGGAGAGGGGGAGAAAACCTGCAAAACTAGGGAGCATTTTGTCCTCCTGATTTCTGTATGATATTTTATACATTTGTGTTCAGCTGTTGCTGTTCACAAGTTGACTTTCAATTAACTAAATACACATTGATGCAGCACATTTAGTGCCGTTTTTACTAAACGGTTGGAAGCCTTTATTCCCTGTACGTACCCGGATCAGTGGTTTTGCCTCCCCTCCAGCAGATGGAGACTGAGAAGTTTTAACAGACTCTGCCCTATACCCCGAGGTGCCACCTAGAGTCTGTCAGTATTTCTCTGTCTTCTGCAGATGGTGGAGGTGCAAAACCCTTCAGTCTGGTATAGTTAGTTTAGTGCCTTCTGGTTGTTAGATAGATTGACTTAAAAAAAATGAAGAAGGAAGCTGTGGATATCTTTTAAGCCTCCCAGGGGTTTTCAGATCTTGGTGGGACTATCCCCCCTAGTACTGGAGGCTGAGAAGAGCCAGAGGGTTGAGATTGTGTTAAAGCGGAAATGTTTAGGTTGTGTCAGAACTGAAGGCCCCTGTAGCACACAGACACAGGAATAAAGTTGCAAAGGGGGTTTATTTAAAAATGTAAACCCAAGACAGTTCCTGATTTATGCACTGCATAAGGTAAATAATCAAAGGTAAATAATAGGTAGGAATTAGACTTACTCAGTGCATATCATCAGTCCAGGTCTCTGCACTAAAGAATCCTTTCAGAAAACAGCACAATACAAATGGAGACAGACTTACACCTTCACAGAAAGTATCACATTAATACACAGCTTGTGAAGAACTCCTGGATCTCTTCCCGGATCTCCCACCCTTTCTTGGCCACTGTGCCATCTAAATGCTGGGAACACCTATGAGGTTTCCCCCGAGGGCCAATCCAAATCCTCAGCGAGGGTTCCGGCGCCTCGCTGAACGACCTCCTGCATTCGATCTCCTGCCGGCGCCATTTTCCGTACGAAAACGATTCGCGGCGGGAAATCGCTCCCTGACCCCCGCTGGACCTCCAGGAACTTTTGGCCAGCTTGGGGGGGGCCTCCTGACCCCCACAAGACTTGCCAAAAGTCCAGCGGGGGTCCGGAAGGACCTCCTGCCGTCCAATCGTGTTCGTCTATGGCCGCCGCCATTTTTCGGCGCCATTTTGGAAAATGGCGCCGGCCGAAGACAACAAGATTCAGTAGCAGGAGCCCGTTCCGGACCGCTGCCGTTCCGGACCGCCGCTGGACCCGCAGGTTATTTAAGTCATTTGGGGGGGGGTTCGGGAGGGTGGGGGATTTAATTTAAAGGGTCGGGGGTGGGTTTTAGGGGGTTTTAATGTGCCGGTTTTGCGATTTTACGTTTTTTTTCGATTTTTTACGATTTTTCACGATTTTTCACGATATTTTACCCCCCCAAACGGCAACAATACGATTCCCTCCCCCTCCCAGCCGAAATCGATCGTTAAGACGATTGAGGACACGATTCACATCTCTAATGACTAAGCCATTCTGTGGTTGCATGAGTAAAACCCCAGTACTGAACTGGGCTGATCCTAGTTCATAATCAGAGAACATGCCTTTTCCTCTGACAGGTTGCCAGCTGCCTCCAGATTTTCAGGACAGGCTGATCCTGACCTGGTTTTACCCCACTGCATTCATAGATTTGTGTTCTAGCTTTTCTTAGGGAATGCAATATGTAAATCAGAACTACAAGTCCCTGCAAGCATTTGTGTAAAATCAGGAATGGGTCAACCTGTCCTGCAAATCTAAAGCCAGTTGGCAACCTTAGGTAATGCACATGTTTACTGGTTGTGGAACTTTCATTGGTACTGCATGAAAGTTACTGACTACCCACATACAAGTGTGAAGAAATGACTTTACAAGGCTCAAATCCCCCTTAAGTGAACCCATTAGCTGCTGCAGGCCAGGTAACACTCTCTCCTGGTTGGAGGATGTTTTCTTCTGGGGGCAGGTATCCAGCTGGGGAGGGGGGAGGGAGCTGTGAGAGGAGGGTTTTACTCATGGTAGGAGGACGCTATAGTCTTGCTAGGAGTAGTTACTTTGAGCTGTGACAGCCCTTTATCGAGAATTGGGGAAAGGTCAATCTGGCTTGGTAATATACACATGTTATTGGCCATGTTAAAACCACGTTTACTGAGATATTGCTAAATGTTTAACATCCTTAGTATATTTTATGCTCAAAGGCCTGCACTAACTTACACTAAAATGCTTAATGTGCATTTTTAACTCACTTTAGCAAATAGACTGTGAGGTGTAGTTAACTTTTTGCTTAATGCAATTAACATTCATTTATTTGAATATGTGTGAACTGCTTTGCACGTGTCACATACAAATAGGGGACATTTTTTTTATGTTACCAGAAATACAAGGGCTTGTGCTACTGGTAATGTGTGTTAATACCATTTCAATGTATGTCAAAGAGAAAACTTTCCTTTTGCAAATTGCTTAAGAAAAAGTACATGCATATATTTGCACTGACTTGTGCAGGTGCTCTTTCCAGGTAAATTTCAGTGAGTTGTTTACAAAAATACAAACCTAAATGTGTATATGCAAATTCCTCCTCAGGAATGCCTCTTCTCAGTTTTGGGAAAAGTTACGTGTGAAATGACACCATGTGCATAACTTTACTGCACACAGAGAGCAGGCAGTTTTCGAAGACCCCCCATGTCTGCACGGAAATGACTTTTGAAAATTGTACTAAACTTTTGAAATTATTGTTCAGTGGTTCTTCAAATGAAATGATTTTTCAGAAAGCATTTGAATTAGTTTATTTGCTTTCTTACCTTTATACATTATAGGCACAGATGAATTTCCTTCATTTACCACTACTTCTAGTGGTGACTCTGGTGGGTACCTAATTGGTGTTGGTCGGGCCGACTGCACTGGACCTTTAGCAGATGCTCCTTTGGTATGTATCATACAGATCTATTTTGCAGGCCTGTATGACCCCTTATGAAAAAGTGAAATATGCCAAAAATAACCAGATTGGTCAGTCATTGATAACTGACCAATTGATTGTTCCCCCCCTTTTTGTATTTCAAATGAGGCTTTGAAAATCATAAAATATAAATATATAATTTTTAGATTACATTCCACCTTTTATGACACTTCAAAGCAAATTACATTCAGGTACTGTAGGTATTTCCTTATTCCCAGAGGGCTTTTATTTATTTATTTATTTATTTATTTGGATTCTTTTATATACCGAAGTATAGCGTTTGCCTTCACTCCGGTTTACAGGATAACAACCTAATACATACAAATATCTTAGAACTGTATTTAACATTAGAACTGTATTTAACATTCAGGAGGTTGTTTACTAATCATTTTTCCCATAGACACAGAATGGGAGAAAAGCCTTTGTAAATCAGAATTTGAACTATGGTTTTCCTGGTTTTCAGCCCACTGCTCTAACCATTAGACTATTCCTCCATGCCTCATCATGTCCTGTGTTTTTGATCAATGCCATCCATATTTCTTGTGTCAAATTCAAAATGCATGTCTCATCAGGTTATAGCAAGAGAAGTGAGTAAAGATGCAGTTTGTTTTATTATATAGATCGACCATAAATAACAACTTCTTCATAATTTATGTGCTTGAAAAGTAGAGCTTGCTTTGTCTTGAGTATTTTTAATTAGCTGTATATGCAGACTTTGGTAGACATGTTTCTTTGATAGACAACTTATCTAAGGAATGCTGACTAATCATATTCAATTACTGCACCATGTAAGTGGTAAGAATTCTATGAGAATTCTTGTATGAATGGTCATCATTAGATTGGGTCTTCCTGTCGTCTGATGATGTTATAATCTGAGAAAGCCTTTCCAAAGTTTGCATTCTACTTCAGTTACATTGCTTTTCAGAGGGTTGTTATAAACTTTGCCTTTAACCCATATCTTGATTTAACAGTTGTGTATTTGAATGTCTGAAAATATGTCAAATATTTAATTATGTTTCTGGCTGTAAATGGGCATTTATAATTTTATATTTTACTTTTAATATGTATGATGGATATAAAAGGCTAAATATTCAAATAATCAAAAGCTAATTTTATTGCATAACTAACATTATCTGCTTTATGTGGCTTCCTGTTTTGTTATATGATAGATGGGATATGCTAGTGCTGATCAGCTGGCTGGGGGAATTCATACACGACAGTACAGCAGGGCATTCATTGTGGCAGAGCCAGATGATTCCAGGCGAGTGGTGTTCGTTAGTGCTGACATAGGAATGGTATCGCAAAGACTTAGACTGGAGGTAAGTACAAACAGCCAACATTCTTGCTAAAATATTTTCTCATTTGATTTAAAAACAGCTTTCAAAACTTTTTGCTTGTGAAAATGATGACTAGCAAGACTCAGGTAGCATTCTTTGTCAAAATTAAAACAATGAAGTGACAAAGCATTGCGGCCGATGCAATATTTATGCGACTGCTTTCCTCACGCGCCCCTCCTGGGGGCGCCATGCAGTATTTAAATTAGGGGGTCATGTTAGCAAGGGGGCGCTAGGGTCGATTGCATGCCCCTAGCGCCTCCTTGCTAACGAGAGCCCGTGAGTGCTGGCCGTCTGCTGGTTAGGAAAACACGCCGATTTTATCGGCGTCTGTTTTCCTAAACGCCGCATAGCCAAAGGTTCAGGAAATGGACGCTTGACAATTGAGCATCCGTTTCCTGCACCCGACTTCTGGCGTTTTGTTTTTTTGTTAATTTACTTTAGTTTTTCCTCCTACTTATCGCAATGATATTAAGAAAGAGGCAGTATAGAAAAGCAGTTTTTTCTGCTTTTCTGCACTAGTTTTAGGAGCACTCAGCTATTAACGCCTGCTCCCGGCTACTACCCACTTTTCTATTATTTAAGGGCACATTAGCAGCAACAGCATGATTGAGGTTGGTTATTGCTTGTTGTCATCACTCTTATGTAATTGCAAACCATCTGCCATTTGTCTAAACCTGCTGGTACTCTGCCCTTCCTCCGAGTGTGACTTCGGTACCAAGCAGATTACACTGCGGGGCCGATGCAATATGAAGCGCGATAAAACGTGCGTCCAAACTGGGCGCACTTTTTTTCAACATGTGCTCACCCCCCCCGCTCCTGGGTGCCCGATGTAACAGGTAAATGAGCTGCTGCACTAAAAAGGACATGCTAGGGATAAATTATGTGGCCCTAGCATGCTCATGGCATCAGGTGCCCAGGAGATGTGGCTATGCACGAGTTAGGAAAATGGACGCTCAGTTAATGAGCTCAAAGTTCAACTTCCTTCTCAGTGTGGTGTCCAGAGCAGCCTAGCAATGCAGCCAGAGCTGTAATCAGCGACTCAAAGGGTGGGGAGCATTAAGCAGCTCTCTGGGTGGAATGCCACGCTCCTTTTATGGAAAGAGGTGTGACAGATGGAAACTGGCTTTTCTAGTATAAGATTCACTAATTCCTTCATATTAAGAGCTGGTATTGTTTTTGCCAGAATACCTATCTGCAGAAAGAGCAGGTGTGAATTTCTATAGGTACTTTTTCTATAGCTAATAAATGAAGTAAAACTACCCAGTGGAATTTTGTTTGATTATTTTTGTGGGATTTGCATCAACATGGGCAGTTCTGATTATTGTCCCCAAGGTACTTACATTTTTACTGCCACCAATTTACCTGTGGAAAACTGATGCTGAGAGTTTGCCTATCCAATTACTCAGCTCCACAATCTCTTCCAGTCCTTCAGAGATCCCCTGTGCTTTCTCAAATTCGTATACTGTCTTTCGGGCCGATACAGTAAGGAGCGGTAGGAAGAGCTGCGTTAGTGCCGGGCGCACCTGCGTTTGCCGCACGCACAGTCCGGCTCACCTACCGCTTGATACTGTATTTAAATAGCTTGCAAATGCAAGCCGCGTCCGAGAAGGGTTAGGCCCGTGCAATCCATTTTACTGTATAGAGTGCTAATCAGCGCCTATACAGTAACCTGGGTGCGCTGGTACCTGTCATTTCAAATGACATTTGAAATGACAGGTACCAGGAAGTGGACAGTTCTCCTACGCTCGGGATGGCCAGCAATGAAAGTGAAAAAGGAGAAAAGCGACATGTGACTTACTTTCTTGCAGCCCTCCGGAGACGCGCCACAGCTCCCCTGCCTCCCGGGGGCTGCCCCCTGCCTCATGGGGACAGCCGGCGGCGAAAAGACAGCCGGCGGCGAAAAGACAGCACGGGCCCTCTGACACGATCGCTCCAGCTGCGGCCACTTCTCCTGCGTGCATTCAGCCTGTGCGTGCAATTTGGCTGCTCAAGGCGTGACGTCACATGCTGTGACGCCAAACGTAGTGACGTCACGCCTTGAGCAGCCAAATTGCACGCACAGGCTAAATGCACGCAGGAGAAGTGGCCGCAGCTGGAGCGATCGTGTCAGAGCGCCCGTGCTGTCTTTTCGCCGCCGGCTGTCTTTTCGCCGCCGGCTGTCCCCGGGAGGCAGGGGGCAGCCCCCGGGACGCAGGGGAGCCGCGGCGCGTCTCCGGAGGGCTGCAAGAAAGTAAGTCACATGTCGCTTTTCTCCTTTTTCGCTTTCGTTGCTTCAGGAGGAGGGTAGAGAGGACTGGGCCCCCTTTTTTGCTCACCGGCCAGGGCAGGTGAGCGAGGGCTGGGGGAAAGTTTGCCGCCTACCCTTACCCCTGCCTCTGACGCAGGGGTAAGGGTAGGCGGTAAGTTAGCAGGTTAAACGCGCGGCTAAACTGCAGGTTAAAAAGGCGATAGTCGGGGCGCACGTTACTGAATGGGGGGAATAGCTAATCCGATCGTTTACATCTCATATACATGCCGCGGGCGGAAGGGGTTACTCGTTGATTTAAAGAGGCGGTAAGAATGGGTTAAAGGGGATAGTGAATCGCGGGTTGGGCTAACGCGGTCAAATTGTGAGTAAAAGGCGGGTTAGAAACAGGGTAACCACAGCCGCACTTTACTGTATTGACCTGTTTGTCTGCACTACTTCTGTCAGCCTCCACCTGCCTCTGGATAAAGAAATAATTCCTTAGATTACTTCTGAGTCTCTCTATGTTCACCCTCATCCCCAGAGACCCCAAGTGTGGTCTATCCCAATGAGATTTAGCGCCCCAAAGAGTGAGCTTTTTCAGGTGGTGTATCTGGGGGTATAAATCTGCGCTCCCTTGCTTTCTGTGGGTTGCTCCCTGTACCATGGGAGGTTTATGGCATTTTCCCTTTCATGGGACAGTAAATACAGTCAGACTTAACAATTTGGGGGCTATGTCACTGATCTCCCTCTCCCAGTTCCCAATCTTCTGCTGTTTCGGTTTCCTCCCTCGGCCTCTTTGTGGCTCTGGCTGCTGCTATAGTCGCCTTTTTCTCTCCACTTTCTGTGTGCGGCTCCTGACCAGGGCCAGTGCAAGACATCCTAAGTGAAACTTACAGGTTTGAGGCCTCCCCACTCCCCACGGCTCTCTCCAAACACAATTAATAATTATGCATCTTTAACAGATTTTACGTGAAAAAGGACATTCAAATTTTAGTCTTCTGAAATAAAAATATCTCTTAAAATAACAAGGTTTATTATATTTGCATGCATTGCTGTGGTGCCAACCACAAAACCCTGCAGAAAAGCAAAAAGCACACTTGGAACCCAAATGGCATTGAGCCAACTAAGACATGGAGGATGTGTTCCGTATTGAAACTGGCGTGCCGCAGTGCCTGTCCCTCTCGGCCACCCCATTCAATATTTATATGCTTCCTTTATGTAAATTGCTAGCAGGTTTGGGAATTTCATTTCATCTCTGTGCTGATGATGTACAATTTTACATCCCTTTTACTAAGTCACTTGATCATACTGTTTCTTTGATTTCTATTTACATGAAAGCTATTCAGCAAGTATTGCCAAATATTAAATTGACATTAAATGCCAGTAAGACTGAAATTATTTGGCAAAACAGAAATCTTTCTATGGATAAACCATCTGTTCTTGCTCTGGTACTTTTAACATCACTTTATAAGATCAAGTACGTAATTTAGGTATTCAACTAGATGAGAGTTTCTCTATGAAGAAGCAAATTAATAGGTTAATCAATCTGGGCTATGCAAAACTGCGCTTGCTACAGAGACTAAAACCTTTATTCCCTGTACGTACACAGATCAGTGCAGACCGTGGGTTGAGCCTCCTGTCCAGCAGATGGAGACAGCCCAAAACTGAAAGGGTATCCTATATCAGGACAGAGCCTACCCTGCAACCCTTCAATATTTGTTTGTCTCCAGCAGATGCAGGCAGCTCACCCTGTGGTTTCCTGGCTTTATTACTTAGCCTTTGCCCTTTGGGGTTCTTTTTCCTCTATTTCTTTCAAGATCAAGTAATTATTCTTGTTCCTTCTAAATTTAAAAAAAAAAAAAAAGTTTTTGTCAAAGTTTGAAAAGGCTCTGTTTCTTCAGGAGACAGCGCTGTCTCCTCACTCCTAGGCTGCATAACACAAGGGGCTTGCCCCTTGTGTTATGCAGCCTAGGCTCTCTTCCCAGTGAACCTTGTGTTGGGGCGATACTGGTGGTCCAGTCACTCCCCCTATGTAGCTGCCTCATTCCCGGGACGCTTAATTCCCCGGCCGTGCCAGCAGGGAAGTTCATTCCCCTGCATTTCAAAGTAAAAAAAAAAAAAAAAATGGAGGCACTACATCTTTAAAGGGTGTTTTTATTACTCGGCAGCTTATTTCTGACAGAAAAGGAGCAAGCAGGGTTCATTCTCCTGCACCGCTCATCAAGGCAGCACAGCTCAGCTGTTTTTTTCTCTGCCTCGCGGCTGTTCTTACCTTCATGCCGCGCTCAAATCTCTGCCTTGCCTGCGGGGAGCCTGCATCGCAGCTCTCCCTCGAAGGGCTCTGTTCGGGGTGCCTGCCGGGTGGGGAAGGTCCCTCCCTGGCGGTGATCAAGCCAGCGACCTGGGGTCGGTCCTCCCACTGCATGGTTAGGCCGTTCCCGAGTCGGCAAACTGTGGGAACGGCGGCCATCTTGGGAATCACTGCAGCTCCCGATTCGGGGCTGCAGGAGGGAGAGGGGCCTGATTTTAATATTTCTCTTCCCGATTTAAGCCCTGTGCGGACTCAGGATGCGGTCTTGACTTTCCCTCCCCACCCCTCCTCCCTCCGGAAAATCCAGGCCACATTTTTCTTTGGAATTTGTGCTGTTAATGCACAAATCTTATCTGGCTAGTTTACAAGAGGAGGAGGAACTCCCCCCCCCCCCCCCCCGGTCCTCCTCCCGCTAAAATCCCATGGATGCCCTCCCTGCTCACTCCCGCGGCGCCGGATGCGCAAGGGTCTGCTAGGGTGTGGATAGTCCCTGGGGCTGGCTCCACCTGCAGCTCCGGACCAGGATCCGGATGCGGATTTGTCAGGGACAACCGCCCCCTCTCGAAAGGGATGACCCCCGAGTTCTCCGCTTATTTCAGAGGGAAGAGCTGGAGCCGCTCATTCATTTTATCCTACAGGAGCTGGGGATTGAGAGTCCTTCAGTAGATACACTCAGGCTGCGATGCGTGGACCCGGTCCTGGCGGGACTTAGGGCTCCTCCACACACCTTCCCGTTCCATCCCATGCACAAGCTGCTGCTTCTCTGGGAATGGGAAGCTCCGAGTTGGGGCTCCGAGTGGGGAGAGCTATGGACAAGCTCAATCCTCTCCCCGAGGATTGCCTGGAAATGCTTAAAATTCCCAAGGTGGATTCTTCTGTGTCTGTGGTCACTAAGTACACCACTATTCCCGTGGTGGGGGCCACGGCTCTTAAAGATATTTAGGACCGCAAGCTCGAATTCTGTCTCAAGTGTATCTTCGAGGTCTTGGCCTTAGGAGTTCAGCCTCCCTCCTGGATTAGGTAAAGTGGTGGTCCCAGTGAGCAGGGTAATCCCAAAATGTTCGGGAAAACCCCTTTCAAAGATGGCCAAAATCCTGTCCATGCACGGAGAATAAATCCCCTCTCCCCCAGTGGTGAAGTCGCCAGATGGGTGTGTTCCAAGACGTAAATGGGTTCTTACTCACAGTTAGTAGATTTTTCCTTTTGACACGATAGGGATCCCTGTTTGGAGGGATCCAAGACAGAACTGCAGCTTGGGCTGGTCCTTTTCTCCAGATAGGAGAGCAAAAATCTTCCTGCTGAGCAATTAATCAAAAGTCTTTCTTGTCCCCAAAAAATGCTAACACTGGAGTTGTTCCTTGCAGCAGGTCATCACTTCAGGGAGCAGAACCCAAACCCAGGGTTCCCTGAGTCCAAGAAAGGCCCAGGTGTCCAGCAAGGCTCCTGCGACATAAAAATATTCCCAGGACAATCACTCTGCACCTTGAGTGAAGAGTACAGCAATGGAGCCCTTGACCTGTCCCAAAAGATCCCAGGCAAGATGGCATCCTTGTCCTCAGGTAGACCAAAAATACAACTTGGGCAAAAATCTTCAGCCTTCTTCCAGAACTGCAAATTATACTGCCCCCCCCCCCCCAGAGCTCTAAAACCTCTGAAGGGGACGTCCATTCCAGCAGCCTCAAAGGGAGGGACTGCACATGAATGGATCCTCTCCTAATTATTCTTCACTAACTGGTACAAGGATTTGCCCAGGACTTAATAGTAATGGAACCGTAGAGTCCCTTACATTAAAATCATCAAATACAAACACCCCCAGATCCCACTCTTCTTTCATGCTTAGAAGAATTTCACTCCATATACTGTACCATTCCCTTGGGTTTTTGCAGCCCAAATGCATGACTCCCTATTTTATGCCATTACATCTTAGCTGTCAGACTTTTTAGGCCATTCCTTGACCTTTGCTAGATCCCTCCTTCATATTCTCTACATCTTCCTGGCTGTCTATCCTGTTGCAGATTTTGGTATCATTCGTGTAAGCCCCACTCCAGGTTATTAGGCTGGTTGAGGAAAGGGCATCACAAAGAGGAGCAATAATTATAATACCAGAAGCACAATGTACTCTGCAGGTTCTTTTGGGGTTGAGGGAAACCAAATGCAGTTTCAGGGCCAGCTGTTTCAGTACTGGAGGATTTTCTTTACACACCACATAATTCCTTACCATTAAATGAACGACTGCTCAGACCTAGTTCCTATAAGGTGTGCTCAGAGTTTTTCCAACCTCCCTCGAAAGAGAAGAATAAATATCTGCAACTTTACTAAATCAATATGATGAACTTTGTAATAGGAGAAATACACTTTACATATATACAGTATATAAAATCGAACCATAGAAGCTCAACGTGTATAGAATATATGCAATTGAGATAAAAAAACATGAGATCTCTAGTTAGAGTATTTTTTTCTTCTTCTTCCTTTAGACACTCAAAGTTATAGTTTACTTTATTCTTAAGATTTCTGTTGATATCTTTACTCTTTAATACAGTGTCACCCATATGTCTGTTCTGGTCCTTGCTTGCTCAACCCCGTTGTTTTGTCCTTCGGGGAAACAGGCCTTTCACTCCACTGTTGCACTCTCTGGCATCCACTTCACACGACACCCGTCTATTGGACACTGGAAATCCATAGATGCTGTAATTTCAGAAATCTTATTGCAGTGTCAGGTTGCAGTCTCTTCCTCTCTGTCTCTCTTCCTCTTTCTCTCAACTGTACAGCAGCTGCAGCATGCCCGTCCTCTCCGTAGTACTCTCTCTATCCCCTCTCGCTGGGGCTTGAACAGAGTCACTCTCCTATCATGCAACTCACTCCTGATCGGCTGAGATCCTTGTAGGCTGTGTTGTATACTTCTAAGGATTCATAACAAAAATACCTCATGCCTTGCAGTAAGCAAAATGGATCCCCAACATATTTCAGTTTCACTGGAGATTACTTTTCTATATGCTGAGTATAATCATGGTCCACCTCTATTTTAACTTTTTAGTTCAAAGAAACTCAACAAGGTCACAACATATTTATACCACTCAGCAGATGAGGTGGGGGCCTAAATCTGCAAAAAGACAACCCTTTCACAACAATCCTTTCACAATGTCGCTTATTAAAATGGTGGGAAAAAACCCCCAAACGGTCCAAGGACCGAGCCCCATAACATACTGCTAGTAAAGCCCTGCTCCTCAGAGCCCCGTAACATACTGCTGGTAAAGCCCTGCTCCTCAGAGCCCCATAACATACTGCTGGTAAAGCCCTGCCCCTCAGAGCCCCGTAACATACTGCTGGTAAAGCCCTGCTCCTCAGAGCCCCGTAATATACTGCTGGTAAAGCCCTGCCCCTCAGAGCCCCGTAACATACTGCTGGTAAAGCCCTGCTCCTCAGAGCCCCGTAACATACTGCTGGTAAAGCCCTGCTCCTCAGAGCCCCGTAACATACTGCTGGTAAAGCCCTGTTTCTCAGAGTGAACTTCATTTACCACTACAATTTGTTGCCTCCCTCTCAAACAGTTTTTAACCCAATCAGTCACTTTAGGG
Organism: Rhinatrema bivittatum; assembly: GCF_901001135.1. NCBI lineage: Eukaryota > Metazoa > Chordata > Amphibia > Gymnophiona > Rhinatrematidae > Rhinatrema > Rhinatrema bivittatum. The sequence goes on along the minus strand of NC_042621.1, from coordinate 214,101,857 downwards.
CCCATAGCAAGAGAGCTTGATTTATTTATAGAAGTTGTCTGTGTAGAACCATGTCAAAGGCTTTAACAAAATCCTAGTACATTTCGTCTAGTCTCTCTTCTGAACCAGCTCTCTGGTAACCCAACTGAAGAAACTGATCAGATCTGTACGACAAAACCACCTCTTGGAAACCATACTGCCTCAGACCTTGTAACCCATTGGTTTCCAGAAACTGCACTATCCTCTTTTAGCAATGATTCCATTAATTAGCTCACCACAGAGGTCAGACTAACTGGCCTATAGTTCCCAGCCTCCTCTTTACTTCCAGTTGTGTGATAAGGAACCGCATCTGCCTGTCTCCAGTCCTCTGGAAGTACTCCTGACTCTAAAGAAGCAATGAAATGGTAATGAAGCGGAGCTTCCAGAACTTACTTAAGTTCCCGTAAAACTCTCAGATGTATCCTGTCCGGCCCCATTGTTTTATCAACTTTACGTTTAACTAGCTCCTCGTGAACACAGTATTTTAAAATCATTTGAAGTTTACCTCTCTTCCAGTCTTATTTGAGTTTTCTGAGGTCCTACTCTTGGCCCACTGAAAAGAAATATTTGTTTAGCAATTTTGCTTTTTCCTCATCAGTCTCTGCTTATTTTTAATCCCACCTCTGAGTCTCACAATGTCATTTTTGCACTTCCTTCTATTACTAACATATTAAAAAAAAAAAAGTCGTTTGCCCATTTTACTGAATTTGCTATTTTTTTCCACTTGTATCTTTACATTCCTGACAACTTACCTAGCTTTGTTTAGCTTTTACAGATTTTGTCGCCTGTCTTCCTCTTTCTGCGATTTCTTGCAGTTTATGAATGCTAACCTTTTTTTTCCTTACCTTTCAGCTGCTACTTTAGAGAATCTGGCGGCCTCTTTTTCCTCTTTCCTTTATTTATTTTCCTAACAAGATGGTTAGTTGTCCTTACAAGATCTCCTTTTAGTTTTGCCTACTGCTCTTCTACTTCCCCCAGATTTTCCCATCCCACTAATGACTCCTTGAGGTACTCTCTCATTTTAACAAAGTTAGTTTCCTGAAGTCTAGGATGCTTGCCTTCGAATGAACCTTCATTGCCTGTGCTCTAATATGAAACCATTCTATCTGGCGATCGCAGCAAAGATGATCATCCACTATAACATCAGAAACGCTGTTCCCACTGGTATTACCCCCTTCCTTGTGGGTTCCATTACCAGTTGGCAGAACAGTTCTCCCTGCAGAGAATCCAGGATCTCCCTGATTCTAGAAGACACTGCAGCTGGGACGTCCCCATCAACATCTGGCAGATTGAAATCCCCTAGCAATAGCAGATCCCCTTTCACAGCAATTTTGTGAATATCCTCCATTAAATATTCATTTCTTCTGTCTGTGATGGAGGTCTGTATATTACACCAATATTAATAGATGTTCCATCCCTCTTTCCAGGTTTACCTACAGTGCCTCCTTCTTACTTTGTAAATCGTGCAGTTCTAATGTTTGATATTATCTTTTATATATATTTATTTATTTATTTATTTAAGGTTTTTTTATACCGGCATTCAAGAACTCGTTCTCATCATGTCGGTTTACAGAAAACAGGGGTGCAGAAATATAACCAAAAACAAACACTCCTCCTCCCTCCTCCCTTTTTTCCTACCCTATCCTTCCTGAATAGATTGTAGCTTGGTATAACTACATCTCAGTCATGGTTTTCCATGTACCATGTTTCCGTGACAGTCAGTACATCCAAGTCAGCCTCTTCCATGACTGCTGCTAGTTCTGGGACTTTACCATACTAAGAACATTGGTGTACATAGCTTTCCAGGACATATGTTGTCCTTTTTTCCCATTTCTAGATTTCACCCCCTTTCTCCTCCTCTCTCATTCCCATTTCCACATTTTTTTTAGTCTTCCTCTCATCCTCTATTTATGTATTTATTTCAACTTATATACCGGTATTCCAGTGTAATCATACCGGTTTACAACTTTAAAACAGGGTAAAATCAACATAAAAACAGCCAAAACAATAAATAATTCAATACATACTGTATTCTAAAATGTATCTGTAGCCAGTGCAGATTTTTTAAAACAATGTAATGTAATCATATTTTATCAAATCAGTCAATACCCTTACGGCTGCATTTTGTAGTAATTGCAATGGGCGGAGAGTACATTGAGGTAAACCTAGCCAAAGTGCGTTACAATAATCTAACCAGTCCCAACTCATTCCTTTAGTTTTTCTTTTGCTCTACCTTCAGTCCCTTTTTTTTGTTTCTTTCGCCTTACCCAGCCCTCCGATACTTATTTATTTTTTTTAATTTTTAATTTATGCATTTTCAGAATAGAAACAAAATTAGTTTGATGAACACAGATACAATAATATTCCTTTAGAAATACAAATTAACATAATATTTTATCTGCTAAGCACAAGTAATAGTGGGAGAGTAGGTGCAATAAAGTGGTAAAAAAAGGAAAAATAAAGGGAATCCGAATTTCCCCATATTCTAAACAATTGAAATAAGAGATATAACCATCTGGTATACATTCAAACTACCTCCGGGCCCAGTGCCCAAGTTCTCTTGGGTATGTGAATCTAAGAATGCTCGGAGCTGTGATATTTCAAAGAAGACGTATTTATGATTTAAATATATTATCTCACATTTACACCGAAATTTAAGAATAATTTTACCCCCTATAGCTTCCACCTCTGATCTCAGTCCAAGGAATTTTCTCCTCCTTTTCTGGGTTGTTCTGGACAAGTCAGGGTATATCCATATCTTCTCTCCATGAAAAAGTGCTGTACGATATCGCATAAATAATCAAAGCACTGCGTCTCGGTCAGATGAAAAAGAGAAAGTAACATGCAATGTTGATCTATTAGATATTACCATTTCAGGTGTTGATTCAATTATGTCCATCAGATTCAATGATACCTCTGCTGGCTTAGTTCCAGTAACAGTATTAACTTTTGAGGGAAGATAATAAACCTTAGAAATAACTGCAATTGCTTGTTGAGGCATTTTCAGAATCTGTATAAGGTATTCTTTAAACATGTCGTATGGTGATATTATTTCCAATTGTGGGAAATTTAAGAATTCTGAGATTTAAATATTTTAAGGCATTCTCAATGCTTTCAAACCTTTTCTCATTAAGAATATCTGTCCGAGCAAATCTTTGTTGCCAAGTTTCTATATTTCCCATCCGTGTTTCCAGTTGCTCCAATTTAATATTATTTGTAGAAATAGAAGATTCAATATTCACAAAACGTTGGTTGAAGTCCAGTGTTATTTTAGTCAGATTTACTATTGCCACCTCCAACGATTTTATGGCAGTCCATAAAGATTCTAGCGAGATTTCTGCAGGCTTCTCCAATGAAAATATACTGCTCCTTGCAGACTCGGATTCCACCTCACCCGCTACAGCCTGGATTCCTCCTCTCCTCTCCTCTGCCAAAGGTCCCAGATTATCAGAGTCCCTGGATGTTACCGAGAAAGAAGGCCTCACCTGAAATAAGGAATCAACTTTATCTCGTTCAGCTCCACTGGAAATTTCAGGTATTCCTTCTTCTTCTCTGCCGGTTGAAGAAATCAAATGTTGAGGTGGAGGAGGAGTGCGTGGAGCGCCGGGGCTCAAAGATATTTCGGCCAGTAGCGCCGATACCCGCTCTGTGTCGGTGTCTTCAGCGGCCTTCTCTACCGGCAGGATCCCAGATGTTGGCACGAAAAATGTTGGTATCCGCTGCTGTGATGTCTCCGGTAAGGGAGATGAAGTCGATATCTCCCTTACCTTAGCCTTTCGCTTGATGTGCGGCATTTTGTTGCTGCAATTAGAAGAGGAAATATAGCAAAGATAATCGAATGGAGAGCACCTCTTTCGCGTTTACCTCATAGCGCAGCCATCTTGCTCTCCCCGATACTTATTTTACTTCTTCCCTCATCATCTTGTTTGAGAGCAAGCTGGAGAAAATAGCCAATAAGTGGGGTGAGTCCCAGGTTCCTTGGTTGCCAGAGGATAAGAAACAGATGCCATGCTCCTTCAGCATGAGATCCAAACATTTTCGACCTACAGAGGAGTGGCCTTTCAGAGGGCTCAATCTTTGGGTAGGTCTCAGTCCTTTCGTCCCGGGCAGTCCAGACAGGGTGCAGGCTTGGTAGTGGAGCCCTCCGAGCCTCCCAGTGAAGGTGTACTGACTCACCCCCGGGAACAGGAGATAGGGGGTCAACTCTCTCTGTTTTATTGGAAGTGGGTCGAAATCTTGTCAGACCAGTGGATTCTGGAGGTGATACATGATGGCTATGCGCTGGACTTTAGCAGTTTCCTCTGCACATGTTCATGGTGTCTCGCTGCAACTGTCTGCAGAAGAGACAGGCAGTGGTGTACATTATCAAAACTCCTCAGTCTGCGGGCTATGGTTTCAGTGCCCAAGTGTCAAAAAAATACGGGCCTATATTCCATTTATTTTGTTGTGCCTCATCCTGTATCTCAAGGTCAACCATCATTTGCTTATGATTCATTTTCACATGGAAACCTTGTGTTTAGAGATAATGGCAGTACAGTCAGGGAGTTTCTGAAGTTTCTGGATTTGTCCGAGGTGTACCTGCATATTCCCATCTGGCAACATTCTGTTCGCTTTTTTGACCACCACAGCACACTGAGCCGATGATTTCAATGTAATATCATATCAACTATGACGCCCAGATATTTTTCAAGTGTGGTAACTCCTAATATGGAACCTAACATCGTGTAACTTCAATATGGATTATTTTTCCCTATATGCGTCATCTTCTACTTGTCCATATTATATTTCATCTGCCATATGGATGCCCAATCTTTCAGTCTTGCAAGGTCCTTCTGCAATTTATTACAATCCACTTGTGATTTAACTACTCTGAATGATTTTATGTCATCTGCAAATTTGATCACATCACTCATTGTACCACTATCCAGATCATTTATAAATATATGCACTGGTCCAGGTACAGATTCCTGAGGCACTCCACTATTTACCTTTTTCACTGTGAAAACAGACCATTTAATCCTACTCTCTGTTTCCTGTCTTTTAACCAGTTTGCAATGCACAAAAGCCTTTCATGATGGACTTTGTTAAAAGCCTTCTGAAAATCGAAAAATACCACATCTGCTGGTTCAACTTTATCCACATGTTTATTCATCCCTTCAAAAATATGTAGCAGATTTGTGAGGCAAGACTTCCCTTGGGTAAATCCATGTTGGCTGTGTCCCATTAAATCATGTCTATCTATATGTTTTGTTATTTTATTCTTTAAAATAGTTTTCATGATGTTTCCCGGCACTGAAGTTAGGCTCACCAGTCTATAATTTCTCGTATCAACTCTGGAGCCCTTTTTATATATCGGGATTTCATTGGCCATCTTCCAATCTTCAGGTACAATGGATGATTATAATGATAGGTTAAAAACTACTTGTAATAGGTCTGAAATTTCATTTTTTGAGTTCTTTCAAAAACCTGGGGTGTATATCATTTAGTCCAGGTGATTCGCTATTCTTCAGTTTGTCAGTCTAGCCTACTACATCTTCCAGGTTCACCATGATTTGGATCAGCTCATCTGAATTGCCACCCTTGAAAATGGTCTCTGGAACAGTTATTTCCCCATTTTCAAATCAATGGTGCCACCGGCCAATTTTAACTAATATGAAATCTTTAGCCAAGTATATATGTGGGCCCCTTACTCTAAGGGTCTGTATTATAACACAGACTCTAATACGGTGTGGGGTCAACTTACTTTAATTATAACATCATTTTTTAAGATTTTTGTTTTTATGTTAAAACTTATTATTACTTCCCAGTCTCAGTCAATTGTTCATTATCGCTTTTACCGCAGTGTTCAAAGATACAAGAGGAACAATAATACTCATCTGCTCCAATCTTGGTTGATCTCCAGACACGAACGTGTTTCGAACAAAAAGTCCTGCTTCATGGGGTTTCCTTCAGTATCTACTTCGAAAAGTGTCTTCCAATGTTGAATGATGCGATTTTCACCTTCATATCCTCCTGGCTTTTGTGTTCGTCTTAATTCCACGCCAGCCCCTTTGAGCCGCGTCTACTTTTGGAATGGCATACTGCACAAAGTGATCCTCTTATACCCTGAAACCGGAAATTACGTCACCGAAGGCATCAGTCTCCTTTCACGTCCGGATCGTCTCTCTTAATATCCAGTATTGCCGCCTCTTCATCTTTTGAACCAAAATTATTCCAATGGATTTCCAGACCTCCACTATCCTCCTCGATAGTCTTATTTCACGTCGGCTTCTTTGAATGTTTCCTCCACGTCATCAGTCACGTCGGCTTCCTTCACAATATAGACCACCATCGCGTTCATCTCCAAGTTCTCTGTCACGTCCTCATCTTTTGGAGGAGAGTAATCTCCAATGTCCCCTTTCACGTCGTCACTTCTACCTTAGGAGCGATGAGCACCTGAATTATAGATCTTATAACCCGTCACTTGACCCAATATCCTTGATCAAGAGCCTCTCACTCATCTTTCAACCAGCAATCACGTGGCTTGTCCTCCATTAAGATTAAATAAAATCCATATTGAAAACCCCTTGTTACAACCCATTATTTCATCACATAACGGATACCTCAAAAATCAGAACTTTTACTTCCATACCATCAGCATGCTAACAGTGCAGGGTCTCTCGTACAGTATTCAATCAATCAGCGCTAAGTGAGGGAATACCAATTGATCTTCTCGTTTAGTCCAGACGGATCCACCAGTAGATCCAGAATTGTTCGCGCATATTTAAGCGCAATTGAATGTCTCCCCCACGTGGGCCACATTGCACCTGTTCTAAGACTAGCCATTTCAAATCTGTGAAATTATGATGTAATGTAGCACAGTGTTGTACCATTGGTGCTGTTACTTTCTCAGTCTTTGTACAACTTCTATGCTCGATTAATCTTATTCTGATCTTACGTTTAGTCTGACCAATATATAACAGATTGCACGGACATTGAATGGCATAGATGACCCTTTCTGACTCACAATTTGTGAATCCATTTAATCTTAAGACCTTTTCTGAGTTTGGCACTTGCCACTGTCTCCCTGTCACTGCCAGGGCACACATGTCGCAGTGGCCACACACCTGGTGGCCACCCGATGGCTGGGGCACTATTTTAGACGCAAACGTCGATTTCACCACCATATCCCTGATGTTTTGGCCCCTAAAAAATGCGAACCTCTGTCCAGTCTGAAATATCGAATGTAAGGTCAGTACATGCCAATGAGTCCTAATAATATTAATCAGTGTGCCAGCCTGTTTGGAATATTGGAGGGTACATGTGGTATTTTGTGAGAACGGGCGTTGTTGATATTGTAATAACAGTGTCCTATTGGCATATAGGGCCCTCTTATATGCTTTTTTAATGATCGCTCTCGGATATCCTCTATGGACAAATCTTGCTGTCAATTCTGATGCTTGTGTCCGGAACTCTTCTATGGATGAACAAATTCGCTGCAATCTCAAAAACTGAGAGATGGGTAAGCCATTCTTTAAACCCAGGGGATGAGCACTGGAATATTTTAAATAGTTGTTCCGATCCATCTTTTTCCTGTATAAAGTTGTTTTAATAGCATCCCTGCCTCGTTGAATGAGGATATCCAAAAATGCAATAGACTGTAGATCAAAGTGTGCTGTGAATTGTAAGTTCTTATTAACTGTATTCAGCCAAGTCAAGAAAAGGTTCAAGTTGTCTACAGATGACACCCAGATAAAAAATATGTCATCTATGTATCTCTTGTATAGTTTCATATATTGAAACCAATGGGAGGGATACAGTATTTGTACTTCAAAATCAACCATGTACAAGTTAGCAATATCGGGGGCAACTGTAGCCCCCATTGCCAGTTATTTCTCCAACATCCTCTTTAGAAAACACTAAAGCAAAGAATTTGTTTAGTCTTTCCGCGATGGCCTTATCT